>NC_135269.1:3305000-4560625 GCF_051311805.1 Agelaius phoeniceus
TAGAGCTAACGTGTTTTTTCTTGTTCATTATAATCCTTCTGTGTCACAAAAGGATGTGTATGTATGTTGGTTGGGGTTTGTTTTTTGGTTTTTTTTTTGGTGTGTTGATTTTTTTTTGTGTGGGTAATACACCCACTTGAAAAGTATTGAAAAACCTTCAGCAAAGGGAATTTAAAAAGAAAATTATATAGATGTCTGGCAAAAACAGCATTTCATATTGTTCTTACAGTATTTTATACTTCTACTCCTGATGTGACTATATATAGTTTACAGCCTCATTTACTTTAATGTGCTACCTGAATAACATAATCATAGCAATAACTACGGTATAGGGTTGTAAGGTGCATGAACCACTAATGCTTTCTGACGATTTAAATGACTTGTTCATAAAATGTTCTTTTAATAATAGTGGTAAAGCTTTTAGCACTAGATGTCAAAAATGCGAAGAATGTTGGCTTTTACAAGTGTTATTTCTTTTCTAGCTAAAGTGTGTTTTAGTAATAAGCAGCACCAAAAGCCAAGGTTATGTGGCTCTCTCCTGCACGGCAGGATCTAAGAAGAAGACTCTTTCCACTTATGCAAACAGCTTGACCTCTGCCTGCACAGTTATGTAACGTCCCTAATGTGTTTACTGTTTCTTTGTTTAGTTTAACAAGATGTTTCTTTTATCAAGAAAGGTCAGTATAACCTGCAGGAAAAAAATATAACATCACAATAGGTGCAATATTAGTCTGTCATAAAGCTCTCTTCGGCAAGGCTATGTCTTTGTGCTGCAAATCGGGCAGAGTTGAAGCACCAAAGGCCAGCCTTTCCAAAAGGAGGTGTGCTGGGAAGTCAGCCAAAGACCAGGCTGTGGGAGGAAAAAATAATAAATTTTAAAAATAAATAAAAAAGAAAGTGAATCAAGAATCTATTTCTTTCTGTATCTCCAGGTTATTTGGCGTTACAGGAAACTGCGCTGCCTGCAGTAAGCTCATACCTGCTTTTGAGATGGTGATGAGAGCAAAGGACAATGTTTATCACCTGGACTGTTTTGCATGTCAGCTTTGTAATCAGAGGTAAGAGAATTTCTTGGGTCTGCTCTATAAGCTGAGTGCTAGCACTGCTGTGGGCATACATTCCAAAGAGGAAACGCTTTCCAGCAGCAGAACCCCAAGATGGAGAGTAAGACCTGGATGCTGTTCCTGGGACTAATACAGAACATCTTTCATGACCTTGGCCAGAAAACTTTTTGTGCCTCAAGTCCCACATCAATAAAAAAGAATAATGTTACTTCCTCTCCTTCAAAAGGCTGTCTGTCAGGTTTAATTAATTAATATTTATAAAGGTCTTTGAGATCCTTTTCTGCAGAAGAGCATAACAGTACCATTTGTCATTATTGCATTAATTTCACTTTAATTCTTCATTTTTATCACATGTATTTCTTTTAAAGTACACATTGTTTCTTCCTGTTGCCAGAACTGTAATCATTTAAATTTAAAAGATGTTGTTCCCACCATTTCCTCTGTAGCAGCATTGGCCCTCTTACAGTCCTATTTTTATTTCCATATCCAAACCGTAGGTTATAAAAATCCCAAGAATCCAAACCTGACACCCTGTTCTGAAGCATCACCCATATGGCACAGTTGGAGAGCGAATGTCAAAAATGGTAAAATTGTAACATCTGATTTTCTCAGAGGTGAATAGAGCCAAGTTTATACCAGCTACACTCCGAGTGGAGCTGGAGATTTCACCGGGAGCTCCATTTCTGACTCCACCAGAGCTGAAAGCAGCTTTGCCAGAGACCTCTATGAGGTCTAGGAAGTGAGAGAGCCAATTATGACCAATCCTTAATGTCCCTATTATTTTCAGTTAGTTTTCAGTTATTACATTATCCTATTTAGCATTTTATAGCATTCCTTTTTTTTTTTCCTTTCTTCAGTTGGGAAGAAACGCACGATATACATTTTTAGGGAAGCAAGGAAAAATTAGGAAGATAATAGTCTGACATGACAAAGCAAGACACAGCTCTAAATAAGCTTTCCTAACTCACCTTGTCCTACAGTGTATTATTTTTTAACACTGTAGTCATTTAAAAATCAAACATCCCTAAAGAACCATAAAATGTACAGCTGCTAATAAGTGTAGCACACTACAATTATGCTCTTTAAAAAAAGCCAAATTGACCTTTTTCATCATGTTGCATGGGAAATTAAAATACCAGGCAAGTAATAACCACTGCTTAAACTATATAATAATGCAAAGTAATTATAGGTTCTAATGCTATTTAAAGTCCTATATCAATTTTGTCTTGCCACATAACTGAGAAGCTGAGCAAGGCAGGCAGAGGCTCCCACAGTACCCATTTAAGAGACACACACACAAAGTGTCCTGGGTTTTGTTTCCTAAACCCTTCACATCCTGTTTTTTTCCAAACCACACTTCTGGTATCATTATTAAAGCCCCTAATATATTTCTGTTGTTCGCTTCATTTATTACACGCCATAATGGGGCTGCATATCTTTAGTGTTGGTTATGCACAATTAGCACTTAGTTATTGTCTTGTCACTTCAGCCCATACAAGACAAACTTCTTTAATGTAAGAAGTCAGCTAATCTTCATCAGTCAAGCAAAGCAGACAATGTTTGTTAGCTGGAGTGCAAAAGATTTTCATCATAGTTAGCACTCTTGGATCTGAGGAAGTGAACTTTCTTTTTATTCCCTCCACCCTCCACCACCCAAAAAAAAAAACAAAAAACCAAAAAAACCAAAAAAAACCCCCCCAGCTGTTATGCATATTTTTAATATTCCTCTTTTACCATTACAACTGCAAACTAATGTGCAATTTCACTTTGCAGCTAACACACATTGTGGTGTTCCCTGGGGCTGCTGATCCCCCTGGAAAAGTGCTGTTAGATGCTTCTGAAATGGAGCTTAACTGGGTTATTTAATAATTCTCAGCCTTTTTATTCCTGAGACTTCAATCTAATCTTTTATTTGATTTTTACTTTGCATGTATTTTGGGCAAAGGGTTGCTGAAATAGTCTTACAGGTGTCTTAGACTGAGAACAAAAGAATGGATTTACCTGAAATACAATTTAGTTCATCTAGTGAAAACAGGGAGTGGTTCCAGGAGTTTCAAAGAATTTCATAAATTCTCAAAAGTGACCCTAATCCTGATTCCATTGCAATAGCTCTCATGGAGCCTAATAAAGCAGACTGCTTGTAGGGTTCCTTTCTTCCTCACAATTTGGGACTAGTGGCCCTCTGAAGAATTAATTTTGTTGTTTTTTACAAAAAATCCTATTTCATGGATGCTCCAGCATAACTCTTCAGTGGTTCCTATGGCAAAGCATCCCACTGACTGCATTCTCTCAACAATACTTCAAATCTTCTGGTTTTTGTTACTTGAATAACAATAAACCTCCACATTGTTAGACACCTGGCCCATCAGCAGCTTGGGGGTTTTCAGATCTGCTATGAAACCTTTTTCTGTTCTCTTTTAAACAGAAAAATCTTGTCACTCACCATTTCATTAATAGTTTCTGTTGTCCTTTAGGATCATTTTCTCTTCCTTCCCGCAAGCTAATCAAAACCACACAGCAGATTCTGTGTAAGGATGTGTTTATAAGACTTCAGTTTAACTTTTTAAAGTTTCTGTTGCCCCTTTATACACAAAATAATGTTATTGAAAGGTTTTAGGTTTGCTTTTTCCTTTCACTCCAGCCACTAACTCCACCAATATGTAATTTATTAATTGAAGAGAATATGTTTTTGCAAACAAATCAAATATATCCAAAAATCACCAATAGGTGTTTCAAGGCTCACCACCTATTGCAGAACTTGTTTAGCCTTATTCCCCAATTTCACATTTTCTTCCCCCATTAAATTTTAAAACCTTTGGGTCCTTCTCTACACTAGTTTTGCAGAGTATGTAGTGCTCTCTGTTTGATTCCATGTTTCATTTTCAGTTACCATCTGCCATTCAGGCTTTTTCCTAACAGAATGCATACAATGTTCATGAGAATGCAGAACTGTTTCTTCAGATTGCACTACTTTGTCAACTCTGAATTTTTTTTCTGATGTTCTGGGTCCTTGCTCCTTCCATCTCCTTCTGCTTTTCAAGCCAAGTAATATTTATATTAGCACACATCTCACTGCTCCTTGGGGCACCCCATCCTTTGGTCCTGCTATTGCATGACCCTCACTTTCCTACCCTTTAAAGGGTTGGTCCTGGCCCAGAGAGATGCCTGCCCTTTTTTGCCTAGTGCTCTTTGTGATGATTCAGTGATTTTTCTGCTTTTATAGACAACTTCACTGTTTGCTTTATTATTTCTGAGTGTCTACAACTCACTATCCAGTGCAAGCCTCGGCGTGGATGGTAATTAGGCTGCCTTCACTTGAGGGGACTTTTGTTCAGGCCATGAACTCCAGCTCTGAACTAACTCATAACATTGCCAGTCCCTTTATTGGCCTCCTGAATGTGACTTTTTCAGAGTGAGGAGAAAAAGGCATTGTCTCACACCCTGTACTCCAGGAAGACACACTGGGGACACAGCTCCTGAGCCACTAAGCCTGGTCCCCTGGTGTCAAACAGGCACTGTCTCCTATTTTCCCTTTCATAAAGCTATTCAGCTCCAGGATCTAATTGCTCCAGCCAGACAGTTTCTGAGATATTTCCCCCACATTTTTCTTGATACTGATGCTTAAAGCTGTAGCAATTTTGTGAATATTAAGCTCTGCTCCTAGCCTAAAGGTTTTAGCATCCTCTTATCTCTCATGTCTCTGTCCAGCTTACTCCTAATTTGAAGTTTTTCCATCGCCTAAGTACCTGCAGAGCTTAGTGACAGTCAGCTTAATGGTGTGAGAGTGCTCCCCTTTCTTCTCTGTAAACATATTTAACTTCTCCTCAGAAGCCCTTCACCCCACGTTGACAGTAACCTCAATATACCTCATTTCTGCTGAAAATTTAAAGGTGGAAGGGTGGGGGAAGGAAACCACTGGAAAAATAAACTTGTAAACAGACACTGCCTTTCACACTTTGTCAGGCTGCATGTGTGTGACTAACAAAACGGAGTGGAAAATCTTGCAAGTGGGCTCAGCTGTGCCTATGACACTTTTGACACTTTTGACTGCAGAGATGATGTCAGCCTGCCTCCGGCTTTCCCACTTCCCCGAGTTTGTGTGTCCTTCCTCTCACTCTGCCGGCGTCTTTAGCACCTTGTTCCCTACTCCTGTGATTTTTTTTCTCTCTGCCGTATGAAGTCAGCTCAGAGTAGGGCTTAAAACCCCCATCTGCTATCGCTGAGAGGTGTTTAAATTGCCTGTTCTACCCTTCTATCTGCAATTGCCTTTATTTTAATAGACACTGGAGTAAAAATGGTTACATACTCATTGAAATTGCTGTCCTGATGTAGCTGTAAACACTTACCCCCAATATAAAGTGTAAAATGCCCACACAATGCTGCCTTTGTTCTCTGTCAAGCACGGGAGAGGGAATACAATGCCAGGGACATCCTTATTTCAAACACCAATATTAGATTTTTGCATGAGTGGTCATTTTATAAATTCTGAAGGTCTGAGTACTGCTTATCTTCATTGTATGTCTCAAAATTTAGAATACAAATTAACATATTGTCCATACCCACGTTTTTATAAAACACTGCATGAAAAGCCCACTGAGTTGTGGATTACCATTTGAGGTTGAACTGGGATTCTGTGTCTGTGTATTCTGGTAAAAATATACAATCTCAGGCACAGCTCCCACTTTCCAGCCTTTGAAATGGACATTTTGACAGAACCCCAGAATTAATAAGCCACAGGTGTGGACTGATGATCTGTGGTGTAAAAGAGTGGCTTTGTTCTCTTAGTGATGCACATAGGTGAACGTTAATGTGAGTTCTACTGGAAGCTCAACATTTAAAAAGAGAGGAAAGGGGAAAAGCAGAGCCCAAGTTACTCACTGATTGCAAAAAGCAGAGGGGAAGGGTGTGGGTGTGGTAAGTCTGAATTGTCTTAATCCTCAGGAAATCAAGTAAATGCTTCCAGATTTTGTTTCTTTCTACAGCCACAAAGATATGGCATTACCAGAGGAGGCACACACGAAGCCATCTTCCTTCAGAGCAATATTTCTCTTGTTTTCTTAAGTAGTCTTCAGTACCTTGACACATGTCCTGTGCATCAGAAAAGATGACAGACAGCAGTGAGATCTCCTTAAATATCTGTTCTGAACAATGAAAGAGCTACTTCTCAAAATAGAAGTTTTATTCTTCTTGTGATTAGTCTAGGCACACCTTCCCTTCCAAACAAGGTGATAACAGAGGTCATTTTGTAATATAAATGGCCTTCCTTTTGCCAGAGTAAAATATTACAGGGGCTCTAGGATGTAGGTTAATTATAATGGTCATTCTACTAATGTCACAGTCGTGTCAAAAGTACTATTATCAATTTATGGTGCTCAGTCCAATCTGGCATGTTAATGCAGCCTATTGTATATTCTTTCCTCTTCATCTTGCATGCCTATTAAAAAAATTGGGTGAGGGTTTTAGGGAAGGCTGAAGACTACCATCTGCCTGCTAGAAGAGTAATAATCTTGCCTAATTATATACTCCTAGCACAGTGGCATCTTAACATGCTCCTCCACTCCATTTAATGTGTGTGCCCAAATTGTGCCCTGATTTACATCCTGTGCCAATTCCATAAAAAAAATCTCAACCTTAGTGGGAGGTTAGGCTTCAATTTACCCTCCCATTTTAAAGCTGAGCCAGGTTTAAATTTTGCAGTGTGCAAACTCAATCTGAAGTGGTTACAGATCTTTCACTTCAGGAGAGGCTAAATCTGGTTTTGAGAGTCAAGTAATGTTGAAAGTGTGAATAGCCAGAATTCCTCATACTTCATCTGCTTACATGCCCTGTCCCATTGCACCTGGGAGCCAGCATGCCAGGATTATAGGTTTTTCACCTGGTGCTTACCTCTTTGTCACCTAATGAGTGCACAATTCACACATTTAACACCCAGGGGCCCGCACAAGCCAAATATGCTTGTCACCGAGCTTGTGTAATATCAAAACAGCTGCAGAATTTGAACCATAAGCATCACCAGCAACAGGCTTCCCCCAAGGCACAGGGGACCATCCAGAGGATGCCTTCCCATGCAGGCAGACCCCATCCCACAGGTTATCAGACAGACAGGTCACTGGCAGCCTGTCCACAGGACAGCTGCACACTTGGAGCACGAGGAGAACTGTGTGTGTTTGAGGCCACTCGTGTATAAAGCTGTCACATGCCAGCACACACAGGTAGAGCACTTCTGGCTCCTCATATCAACATTGCTAAAGCAAAAGGCATTGACACTTTTTATTGGGAAAGGCATCCTGACACTCCCGGGTAGCCCCTGCAGTTTAATTCAAACTGTGTCGCTGCTCTGAGGGCTGGGAAACAAAAATCCTTCAGCCAGGGTCTTGATGCAAACGATGTTGCACAGAGCCACACGTGATAAATATTGCCATGCAAGTGAATTGCACTTCAGCAGTGCATTTTTCATTTACTAAATGCTTTAAAAAAATTAGTTTGCTGGGCTCTGTCTTACCCTGAAACAAAAGGAATACACAAAGCTGAACAACATTCTCAGTTCAGTGTTTTCTGCTGGGTGCAGAGGTGGTTTCATCTCCCACTGATGCACTGGTGGATTTTCTTTGTTTTTTGTTGATTTTATATGTGACTTCTTCGGGAAAAACAAGTGTTACATGTTGGCACTGGTTACAACTCTTTTACCTAATCTTGTAAGGTGCACAAAAGAATTTTTCTCAGCATTGCTGTCAATGGACAAAAATACAAAAGATGGAAACTAGGAAAAAACACCAAAGAACAACTTTTATGTATGAATTCTGTATTTCAACATAGCTATTCAAAATCATTTTGTGTTGTCAGTAGCCTAGTATATCAGGATTGGGGTGGGAAGAATAATAGGAACTTCTACATTCTGTAAAAGAGTGTTCACCATAAATAACTTAAAGATTTCAGGATCCTCCCATAATCTCTATTTTCAATCATCATCAGCAGCAGGCAGTAATCCCACAGAAAAAAAAAGAGTCCACAAATAAACAAACCAATTTTCCTTTAAGAGCAGAGCTAATTCTTTTCAATCCACTTTTTTATTACACTATTTTCCCTCTATCTATTTAGCTAGCATAAGGATAAATTTCCAAAGCTACCCAGTTGGAAAATAAATGGGTTCACTGTTTGTCTAGCATTCCAATCTTCACAAATGTAAATCAGTCCAACTGCTACTCATTTAAACCTCCAACTTCACAAAACATTAAAGGACTGCTTTCCATACACAATTTAATCTGTAACAATTCACCAAGATTTCTGCTCGAACATCATTAGAAATTGACTATCTGATAAAGACAGACCACTATCAGGGGTCAGCCTGTGTCATTTATGGAGTTTTACTGGGTCAACTCCAGCAGGCACCGCTATTTGAAGGTTAAATTGTTACAATTAAATACATATCCAGCTATTCCCAGAGCTGCTCTGCTGTTAAATCTACCGTAAACAACACAAGCATTTATATCTGACCCTAATTGTGTCCAAGATGTCACCATTTGGAAATTATTTTAAAAAAGGACATTATAATCCCTTACACATTAAACAATACTTCATGTACTGAGATCCATAATTAGCTGGTTTCATTTATTCACATCAGTGTTAGGGGGTTCATTTAGGTTATTTTCTTTCATTTTAATTGGAATAAGGCAAGCAGTGCCTCCCAATATATTTCATAGCTGGAGAGTTCACTACAAACAAAGCCATGTAACCCTGCCAAGGCAGTCACTAGGGAAACTTTTTTTCTGCACTGGCCCCATTCACTTCTCCCTAAGCATCTTCCAGAAGAGTGGCTTTGTCAAGGGGAAGAAGGACTGCAGGGTGTGTCAGGGAAGAGCCTTCTTAAATTCAAGCATATATTTTTAGCTGGGAAATCCTACTTTACTCAAAGTTTGAAGTCAGCCAGCCAGGAGCATTAACATTATGTGATTGTCCTGCTCATCAGAGAGAAGCAAATGCAATCTCTCAGTGGTGTTTTGCAGCAATCAGATCATTCTGATGCAGGTAATACTGTAATAGTGTAGGTGCACTGATACCATGAGAGAGTAGTTAGCTGAGTAACTAAATTTATAATCAACTCCTACAGGAAAAAAAGGAAAAAGGGTGGTTTTTTTCTGCATGCCTGCGTGTCTCTGGTTTACATATACTTTACAGCAAGTTGTGTGTGTGCTAAAGCAGTTCTCAGAATCACCAACTAAAATCAAATCTCGTGAAATATCCAACTGGAACATTACAAGAAATTCTTACTAGGACACAAGACAAATACAAGATATCTCAGACAAGCTTTCTACTGCATGCTTTGCTGTATTTTGTCTTCCTTCTGGTTTGCAGGACATTTACTTTTCACTCAGCTCAGCAGCCTGGGATATGTATTGTGTTTTTAACTGTGTGCCAGTGACCTGATCCAGGACTCCCACAGCCCACAGTGGGCTTTGAATGAGGTCTTTGGCTGGGCAAGCAAAAGTGCCTGAATGCACTAGATTTTGTTGAAAGCACAGGATTAATTGTGGCACCAGGGCAATTCCTCTGCTGGCCTTTCCCACATGCACATCTGGGTGCTGTCCAGCCAGCACTTGCTCTACAGCCCTCAACCTGTAAGACCATATCCCACCATTCACCCTCAAACTCTCTTTTTCTTTTCTCTTTGTTATTTCAATTTCAGATTTTGTGTTGGAGACAAATTTTTCCTGAAGAACAACATGATTCTGTGCCAGACAGACTATGAGGAGGGTTTAATGAAAGAAGGTTATGCACCCCAGGTCCGCTGATCGGATGCCACATCATTAAGAATAAAAAGCACTACTTTCTTTTATCTTTTTTGCTCAACATGTATATAAGAAATGACACAGGAACCTACTGAATAGCATAGATTTAGGGAGACAGAATGGTTGCGTGAAATAAAAGGCGGACTGCATCTGTATGTAGTGAAAATTGCTCCAGTTCAGAGTTGAATGTTAATTAAAAAAGGTACTGTATATACAGCTGGATTCTTTCTGCTTGCTCTTGGGATTTTCCATTTGTTTGGGGTTTTTTTTTGTTTCTTTTTGTGTCATTTGGCATGAGATGTTTATTTTGGACTATTGTACATAATGTATTGTAATATTTGAAGCACAAATGTAATACAGTTTTATTGTGTTACCATTTGTGTTCCTGTTTGCTTCTTTGTATTGTTGCATTTAGTACAATCAGTGTCTAAACTTACTGTATATTTATGCTTTCTGTATCTACCAGCTATTTTAAATGAGCTGTATCTTTCTAGTAAAAAGCATTAAAGAGCAAATCCCAACCATTATGCTACACTTAGAGCTTAAGAATACTGTTTACATTAAAACTATTTAGAAAACTAATAACTAGCAGCACCTGCTGCTAATGATGCTATGGTTAAGGGTCTATCAGCACTTCTCTTATAAGCCTCTATTTTTCAGGGGTTAAGCATCTGCTGTTTAATTGCATGGATTTTCCTCAAAGAGCACTTTTATTTTACTACAAAATTTTGAAAAGCAAATCTGACTGGTTTGAGCTATATTATAAAAGGTGCAAAAGTTAATGATTTTGGGTGCTGCTTTTGTGCCCCTTAGGCATTCCAAATGCCTGGATTTGATTTTTAATTTAGCTGGAAAAAATTAAGCCCTAATGCAAACCAGTGCCTCTGGGTATCTTATTTTATATATATATATACATATATATATAAAAATATATATGTTATTTTTCTGAAATCATTAATTTGGGGGCGGGGGGGAGGAAAGGGAGAAGATTTTTCTTTATATGCATTTTAAAGAAGTCTTAAAATTCGAGGGGTCTCTTTCTCCCTCATCTCCCTCTCTCTCTTTCCCCTTTTTTTTTTTAATTTTTTTTTTTTTTTTTAATTTTAATCAGGGCTTAACCCTAATATGTTTTCTGGGGCTTCGTCCTCAACAAACCCTGGAAAAAAATAAAAAGTGAAAGTAGAAGGCACTGTAAACAGCCCCCTCTGAGGGTCCTATTTACATTAAGGAAACGACCCTGAGCTGACACTGGGAGAGTGACTGGTTGCTAATTACCCACCTCGGTGAATGCTGAAGGTAATTTAAATGCTGATATGGATGGGACAAAACTTTGCAATAGCGAGCGAGAGCTACCACACTCGACTGCACAGGTACCTTGCTGCCCATGCCAACATCCTACAGGTTTGTCCCATCAATACTGGCAATTAAAATCCTTTTGACAGAGGTGGAATCGCTGCTGACAGCTCCTGTTGGCAATCAGTTCTTTTTCTAGGAGAGGTGGGCCTCTGTTTTTAAAGCCATGAAGCTATTGCATCAGCAGGACGTCCCTAAGTGCTCACGCCCCTGACAGAGCTTACAGGTGTTTGGCAAAGGAAAGCAGGATGAATGTTTAAAAAGTTGTTCAATGCATATTTATGTCTTGTCTGTTTGCCACTGTAATCTAGCTCACTGGGAAAACAACCTGTATTAAAAACAAGCAAACAAAACAGTATTAAGAAGGGAAGAAAAAAGCCAACAAGAAACCCACTATATACCCTGTGTTGTTATGAAGCTAAGCTCTTGTTTTTATTTTGAGTATGAACCCATGACTCTGCTCAAGTTGACTGCTGTCCTTCCCTGCTCTTCTTGTCCTGTTGCAGTTTCAGCATGTTTTTGCTGGGGATGGTCAAAGAAACTTTGTCATGCAGTGGGGAAATTCCTTAAGTGTATGGTAAGAGCACACTGCACAGTGGCTTGACTTAGAAATAGATATTTAGTTTTAATGACTGTTGTTACAGTGTGGTTTCTTTTTCCTGGCTGTGAACCCTTTTGAAAATAGGCATGGCTCACAAAACTTGACTCTGACTCATACAGGACCAGAAAGAAATGCAACAACTCCTCAGGCTGTTCTTGTTAATTAGAAGAAATAGCTCCACATAGTTTTTCAAATTAAATTTAGCCCTCTTTTGTGGACTATCTTCCTTCCTAACCTTGAGCACAAGTGTCTCTTGCACTCCCTTCCCCAGTCCCTTAATGTCTTTGGGATAACGAAGCAGTTGGTGTCAGAGGTACCATTAGGCTCTTACAGACCCACTTCAGAGCAATAAACAAGCTGTCCTTTCCATGAAGGTCAGCATGGACAGAAAGGGAAGGATCATATTATCTTGTTTTGAGCCCAATTTCAATTTTCTCCTCCAGCTCCTCTGGGATCTTTCCATTAGAATTGGGGATGATCTCTCTTCTGCTTTCCAGTAGTAGGCTGCAGAGCAGATAGAAATCCCTGGTTCAGAAATGAGAAAGAAAGGTCCTTGACTCTGTCTTTGACTCCCTTGTGAGTTTGGGCAAGTCACTCAACTTCTCTGTGCCTCAGTTGTCCCTGTCTGTCCCATGGGGCTAATGGATACAGTGCTTTTGTAAAGCATTTTTGGCTCTTCAGAAAACCAAGAATGTCACAAGCAGGGTAGGGACACCCTGGGAGGAGCAGAGCATTCCCAGGAGGCAACCACAGATCTGAGGCAGGAAAGCACCAACACCAGCTCAGCCTGAGGAAGGCATGGCTGGGGATGATGGCAACTAAACACTAACAGTGCTGTAAATGCTCAAGGAATCTCTCATTCCCACAAAGTGCCACTGCTCAGCTCTTTATGGAGCAAATGAAGAGAGGGAAATGGGAAAAGAGTGGCTCGTTACTACATGCTACATTGCTCATATGTGCATTTTGTGACCTAGGCTCAAAGTGTGGAAGAGGAAGGTGGTCCTGCTAGGGAGAGAAAAAAAAATAGTCTCACCATTCTATCAATCTTAATTGATGCAAGGATAAAGAAATATGGGTATGTTTGCAGTGCACAATGGTATGGCATTGCTTTGAGCACTTTATGCTCATCTATCTTATTCACATACATATCTAAATTTTGTATGTAAAGGATACAGAATAAATTTAGATTTGATGTAGGTCAAAGATCAATTACCCATTTTCCTGTATTTCAAACTTCCTTCTTGCCTGGTTGTTAAAATAATGGCTGAGAGTTGAAATATTTAATGGAAACATTTACAACTCCAATAAAGTATATCATCAAAAGTCAATAGTGGAGAGAGATTATCTGCCAGGCCACTTTAGTGATCGTTTTGACAGAGGTCTAGACCATTCCTTTGGGTTGCTTTTTGTTATCTGCTGGGTTCTCCTTCTCCATCACTGTGTGTGTCAGCAAGCTGTCTGCATCCACCAAGCCACTCTGACAGTGACCCTTACTCAGTGTATTTGCCAGGCAGGAATGCTTCCACTTGTGCCTCCCATCTTTATCTGCACACATGGTGAAGTTTAGCCAGACAAAGCTAATAATAGCATCAATAATTTTTTTTTTTTTTTTTTTAATCTACTATAATCTACTTGGGTGGCTGGTTTTGAGCCGTGTGGAAAACTAAAAATTCTCAAACCTTGATTTTCAACTGTAAAAAGCTCTTCTGACAACTGTAACCTGCTGTGTCTGTTATCTGCCACAACTGGTGATGGATCAAGAGAGCCTGGATCTGGCAGAAACAGTGACCAGGGCTAAAAGTTGATCTATTTCATGACTGTGGTTTTCTATCTTCTGGGTTGTTTGGTGGTTTTATTTTAAGCACACTTTCATGTTTTCCTATCCTCCCAAAATGTTCAAATCTTTTGCTCACATAATGTAAATAAAGGAAAATCATCCAGCAATCCCTCAAATGTTCCTAATTGCCTACACATAAAATGACTTAGGGAAGATAAATTGAAAAGTGGTCAGTGAGAAGGGAGACTGGGAAAAAGAAACAAACAGGGACTGTGGCAAGGTTTCGACTGTATAGATTTTAAAGTACTTTAAAGGCTTTTTTCAACGTAATATGCAGCAGCTTCTTATAATTTTCTCAGCAGTAGGTAGTTTACAGTCATCTGTACCTAGAACAAATCTTGTCAAAAATGAAGGTCTGTAGTGATTGCTGGGTATAATTTTATACATTTAGCTGATTTTTCTGAAAGCTTCCACTGTGCTGCTGTTGTCAGACTAAATTATCAATTTAGCCATTTGTTGTTCAATGAATAAAAAACTCCTATGGCATTGGAGATGTTGTGGTTTCAATAAAGCAAAAGCTTTAACAAGTCAAACTATACAAAGCAAAGTGTGTACTGTATATAAGAACAGTGTTTTTATTCCTTTAAATACCACTTTAGATAAAAAAAAGCCAATTACATATTCACTTAACACATTCCTCCTACTTCAGGCCAATGATGCAGTCCAAACCTGTTTACTGCTCAGTACCTTGCAAAAGGAAACCAAAATACAATATGTGCAAGGTAATAGGCCATTAGCACAAACATGCTCCCAGTAAAAATCCTTTGTGTAGGCACCTTTCTAAAAGCTGCCAATTGTGGCTGATAGAAGTATTATAAAGGAAGTGATTTCAATACTATTTAAGGCATTAAAAGCTGAAGAGTATCTGTTTAAAGCATTAAAGTAAGAGCTGCATGTATCTAATACCTTTTAAAATGCCCTTCTGCTGATTTATATTCATCCTGAACCTGCTAATAATGAGTATACATAAGCAAATACCATCTTCCACCTATTCAGCATGTCATTGATATGAAAGCCCCAGAAAATATCTCACGTAATCAGTGTGTTCAGAGAGTTATCTAGCACAAATTACTCATTAACTCAATAGCACATAATAAAAAAGAACATCAATTAATTAATGAGTCACCCTCAGATCACTTTGATTACAACACAGCTCTGTTGAAACAGCGGTTATAAATGGAGCTGCCTCTCTTTATTCATTGTTTGCAATTGGCCCATTATTTTGCAGAGACCAGTGTCATATTTAACACATGCCTGCAGGTAATTGTGTGATTAGTTTCATAAATGAAGATGCAGAGGGAGAACACAGAGTGTCTTGCTCGGCAGCCGTGTAGGAAGGTGCAGGAATGCGGAGCTCTGAGGCAGCCATGGGGGCAGCCTTTCTCTCCCTTCCCCTCAAAGCCTTCACTGCACGGCCCTGGTGACAGGACAACACCCAGAGCTAGTCCTGCTGACCTCTAATCCCACCCCAAAATCTCAAAGCCCTGGGAAAACACTCATGATTTGGGCCTCCCTCCTCCATGGATGTCGGTCTCTTCTCCCAAGTGGCAAGCAACGGGACAAGAGGAAACGGCCTTGAGTTGGGCCAGGGGAGGTTTGGATTGGAAACATTCTTTCACCAAAAAATGGCTTGTCAAGCACTAGAAGAAGCTGTCCACCATCCCTGGAGGTGTTTGTGGATGTGGTGTCCAGGATGTGGTTCAGTGGTGGGCTGGGCAGTGCTGAGTTAATGGTTTGACTCAATGACCTTAGAGGTCTTTGCCAACCTTAATGATTATCGTGAAGAGGCTACACTGCCAGCATTTCACAGGAAAGAGCACAGAAACAGAGAGATTAGGTGGGCTGCTCAGGTCAGCCAGTCTGCCTTCCTGCCTACCTTCCTGCCTGCCTGCCAAGCTCAGTGTTACCATGGCTTGTAACCATCCCATCCCAGGACTGCAAAGACAGGCTCCAGGGCAAAGCTTGGAGGAGCAAATCCAAACTCCTCTTTGATGCTCAGGGTTACCAAGGAGAGGCTGAACATCCAGAGTTCCATTGTTCTGAACTCAGTTTGATGAATATGAGCTGGAGGCCTGGTTGTTCAGCTATTTTTTACATTTTTTTAAGGAAAGATGAATGAAAGAACACAGGTTTACCAAGGAGAGGCTGAACACCCAGAGTTCCATTGTGCTGAACTCAGTTTGGTGAATATGAGCTGGAGGCCTGGTTGTTCAGCTATTTTTTTTTTTTTTTTACATTTTTTAAAGGAAAGATGAATGAAAGAACACAAAGTCACCACCTAAAGTTCCTAAACTATCTTGGTTAAATGCCATTCCAATAAGCGTACAGTGTAATTATAACAGTTCCCTTAGGTAAGTAAGAAACATCTGTTAGTAACACATAGCAGGTGTTAGCAATTACACATACTGATTTTTTTAAAGTGTTTTTAATTAAAAAGAATTCTGTTTTCTGAAAAGGAAAGCATGGTAAGTCCAAACAAGCTTTTGTTTGTGTGGCTCTAGATCATGTAATATGCAAAACGATAAAGGTAAAATCAACTTAAATTAGCAAAGGTTTGCACGTTTGCCTCCAGTTTATTGCAATCAAAACCAAATTGGGACTCACTGCATTATTGTAAAGCACATAACATTAGTATTCTTAGCAAGGTCTCAACTAATGCATGAAATCCATACAGTTCATGTAAACCCTAAACACAGCTAAGTAGAGCATTTGAACCTGGGAAGATTGCTATAGTTAAGCAAAATACGATAGGTACTGTAAGAGAGGGGAAAATTGCTAGGAAATTCTGTATAATAGTTTCGTCAGAATGCCTTTGTCCCATTACAGGGAAACAATGTCTAGATTATGTTACAGCAAAATCAAACCAGGTTGTCAAATTACTTTGAAAAACTAGCCAAGAACAATTTACATTTAGCAAATTGATAGGCTGTGCCACTGAGAAATAACAAGCAAGAGCCACCCTGGAAGGCCAACCACTTATAGGTGGTTTTAATCCAAATTGGAAGATAACGAGATGACAAATTTATTTCCCTATCCCAACACTATCTTTCCATAGATGCCAAAATAACGATATCAGAATGTAAATCTTGCCATAAACATTGGTTTCCATTTTCTATGAAATACACAAGCAAAGAAGTTGGCAGGGAAAAGAGAAAGAAGCAGCACCATTAGTACAACCTAAGGATTTGTCTTTGTACCCAGCTGGGATCCAGGTTGTGCTTGTTTGTCATACACAAAACTGTGGTTCCTTTCACAAAAATCTCAAAACTTCAGTGTGGAAAAGTAGTCTTCCAGCCTACAGTCTACAGCAATATGAAATTAGACTATTTTTCTTTGTGTTCTTCCTAAGAGTGGAGGGTTTATGAGGAGACACATATACAAAATAATGGGTATAAAAAGCCCTATCAGTATACTGTTAGGCCAAAGACAAAAGTTCATATGTATTTTTTTCATCTGAATACACAGATCTGGAAATTAAGACCATATTTTTTAATATTTTTCTGCTTCCAGGAAACTTAGGGTTTTTTCCTATGTTATTCATAAGTATTTCTAAGCATCTTTATTTCTTATACAAAATATATAACTTTTATTTAGGCATTTTTTTATGTCAAGAACATAAAACTACTGTCAGTGGCATCCAATCAGTACACTGCCAGTACTGGAACCAGCTTTCTGGATGAACAGAATAAGGAAAAAACACAATATAGGTCTCCCAACTCTTGGAGTTACATTATAAGAGGCACATAATACATAGCTTTATTAGCTATTCATAACTGCAGTATAAAATCCAGGTATCCAGATCAGATGTCCCACTGCTAACCAAACACATGAGCTGTGAACAATAATAAAGTACCAACAGCTATAAAAGAATTTTGATTGTTTTTTTGTTCAAGCTGAAGCAGAGCATTTCAGTACTCCTAGTACACAATGCCTTTCTGGAGTGCAGTAGCCTTGTGACAATGAGTACATACTAATTAAAAATAAAGAAAAAGCTGATAAATGCCAAAAAAAAAAAGCCTTCAATTTAGAATGACAGGCTCACATCTGTTCCTACATCTCTCAATCACCACGTAAGTGATAAAATATCACTACTAAGACTGCAGCAGAAAGGAAAATTTCTGCTTTGGCCTCCCATCCCAGTTTATTTTGGTGACAACAGGCTTTTCCTCTCCCTTCCCCTCAAAGTCCTCTTAAAACCTTTGTCATGTCTTGTATGGCCAGCTGAAAAATCTGAAAGATCCTGATCCTGAAGCCTTGAAAGTATCAGAAAGCAGCTCTGAAACTGAGGCCATAATGCACAGTATCATCATGTTGCTGGCATTTACTGAGAAAGGGAAGCAACACAGAAGTGCCATAAAATTCCAGGGTTGCAGTCACCTTTGCCTCATCCTGTGGTATTGTAATAGGGAGTTTATGGAGAGGTTGGATTTTTAAGGGCAGGCTGGGTATCAATTTGGTCCAAAGTTTTTATTGTGCTAATGAAGTGTAACAGCTCTAATCTATTTTTAGATGGTGGCATTTCAAGTCTTTCAGCTCCTCAGTTCAAGATCCATAATGTGGAGATAATACACCACTTTTCTACCTGGCAGGATATGTGAGGGTGGTAATTGTGGGATTTTTCAATAGCACCAGCTGAGCATATATGAAATACCAAAGCAGGAGAACAGCAAAATATACAAATTGTAGCTTAGGAATTGTCTAAAATCTCTAATTGATGGCAAAGTGCTGGGGAAAAGATTGGTCTGCCTTTACTTTTTCTTATCACAGGTCCAAATGACCTTTTAATAGCCCCTGACAGAGACAGACACTTGGCAAGACAAGAACTTTGGTCTGATCCAGAATATTCTCCCCTGAGTTTCTACAAGGATTGTGAGAAAGAATGAGGCAAGGAAAACAATTACAATCTCTACAATTTATTTTCACATTCATGACTATTCTTCAGCAAAGCATATGCCAATTATGGCTGCCTACTTCTCAAGCCATTGTTAATTGGTTGATTACACAAAACAGAAGTGGATGAGATGTGACCTGAAAGACCTGAAAGAGAGCAAATATTTCAGGCTAAATTCACAAGGAAGAAAATGTTGCAGCTGTAATTTAAAAAGATGATATCTTTAGGCCTGCTATGGGTGTGCTTCCTTATAGTCCCTAGAAAGAAAACCAAACCAAATCCAGCCCATGCCACATCTTTAGTGTGTCCTTTGTGTCCAACCTGCTATGGCCAAAGACCACTGGGATCAAGCATGTTTTGGTTCTGTTGGAGAAAATGAGTAACCAATGTAGTAAATCTTTTTCCTGTGCTCTTTCACCTGGATAATTTAGTTTTGGTAGAAAACTATTACCCACAACATCGCCCAGAAAAGCAACTTCTATCTCCCTGAAGAAAATAAAACCAGTTTAAATTAAATTTTTCCTACCTTAATCACACTTCATTCTCACCCAAGCCCTAGCCTGGCAAATCAGGACTCAGACGTTTGCTCTCACTTTGTTATTGTTCACAATTAATTACCTGAGATAGACCAAAAATCTTTCCATTACAGAGACTTGATTTGGACATGTCTCTGATCATACACAAGGCCCATAAAAATCAGATTAATTCTCACTAAAATCAAAAGAGGTTCTGTTGGTGGCAGCAGCAGAGAGAAGATTTTACCTCTGGGAAGAATAATGGGTAGCAGGAGGCAGCTCTCTGCCATTTTACATCCATTTTCTGCCACAGCCTTGGCTAATCTCTTTAGCTAGTCAAAGCATCCAGAGTGTCCCAGAAGGTCTCTGAATAACCTGGAAGCCATGACAGACTGACTTTCCCTCAACACCTCAGCGAAAATTTGAATGTAGAATTTGAGAGCTGAAAACTGACTCTGATAAGCCATCATGCCCCATGATCTCTCCCAAAGACACTGAAAAATGGTCTTTCTGGAGGTTTCTCTCCTGCATTCACATATCTTGCTCTCCCCAATAAGACTTCAGCCCATTATGTATCACTAATCCCCACACACCTGTGATTTTCAAAATCATCTATTTCTACAAGCCGCAGAGGAACCCAGCAAAAACTCCCATTCAAAAATGAAGCACAATCAACATAAAAATGAGAAATTTGACTTTTACTAGTCTTAGAGCATCTTCCCTTTGAGCACACAAGGCAGTTAAAATATGGACTTCAAAAACCAAACTGTGGCAGACTGTTGTAGCAGATTCTTTCTGTCTGTAGGAAATTCCTCTGCCTTTATATCTCAGTCCTCTCCCACCAGAACACCATGGACAGACTTTAGGCATCAGTGGAGGTGCTGAATAAAGCTCTGCAGAAGGGATGGGGCTCCCAGTTGCACATACCTGGCCACTGTTGTGATTTTTGGCCTCTGTGGCTACATGAGACAGAAATGAGGGGCAAGCTGATGGGGAGAAGGGTAAAATCCAGTGCTGCAACAACCTTGCTCCTCTTTCAGAGCCCACTAAGATACTTCATGGCTTCTCAGAGGTGTTGCTGAGCCTTTCAGCCCAGGTAGGCAGAGCAGCCTCTCAAAATTTCATTCACAAGAACTGAAAGAGCTGAGAGCCAGGTATTTGTTACTGGTGCAAACTCAGAGGCTTGTAATTGTTCTGGTTTTGACCTCTGGGTATTCATTTGGACATTTTCTCTTGGAAATGCAGGTTTGCACCTCTGTTTTTTCTTACCTTTTACCATCCTTCCCAATGTCTCCTCCCAGCAAGCCCACAGCTCTGCCAGCACACAGTTAAAATGCTGAGGCAATGCCAGTGGCTGTTTCAAATGCAAAGGGACAGAAAGGATTAGTGCTATCAAACTTTTTATTTTAATGGTAGTTAGACAAGCCCCAGGCATATTTGCACCTGCAATTGCTTGCTCCTTGCACTGCTGTGCCCCATAGATCTGCTTGTTTCAATTGACCCTAAGGCAGTAACCTGCAGAATGTATCCATAGCGTTTTCTGCTTTCTGCTGACACATTTTCAAATCATAGATTTAATGGTCATTATTCTCACATTTAAAAACTCAGACTGTGCAGTCCAGTGCTGTATTTATTTCCAGCTGGAAAAACAAAGTCTTGTATTGTCCAAATCATCTGAGCTGCAGAAAAATAAAGGAGTGTGTGGAGTTGCTTGGGGTTTTTCCCCCAGATTTTAATATTTCTACTATTTACTAGTAGCAGTGGATTTACATGTGCAGTTGCATTATCGAATCATTCCTAAAAATTTTTGAAGCAAAAAGAATTAACAGAAGAGAGATCAGGGAGGAAAGATGAGAGGAATCATCATCATCATCATCATCATCATGGAGGTCAAATCACAGAAGCCAATACCCATGAAAAGCTAACTCATGAAAGACCCTTATCACATACCATGGAAAAGGTCCTGCTTCTCCCAGGGTCAGGTTGTACAGATTTGTCCTCAAATATACAGGATTATCCCACAATTTATCATTAAAGAAACAAATTCCCCATCAGTAGGGTTATATACAATAATTATTTGCAGAGCAAATCTGCAGTCCAGTATTAAAATCACTTTTACTCTGTCAAAAATACAAGCCATGCAAAAGTTCCTGACTGATTGCTTTCTGCCTGTCTCAGAGGAGTCTGCTGTACAGACGTTTCAACCTTGAAATCCCCTTTCCACTCCTTTTTTTCCCAGCTTTGCTTCACTACCATGGATGAAACCTCACCTCTTGGTCGGAGTTGCTCCAGCTGAAAAGGACGAGGGATGATTCTGCCCCTCTGGAGCCAGTTAAGAAATGTTTTGACTGGAGCATCTTGTAGTGCTTCTCTTTTTTTTTTAAACAGTGCCTCTGCATTATTGATTTTGGGGGTTATTTGTTACAATATAGAAGGGAAGAAAGGATTTTTTTTTAAATGCCAAAAAGATTATAATGTTTTTTAGTTTGTTTTTCCTTTGCCAGAGGGACTAAGTGCATGTTCACTTCTTCAGTTCCTCATGCTGCAAGCTCGGAAGAAGCTCCTGTTTGCATTTCCTTAATTAGCCTTTAACTTTTTGTGGAGGCAGAGAGGAAAGATTTCAATGAGTTTTAAAGGCTGCCATTTCTGTGGCAACAGCCATAAACGGGGATTATGTAGGTGCCAGAAGACCTTCAGAACAGATGTGTCCTCTGGAAAAATAAGTGATGTTTATAGTGCCAGAAATCATTTGCTGCAGATTTGGGGAAGGGTGTCTTTCTACTGCCCTTTATCCCTATCTTCAAAGGGGATTGTGTGTGAATACAATTGATTAATAGATAGGCATTTGATGGAACTAGCTCATCTTTCTTTTTCAGAGAAGGCAGCCTCAGAGCCTAAGGATAGGAACATCCTAATTTGCTGTACAATCAAATAACCCAGCTCTTATTGTGGATTTCATGAATATGTTCATTTAGGCCATTGAGCAGCAGGGTAGTAAGCTCATAATCGACTTTAACACGTGAAAAGTAACATTAGCAAGAGTTTCACAGGTTTGATAACATCAAAGTAATGGACGAATTGATATAATTGGCAAAGATTGGAATAAAGAAAATCACCATACTGGATCAGATTTCCTCTGTACCCAATATCCTCCTTTTCCAGCTGCCCTGAGACCCTTTTTTGATTTCCAGGGATTTTTAAAAGGTGAGGCTTGCTTCACCTCGTGTGCCTGCATCTCTCCCATTTTTGCTGCATCCCAGGCGTCGTGCAGAGCACCCCGTCCTTGGGGCCTTTAATCCCAAATGGAAAGTACCAAATATAAAAGAAACAAATTCCTCCTTAAAATTCCTCCAGGAGATTCCCTCTAGAAATTGGAAATATCTGACTCCAGCCAAATTCTAAAAGAGCTTTTCTTACTTTCCTAAGGAAACTGGGATTAAATCAAAATATCCATTTTGATATATATGTTTGGATTTCCATTTTGAAACTGGGATAGATCAATATGTCAATATATGTCTGAAAAGATATCAGGATATAGTCAAATTATACCTGGAACAACTTCATGATACTGGCATCCTGTATAGACATGAATCTAACTAAATATGTTGTTTCATACAGAGGTGTTACCTGTGTGCGAGCTGTGTTTGTCACAGAGCTGGTCACAAATCCAAAGAAGGTCAAGAAGGATTCGAAAAATATTTAAAATAAAATAAATAATAATAAACCTGAATTCCAAAAAGCAAACGCTAAAAACTTAAGAAAGTTTATTGCTGGCAGTAGGTCAGTCCTCCCGGGTGGCGGAATGAAAAGTAGTTGCAATTATCAGCTCTGCATGTTTGCAGTCATTAGGGATCTCTAACTACCTTTAATCATGGCTATGGTTCAGTTCCCCCAGGGCAAGGGGAGCGAGCATCTCCACCTGCAGCCGGTAATTACAGCCACTCTGCTGCCCTGAGCCCGGGGACCGCTGCTGCTGCTGCTGCTGGCACCGAGCAGCTGCCAAAGGTGGCCTTGGAGGGGCTGCTGGCACAAAGGTAACACCTTCCTATGAAATTGCATGTTTAGAGTCACGTCTGTGCAATGCCACTATCGTCAAGTTGTTCTAGGTATAATTTCTTCTTGGTATAATTTGATATAATATCCTGGGTTTTCTCGTTCCCCGGATATTTTGGTTTAATCGCTGTTTCCTTAAGGAAAGTAGGAAATGCTCTTGGGACAGGATTTGGCTGGAGTCAGGTATTTCCAGTTTCTAGAGGGAATCTCCTGGAGGACTTTTAAGGAGAATTTTTTTTCTTTTAAGGAAAAATTGTTTCTTTTATATTTGGTACTTTCCAGTCTGGACTAAAGGCCCCAAGGATGGGATGCTCTGCACAACGCCCAGGATGTACCAAAAATGGGAGAGATGTAGGCACATGAAGTGAAATAAGGCTCATCTTTTTAAAATCCCTGGAAATTAAAAATTAGCTAAAACTATGAATGCTGGGTTGTATTAACCTGTGAGAGAGTAATTTCCCAACACAACATTCTTTTAAAAAAATTTAAGTTCTGGTAATTTTTAACATTAAAACATTCTGTCAGTTTTTATCATTAAAATATTTCTTTTCTTAAAAAAAACCCAAAACCACCACAAACCTACAAACAAACAAGATCCCAAGAGCAGCAACAACCAAAAAAAAAAAAAGACCAAAAAATTCTTAACAAAATTCGAAACAAATTAGTCTAACAAAATTCTCTCCCAACCAAATTGTCATCCCCTACACAATGCTTGATTGCAGTGCACAAACAGTTCTTTTTTAAGAGATAAAAATTGTTAATATATTTTTTTATTAAGAGATCCTGTGAAAAGTGTAATATTCTATTTTTCATAAATATATTCATCATAAATATAACATTTAAAGGAAGTTTAATGTTCCATTTATTTGATTTTTCAATTTAAGTTTCTATCAATTAAATTAGTGGGACTTGTTTCCATCATCATCATCATCATCATTATTATTATTATTATTATTACTATTATTATTATTATTAGGAAATTGCCATGGCCAAGCCAAGCTTTTGTCTTAAAAGTTTAAGTGCCTTGAAGTGAGGAAATGTCAGTTTAGTTGCAAAAAATGAAAACATATTGAAAACTTCTCTCACATAAATTGGCAAAAAATGTTTCTAACAAAACCCTGAAGAGTGTGAGTTGAGGTTTTTGCCTTCTAAAGGTGAAATGGGTCATTTTCTGTCCAAAAGATGAACATTTTTGGATGTGATATGAGATGTCCACAGAGGATCTCTGAATTCCAGCACCCACAGGAGCAATAGACTCCTCATATACTACACCAGCTAACCCAACCTGGCCTTGTGTCTGAGAAAAAGGCAATTATAAAATAAAAAATATTTCTGATTATTACCAATCTGAGGCCAGTCTGGTGTATGATAATTTAGCAGCTTCCCATGACAAGTAACTTATTGCTTCTGCCCACCTTTTACTGGTCGCCACAATATACAATTTTTTTGTGATTATATGCATATATGTTGAGTCAGTAAAAATTAATAATTGCAAGATTATTTCATAGACTGTTCAGAGCCAGGCCAAGGTTAGAGGATTCCCCTTGAAATGTGAGGCAATAATGTATAACCCTTTAGCAAAGGTTAAGTAAAGTCAATTTTCATTTGAGTGAAAGTCTTTTATTTAGTATTAGCAATGTATTTGGCACAACGCTCACTTTGGTACTAAAAAAAAAAATCCAAAGGGGAAAAAAAATCCACCAGCCTCCTCAAGAAAAGAGTTTCCCAGACAATTCCTGAGTGCTGCTATTATAAGCTGCTCCAAAAGCTAAACACATAGATCACAACTTATTGGGGAAAGAAACAAAAAATGAAATGAACCAGCCTGAGCAATGAAGGGGTTAATTAGGAGACCTGAGTTAAAGGTGTCCTCACAAGTAGGCACTTCATCAAGCAATGGAGTCAGGAAACAAGGGAGAATAGATGAAGGTGCTAGGGATAATAATGATGGCAAGTAATGATTTCCCTGGAGATGATCTGATCTATGGCCACGAGCAAAGAAAAAAGGCTAGAAAGTACTATAACATTACCTTGGAGTACTTAACAGACTCGAAAGCAGTAACCTGGTGTCAAAAAAGGCCCATCACCCTGCTCATTTTAGGTAAAAGAGTTATGCCAAAGTACAAGAGGGGAATGCAAAATTCACATCTGAAATTAAACAGCTGAAAGGTATGATTTAACAATGCTCAAAACTCAATAAGCCAAAGATAAACAGCAAATTAGATGACTCAATGTCAGGAGGAAAAAACATCTTCCATCGATCCCATCGTCAAAAATTAATCTGCCTGAGAATGCCCTCTGCTCCAATCCCAGAACTGATGAAGAGTGGAGGAATAGAGTAAAACCTATGTACTAGTGCTTCACCTTCAGGCTAGACCCTGATTACAATCTCCTGTGAGACGTTTCAGCATGAAGCGCCTCTCATGTTGGGACTGCAAAATTAAATTGCGATCAATACTTTACAAAAATAATTGGGGAAAAATGTTCAGAAGTCGAAGCTGTGCTGTGTGGCCAACAAACATATGAAAGTTGTTGCTGCTTTTTTATTTTTATTTTTTTTGCCTTCCCTTCCTCCTCACCTTATCTTTCTGGGGGTTATTCTTCAGGATAGATCAGTTCAAAGGTGTCTCTTGATAATAGTGTTCTTAGAATAGTTTCACTCACCTTGTTAGGGAATTTCAGAAGCAGCAAACCACTTACAGTGTACCAAGTGCATTTTACTAATGCTGTGTTTTGAATCTCTCCCTCACCCTTTATTTTTTCATTGTTGTTTCAATCTAAATTTGTATGCTTTTAATTACTTTTTAAACAGTTGACTATTTTTTTTTTCCTGGCAAAACATTTCTTATTTTTATCTTACCATTAAAAAGAGTTGAATTCACACAGAAATAGGAATGCCTAAGAAAACACTGAATATGCCTTGTGTTTCAGTAAAATCTTTCTGGAGATGTTAACACTTTCGTCAACCTAAATGTCAAGATACGGAGTTAAATTTAGAGTAAAATATGTGTAAATAAAGCCATCCAAGTCTTCAGCATTTCCTGCTGCAGATTCCACTGCTTTTCCAAGTGTCCTATCTTTGGTTATAGCAAGTGCTAAAATCCAAACAAACTGGAAGCAAGCAGTCATTTTTAATTTCAGGCTCTCACAATTAATGGAAACTGAGAGAAAGTGTGAGCAGAATACGACGCCGTTCAAATTACTGCAGGATTTGGGGTGTGTGCACAGTTGGCAACAGATATTCTAGAGATTACTGGCAGGTTTAGAAGTGTATTTAGGATAAGCCAAGCAATTTAATTGTTAAGATGTGGTACAGGATGCATCAAAAAAGGAAGGGCTCAAAATATGTTTCTGGGATGTTACTGCCCAGCAAAACACATCAAAATGGGAAGGCAAGGCAAGAGCACACCTCAAATATTCAGGTTGGTGCAGGGGAATATTTTACAGGAAGTCATCAGGCACCTGGATTTTTCCTGGCAGTGAGAACACCTTCAAAAATGAGAGCGAAACTCCTTTGGTTTCTTTTAAATTCACAATGCAATGAAACAAAATAACGTAAATAATATTGGTACATTAGAATCACAAAAACTGCATTTTTTATTCAAGTCAAAAAGCACAGCAGGAGGTGAGGAATCAATCCTGAGGGATTTTGTGAACCACAGCCAGATGCCTGCAATCCCCCAGAGGTGTGATTATCTCATGCCAACCATGTTCGGGAAGGAAGGAAGGATTCCAGGAAGGAAGGAAGGATTCCAGGAAGGAAGGAAGGAAGGAAGGGAGGAAGGCTTTATTTTAATGGAGAGAGGAGATGTCACATTGGGCAGGGAAGAAGGAGAAAACAGGGAAAAAAAGGCAGATTTCAATGCTGATTATCTCCTTCAGCCCAGTTTCTGTTGTCCCCATATAATACTTCCTCTTTTTTTTTTTTTTTTTGTTTTTTAACTTTGACTACAAGAGACAAAATTTTCCAAAAATCTAAATGGGTTTATTTGTCTCAGGAAAAAATGTAAGCAAGGAAGTGTCACAATTACCCTGAACCTGATTCTCAGCCATTTCTTGGGTCAGAATAACTGGCACTCAGACCTGTATCTCCTCTTGTTTCATCCATCAGAGATCACCACTGTAATAAATTTGGTAGCTTTAGAGGACAGAGATCAGCAGTGGAGAAGGTTTCACATAAAATATAAACACAAAGAAATGTATCTACTTGGTAATTTTGTCAAAATTCATCAGATGACTTGAAAATGTCTTAAGAGTATCTGGACTTAATTTTTCCTCGACTTTTCTGCTTTTGTAGGATACCACAAGCCACAGAAAGACCTTCATAGTTCTGAGCTATCCAATGCTAAAAAAGATGGTGTTCATTAAACTATAATCACCCAGAATTTGGATGTGTGTCTAGAAAGAACAGTTTTGGTTATCCCCAGCAGATCTCATTGACTTACCTTCTTTTTGCCAAGAGAGAATATGGATTTATACATTTAAATATGCAGAATCTTGTCATAGCATTATAGGGACATAAAAGGGAAGGGACATAAATAATTGTTTGGGTTGGAAGGGACATAAGCAATTGTCTTTTCCCAACCTGCTGCCATGGGCAGGGACACCTTCCATTAGACCAGATTGCTCAGAGCCCCATCCAACCTGGCCTTGAACATTTCCAGGCACATCCACAACTTCTCTGGGCAACCTCTTCCAGTGCCTCACATTAAGGAATTTCTTTCTAACACCTAATCAAAACCAACTCTATTTTAGTCTGAAACCACTCTCCCTTGTCCTGTCACTCCATGCCCTCATAAAGTCTCTCTCCATCTGTCTCTTAGGCTCCCTTTAGGTACAAGGAAGGCCACAATTCTCTTTCTCTCTTTCTCTCTTCTCCAGGCTGAACAACCCCCATTCTCTCAGCCTTTCCTTGTAGGAGAGGTTCTCCATCCCTCTGTCTTGGTGGCCTCCTCTGGATTTGCTTCAACAGGTGGATGTCCTTCCTGAGCTGGGACCCCAGAGCTGGCTGCATTTTATACATTTAAATGCAGCTGCACATACAGCTTTTTACAGAAAACCAAAATCTTTGCAGATGTCTGAGACTGAACTTTTTCTGTACATTAAGAGAAATATTTCACAAGTCTAAGGAGACACGACCATTTGGCAATGCCTGCCATAATATAATCATTTAATGGATATTTTATGGCAGTACATAGAGGCCCTAAATGATAGCTGAGCTTCTCTGTGGTTGGTATTATACATACTAAGAGATGATCACTGCCCCCAGGAAGTTTATAAACTAAATAAATAGGACAAAGATCAAGCCAAGAGGAGCATTATTATCTTTAGTTTGCATATGGAGAACCAAAACAGGAGGAGATAAAAATCTCCAAGTCCCACAGCGAGCCTGTGGCAAAGCAAAGTTCTGCTAAACCCTAACCCATTGCTGTCTCCTTCCTCTCAGCCACTTTCTTTCCAAAACAAGAAGCTGCCTGAGTTCTGCATGCAAAGCAAAGCAAAGCTTGGGCAGTGAGTGAAAGAAGGAAACAGCAATTTATAACCGACACACATCATTTCCAAGCATGGATCTCAAAGAACATTAGAGACAGGCAATTGTCTCTTTTGCACAGGGTGGGTTGCACAGGGAGAGGAAATCATCTGTAGCCTCCCAGCCAGTTTGAAAGCATGATACAGCTGAAATCCACTGTCCTCTGAATCTAACGGGATGAGTCATGATTTTCTTCAACTTGCAGAGTCTCATGTCAATAAAACAGCTTATCCATGGTGACTCCTGGAGTGCTTTCAGCTACCACAAGTTGCAGCCCAGGACTAAAGGAGAGTGAGCAGGGAAAGTCACATTTTACATCTCCTGGATGTTAGGTCAGTGTATTTCCCCAGTCCAGTATAAATTAACACAGCTCAGAAAGGCTTCTCTGATTTACCATGGCTTGTGATCAGCCAGAGCAGTGGAGTGCTCTGCCCTCCCTCCATCCCAATCAAGGGAATTGTGTGGGGTCATCGTGCCAAGCACGGGCTGCATCCTTCTTGTGAGGTGTATTCCACATGGGATGATCAATCTGAGCCCGTGGCTCCTCTCCAGCAGCTGAGCCAGCACAAAGACAGCTACACCAGGGCCCAAAAATGATGATATCCCCCATTGTGGCCAACTTTTGTTCAAAGAGACATGACAAACTTGTGGATTCTCTGTCTCTCACAGGCATCTGATCTCATCTGCCTTCAATAGTCTCTGCCTCTTAAGTTCACTGCATTCTTGATGCTGCTGGAAGCAGAAATGGGAGCAGCCAATTTATTTATCATAGAAGGTACAAATTAAAAAAAAATCCTACAACTTTATACTTAAAATGTGGTGTATGACTGCATGTGGGTCATCATTTCTTTAAGTCACTGCTGTACATTTATATCAGGTGCAGGTCTCAGATTGGAGTTGTCACCTCTTAGTTTATTTTCCTTTTAATTTGTCTTCCTAGTAAGGAGCTTTTATCTTCTGTATAAGCCAAGGCCAGAACAAAAAAGAAAGGAAAATGAGAAAAAAATAATCAGGAAATAATAGCAGCATCACTCCATATTCTTTGCTCAAAATTAGCTCTAAGTCACACATTAGCCATTAACTCCTTTGACCTGCTCCTCTTTGAAAGATAGGTTCCACTTTAGGTTTCAACCTTAGACTTCAGTAGCTTCAGCACTGACATAATCTTAATTGTTTTCTGTATTTCTAAAACGGAGTAAATGGGAGTTCAAAAGTAGATTATAGAAAAAAAATACATTTTCAAGGTAAGCCAAATAATCATAAAATCAGCTCTTGAAAACCGCCAGAAATAAAATAGCACTTGGTAGCTTCAGTAGCAATGATCTGAAACATTTAAATTAACTATATGCATTCAAGAAATCACTGTATCATGTGCTTAAAGTGTTGGGTTCAAATGCTAATTGGAGTATAAGACGAGAAATCCAAACACAAGTCAATTTTGGTAAGAACGTGAATGCATTTATCAAAAAGATTTCAAAATGTTGATGTGAAGCCTCCTGGGATTGTTATGGATACACAGAAGATATGAACATAAAAACATAATTCATCTGTTCAAATTCTGATTCCATTCTGTTTATTTCAAGATGCAACAAATTTCTGCTCCTTCCCACTCTTTTCTTTCTTTTTTTTTTTCCATTTTTTTCAATGATGAGCAGCATCTTCTTTTTAAGTGACCCACGCAGAGTTTCTGAGTCATGCCTTGGTGAATTACAGCAATGAAAGAGCCAGGTAAACACAGGAGAAATAGAGAATCTCACACCCTTCATAAGGCAAAGATTTCTATGGCCACCCTTCTAAAATACAGCTGCTTAAAAATGGATTTACCCTCCTCTGCTGTACTTTGCTGCTCCTGAAATTACTTTTCTTTCAGAGTGGTACGAAGTATCAAAATGTCTGCACTTTTCACAGAACAAGGGGCATCCTGGATTATTTAATTTTGGATGTGTAAGACATCCAGAATAAAATAATAGTGTACCTATCCACACTGCTAATAGTGTATTGCAGTATGAGGATCATTCCCAGCTGAAGAGATCAGCACCCCAAAAGCTGTGTGAGGGCTGTGCAAAGGCCAAAACAGAACTTTTCTACTTTAGCTGGAATGAAAAGCTTACCTCAAGGTTTCTCAGTGGAAAATTCAATTGAAAGTTGTTTTTTTTTCTTGTCGTAAAGAGAAATGTGATTAACATTCTCAAAAAAAATCTCATTTTCAATGAAAAAATGTTTTGAATGTTTTCAACCAGTCTCACTGGTATGTGAACACTGCTTGATACCTCTGTTTTCTCTCTATCAATAAAACAGAAAGAGTTGTATCCAGACCTTAAAGCCAGGAAAGTAACTGATATATTTCCTGGAAATATTGTCCACGAAACACCTAAAGGATATCAGATACAGACATGAAGCAATCCAGAACTACCTCCCCACTGAATAAAGGAGAAGATGGTGCATAAGACACATCTTTAGGATATGGATCAATGCCTTCATGTGAATATTCATATTCTTTCAGTGACTACAATACATCACCTCCACTGAATGAAAAGGAGCTCCCATGCAAAAACTCACATGATGAAGCCCAGGAAAAAAAAAACAACACATTTCTTTGCAACATCCCTTTATCAGAAAAATTATGACTGGATGAATTTATTTTCACAGAGCCCAAATACAGAGCACTTGATCTTGTAGCTTTAAAGTTCTTTCATGCAGGGTTGTTTTTCTGGGTTTTTTTTTGTTGTTTTTTTTTTTTTTGTCAGTGATTATGTATACATAGCTTTCACAGGGAATACAGGATATAAGGGACAGTAAGTATGCTTCAGCATATGGTGAAACCATATGCTTGGCTGCTTTTCTGCCTATACTACTTTTATTTATTTATTTTAAAATATGTGATTCACATTATTAGTTCAGACCTCTCTAATTTGCATGGCCATATATATGATAAATTAATTATGCTTAATTTTTAAATATTATTTCTTATTGTCTGGGGTTAAAGAGTGTGCACAAGACAGGAAAAGAAAGGGCCTGAATTTCCTACTGGTGTAAATGAAAATAGCAATATAAGTACTTTAGATCAAAGAACTATGCTTTCTATCATGCAGAAATCTCTGATATGTCAGACAGATTCTGAATCTGGAGTCCTCCTAATATACCCTGCATGATTCTGCAGGAGTTAAAAATTGGAAAGCAATGAACACAGAGGTCTGGATTCTTATTTCCTTGTGCAGTAAGTGACCAAAAAGTGAAGAAAACCAGAAATCCTGTCTATGTGCTACTGAGGAGCCTGGAGAGGGAGGCAGAAGGAAGAGGAAAAATGTGAATTCCAGGGGGACCAGCATGTTTCTATATAATTGACTCATTGTGATCTAAAACGTTCCCATCATAAGTGTCAAGAACAGCCTTGCAGCAGAGATTTTTTCCCTAATTTTCCCTTAATTTTCAAACTATTTTGAGTTCAATTAGGAATACTCTCCAAAACAAGGAATGGCCACGTGGCAAAGGACGATAAAAATTGCCATGGTAAGTGTCATTATTCACTGTTTTACAACAAATGAGTTTGTTAGATGACAGTCCAGTTGCACAGACTGGCGTCAGCCACCCCTCACTGCTCTCTTTGTCTTGACTCACTTTTCTCATTGTTTCCCTCCTGAAAGGACAGGGACTTGCTCAAACTGGGAAATCTCCCACCCTCTTTGATCAGAGACTTTCTGTCATTACCTTTTCTGCAGGAGAGAGGTGACAGCTCCCATTTGGATTGCTACCTGAGGAGATCAGATGCCTGGTCTGAAATCCCTGCTTCAGCACAGACTTCTAATGTGAGCTTAAATGTGTCACCTTGCCTTTTTGCACCTCAATTCCTTCACGGTAGCAGAGGAATCAGAGCACTTCCCCACCCCTGAGGGTTAGACTGTGGGGTGCTCCAAGGCCATGGGGACATCTAAGTGGCTCAGCCAGGTATAAGACTTTGATCTCCAGAGTCATCAATCCAGCATTTCAAAAGCATTTAACTCACAATGAGAAATTTCATATTTTCAAGAAACAGTTGACTTTTTTTTTTTAAATAGAAGTTTTATCTTTACTTCTTTAAACAGCTTACAAAATACCACATACAAGTTCCAGGACTTGATCTTATTATCTGCCTTTTAATATAAACTCTCTGTTTTGGTGCAACATGAGGTTTGACCAAGAGGCATTACATCTATGCTGGCAGCAAGTCTGTGGATGTTGATATGCCAGGCAGGAGGGAGATGATTTTTCTGGAGACATTGCTCTCTTTCTCTAAGGGAAAACATGGAATAAAAAAGTATAGAATGACCTTGCACTAATAAGCCTCTGCCTGGAGACAATGATTAAACCTGGTAGCACAAGGGTTGGTTTATGAGTAATATCAGCTAAGGCACTAATGAAAGTATCCCATTAAAAAATGTATAACTTAGGGACTTGTCTGCACTGAGGAATTTAGTCACTGCTGTTGCTGCATTAATGTGCTCTGAAGCACAAACAGGAAGGGATAACCAGGTATTGCAGCTGGCTCTTATTCCTAACTAAATTAATCAGCCAGAAGTCCTGCACACTTTTCCAGGAGTGAAATCTGGATGTGAAATCCGCATTTCAAACCTAGTTCTAGCTCTAGGACTTTATTGTCCAAAGGTTTCTCCTCACCAAAGTAGCTGCAACATTACTCCCAAATACTGTGACCTGTGTGCTATGACTGGAACTGGTTTGTGCTGCACAAATATCAATGAATTCATACAAAAATTTTATTCTTATACTCAGGAGCATGACAGGACAGGATCAATTTGAAAACATGTGCACAGGCCTGGGGCAGAAATTAAGCTGTTTCTTTGTTTTCTTCATTAACGTTATTCTGAAAGCAAATTGATTTTCCTCCATTTCACTTGAAAAAAATTCCACAGGAAAACAGAGTTGGATTCTTGTGGCAAGGATTCACACACAGGCACAGTTCTGCTGTGCAGGCAGAGCAGGTGTGATGGGACCAGACCATGCCAGTGTTACTGAGCAAGGTGAAAAATCAGCTGCTGTGCACACCTGCATTGGCTGTGACTCATCCAGGACCAAAATACTCCCTCTGAACTGGGAAATCCTGCCAACTGCTGGGCAAACAGCAAGACACCAGTGAAACCAGTCTGGCTGCAGAGCATCTGAGCTGCAGCACACTCATTTGAGGGAATAACACCTCAAGACATGTAAAATGCAGTTCCTTTGAGGTTCACTGGCACCATTTTGGAGTACTTCAGCAGCCCATTTAAATCTTTTAGTGAATGATTGAAAAAAGAAGCCCAAGAAAAATAAAAATCCATCCTCATAGATGCAGAAAATTAGGAGTATTTAACCTGGGAAACTATTTTTCTGTGATTTCAGTATTTCTGAGAATTTTAGTTTTAATTAAAAAAAGAAAATTGGTGGGAAATTCCAAGCAGCTGCAACTGAGTTTGACCAGTGCCTCCAAAAGTTGCTACACACTAACAAAGGGAAAAGAAATAAAACAAAAACATTAAAGGTAGCAGTGGTCTGTGAAATAATATAGGTCATGTATGATCCTTGTCCATTGCAAATGTTGAAAATTACTGCTATAGCCATTCAAACCTTTTTATTTTCCCAGATATAGTAAAAATTAAAACACCATTGAGGGTTACTGAGTGGTTATTTCCCATTCATACCAGATTTAGCCACAAACATGTTAAAACTACAGTTGGAGAAGGGGATTAAGAAAACAAACAGCAAGGAAAAAAAGGTTCATTAAGCTATTTTTAAAAAAACTTGATTTTCAATACAGTAGAGTTCATATACTAATTTCTTTTATCAGGGCAAATTTGATGTTATCTATCCTTTGCTAAAAATATTAAAGCCATTAAAGCCATTTTTAATGTGACCTGACACACAGCAGAGTGGAAAGGCATATTTTTTTTAAAAACTAAATGAAAAGCAAAATAGAGTTCTCTATAATTCTGACTTTCTTCCATGATTTGAAAATATCTACTCAAAAAGTGAAATTAAAGAATCTCTAGTTTCTAAATTTTCTACAGTCTGTTGCAGAACTAAATTGCTAAAGTAGAAGAGTAACAAAAAGGAAAGAAGATCAAATTTATTTTCTGATACAAGGATTTTTTTTGCTCCTGGCCATAAAAGTTAAAGCAAAGCTTCAACAAAACATCAGAATGAGACACAAACAGCTGCTGTGTTTCAGGTCTGTCTTACAAACTGAAACCAGCGATCTTCCTAAACCAGATAAAACAAACTTGAGAATGTGGGTTTTCTATATTAAAATTTGATTTACAGACAATTCTTCACACTCTTCTACTTGCACAGGGAGCAAACTTTAACTCCCCCTTTTTTTTTTAAATTTAATCCACTACAAGGCATGACTTCATATTTTTATTTCAACAAATCAAGAAGGAAATTAAAACACATCAGTCAGTACTTTGTGCATAAACCCCTAGGTCACTGTGATAAGTGTGTGACACTCATTTATTTCCCAGCCACTGTGAATACACTAGATCATCCTCTTGAGGTGACTGTACATGATCCATACCTTGGAGGACAGGCAGATTTTTGGGGTCTCACCTTGCTCTTTGCCTCCTACTCAGCCCCACTGGCGCTTTACAAGGATTTATCAGTGGGAAAGGGCAGAGCAAAACACTCTGGAGCCTCAACACTAAAGATGGAGCCTCTGTACATGTGCAGGAAAATTTCTGCACCTGTAAATGTCCTCTTCCCCTCTCTGCACTCTGTCACAAGAGCCCAATTCTGGATCCATTCTTCTGGTCTGGGACTCTCAAGAAAGTATAAATTCACTGGAAATGGTTGTGACAATGAGACAATGAGACAATGAGCTCTTTTGCAATCCAAATGACCATGACAATGAGAGGGTTTTTGTGCAATCCAAGGTTGTTGTTCTTGGGCAGCACTGTCCTCAGTTACTGCCCTAAAGTAAAGAGCCCTTGTGATTTGAGGGTGTGAGGTGGTTGCAGGGGTATTGCAACCTTCCTGAAAGCCTGGGTTGGGTAAAAGGAGTTGTCATGATATCCACACTGTGTATTGGCTCAGGCCCTAAATTAATGGAACTGCCAGTCCATTCTGAGATTTTTAATTTTTTTTTTTCTGGAGAGAGATCTAGTTGATCCAGAAGAGATCTCAGGAACGAGCTGTTATGAGAGGAACAGATTTAGAGTGCAATCCTTAAACTGGCAGCATAAACACACTCCTGCTGTGATCAAAACCTGAACAGTAGTCAGCTAATAATGTAAAACCCTGGTGGAATGCCAGAGCAAAGAAGAATTATGTGCCCTCTCCTACCTAAATCTTTTAACTGCATCTGCACATGGCTGTTCTTCTGGAAAGTAATGGCACTTGTTTCAGGAACTCACTGAAAGCCAAAGAACAACTAAATCAACCCCACAGCAACTATGACTGGAAAATTCTCTATACACCATGCAGAAACCTCACTGATGGCATCCACTCTGCTTCAATGGACCTGCACCCCATAGCAGATTTTAATTTGAAAACCCAAAAAGATAATTGTTGTTATGGCAACTGATAACAAAAATATCAATTAGCAATTTTCAACATGTGATTACTAACAAAAAATATCTAATCCTGGCAGGTTACCAGTCCTTGTACAAGAATCTAGAGCTCCATCAGATAATTCCTAGGGATACACAAATTATCAATATTTGAAAACCACTGACTAAATATTATTTGAGAGGCTAACAGGTCCGGAGGCCTCTGACTTTTCAATGTCACAAATATAAAATTATGGTCTATTCTTTTCCATTCTGATAGTCCAGGGTGTCAGAGACACTGATGAAGAATCATTATCAAGAACAGTAAAATCCAGCCTTGCAGGATCAGTCAGGACTTTATTAAGACTCCCCAGAAAAGTGCCTGAGACCTTGTCTAAGGAGTAATTCCATGTAATGAAATTCATTCTGTTAATAACCACAGCACCTTTTTTTTGTTTTAGAAAACATGAAACACTGTAGCTGAACTGCTACCCAAACTGCAGCCACATTCCATCAGGAATTATATTTGCTTTCCAAAGAAGGGACAATACAAAAGGGAGTGGAGAACTGTGATCACAAATTATTCTGTTGCACCCAAAATGAAAATGCTATATGCAGTGATAACAAGAAAGTGACAACTCCCATTCTCCAACACCAAATTTCTGTCTTAATGGTACACAACGGGTTAAAAGAGTATGGAGAAAATACTGTATTATTCAATCTTGCAATAAATTTCTGCAGGCAATATTCAGTAGCTCAGTTCAACCACTAGCCCCACTGGAGAGTTTTAGTGCTCTGAAGATTAAGATTAAATTCAGAAATAGCAGAGCCAAATTTTCTAGTTTTTCCAAGGGGCTGGGGGAGGATTATATATCCTTCTTGCATGTACAAAATAAGTTTCCATTATTCAAGAGTTGTTCCATAGATCAGTCACAAAGACAAGTGTGCTTTTTTCCTGCAGTAAGCATGAGCACTACCTTCATGACACAACGAGGTTTTGATAAACAGAAGCCTTTTAAGTGACATTACAGAAGTAACCATTTTTCCTTCATACCCTTTCAAAGGGCCACTGGCATTTTCAAAATGGCACACAGGAATTACATACCAAATGATCACAAAGCACACTGGAAATTTACTCCTAAAAGACTTCTGTTGTAAAAAGGTAGTGAATTTACATGTCAGAGGAAGAATAAACACAAGGAAAGCCTGAATATCCTCACACCAGTTTACCACCACAGACTTAATTTGATTACACCACAGACTTCATTGGTATTATTCTTGATTTGTGCCACTTGGAATCAAAAGTGAATCAGATATGAAGCATTGTAATGAATGATGATGCATTGGTGATGAAAGCAGAGTAGCCTTCTATGAAAGAATTGTGTGCATTACTGAGCTCATCTTGTTCTACTAAATTACTTGATTCCCAGAAGAAGAATAATCCCAAGCCAGAGGGCCAAAATCAGTTCAAAAGTAAACAATACATTAACATATAGAGAAGAAAAAATATTAAAAAAAAAAAAAGAGAATAAAGTGGTGGTATTTTTCTGATTTTCCTCTCTTCATCTAAAGGCCTCAACACAATTCACCATCTTGAATTATGTCATCACATTCCATGAAGGAATGTATTATAGCTATTTGGACATAATGAGGATGCAAGATGTAAAGATTAAAGACATCATTTTTACAGTAACATATATTACTTGTGAGCCCCACTTCTAAACCATATCAAAAGAGCCAGAACTTCAGAAGAGCATTAGATTTAAAAAAAAAAAATCCAGCAAATTAATAAGAAGAATGAATAGCCACAGTTTCTGAAAAATCTGGCTAATAATCCCCCTGCCTGGGCACTATGAACTCCAGTGGATACTTGTGGAAACACGAATCAGACTCAAACAAGCTGTACCAGAACCAGGAAGAGGAATTGGATCTCCTGATCCAACCTTGCCTCTTCATCACAAGATCTTTTCTCATTCTTGTTCACTTCAGGGATTTAAACAGAACCATTTTATGAATTGATGGACACATGGGTGCAAACCTTCTCATCAAGGATAGTTTGACAGCTGAAAAACCAGCTCAACAGTTTCCTGGTTATTTTTGCATTTACCTTTTTGTTCTGGATAAGTTCAGGTGCTTTGGAGATCTTTGTCCCCTCTCTCAGTTGAAATTATGATAACATAACAAAAAAAAAAAAAGTCTGATAGGGAAATAAAAAAATCCTAGTTGTTCAGTCTTTCAAAATCACACTGGACCTCGGATAGAAAAGATTACAATGAACAGGAATAATTCTTCACTGGCAGGGAGATGAACTAGGTAAATGAATCAGTCCTCTCTGTATCTAATTTCTATGATTGCAAGGCATGAACACTCCGACCAAGCAATTTACATTGATTTACAAGTATAATTCATAAATATGTGGGTTCATACATCAGGATTTTGGATCAGCTTAAATAATGTGTATAAATACATTTTCACTTTATTTGTTAATGTATTGCAAATGAGGATATAAATCTGACATGAGCACAAGTTTACCTTATTTTATTCACTTAAAATGACAATCACTCCTGTACAAATGTCTAACAGGGGACTACAGCACAGGCTTTGCACTGTTCTTTAGTCCAGGCTCAAACCTGCAAACTAAATTTGAATCATTTGCTTGTCTTCTGAGATATTTCCTCTTGACTGCTTTCTTACTTTAAGAAAAAGATGCATTCTGAGGAGCAGATCCTCAGCTCTAATCTAACTAGAGCATCCTTCAGCTGTGTTCATCATCTTCAATAAAGTTACGCTAGCTCTCACCATTTGAGGATTTGAGGTGAAATCTTTGTTCCAATTAAATCAATAAGAGTTTTCCTATTGAATTGGAGGATTTTATCCTTGGCCTTTCTATGTATACACATCTTTTTAAGACTAAAGTGATATACAACAGCTCTGTATAACATGAATGCAGCAGATCCTTTTATGGAAAGAACAGAAAGCTCTTCAGACAGTGCACATCCTGTTTCCTCCTGAACAGTTTCTGAATGTTTATAAAACAAAATATAGGATGAGTTATGTCAAAGATTTGTATAAATTTTCACCACTTATAAATATTTTGGACATAAATTAACATTTAAAGTTTCTTTAGGCCTATCAAGCCAGCTTTATTATCAGCTAGCACATAGAAAGCATTTTTTTGTTTTGTTTTAAGAGTCCTTCTTGCCTGCGATCATATTTTTGAACCAAGGGTTTCACATAAAACCAAAATGACAGTGGACATTTAACAGGAAAGGACTGAAGCAATAAATGTCCAAAGAGCAGCTGGATCCTGTTTCTGCCTGCATGAGCTCCACCAAGTAATTGACAGTCTTATTGCCTTTCCATTTTACACAAAACTACAGTAAAAGAGTGGTTTCTTCTGGAAGCTATTCCACGTGGAATGTAACTCATATTCTGGGCAGAGTGAGACTTTATTTGAACAGTCATCGGTGGCTCCATGGGTGTATATTTGGAGAGAAATTTAGTTGTGGAAATTAAAGACAGAAAAATTGCATGTAGGACCCAGTTCCACTCAAATCTGTAACAGTTTTTCTTTCTACCTCCATGGGAGTTGTAACAGGCCTTCGGGGGGGAAATCCTGGTTCCTTTCATCTTCTTTTAGCCAAAAAATCTTCAGGACTGTAGTCACAGAGTGTAAACAGAGTCCTGTAGAGAGTCCTGTATCAGGACTTGTTTATCAGGCAGTGTTAACTTGAAGCTGCCTTTTAAAGTACAAAATTTCTTGTTCAACATCTTGCATATTTTATAAATTTTATATTGATTTTTTTGAGCTGCAGTGTGCTTTCCACCCCTCCTCTTCTCCTGTTCATATTTCTAAGGGCATAATGCAGCAAGAGCAAGGACTTGATCCTGCACCACCGAACACGCGGCAGCCTTGCCTGAGATCAGTGGGTGTTTAAGACCTATAAACATTTACACATGCTAACACCTCCAAAGGTTTAAACAACCTCCCTCCCTCCCTAATTTCAACACCTGGCAGAATCAAAGCGAGCTGGAGAGAAACAGGCCCCACAAATTTTCACCTTTGCGCTCCTGCTTTTATCTCATTACTTCTGCTAATTTTGCCTCAAAGCATAAAGTAAACCCTGCATTCCAAAGGAATATAAATGACATAATTTAATGTGACTAAGAGATATACAGATGGCACTGCATTTCCTCCACAGTGTGGAGAGGTCAGGCAGCAATTGGCTATAACACAAACTAAGCTAATACAGAGTTACAAGCTGCCAGATCTTGGTCCCTCTTACTAACAGCCTGTGCTGTGTGAAGTAATTGAACATGCAGCAACTTTCTCAACTTAAGGAAGGGACAATGTTGGAAAATGTCAGTGCTCCAGCTTGAAATAGCCTCATATTAACAGAAAATATTTTAGGAGGTTTTAATGATGGAAGGTTCAGAAGGTAAAGTATTTTGGCTAAGCGTGCCCAGATCTGTAGCTCATCTACTACAGCAGTTTAGTCTTGCCTCCTTTAAGAAAACTGCAAAAATAAATCTTGAAATAAAAATAAAGCCACTTCTATTGTTCATTTTGATATGCAAAAAAAAAGTTAATAATATATTATTATTGCAATGTCTCTAATTTTTCTCTATTTTTCAGTGTCCACAATATCACCATGAACACTCATATAAAACCATCTAGTTCCTAGTATAAATTCCCTCTTCAAACCTGATCCTTAGGGAACTGAACTTCATAATTTTTCAAAGCAAAAGCTCCATACAAACTGGTCTGACTCTTACAAAAGTTTCTGACTAGTCTTTTTTGTTTAAGAAACGTAAAAAGAGGCTTTAAAGCTGGTGAGGGAAGCATGGTAAGGGAAGCTTTACCTCAGGACAAGCTCTCAAGGAAGGCAAGCCCAAGGAGAGGGAAAGAAGGGGGCTTAGCATCCCACTTGATGACCACTAGGATGTCCTTAGGGGAGGCTACAAAATACAATAATGAACAACCACATACCTGAAAAAGAAATACAGATTAAAATGGGAAGCCTCATAATTTAGACCCAGAGCAATCACATGTGGATTAATGCTTGTTATCCTGTTCCCTTCCATGCCACACAGCAGGATCAGACAGGACACCATGAGGAGCTCCTGCCATTCCTGGAGTCATGAAACAGCTGATCCACAAGATTCAGTGAGGTTGAAGAAATACCAGGTAAAACTCAAACATTTTCTGGAAAAGGTAGATGGGATTATGATAACACTTGCAACTTCTTATGTTCAATTTTGTAAACATTGACAAATACATACAATAACTCCACAGTTTCTTTGTTAAATACTGTCAAATTGTTCCCAAATGTTTCCTCAAAACACGTTATTAAGTTATGTACAGTTTACTCAGGCAAAAGGAGTAATTTTCACACTCCTTTAAAAGACAGAGGAGCCCTCCTGCAAGATTTCCCTGACCCGTCATAGCTTAGATGGTTCTAATTTTCAGTAACAGTTGGAAATAAAAATATATTTTTCAAGTCATTCAGGCAAGAAGTGTGGGCAGTGTTACACTCCCAAAGAGTGGGTGGCAGATGAAATTTATGAGCAGAACATATGCTGCTCTCTCAAAAATCAGTGTAAGCTGCCTGTTTTTGTGTGCCAGAGCAAAGTCCTTTAGGCACCTGGGCTACCAAACTTCACCCAGGCAGTCACAAATGCTCCCCAAGGATACAGCTGGGACAAAGATGCTCCTCAGTCAGCTTGGATAGCAAGGCTTACACATCTATTACAAATCTAAGCTGGACAGAGTTTATCCTTGCCTGTCCCTAATTCCATTTACCTCCCAAACTCTCAGTCAGTGTGTACCAAGTAGCAAATTCCATTTTTAGTTCTCTTTTTTCCCTTTCATCTTGTTGGTCATTTAATACTTCAGTCCACTGCCCCTTCCAAGGTTTCATTTTGCTTCTGTGATTCCCCCGGTGCAGTAGTTTCATCTTAAAGCAGAAGCTACTCAAGCTAAATGCCAGCCTTCAATGTTTCAAATTTAGAAACTTTTTGAGGTGCTTGCTCTTAGACAGCATTAGCTGGCTGCACTGCTTGATTAGCAATGCTCTGAGTGGTATATTTACTCCCAGAAGCACTTTATCATTTATCATACTTATGTTCATTTCACTCTTATCCCAATCATGCCAGCCTTCATGTAAAATGCAAGAAAAAAAAAGTAAAGTAAAAAAAAGTAAACAAGATTAAAATCTATTTAATATACCTTTAATATCACCTTTAATGTGCACACACACACACACTTCAGAGTGTTCTGTTTCTTCTTTATGCTTGGCTTTTTAATTTTCCCCCATCAGAATTAACTGAATGTAAATACTGGGCAATGCAGTGAGAAAATATAAAGCAGTACAGAAATCTGCATATCACTGGAGAGCCAGGAGGAACAATGGGAATCCAGGCCCACCATCTGGCCCAGCACCAGGCTCCATTTCAGGAGGTATCTCTTGGAGAATCCTGTTACTGAAGGACAATGTGATTTTGGATCATGGCTGTTCTGACAGCCCTGTGGCAGGGACTGCCCGTGCTCAGCTGGGTCAGATCTCTGGAATGTAATCTAACTCAGACAGACATTTTCTTTTAATCTTTTGTCTTACAGGAACAATTGGCACCATCTGTTTCCATAAGAAAGTGCTCTGGCAGGCCTTCCATGGGTGCTGTGGTCCTCAAGAGAAGCTGAATTTATTCTGGGTTATAAGACACAGGGAACACAAAGCTACTTAAGCATCACAGGAGACAACTGAGGAGAGGTTCCTCCTCCTTAAAGTGAGTATTTTAGAGGGTAGTTGAAATAAAAATAATAATATGAATTTCTCAGAAAATTCCTTAACAAAAAGAAAATAATTTGTTTAACACCTAAAGGAAGATCCTGTTTCTTTCTCCTGAGTTTCTAAGAGAAAATTTTAATTTTTATTTAGAAACTTCCCATTGAGTAAATTCTCAGCTTTACTTATTATTTAAAACCTGAGCTTTCCAGGTTTATCTTCTTGTATTCCAGGCTGTCAGGCTATTACAATGCTAAAATCAGGAAATAGCATTCATTTACAACTATCTAACTATGTAAGGCATCCAGTTATATTTCAGATTTCTGACTTACTAGAAGTTGCTTTAACACACACTGTGTATCTCACTATCTGAAATAATGTTTTATATATATATATATATATATATATATATAAGAAAAAGATAACTTCTCAGCAAACAAAAGAGATGGGTACAACTTACTTATTTTAGGACTTTGAAATGCAAAGGAGGAAAATAATCTAATTTGATTGGTAAAAATGTGTCCTAGAAGGACAGCCTTGTGCATAGGCAAATTAACAGAACCCATAAAACAGGAGTTTCGTGGTTGTATTAATCACTGTAATGTTCTGGAAACCATTGCCTAAGCAGTGCTTCAGAGTGAACTTGGCTGAAGCATTTACCCTTTTCTGGTTAATTCCAGCTGTTTCAAAAGCTGTTGATGAATTTCAGCAGAGTAAGATTTTAAAAAACATTTGGGACAAGAGTCACAAAGTTTACTCTTCAGAGGACTACTGTCATACAAAAGGACAGCAAATAGGTTATTAGGCTTATTTCATGGGCCCCAAAATTATGTTCCATATCATCAGAGGGCAGAAATTATCACAATTCCATGCAAAATCCATCACAGTGTGTACACCAGTTATACCCCTTCAAGCCAGTGGAAAATCAGAACTAATATCTCTACCAAGATATGATCTGCACTATGGAAAAAATTGTATTTTCATTCTACTTCATCATCCTCTTTGTCTTTCTTTTAGACGTTGTCGTATCCTCTCCCATCAGATGCTCTCCAAAGTTCTCTTGGCTCGCTTGTTTCCCATCCTCCTAACCTTTCTCCCAGAGTACCCTGGACTGAGTAAAACAGGAGGGAACAACACAAGGACCCCACTAAGAGTGGCAATTTCCCCTTCAGAACGTGCAGCCCCTGTGGTTTGCTAAACTTGGAGGTTGAGGCTGAGGCACAAATCCAAGGATGTCAGAGAGGTGCAGCCCTGGGATGAAGACACAAGTGGGAATCATCCCCACAGCTCCTTCCAAAGGCTCTGGCTGGCTTCCCAGCCTGCTGCTGAGCAAAAAAACAACCAAAATGTGGATCTTGAGCCACACAGGGAAGTTGCTTGGAAATAAAAGCACCTCTAACAATTTGCACCAGCTGAAAGTGGGGTTTTTTTAGAACAGGCTCAGATTTTCAAGTTCAGATTTTGATATGTATTTATTAATGATGTAATATCTCATATGCTATTATTTATCCAACAAATAATCAAGTACTTTTATGTAAGTTTATTCACAGCTATTTTTATACAGGCACAAGATTGTTTTTGCCACATAAAACACATTACTTTAGCAATTACATATTTTAATACTACCAGATATTATGAGTATTATAATAGAAAATACTGCAACAAGATCACAAACTTCTACCTGTTTTAGAAAAAAAATAAAGAAAATTCTTATTTTTGCTCTCAGGAATATTTATCCTAATAACATTTAAATCACTGCAGGTACAAAAAAATGTCTTAAATTAAAAAAATAAATAAATGTTTTCAAATATTTCTAATAAAAGGGAAAAAAAACCCCTGACCTCTGATTACTTAAACTTTTTCAATGCTGAGACACAAAATATAGTTCAAGAATATACATGATCATTGTTGGGTCAATAAAATGAGAGAAGGACTATGGGTAATACTAAAATGAATATTAAAAATGAACCTACCATGCAAAATTCAGTGCATCTGGTCTTAATCACTCCATATTCACAATCAGTGCTCTTGATTATTTAGATCCATAATTTTGTTTGCCTATTATGATAGAAGTAAATAATCTTCATCTAGCTTTACAGCACATTCTTGCAACACAACACAAGTAAGAGATCAAGGCTTAAAGGTTAACTGAGATCAACAGGAACCAAACATGGAAATACATCTGAAAGTATAGGCCAGAGGGATGTATCCCACCAGTGCTTATTTCCAAATTCAGTTTCCAAAATCAGCCCAATAGCTTAGCTGCCATTGCATGAATGAATGTGAACATTTTTAAGTGTAGCTTTTACTGATTAACCTCCCTAATAAAAGTAGTAACAGAGGAGAGAACTAAACCTAAATGTCCAAAAGGCTTTCTTTGTCCCTAGTCCTTTCCTCCCAAATGAGTAGGAAACTTTGCTTTTCCCTAGTCTGCCTCTGGCATTTACTAATGATTCGAACAAAAACTTGATGAAAGTAGTTAAATTTGACAATGGTTCAATTTAAAATGATTTTTAGTTGTGGGACATTTCAGTTCTGACTCTGGAGGGAAAGCAAAGAGGAGATGAAGCGTGGCAAGCTTTCAGTTGCTGGCCAAAACGAATCTGGGTTCACACACTGATGGTCCAGGAATGAGGTCCGTGGACAATGGATGCTGTTGAAACCTCTGAGGAAGACGCTGGAGAATTGATTTGAATGCCATAATGAGTATATCTGCCTAGTTCCCTCAGCAGTTAAAAATAAAGTTAAAAGAAAGAGCAATCGGGAATCTTTAATGATAATATAAGGCAATGACTTATGCTCAGTTTTGGTTTTTGTCAGAGACTTGGGAGAAAAAGAATAGAACAGGACAAACTGTGTTAGCTGAACATAAAGTGAATCCTCCATTTAAACATTATTTTACTTTTTCTCAGATGTAGTTCTTGCTTAAAATAATTTTCCCAATAATTCTGGCAATTTCTGATCTCTGAATTAGTCACCATGAGTATTTTATGTGCATTCAAAACAGATATCAGAGAACTCAGAGACCAGACCTTTGCTGAAAATTTTCATGTCACCAACTTTACAATTTGCTGTTCAAAAATATTTTCCATTATATATCCATATTTTGTTGTTTCCTTGAAATTCCTGATCAACAAATGAACAGAATCACAGGAATATTTATTGAATGGTAGTGGAGTTTAAAAACAGCTGATTAAAGTTTGGATAAGTAAGCTATCCAAAATTCACAGAATTACAACATATTCATTAGTCTCTTCATTCTCCCTCCTCTCCTCAACACTTGGAAGGACTTTTAGGATGTAAGAGGGAACAAAATGAATCAGATATAAAATACTGTTTTGCAGTCAGACTCAGCTGTGGGGAAATCACTGGCACAAGAATCAAGAGTTGCATTTAAAGCCAAGTTTCATAATTTTATACTTGTTGATAGTGTACTGGGAGCTTTTTGCAAATTTTCTTCACTCTCTTTGTAAGGCCTTAGCTCTGCCTTAAGCTCATAATAGAGTCAGCAAGAATTCTTCAGGTTAAACTGTTCAGATGAGGTCATTTGCTCAAGATGTTTCAAATTTTGGAAGAACAAATGATCCTATGAGATGATCTCATTACAGAGGTCAAAAGGCTCGTGAGAAGGATGATAGGAAATACCTTCCTTTCTTTGTCCATAAAACACCACACAAAAATTTTGCAATGATATGAAGGAAGCCAAGGCAGGGAAAAAATTATCAGAAGAACTTGTGCTCCCTTTAATTTCTAAACCCACCTCTTATGCTTACGTTGTAACACTGCTGCAAATTATCAGGGGAAAGGCTTAATCTTCCTAAATTGATTTGGAATTCCTGACATATTGAAAAAGTACACAAGTCTGTAAGGGAGGGAATATACAGAACAGCACAGGTTGCAACTCATGGGAAGGAGGTTCCATGTGTAAGCTGGGTTTTTCAGAGAAGGACACAAAGCTCATTTTGATTTTGTGGATGAGTTAAAAACTGAATACAATCAGCTCAGAGATCTAAGCACTGTCTCTTTCTGAGAGAAAAAGAGAACATTTTTTGTCCAGGTTAATAAATTAATCAATTTATGCATTACGTACATGCACAGAAAAGAGGTGGAAGGAATTACATTTTCTCCTGAATGATCAAAGTGTTGGCCAAAGTTATGGCTGGAGGCCAAACTAGACTGAAGATGGTTTGCACCATTATACCTTCTGCTTTATTCTTATCTTGGAATGACAGCAATTTCCCTATGTATTTTTAACTGTATTCTTCTATTATGGAAATAAATGGTTATTTAAATGCCATCAGTTTCAAATCACTCCACTGGAAAATACAGCAGGGAAAAGTATCAAAGACAAAGAACTTTTAAATAAATCTCATCTTCCCACCTGCCATATGAACCAATTTCTATGCCAGGTGGCAGATGTTCGTGATGGTGCTTAAAATAAGTTAAAATTAAATGGATCTCAAAATTTAATTGTGTATTTTTTAGTGTAAAGGGCTCTAAATTAAAGGGCATTTTATTTTATTTTGTTGGTTAGATATCCTATCAGAAGTGACCTGAAAACCCAAAGCTCTTTAACATAAAAGAAATGATAAAGAGATCAGAATCTCAAGCATTAAAAGAAAATCTCCTTTCCTCAATGTAATTTAATATGTAATATCTCATAATCAGACTATCATGACAGAGAACTCTTCATCCTTTCAATATAACACTTAGACAGCACATGTGGAATTTTCTTGATGCATGACATTTTATATTGGATATAGATCAGACATGTTTTTCTCAGATTTTCTGCAATAAATATATCAGCAGTAGAACACCATATTCAAAAATGTCTTTTGAAAATCGAGTATGTATCTGATTATCAATTTTTCAAGTGATATTATCATTTATAAAATACTTAAGTCCTCTTCTAATTAGTATAATTTCTTATCTGAAGAACTGTAATTCCCACAAGACAGCTTTCACTGAGCATTTCTCTTGCTTATGTTTCCTATATAAAGATAAGTTATGTCTTTTTATAGAGCATCTTGGAGTAGTAAACATGTTGCTATACTTGAAAGTGACCATTCAGATTTAGTCTTTTATGAATCAATGCCACATCACACTTTATTCTGTGTCTGCTCTGTGTCAGAAGCTGGTATAGAAATTATATATACATAGAATATACTTTTGTTCCACATGATTTCCCCAGGATAACAACACTGCCTCAGCTGAAGAAATGACAAAGGATTCACATGTTCTTTGATCCATCCTCTGCATGAGTTTCATAAAGTAGTTGTGGGCCTGAGTAAGAACCTCACATAAACCATGCCAATTGAATGAAACCATGCTGAATGAGAGAGGAATTCCAAGAGCTGGATCACTGGATCATGGTACACATGCATTACTTTCAAACCTGCATTACTTTCAACCCTTGAGAAGCCAAGACTTAGGGGAGAAACAGTTTATCATCTCAGCGAGATGTGGCAGAAAATCCAGAGAAAATTAATTCCTAAGAGGGAAGCAGAAACATCATGGACGCATCACTACACCCATAGGACAGACGAGATATTTGTTTCTCTTGTTGCAGCTACAAAGAACTGGTTGAACCGTCCTACACTAAAAAACACCTCATAAAAAGATTCATTTTCCTAGAAAAGGGCTGTGTATGCTCTTCACTGTGGGATGCCTGCAGCTTTCAGGGGACCTGGTCTTACTGATCCAAAGGAAATGTCCCAGACTACAAAAGCTGATCAACTGCTAAATTTTAAGGAATGAGCCTTTATTTCAAACATAGTTGTGATAGGTGTGTGTGTGTATATATATATATATATATATATATGCTGGGCATTTTGATTGTGTAGTGATTATTAAACCACAAATTCTGTGGTACTGAGGTGCTGAAATCATAATATGTGTTCTACAAAGGTTATTCAAAGATTAAGGGTGGTTTTTACCAGTGTCTAAACTAGGTCCAGTATACTACCAGTGGCTGCATTTCCTCATGAATGCATTGCCAGGATACCTGTCTGGGATGGTATTAAATCAACAATACCTCATGTAGTAAAAATGTAAAAATACAAATAATTTATGAACATAAAATGGATCTTCCACTATCATTTTGATGAATGCAAAGACAGCATTTTCCCCAAAACCAAGTTTACTCAATTAAATCTACTCAATTAGCACAATACCACTGCCAAACAAGTCAACAAATATTCATTGCTCATTTAAAACCCAGACTGGAGGGAAGGAAGACAGGCTGTACTGCAGTGAGGGCTTCAAGATACTACAATAAAGGAGATTTCAAGAGTTAAAAGTCATGACAAGCTAAGACAGTAGATAGAGAAAAAGCAGAGATAAAGCACAAAGAGATACATGAGACATTTAGTCCAAGATATTTCTGTCTTTCCTGCCATGCCATAGTTCAAACTGCCCAGTTTGTGTATAACTCATTTTGAGTCAGTTTTGAGTCACAGGAAGCAATTTTTTCACACAATCCAGACAGGTCTATATCCATCTCACTCTCACTCCTCCTGTGTTGCTCCTGCTGTCTCCATTGTGTAGGAACAGCCAGCCTTTCCCTGGTCACTGTTCAAATCTCCTCAGCAATGCCACAAAGGTGCAGAAAACTTGGAGGCTGTTTAGGAGGCTGATCACTAAACTCCACTTGGAAGTTCCAAATATATATAAATTACAAACTCACTATGTGTCTGTGTTCTCATTTGAGACATGACCTTTTGTGTGAAACCCACTAATAGTGAACATATGTCACAGTAGAAAAGTCTTTGGCACCAAGTTATTTCAGTGCATCACAGTTAACAAATTGTAATTCCAGCTCCATAGTTCCTCTGTTCATAATAAAGCAAATCTGTCACAGAAAAAAAATAATCTTTCTTACCGATAAAAAGAGTCATAGTTAAAGCATATAAGATTATCATTATGCAAGCTCATTAGGCGTACACAAGCTATACTTTTCCCTGTACAACTGAAATTCATTGATAAAACAATGAAGTGAACTAACACCCCTCCTAAATAAAGTTTCACCAGTAGCACTGTATGTTAATGGAGCTATTTCATTGTTAATGTGACTGACTGCTTATTGATTCTTGCAGTAATCCAGCAAGGGCTTCAGAGTACAATTTAGTTTGGAGAGCTACGGGTCCAACATCTATGCTCAATTACAACTTTCAGAAGGGTAGATCAATAAAATTTAAATTGCTTATGGTAATCACAACTTCAAATCATTGCGATCAGCATAAGCAATCTGCTGACCTCAGCCAAGCTCCTAAATTGAAACTTGTAATGAGTGGTCATTTAGTTTGGGTCCATTCATATTATTTTGGAGGCAGGTGATGAACAATTAAAGATCAGTCAGCACCTTCCCTATCCAGCAATCCCCTCTGAATTCCCCAAGTACTAATACGTAGTAACCCTAGGGTATAGGCCTTTGCACTTCTTTAATGGGTATTCTGTATGAATAAGCAATTATATTTTCTATTAAACAATTTCAGTGTAATTGAATTAGCAGTTATAATATTGCTCGGGCAAGCAGAAGCTTTCCTAGGGAAAAATTAAGTGATATTGGGTAATTCAAATTAATTTATAAGCCTGAAAAATGTAACCATTAAACAGAATTGTTCACCCTCCCAAAAAAATTACAATTAATGAGCATATTGTTTCAATGCATAAGTTTCCTAACAATTTGCTTTTTGGTCATAATGGCTTTTTTCCCAGTTCATTATAAAAACCTGTCTATTATAATGAAAATTTCATAGGCTGTTTTCTTTGACAAAGCGGGTTGCAAGTTTAAACAAAGATAGCCTGCAGATTACTTTCACGATAAGGAGTCACCTTAGAATTACATTTTAATAAATCATTGACAATAAATCTTCTGTATTACAGCACCAGGGTTTAGAGAGGGAGGAAAAAAGGCAAATACAGAGAAAACGATCAATGAAAATCCCCTTCTGCCAATATGAGAATAGATTGACCAACACTAACGTAAAGTTTGCTACACACAAAAATAAAAGCTCAAAAAGCTTTAGAAGGATGCAAAGCAAACAGTAATAAAGTCTGTACACAGATGCAGATTTAATTAACATATTAATTTACTAATATTCACCTAACAGCCTCTTGCAAATGGTCTGTATTCAGGGTAGAAGTCACTGAATATTTAAACAAGCTAACAGACACTGATTTGGGAATATTTTCATTAATAAAACGCCAGACACATAATTCTGGTTCTTGAGATTACATACAATTCACAAGCAGTTGGAAAACTGTTGAGCATTTCCATTTGAGATTCAGAAAACGTCACACAGGGTTGAGCGCAGACAGTGCTTTGCCTGAAGACTATTTAAACTGGTTTAGTCATCCAAATAGGAAGAACAACTCCTGCATTTTCACTTGGAACAAGAGGTCTTAAGGCCAGGAGCCTCTATGCTACGTGAAATATTTCTTGCCATATTAGCCAACATCAAAATATACACCTTGGTTATTGCTGTTTCTGCACAGCTATGCAGACAAAACTTTCAGTGGCTTATAATTCAGCAGGGGTGGAAAGAAGATATCTAAAATAAACTGCCCAGACAAAAGACTTCTGAATGTGTTATGCAACACTTGGATGGTTTTCTGAAGTGAATCTATCAAAGATTTGTTCTGATTACAACAAAATCTCACTAGCTTTTCCAACCAGCACATCATGGAAGTAAAAAACTAGAAAGGGGCAAATTTGTAATTCTTGATTAAGCAGAATCCAGAACAAGCCTCATGCCTCTGCCTTGAATGTGTGGGGTACTTCCACAAGAAAGGGCTTCTCCCCTCTGCCTGGCCTATTATTTTGTATGTAATGTAATGCTTCTCAAGAATATCAATCTTGAAAAAGTACACTGATGTTTTATAGCTGCTCCTGTTTTGCAATACAAATGATATAATTACTTGTTTCTCGCTGGAGGGGGTCCAGTTCTTTTAGTTCATTTTTTAAATGCAAATCTTATTAAGCATTTTATCCTAAAATGTTTACTGCAAAAAGGGCAGCATGATCTCAGACAAAGATGGACAACATCCCTCCAAAAATAAATACCAGGCAAGGAATGAAACCTGAATTAAAGCAGCATACCAAAATCTGAACTGATCACTTACTGAAATATGTTAACATGATGTAATGGGCAACTGTTAAATCAGATGTACAGTAATATTCCATGAATCACTGCTAGCTAGCCCACAACGAACAAAGGCATAATAAAGAGCCCTGCTCACCAAAAACCTCAACTTTTATAATAACTCTGAAATGTTCTGTTTATATAGTATAACAAATTTCTCACCACCTACAGCTTCCCATTTGTTACTGTGGACAGACTGAAAACTTTCTTACAGCGGAGAGCAAGGCATTAACTCATTCCTGTGAGTAACTGCTCACTCCTCTGGGCTCACTAAGGACACCCTAATCTTGAGCTGGAGACCACAGCCACTCAGAAATTCCTGGCAACATCTGAGCTTGAAATTAGATCCTCCTGACCCAAAAGCACAAGCTCTTGCTATTCAACTTAAAGCAGATTGGGCAGGAGTTGTGCCCTATGAGACATGACAAATGACTGAACAGTTCTGCTTCCATCCATTAGAGGTCAGTGGTATTTGTAAGCCAGCCAACTCATTACAGAACTGCAGAAAAGGGATTAATTAGTGTCCTAGCTTAGCTTCAATTATGGAACAATCCATATTCAAATTGTCTATTGAATATGGTGCCCACTCTATGAGAATTCTGGAAAATGTGAAGAAAATGATGGCATTGCATCGAGGGGGGGAAAAAAAAAACCCTGCAGTTCAATGACATTGACAATGGAATGACATTCATCCTGTGTCCCTCCCACACTTTCAGGGTGAGCAGGATGACAATGTCCTCTCCAGCTCCTCTGCTGGGGGAGGTACACAAATCCCTTTGTGGAAGAGAATTGGGCACTGCTGCCCTGCTTTTTCCAGAAGCTGTCCTGGAGATGCTGAAAGGAGAAATTTTGTTCTCCCCTATTTCTCCTAACATGGGAAATAGCACAGTGACAAATGAGATATGAGTAGGTAATAGAAGATTCCTGTGTGACCAAGTCTGTCCAAAATTCTGTTCTAAAAGGCAGAATTTTCAGCTTGTATGACTAGCTCATAAATTGGCCTATAATTATCTGGGGCTCATTGTCACCACACTAAGATTCCCAACCTGTAAATTTTGATTTTTAAATCCTTCAGAGACCACAGCTGTCTATTTCTTCCAAGAATTAGTAGATTCAAATATTTGAAGCCAAAATATATATAGGAAAGTCATAAATAAATGCATCCTTTCCCTAGGTAGTTCTCTAAGACCTTTTAATGCATAAAAGCAATCTGACATTTTAAAAGTTTGTGAATTTCTTGGAAAAAAGCTGCAAAATTGGCCTGACAAATCCTCACTCCATTTATTCAAAGGGAAAATATAACATTTATACTTGAAAAAGAAAAGCAGAAAATATCAATTCCCTATGTGGACAGTGGAGAAACCAGTGGAATATCCAAAGCTAGGTTCTGATCCAAGTTGTGTACCTGTATATCTGGGATTGACTGATTTTAATAATTATTTCAGGCTTTTTGTAAAGAAAATTTTGATGACAGCTTTAGGCTTCCTATCAGCATTGTGCCCACACAGGATCGTTTTCCATGAACTTTTTTATTTATTTACTTCATTGTACTTCTTCACTTGTCAGGAATCCTGCAGTAATGTGAGCTTAACAAAATTCTTGAATTACCTATTGGCTGAAGGCCCTAGGTCAGAACTAAAAACAGTGCTCCTAAACCAGGTCTTCATCAACCAAGGACAGTGTCATATAGTGCAAAATCATCATTTATTGCCTTTAGGGAACATCTAAGAAGAAAGGATGCACCTTGTGAGCTTGGCATTAATGCAAAAATAAATATGCAATAGGATTGGCAGCTTATTAGAAAGTCTTGGGGATTTAATTAGGGTGTCAGAAGAATGTGGGCCTATTGACACTGTATTCTATTGTCCTTTACAGGTGGAAAAACATGAAGGGACAGAATTTGGTCCCCCTGTAAGGCTTAACCCTGAATTATGTTTTTACTCACAGCATGAATGAGCTGACCCACAGTATCTGTGAATTTGAATGCTCTTGACTTGTGCAAAACTCAGAAAGTTATTATTTGTCTTAAAATTCCCTCTCCAAAATATAAACATTGTCTCACCACTTTACATGTTGTTACTGGACAAATTTGCTCCAAACCAGAACAATCAGGCTCAGCTGAAAAAGTAATTCTGGATTCTGTAAAAATTCTGTAAAAATAGATTTAATGGTTTAGCCTTCTATTTCTTCTCATTAAAAAATCTCTTCATTTCAGCAAAAACTTATAGATAATACTGGAGATGGCCAACAAAGAACAGCCAACTCATTGCCATAGAACAGGAGCTCTTCTAAACATACTTCATTGCTTGCTAAATCCCCTGCTTTATGCACCTGCTCCCATGATATTGCAGCACTTCATGTTCTACATTAAGACATCTTGGAGTCATCTGCATAATTAACAAAAATTAAAAGGGGGGGGGGAATGATGTGCTCTTAGTTATAGAAAATAACTTGAGAGAGCTGAAAAAACTGAGAAAAAAACATCCCATGTTGTAGCCTTTTTTTTTCTTTTCTTTTCCTTGAAAGAAGTAGATATTGAAAATATCAGGCATCTTTGGGTCATGAGAGTTTTGTGTGGACAGAGACCAGATTTCAGCCTCAGGACAGTGCATCTGATAGCCCATCCCCTCATATCTGCTCTATTAAAAACTGCCCCATGGACAAATCACGATCCTAAGAGTTAGTTGAAAGTATCCTCAAACCTTTCACCCTATTTGTGCTCACAAAGTAATCTAAACCCAGCACATTAAGAGAGACATCAAAGAGTCCCCACTGTTTTTTGTAGGTGCAACTTCTGAGTCTCTCCCTTCCTACTTTACAGATAAGCCATGCAAAGACTTCACTCTGGCCTTTTGCCCCGTAAAGAGTTTTTACTGAAATGTGTGTTGCAGTAGAAAGATAAATAGTCAGAGTTACAGAAATCAATACAGCAAAATTCAATAAATAACAACAAACATCTACTGGACAAGACCTAAACTTTCACTGTCAAAGAAGTTGTTTTACTTTCCTACACTTGTACAATATAGACACTTCTGTGCATTCACATTCTTAAAGGATATAACATTTGATTTTAAAGACTAGGGCAAAACGTGAGATCTGTGTTCCTTCGCCATCACTGTTTAAGAGACCTTTGAAACCAGAACCAGAAACTCAAATGATATTAAACTCCATCACACGTATAAATTTAGATCTCAAATTCACTTTAAACTATGGATGCAAGATACAAAATACAGATCCAGATCTCATTAGCCTTAAGGTCTGCAGCTATCTGAATCTGACATTTTGACTTGGAGCCATTTCTGCTAGGAATCAGAAAAAAATTCTCATTTTCCATTTAGTCATTCCCAGCATGTTTTGCTTACGATTTTTTTTTCACTCTGTCCCTGCACTAAGAAGCCATTGAACCATCTGTAGTATTCAGATAATAATTTCCTTAGCTATAACTATATTATTCCACTAATGAGAGCTACTTGAGAGTCTGCTATCATCCATTTCCAAAGATGTTATTATAGTTTGATCTTTTGCATATGCAGGCATCACTCCACCTTATATAGATGTGGCTAAATGGATAAGAAACCAGTTTTTAAAGAAACACTGTGCTGGAGCAATGTACATATTGCAAATGCAAATGGCATTACCAACGAGAAATATCATTTTAGAGAGTCTGAAACTGTTTAACAGGGAAAAAGGATTCAGACAGAAGTTTTAGCTGTAAAAAAATAATTTTAAAATAGCCTGGGAAAAATTAAAAAATTTTAAAAAAATTTAAAAAATATTTTGCTTTAAAATATTTCAACCTATAGTTTACCAATTGAATTTTCACTTTAAAATCCACCAATTTTTACTATTTATTATAAGAATTTAAGGTGGTAAATTTTGTTTAAAAAGAGAAATTACACGTTAAATGTCTCTTTAACTTTTTTCTTTATAGTAGGAAAGCTCAAATACAATTCTCTTTGGTAATTAACCATCATTTATTTCCATTTTTCAACTGACATTGTGAACAAAAAAGAACACCTTTAGACCACACCCACGCAAAAAGGCAGCATTACTAATCACAGCAACAAATCAGATCCTCCAAAGGGCCTGATCTTACATTTAGTTTATTGAAGTCTCTAAGAATTTAATATGATCTTGGTGCCTTAAGCCTTAGCTTCCATATTTTTTAGATTTTATGCTGCCTAGGTGTGTAGCTGAGCTTCACATTAAGTGTTAGTTGGTTCTCTTCACAGGGTAGGCAGACAAAACAGTAATTTTCCAGCTTGAGACCAAGGAAAACTGTTTACAAGCGTCAGGCCAAAACGTATAAACAACAGGGAACTGAAGAAGAGCAAAACAAGGAGGATGGGACTTCATAAGCTAAAGATATAACTGGCCAATTAACTCCAAGATGCAAATGGACCAGAACTTACAAAAATGTGAGACCTCATGACCATTGGCCCATTTTGTGACCATTTTGGTTCATCTTGGGTGCAGCCCTGGCTGGGCTCTTGTGCTGCCCAAGGTGGATCCTTTAAGGCCTTTTAATAAATCCCCACTTTATTGTCTTAGCTCTTAGTCTCTGTTCCAGGTTCAGCCTCTCAAGGCATCAATCTCAGGCCACCAGACCAAGACAGTTTTCCAGGTTGCTGGACAATCTTCCAACATAGCTTCAGGTGTTTTTTTCAGGGTTTGCACAGTACTCCCTCTGCAGAAAGAAGGTGATGCAAGAATCTGCTTTGCAGCCTTCATGGAAGGACCCTTGTGCCAGCACTCTACATTGAGTTCATGCTCACCAGCTTCTCAAATAAAAATTAAATGCTCCACGTAAGAGATTCCTGATAACTCTTCACAACATGACCTGCTCGTGCCCTCTATGAGCACACAGCCTCTGCTGCCACAACAGCCTCTCCATTCATGGCTGAAATCCTCCAGCTCAGAAGTGCCTTCTTAAATGGAGAGCACAGTTTGAAAATGCATTCCTCAGTGTGCTGATGAAAAATGAATATGGGAATAAAGGAATTCCTGTTCTTTCCCTGTGTACAAGATGCTCCTTGCAAAAATCAATCCGTGCCATTTTGGAACAGTATCGCTAATGAAATTACCATAATCAAGAACTGCAAAGGCATTGATTACAAAACACTAAGCTAATAACAGCCTTGAATGAGATTCTGATGTCACTGAAGACTTACAGGATCTGGCCAGGCTTTCTATCATCAAATAATCCCACTGAAAAGCTAAACTTGCCAACTATAAGCAGATGATAAATCCAAGGTCATGGTTCTACAAGACACACTGGCCCCCAATAATATAAAAATGCTGTTCTTTCCAGACCCCAAGTGAACTTGTTTTGTCTATTAAGATACATTCAAAAGATCATCCCAATATCATGCCAGATCTTCCACCCTCTACCCTGCAACCAGCATGAAGCACAAACCTGGTAGCTATCATTATCTTACCAGAAATAGCCCTAATCACAGTTCTGAGATGGATCCAGACCAAATCTTTATGGATAGACAACTCAAAGATGCACACACAGATGCACACATGGATGAAGCTGGAACTGTGACTTCATTGACTTTGCTGAGATGATGTATGGTGCTAAATTTAAAAACCAAAAGATTTAATTGGATTGTGTCCAAACCACCCTGTATTGGGTTAGTATGGCAAAATTGTGGTAGTTGAGGGGGCGATAGGAGTGGGTTTTTTTGAGAAGCTGCTAGGAATTTCCCCCATGTCCAGCAGTGCCAATGCCAGATGACTCCAAAACAGACCCACCACTGGCCAAGGCTGAGCCCAGCAGTGACAGCACCTCAGGGCTAGCAGATTTCAGAAGAGGGAATAAACCCACACAACAGCAAAGGTACCTGGAGGGAGGAGTGAGAATAGGTGAGAGCAACAACTCTGCAAATAGCCAGCCCAGTGAGGAAGGAGAGGCAGGAGTGCTGGAGCAGAGATTCCCTTGCAGCCTTTGGTGCGAACCACGGAAAGCCACAGGGATGCAGGGATGCACCCACAGCCCATGGTGGCTGCTGGAGCAGCCCAGAGGAGGCTGTGACCCTGTGGGAAGCCTGTACTGGAGGAGCAGGGTCCTGGCAGCACCTATGCCCCCATGGAGAGGAGCTGGAGCAGGTTTGCTGGCAGGATGTGTCCCATACAGGACCAGTCTGTTCCTGAAGGACCGTGCTGGAATTCCTGTGCTGGAGATGGGGCAGAACATGAGGAGTCATCACTCTGAGGAAGAAGGAGCAGCAAAGATGGTGTTCACCAGAGGCCTCACTCCCTGTTCTGCTATGCCACTGTCAGGGAGGAGGTAGAGAAAGTTTATTTTTGTACACATCTCCTAGATTTCACCTGTCAGGTGCCTGAGAGCTTAAATTGCACAGTGTCTGTACATGTGCATGTAATTAATCTCTAATTACATGTCTTTGCCCAGCGCACTTAAAAACTTCATGGGTTCAACGTGTTTCACTGTTATGGGAAATTTCAGAGGTCCAGAATGTCTAACTCAGCATTTCTCCACTTTTTAGGTATTTTCATTTTGTGAAGCCATAATGATTAGCTCAGCTGAGGCCCCACATCTCAGGGCCATGTGGTGAGAGCTGTAGCCCAGTTACCCTGATTTAAAGCCAATCCACATCCAATGTATGTGGATTCACTTGAAGGACCAGGACTGGATTAGGCAAAGCAAATAAAATGGAGTACATAATTAAGAAAAGGATGTATTAAATGAAGCCCTACAGGTATTTTCCATCTCCAACAGCTAAGACTCACTCCATTTTTCCCCCCAATAATATCTGAGGAGAAAAAAAAATTCTCCCAAGACCTCCCTATTTCACTAATGTCCAAAATGGTCTTTGTTTGCGTAGAAACCACGTAGAAAGATATAAAAATAGGTTTAAATTAGCATATTGCCAAATTGGTCTACTGTAACAAGTGCTTTGAAGTCTGGCATGCTGACTGATTCCCCACAGGAAGTTGAGTACTCTGAAAACAATTAAGAACAAAAAAGGGGCGGGGGGGAGGAGAGAGGGAGCAGGCAAGTACAGTAGTTAAATTAAGCAAAGTGAGCCTTGGAATAGTCAGGGGACTAAACAAGCCATGGAATCACTTAATAACAGCTCTTCTTTAGCAGTGGAGATAGAAAACACTGAGTGGATTTTTAGAAGCAGAGACATTAAGGTTTGAAAAAGCAGAATGACAGAAGTTTAAATTAAATAAATGAAAATTACTTCAGAATATAATAGAAGGTAATAAGGCACCAAAACTGCCAGTAGTGTAGTAGCTAATCCTGTGCTCTAAAATTGATCCTAATGTAAAAGCATTGTGCAATTTAAAAATAATGAACATAATAATCCCTGCCATTTTACATAATAAATAAATCTTAACTATGTTTCCCGTTTGTATAAAGCCTTGTGAAATGATGGTTTTGAATGCTAAAAAAATCCAAATGTTTGTTTCACAAGGATATTATAGTGATACAGTGAAATATGTTTTGAGGGAGAAGGTTAAAATATATTTTACAGGCAGTACTGAGCAAACATAACTGTATCTGAAAAACCACACTAAAAGACAGACCTCTCCGGTTTTACTATAAACATTTTACACTGTGGAATACCTCCTCTACAGCATTTTGTCTACACTGAAATGTACAATCACCTATTGAAAGGTGGTTTATGAAAGGTTGTTTTTTTTATTATTATCATCAATGTTATGGAAGTGTGCAGGGGAATTGCTGTAAAATCAGGAATATTATCTGTCCCAAAGATTTTTTTTTTCCTGGGATTTTATAAAATCTTTGGCAACTAACTGTTGACAACAAGACTTCAGTTATTAATGCTTCTGGTTTTCAATGGAAGTGTGAAGACCCCACCTTTGGAGATGTTCAAGGCTGGGCTGGAGAGGCCCTGAGCTGTCTCACACAATTCCTGCTTTGCTGCCTGGCTGCTCAGAGCCATTTTGGGAGAACTCCCAACACTGGGCTTGTAGGACAAGGCAGGAGACCCATGCTGACCTCAACAGCCCCAAGAATCACCTTTATTGTACAGGAACTGTTCCCTGAGAATGTGCTATCACAGGTGCTGCTATAGAAGATCAGTGAGCATTATCCTGTCAGAATAGCAGCTTTGAGGGAATCCAGCTGCCTTGAATACTGATTCATGGTACTGCAATCCCAAATTTAGTAACCAAGGAAAAGCTGGAGAGCTTGACACCGACATTCTCACTTCTGGCCAGAGGAACATGGACTGGAAAGAATAACTGGAAGTGGGAGAACTCCAGAACTCTCTCAGAAGGGATTGTTGCACAAGCCTAACCACATTTCAGTTCCTCTTTGGACTCTGTAATCCCTACATAGACTTGAATGAAGAAATAGTATAAAATTAAAGAAAACTAAGCAGTTATTATTAAGCTTCTCTGTAAGTAAAACAACAGTCCAGAGAAGCTAAGGGAGAGGGAACCCTATTTAAGGTGAGGCTGGGAAAGACTGTGGAGATGAAATTTTCTATTATGGATGAGACTCCACTCAAATGTTTTTTGGTTGCCTATATGTCAAGAACCTTCTTCATTTTGAAAAGCATTATCCAACTTTTACCTCAAGATTTCCTGGTCATCTTGAGGCATTTTTGTCAAGTTCTCAGAGTTTTGTCACAGACAGTCACCAGGTGAGGAGAAAGGAGCAGGGTGTGAACTGTGGTTCTGGGAGATTTGGTGGAGGAGGGCTAAGAACAAAGTATTCAATGTACTTGCACTACTTGAGTCAAAAGCCACCACATGCATCTGACCATGTCCCCTTCAAGCTTAAAAATCAATTTAGCTAGAACTTAGATAGAATGAACCATCAACGTTTGCTACCATTCATTTTATTGATTGTTCTCACCTTTTTTTACTTCCTCTTCTTTTTTAATATTATGTATGATTCTTTTATATTATGTATGATTCTTTTATATTATGTATTAATATTACAGTACCACCTATAGCAACAAATTAAAATTGCAGCTTCCACCAGAAACATGATCCTCTAACAGAAGGTTCTGGGCCAATCTCACTGTTAATAAGACACAGTCACTTGCTCAAAACTCCCAAAAGGAAGGTGACAGAAACAAAATCAAAGCAAAGAGAAGTGGCCCAGTTTGTGTCACGCAAGAAAAGTAGAAAAAGTTTCCCAAGTCCAAGGTATCACATTGCTTTACATTTTCTTTGGCACTTTGACTTTATGTCTCTTTGTATCTTGCAGCTGAACATTTATTCTTATTTGTGAGTGTGTGTGATATCCAACTCAGCCATGTAAACAGGCAATTTCAGGAGTTACCATTTGTTTAAGCATTAATTATTTTATTGACAGAAGTTTGGAGACTGGAAACAGAAGCACAGAGCTGTTACCTGACTTGGTCAGAAATAAAATTGGGATAGAACACAGGCCTTTTGGTGCTGCAGTTTTAAAACTTAGAGGTTTTATGAGCTGAAGCAAGTAAGTGCTCTTGGTCAGAGCTACCTGTAACCTGATTCTCACAGCATCAAGGTCCTGCTAATAAAACATATCTGCCAGAATTTGGTACCTCCCCAATATGACTACATAAAACAACACGATGCAAAAAACTGGCTAAAATTTCTTCATTCACCAAAGTCAGTTATTGTCCTGCCAGGGAAAAGGAAAAAAAAAATCAAACAAGTTTCACTTTGCATGCATTCCTGGTCAGGACTAAACATTTTTTTCTAGGTAGCAAGCATAATATAGGAGATTTTAAATGCTTTCTTTGAAAGTAGAAAAATATATCTTTTAAGCAGTCAAGCGTTAACTGTGAGAATTAAAAATATCTGTTCCATATGTTCAACTCCCAAGTAAAGTAATATTAAGTATATAGAAGAAAGTTCAGGTAGGAAGAGCAAATGATTAAAATAAAAGTCCCTTGGGTCAAAATGCGATCACAGTGGACATAGATAAAATACCAGGGAAAGCAGATGAAATACAAGCAGGATGTGCTGTGGTGTCCAAATGAGACACATTACTAAAAAAGGTATTGCATCATTAACCACTCCATCAACTCCTCTGCCAGGGCTGCAGTGGACTTTGTGCTGCCCACACCTTGGAGAATATGAGAATCTCAGATCACTCTCTGGTATGTTTGCTAGTCTTGCTTTAATACTTCAAGTTTGAGCATGAATTTTCTCTCTCCTCTGTTTTGAGGAGAAACAGAAGATAAATTAGCAGGTGAAAAATTATTTCAGCTGTGTCACAGTGCTCTCAGTGTATGACTAAGTAGTTGCTACCTTCTTCATTGATATCCCTGGTCTGATATGGGATGTGATATGCTCTGTCCACAGGTTGTGTTGCAAAATCCATCCATTGTAAAAATATTAAAATGTCATGTTTTACAAAAGAAAATATTTTGATTTCTCAAATAAGAGAAATTTAATGACTTTTTAAAAAAAAAGTTTCAAAAACTATGTTTTAAAATGTTTATTCAGATCTAACAAACTGTATTCAGTTTCTAAAATGACTGGTTTTAGAGGTTGCCTTAAAGTCCACTCAGTTTGTCTGTCCTACAGCTGAGTTCATTCTATGCAAATTTCCAGACAAAATTTTTAACAACTGAAAGAGCTAAAGGAAAAACACCTTTTATTCCCACGTTATGAAATCCACAAAGCAAATGTGGATTATTTACTTTGTATGCCTTGGGTTTGGTCACATGCACTTTTTCCTTTCCACATCAGTGAAGTTTTTTGCTTTCACACACGCACAGAAAAAAAAAAAAAAACAAGAATGAGGAAAACACGATTCTCTTGATTGCAATCCCCCAGAAACTGGAGAAAGGACTTGTGGACATGTCCTCTTAGCCTGTTTGTTTTTAATTGACCAGATTTCAAGTTGACAGTGGCCCTTTTAGCAGTGCACAGAACAAAAACAGCACCACATGGCCAGCAGGGTCTATTTTAAAGTGGTGCTCTCTCATGTCCCCTGCTGAGGATTGCACCATATGAGCCATCAGTAATGCCAAGTCAAAGGCCAAGCATCAATAAAGCTCTTGCTGGGATCAAGAATATGTAAACAATGGAGCAGCCACTTCTAGGAGTGGTTACAGCAGAGGTAAAGCTGAAGCTAGGTGGCATCTAGCTTTTTTCCTCTGAAATTTTACAAAATACAATATTTTCTTTGGACACTGCTGCTGGCAGTAAATATTTTAGTGCAGGCTGTATTCTGCACATACTTAAATGAATGGAACATGATAGAGATTATTTGTCCAGGTACAAAGCCTGTGAGAGTCAGTGGGAACAGTTCTGCTCATTTCAGTGGTTGCTGAATTTAGGTCTGTAGTCAATACCTCATATCCAGATATCACAGCAATGAGAACTGGATAATTTACATACAGTGTATGTAAATTCCTTACACAGGCTCATAAAAGTACACTTGTATTTAGTGCACTTGAACACATCAGGACTAACCTGAAGTTAAATATTTCTATGGTGGAAGTTCACTGTGGCTGTTATTTCAGAAGGAAAACACCTACAGAATATCACAGGGATTGCTGCTTTACTCAATCCTTGCATTCCTGCTATAGGACGGACTAAGGCTCCTGTGGGAAAGATTTGTTTATGCATTTCCTGGAACAATTTCCCTAAACCCTGCTAGCTTGTTTTGGAGGGTGGGTTCCTCTATAATTCATGCGCCTACGAGACTTAACTGGACAAACTAAAGAAATAATATAAACCCCCTTGCAAGGACATTACTTCTCTGACCTTCACCAACTCTTCGTTGCCATCTGGCCCTGTACATGACTCATCCCATTCTGCCACATTACCATTGACAAGGACACATAAAGCCACAAAAGGAGTTGATGGGCATTCACTCCAGAGCATTAGCTACCTTGCTTCGTGCTCCAGAGATCTAACTGTGCCTTTTGACAGCTCTCCAAGCACATTTCCCCATTTCTAGAATGAAACTGAACCTTTGCACTTTATTATTATTATTATTATTGTTCTCTTTCAGCAAAAAGGTAATTGGGCATGAAAAGTTCAAATCCATTAAATAAAAACTCAATTTAAAATATTTTCCATCCACCAAGCAAGCTCCTATTCATTATGCTGACACTGTACTCCACCTCTGTGCCAAGTGGATCACTCAAAGATGCCCCCCACCACTTCCCTGGCATTTTGTGTGACAAGTAAATCTGCTGTGCACACATTGCTTTATAGGGCATCCCAGTTTTTTCAAATACAAGCAACATTATTTACAGCACCTTTAAATTCCCAAGTAGAATTTTGTAACTATCAAGGTAATATGAAGTAAACTGTGCTGAGTCTCTTCTGGATATTGCGGCACACAGACACAGCTTCTGAGTTTTATTTCTGCTTCTTTACTCACTTCAAGTTTTTGAACAGCCTCAGCCCCATTCAATTTACTCTACTGTTAAATACAAATAAAACAAAACCAATAGCAGGCAATTAAAATAAAAATTGCATTGTTCTCTAGGAACCTCAGTTGAAGAATTCAGATGTTGCAGTTACCTGGTGCCTTGTTAATTTCAAAAAGAAAATAATACAAAACATTCTATTGTTACAGCCAGAGGTTACATATTCTGTTTTCACAAAGGTCACTTTTTCCATAAAGTTTTTTTTTTCAGTGCAAGTTTACTGTACAGAGACACTCTTTTGTCTTAGTATCTATTATAAATGTCTTCTTTAAATCTAGCAAAATATTTTCCCCTTACAACTTAATCTGCCAGAGATGCAGAGCACAGCTACTTTATTCTTCACGGGTCGAGTCCTGAAATCTAATAAAATAAGCCAAAGAGGGACATCTAGTGGTACCACGGACAAAATTAAGAACGAGGAGAGGGAAGAAAAACCTACTGCCATGCCCATGGATCTAAGATAACTGCTGGTTTCTCATCAGGAATGAGGAAAGCTTGAAGGGAAGACAGAAATAACAGAAAGGAAAAATCTGGCTATTCTATTATTTTCTAACACGTTGCCACTTACAGTGGGAATAACTGTGAGTCTGATTTGTTTGAAGAATGTTGGATTTCTCTAAATGAACTGAATCTAAATCAAAGTGCCATCATCAAACAATGCTGCCACTGAACCTGAAATTCAAATAAGGAAACTATAGCCTGGTTTTCACTTGCAAAATAATCCTCAGGAAAACCAAGAGGACCTGCAGAACTAATTTCATTTGTCTTGAAAGTAAGCACATCAAACTCCACCCAAGGGCCGAGCATCAAAATAAATTTCAGCCTGACAAAACTTCTGAACTGTCACCCAATGAGCCAAAGATAAAATTTAGTGTTTGTCACTCATATGAGCAGTGAATATGTCATTATAATCACCACAGAATCCTCATGCAGAATTAGTGGAATAAGCCATCTGTCAGCTAATGAGGCAGAGCAGCAGCACTGGAACCCTGTCCAGCTGAAGACAAGGAGAGATCAACAGCAAACCCCAACTTGCTAGAGAGACAACAAAACTCCATGAGCTACATGGTCCCAACTAACTTCAGCACCAGAGTGCTCACAACAAACTGATTCTTGTGAAAACACCTTTCAAGAGTACAGAAGGAACTCTCACATGATGAGTAGGGGTGCTGCCAGCCTTGCTCTCTGAGAAATGCAGCCTGTAAGATGGACCACACCTGGTTTGATGTGAAAATCCCATCGTAAACAACTTTCCCCTGTACAGTTGCCAGTATTAAATAAATGAGGCAGTCATGCACACTTAAACATAACTGCAGGCTCTTTAAGGAAAATTGAGGTTTTAGTGTCACTTTCTATCAGAAGAGGAAGCAGATTAAGTTCTGCCTTTATAGCAATTATTTAGGTCTTTTAGATACTTAGAGATTAAGAATTTTAAACCTACCTTGAGCATTTCTGCAGCAATTCCACATGCACTAATCCCTACAGCTCCCACAGTGAGGGTTAAAGAGATGAAGCTCAGAAATTCTTCCAAGAAATGTGGGACAACCTCCAGAGCTGACACCTTTCTGCCCAGTTCCCAAACTCACCCTTCTGAAGGTCCTTTCTGGTTTCCATGAAAGCATTGTAGTGAAAAGGAATTGTTTGATGTAAATTTGAAAGCAAGTGCCATATAAGACTTCCCAGGCAAAAAGGAAATAATCATTCTTTCCCTGTTGCAGGTGTGATGTTATTTTGGGGCAGTTTTTTAGTCACACAATGTCAAAAGCCATCTCCCACTGCAGTAGCCTGTGCACCACAGGTGCCTTAAGGCAACTGATTAAACAGAATTAGCTACACATCAGTCTTCTCCATCCTGATTTGAGGCATTTATAATCCTCTTTGCAGATATTTAATGACTGGATACACGAAGAAAAACATTCTTAAAAATGAATTTGTTTTAAAGAGATAGTAAAGCAATTTTATAAAGCAGAAAGATACCTGACTCTCTTACCACACTTCATCTACCAGTCTTCATCCAGTTTGTTCCTTGATGCTGTTCTAAGCTATCATTTCCTTCCTTTCAGTTCTCTCTTTTCCTTTTTCTCTTCATTTTTTCTACAGGACTGACACTACTTTCTGAATTTATTCCCCCTTACTGGACAAGCAGTACCCATGAGACAGTCTTCTTTTTGTCTCTTTTTTTGGTAGTAAAAAGACAAGTTCCTTGGAACTTCCTCTTCTTAAGCTCTCTCCAAGTTCTCCCACATATGAGAATAAAAAATAAAAGAATGATGCTGTCAGTGGTGATGCACACCAGGGCCTACCAGCAAAGAGTAAAAGCATTACATTTAAACCTGGTAAAAGCATTCAGTTGTGGAGATTATATGGTACTGCTAAATTAGAGCAGAGTGCTTTGTAGGAGGAAAATCCATGATTAAAATATTTCATATTCCACCTTGCACTGCAATAATGTAATAAGAACTGCCTCGATGAAAAAAAAAAAACAAAACCCAAAACAAACAAAAAAAACACCAAAAACCCCACAAAAACAACAAACAAAGCCAACAAAACCAAACTATCTTATGTTTAAAGCCTAAGTTAAGTGTACATATACACCAGAGAGAACCAATGTCACAGAAAAGAGTGAATCAATGCCTGTTTTCCAAAGTCTCTGAATGAGGATCACCTTTCTGGAAGTCATGCTGTGACTGAACTACCATCAGCAGAAGGGCAGCCATTCCATGGCTTCTATTCCACTAGAGGTCAGGCTGAAGGAGCTAATGATCTATTTGAGCCTTCAGAATCTATGAGTGGGATTAACTGACCAAGATTTGGAAGCCTGACTATCACTTAAAGTGAATCACAAAGAGGTATTAGATTTCTAAGTGTCCAGCAGCCAGAGATATTTAATCATGAGAGTATTTTAACACGTCAATATAACCTTTCAGAGAACACTTGGTGCCATCTCAGTTGGCAGGACAACATTTGGAAAAGAGAAAAGTTCTTCTTAATTTTCAACCTTGAAATGAAAACTCCATTAGCTTGAATAATGACAGGCAACACTTTAAAAATGGTATTCTAAAAGTTCTGCTTTTTATTTTTTGCTCTTAGAAAAGACATACATTACAAGCATTTGCCATGAAAAATCTAGATTGAATTTGTTTCTGTAAATAACTAGGAATAGACACAGCTAAGCAATAATCACCTTCAGGTAAATAGAATTTTTCCAAACCCCAGAGTGATTTGAGTTAAGAGCCCAGGCTTTTCTTCTTCTGTATTTTGATGACAAGAAATTCTATCACTTACAGAAGCATTGACCCAGCTTCTTGAAATAAATACCTTGAAGGCGGTGAAGCTCAGACACACACTCGTGTCTGAAAATTCCAGGAAATGTTTAATGTATCACTTATAGTTTTAAACACATTCTTCACTGTGACAGGACAAAAAGTCATGATCAAACAGCAAGTCCTTGCTCAGAGCTCTTCACCAGTCATGATCTCTCCCAACAACCCCGTGCCTTCAGTGCATGTGTCCGCAGCCAGGAAAACCAGCACAAAGTCATTTTGCCCAAAGGCTTTTAAGCAGTTACCCACACAAACAAAAATTAAACTGAGGAATTGCTCAGGTTCACACTTCTGAAAACAAAGCAGCCTATGAAATTCCCTCAGAGATGAACTCAGCTAACCAAGGTTCTTGTCAGCTGGCATTTTGTGGTGTTTCATGGCCAACTGTTAAGAGCCACTTCAAAGATACACAACATACCTGGGAGAAGAACACAAAATGCCAGGAATAATGAGAAAAGAAACCCTGTAGTTTATCCACTTGCCCAAGACTGGTGGTGGGAATAATGGACATAATAAACAGAAATGAAGCATAGAAGCTGATGGTTTGACCTCTTTTTCCATGGCTCTCATGGAGCAGCCCTTTCTGTACTTTCACCAGGTCAAAGGGAGCACACCTGCTGATAACAGTTCAGTTGTTTCATCAGTTACAGGTTACTTATTTCATGGTTTTGCAAGAGGACCTGACACTAGCAGGCTGAAATCCACATGCATGTTTTAAAAGGTGAAAATCCAGTTTAGCCGAGCAATAAATTAACTAACACACCCTTTCTCCTCTGCTAGCTCCCCTGAAATACACCAACCTATCAAAATTTACAGCTGTACAACAGGCACAGTGCACCTCTACAGGGCAGGGAGCAGAGAAATGCAAGAGCTGTGTGACTAGGACCACTCCAACAGAGTTTTTGTGGAGCTGGCAGTCGGCATTTGATGGAATCTGGTAAGGCACATTTCCCAGATTGAGCACGTACCCCGCCCAGATGCACAGATGGTATTTGTGGGAGCAAAATGAAAATAAAATATAGGTTTAAAATAAATGCAAGAGAAACACAGAATAATATTGAATCACTCTAGGTATTTCTAAGGGTTTCCAGTTATCTTTTCTACTTCTTAGCACATACGAGTGTATGTTCTGGGCTTTGCAACCACTGAGCAAATGGAAGGGATTTAAAACCAGTTTTGTTTCAAATATAAGATCACAAAATTAAAGACATTCTCCAGGAATGAGATTTCTGTACAGAAGCTTGATGCAAAAGGAGCTGAAAATGCTGCTCCTGCATATGCCTGGCATTGATAACCAAGCTTGTCTGAAGAGCCTTTTCCATGCTGAATGAGAGGACTTTGCTGCTGAATTTCAATCAGGGCCCTCTGCAGGGTGGCTACATTTCCTTTGTTTGAAATGGATGAAAAGACACACAGCTAGGAGGAAGAGGCAAGCCATGAAGTAGTGAGGAAAGAGTTTTAGAAGCTGTTATGATGATATAAGGAAGCCAGAGTAGCCTCAGACTGATGAGAGCTGGCAGGCTGTGACCATGACTGGCTTGGGACACAGCTCCAGGTGGCAGCCTCACTCCTTCACCCTCCATCGCTGCTCCTTCCCAAACCAGAAGAGCTTCTGGCCTCTGTTACAACAATACCAAGGTAGCTGCTCTCAAGATCTCATAAAACCTAGCAGAGGAAGAAGGAACAGGAGAAAAGCAGCACAGATTGGAAGTGGTGGAGAGAGGTGTGAGAAGAAACACAAAAGCCCACATTTCCTGTTGGAGCCTCTGCTAACCCAGAGGTGCTGATGTGTGCTTACTCTGCCATGGCAACTATTAAAGCTCCCCAATGTTCAACTTTTAATCATCTCCTCTCATCCTCCTTCTAGAGGATCCAGCTCTTTGTTATTTTACTCATTAGTTAAACTTTTGGTAAATCAATATTAACTTCTCGATTTCAAGTTCCACCTTCTCCTCTTTGGTAGACATGATTCAAATACATCCAACTACTTATTTACTACACTTCAATTGCAATAAAAACCCTCTTTCTTTGGATTAATCCAGTCTCTCTGAAGTCTTCCCCATTCCTCCTGCCACCCTTCTGAGTTGCAGCCTAACACAACAGTGCACCAACCTCCACCTCACAACTGTGGGTAGGTAGGAAAGCCCTCCAGTGTTATTTCTTGCAGTACTACAACTACTGCTCCCATGCAAAAAGCAGAACAAAAATCTTTGATATGAGGAAGCAGCAGTGAGAACTCTCCATCTCCTCTCTGGAACTCTCAGTCTCCCTTATGGGCACAGCTTCTGGGGTAGGAAAGGAAACCAAATGTGTTGTGCTCTGACTTCTGCCATTTAAAACTTCTCAATGACCAGCACACTGCATATAAAGACACTTGAAATCTCTGTCACTTGAGTGACAGAGACTCAAAATCTGGGTCACTTGAAGTCTCCTGCTATTATTTAATCCAGAGCTACTAAAGAACCCCAAAAATAACCAACCAAACAAAAAGAAGCCAAGGAAAAGTCTTTAAAGAATGTATTTCAAATTAACACATCATAGAAAAGATGTAAGCAAAGAGCAAAACTTCCTATCAGAAACATATTTATGACAGTATGACACATAAACTAATTATATATGTACATCTGGATTACTTGATAGCTACATTTGCAAGTGTCATTCATTTCATGCTGAATTTATTCAAAAATGAAAAAAAAATCCTCTAACAAAGGGTCTACACTTCATCCAGTCACAAAATGAACATTTGCAGGAACTCCAGCAAAAATAATTACTTAAAATTTTTACTAGTTTCTCCAAAGAATTTAGCACAAGTATGTTTTTCTTTTTAATCTATTCAACTGAAAGAAATGGAGCTGCAATGGTTTAGGTTTTTTAATCCCAAAGTGGATTATACAAACATTTTCATCAAAGATTTTTTTACAACAAGACTAGCATTACTGGTTATATCTTATTATTAAGGTAAGCTCTCTTCAAAGAACTGTATGATTGGAATCTCTTCCTGATACATAGTGACATGCTATTTGCTGGCTGCAGTGAGAAGAGTCAAAATGAAAACAAAAATACAAACAGGCTTTTTTTTAATCTTGTCTTTATTGATTTAGACTTCAGAGCTACAGCCAAAAATAGTGCATCTGTAGAAAATTATCAAACACTCTATCAATACAGCATCATGGCATGTTTAGAATTGTAAGCACTTGACAAATCGCAAAGGGAACATCCAATCTAGTATTTGGCAGTGCAACCCATGCACAGGGAATACAGGGAGAAGGATTCTTTTTTTTCCCTCCAAAAAATAAACACTTCTGAACAGGAACAAAAAGCTTTTGTTCAAAAGAAGAATTCCAGTTACCACGGAAGACTCATTGGCTCACTCAAGACATGATGGTACAGTGCCGGGAACTTTGTGCGGAATGTCGAAGGGGACAAGGAAGCTACAGCTCTGCTACAGGAGCCACGCTGTCTTCAGGACTCTGTAGGCCATGGAGAAGGTCACTGAGTAGCCAACTGCCCAAGACAAACCTCTGCCAGGCTGGGGAAGAGGGATCAAGTATGCAAAAGTGTGAAAGATCCTAGCCCCTACAAAGATCCTGAAGTGCAGCAGGGCCGTGGACAGCTCAGGGCCACTAAGAGCATACAGCAGTCCAATGCCAACAAATGGGACAATGTTCTCCAGGTCATTCAGGTGGCCTCTGGAGAAAGAAGCAAAGTTATTTTAAAGTGTTGTATTTTGTTGAATAAACCACTTCAAGCCTCATTATTTTTCAGCACCTTCAGAGCATGCCACTATTCAACAACTCTTGGCTTCCTCTGCAGAGGGGACCTGATTCATTACTGAAATGATTTTGGCACGTTCGCCTGACATCACTCTGGTCTCTCCTGCTGCACCCCACATTTTCAAGCTTCTGATCTTCTGTATGAAAGGTATTAGTTTTTCCCCAGAATCTTGATAATACTAAGGACTTACAAGAGGTGTCTGAGTGCACCTGGGTGTGCAAGAATGCAAAGTCAGGGAAAAAAAGAGGTTGCTGTTTTCTTGGAGCTTCTCTCAATTAACATCAATTAACTGGAGAGCTGTGACTGAAGCTATTACAGTTCATGGCCTGGATGGACTATTCTAATCCCATAAATCCAGTTTGTGGTGTCCATAAAGAAAATATGAAATATCCTACATAGGAGCTGCTATGTTCATCAAATGTTCATGAAGTTCCATCATCTTGAAGAAGGTTATTTTTGAACATCTAGCAGGTGTGACAGTTATGCTTTTCGTTCATTTTCTTCACTTTGAGCACTAAAATAGCTGAAAAAATGTTTCAAATTTTGAAACCTTAATTTACTAAAAATGTGTTGAGAATGAACTCATATATCTTGAAGTATTCTTTCACACCCCTTCCTAAACCTTCCCAGCTCCCTTCACCTCTTTAGATAAATTATACTTCCAGCCCAATTTACTGATTGAAACAATGTCTAAGCCTAACTAATGATGTCAAATTTCAGAGCCAACTGGAATTAGGTCGTGGCACAGTCTTGCAGTTGCTTTTAGAATATATTTATAATTACAAAGAAACATAGCCCTCCAGATTTTTTTATTCTCATTCCCCATAAGAGTACTCTGAAGAAAGTAATTCTTTTTCTTGAAAAAAAAAAAAATCTCTTTTTCTCCACAAACTGAACATATTCCAATCACTTATACAAAAGAGAAGCCATGCTCAATTTATGTGGCATTATCTATTGCCATGAAGCTTGTAGGAGAAAACATATTAAACTTCTACTAAGAACCACAGTTGGGAGGATAATATGGATGCTGCAACACCAACATAGTAACTAGAACCAAGCTTACTTACTAGGTCTAGAGATGTCTGAGAAACTACACAAAACAGGATTTGAAAATTTAGTGTTTTAAAAATCTATTCTGTGAAAATTACATGCTGGTTGTCATTTATCTACCACAACAATTTCAGTTAAATGAGTGATAAAGTTAGTCTCAACTTAGCTGGCCTCTTACAATTTATGAAGAGAAAGGAATTACCCCTCACCATAAAAGTTCCCACTTTTATGTAACACCCATGAAATTAAGCAACAGCTTCCCTGAACTACTCAGGGGCACAAAAAGAAGAAGCAGAACATTTTTACAGCCCACTTAGATTAGGCTCTTCTTTCTGAGATTTTAATCCATAAAAGGCATACAGAAATATGCTTTGTGAAACAACAGCCATTATTTGCAAGGATGCAGTGTTCTTAAAACAGCACTGGTACATATTTTCAAGGTCTTCCCTAATGGAGGTTTAAATGAGAAGAGTTCACTGACATTCAAGTTTTTGCTATAGAAATAAACTTAGCTTCATCAAGGAATAATCCTATAGAAAGCATTCAATTAAAACTTTCATTGTTAGTATAGGTGTATCAAACAGCATGCCAAAATTTAGGATTTTGGAAAATTTTGCCATGAGCTACATCAACTTATGGTTATATTTTACAGTGTACTGTACTCACCACTTTGCCCATCAGACAGGACAGCACCCAAGAGTCAGCTATTATAACTAGACAGAGGCTTATTGTTTTTAGAATGCACAATGACCATTTGAGCGTGGAATGGTTTATTCATTTAAACTAATTAATGTATTAGATTGCTACATACAGCACCATGAAACACACACAAGCTTGACCGAGAATGGGGTGAAATTAACTCCTTGATTTAATATTATTCTGTTATTTAAAATAACTTTTTCAGGTTCCTATGTATTACCTGCGTACACGTTCAACATCTGGATCAGTCCTCAGGAATTTCTTAGCACTCTCCCCTTTTCCAAATGATGCTGTATCTTCTGGGTTGACAAATGCCTGTTTCAAACACAAGCACACAAGTGACATTAGTAGCCAAAATGTTTTATCCAGTCAAAGCAGCTTGCTATAAAGGTCACTCTTTTTGCCAATGCCTCAATATCCTCACTTAACTTACCTGAAGTTAAAAGCACAGGGAATAATACAATGTTTGCTGCTTTCTTGAGCCCAGCCTGTACATTTGTGTGCTGACAAATTAATGCAATGCAATTTATGCACTTAGATAAAGCCTTCTTGTGAGATGAACAAGCCTGCAGTAACCCCAGTAGTCTGACAGAACATAGGCACCTACAAGGTGGAAGCTCTCAAGTCTCTTTTTCACCATTCCTGACAAATTATCTGAAAGTCCTTTTGGGTCCCTTCCTTCTGCAGAAGCCTACACAGCAACAGCATCAACAGCCTTATTCCCATTCTCATTTATGACCAAGGAAGTGTCTCCCTTTCCTCTTAGGTACAAATTCTTACACTTACATGACCCATCATTACCTCATAATACTGCAAGATACTACTTGAAAAGAACATTTAATTCAGGCAGTGCAGACTCAATGTACAGTTGATTTCTCCCTGCTGACACATGTAGTAACAGATGCATTCTGTGGACTGCTAAGGCAGATACAAGTCAAGAAAATATTTTGATTTTAGGAGAGCTACATGATTGCTTTCCAAGGCAGCCTTGATCCCGATTTGTGAAATATCCTCAGCCTCAGAATTCTAGAGATGCATATATATATATATACATGAGATCTCTGTATTTCAATATAAACGTCAGTCTGTTCTCCCAGCCAGTATTTCCAAAAGATTACCTTCCTTGTGATCCTGAAGTATGCTGTTATCAGACTCATTAGCATCATCTTCAGAAGAACAATGGCTGTGTAAGTAGCGTAAGCCCGGAAGACTTCATTGTCAATTAACTGAGTCGATTTGGCCATTTCTCCCCCTTCTCACTGATGACCTCTAAAAAACATTAAAAGTTAGTTAAAAAAAAAAGACATCGTTGCAATCCAAAGTTCTGACAAAAACATTCTGCTAATAGCCTTGTTTTTTTAGCATCACTGCAATTACAGCATGATTCTGCCACTGTGGAAAGTTTCTTTTTAAGCAATTTTCTACCCTTTTTTTTTTTTCACAATAGCATAATATAATACCTTAAGATGATAAATTATAATATTTTGCTTCCATTTTAAGTGCTTATTAAACTGTCAAAGTACAAACTACCAAAATATTTAATGTAATTGCAGAAACAACACTTAGTCACAGAAATTAGTACTCTTCTGAAATAACACAAGGATTTAGACCAATTTTAGACCAATTCATTTGAATTAGCAAATTTCCCTAAGCAGTTACCAGGATAGGAGGAGTATGTGACAATACTATGAACTATGAAATGTAAAGAAGAAAATTAGTATTGCCTACCCTTTTTTGTGTGTAAAATGACACGATTATAATTGCACTTCAGCTTTCAAACTAACCAGTATCTTCCTACCCAGCAGTAACTTGTGATCAAACCGAGTTAAACATGCATTTTTCCCCTTTGAGACCTTGTTCTTAAAAATTGCTTTTAGCATGACTCACAGGCAAAGATTAAGTTGTAATGACAAAAAGGAGAGGACTATTTCTGCTTTTATCATGGGAGGTTTAAACTAATGAAGTCTCTTTCCAATGAGACCGTACCAAATCCACAATCCTATGGAGGCAGTACCTTTTATCAACATCAGGAAGTTAAGAGGTGCTGAGGAGTGAATGCAGGTGGAAAAAAAAGCACATCCCTGCGCACATTTAATTTTTTGCACTGCCCAGACCCAGGCTTTTTCCTCACCAAGTGCTTCAACATGCATTTAGTGACTAGGAATCCATACAACTAGGATGTCTTAGCTTCACTAGAGACCCAAATAAATGATTTTTTTTTTTTGTTACAGCTAACTCACTTCCTGTGATATAATTTTAACAATAGTAATAAAAATGTTAATATTCACTTGATTACACTTTTAACAACCTCTCATCTCCCTTTCAGCACAGTCAGCTATTGCCAAACAAGGGGAACTTGATGAGCAAAGAGCACGATGGAAGACTTGCTCTGAAGGCGTGTCCTCGTTGAGGAAGCGGGCAGGATGGAGGTAAGCAGCTGTTTGCTCAGTGAAAACAAAGCTCAAACAAGCCTTGCCTGGACCTGCCTGCTGTGGTGATGGGACTCTGCTCCCTCTTTTATCCTTGGGTCACTGGGCCCAGCACAGGGTCTGCAGACCCTGGGAAATTAATTCAATGTAACTCTCCCTCCTCTCTCACTACAGTCCAGCTCCCAAGATAAACTGCGGCTTGGCGAAGGCCCCTCTCAGAAACGGACAGTAACTGTTCCCATTCATTTTAACAATCTCGTTAACATGTTACAACAGAACTGTCCCGCTACTCTTAACTTTGTATCACAGCAAAAAGCACACAGTGCTCCACACAACAAAAAATAAAGTAAATCCAGGTCGCCAGAGCATTTTCCCCTAAACTATGCTGTAAATGCAGCCAAGGATGATGCCAAGTCATTGGCATGGGACAGTGTTCAGCAGCACTTTGGGAGCTTCACCACATTTATCCATCTCCCCTCGCTGCCCTCCGAGCTCCCGGCATGCCCAGCCCAGGCCCTGCCTTCAGCACAAAATGGAAGGGCACCGAAAAACCCGGGATTTCAGCGCCAGCGGAAACCGCAAAAACAAACCCCAAGTACACAAACAGCGCGGGGTTTGAAGGGATATGCCCATTACGGTCACAAACAGCCTGATGTACAGGGGTAGTAGTAATAATAATAATGGTATGGCTCCGCAGCCGCCGTGCTCAGACCCTCCCGCCGCCCCCGCCACGCGTGTCCCGGGGCCGCGGGCGGCCACGGGCCCACGGGGGCCGCTTTTTGTGCGTGTTTCATACGCGACTTCTCCAAGCGCCGTGTGGCCGCTGGCTCCGCTCCCAATCCAGCTGCAGATTTCCGGCCCGGCCCCCGGCAGATGCCGCCTCCCCGGGTCGCCCCTCACGCCGCGCTCCCCGCACCGCCCTCCCGCACCCGGGCGGGCTCGGACCCCGCCGCCCCCGCAGCGCCCGCACCCCGGCCGTGCCCGCACCTCGGCCGTGCCCGCGGCGATCCGAGCCCCGCTGCTCCCCGGCGGACACTGAGGCTCGGCCCGGCCCGGCCCCGCCTCGCCCCGCCGGCCGCGGAGGCGGGTCCCGCCCGGGCCGCCCTCACGGAGCCCCGCGGGCTCGGGGCGGGAGCGGCGGGTCAGGCCCGGAGCACGGCAAAGCTGGGAGGAAGAGAGGGAAAACGTGTGAGAACGAGCGAGGGAAAGCTCTGCTGTCTGAACACCCTTGGGCAGAGGGAAGCAAAGGCTGTCACCCAGATAGGCACTCGTAGTGACAGCCAAGTCCAGCGATTGTGCAAATTCCCAAGAGGGCTCAAACCTTACCTAAAATCTCAGTATTTCGTCCCTCCCTTGTTCTGGTGGGCCTTAACTTTTACCAAAGGGCAAGGAAATGAAACTTGTATTGCCAAGCTGCTTGTATTGCCAAGCCATCAGCACTGTTCCAATAGATATGCATCGTGTTGCTTTGCAAAGTGAAACAGAAAATAAAGGAATTCTGAAGCTGACCACAGAGTTCTCATACCAATGTGCTACAGTGTGATGAATGGAGGCAGCCTGGTGTCCGAGCTTCCCCGTAGTTCTTCAGGGAGAATTATGCTATCCCCACAGCACTCCTCTTCAACAGGAGCAATGCTTGTGACTAAGCAGCTCATGATAAGCAAGACTGAAAAAAAATAGACATTAATGTACTCAGATGCCTAGAAAGGGTCCAAAGCTAATCCTAAAGATGTGTACACCATAGGAAAGGGATTCAAATTTTAAATCTGCGTTCTTATGAAAAAATCTCTAAGGTACATACATTCAGTGCTCACTGATGTTGTTTCTGTGCTTCATGCCATGTACTGTCATGTCATGTCAAATTCCTGTGTAACTCTTCTCTAAAATCATAAACCACAGTAAAACTCATTTGAGCAAGAGCTCAAGTTTTAACAATGTTGTTAACATGTTATAACAGAACTGTCCTGCTAGTCTTAACTTTGTATCACAGTTCTGTAGCATCAGAACTGTTTTGAAATTCTTGTAGGGGTTGGGTTCAACAACCTTCGTTCTCACTAAGAACACGGCAAACCGTGTTTCTACTGAAATCAACCAAAAAACTCACAGGAGCGTGGGTCCATCCCAGGGAATGGATTTATTTCAAAAACATGGAAGAATTTCTGCAGCTCATGCCTTAATTCAATGCAGGAATTGTGTCTTCATTGTTTTTTTACCACGCCTAACACATATCATGATCACATGGTGTGACTGAAATGAAACTAATTATCTTCTCTTGCCACCTTTTTGTTTGTTTGGCATTCTAATCCTTACTCACGTCAGTTTAAAAAGCAGATAAACCTATTAAGTTAACAATAAAACTAAAGACACATTATTACACTTGCGAAGAAAAGCTGGTAATTGATTTACACAAGTTCTCATAACTACACCTGGAAACAACAGAATACCAGAAAAAAAGGTGATTTTCATTCTTTGTAGATAGGATATAAAAAGAAGCAAAAATGCATGTAGAAATTCTACTATTTGCATGCTTTCCTTTGGATTTTGCATTCCAGTTTTTCAGATTCTGGAAATTCTGATTGATTTATGTGACTTTAAAAAAGCCCTTCTGAAACTGAGAAAGCTGCTGTACTCACAGTCTTTGAATTTTGAGGCAAACATCTTGTTAATTTTTTCCTACCCTCTTTGAATACCTCTAATTCTGAGAAAGAAGATTAGGAGGAAGGGCGAAGGACAGAAAGGGATGAAAAAGAAGAAAGGTGAAAAGAGAAAGAATTTTTAAAACAAAGCAGGGTAGGGAAAAATATGAAAGAGAGAAAAATATAAACAAAATGAGAAGGAGAAGGCAACATAAGATAAGAGAAAGAATAAAAAGAAAAGATAAAAGGAGACTAAAAAATAAAAGGAAATGTTAACAAAGGGAAATTTTAAAGATTTAAAAAGAAGAAATAAAAAAAAATTAAAGTAAGACTGAAACAAAGGGGGGGAAAAAGAAAGGTAGAGAGGGAAAAAAGAAAGAAAGAAAGAAACAAGAGAAGCCAAGATTTCTTGCAGACCCTGAACCACTTAAAAGGTTCAGGTTCTTAGAAGGAAGGCTCTTTGAGGGCAGAGAATAAGAAGAGTCCCAAAGTGGGGCCATAGCCTGTAAAGCAGAAGTGAACTTGTGCCCAAGGTCTATTTTCTCCTCTGCAGCATAAAGTGCCTGCAGAACATTTGGACAGGTCTGTGAGGCAGGATCTGAGTGAGGCTGGATGCATAACTGTGCTGGTAGTTGCTCCTGAGGGGCCCATTCCCACAGTTCTTACTCCTGTGAATTGTCCCTCGGATGCTAATGGGATGACTCCTGTAAATCAGGGATGCCACATCAGCCCAGAGCCCAGGGTTGTAGTGATCATGAAGGGTTTGATCTTGCAAGCCTCATTCATGTCAGCAACCCTTTTTCATGACAATTTTCCCATCGGCTTGAAGAACTATCCGTGTAGCCAGAGACAGGAGAATCAGGACATGAGTTTAGGGTCAGCATAAAAGTAGGAATAAAAGAGTTTTTCATTTAACCTCCAGCAAGGAATGGATACTCCCCTAGAAGGCCAGATAAGTGCAGTCATTCTCTTTTAACTGCAGGGAGGGCAAAAGAGAGGCAAGTATTGATCAGACTTTTTCTGTCCTGTCTCCTCCTGCTCCATCTATTCACCATAATTAGAGTGGTAAAGAAGGTAGCAGCAGTACATTTTCACCACACCTCAAGCTTTTGTTCACCACCCCCTTGCCTCAGTTTTTTCTTCAAATAAAACTGGCAAATTATGCCTGCTTCATTAAATAAACCAGTGCTTTGCAGAGCATGGTGAACACTAATCAGATCATGAATAAGATCCAATCCATATTTTAACTTAAAATCTGAAATGCTGTTTAAATACTACAAGAAAATTGTTACAAAAATGTTTAGTGTGAGGGACTAGAGTAATTTTTTGTGCTACCCTATTAAAACCTGCACCTTCTGGTTAGCAAGAATTTTCACTATATTAAATGTTGACACCTATGTAATTTCACTGTGATTCACACACTTCCTCTTCCACATGAGATCTCAAGCTGCTGTCTGGTTTCTTTGGGGAACTGCTTCAAAAACAGCAAGAATGGATCCTTTGGGAATTCTTCCTGCTGGGTATAGCTCAGTGAAGGCTTCTCTGGCATAAGCTGCCTTTTGGTAGAGCTTCTAGCACCAAAACAGCAGTGTCCATCCTATCTTTTATCCATGCCACTGTTTAGAGGACATTCTCAGTATTGGAATTTGCCATTTTTTTCAGAATTCCAGATGCTCACTAGTGAGACAAAAACAGTAGAAAATTATTGAAGTGACCACTCACAATGGGTGGTGACCAACAGGCAGTGAGAGAAAAAGGTACAAACTCCCCAAAGCACAGGAATGGTTACATCTGCTGGTTATATGTATATGATATATACATCATTTATCATTGTGCAGAGACCCCACAAAGCTCATTTACTGATCATGATCAAGTTATCATCTAAAGTTGCTTAAAAACTTCCAGATCAAAAGTCAGGTGCAGAGCAATCATAACAAATAGTACAACACAGGAAAATGATCTGTAATCTGTAATTCCTACCAGCTTGATGTCCCACTTGAGGAACAACTCAGAAAGGGATTGGGGGGCATATAGGAAAATCTTTTCAGTAGGTCTAAACATGGAAACATGGACCTTTTTCTTTTGCCTTGATTCCTTTTTCACTGCATAAGAACACTGCAACAGCCCTGTTGCTCCTGAAAATCAGTCTGCAGCATAGACTTTGCATTACTTTGCAGCTGGCAGTAATGCATGTGTGGTGAGGTGAGGTGTTTAAAGCCCCATGCTGAACTGGAGGGGAAAGCTTCACTCAGTTTTGTGATGCTATTTGAGCTGTACAGTTGTTTTGGTTGGGAAAGCAAGATATTATTACCATTAAAGGACATAAGAAAGATGATACATGCTCATAAAACAGATTTTGCAGCCACCACAGTAACTTTCTTTTAAACTAATGGAATGAGAGAGTTATTTGTTAAACATTATTACATACAGCTCACAGAACAAAATCTGATCCTTTAAAATAACACTGAAGTGGCAGAAGGAGAAAATATTCACTATGAAAGCAGAATGCTTTTCAAATCTCACTTCACAGATTGAAATTACAGAGTGTAGAGAGCAAAAGGATTTTTAAGACACTGAGGTTTTGATCATTTATGTAAGAGTCCAGTGGGTTTTACTTGTTATTGTACTGCTTCTCTACTCCAGAGACACATGGAAATTATAAAGCTGGAGACCAGACTGGAAGATTTCTTGCCACAGTGACATTCCAACTGCACACAGAAGGCTTGAGGGAGCTACTGAGAAGACAGAGATGATAAAAAGTATCTAGAAGAAATTGCTAACTTATCTCTGCAGACAAGATATTTCTATAAGTAAACAAGCAAAAGCTTTACAGTTATTGGAAATACCTGCAAACAGACAGGCCTAGTATGTCTGTGGATAAATTAGTAGAGTTATAAAGTTGATTTCTGAAGCTCTCCCAGATCCTACATTGTACTGCTTGTGTAGATGTACCTATTTATGTAAGACAGTGAAAGAGCTCAGCCCTGGGGATTGCAGCAAGCTCATTTTCTCATGAGGTTTCTATGCCACTGTAGGATGGTTTGAACCCTTGGTTTCTTTTAATCTTAACTGAATTTATATCACAGTTGAATGTTAATAGGCTAAATGATCCTTGTGTGTTATTCATCATCTAAAATTGGAGTTTGTTAACACTTTATTTGGACATACATATATCACTAATGGGATGTGAACCATGCTTAGCTAACAGAGCAGCTTCTGCCTGGCATTTTGGTGATGATTGTGAGAAGAAGGCAGGGAAGGAGAGGGATATTATTGCCCAGATGGTTATTTTTGAGGAGTAACCATCTGAAAGATTTAAATGTTCCATGTAAGTAAAATATTGATCAGTAGTAATCACTTGTCCTTACAACAGGCAGGTCTCACTACCTTGTGGATGTCACATAGGATTCAGCAGAAGTTCTACATCAGAGGATGTGGGTAGAAGAAACAGCCCCCCCAAATTTGGGGTGTCTATTTTCATCCCGCAGGAATGGAAGACAGGAGATTTCTGCCTCCAACCTTTCAGCCGAGTCCAGCTCCAGGACTGAAAGGAGCTGTGTAAAGAATGCAAAGTGAGTAGATTTTGCTAAGTTAGAAAAGAGTGCCCAGAGACTGCTTGTCTGGGAGTTACATTTGTGTGTGAGTTGTTCCTACAGAAGGGTTAAGAGGCAGGCTGTTAGGCAGTGTGAGGCAAATGTCACTGTTTTAAAAAATCAATTATCTGCAACTGTAGGGCCTAGTCTAACAGTACCTTTGCAGTATGCAGAGCTTCCCCAGGTAGCACAGCTATCTTTATTAGTAATCCCCCCTCCTCCAGCTCTCTGTACAGAGCCAAGTTTAGAGTCAGCAAAATTACTTGGAACCAGCTCATTTTATCCCCAACAGCCCAACCAACCACAATTAAACTGTATTACCATACTTTAGGCTTTAAAGGGTTCCTTTAGTGCAGTGTATAAATGGCTTTAAGGAGAGACAGAGAGGCAGAGGGGAAGACAAACATTCCACGTGTAACAGGTTAAAGTCCTTCTCCATGTCTGTCCATTGGCTACAGTTGGCCAGGGATGAATACAGACAATTCAATATTTAGCAATCAGCAGCTTTGCTTAGTCAGCAAGAAAAGAAACAATTTAAGGTCCAGAGCCTTCCCTGTGCTCCTTCTGTTTCCCTGAACCTCCACTCAGTTGCAGCAGCTCTCTCCTAACAGAAATGACACTCTGCAGGGTTGGCTCTTGGATATTTTCTGCTGTGGTGCAAGATTGCTCCTCGTGGTTTTATGGGGCAGCAGCAGACTTTAATAGTCACTTGAGACAATTATTCAGATACTGTATTGTGCAGTCAGATTGCTTCTGAACAGCTGCAGAAATACTTAGCAGAAATACACTCCCTAAAGCCCTGGGATGGGAAATAAAAACAAACAAGCCACTGTAGCAAGACAAGAGTCTGTGTCTTACTGCATCTTTTAGCTGGTAGAAAAATGGAGTTGTGTAATTGATTTAAAAGTTAATTGGGACAGGGACCATATTTCATTTAGTGGTCCCTATAATGTCCAGTAATAATAGGCTACAAATACATCCTCAGTCACTACTCAGACATAAATCCTCTTTGGGCAGTGTTGTGACCCAGTGTATGGTTCTTTGCCAGGCAATTCTCATTAAAAAGATAAAAAGGTGATAAGATAGGGGTAGAATTATTCTCTTCAGTAGTGATGATCTTCTTTGGTGCAATCCTATTTACAAAGAACATCACAAAATCATACATTCCTTTGATAAATATGGGCAATTTCTTTTCTTAAAGCTTCAGCCTTGCTATTCTGAAGAATACCATGTCTTAACAAAAATACCATTCATATTTTTTCCCCCCAAATCACTATAAACACTCTGCTGCAACTAATTAATTTCCTTGCCATAGAAATTCTAACTAGTCCTGGTGAAAATCTTTTGACTGTTACAGCATGTTGTGGCTTGATGCTCTCTGTTGTTTTAACTATTAAAATACAAAGGTATTTTCAGCTGCACTGTCAATTTTACTTGAATAAAGAGTGCTCATAAACACATAAAATTTTATGAATCTCTTAACAGGTATCTGGTCATCAAAACCTGCCTCCAGCTCGGGACTCAGGAGGATCTGAAGTACAGCAGGGGAAGAGAAGTACACTTGCTTAGTTTGGACTCTGAGAGGCTCCCTGTTTCTTTTTAATTCAGCTGGGCAGTTGGTGGGGGCTCAGAGGGCTCTGCTAACCCACTCCTCTGCTGCTTCATAACTGCTTTTCTCTTAAGACACACTTTGAATATATCCTCACCATTTTGTCCCAGGATGGCCATGCAGGCAAAGTTAAGCTGGGACAATGTTTTGCACAAAACACAGCGCATGATATGTTGGGAATTTAGTGGCTGAAAGACTGCTTGTTCACTTTTTACTCGTGTGTGCTTCAGTGAAGTTGCTCTTGATTTATAGCTGGATCAGCAAAATCAGAATCAGACCCTTGCTGCTCATTTTTGTGGGAGCAGGGCTGGGCCCCCTGTGCTCTTGTGCTCATTATATATCTCAGCACCAAGTCTCTCAGCTTTGATTCATAGAGCTCTCTTTAATTTGGTACATGCAGCCTTCCAGACTAGATCACATAGCAGCAGGATAACAATCCTCAGGAGAGCATTTCAGTTTGAGAAATTCATGAAGAGGGTGACTTTGCTGGTTACCTTCAATGACACTTGTGGAATAGGAAAGAGAAGAGTGAATGAAATGGAATTGCCAGCCTGTTTCAAAATGTATGCTCTGTTATCCAGCAGATGACAAATAGCATCCTCAATAACGTAATTCTGGGAGCTGTGCAAGTTTTTGTTGGGTTGTTGTTTTTTCTTCACTATAATCTGTCTTTTCACACGTAGGCCAGGGTTTTCTTACCTGTGTGCACTGCACACAGGAGCTCTGAAATACTCCCTTGTGCCTTTCTGCAGGGAAGGCATCCAAAGGCCTTGCCTGGGGTGAAGGCAAGCAGGAGGAGCAGAGAATTTTTACCATGCAGCTGGGAAAGACCATGAATTTATCTCTTCTCTATTCCCATCTCCAGCACTCTGACAAGAAGTGTTGAATTCAGAGCTGGAGAGAAGTCATACACAGATCTGTAACAGCAGATGTTACAGATCTGAGGCAGGTCACTTCCTCTTGGTGCAAAACACACTGCTCTTCTGAGCCTTGAAAAGCCATGTCTGTGCCTCCTTACATGGCAGGGATGGCAGAGCAGCAGCCTTGCATTGTTCCAGCAGGAATGAGCCACTTTCCTGCAGGAGAGGTCATTTTACTACATATTTGGGTGTGCTGAAACTGAGGGGAAAATGTGTCCTTGACAGTAGCTCTAGTGAATCATCAATATATGCATATGTATAGAATGAGTGTTGGAGCTGTGCAGCAAGAGAGAATGAGAAAGGGTTCCTAAAACAAAAGTGAGCATCTTCCCACTTTAAGAACAGTAGGATTTTTCTCCTTTCTGTGGAAGATTGGCTTCTCTCCCTGGTAGTTGCACTAAAACTATTTGGAATTGAGCTCTTGGTGCTTTTCACCCTATCCTAACTTCCACACAGGTCCCTATTGCAAAAGGCAAACTTGGCCTCCAATGGTAGCATTAACTGCCTTTGTACAAGAATAATTACTTTCTTGTGAAGCAGAATAAAGGATTTTCATGGTGTTTCAAGTTGAAGAGAGTTGGAGAAATGTGCTTGACAAGAAAAGATCAAAGCAAAGATCCCTGACATGCCACCTCCTCCCAGTCCATGCCATACTGCCCTGGCAATAGTCTCCCAGAGTGTGCAGATCACAACCTGGACTCTACCTCAGTCATGACCTGAATGATCTACAAGAAGAGGTGAGAGAAGCCTTGAAGAGGAAGCTTCAGGTGAAGGATGGAAGCCAAGTTCTGTCTTTTCCCTTGTGCTGGAGCTGACTGTTCCTCCTGGACAAGACTACAGGATTTGCCCCTTAACTTTGTAATGTACTTAGTTAACTTTTAACAGAGTTAAGTGTTTATTCTTGGTTAGTGTAGATTTTTTCCATCTTTTTGTCATTTTTTTCCGACTGTTAACATTGCACTGCATGATACACTCAGACATGGCATTGCCTTCCCAGCCCAGAGCAGCCAAAACAAAGAGCTGCTCATAAATGAGCCCCTTTAGCTGCCCTGCATAACCTTCCAAGCCAAGGGCAAATTCTAGCCACACATTCTTAGATTTTATATAAGGTCACCAATACATTTCATTCATGTTTTCTTTAATTTTTGGTGAAGTTACTTCAGTCATTTAGTTCTGAAATTTCAGGTACACCATCTCAGTTTTAGCCTCTGAAAAGCCTCTCTGAAATTGTGCCTCCTCTACTTTGGAAACCAGTTCAGGGACTCTTATCACTCATTCTTGCCACTCAGTATTCCCTCTACTCTTCCCTTGACAAGGCAAATAAATTGATATTAATGCTACATCAGGAAGGTCAAGGGCACATCAGAGTGGCCAGATTTGCCTGAATGCAATTTTTCTGCTACTGGCTTTCCACAGAAGGTGCTGTTAAAATCTGTGGGCATTCCATTAATTCCATGAGGAGGAGTGCAAGTTTCCTTCCTTCTCTAAATTTTATTGAATAAACAAGCCACCTACAAGGTTTCATGACCTTTTACAATATGTTCAGAAACACCTAAAATATAACTATTGCTTGATGAGCTCTGCTGACTTGAATTCAAGTTTTTTGACTGCTATTCTTGCAGAAATAAATGTAGTTGATTTGTTTCTTCCACTGCAATAGACCCAATCCAAGTCCTATGAAACCCAACAGATGTTTTTTCTTAATTTTTGGGACATGGCTCACATCCAGCTTCAGTGACACACAAAGGATTTCACTAATTTTCACAGCTTTGAAAAATAACCACAGTTACAAGTAGTGGCACCTCTTTTAAACCTGAATTTTTTTGGTGATGAAGAAGATTAAGAGTAGATGTTGAATCAGTACAGCCTATGTGCAGCTCACCTCTCTCAAGTGCAGAGAGCAACAGCAATGGCATCTATTTTCTGAGAATTTTACTCTGCAACAGCTGGAGATAACTTATCAGAATAAACACTGATGGGCCAAAGTTTCCAGCTAGCTAGTCCATGCCAGCCAGTAAATTTGGCACCTCTGATAAAGCAGCGAACTAGATTTTTCACTTCTGTGCTTCTGAGCAATAGTTTTAACAAAGAATAGTGGGTGGCACCCTGTACAAATTCCATAGAGAATCAAAGTTCATTGTGTAGCACTGCAAGGAAGGAAAATAGTATTTTATTGTGTTGTATTGTATTGTATTGTACTGTACTGTATTGTAATGTCTTTCTACAGAATGAATGGTTGAACCAGAATTTCTGCATTTCTCCAGAATCGTGGTTAAAATGTGCTAGCCAAAAGTTTTTTTTAATGTTTTGTCAGTTTGATTTATGCATTGGGAATGTTGGAGGTTTAAGACTGGTTGTAAAGAAACAAGTTTGATTTCTCTATTTTTTTGGTGGTATCAATGCTCAAAGCATCGCATGCTGTATTAAAATAATACGAGTGCTGTTGTTTGATTTTTTTTTATTTGGAACAGTAGCTACAGGTTCCAGTCTAGCTACATGCTTCAAAAGCATAAAATAAAAGTCAGACCTGTCACAACACCTAGAAATGGATATATATGCTTAACTGTGCAATTGCATTAATGTCAGTAATGTGTACATTGCACAAAAATTTAGACACGAACATAACTCACTGCCACACTCAGGCTTATTGGAGCAGTAATAATTTTTTAATTTTATTTTTTCTACTTGTTTAACAAACAATAAGAGAGGGTGACAGGAAGATTTAGAAGTTATACCTGGTAAAGTCTGATTATATATTGCACAACCTAGTGATGATTCCTGCTAGATTTGTGGAAATACATGAATGAAACTGCAGAGGGATTTGAATAGAAGGAGCTGAGGTGTTTATGGAAGCTCCCTGTGTTGGCCCTGTGGGGGCTGAGTGAGGTGAACTTTTCCTTAACTTCTTCCTTGTAACCTGCAGGTGTTGTCCCATGCAACTCAGCATTGCTGATGTTTGTGATCATGTTGCAAGTCCTTTGATACTCTGTGTTTTTCCTGAAATCCGAGTCTTGCAGGCAGGTGAATCTCTGAGAATTTCTCTTGGTAATCCTTTGTGCTAGTAGGGGAGGAAGGAGTTAAAAACTGTGGCTGAGCACAGCCCTAAAGGTCAAACAATAACACAGGCAACACTGAGAAAAATAATCCTCATTCAGAAAGGGAAAATTATAAATATTTTCATTTAATTGATTTAAATGAAATTAATTTAATTTTTTTTCATTACAAATATTTTCACTAAAAGACTTTGCTTTTTCTAGACCTGATTTTTTTTAAAAACATTGGTTTACTTCCTGAATCAGTTCCTTTGGTTTTAACTTGGGTCAAAGGTTTGGCAACTGTTTCCCCATATTTTTATTTTAATGAGACTCTCCCTGATTTTTATATTGTCTATTAAAACAGTATTTAAAAACTGCAAAGTCTGCAAGGCCTACTTTTCTGGTCACTACAGAGTGCCCTCACATCACATTGCTCTTAATGGAAATTAATTGTATCATGCCTATAGACCTTGGAGCAGTTTAGCAGATATTAGATTCTTAGACATCTGTGGTGTTTTATTATTGATTAAAGAACAAGAGGAAATCTCATGGTTTAAGACCTTGTGGTGGGATTTATGAATTAGTCCTTTTCCTATGTGACCCTTGGCAGGTCATTGAATCTGTCTTTCAGTTTTCCATCCGTGAAGCAGGGAATAATGATGATTTTCTGCTGCTGCTCTTTGTCCATCATGCCTGCTTAAATAGCGCACTCTTTGGAACAGGCCTTGCTGCTGGGTAGTGCAGAGAAATTTCATTCTGAGATCTGCAGCTGTAATACAAATAATTAATACCAGCATTAAACAGTCAAAGGTATTACATCCAAGATGCATTTGGCCTGAGGCCTGCATAGTTCTTAAAATGATGGATTTTTAATTGATTATTTGGAATGAGACCTTTCCTCAGACTAGCTAAACTGCTTAAGACCCACGCACACCAGCTATATTTAGAGGTGAGGAGGTGGCAGAGTAATTCTTAAAGTGCTCTGTTTCTAATAACCCAGGTGAGTGACAGTCTGGGAGTGCTGCCTCTCTTAAAGCAAACATGACTCACAGCCCCCAGGCTGCAAGCATGTGCAGGTTAGAAATTGTGTTGAACTGTCCCCATTCAAGGAGCCAGGAAATGCAGCCAAATTCATCAACATGTAATTTAATAATTTCAGGTTAGTACAACAGAGTAGTCACACTAACGGCTTAGCATCTCTCACAGCAAAATGCAAAAGGACTGTGTAAAATTGGGGCAAGGTTAAGGTGAGTCTGGAGTAAATAAGGCAATATCTTCATCCCACAGCTCATGTTGATGCTTTCAGAAAACATTCTGCAGAAATTACATTTTTATAAGAATATCTCCAGAGTCCAAATCAAAGGTAGAATGGGAATGGCCATTAATTCTTGTTGAAATGGACACACATACACACACCACTGGCTGTTTCCAAGGCATTCCTTGTCCCAAGCAATTCCCAGCACCCATGAATGGTCCCTCTGTCCCTCAGGGAGTGTACATGGTGAAATGAAACCATGCCATGAGAAACTGCCAGGAATGAGCATCACCTCATGCCTTTTCACATTTCTGATCAAAGCTAAAATAAGCAGCAAAACACAGCAAAACTGGTTTCCCAGTGGGAGAAGAATATTCTAGTTTCTTGAAAGATGCTTTATGTCACTTGGACTCCTGGAGACAATGGACCCAGTAAATTCTTATTTTGTGTCCTAAGCTTGTCACTGACCTTGGCACCCAGCCACATTGCAGTGTTTCTTTTTCTGTGAGATTACCCAAGGCAAGCTCTTCTCTGGGAAACTGAATCTTGCCAGGAACTCCCTCTGATGCAACCAATCTCTTTCATCACAAGCTGCAAAGTTAAAAGCACACTCTCTCAGTTTTAAATGCAATAACAGTCTTCAGCCAGGCTCTGGAATAGCTGCAGCTTTGTTCCAGCAGATTCTCATTTAAGAAGTTAATGGCTACATTAAAAATTAAGCTAGTTTTAACTACTTTTCTTCTAAAGGGAGTTTCAGTAGAAATCAGATATGGTCCTTCTTCCCTCAGTCATTGCCTCTCTTTTAATAGTTGAATAGTAACAATTTAGTGTTTCATTGCCAAATAGTTGCATTTAGTAAGTGTGAAGATATGTGGAAGGCACAATGCAGGGGTTTTGGTTGAGTTTCCTCACCTCTTTTCTTCCTTTAGAGCAAGCACAATATTGACTTTGTAGCTGCCTCCCAGTTCTGCTCCTAGGCACTGAACCCAGTGACAGGTGAGAGCAAGGCACAATATTTGCTAAACAGCCAGTGCACACCCAGCTCTGCCAATTTCCCATGTCAAAAAGCCAGGGAACCATTACTAAGACTAGGAATCTCTGCATTCTCCTTCTTGTGGACCTGAGGGAACCTGACAGGTCTGAAAAATGAAGACCAGCACCATGCTGCAAGAATCTGGTAATGAAGGATGCTCAGTGCCCTCCCACCTGCTTGCAAACACACCCTCAACTCTGACCCTCTTTGCTGGGTGCTGTCTCGTGTATTCCTTCACCTTTTTAAGATTTGTGTGTGTAAATAAAGGAATAATACTTATATATATACATCTTTCATCATTGTAAAGAGGCTGCCAAGTTCTGAAGCTACCAGGGTGTACTAGATGAAAGGTTCATCTGGTTCCTGTAAAAGCTGGATGTTGTAAAAGCTAAGATCAACTTAATAAAAGGACAGGGAAGGCTGAGAACCAGTAAGAACTGCAACGGGTAGTGTTTTGTGTAACATCTCTTAACTGGAAGTATTTTCATGCAAATTATTGCCAAAGATTCTGATTTTTGTACTACTTTCAGAAGTTCCTTTATGTCCACAACACTACTGTTAACTATTTATTTGGGGGAACCTAGTCAAGTACTCTTTGTCAGCTTAAGCTGCTCAGTTCATAGTTGCCAAATATCTGAAGCATAAAATTTAATATATTTTCCTAACATTTGTTCCTCAAAATCAATAATCCTATAATTTTCATTGTCTGCACAAATATCCAGTTTTTTGTTGTACATTGTCAAGTTCTTGGCTTCCAATAGCAATTAATGGCAAAGTCCAATTATAAGCTGAGTAAAAAGTATTGTTTTCTCAGGGTTGGATTTCCTAATAGTGTTGAGCTGAATCTTTTTTCTGATTCTGTGTTATGAGACAGTGAGAAAATAAGCTCCCTGTATCTTTGTTACTGATACTCACTTTCAGGATTAGCCTTTTTATAAAGGGCAGGCTCATTATCCTCATTTAACCAAGAGACAACAGTTTCAGGGATAGATGGAGTGATTAGCAGCTGAATCATACTTATGTTTCAGGCTAATATTCTCAGGTTTTTCCTTCCTTAATATTTGCTTCTATCACAACCAACTTCAAAGAAAGGTTTTCCATCTGCTTCCTGTGCCCCCCTGGCAATAGTTAACACTTTGTCTTCCAAGTACTCTGCCTCTGAAGCCCAAAAGAAATAGTGGAAGGTCCCTATTGATTGCAAAATGCCTGTAATCAGGTGATTACAGGGGAAGTGAGGTGTTAAAGGGAAAGTTTTCTCAATTATTTTTCTCTTCTGACTCGGCCTGGGAAGATGTGGCACCATTTCCAGACTGTTTCAGTCTCTCTGAGAGAGGATTAGGATTTAGTTTTGTTGCTTTATATAGAAAAATTTTAACACATAAGCTGACCTTTTCTCCTAAACCCAGGATTCTTTTGCTGTGTGTTTTTTCCCTTTAATGTTCTACTTAATGGGTTGTTGCCTTGAGTTGTAGGTTCTGTTTACTACAAGATCTAACTTGCTTCATTTGTCTGCCTCCACGATGCAGGACTTTAATGTGGAAATCATATCCCCTATCAGCCATTAGTCTAATCAGTCCAGCTCTTGAGGAAGCTGATAAATCAACAGTAATCTCAACCCCAGGTTCCCTTCAAGGACCCTGTGTCAAAGGACTTTGGTGTTCATGTCCTTCTGTGTAATGAGCTCTGCCCTGGAAGGACAGAGAAAATATGGCTTGATAGCTGATGAATGTTTGAGATTCCTTCTCCTGTGATCCTCCTGCATTTCAGTAAAATACTTACAAGCTAATTTAGTCAGTGTGTTGGTGGTGGTTAGATGTGGATGCTTGACCACTAAAAACTGAACTGGCAAGCTACATGCTCCTTTCTGCTTAAAGTCACTTAAGAGAAGGGGAAGTGATTATCTAGAGTGAGCTGTCAACCTTTATGCCAGCTTTCCTCCTGATATGATTTATAAAACAGCTAAGATAACCTCTGGGGGGGAGCTTTGCAATGGAAATAGCAAGTGATTTTTATTCTAATGAACATAACACTGTCACAAGTTTAAAGTTCAAATCTGAGGTACGAAGGTTGGGGGGAAAAAAAGAGGCCGTAAAATATGAATGTGACAGCATATGTGTTCCTTCCCTGCACAGTGCATGAAACAGGAGAAATAGGCAAACTTTATTTTTCTAATGAGGTTTAAAATATTTTTTCAGTCTTTATCAGGCAGAAAGTCCTCAATACCAGTTGTTTTTTGGTGGCTGAGGTTTTTTTCCTTCACAAGCTTCCCGATTAAGATGAGGCATTTTTCTCGTAGCACGTTGTGCTGTGCCCTTTGGTCCTTCAGCATTGCAAAATGTCCTGTCACAATTGGCACTCAGTAAATAACCCTTGGTTGGCAGCTGTGGCCAACAGGCAGAAGGCTGAATGGACTACAGGAATTTAAACTGCTGGAGGATGCTTGTCCTGACCAGCATTTAAAACCACCAAATGACAATTTATTGCAGAACTTATTTCTTCCCATTCTATTAAAAAAAAATATATATAAGCATCAATTCCTGGGCATTTGACAGTTTTCATTGCTATCTAGCTTACTTTAGAGCTGCTTTAAAAATAAAATCAAACCCTTTTCTAGAAACAGTTACATGCAACACAAAAACAACAACTAATTAGAAAGTTTATATATCAATGGCAGGTTACCCTACCCCTGAATTTAGCCAGCAAATTTCTTATGATGAGAGCTGTATGGATGGAATTTAGGCAGTGAACCATAATGTCTGCAGGCTTGCTGAGGCTGATAGCTTTTCACTTTCTAGTCAGTACCTTTCTGTCTCAAGGCTAGAGTTGCACTACATCCTTGCTATCAGCCAAAGCAGAATCAGCTGACTAAAAATGGAAAGAGAACTAAAACTTTAACAAAGCTCTAAAAACGCCTAAATTCTTTTTATTAGTCTTACTTCCTGAAGACATATCTCACCTTGAAACCTGGTATTAACAGGAAGCTCCTTTGTTGTGCCAGCTTTGGGGCACATGCCTGGTTGGAAATTAGGTGGTTTTGACTCCTGGGATTCACAATTTCCATGCTGGTCTTTGCCTTGGTGGCCCAGCCACCCCCATCCAGGTGGAGAAAGGGACAACAGGCATGTGGCAAACTCCTGCTCAGTAGAAACCTGGAACTTTTCAGTGGGACATCAGTGGAATGATTATGACCTGGAAGAAGCAATATTGAATGTATCAGGAATTGAAAAAAAAAAATTCCTTCTGCTGGTTTGGTAAAGTTGGTGTGAGTTGTGCAGAAGTGTTCACAGCCAGCAGGAATAGGTGCCACTGCCATGCACTTGCTTGCTCTGGAGTCCTGCCCTGCTGAACTTCCATAATTAGCAGAACTATTAATTTGATCCCCTTATTTCTCTTTCTAAATGCAAGCTGTACACTTATAAAAAGGTACTGAGTAGCTTGAAGACACAAGGAGTTAAAAAAGAGGAAGCATAGCTGTGCTTTCCAATATGTCACATGATTTCAGCTCACTTTTCTTAGTGAAAAACAGAACAGAGGCTAAACTGCTTTCAAAAAACAAAAAATCCCATTCTTGGGCAGTATTTTCTTAAACTTTGTCTGTTTAAGTAACTAACTGCTTGGACAGATGGTAGATAAAAGAAAATGAATCTCCAGGAAACCCCCAAATCCCCTTTGAATTTTGAAAAAGAAGAAAAAACCAGGGAAAATTAAGATACCTTTTCATACTCCAGCTGTCCCCAGATGATAGACACTATCACACCCTTGGGAAGTTTGCATTTACTTTGGGAACCTGACTGCTTGAGGCACCTACCTGACACTTGGGGAGAAGTAGCCAGGTGACAAATATTCTGTGTCTCAGTGGCAAAAAATTGTCCCCCCACTGAGTGGGGACAATGCAGCTCAATTTTCTTCCCCGCATTAATGTCTCCTGAGATACGGTCAGCACAGAGTTGGGTTAGGGAATACAAAAGCTCAATATCACAGCTTGTTTAAAAAAAAACAGGAAATCATTAGGAGTTTTTCCTTTCTATTTCAGCAAAGTTCAAATTTCCACAGTGGGAATAAAATCAGTAATTTCTGATACATCCAAAGCTTAGTATTACAAAAACTTTGAAGGTAATAAAAATAAGCAGCCTCTCTATTTTCCATTAGCAGGTGTCTGAGGCTTTGCTGAGACTCCTACTGGCACAGAGAGATGCTAAATGCAGTATTTTGCCACCATCATGGGGTGATTTATCTGTGGAGTATAATTTTTTATGCAGCTGTTATACCTCAAGTGGTAAATAAGGCTTTGTCTGCGCTCCAAAATTGTGCCACTTTAAATATACCGCTGTAATTAAAGTGCTACAAGCCATTGGCTGTTGTTAGAGCCCTGTTAAACATCATTCTGTCATGTACTTGTCCCTGTACAGCAAGGGGAGCAGGGTGATTTTGTACTGTATTGCACACTGAAGCTTTTTATTGATGTTACAGTTACATCCAAAAGAAAAAAAAAAGAAAAAGCTACTAAAATGTTATGCTGGGAGAGATTTTGAGTGTAGATAAAGTCTAAATCAGAGGGATTGTGAGCAGTTTCAGGTACAAACTACATTTTTTCTGTGGTCAGGGATAATGGTAGCACATTATAGTCTGCATTAAATACCATTAACAATGAAAAGAGTGTGGCAAAAACATTTCACCAAGATAGAAAAACACCAAGTTTGTGGCAGTAGCATCAGCAGCCTTACCAATGAACACAGAAGGATTTCTTAGCATCCAACTCATGTGCAGAATTAAAGCCATTTTATGTTCTCAATCAGCAGTCACATTGTCACCATGTTACAAAGTAGAACTGAAGTCTGGGCCATGGTAAAAAATTGCCAAATAACTTAAAATACTTGGAGTACAGTATTTGTTTTCTGATTTCAAATAAGCAGTGAAAAACAATTCTTGCCAAGGGTTTCCAATAAAGGATTGCAGCTGGGTAAAGTTTATTTTAATGCCTGATTTCAAAAAATCAGATTCACTCAAATTAACTGCCTCTTTGCAATGCACAGCAATTTAGAGACTATCTGAAATATTATATCTAGAAAATCTAGAATAAATATTCAATCTAGAATATCTAGAAAATTTCTGTGGGTTCTGTGGGTTATTCTCTCAGCAAGACAAATATCAACATAATGTTCAGTATCATGACAGAAAAGCTTTAAAAGGTATGCCCCACACGTAAAGCCCATTGTCTGATTGTCACAGTGTTGGATATTTTGAAAATTCTTTTGAATTTTGAAGAATATTTTGAATATTCTTTTTTTTTTTTTCCTCTCCCATGTAAAATTTGGAGTGGCTTTGATTCAACCTTATGTAAGTAAGGTCATTATTTAGGATCTTAGTTTTTCCTCCGATTCTTTTTAGGATTCTTCATTTCTATATTTGGCCCTGCTGTTAATTTGCAAGGGAGCCATAGTTTCTCTGTACCACAACTGACCCATCTCTAGCATGGCAAACATTCCTTGCCTATCTGACAGAAACGTGCCAGACTTAATTAGCAGCAGACAATGTTTTCAGAAGTGACTGGTTAGAGACATCCTGTGAAAATTGACGCTCTTCAAGACTATCAAGTTGAGCCTCTGGATACACATTCACACTGAAAATTCACAAATGACTCGGAAAACAGTTGGTGCACTGATAAGATGCATTTTAAACACATTACTGCATATCACAGCAAATATATTAATGGATACTTTCGGGCACATATTTTGAAACCTAATTTTTTCCCTTATTCAGTGCCAAAGACTTGAACTCCTGCCTAGTCTTGGTTGGTGTATTCCATTTTGTCCAGCAGAGAAGGGCAAACTCTGCCCATCACACCTGCAAATTCCAGAGGTGAAGCACACTATGGACCATGAGAAAAAACAATTTTAAAACTTCGAATTTAAGCTTGGATCTGCTCAGGATTTTAGAGCTCCATCAGGATTTTACAACTCCATGAAAGTGTGCTTGTGTGACTGCCAAAATCCTCCACTGTGAAAAATGTGTATTGTGATTTCTTCACCAAACTGGGGGCAGCAGCCACTCACACAGCACACACAGGTGCTGTGCAGCTGTTCATGATGGATCTCCTGCTTGCTGGCCTGATTTCCACTGGTGTTAACTCAACACAACACTGTAAACCTCTCTGGATGATTAGAAAACATTCCTCTGAAGGATGTGAACAAACATGAGCTACGAGCACTGTGCTGGAGATTATCTTATAAATGTAACATCTCTGCAGTGGGACAAAATAACTCTGCTGGTTTTTTCTCCTGACAGCTGCCTGGATTTTAACAGTTAGTTGCAATCACATTAAACGTCTCCCTGCCATTTTTTTTTTTTTAGCAGGAAGTATGATTCTTTTCTCTTGGAAGGAGCCAGACCAATTTGTGTGCTCTGTCATCCATAAGTAAGTGTGAGAACTGATCTGAATTCAATGTTTATTTTCAGGTAGTGCAATGTGATAATCTGAGAGACATAAACTCACTGAAAGTCTTCCATGGAATGGGAACTTGAAATTGTGAGAAGACACTGGAACCAAAGGTGTCTTCCTCATCCCTTGGAACACTTGCCAGACTTTTTTTTTTTGTTAAAACTTGAGGTCTTCTCTCTGAAATTGATACCCACTGTTACACATGGAGAAAGGCAAATATTTTGGTGATGTGGCTGTACCACTGTGAAACCCTGCAGCCCATGTAGTCTCCTTGTGCATCACTTGGCACATAGGCTTCTCCTCCACCATTCCAGCTCAGCCAGGGCAGCTGGGGGAGGAAAGTAGGGTGTCCTTGTGTTTTTCTTTTCCTGTCAGATCCTAGTGTGATAGCCAAAACTTGGTTTGCATTCCTCCACCTTCATCTCTTCTGCCACAAATACAATTACTTGATGCTCATCTCACTAAGAGATTTCATATCTAAGATCTTCAAAAAGTCTGTCAAGGAGAAAGCAATAGGGAGAAAAGCTGAGAAACTCAAATGTAGGTTTAGGTCAATGTGCATTATGGATGTGACTAAACTACTGATGTACAAATACTTATGCATCTAACTGTAAAATGTAAACACCTAATGCCAAATTTATTTCTCTATTATTCCCTTTCTTTCTTTTTGAGTTTAGGCTCTCTTCCTGTAACAGTATCAATTATTTTTCAATAGTGTCTCACATCCCATTCTTTCTCATCTCTTTTTCAGTACGTCCCTTTTCTCTGCTAAATCATCAAAGATATTTTTGTTCTTTTATTGTGGCAGAGTCTGTAAACACGACCTTAGAAAGAGAATTTCTAAGTGCAAGCATTTGTGATGCATTTGCACTAAAAGCTTTGAATTGCTATCTTTGATAAAGCTATTTGGTCTGATTATATTGTTTTGGAACCACACATTCAGGTGCACCTCTCTAAAAAAAAAAAAGAATTTTTCAAAATGTATTATATTGCATGTCTCAAAATGGAGGAGGATTATTTTTAAACTCAGTATATTCCATGTAAATAATTGTATTTCTGTCCTGAAATTCACACACCAGCACTTAAACTGAAATTTAAAGTCCAGTGTTTAAAAGCCAATAACTCCAAATCTTAAAGATGTATCAAATATAAATAAAGGTAATAATTTTTGTAGTTATATTTCTCTTACACTGCTTCCATTCTTTCAAAACTGCCTGGGCAGATGTTGCAGACATCTCTTGCATTGAACATGACAAATATTCTGTGTGAGCACTGAATAGCAGGTGGAAGAGCCACTGATGGCTGTAAGTGGGATTTTTAAGTGGAAATTGAAAACAGCATTTCCAAATACAAATTCAGATCTCATAGACTGCAATCCAAGTGGCAGCAACTGTGCTTTGGGAAATTCAGTGATGTCTTTAAAGAGCCAAATGCAGTTAGCAAAAGGTGTACTCACATCATCAAATAGCAGAGGCCCAGAGGTGCAGCCAGCTATAGAGTTGGGTGATGTGTTATTATCAGTGTTTGAGGCAGGGGAAAACCTCCCCTTCCTTCATAAACCTCTGCAGCTGAAAGCACCCAGCACCCACCCATTCCATCAGTGGAAAGGATTGTGTGAACCTTCTGTCATCTGTTTTGGTCCAAATCAGCCAGGTTTAACAGTAAATGGAGTTGAAAAAGTTAATCTGGTGTATGTCAGTTGAAGCTAATTTTGTAACAATTCTGCTGTACATATCCCCAGATTAGGAGTGTAACTTCAGTTTCTCTCATTTTAGCTAAATTGCTGGCAATAAAGGACATTGTACCTGAAAGCATCACCTCCTTTTACCTGCTGACCATGCTGACACCTGTCATGAAGATCAAAACCTCGATCAAAAATCAGTTTTAATGAGAAAATATTGGCCATTACAAGAGAAACATTTTAAATCCTGCCAGCTTCTCCCTAAATCAAGCAACACAAGGCACTGTAGACAGGGTCTGTAGTGATTAAGAGTTCTCAGCTTGTGGACATTCAAGTTTGCAGATGGATAAATAAAATTATGTTACACTTCTTTCTGTGTAGAAGAAAGGCAGCTTACAAGGCAGAAATGTGTATGAACATATAAGGGAAATAGAAAATATTTAAAGAGACTGTCTGAAACTTCCTGCCATGAACCTTTATGTGGTCACCTGTGTGATTTTATATGGGCAGACAATCTGGGGTTCATCCAACCATTGACACATCCCATGCAAATTTTTGAGATTCCAGATATTATTTTGTGGATAAAACTGAAAACTTTGGGTACTTTTTAAAATACTTTTTCCTTTGTTAAAGGATGCACTGCTGGGTCCAGCCCTCAGCTCTCATTTTCTACCATTCTTGGGCCAAAACTTTACTTTACTCAGAGGGTGCTTTTCCCTCTCCTGTCTGTTGAAGAATTTCTCTTCTGCAGACATAATTAACTATTCATTGACATGGAGCCTTGTATTTGCCTCTTCCCAAATTCCAGGAGGGCAGCCCTAATCTCTGGGTTAAGAAAATCAGCTCCCATACATCTTACAAATCTTGACACAATGTGAAGCAGGAGAGATAAAAGACTACCTGGGCACTGCAGTTGTTGGAAATCTCTTCACTGAGGTGGGAGATCTGCTGTCAATCCCCCGGTCTGATGGAGATTTGCTTCTAAAAAAGATGCTGACACCTTTTCCTGGCTCCTCTGAAACCAGTTCTGTTGGATCAGGGATGAATTTAGAGCAGAAACTCCACCACCACATAGCACTTATATATGTATTTTAGAATACTAACCACAGTCTACTAAATGGACTTGAATATAAATGAACTGTCACTATGGGAGAATAGTTGAAATCATCTTGGATGTACCGATAATATTGTCTCAACTGTGAGCTCTGCTTTAGAATCTCATTTCAGCCTCTACCTAAAAATCTATATGTCAAAAGAAAATATCCTGGGTGCCATCTACAAACTATAACATGACACAAAAAAGCCATCTTTCTATATGATAGAGCTACTTCTAATTTTCCCATTAGACCAAACGACACCATAAAGAATATCTGCCAACAACATGATATAAAACCACACCATGCATCATGAAAAATAATTGCAATTCAATTACTCCTGAATTATAAAACCGTCAGCTAGGTGCAATAAAGACAAAAGCTTTAGAACATATTATAAACTGCTTAGCATAGATAATTAGATATGTTTGAACAAAAACCCCAAAATAAAACATGTGCAGTTTGAAGGAACAGGGTAATCATGCCAAAATAATTCTCATTTAAAGGTTTGAGGATCAGCAATTTTAAAACATCTCCCTGAAAAAAAATTATCAAAATAAATTAGCACTCATAGAGTGTAAAGTAAATCCCTCACTCAGAGAGGTCATGACCTGCAACTGGGCAAGAAACTTTTTTCTTCTTGCTTTTTTCATCTTGCTTAGAGTCTACTTTGCCAAAGTATTTGGTGGTGCTGCTCAGCATCACAGAAGGCTGAGGAAGGAACCTCTGGTTGGTTTGAAGGAACCTCCGGCAATTTTCTGCTCTACCCCACCTGCTCAGAGCAGAGTCACTGCAGCAGCTGCCATGGAAAAAGCCATGGAATTCCTGCTTCATGCCAGTTCTGGGCTTTTGCCACACTCCCTGCTTAAATAAGAAAGAGAGAGGGACAAAAATTGCACTGGGGGAAAGTGGGATTCAGGGAGAAAGCTTTTGCAAGACAGGCAGAGAAAATAAAGGTTCTAGCAGAAGATGTCCTGTCTACACTCTCCATCAGGACCTCTTGGGAGAGGGATTTAATTCTCTTTCTTGGTCTGCTGCATTTCAGCAGAATAAAGAAAATGGCATTCCCACACTATTTTTGGTTATTACTATATTAGGAAAAAGCAAATATACCTCTTAAAATACAGCTTTTCCATAAATTTAAAGTCTCAACTTGATCTTGCACTTTCACAGACAAAAGTGGCCATGGAAAAAGACATAACATCCCTCCTGCAGCAAGGCAGAACTGGGTGAGGTTTCCAGTTAACATCTGGCTAAAGTGTTGAAACTTTTGCCAAAATACTTACCAGAGAGAAAATAAAATCATTCAAAGTTGATGTGGTACCATAGTTCCAGAACTTCTCAGAGAATTTCTCATATAATTAATAATTTTTAGAACTGGTTATTTCATATCTGCCATTTTTCAGCCTTCAAAGTGTCCTTTTAAAAAAATGAGAGATCTTTATAAAATATAAAACAATTTTATTTTTAGTAGATTTGCTAACATAACATTTCATAAATTGGCTTTCTCAAACTCATGATGACTACATTTCAGTTTCTTAATTGACCTTTTACATGCTCCACAAGCACTTGAGGTTTGCAGTATTCATTCTTCGGGTATGTAGTCAGAAAAAAACTAGGCAGCATTTTTACTGATGCTGATGAAGTTTCTCTGAAGCATCAGATATGGGATTGAAATTGTGGAAACTCTGAAAGAAGTAGTACCAAAATTGGTCACTGTTCTCTCTCAGGCCAGAGTACTCTGAGACTCCAGTGACAGGCAGTGCAGAAATCACTGAAATAGTCTTCTGAGTAACACTTCCAACAAAAGAAGTTTCATTATTCACCTGTGAAAGAAATAGGAGATGTAGGGCATAGGAATTAACACATTGTCCAACATGACACCTAAAGATTAAAAAAAAGGGATCAAAAAAAAACCCCAAAAAATTAATAGAAAAATATAAAGTTCAGCCTAGAAGCTAAATTGTTTTGTTTGGGTTTTTTTGTTGGTTTTTTGGGTTTTTTTTTTCTGGTTGGTTTTTGTTTTGTTTTGTTTTTGTTTTGTTTTGTTTTTGTTTTGTTTTTTAAACTATGAACATTTTGCTCTGCATTTCTTCTGTGTTTTAAGTCAGTGGTCATTGAGCCAGCTTCTCAAACCATGCAAGTTAATGGGAATCCTGGTGCTGACTAAAAAGATTTGACCCACGTAATGTTTTATTTACAAGTGTCAAAATTCTTGTGTTGCATTGTCAGCCTTGTCCATACCAATTGTTTCCACCCCGAATATTTAGCAGGAACCACAGCCACTACTATGATGATGGATAACACCTCTCACATGCTCTTTAAAAAAGAATAAAGAGGAATTAAATTTACTAAAAAAATTAGAGAGACTGACATTTCTAGACCACAAACAGAGGTCTAAGGCCACTATTACTTTTTAGCTAGAACTGTTGTGCTGGATACTGAAGTTCTGCCTCTTCAATTTCAGTAAATTACACCTCTACAAAAAAAACACTGACAATTATCATCCTTTGTCAGAGAAAATCAGTAGAAAATTTCAGTCCAACCTGAGCAGCTTAATTCACTTGCTTAATGTTAATGCGTAGGTTCCAGTATGAGAAGAAGTAACCTTTAACCTTGGGTGGAAAGGCACCAAAGAGCAACTCTTTTATTAACAGACAGATCTCTCCTGGGCTGACACCTCCATGTGAGAAATAAGTATTTTTATAAACCTCTCTCCAAGATGTGACTGCCACATTTTCAGATCTTTAAAGAAGATTTGTTTAAAAAACACACCAAGTCCTTATTGGCAGACAGAAGTACTGCCAGAAGGGCTAGATTTTAAAATAGCAGTTATTTTATGTGTCCAGTTTCTAGGAGCTTCAGTAGATATAAATCTCTACATATGTTAATGCAAATAATAGAGGTTATTCATCAGGCTTTATGCAGTTTTATTACCTTGGGTAAGAATAAGCCAACTGAATGCCAGATGATTCAACTAGAATTCACTAGAAAACATGTCAAGTTAATAGACTGACCACCTATAATTGCTGCAGGAGTGATTAAAAAGTAAATCAATAAAGATCCTATTGTTACATGAAGCTGTACATTCTCTTAGCACTGCACATGGTAATCATGTACTGATTGATCTGGGACTGTCAGCACCACACCCTTATTGATCACATGCAAGGGCAATTCAAAAGTAATCATGAAAATCACCCAATTCCTGCTTTCTAGGGCATTTATAAGGCTGGGCCAATTATGCCCTTTTCCCAGCTTGCCACCCCAAATTTGGGTAAGTGAAGCCACATGGGGACTAAGAGCCATCCCAGCTAGGAGCCCTGCTCTCTGTGCTGCTTCCCTGATGTGATTCACTGTGAGCTGCCAGCACCCATGAGAACAGGTAAACTTGGCACTCTGAAGGAAAACGGAGTATTTTACATCCAAATGTCTATTAGAGCAAGGGTTTATTTGTCCTTATTTTCTATCTGATGTTAAAATACAGTTGTATTTGCTTAAGGAAAAATTATTTTCCTTATGAACAGTTAGATAAAAGTAGCTTCATGAAACAGAAGTTACGTGCACCTCTGAGTTAAAATACTTTTATCTTGTCCCATGTTAATTTGAGATTGGCTTCTTTAGGCTTTGATGAAGAAACTAAGCTGAGTTCTACTTTTGACTTCTCTGGTTGGTTTGCTCAAAGGAGGATCATTTTAGCTATCATGGATTAGAAAACAAAAGTAGTTCTTGGCATAAGTTGCAGCTGTTTTCATCCCCAATTGAATGTATCTGAAAACTGTGAGGTTTTTGCTGTCTGAGTTCTTGTTTTAGACTTGTAATAGGTTAAAAGTATATTTAATTTTAGGAAACAACCTATTACTACTTAGATTTAAACTTTAGAGTTTTTAGGCTTTGTGTTGGAATCACTGTTGGGGTTTTTTTGGTTGTTTTTTTTTTTTTTAGGTAACCTTGGAATCTTTACTCATGCTGCTTATATACTATTGTGCTTCTGGTTTGTGATGTAGTAGGCCTCATATTCTAAACAGAGCTGAAGAGGCCAAATTTGAGTAGCTATAAGGACAGATAGAAGCAAAGAGCGGAACCCATATCTCAAAAAATGCCATCAGAAACGCTGAGAGCTCTGTTCAGAGAATCTGACCTGGTGTTCCACTTCCTTGTAACTTGTGCATGCGTTTACATTTGCACAAGACAGATGAGGGATGCTTCCAGTTGTAGGTGGGAGCATTTTGATTAGATGTTAGTGATCTTTATGAGCTCCACAAAATGGAGAAGCTGACCTGGGAAATCAGCAGACTTTGTTGTGGATAAAGTAGCAGGAACATTATAAAGCACTGTGAGTTTGGCTCTTCCTAATTCCCTTTCAAGGCTGTAATAGATTTTGTTTGATATTAAAAAAACCATCAAATATTGCCTGTGGCCCTGCCCCTTCTGGTGCATGGTACCTACAGGGCAGAATCTGCCTTAAGAAACAGTTTTGGACTAGGCTGTTTTTAGGTTCCCCTTTTTTCTTTTGATTGTAAATCCAACTTGCTTTATTTCAAAACTTGTTTTTTAACTTAAACCTAGTAGCATTGCTTATTTTTATAATTACCTTTATCTGAATTTCAACCAGAAATAGAAAGAAATAGCACAATCATTTGATAATGTTAACCTTAAAAAAAATCCCTGTGTTTATCTACTTGCTGTTTTTCGCTTGTCGCCTAATTAAAGTATTGGATGGTTTTAACCAAATTATTTTCTCAATCTGTTATTTGAATTCTGCTGAAAATGTTAGCTTTCATGTGTGTTTAAACCTTTATCTTTAACATACAGATTGAGTTTAGCATACAGTATTGGATTCACATAATTTAATAGGTAATATAATTCTGGGGGAAAAAAAATCTCTTTCACCCCCAAGTGAACCAATTAAATCAACTACTTAACTTCCTAGTGTTGCTGTATTCAGAAACTGAAATGTTCATGTAGTTCTTTGATTTGTTGTTGTTTTTGGGGTTTTTTTTTAACTATTCTTTGATCCTCCGTGTAATATCTCAAAAGTGACAGGTGCCCTAAGAAATTGTAGCAGCAGAGTGTGGAATTCAAAGCGAGACTCTTACCAGTGTGCTAATGACAGTGAAGGAGCACAGAGGTGTACCTGTAACTCAAGCTGATCTACTCAAAAAAAATTAAAAAAAAAAGAAAGACAGGCATGCCTGACACAGACATGCAGGAGAAGGGATTTGTGAACCACATGGCTGACAAGGAGCAACGAGCTGGGGGAAGCAGCCGTGCTGGGAAGCAGCTGCCTGAAGGTGAGAAGAAGCTGCACGAGGCCGTGTGCGTGCTGCTGGTGGAGCTGTGCGAGAGGTTCACCTTCTTCGGCATCGTCTGCAACATGATCCTCTTCTGCACTGCCAGGCTGGGCTACCCCAGCCACCAGGCAGCCATGGTCAACATGTGCTTCGTGGGCACCTCCATGCTCACTCCAGTGCTGGTGGGCTGGCTGGCAGAGTACCTGGTGGGGAGGACCAAGCTGGTGTGCATCTGCATGTTCCTGCACTTCCTAGGTAGGTGACAGCGCCGTGTTTTACTGGTTCTCTTGTAGAAATGTGCTCTTGAGCATGTGTTTGGCATCTCCATTCCCCAAGCTTCTCTAACAGCTGGTTACACAGCTCCTCCTCTGCAAAATGCACTGCAGTGTTTTCACCTTTGCAGCTTTCAGTGAGACAAAGCAGAGTTTATGTGTGCATCTTATGTAGCTGGTGCACAACTTGGCTCCTCTGAAGTGGGGTCAGCTGCTGGCAGCAAGGATGCTCACTCAACTCTTAAAGTTGGTCCCTAAGGTTATTAGTGTTTGGCACTAATGCCAGGCTTCAGTCAGAGAGAAAATTCTAACTCCTAACTGCTTTCCTGCTGTTAGGAGTAAGATAATATGTAAAGGTACAAAGGACTTTTGTACTTGGACAAGAGGAAAATTATTTAAGAACACACCAGTATAAACAAACTTTGCCTTAAGTATCCTAATACCTGCACTGAGGGCCTGCCTGCTGTTGGCATGTTCTGAACCTTCCTTGAATGTTATTTTGAGCACTTTTTACAGAAAAAGCACTGCTCAAACAAAATCCACCTGCTCTGTAGCAAGTAGGGAATCTCCCATGTGCTATTTTGGCCTCCTGCTGTAGGGTATCTCCCAGCACAACCTGCTGGTTACTCTGGCAAATTAAACCAAGTTGATAGAAATGCTTTTTGCTTAGACCAGTTGTTGAGCAAGTCTGATTTCTACAATAGCCAGACAGTTATTGTTATTTAGACACACAATAAAGCAAGTTAAAAAAAATCAGAACATTACTGAAATGCTCCTGAGCTGATTGCAAAACCATTATTCAAACAGTCTGGAAAAATGTTTGCTGTTGTGTTCCACTGTTTCTCCTTTGGTGTTCTGGTTTAAATCTCTTTCTGCCACTTGTCTTTCAGTGCTTTTCTTAAAGTAGAAGATTGGAGACACAAACACAATTTGATGCATTTGGGTATTGTTTTAACTAGAGCACTTCTTCCTTTGGAGATAAATCATTAAACATTCCTGATATATTAAAGTTTAATGCACAGTCATAGTAATGGCTAATAGTGGTTTTGTTGAAACAACAATGTATTTTAAGCTTAGTCTCCATTAAGACTTGAAAAATCTACAGCTGACTAAATCTGAAAGACTTGCTTTGCAGACTAGAAGTGGCAAATGCAATTTGTGGCAATGCTTCTATAGTTAAATTTTCTAAAAATCATATTTTCTATGAAGCTGCTACAGAAAGAAGAATTTTTCCAAAAAAAAGTTTTGAGAATTTTTCTTAAATTATGATTCCTATTACAATTCTGTGATTTTAGAAGAAAAAAATCTGCACTCCACTGTGGGATGTTTTGTGGGTGTTTTTGGTTAATTGTTGATTCAGTTGATAGAAGAACCTGAATCCTTGCAAGCACTTCAGAGGAAGTTTGGTTTCTCAGAGGTCCAGAGTGGTATTGCTTTACATAACATCCAAAAATTTCTGCCTCTCTACAGAATTCTGCCTCTATGCTTTTCTGTTGTTTATCTTTGATTTTCCATCTGTCTTTTCATACCTGCATAGAACATACCTGCTCTAAAAAATGCCAATCTTATTCATCTGGTTCTACTTCTTTTCCAATGACCATTTCCTTTCCATTCCAGGCACGACACTGTTACCTGTGGTGTCATTCCCCTTTGAAGACGTTCACATCGACAGACGACACGTCCTCCTCACCCTGCCCAAAAGGGAGCAGAAAATTGTGTTCTACTTTGCACTCCTCACAGCCAGCCTGGGAATAGGAGGAATAAGAGCCATTGTGTGCCCTCTGAGTGCCTACAGCCTCGAGGACTGTGGGCCAAAGGAGCTGCTTTCATTTTTCAACTGGTTGGTAATTTAATGTTGGCTGAATGTCTGTTGGGAGTGGTAGAGCATTGCCTTGAAATACAAAGGTTCTGTGCATGGTGGGTTTCATGTTTTGTTTTTAACAGCAAAACTGAGATTTTTGGAAGAGTTTCCAAGAGTTAAAACTCTTCCTGACTTCTTCCTTTTGCTCATAGGTGATAATCTATTTTGGACACCTACAGAAGTGCTCAGTCAGAGTTTTTAGGATTAAAAAATTGCCCAAATACTCAAAAGATTGGCTAACCTTTTTGCTGTTGGAACAACATACTACATTTGGTTTTCTGCCTTTGACATGGCTATGCCTTTAGGATATTTTGCTGTTGCTCCCTAACAGTGTCAAGATTCAATAATATATTGAGATTTACATCAGGGTAAATTTTTAGTAGTAGAGTACTGGTTTGCTGGAAGTCAGGGTTGTGAGTTGTCTCATACTAAACTCAGTGGTAGGGGTCTGCTGTATTATTTCAGCTTTGCTGCTGCCAAGTTCTGGCATCTGATAAACCTCTTGGCATTTGTATTTTGGTTGATTCCCCCCCCCCCCCCCCCCCCCCCCCCCCCCCCCCCATTCATAGGAGTAATTGCTCTTAAAATGGTTCTTAAAATCAGGGTTTGGATTTTTTTTTAAATTTTTTTGTATTAATTATTTCTTTCTCAATGCATCAGGGAGGTAATTTTTGATGGTTAGTTTGCCCTTATTTTCCCCTTCTGTAGCCCTATAGAGAGTGCTATATTTTCTGGTTAAACCATGCAGTGGGACTCCCCATATTTCTGCTTCAAGGCAGGGTGAAAGAAAGCCCTAAACTGCCCTTTTTTTCTCCTTTACATGCATGGTTATTAAAATAAAAACTGAGCACATTTGCATATTAACAATACAATGCTGAAGAATCAATGAAGATCTTGGTGAATCAGGTCTCTCTTCCTTTGGGGATGGCTTTCCTGGCTATTCTTTTTTCCTCCAATTATGTTAATATCAAGGAGTTTTGAATTAAATCCAAACTTCAGTGAATAAAGTAGCTTTACCAAAGGTGGATGAGACTGTTTAGTTCCGTAGAGCAGATTCTGCCTCCTTGACCTGCCCATAGCAGAGAAGAGGGAAAAAAAATCCTTCCTTTTTACTTTATTCTGAGTTTTAATCCTTAATTAGCAACATCATTTTGATTAAATAAGACTCTGGGGGATTAAGACTGGAGAGCAATCAGTTGTTCTGAAGGATAGCTCTGGAGAGTTTATTGTACTGTGGTCTTAGCCATTCAAAATTGTGTTTAATCAAAGTGACATTTTTCAGTGTTGATTACAAAGGAGATATAACATGAATAAAAAGTTCCTTGGGGGAATCCAAATGGGTCATTTCTTGGAACTTTGGAAATATCAAGAAAGGCACATGTGCAATTCAAAAAAATTAATTTCTGCACTGGCACCCAAGGAGGGGCTATGGAATGCAATCTCAAAATTTAGAAAAATGGGGGGTTCAGTCTGAGCATTTTTTATCTAATTAAACCCTTCAGAATATGATCACTTTTTCTTGATAGCCTGTTCTCTCTTGGTGGGTGTTTGTCATGGGATTGAATTTTAAAATTATATAAAATGGGATGACATACTCTTGATGAGTTTGAGTCTGGTCTTATCCAAGTTCTGTTTAAACAATCAGAATTACTGAATTAAAGATTGGGTTAAAAGTCCTGGTAGTTACCTGTTTTCTAATTCAATCCTTCAAGAAGATTGATTGGCATATCTTACAGCTTGGTTCTAAGCTGCAGTATGTACTGTGGCTCTGACCTTATAAATAAGTAGAATATACCAATCCTAAGTGAAGAAGCAACTTGGATTCTGTTGGATTGGTTTTTTCTAGGTCCTTCTGCATTTCCAGGATGAAGGTTATGGACTGGTTCTGTTTTGCACAAGGATAAATATGTTCTCTCTGTGGGGGCAGAGAATGAGAGCAAAGGGTACAGTGAGAATGGGCAGAGCTGTATCTTGTCTTACAAACTTGTAAAAAAATGCAGAGAATGTGGGACCAATGGTGTTTTCCACCCTCACTACCTCCGTTTTGTTTCCACATATTGCAGATCAATTTCTGCCATTTCCTCAATACACTTTATTTTGACTTTTTAAAAACTTTTTCGAACCTCCTTGGGACTTTTTTCCCCCATGTTGTTTTTGCAGGGAACTCCATAGTCATTCTGAGAAAACTGACCCCCTCCTGCCAAGCTGTATAAACATAAACAATACTTTTCAATAAGAACCACCTGGATGTTACTTCAACGTTTTCACCACAAATGCATTTCTGTAAAGTGTTTTAAGAAGAGTATTAGGTTTACGTGGGATTGTAGCATTTAAGTTTGTATCTGAACTGCAGTCTTGAAATGAACCTCTCAAGCTGGTTTTTGGTTCTCACTGTGAAGAGGCTTTTCAGGAAGGAGCTCTTCCCTGGCAAACTAGACAGAATATTCAGCTTGATGTATCTAACTAATCTGCCATGCCCTGGTGTGAGGTCTGGGACTCTTTATGTAATAAAGGCCTGAACTTTGTTCTGCTGCTGTCAGTACAATATGAGCACAGCCCAGAATTCTGGTATGGGTGTTGAGGTTAGTTTATCTTTCTTGCTTTGGCCATAGGGATTGCTGAACACATTGGATGGGGTTTTTTTATTCTCTATTTTGTAAAAGGACAGGAACTTTACATTTCTGTCATAAAGTATGTTGCTATGCAGCAGTGAAAAATGAAAGTGCTCTCCTGTTTTTTCTGCTCTTCAGGGTTTTCTTTGGATGCTCCTATTTCCAGCCAAACACTCATAGAATCATGAAAAATGTCAGGACCTTGGGTAGCTCAGGCACAACTCTAAAAAGTTTGGAAAACAGCCACTGAAGCTTCTGACTTAATAATTGTCAGTTAAGAATTGATTCAAAACTTTTACATAAGTTCTAGCCAAATGAGTCATGTAATTATATCTTTTTAAAAGCTTTAGTTGAATGGGTCAATATTTTTATGTACGAAATCCCTCCAACTGTATCATCATTGAGTAACATAATTCCAAATCTTTTGTCACTGAGAAGATAGTTCCAGATTCATTAGCCCAAACACTCAAGTTCAAACAGCATGCATGATGCAGAAGTGGCACTGAACAAGAAAATGAGCTTTTCTTCTTCCAGTAATATGTATTAAGCTTTATAATTGTGTATTTCACCTTTAAAGTAAACAATTTTGCTATGGTTCCAACAAAGGCAGAGGAATCTCTTCTTGCAGCTTCCAGACTGTAATCTTTGACACATTGGGACAGCAGTGCTCAATAATTGTGCTCTTTTCAGGGGTTCCAAGCTGCAGAAGGCCTGGCACTAGTGGTATGCCATCTGCTTCCAGGAGTGTGTGATTTATCCTTTGGATGTCTTCTGTGTTTAGGAGGGGCCCAGTACTTACTTGGGAAGCACCTCTACTACAAATTACAATCTCAGAGAAAATTATGGTGGGGAAACTCCTTATCAAGATATTCCAGAAGCCAACAAAAATTCAAGCTGAGTCTTGCAGCTAATAACTGATAAATCAAATTTCAATATTTCTTGCATTTTTTTAACATTTAATATTTCTTAACCAAAGGGTGGTGGCATTAAGACATTTCTCTTAATCTTGAAGCATATGATTGGATGATATTTCATATGAAAAACTTGTTACCAGATATTAAATGTGTAAATGGTAAATGTTGATGTATTTAATTAATGTCACCCACAAGAATATTTCCAGTACCAGACTGATAATTTGTTCAGCTCTGCTGCCTTAGTACACTTACTTTAATCATATACCTCTTGGAGCTGAGACATTTGAGTGAAAATCTGTTTTAATTGCTGTGCTAATGTGTGCATGGTACTGATGCTGTCCATGATTACTATACTTAACCATGCCTTTAATTGGATGTTTTAATCTTCTGTAAAAGCTTTTATATTATTCAGCCTCTCCACTTTTCTCTCTCTTGTCTGTGTGCTCCAGGTTTCACTGGCTGGTTAACTTGAATTCAGCAGTGGTCTTTGTCAGCATTTCTTACATCCAGCAGTCTGTGGCCAGGAACCTTGGCTTTCTTATCCCATTTGTGTCTGGGCTTATGGCTATGATCACAATTCACATGGTTCGGGGTGAAATGATTTACAAACCCAAAACAGGTAAGGGGCAGCTCTGTCTCAGGAAACATCTTCAGAGATTACTTTCACAGAAGAAATCAATATCTAAACTATTTCTTCTCTAACTCTGCCCTGTTTGGTGGTAGATCCTTGGGGTTTAGCCCTCCAAAATCTGCCTGTGAGAAATTCTGTCCATCCTCTGGAGATTCTGGGTAGGCTGCAAAAGTGGGAAGCAGTCTCTGGTAAACTCTGGTTTTCTGTCATGTCAGGGCATGTCACAGCCTTTGCCTGTGCAGGAAGAGATGTAACATGCCTGCTGCTGGTGGAATTGAACTTGTCATGTTTTGTTCAACCTTTTATCTGCCCAACCCCTTCCATTCCAAAGGAGAGGAGAGGTCCATGACTGCTTTGGAGATCAGGTCAGATGAGCCAGGACACAGCTGTGCTGCTGCTTTATTGACTCTCTGCTGGGCTTGTCAAGGGCCCCTCGGTGCATCTTCTGATTTCAAACCTGACTGAGTTCAAACCCTTGCAGAGCAGTAGCACCCCATTAGTGCTTCTTATTCTCTTTTTGTGTATGCCCAATCTCCAGTCTAGAGCAAAGCAAAACAACATTTCTCTAACTTGAAGCATCTGTCAATTAATTGAGCTAATACCAAATTTCCTGTTATCTTTTATTTACTTCTGAAACTAACTCTGCTTTGAGTAGAGCCCCAAGTCCCACTTATTTTGTGGTTAGCTTCTTAGTCAATTCACTCTGGAATTCTGAACTTTTTTTTCTTTTAGTCTTCAGATTTGCTCTTAAAATAATCTAGGTCTGAAACTTAAACATTGCTTGCAATGAGTGGTGAGAATAGTTGCCAAGTACAGTCCTACAGAGCAATAAAAACTCTACCAACTCTCTGTTTTTGGGTTTTGATATGCTATTTCAGATTTTATTTTATAAAGACAACATTCTGCAAGTTAATTCCACACAGCCAGGGAGTTATAAATATTAGTTTATCTTATAATATGTCCTTACTTAGTACTTTAAAGAAAGTGCTTCCACTAGGTGCCAATGGATATTTCTAGAAAATAATTTCCACACCAGAGATAGTAGGGAGACATTTTCATTCTGCAATCTTAGCTCATTTTGGGTTTTGGAAAGTATTTATTTACAGATACTCAAATTATTGTAGTGCTTTAGCACTCAGAAAAACATAAAGTGCCACAACCCCCATTTGTATGGATGGCAATTTGCCAAAGGTAAATGAACCTGCATTCCCAAGCCTGAAGCTAACAGTTTTGTGCTCATTCTACTTTTATTTCATCTGAAAAACAAGTTGGCAATTCCTGAACCCACTAACGAGTCAATAAGTTTTAATATGTCAAGTACTAGACTGGAAACTCCTCTTTTGTCCTGTGTGCTGCTTGGAAGACCTGAGATGATAATTCTGGCCTTGAAATTCATCCATGAAAATTCTCTTAAGCCTTGAACTCTTTTTTTAAACTCCTTTTCCTTCTCACTTCACTACTGCCCTTCCCTTGCTACCAAATTTCAGCAGGCATTCAATAAATGGAAAGAAAGTATGAATTTCCTTTGTTTTTTACCTGCTCAACCAGAGAAACACATGGTGGTGTGTTAAATAAGTGGTAATAAAAGGAGGTCTTCTCCATGGCTGTTGGACAGGATTGCTTCTGTAACTGGGTTGTGAACCAACTGGGTTCAAAAGAGAATAAAACAAATCCAGAGTTATTACCTTTCCTCTTCCTAAAAAGACATAAAGGTGAATATACCAGCTTGTACTTTCCCTCCCAAAGTGTTTTGTCTTGGCTGATGTTTATCTTGACAGCAGGTAAAAACATATCAATGTTCAGACGTGTCTAACTTCTGATTGCTTGCAGACAGTTCCCTGCTGACAATTTTTGGGGTGATTTTCAGTGCCCTGAAGATGTGCTGTGTGCGCCACCGCTACTTCAGCACAGCCATGCCCAGCTGGCTGGACCACGCCAAGGAGCACCACGGTGGCCACTACAGTGAGACTCAGGTGGAGGGCACAAAGTCACTGGCCAGACTCTTCCCCTTGTTCACCTTCCAGATTCTCTACAGAACGTGCATCATGCAGGTGGGTACACAGCTTTTAAACAGAAGTCTTGAAATAGGCTCTGGTGCGTGTTTAGCACCATCTCTCTAGGTGTGTTCTTTCTGACTGTTGCTTTGCCGGCTGAGCAGCCTTGCAAAGTAGCTCTAATTGCCTAAGAATACACCTTGCTGTAGCCTCTGATCCCCTCAAATAATGAGAATTGACTTGGTCTAGACTCATTAAGAAGCTTGTGTGAGTGCTTGCTGCTATCTTGGAACCTTTTTACTGGCTGAACCATCTTGTGTGAGTCCTGATCTCCTCGTGATGTAATCACAGTTACCAACACTGAGACTAAGGCTCTGTGTTCCTGAGAAATGCAATTTTCCAATATGTTCCCTCACTTTTGGGGGGAGGTAGCAAATCTTTATTTGCTGTTTTGGTTGCATGTTTCTCCTACAGTTTTGACAGGCTTGTGTGGCTGCTGTACCTACAGTGGAAGTTTTGGGTGGGTTTCCAGTCCTTTCACAGCCCCTCTGTCAGGCTGTCCTGGGCGCGTGTGTGTGATATAGATGTGAATGTGTCAAGAAGCTCCTTAAGCTGACACAATTCCTTCAGATTCCTTTCTGTCTGGATGATCCTGGAGTTGGAGGCAACTGGAATGATGAGTTTATGAGCCAGCTCGGAAATTAATTTTTAGTCATTGGTGTTAAAATGCTGCTTAAGGAAATTCTTACAAGTGTGTGGCATATACTGCTTCACAGACACTTCTTCATGCCATCACTCCATGTTCCATCCATCTCACTCTTTCTTCTTTTCCCTCCCCAATTCCTCCCTTTCCTGCAAAAGTATTGGAATTGGAGAGTTGGGGAAGATTTTGAGAGGGTTAGAGAATCCAAATTTATTGTGAAGTACAAATACTTATGTAGTATTTTAGGAAGGCTGGTAATGTTTTACTACAATGGTTGGGTTAATCATCCCATAAACTTATACATATTACAACATCTCTTGCTTGCATAAGTTGATGTAATTTTCTTTTTCTGGTAAGTCAGTCTGATTTAATCTTCTTGCAATCTTTAAAGCTGTTTGTTCTTGCCAAGACTTCCTGTTATCAAACCTCTTATGCTAACCAGGTCCAAAGTCCATCCTCTGTCTTGTGCATCCCAATACAAAAGCACAAAAAATCCCATGCAAACCAAAAAAAAAAACCTCAAAACCAAGAAACACACATACATGACCAAGGTTATGCATTAGTGACCACAGGAAAATTAAAGAGATATTATAACTTATCAAGTTGATTATAAAGCATTTATCTAGAAAATACAGATGTCTTTCTACTGCTGAAAGAAGTTAATCTTTTGGCAGAATTTCCTACAAGTTTAAGACTCTTCCTCAAACTCAAAGATAGATCAGTATCTTTTTTGTAAAGATTAATAGTATTTTTTTCATATTATTAAGTTAACAGCTTTCAGTGCTTGTGATTCATATTGATGATATTTTAATTCCTATTCAGAATTCAATTCTTATTTGCAATAGGCATTGGAAAAAAGGAACCAATGAAATTTGACTCCATTCTAAACATACATAGTTCTGTTACTGTTTATTCTCCCTTTTACAATTTATATTTCCCTTTGGAGGTGGAATGTAGGTGAAAAATATTTTTGTGAAGAGCTAGCATTTGAATAATTCTTGAGCACTGAACAGACTCAGAGTGGGTAGGATTGGCTATAACCATTGATGAGAAACCCTACATGAGCTCAGTTAACAACTATACATTGATTTTTGGACATCTATAAAGCAGCAATATTCTCTGTGGGTTTGAAATCAGTGATCATATTTATCAGAGTGTGCAGGATGCTGCAGGAATCCAGAACTTGGAGACAGAGTAAAGAAACCAATTCTAGGTTGAGTTCTTCATGACTGTACTCTGTGAATTGCTCAAGTTGGAATTTCCCAGTCTGTGTGAAATACAGTGGATTATGGCTCCCTTCTGCACATGAAATTAATTAATCAAGCTTCCTCAAAAAAACCCAAACAAACAAAAAACCCCACTGAAAAATCTGTAAATCTGTTGGTAGAAGCCATCAGGATTTCAATTTTACACTCTTTGATAAACACAACAGCTCTTCTGTATAGCCTCACATAGGCAGGAGAAATAATTTGCCTTTTTAGTGAGAGAGTGTTACAAATCTACTTAATTTTGTACTCGGCTGCATCTGGGTTCCTCATCTTCTTTTTGTCTCTGCTTTTCAGTTCCCCCAGGTAAGAGGAATTCCTCTATGGGTGCCCTGACTGTGAGCTGCACTAAGCTGATTCTAAGGCTGTACCCAAATCTTTGTTCCCTGGAGCTTTTCAAGTGCTCTTACCCTGAGCACAGAATTGTAACCCTGTGCCTTGCAATTGTAAAATTAAATCACTCTGCATTTTGCAATTTCAAGATTCTGATCTGTTAAACACTGTCTGGGTGAAGTGACTGAAGTTTTGGGTGGAATTTAGCATTGCTGCTGATGGCTCTAAATAGGGCTGATCAAACAAACTTTTAGACTGTTGCTTAATTTGTTAAATGTAGGAGAAAATCTCATAAAAGGGAAATATTATGTTCTGGCAGAGAGCAATCTTGTCATTATCTAAAAGGCTTTCTTCATGAATGCTCATTCCTTTTTTGCCAGCAGGTATTTTGTTTAATGTGACTTCTTCAGAAGGAAAAACTTGGAGAGGTTTCCAAATACAGTGAAAATCTTATCCATGGACTGTGGTTTTATCCTTCAATACAGATTCCTTCAGGATATTATCTCCAAACCATGAATTCCAACCTGCACTTTGGTGGATTTGTCTTGCCAGTTGCAGCAATGAACGTGATCAGCATCGTGCCCCTACTGATTCTTGTTCCTATTTTGGAGTGTGTGAACTCCTGGCTCTTTAGCTCCAAGGACACTGGGCATTCTCCAACAATTTACATTGGTATGTGAAAAACACACGTGTTTATACAGCTTTAATATATTTTCTGGTTTTGAAAGAGAAATTTCAGTGTGATGGATGATCCTAAACAATTATATCTGACTATAAATGTTAACATGGATTTGTTTGGGATGATGCTCAGAAGTAAAAATGTTTCAAATAAATTATTGAAAAAACCCCAATCCTTAAGCTTAAAACTATTCCCTTCCATAGATACTCTCATTAAACTTCCTACATTTTTTATCTTCCAGTCTGCATTGCAAACCTCAGATGAAAATATTTATAAACTGCTATTTTCTCAGTGTGCTGCTATTAATTCAGTGCCCCATGGCAGGCAGCACAGTGAGTACTGACACACACAGAGGTATTAATCTGACTAAATTAGCCTAATTAAGAGTGTTATTAAGTTTTATACAAACCAGAAGCATATAACACAGCAGGTTGCAATTAGCCTAGTTTTTAAAATAACATCTGCATTAAAGCACAAAAAGCACATTCAGATAATCATTTTCCTTTAAACCATGGAAATTTCAAGTTAGTATTAATGTTCTATCCTGTTATGTTGAACAGCAGTAGAATATATGCAGTGGTTTGTTCTTAATAGGTTCATTTATCAAAATAGCCTCCTGTTAGGGGTGATAAACTACCTGAGGCATAAAAATACCTGTGAGTACAGGCAATGGCTTTAGATATCCAAGAATATGACTGCACCTGCAAGTATGGTAGACCTCTAAGTGCCAATATTTTTGCCAACAGTTAATTAGGTTCTCAATTATTTTCAGCAACAAAATTGGAAGTATAAATAGGCAGTTGGTGTTAAGCCAGCCTATAACTATATTTTAATTCAACTCTTGTAAGAAGAAGAAGAAATTTAAATAGTTTTCTGGAAATTGTCAGCATGTTAAGAATAGCAGTTTTCAAGGATGAAACATACAGACAACTGAAATACCTGGTTGCTCAGTATTAAGGATCTGCATAAAAACTGTAACCTGCTACATTCTCTATAGTTGTTGGTTTATTCATGAAGGTCCAATACGGTTTCTAGATATTATAAATTAACCTTATCCCCTAAATATTACTAAAACACCCCTAAATATCACCCCTAAATGTTACCAAAACAACTTGTTCTCCTCTAAAACCCAAGCCCCAGAGAAGTCTCTTGTTTTATAGAGGACTGAAGGGAGAAAAGATGAAAACTGTACCTCCAAGGCCCTTGGTTTCTTCCTCTGCCTCTTAAAGTCTTTGGAAAAAAAAAAAAAAAGCTGAAACTTTTGGGCACCTGGAGGTTCCTTTTTCTGAAATGTATTGGCTTTTAGTAAAGGAAAATGCTTCAAGTTTGTTTCACTGTTAGGAATACTGAACTGCTGGAGGTTTCTTCAGTACCAACATAATTTTTCGCTAGGAGAACTCTTGCTTTGGATCACTACAAGAAGCTCCTTGAGGGCTTCATACTTGCTTTGATAAGGTGCATTGGCCAGAAAACGCTGTTGAATTCCCTCCTGTCATCAATTTTCAAGAAATAATTCACTGATATTCTCAGTAAGCACTAGAGGAGCCTAAACAGCTTCCAAGGCTCAGGTTAGGCAGGGGGAGTAGGATTTTTAAAGCTGTGAACATAGAGGAAATTGTGCTGGAATAAGGGTGTGAGAGTTTGGTGCTGAGGAAGAAAGACAGAGGCCTGCAAAAAACACAGCAAGGCTAAGGCCACTTAACTATTTGAGTTTTTTATTCTCTTCTAAAAAACACTGACACTAAAAAAGACAAAGTGTATAGATGTTTAAATTTAATATGAAACAAAAGCTGTTGATGTCCAATCTAGTAAGTGAAGCACTTGCTAGTCATGAAGGCTTGGTAAGAAAAATATAGTCTAAGCATTTGAGCCAAAACTGTCAAAAGCAACCAAATTCTACTCACATTATAGCTTAAAAATGCTGGCAAATCAGAATTTTAGTCAAAAAATCAATGGGAGCTCAAACCACAAGAAGTATAGATAATTCAGGTTCAGAGACTTGGAAACCTTGCTTTCTTTGTGTTTTTCTTTTCTGAGAGGATACAACCATTTCGTACTGCCAAGATCAAGAAATAGAAAATAATATATTTTAAGATTATTAAAATATTTACTATCCCACACTTTACCCTCTATGCAATGGGTAAATTGTGGGGTAGTTATAACACATCTGAGTTTTGGAAAAATTTCCTGCTGCCTTTTGGTTTTGTTCTTACCATTTCTCTTGTATTATCTGGAAGGACATTTGCCTCTTCTTTTCTCCTTCCTTTTCCCCCTCAATCTTCAAAAAAAAAAAAAGGTCAAAAGTTCTCCTTGGTACTTTGATTTCCAGAGAAGTTTTTCCTCTCTCATTTATTCTGAACTCTGAAATTGTGTGTGTGCTGAGCTGGTGTCCTTTTGCCACATACACATAGCAAGCACTCTTTATTTGTGTTGAGGTGTCCAGAAAAACTATTTGGGGTGGGGGTAGGAAGCTTCTTTTGCATTTCTTAGGAGTTTTCTGCACTCTGAAGCCAGGATGGTCCTGTAAGTGTGGCCTTGGTGAATGTTCTGTGCCCTTCACCCAGTTGTAGGTCATTTATCTGCTGCCCTTTCTGTGATGGCTGCTGGCTTCTCCGAGATCCACCGCAAGCACTTCCCCCAGGTGGAGCAGACTCTGTCTGAGGAGCTTCTCCTGGTCTCCTCCATGCCTTGCTTCCACCTGGCTCCTCAGTACGTCCTGCTTGGAGTGGCTGAAGCCTTGGTGACTCCCTCCTGTGAGTAAAATTGAATGGGCTAAAGGAAGGGTGTCCTGGTTCTCAGAGAACTGTATCAGCTTCCTAAAAATAATTACTGTCATCTGATATTTTATCCCTGGCTCTCTTCCCTGGGCTTAATGAGCAGATCTGTGCTTTACCTGCTTCAGAGAAGCATAATTTGTGTTGCTAGCTGTAGCTCAGGATGAGCAGTGATGCTCCAGATCCAGGGGAAGGGAGCACAGCCCAGCCAGGTCCCTGGGGAACACAATTCCCTGTTTGGTCCTGGACCTGAACCTGCTGCAGGCAGGGGCTGGACTGGTGAGCTCCTGAGACCCCTTCTGAGCTGGAGTCTCCTGTGATGACTTTATTGGGTTGGAATAAAAACACATCTGAGAGCTGAGCTGCGGTTGTGCTCTGAGACCACCTAAAAGGCCACAGTCAGAGCAAGGTGAAGCAAATTTGATTTTTGGGCCCAGCTAATGGAATTATCATGTGTTTTTCACTGGCACAGAGCATATGTGGGCAGGTTAACCTGGAGAAGGGTGTAGGCAGCTGCAAGGCTTTTGTTAGTGCTCCAATCAGGAGTCATGAGAACATCCCTCCCCAGATCCTCATGTCTTAGCTTGTGACATGGAGACAGAGATAAACACTCCTGTTTTTCAGAGCTCAGCTTGTGCCTGCCATCCACACATTATGTAGTCATACTCTTGATTGTGAGTCTGAACCTTTTCTGCTTTCCATAATTTACTTTTCTGTGTCTACACTGACATTTTTGAGGCTTGTTTTCTTCTGAGGAGCATGCAGCGTGCTTACCAGTGTTTTACCTTGCAGAGCTTTTAAAATAAAAAAAAAAATTAGTATTATAAAAATCTCAGCAACATTCATTTAGAGACACAGGTAAAGTAATTGAATGGCTGGTCTCTGCAGGCATTTAATTCTCTGGGTTGAGTGTCTCTTGTTCCAGTACAACCCCAGAAATGTTCAGGTTTGTGTTTAAGAGCAGGAAATAACTTCAGTGTCTCAGCTTCATTCTTATAGTCTGAGACTACCGAGAGCTGTGGGTCACAGTCTGTCATTAAAAAGGTAATTTTCCCTAGTTTTAAATACTTAGCACTTTCATAATGCCTCTTCATCTGATAGCTCTCAAGTACTTAACTGAGACAGGTTTCTAGGCAGGTAATTTGGTTTCTAGGTTACAGGCTAAGTGTAACTGAAAACTGTGACCTTCTCTGTTTAGCTTAACAAAAAAAAAGGTTAGGAGGTGACTTGCTTACAGTCTTCTCATGCAAAAGCAGGAGAAGAATATTGCTGGTAGAATAAGGCCTTTTAATCTGGCACACTGGGACACAACTGGAGTCCAGTGACCAGAAGATTACATTAGCCTTTAGAAAAGAAATAAAACTCCTTCTTAGGGCTTGTCTTCCTTTTTTTTTTCTTTTTAAGACCTTTTTTAAAGGATTGTGGTTATAATTTCTTAGGAAGAAAAGCTTTCCTTCCCTATTTAAATAGGGATTAAGCATTGTGCTTAGAGCTGTAGTGAGAGGTGTGACTTAAGAACCCAGCTAAATGGGACTAAGTCTAAAGAGTTGCAGATAAAAAGCTAAAGGGAGGTGCCTAAAATAAGATATTGCTGTAGCTGATGGGGAAGGAGGTCTGCATTCATGGTAAAAATTGGTGCCTGGCCCTGTTTGTCACGGAGTGTCTTGGCTCTCTGCAGTCTGAGAACTCCAGCTGCTGCTGGAGAGGAGCCTGACTTTCCCCCGGGTCCTGCACTGGCTGAGGTCCACTGAGTCATCTCCAGCCTCTGCATTCAGGCTTCTGACCTGAGCTCTGGCTTTCCACTTCAGTTTGGTTCCTGAACAGCAATTCAGTTCATCCAGTGACTCTCCATGGATGTCAGTGACAGCCTAGACCCTCACTAGAACCGTCCCACCTTTCCTGACATTTTACTGCTGTTCTTATGCAGAAGGTCAAATTCAGTCATTATTATAATTTACTGGACCTGAAAGTGCATGATCCAAGCTGAGGAGGGGAAGGTTCACTTTCTTAAGCAGAGGGAAGAAAGGAGATAGCTCATTTCTGAAAAGCTTGGTTAAAGATGTTAGGTTTGGCACACTGAGCTCTTTATTTTCATTAGTCCCTCTCTTATTGAGGTCGTTCAGCCTGGGGAAGAGAAGGCTTCAAGGTGACTTAATTGTGTCATTTCAGTACTTGACAAGAGCCTACAAGAGAGATGGGGATTATTTACAAGGGCATGGAGTGACAGGAAAGAGGGGAGCAGGGACAGGCTGAGAGTAGGTTCAATTAGATATCAGGAGGAAATTCTTTGCTGTGAGGGTGCTGAGGCTTTGGCACAGGCTGCCCAGAGAAGATGTGACTCTCCCACCCCTGGCAGCGTCCAAGGCCAGGTTGGGCTCTCAGTAGCCCTGTTTAATGGAAGGTGTCCTTGTCCAGAGCAGTGGGGTTTGGAACTGGAGGACCTTTAAAGTCCCTCCCAACTTAATCTATTTAGAATTTGGTCCCTGATACTTAGAACTGTATTTATACAATATTTTTTATTATCTTGTTGACAGAAGTTTTGAATAATCATGTGCTTCGGGTGGCATGAGCATCTCTTAGAATAATATCTGCCACTAAGCAAGTCTGAAAAATAAAATCAAACAATGGTATTGTTCTCCTCAACAGTGCTGCAAAGTTCTCACAAGCCTTTGACAGGCTGAATTTGTAACCCCAGCTTGGTTTAAAGCAGGAAGCCACAGCTCTGTTAGTTAGAGGATATATTGGGGATGGCTTGCCCACCAATAAATTGCAATAGTCTCCAGGGGGAAATGCAGCAGCTGTTTAAGAGCTCCCAGCAGCACTGTGGGGAAAGGGAGGAGGGGAGCAGGCTATTGAAACAGCAGGGGTAATTTAGGTAAGTAGGATGCAATTACCCAGGCTGAATTTGACCAAGATGCATGTTTTGCACCCCTGCTTTTAGAAAGGAGGAACAAGCAGAAACTTTTAAGTCTTTTAGGGTCTCCAGTTAGCTGTACAATGCTTCAGGCTGTTGCCTCTACAGATGGTGACCCAGGCTCACCTGCTTTCTCTTGCCCTCAGGCTTCTGGTTCCTATTGTGAGTTAGGAAGAAAACACTATCCATGGTATTTTTTTCTTTCATATGTTTTCAAAGCTCTCATTTGGACATCCGAATTAAGAATGGTGAAAGATGGTGATTGCAAAGTTTCATTTGTATTCAGAGGTGCTTCAGGCAACTCAGCATCCAAATAGGACCCTCTGCTGGCAAGTTTTTCAAGCTGGAGGTCATTCTAATTCAACAAATAAAGCAGGTGGGGACACTCCAGGGTTGGGAGAAAAAGTGTGGAGGAGAACTCAAGGAATGAAATCAGGAAAGAAAAGTTTTTGGTGTTAGTGAAAATTGCACAAAAAGAACAGCTATCATAAAGTCTTGCTGTTACAGCCAAATTAAAGCTGGTGGGATTATTTATAGTCATCCATGCTACAGCAGCATGCTGCAGCTTCCCCTCTCCACCAAAGCTGCTGCTGCTTCTGGTTCAGCCTTCTGGCAAGAAAGTGAGAAATGAGGTCTTAAAAATGAGCCAGTGATCCTGGGGATTGCACTCCAGGGAAGAGGAGCATTGTCCAGCCTTAAGGTAAAGCAAGCTAACTGTCCAAATTAAGGCAGAGCTCTAGATTTTGGAAGTGTTTACAAGTGGCTGTGCTGCACTGGCTCTGAGACAGGAGGTCCTGCTGTTCTGCAGTTAAATATCACATCCTTTGTCTTCATTCTTTACTGGCTGTGGTGGTGTTTCTCTGTTCTTGCTCATGGCTGAGGTTTTGAAAGGTGCAAGCAAATGTCTGGGTGAAAGATCTTTCTGCACTTGTGGAATATAGATAGCTGTGTGTGGGCAGTTTATTACAGATATTCATTTAAGTTTAGATAATGTGTTCTACAGGGTACATATTAACATGTTATAGGGTACATCTGATTGCCCCTTTGCAGAAAGTACATTCTCTGCATAAAATATGGATATTCACTGATAGAGATGCTTTGAAATTTTTCTATTATCTATGCTCTACCATAATTTAACTCTTTTGTTGTTTTGTTTTTTTTTTTAACTTGTAACTGTATTTTCTTCCTTCCTAAGGTTCCTCACTTTCATTCTGGCTTGTGCCTGAAAGAATGAGAGGGATTTCCATGCATTTTTTAGCTCTCTTTAATGGAGCTGGCTGCTTTATGGGAGCTCTCATTGTTCAGACAGCCCATGCAGGCACTCAAGGTAAGAGTAGGCTCATGGTGGGTGCTCCTGAGCAGTTTTCTAATATTATTGATTTGGAGAATCAGGCAGCAGAATTAAAAGGGATGCCAAAGTTTTATTGATTTGCTCTCACAATTAAGATGGAATTAAGATAGGAAATAGCCTTCCAGCTGTATTCATCCAATTTTAATGAGTCATCTTAATTTTGGTAGTCGGAGTAATTAGAGGATGGCATCTTGCAGGAAGTCCTCCTGTCCAATCTCTGTACTTCTGTTATGGAAGACTGAAAATAAATTGGCTAGGAAGCACCTTGTTTGTGTTCATGAAGGAGTACATTCATGTTGTTCACACTTACATGGAAGCCTCTGGCCTTGAGAGCAAGATCTGGGCTTTAAGGAATGGGAAATATTCCTGTCTGTCTGTCCCAGTGTGGGACAGGATTGAGGTTTCAGGCCTGAGGGTTTCAAAGCTGTCTGGGGAATTCCTTCTCCTGGACCCACTGGCCTCCTCTGCCTTTGCCCAGCTTTTGGAACAGCCAGGTTCTGTGACAATGCTGTCTCACTGTGGGCTTGTCCTTTTGCAGATGAATGCTGCAATTCCCACAAATCTTCCAGTTTCAAAAGGAGTTTACTGCAGGTTCAGCCTTTTGAGGTGCATTTAGTAGAAGCTCTGAACTTGTTGTTCCTGGGTTACTGACTTTCAAAATCAACCAGCAACGTCTTAAAGTCGGTTTTCCTTTGCTGCTGAATCTTAGTTCAATACAGAAAAGATTTATTCCACAAGGAACTGAGAGACAGGCATCCCAAATTTGTTCACAAATTTGAAATAGTCCCACTTGCTGAAGGAATATTTCTGAAGATGCCATTGCCAAGCTCTGGTGGAACATTTGCAGAGAATTTTCCACTAGAGACCACAACTGCTGGCCCTAATGCATGGCACCACTGCAATTGGTGCAGGATTTTGTAACTGTTTAGGGTTAAGGTTTTGGGTTCTTCTCTTTCTTTCATCATGTAATTTAAAACCAAGCAGAAATGGGTGTTTTGAAAGTGTGACAAGAAATTTTTATTCCTACTCAAGATCTAAACAAACAAATGATGCTTTGACACGCCGTCCTGTTTTTAAGTTAAAAATTCAATTAAAATTTTATTACAAGGTATAAAACATCACCTGTAGATGGGTAAAAAATAGGAATGTCTGCACAGATGAACCAGGCAAAGAACTACTAAGCCCCAAGCCATCCAGTGTGGAGAACTGAGCTCCTTGAATATGCCCTGGTGGGAAAGGTTGTTTTTCATTATTCTGAGTTCAGTGTAATATGGGTTAAATTATACAAACCTTTTAAGACAGACTGTTGCTGAATTTTTCTCTTCTCCTCTTTGAAGTATGGAAACTATTAATTTTTATGAAACTGAAGTATTTAGTGAAAATGACATTTTACTGTAATTTGATTTTGGAAATAAATAATTGCAAAATAATCAAGCGTAATGTCAGCACCAAAATATTTTGCCTGTGTTGTGTCACTATTATGTAATTAATTTCTTTACTGAGTATTTCTGTACTCTGTGATAGAGGAAACCAATTTTTGCATTTGATTTGCAATTCAGTAGATTTTTTATGGTTTTCTATCAAGGTGATTAATCCATTATTTGTGAAATCATTTAATTGATTCATAAAAAGTTTTTTCTTGCCAGAAATAGTGTTTTAACAGAGATGGTGAGATGGTGAAACCAAGAAGCCTGAACTCTAAATTCTCCACAGGCTGCAGTTGCCACATTCTATCCCCTTTTGTTCAGGATTCTTGAGCAAACTGAAAAATTTCCTGGCTAAAATATTCCTTACTCTTAGAAAGTTGGGTGGCAAACTTCTCAACTTAGCTTTTTTCTTTTTTTTTTTTTTTTCTTTTTCCAAAGCTGTCTTTGTTTAACTTTGTCAGACCTGCTGTTCCTGTAGGTGGAATTGAGTGCACCATTATCCTGAGCAAAAGTCACTCTGGAATTTCCAAGGGAATTAGTGACACTCTGTATTCAGATTAAGATGCTGTGATGGGAATGACTACTGCTAAGCAGGAAAAGTCCCCTGCAAAACTTGAAAAGCTTTAGGGAAAATCAAGTGAAAAATGCTTGGTGATTCCTCTGTGGCTCTAGTTAGGAGAGTGTTAGAGATTACTTTTCCTATTAATATGTAAACAGCATATTACTGGGCTCTCACTTTTTATTTTTAAAAATAATTAGGATCTCACTGGCTATCTCTTTCTCAGTGTTCCTTGAATAAGATTAATAATTCCAAATTACCACACAATTCACAGGTGTGAATTGTGATGATGTTCCTGGGAGTTCATTTGTGTTCTAACACTCCTCTGCTCTTCCTGGCTGTTCTCCTGCTGACTCCTGGATCAGAGTAGGTTTAGGATCAGACTTTTGGAGGTGGGGATAGACTACAGCAAAACAAAAATGCATTTTAGGCTCCCTTTTGGTTTTCCCCTAGTTTGGTAGGAAAGGTTACACACACAATTTTTACAGTGGACAGCTTCTTACAGGGGACTTTGGTGCTCATTACAATCAGCAAAATAATATTTTTTAATTTATTAAAACCTAGTGGCTGCCTAATGAATGCACTAAAGATGACTGCTATAGGGAACAAATTTGTGGCCTCTCTTAAGTCAAATTAAATTCCAATGACACAAATTAAGCTTTTTACTTTTTCAGGTCTGTTTAAAGAGCTTGTAAAAATTCAGTATCTGGACAATTTATGAAACTGGGAGTAAAGCAAACCAACCAGAACTTTATTTTTTTCTTCCTAAAAAAAGGCTCAGCTAATTTACTAATTTACTTATATTGGAAGAGCAAGTTCTTTCTCTTTTGCAGCAAGAGAGGATAGTGCTGATGAGTGACTCCTGGGCTATGGATGCTTTTGTCTTGTCCCATGATTCTTGTTTCACTGAAACCTGAGCCAAGACTATTTCTGGTTCTCCCATCTCTAGCACTGAGACCATGTTTTTCCATGTTCCTGCAGCAAAGTAGATCCTCCACTGTGTATTTTGAAGTGTTGAAGCACAGAGGGTGTTGACAAAATTTAAACATTTTTATATCCTATTTTATGCCACTAGTTTAGAATTTTATTTGGGTTTTTATTGGCAGAGTTGATCAGATATCAGTCACAGTCAAAGCTGCATTAATCATTTTTAACGCATCTATGGAGGATGGTGTGAATATGATAAAATAAGACTTTTTTTAAAAAATTTGACGAGTGCAAACAGATGATGGGTGACAGTGATATTTTCAGTACAAGCTGGGAAACTGCTTTCTTTTGGATCTCTTACCTCTCCTAACATTTTAACGGAAGAAGATGCAAGACAAAACCTGTCCTCTTATGCCAATCATTTCAGAATACATTTCTCTAAAAATATTAATATAAATATGTAGGAAAGAAATAAAAATAAAAAAAAGGTCAGAGGAAGGAAGCTGTCCCAGACACAGTTTTCCTGCTTGCATTTAGAGAATCATGGGGGGGGGGGGGGGGGGGGTTGTTGTGGTTTGAGTTTGGATTTTTTGGTTCTTTTTATCATTTTAGTCTTGTGTGATTCTAAATACCAAAGATGATAAAGCTAAAGGATATTTCTTGCAGTCCAGATGGTGGTGGCCACTGGTGCCTACTTAGCTAATAGGGATTAGAGGCAGAGTGAGACTTTAATTTGGATATGATCAAACACTAAATATGTGTCCACTAAATTGATGAAATCAAGGAAGGCAATACAAACCTTGCTAAAATGAGAATTAATTTTTTTATAATCATAGCATAGGTTACAGGATAGCTGCAAAAATGCAGGAATGTTACAGGATAGAATAACTTCTGGCATTTGTTTTTTTTTCTTCAAGGTTTTCCCCATAATAAAATAGAATAGTGCAAAAAATCCTGGATGCCTCCCTGTGCAACTTTCCCTTGAGCTCTCTGAGGGTGCCACCAGAGCAGCAGAAATGTTGTGTGCACTAATATTTGTCTAAGACTGGCCCTTTTTAGGTTTTGTTCGATGGCTGGTGTTGCCAGCAGCTCCTTGCTGTCAGTCACCCACCAGAAACAGCCCAGGAAAGTTTTTGTCCATGTCCTAATCTCTGCTTCACCTCCATCTCTGCCTGTTTTAGAAGGATCAGTTGTTTCCTCTTGGTATTGTAAATTATCCCTTCTTCTTGGACTAACTGAGCGATTTTTGGTGCAAAATTGATACAAAAGGACTCAAAAATGTCAGTGAGAATTTGCCAGGTGCTTTCTTTCCATGATTGCAGAGCAGACTTGAGGAACAGACTCTGCCTAAGCTTCATTTTCCAACTTGTTCTAAATTTGCCATAAAATACATAAGCAATTCACCTCTAACCAGCAGAGAAAATCTATTTAAAATAATGCACCTAAAGGAAACTTTCTGTTTCTTTGTGGTGATTCATGCTACTAAGTATTTCTATTGTTGGAATAAAAATGGAAATCAGGAGCTTGTTGCAGAAAGTTAATTCCCAGTGAGCAATTATCTGTGTGACAAACCAACCTTGTAATTGCCACTTTTGTTGGCGATCTCCACAGAAAAGAAGTTGCACAGAGCCCAAAGTCAGTATCTTTTGGGGGAAAGTGAATTGTTAGCATGTTGCATGCTGGGGCAAGGATGGGGAAGTGCTGGACTCTTCAGTCACAGCAGTGCCCATGGTGCCTGATTACAGCAAAACCAAAAAACTGGCCCAGGGAGTCGCTGGTGTTCATGGCTGAGGGTGAAATCCTGAGAGGATGAACCCCAAAGGCAGTCAGCCTGCAGAGAGCTTGTGGGAGGTGTTGGTGGGGTCAGGGGTGAGAGCATCTGAAGGGATTGTGGTGCCTGAAACATGTGGGTGAAGTTCTAGCACTGATGACTTTTCTCTCAAGACTTCCTGCAAGCAGAGGAGAGGATTCTCTGTAAAGTGAGTATAAGCAGGTGTAAAATATAGTCCAGGTATATCCCCTATTTCATGGGGGGGGGAAAATTAAAAGGAAAAGTAATGAAAGAGAAAAAAGGAGTGAGAAGTACTTATTTTTTGGCTGTAAGTAGGGAAGGGTTATATTAATTTTTGCTGCATCCACTGATGAAAATGTATACTGGAAGGATTATAGTCTGGGTATCCTTAAGACTACTGCCATCCTTTTTCCCCTGTGGAAGGGCCAACAAGGCTTGTTGTCCCTCTCTGTGAGGAAAAGAAAGCCTTGATCCCAGCTCTGATAGGAAAAGAAAGCCTTGATCCCAGCTCTTGCTTTGGACAGAGCAGGAAGCTAGAGAAAAATTGTGTGCTGTATGGCAGCTGGAACCTCACCATATCCTGCCTGATTTTGTCCCTGCCTGTGCTGTTGATAATTTGGATTTTCCAAAGGCTCTCTGCCATTATCCCGGCCTCACTGGTAACTCCTAAAAGACCAGGGAGGAGAGAAAGCAAGGATCTTTGATCCAGGCCATGGAGAAGTGAAAGTGGAATTCAGTGCTTTTCTTTGGTGTCTTTATCAGTGATAACACAGAGAATGGTGCAAATGGACCTTTGAAACTCAGAAGCTGCAAAATTGTTTTTATCAACTTTTTAAGTATATGTTTTCTGTTCAGGTTCCACTGTAAATGCCATTCCATGAGGAAGCTCCTGCTGCTCCTGCAGTTAGCCCAGCCAAGGTGGATAACCCAGCAGAGTGTGAACTCTGCTTTGGCAAGCTGCAGTGCAGACCCCCATGCATGATTTCTCTTTCATCACATCCACATGCTTTGGCTCTGCCTTCCATTGGCCCCTGGGGGATGCAAAATGACACAAAATGAAAAACTACCTGATTGTGAATGATGACAGTAAAAGTTTATAAGCTACTAAAATGAAGTTACAGCACCTAGGAGCTCAGTCACTTACAGTGTGGGATGATGGGTTTTTAAAACTGGCTCTGACATAATGCTGCCAAAGGAAGGGAGCAGGCAGAGGTGTGGTGGTGCTGCTCTGTGATGGGCAAAAATGTAACATGGCATGGAGAGAGCTGTGCAGGAGCTTAGGAGAACTGATGGCATTTGTTCTCTGTCAGCCCCAGGAGAACTAAAGGCAACAGCTCTGAAAGAAATGTATTTCTAGCTCTAAGATGTGAAGGGAAGAGAAAAATGTAAATATATCAATGTGTGTTTGGCAGGGTGTAATCCTTTGGTGTTTCTCCCATACTGTGGAACTACTCTTTGTCTCTAATTAGAAAAATATTTACAATCTAAGGATGGCAATCAATGTGCAAAAGTGGCATTAGTGGCCAAAAGATCTGTTAAGGCCATCAGGTTTTTACAATATAGCTGTGGTAAGAAGTCTGGGTTTCCTTCTTTCCCCATTAGCTCATTCAAGGGGTGGATTGCCACATTGTTGAGATGGGCAGGATTTAATACCACTTTCATGCAGGGAAAAGGTGACTTTGGGCACACTGATGCTGCTGTAGTTCAGATCAGGGGTATGCTTTTCATCTAAATCTCCCAATGATCTCTGATTTGCATCGCCTGCTGCAAAGCAAACTAATTCTGCTGCAAATATCTCCTTCACCAGGCAGCTGGTTCCCACACTTGCTGCATGAAGGTAAATTGGAGAGGTTCTTCTTCTTCTTGGCATCCTTAATGATGGTGAACACCCTGGGATTCTGGGCCATTGCACACAGGTACATGTGAGAAAATGAAAACTTGGTGTTTTGTGTGTAGGTGCATGTAGAAATTCTAATAAAATCTGTGGACTAGTGTGTAATAAATAATTGGTAGTGATAGATCACATGTGGAGGGGTAAAAAAAACCTAAACTAAACTGATGTAATTAACCTTAAATAGTCAAAAGGTCTTAATTCAAAAAGCCCTAAAGAAAGAAGAGCGTGGTATTCTTACTTTCATCATATTCTTTCTGGAAGGGTGTTAATTTTTTGGCAGGGAGTCCAGATGGGAGCACAAAGCTGTACTGGCCATGGAACTGACCTCCACTGGCCTTGGTTTTGTAGCCATTTCCAGAAAGCATTGCTGCTCTCCCAGAGAGCTCACACCTTCAGTGTGGGACACAGAGGTGGGGAACAAGCTGCATTGATGCTTGTGTGCAGCACTTGCAACACAACAACCCCCAAATATTTTCTGATACTCTGCTGGGCATGGGAGGAAAGCAACTTCCTGCTGGAGGCAAGAGAGCTCTATGCCACCTGTAGAGCCTGGGTTTAATCCCTGTGTTTTGCCTGTAAAATGCAGGAACTCACAATTCTGGGCATTTAATCCCAGGTGATTTTTCTGTTGTCAGCATTATAAATAAATACATTTTCTGTTGTCAGAATTATAAATATAAAGTCAAGAAGAGCTTTGCAGCTGGTTTACCAACCAACCAAAGTTTAATCTTGTTGATTATCCCAATGTGATTCCTTTTTTAAACTGGGCCACAACTAAAAACATTTCTCCTGAGTGTACCTTGTACTCCTCATATGGGATTTTATTCTACTGTAAATTGAAATTTTCATGTGTGGCATTTACTGCTGAAAACTAAGAGGTTTTGGTTGTCAAAATGTTAACATAAAATTGGTTTAAACTAAAAAAAAAAATGTGCCACAGCTTAACGTTTTTATGAAGAAATCTTTTGACCTCAAGTCTTCCTGAAAATAGAAAACCAAACATTTAAAAAAGTTTATTTTAAATCAGAATTTCACTTCAGAATAAAGGTATCTAATTTTTCAATAATACAAGTTTTGACTTACTAGAAATATGCTTTTTTGAAATCAATTGTTATTATTTCTTTTTTTGAAGAATAAGAATTCTCTGAGCAGGGAGGAAAAAGACTGAGGACTATTCAGATCAACACTGATTTAGGCAGGGGGGGAAACAGACCTTAAAACTTGTAAGAAGAAAAAATGCAGTAAAACTTCTCTGAGGGAACAAAGAATGTTAATTATTTTTTTTAAAGGACATAGTACAGGTATTATTAACATCTGCACCTAGTTTGATTCTTCCAATCCTGAAGTTCTGAAAGGCTCTAGGAAAATGCATATTTTCATTTTCCTTTTTTTCTTTCTTTTGACTGCCTTGAAGCCCAGGACTTGGAAGGCACTTTAACTTAAAAAGTATCATATAGGTATTTATATATTATATAAAAAGTTATATATAAACAATGGGTGAAGCTAATACCTTAAAGTGTGATTATTTTGTTATTTTCCTTCTATATCTCCCCCAGATACAACAATCTTCATGAGGATTGCACCAATGGGTTCAGAGGAAGTCTTCCTGGAGAAAAACTTTTGAAGCATGAAAAAGCCATCAAGCATTATAATTCTGTCCTGGAAAGTTCTCCCCTTTTGTCTCCTGTGGAGAAAACCTGATAAATTTTCACCCTGATGAAATTTCAACCCTAAATTTTGGTTTTTATCTAAGGATAAAGTACCCAGCACACTTAAGTGGAACAATGTTCTGGTATTTATGAATTATTTGGTGAATAATAATGTTCTTTAGAAGTTAATAACATAGCAATATTCATAGGATTTGGCCTTGAAGGAGGCTGCACTGTCATAATTCACATGGAGGCCAAGGAGAGCTCAGTGCCTGCCACAGTTGGAGAGAGGCTTTTAATCTTTATATGGAAATGGGTATCCACATCTATTTGTACTTAGGAGTGGTCAAAAATGAATAAACATGCTAATTTGTTTGTTAAGCAAATTACTTTGTGACAGCATAATTTACAAGTGATTTTGAAATCTGCTATTGGCTGGTTGATGTTTGCAATGGTGGGAGTTTTGTGTACTGCTCTTGGCTCTTGCTGCTTTAGTTTCTCTGTCAGTGAAACGGACACAAACATTATTTACAAATTGCTTTGAAATCTACCAAAAATAAAACTTAGAAACCTGACACCAGCATCAGACCATAATGTGTGCCATGAAACATTGATGTTGGGGTATCCAGTCTCACTTGGCAGCAACACTGTGAGATTTTCCATTCCTGAAGGATGATGTGAAGAAAATTGCTAATAGGAGAATGGGAGACTGGAATATATTAGCACCAAAAATACTAATTGCAGCCCACCTGAAGGGGGTGAAGGGAACTAGGAGAAGAAGATTGGGAAAAGGTAGATGCAGCTGGAGATGTGGGGAAATAATTATTAGTAAAATGCTTTCCAGTTTAAGGATCTACACAGTGTTAAACACTCCCAAAACTGGCTGATTTTGTTACTGTGAGAGTTAATCTAACCCTTAATATTTCTATTCAAAAGTCATAGAACTAAAAATAGTGATGAGAGAAGTGGGTCCCTTGTGTGATAAGGAAACATCTCAAACCCAAAAAACCTAAAGGCTAGTTCTTTATACTTTGATATCAAGGTGTTCATAACAGAAGGGACAGTGAAGTCAGAATGCTTGCTAGATATGAGGAATGCTCTACCACAGGAGAAGCTACATGAAAAGGGTGGAATTCACAGCTTGTGAGTTGAAATTGTGCAAGAGTTGGTAAAAAAAAAAATCTGAAATTTCTTCTGCACCATTAACCACACTTGATACTGTAACTTTAGGGTGAGCTTTGTGGGAGTGGGAGAAAAATGTAATGAGTACACCCTTTCCTAGCAAGGGACAGATTATTTCTGCAAAAGTGGCTGCATGAGCTGGGGCTATGAGAGGAGAGGCAGCAAAAGGCTGAAGGATCTCTTCGCTGAGGGCACTGGAAAGTGTGAGACAGGCTAATTTCCACGTATTTGGGTAAGTTTATCCATGACACCTGGCAGTTATTAGCTTGTAAGGTGTTACTTTCTAAATCATGTTTGCACTGCAATAGACCCAGGTTTAAGCCATGAAAAATATTAGTTTCTTTCCTGAGAAATTCTTGAATACTTGATCTCTGTCCTTGCACAGAAAAGCTACAAAAATGCTGGTTGGAGTCTGCTGATAGGAGGGGTGTGATTGCACTCAATGTATTTGAGAGTTATACACAATGGAACTCTGTAGTAGAAGGGTAAAATTTAAATTTTGGTCAGATTAATATGATTGGACTGTAGATGTTTTATTAACTAATGTAATTTTTTTTTTAACTGCAAAAGTAACAGCAGTTTGGAACCATTTACACCAAGAACAAGACAACAAGAAACTTAATTGTATGTTAAGGTAAAATGTTTTGTCTGCTGTACTCTCCGGCTGGATGGCCTCAAACTTCCCAAGACCACTTTCTTTTTTTCTCTCCTCATAAATTCAAACATGAGATTAGATGACAGCAGATAACAGAATGCAGCCATTTGAGTTGAATTGCCTGATGAAGATTCTGCAAAAAAAGAGCATTAGTTAACTCCCTGGATAGGAATTCCTTAGAATGGGCTTTGGGCTGAAGAGTTGAATATTGACTATACTCACATGGACAGGAGAAATATTTTTTCTATCAGATTTAATAAAGTATTTGGCCTTTCAGATGGATGGCAGAAGAAAAGGGGGCACTGGATGCTGAATTTGGCTTTAGTTCATTTGGTGGAGCAGAGGAAACTACATGCAAAAATCAATCAATCAATCAATCTCACTGTTATGACAGAGCAATTTAGCACTCCAAACCAACAGACAGGAATTTTTCTTGAACTGCAGCATCCAGGACTCCATTCAAAGTGATGGAATCCTTTGTGCATACAGGGCACTGCCTAAATTGTATAAATCTTGTGCCAGCACACAATATAAATCAATATAAAAGACTCCAAAAGTTTGGTCTTTGAAGGAAGCTGCTTTCCACTTGTGAAAAATATAGTGAGTTTTTACACTAAAAAAAATTGGAGGACAGAAAAAATGATGTGTGTGTGCATACAAAATGATGCAATAAGCAGCTGGGAAATGTTAGGAGAACCTGCTTTCGTTCAGCCTTCTGTTGATCCGCGGCAGTTTTCAGCAAGCACTCAGATCTGACTGCTTGGGTTTGAGGTCACCTGTTGCCAGTCTGGATTGCTTTGCACAAAGTAAATTTAGGATACTCATGTTTTAATACTCATCATAAAGGTTTATAGTTCTGAAATGTATTGTGGAAAAAGTTGCCTCCTAGATGAGATTAGGAGCGGCCAGAAACATCCCAGTTCAGTTTTCTGTTTGATTACTGCCTTAATTTTCTAACTGTAAGTAATTTTCTCACTGTAATTTTCCCTTGTAACTAGTATGAAGGACTCTGGATTCAGCCTTGACTTGGAAAACCTTGCTTTTGTGCAGGTTTTAACTGTGTTTGTGCAGGTTTTAACTGAGTGCTCATCAGAAGTCATTACTGGCCTTGCACAGCCAGATGGATTTCTGATTTCTGCTGATACAGTTTGGGGGTGTCTTTTTAATGGTTAAATGTGTGTTTTGTACTGTATTCATGGACACCCTTACAAAAAAAAAAAAAGCAAATTCTGTCCTAGACAATTCATAGACCCGTAGACCTCCACGGTTAAGTCTAAATGCATGGGACACCTTTTTCTTTTTTTTGGGGGGGGTGGGGGGGCTGAAGAAAACTTGATGGAGAGGATTAAGATCTCCATCTGTTAAGTTTGCACTGATTATAAAACACATGCTCCCAGTTGGAACAAGATGCATTAAAAGAGCAATTTCACTTCTACTGCCTAGCACAATGTCACTGAGCACCTGCAATAGTTTAAACATTAAGCATAATTGGCTTTGCTTGACATAAATCTGTAGTTTTGTAAATAAGAGCAGTTGAGTTTCTGTGTAATACCAATTAGCTATAAGGAATGCTTTGTTTGCTGAAGCCTGCAGCTTTGTGGAGGAAAGAGGGAGTTGTTAGGGCTCAGCAGTGGTAGTCAGAAGGTAGAACCTAGATTAGACAATTACACAGGCTTTGAATACCCTTGTGCAAGTTACTTCATTTGTTTCAATCAGTTTCCCTAGAGTAGGAAAGAAAGAATAACTTTTATAATTTTTAATTTATTTTTTTTAAAGGACTCTGAGAATGTCTGATCAAAGTACCCTGAAGGTAATTTCACAGCACTAAACTGAGATGTCTTGTTCTATGTTGGATTTCTTTTCCCCTCTTTTAGTGGAAGCATCTTGAAAATTCTTGTAAATTTTCTTGAATCACTTGTTTCTTGCCAGGGATGGAGGAAAGAGGTGCATGATCCACTAGACATGGAAACCAGCCTTGTTCAGTTCCTGTGGGAGCTGTGAGTTGGAAAGGTCAGGTAGGAGAATCCCTTCCCTGTGGCATTACAGGGTGGGACTGCAGAGCAGAACTAAAGCTTTTAACTCGAGCTTGGAGTCTGTTTGTTATAACATGTATCAGATTTGTCTTGGCAAGGGCAAATGCAGCTGCCTTCCAGAGGATGTTTTGAAAGTCTGCTTTTTTTTTAATCTGGAAAAGAAAAGGAAATTCACAAGTCTCCTCATGATTTCTCTGTTCTGAATAGAATAAAAATTACCTTTTCCTTTCTATCTACCTGGTCTCCAGAAAGTGTCACCATAGAAGTTGCATTCTGGTGATGTGGTACTTTAAATTATTCTAGTTTCAATCTCTGTCAGTAACTTCAAATATAGATTTCCGTGAATCAGAGAGGGTTGGCATCTAAACCTTATGAAATCTACTAGTATTTGTGCTAGCTCTTTAATCAGTTCTAATACTCAGTGGTAATAAGAGTGAAAGAAACTGCTCTGCTGGAGATTTTTTCAGTGTTTTGGAGATATTTCATCTCTAGAGGACTGGATATTGCACCCTAAGACTACCAAGTTGTAAATACAGTCTATAGATTTGTTTTTTATTTCAAAAATAAAATTGGCCAAAGCTTTTTTTAAAATATTGTATGACAAACATCTTTTCCTACTTTGATTTTTTTGTTTATTTTGTTTTGAGGCTGAATTTTTTTTGTTTGTTGTCCATAGCTTAAATAAAGGAATAGGAGTCTGTACATCTATAATTGACTTTGGGGTAGTCCACAACCTTACCACAATTTTATGTAGAGCCAAAATGTCCTCATTCCCGTCTTGCTTCTGAGAAAATGCTTAAGTCTAGGAAATATTGCAGATGTTAGCTTTGCATTTTTGTGGGTTAAGCCTCTTTCCTGTTAATATGGGAAACTTCTGTTCAAGAGGTTGCACTGTCACAGCTTAGCTCTGAGCAGAGGTTTTGAAACTGAATTTTCATTTTGAATACCCAGCAGAGTGTGCTGACCAGTTGGACCTGAATGCAGATTATGCATATTTTCTGGATTCTCCTTTTATTATTTAAAAATATATATTCTTTTTCCTTTGAGATCAGAGGAAACATTTTGAAAGCTGAAACTCTTAGCAAACAATCTGAAAAACCCAATCACCCAGGAGAAATCAGTGGGGACATCAACAGAAAAACAAACCTTAAAGCGGTGGATGTTTGTCCTATCTGCTTTGTAGCCTGGTAAAAAGCATCTTTTGAAAGCAGATCCCAAATGCTTTTATTGCCATGTTGTGTGAAGTTCAGAAGCAAGATTGCCATGAGGTTGGGGGTAGTAGTCACTTAATAAAAAGGCACAGTGAGTTTTCTCAGTTTCATTTTTTGCATGGTCAATGGCTGAGATATGAAGATACTGCCTGTTTACCTGGCAGGATGGAGCAATCTTTGATAACAAGCAAAATTGTTAATTCAAAACTACTGTTGAATAGTAAACCAAAGGTTGCAAGAGCATGCTGCTTGAAAGCAAATCCAGCATTACATGCAATTCTGAATTTCTTCACCTTAGTTCACAGAGTTTTGCTGTTGTCTTGAAATTGTTCCCTTTTAAAGTATTCAGGGGAAAAACCTGAGAGATTTTAACATCATGCTGACAGAAGATAACCCCCTCAACAAGCTGTGTCACTGGTTATAAAGAGCTGTCATTTAATGGAAATGCTCTTTAAACTTAAGCTGTTTGTAAACTAAACTTTAAAGGTGAGAATATTGTGTAAAATCTTAACAGCAAAAATATTATGCAGCCTTACATATTCTGTAAAAAAGAACCAGAGAATGTCTGTGACTTCAGGGAAAAAAATTCATTGCAGAGATACAAGTACAGAAATTATGCAGGCCTTGCAAAAATAAGCAAACAGTTTCAAGAATAGAGAACAGCAAACTGTATGAAGAGGGGAAGCAGGTGATTATTATCCATTTGAAAATGGTGTTACTTTATTCCTTGAAGATTTTGATTGCTGCTCCTTGGGATAGGAAATTCATGTTTATGAGATTATGTGAGAGTGGAGGAAGGTCTTGTCTGTTAGATTGCACAGGTGCTAAAAAACCTAAATACAGTGGCAGTAAGGGCACACCTAAATTAATCTGTTTGTTTATTATTATTCTAAAAAAAAAATTACCAGAAAACGCTGCTTTTGTATTTCTGGCTTAAGTAGCTGAAGGGTATAACTTAGTAAATCCAGGGCTGTTTCTCCTGACAGTTCAAGTGTGAATTGGCAGTCAATTGATTCTTGCCTTTGCAAAGTTTGTTCATCTGATTAATGGCTGCAATGAACTATTCTCTGTTCAATTATTTAAAACAACAGCCCCGGTTGTAGCAGGGGTTAACTAAAGCAAGGCGATTTGGGGTTTGTTCTTCTCCCCCAGTTAGCATTTTCAAGCTCTCTTCCTATGCACTCAGTGATTGTTACACCTACCTTTCAACATTCTTCAGTAAATGGCATTTTCACTTTCTTCAAGCCTTTTTAAGATGCAGTGAGTTCCAAACAATCACTTGCACAGATGTTCATGAGTGTTTTGGGGTGGGCTTGTTGGTTTGTTTGTTTGTTTGCTTTTCAGGGGGGGTTGTTGAGTTTTTTTAGATATTTGTGCAGTTCTGACACAGGCTCAGGCATGTAGATCCTTCAGAAATGCTCAGAGAGAGTGGCCCAATTTAAATTATCTATTGAATGCTGAAACACAAATTGCACATGAAATCCCCAAGCTTCAAGGGTCTCTGGCAGGTCACATCCTACCAGTCAGTCAAACATTTAGTCAGTGCTACCCCCATGCACCTATGAAACTGAGGCTGTTTGACACCTCTGAGAATATTTCTCGTGTTAGATCTGTTGTAAATGAGCACATGGTCCAGAATAATTAATGGTAACACTTCAGTCCTTTTTTGACAGAGTTGTGTTTCTCGTGCAGTTTGTGCTGGTCTGTCTATTTAGCTGCAATCAGCCATGCCTGAAAGACAGGAAAGAACAAGACGGACAAGTGTGTCAGTGAGTGAACCTCTTTGCTGTAATTAGAAATGCACAGGGAATAAATTATTCTCTAATTCAAGCTGTCCAGCTCACACTAATAATAACAACTCAAGGAGCAATCTGTTTACAAAAATCAAAACTGAATTTGTGAGACTCCTTAGTGCAAGACAGGATTTACTGTGCAGCCTTGTTCTGGTTTATCAGGGCTCTAGGAAGGCAGTGTGAGGGTTTGAGGCTGGACTACATTTCAGACACAAATTATATATATATATATATATATATATATATATATATCACAGATGATTAGCTAAAACATTCATCAGAGATCAATGTAGCAACTCTGGACCAAATTTTTATCTGCTAAATTAATGACTGATAAGGAAAAAATGCCACAGAATAAAGGTATGACTAAACTTGGTCAAAATCTTGTCTTTATTTTTCTTCTGTGGACATCTTTTAATACTTTTCCATTCAATTGTCTTTGGCTTGCATGGGCAAAATCTTTCCTGTGGAGGCACTGAGAGGATCCTTAGCAATGCCCCAATAATCCCTGTTTTTCTTACATGAGTGTAATTAAACTCTTCCTTCTCTGGGCTGTAGCCCAAGAGACTGGATGTGATCTTGAACTTTTGTGTCCAAAATATTTGGCTCAAGGGATTTTAACTATTTGTTGCAATTAAGCTTTTACTACTATTTTCTTCTAAGTTTACAGGTTAGCCATAATTAAGGCCTATGCAATTGTAGCACTTGATTAAGATGCAAAAAACTGAGCACTGAAGAGTGCTGGGCCCTCTTACTTGACTTCAACTTGGAGTCAAGTGGATCTGTGATGTTTTGAGAGTGGAGGAGGTGCCAGCTTTCCAACAGTGAGTCTGAAAATGAGAGTGCACAGTCTCCCTTTCACACCTGGGAAAGCAATCAGGTCTCAGGATTAGATATGTTACTTATCCTCTCTGAGAGCCAAAAGCTGTAAAGAAACTGCTCAGAATTTGAGCAGCTTTCATAAAGCATCCCTGACGTTGTTAAGCAATCTCAGATCTTTGGATGAAGAGCCACGATAGTAACTCCACTTTTTGGGAGTCTGAGGTGTACACAATGAATTCTGTCAGACAACATGCTGCAAAAGAGAGTGGTGACTTCCAGAAGTCAGCCTAACAGGTAACAATATTTTTTACTGTTATTATCGTGAAATCTCAGCAAATCACTTTATCCATTTTATTCTCCCTATGAAGTGTCTGCACTATGGTCAGTCACTGATCTGAAAGTACAAATGAAATCAAGGGGAGGGAACAAAAGCTATGGAGGTTTTCTGGCACGTTTGTACATGTGCATCACTTCAAAACAAGTGGAACAAGCTTGAAGACACTGTCCAGTAAGCCTGAGTGCCTAATTAATTTAATTGCAAACCATTAAATCCTCAAATTAGTTTATTATTCAAATATATTCACGTACTTCCCTCCCCCAGGGCTCTCCCCCTAAAAACCCCTGCCTTTTCAGAGCAGCTCTGTTTTGTGAACATCTGAAATCTGAACAAAAGGATATCCACAGTGTGTCAGACAAGTCATCCTTTTACTGGGGGGGGGAAATAAATGACAAAACACAAAAGCCTTCTGAGTAAAGCCTTTGAGGGACCCAGACTGAAGGAGATCCCTTTATTCTGTGTTTCTGCTGTCCCAAAAGCTTCTGTAACCAATCAGAATACAAACAATAGCTAAACAAAATCCTAATTACCAGTTTGGCATGATCAAGTTTAATGTTCAATTCAGGTACTTGTTTTCAGTTTACGTTTGGTTTTGGTATCTTTCTGCCAGTACTTTGGCTCGTGGGGTTTTTATGCCTTGCTTTTTGAAGCCCAAGGTGAAACCAGCTGTGGGCCAGACACTTCCCTGATCAGGCTTCTACAAGTAGTAGGAAGGGGATTTTGGTTGGAGGAGGGAGAACAAGCCTGCACATCACCTTCACAGAGTGCACTCTCTTCAAATATTATTTTGTCTGAGCCACAGCTGCCCTTCCCATAGCTTTGTAATTCAGCATCTAAAGTCAGGGAGTTGTGCTAATGACATGAGGTGGGGACAGATCTGGTGCTTTTTGTGGTGTAATCTCTCATTGCAACAATGAAATAAGTCATAAGCTATTGGAGCTTGAGTTTTTGAAGTCCACAAAACAGGCACGTAGTTGATTTGAAGTTAGCTTTAGAATTTATTTGTAGGAAGTTCCTTCCTTTAAAAACAGGATGAGATCTTTCCTTTTCATCACAGTAAACAAGGCACTTGGGTCTTCTCTGATGGAAGGACTAGGCCTAGCTTTTTGTCACCTTTGGAAATAAATAAAAATGAGTTGATGCTAACTCCTTGGCTTCTACAGCTTCACATGAACTTAAACCTTTCATGGCCTGACCTCTGAAGAAGGATGTGTGCAAGTAGTCTTCCTGGGTATTTTGGAGTTTGTTTTTGTTTTCCTTTACCTTCTCCAGCTTTCATCCACCAATGCCCTCCAAGCTTTGATATGAAGAGCCCCCCAGGGTGCTACAAATGTTCTCCTTGTTTTTTCAGCTCTTTTGGCTGCTTTTGACAGGCAGCTCTCAGCAGCCCTGTGCTGGCATCCCTGCTCCTGCTCACCTTTTCTCTCACCTGTTGTGGCACAAGGGTCTTTTTTGTCTGCCCCGTGCTCTAATCCAGGCTTCCTTCACATCTCCTCAGAAATAATTCTGCTTTCCTGGCTCCCTCTGAGGATCTGTCACCCAGCCCCACTCAGTGCTGCATTATTAACCATCAAGCAGACACCGAGTGAACCTGGAGGAAGCTGAATTCAAAGAGTGTTTCTGAGTGTGCCCTGCTGTTCCCCTGGTCCTTGCTGTGCTCCCACTGAGTGCGTTGGGAATTGGAATTTCTGTAGGAATCCAGCTGGAATCTGTAGGAATCATCATCATGTGCCTGTGTCCGTGTGTCCTTGCACACTCTTTGCCAGGTGCCCTGGGTTTTTTGGAGCTGCCAGGGAATTGCTGCATTCCAGGAACAGTGGGGACATCCAGTGGTCATACGGGTTATAATTAATTACTCCCGATCCCGTCAGGGAGATCAAATTTCCAAGCTTTCTTGTTTTCCCAGCGTTTGACTTGTTTTTCATCATAGCTCATTATGCTGTAAAGTGTCTGACAGAAGGTTGGGATGACTTGTTTTCTCTCGTCTTTTTCTCCCCCTTATGTGATGTTGCTTCGTATCTATCAGCAACAGAAATCAGGAAGTTGAGTCTCTCGCAGACAAATATCTGGGGATATCTTTTAATTGCTTTTCAAATTGAGGATTTGGAAGAAAGAGTAAAGAAAATATGAGCTATTCTTTTGAATGCATAACACTGGAATAACTGGTAAATAAATGTTATTGCTAGTGGTGACAGGGAATTATATTTTTTTTAAAGTGATGACAAATATCATCACAACTTAAACTTTTTATACAACTTTTTCAAATTACCTCATGCATAATGCATGTGCACCTTGGTTCATCTGGCGTCTGTAATGAGGCTGAGAGGAGCTGTCTCCTTCCCTTTCTGAACTTGGCAGTGATCAGATTCAGTCCCTGCTCATCGTGGAAGCAGAGCCTCCCATTTTCCCAACTGAGTATTTTTTTCTGGAATGATTCTGAACAAGATAGAATTTTTAAATATACAAATAAAAATAGACCTGTTCTGTGGTTGTCACAATATAGCATAGCTGTGAATTCCAGACCTTTCCATCAGAGGATGGGAGATGCTTCTTATCCTGTCCTGCTAAATCTGTACTATATGTGTATATATATATTTAATTTGTTAAATTAAGTTGAATCGATTTAAATTAATTGAATATATCTATTTAATTTGTTGTATAGTCATGCAGAAGATCCAACTGTCCTTTGCTCTCTTGGTAGCTCCAAAAATGGCACAAGTTGACCTTAGCACCAGAACAGCAAAATGCCTTTTTGTTCTGCATCAGTGCAGTCAAACCTGCTCCCTCATTTTTTTCAGAAATATTAAAAAAGGGTATGAACCCTCCAGGGATTGAGAGAGCACATAAAAATCTTAACTTATTTTAAAATTAATTTATTCTAATTTTGTGTAATATTACTACATTTCTCTTAGTCCATCTGATAGAAGGAAGACTGCCTTTATCTTGTTGTCAAATTACAAATTAATTTAAACAATATGATTATTCCTTGCTGTTTACCATTTCCATGATGAGATAAAATTTGTGGAAGCCACGTGAGAAACTCTAGTAAAGGTCACTGGCCTAATCATAAAACGCCTTTAAAAGTTTTATGATCTTTTAATGGAGTGCAGTGTGATAATTCCTCCTGGAAAAGCTCTGGAACAAAGCCTTTTGAAGGAGCACTGCAACTTTGGTGGAGCAATTCTTTTCCCCACGTTTGCATGTGGTACCATGGTGGCAGTGACCAGCCAAAATGCTTCAATCATTTGGAAAAAAATACGATGTACAAATGAAGTAAGAAAGAAGTCAATTTTACTTTACACAAATGAAGGAAGAAAGAAGCAATGGATTTTAAATTTTACCTCTGTGAAAGAGGATGAAAACTTCAACAAGGCAAACTCACATAAAGAAAAAAAAAATGCATTTGACATTTAAGCAAATTATATTGAATTACCTCCACTTTATTTGTGAAATAACTGGCTTTTTGCAGTGTACCATGATGGTTAAATTTCAACAAATCCTTATTTTTTTCCTGGGTGATGGAGATGGTGGGAACGCCAGACAGGAAAAGCCAAGGTGTTCTCTCCTTTTCTCCTCTTCCCTGCAAATTCATCTTCCGTACCTACTTCAAAAATATGGACAAACATCATAAGCTAAATAAAGGGTGTGACTGAATTTATGTCAGAAATGAGCATTTACAAAGCCTAATTTTTAAAAACCACTCTGTCTTTAGGCCAAAGCCCTGTGCCTTTCGCTGTCTGGTGGAAAAGGCAAATTATTCTGAGTTTTGAAAGAAACGCATTTCACAGCTCTGAATAAACATTATGCACGTGGCCTTTCCATGCTGCTGACACTGCAGTGGGGGCTGTTATCATTTCCTTAAAATAAAATGGGATTCTGGACATCTGGGGGGTGTCAGGAAAGCTCTGGGCTGCACATCCTGTGCAGCAGCACATTAATCAGCATTGAGTGGAGTGCTGGCTGCTCCCCTGCTTCCTCCTCCACTTCCTTCTGCTGCTGCTCCGTGGCTCCCAACTTTCAGAACCCAGGACATTCCCCTGACTGCCCTGGAGGGCTCCAGACCCTGGCAGGGGCTCAGAGACCTTGGCACGGAGTCACAAACACCTGTGCCTTTGATTTTAGCCCATGGAAATAATTACCAACTTTGTGTGAAGAGTACAAGCCACAAGGGTTTGAGTAGAATGATAGTGAATTTGTCACAGGGTGAAAAAGGAGAATTTTGAGGTTTTTTAGAATGAGGGTTCAAGAGGGAAGGTGGAGGAATCTGGGCATGCCCTGTCTTTCTCCTTCTTCTTCTTGTCGTCCATCTTCTGCTGTGATGGTGACACTTCTGGACTGGTTTAAAGCAGAGACAGACTGTCTAACATAGGTGATGGGTATTGGAAAATTATTGTAAATAAAGTACAGGTAGTTCTTAGTATAAAAAGCCAACACCACCCCAAGGGCAGTCAGTGGTGGACTGATCTCAGCAGGTCAGAGAAAGAATGTATGAGATGAGGGAAAATAAACAACCTTGAGAGCCAGAGCAGAGGCATCCTGACTTCTTCCTCGATCGTGAGGCTGGGAAAAAAGACTCTTTATTACCTCAGGAGCCATTTCAGCAACACAAAACCCCAGACCAACAACCCTCAGGAATATGCATTTCCAGCCCTGCCAAAGGGAAGTGTGGCAGGGTTTGACAATGGCAGGGGATATAGTAGAGATTGGGATTTTTTTTTTTTTTTTAATGTTTGTTTTTTCGTTTCTGGAGATGAGCCTTTCCGTTTGCGCTCGAAGTTTTGCTTGATTAATGTATTCATTAGGGAGGAGTGGCGGTGATGATTAAACAAAAACATCTTCAAAATGCAGAGTTCATTTCAACCCATTTGGTTTTGTTGCAGGCAAATTGGATTGGCATTGCATCCTGCACAGCAGGTACTCCACTTGAAATCAAAGACAGATGCTTTTATAGGATTAGAAAGGATATCGTGAGGGGTGGAGGAAGAGATTGAGGTTGGGGGGCTTCTGTTGCCTTTTCTTGTTACTTTTTAGTAATAATGGTGAATGAATAAGGATAATACTGCTGTTTTGTCTGCCTTGAGCACTAATAACACTGTTTGATTACAATTAAAAGGAAATAAAAGCTTCATTGTAACTTGAATTCTGAACAAATCAAGGATACTTAATTGAGATTCTTTCCCTCATAAATAACTAATGGCACCTGAGTCTGTTTGAATTTTAATGCTAAATGGCTCTGAATGAAAATATTTGACTGCTGAGTCATGTCAAGCTGCCACACTTTTTTTGTTTTAATTATCAGACTGTATGTCTTTTAAGAGCTTCACAAATTACTTAAGCCCAGTCTTTGCCCAAATAGAAACCTAATGAGTTGCAGCTTGCAGAGGATTGCAGTTGGTTAAAATAAATGCAATTGAAGCATGTCTTTTCAAAGAGAGATCTCAAAGACTGAGTTGAGCTGCTGAAGGCACTGATCTTCCTTGAATTCACCACAGCCAGTTGATAACTTCAACGAGGGGGAAAGGTCCAGGATCACTCCCATGGTTCTGGCAGGACCTCCTAGTCAAAATGCCCCTTTGGGCTGCCTTGATGAAAATCATGCTCTGGTGAAACATCACCTTTAACACCCAGATCCTGTTTGTCAGCACACAAAAAGTCAGCATTTCCCATAAAAACACTTTCAGATTGCCTTAAAAGTGATCCTATCCTCGTGTAGGTTTTGGGGCTTCTGACTTGGAATACCTTCCTTGCAATCTGCTGTGTTTAGTCATCTGGTATTTCACTGTGGCTTTTCTGAGAGTGGTTACTGTAGCTTGCACTGTTTACTGTTTTCCACATCCCAGCCACATTTATGGCTTCACAAAATAGTTCTTATTTAGTCTCTTTTTAAATACATAATTCAGTGAGCTTCTCCTGTCACTCGACACTGCAAAGCATCAAAAAACCTTGGGTTTTCCTAATGGAACTGTAAAATGCTTTTTTTTTTTTTTAATAGCGTATTATTTTTAGTCAACACTTCACCTCACCTGTACAGAAGAGAGTTGAAGGGAGGAGCAGCTTGCTACGAATATTCACCTTTTTTTGGTGTCACTGTTGCTTTCCTCAGTGTGCCCAAAGATTCCAGGGTTGGCTTCTCTGTGTATTGCTCAAATACAACAGATGGAGAGTGTCTGACCCCAGGAACTTGTCTGTGCCTTCTGAAACAATAAAATCAGAATTCTGAGAAACAAGAGAGAAATATCATGTATCCCAGCCAATTAAAACTCTTCTCCAGCTGATGTTATCCATTTGATAACATCACTCCATGTGATCTGAGTTTCCTCTCAGCTGGTGGTGAATGCTGTCTGGTTTAGATCATGAGAATCATGACTGCACTGGACCCTTGTTTGGGGTTTAATACCTGGTTTTATTCTGCTGCCTGGCTTGAATTGGTCATTTATGAACATCAGGGTGTGCCTGAAGGTTGAACTTGGTCTAAGAGGTCTTTTCCACAGTATAATATGATCTATTGAATTTTTCAACCATAAAAAATCCTAACATTGCTTTAAGGTTTTGTTTATTATTTTTATCAGGTCTGGGTTTTTTACATTTCCTACATTTTACCTGTCATGTGTATGGTTTACAGAAGGTAGAGCCTAAATTTAGATCTTTATGATCAAACCAAAGTAAGGTCTGGCATTTTGTCGTTGATGATTTTACTACAGAAAAAAAAAATCCTGAAGTCTAGGAATCTGCAAATAATAATTACTGCCCCCAACTCTCACCTGACTTTATTTTCAAAACTGATCTCTACTGCAGATTTAAGCTTGTATTTTTCTTTTCCGGTTTGCCTAGCACTAAATTTATCTGTGTTCTGTATTAATTCCTAGGTTGGCAGAGTCAATTCTTGACGGGGGTTGGTTTGGTTTTCAGAATAAAGGATCTTAACCTATTTAGTTCACATAGGCTGGACCAAGGGAATAAATCAATAAGCTTCTCTTGCACATTTGTGGTCCTGCTTAAGAAATAAACTTTACCATTTAAATATAATTATATAATAATTATATCTTCTGTAGTAACTCCCTCGTTCCAGTCTTAACCTACAAATTCCAGAGGAAGATATTTTTAAAATGAATAGACACCTGGAAAGTAAAAATACAGGAGAGGATTTAGAGGTACTTTTTCTAGAGGTTCTAGAGGTCAGGATTTAGTGGTACTTTTTCTAATTCAAATACTTTTGCATGAGAGTAACTTTGCCTTTTTTATGCCTCCAGCATTGGTGTAGAAGCTCTTTAATTGGCTGAGATTTTAAAGAACACTCTAATCAATGTTTGCTTCCCATTGAACTTTTGAGAGAGAGATTTGTGATGCATTCTCTTAAAATCATGAACAGAAAAGCAGTTTGCTTACTCAAAACCAGTATCCCATTGAAGAAAGATGTGGTGTTTATCATTCAGCAATCAACTTAATTGCCTTCCATTATGAAATTGGCTTGGGTTTTTGGGATCCCGCCATAGCAGTTTTTAATAGCACAAATGAATTTTTCATAGAATGAGAATGGAAAAAAGTTCCAAAATGCTGAATTCGAAGATACATTTCTCCACTGTGCATTCTTCCATGCTCCTGCTGGAAATCATCGAGTCATATGTTGTTATTGCTTGTCAGAAGACCCATCCAGATGGGAAGTCCTTCTATTTTATATTAGCAGAGGCTGTAGGAAGCCAGAAATAGGGAAGTGGAGACAGCCTTGCCATCTTCCAAAACTGAATACAGGAGGAATGCAATCAACCTCCCATGAGAAATTGAGAAGTTTTACTTACTCCTCACTTCAGTAGCTCAGTTTTATCTGTAGAGTCCTTCTGCTGTGAGCCTTGATCTGCATTTTATGCTTATTTTCTCCGTGGCAGGGGGAGTATCCAGCAGGTCAGGCAGTTCCTCTCATCTTGGAGACGGTGGCCACAGCAGATCCACAGCTAAGGAACTAAATCCACAGCACCCCGATGGTGTGGGTGGCTGTAGGGATGCAGATCAACAGACAGACGTAGGGAGTTCCTTTCTCAAAAACTTTTTTCTCCTTTTCCCCTTGTTCTTTCTGCTTTCCTCTGCTTGAGAACCCCATGGTTCCTCTAATGCTGGTCTGAGCCCTTATTAACTGCAAAAATTACATCTTTGGGGATAGCAGAAGTGACACAAGCCTCATGGAAGCTTTTCTGGAGGCTCTAGCGAGGTGATGCCACTAAGTATCTGAAAAAAAAACCCCAAAATCAACAAAATCTCTACTTTTAGGAAGTTGGAGCACTTTTTGAAGACAAAAATGTGTAGCTCTTTCAATATGTCTCACATGAATGCAGTAGGGTCCCTTTCCTATTGGTACAAAGAAAAATCTTCTCTAAAAGGTTTTCCACACTAGAAGATCTACATTGGTTTATTCTGATTTAAGTGTGACCAGCTGATTGTAGCACAGATATTTAATTTTAAAAAATAATTGAAATAACCCCTTAGCTTTCTGGGCTGGAAATCAAATTTTGGCTAGCTGTTGTATTTTGCTGCAGGATCTGGTCTTCATAAATGGCATTTCTGTGCATATTTCATTGTTGATTTCTGCCTTTCTTGACTCCTAAGGTCTGAATATTAAAATATCACTAAAGTTAATTTTTAGAGAGATTGAGAACACTTTCTAAAAAGAAACATTTTGAGGATGATGTAGGATTTTTTAAAAGAGCAACAATACCACAACTTTTCAGTGCTGCTTCTGCTTTGTGAGCATTGATTTCCTGGTTGGATTTGCTGGTTAGATTGGGTTTTTTAACTAGGTGGTTTTTAATGCAAATTTTTTAAGTACTGCTGATTTTCATGGCTGTTACTGTAAGATTTTTACAGAGGCATTTTAAAACCATTTCTAAGTAAAATTTTAACTTCCTCATCTCTCACATGTAAACTGCAGTGATGAAAGCAAATGTTGCCATTGAATTTCATGTTCTTTCTTCCAGAAGAAGAGAAAAAATTGAGAGTTTTACTGGGAGAAAGTTTTAAGTGGTTTTGCTGGATATTCTCTTTTGGAAGAGGGAAGTTCCTGCAAGAAAGAAGAATATAGATGGACATTTCAGAATCTGTGGTTGTCTAGATTCCTCTAAAAATTAATTCTGAAACTAAAGGACTTTAGGAATCCCATAATCTAGGAAAATCAGACTGGTACCCAACACACATTAGTGGATGCTGACTTCTCCAGTGGTAGCTGCTGTGTGTGCTTGTAGCTGTCAGGAGATCATGTGGATGCATTGTCTGATAATAGCTGTATTTTTTACTCACCTGTCAGATCTGAAAGGCTGAATTGATGGTGTGTGTGGTTTAAACAGGATGGATGTGCATGTGTGCAGTACATGTCTGTCAAGGAAAGCTGGAAATGTATGAGTTAATTGTATATTGTTTTGTAGTAGGGTAAATTTTTAATCCCATTGCATGTATACTTTTTTTTTGGTGAAGGAAGGAAGTAATTGATATTTGGGACACAGAGGGATATAAATATTTTATTTGGTCTCCTAAAAATAAAAGGAGTCATGTGGGTTTCTTTCATGAACTTATATGTTTATAAGTTTTAAGATGAAGGAATTTATTCATGAATGTTGAGATGCAAAAATATCATCAGCAACAACAGCTGCCTAAATCAGTTGAGACAGTAGTGAGTTACATAGTTTTGTTTTATATCTGCTTTTACTTTTGAGGGCAGGGAGCTTGTAAACACTCACAACTCAGAACAAGTAAAAATCTCTGTAGGTGGTGACACACCTCCTTTCCCTTCATTTCCTAAATCCCATCACCAGTTCCTGCATTCCCATCCTTCTTTGGCACTGGTGGGGTGGTACAGGGTTACTGATAGGAGCTGCAAGAGAATTCTGGATTTTTTGGAAGGAACTTTTTTTTTCTGGGACACTAATTGGTTCTTTTCCTGACAGACCAGAAGTGGCTCAAACCAACAGCATCCTACATGGTGCTCTTTTCTCTAAAGCCACATCCACTGGGGCTTTTCTTAGGCTGAGAAACCTTGTTAAGCTGAAATCATGAGTGGGGCTTCAGGACACTGATGTGACAATAGCGTTGTGTACTTAATGTGGCTATAGGTTGTTTTTTTAAAGGTTTTGCATTCAGGTATCCAAAAACATGAAGACATCAAAGTGGCAGTGTAATTTTTAGACACAGAGATGAGAGAGATGTTCCAGGTTAGGTGCAAGTGGTGACCATGAGTGACACTGCTGGACACTGCCTGGGCAGGGAGCTTGGTACCCACCACCAGGCTCTGCCTCAGGGAAAATGGGATTAAAGCAAGCAGTATAGTAAAAAAACCCCATTTGGCTACATTTCCCTTTTTATTTAAAAAATTAGCTATTAATAATCGCCATAATTATCTCAGCATGAGCAAATACAGTGGACAAGTCCCAGTCTGAGCTGGAGAGGAAAGGTGGGATGGGTGCAGGTGTGCTGGAGAGGAGCTGGCATCCTACTGAATGCTGTTAGCTGAGGCTTGCCAGCCCTGTCCTCTGAACTCAAACTCTGCGTGGTTTAATAGATGATAGATCAAGAATTGTTTTGAAAAACTCACCAAAAGCATGTCTAATAGATTCTCTAAATCTGATCAGCACATTGCATTGTCCTCATTCCCGTTTATCCAACTTTAATAATGCTATAATTGGTCCCTCATGAAAATATTTGTCTTAAAATCTGGTGTTTAGCATCAGGACTTTGGTACTGTTGTTGTTTGGGGCTTTTTCCCCTCTTTCTTTGCTGCTTGCTGCCAGTTGAGAGCAGCATGTTGTTTGCCTGTGAAAATATAGATTGGGTGATCTGTCTCTTTTAGACCATTCAGCGATGAAATTTCTACTGTACCACTTTATTGTGACATTACCTGACTAGATAAAGCCATTTTCTGTCTGAGGAGGGAGAGAAGCTGGCAGTGTCTACATAAATCCTGTTACTCATTTCATGCTGAGACAGGGGTTCCCAAAGGGAGATCCTCTGGGACATGTCCCTCCTCAACAGGAAAACAAACAGAGGCACAGCCTGTTTCTGAAAATGGAGCTGATCAGTTTTATAATGTTGCTGTTATTGCAATAAACAGCTATTGCAGTTTAGTTTAACAGGTAACCCAACAGCTATTAAAAAGTAAAGCACATGTGAAAGAAATGCAGCATCCCCCTGCTCCTTCCTTTACCCAGAGCATCACCCTTGGACTCCAATTGCAGGGGAATGACAGCATATCTTAAAATAATGTAATGTGGGTTTGTTCATGCCAAAATTGCTGCTTTGTCTGGCCTATTTGAATACCATTGTCCAATACTGGAGTGAGGCAGCTCTCAGATCCATTTGTGAAAGCACCAGTTTTTTAACAGCTCTTTATTTTGTGAGCTGCTCGCCCCTAGATCCTAACGTGCTTCATAAAAATAAAGTAAAATTCTTATCCTTGTTTTGCAGATGGAGGACTGTGGTCTTTAGAGATAGATAACTGAATAGGGGAGCTGGACGGGATTTCTGGCAAGAGCTGGTTTTTGTCAGGAAACATTGATTCATTAAAGCTCTTTTGCAGAAGCATATGCTTTGATGAAACTCCTGGCATGAAGTTTTCCTGAAGCATGGGACAGAATTTAAAGGCAGATTTTCTGTGCTGGCAGAAAAGTGAGCACGGACTCTCCTGCAGGGCTGGGAGGGGCCCTGGGTCACTCAGCTGGGTCCTTCAGCCCCTGCCAGAGCTCCAGTGTCCTCCCCAGCACCGGGGGGGTGTCCAGGGGTGCCTTTTGCTGCCTTCCCCAGGTGCTGAGACCTCTCAGAGTGGTAGGGAATGGCAAAAGGGCTGATTTTCCTGCTTTGAAAGACCTGTGGTCTGTCCCTCCCCTGCAGGCGTGGCTTTGTGTTTTTGCTAGGCAAACACCTGGAATATCTCTGGGGTCAAATGCACAGCAGAACAAAACAGTGTAAAAGTTGGGTAGAGTGAGAAGGTAGAACTCTCAGGAATTTTTTGCTTGACAGAGAAAATTTTTTGGCTTTGTTCTGCCCTATCTGGTAGTTACTGGGATTGTCACAGTCATATTTTCTGGAAAAATCCCTTTGCCCAGGATTTCTCTCCTGGGAAGCTGAGAAGCCTCACAGAAAAAGGAAAACAATAATTATCTCATTTGCTTCTCCTGCATTTGACTGCTTTGGAATGTGTTTGGAGATTTTTTTTACCAACAGGTGATTGTTTCATTGCATTCTGGTGTGAATAATTTTGGCTCATTGGCCAATCAGTGTTGAGGCTCTGGAAAGAGTCAGGAGTTTTCATTATTATCTTTTTAGCCTTCTGTAAGTATCCTTTCTGTATTCTTTAGTATAGTTTAGTATGGCATTCTTTAATATAATATAGTATCATAAAATAATAAATTAGCCTTCTGAGAACATGGAGTCAGATTCATAATTCCTTCCTGCCACAGGGCACCCCACAAATACAATACTGACAGCATCTTAGAAATCAGCAGCTCATGGTATTTCTGGTGAGGCTGTGGGGACTCCCTTTCTGCTGTTCTGAGCCTCTAGAAGGAGCCTGTTACTCCTTGGTGGAGTCCTTGATCTGCAATGAGCAGCCACAACTCTGACAACAATATTCTGCACTTCTTCAGTTACTGCAGCTCAACTCAAAATTCCCTTTCAGAGCCTGCACAAAAGAGGCTGATGTGCCTGAGCAGTGGGTAGGGGAGGCAGTGTTTGTGCAGCTGGGGGAACTGGAGATCTGACAGACTCAGTGATGTGCCCACTGTCACTCGGGAGGGCTCTGTGCACCAGACAATGAGAACAGAAGTGTCTGCTCCTCCAGCATGCAGAGCTCACCTGCTCTCAGCACTGCCTCTCAGGCCTCTCCGTGCTCCCTGCCCTGCCTTGCCCACATTGCCACATCCCCACCTTCCTTCTAGGAAAAAATTAAAATGTGAAAAAAAATGCTACTTCTTCTATTATAGCTGGTTTGGGGTTCTTTTTTGAACACAGCCCTTTCACAATTTGTTTTTTTTTTCCCTTGTTTTCTGTGTGTGTGCCCACTTTGTTTTCCATCTCTATCCAAAATACCCAGGACTATGTAGCTGGCTGATTGGTGTCTTCTGGGGTCTTTTCTCCTTTGATAAAATGCTGCTGGCTGTTCTGTACCTGCTACTTTATATCCCTCTCCCTCACATATATAGCTACCTATATCGTATGGAAAGGATCAAACAGTTTTGATTTTTCCCAATGATACTGAGAAATGCAATATTTATCACAGGTTACTTGCAGAGAAGAAGAAAGGAGAATCTAAGAGTGTTCCCTTCAGCTGTTTTTCTGTCAAGGCACGGTGTATGTCCCAGTCCACTTGTTTTGCTCAGTGTGTTAGTTCTGCTCACTACCAGCTGTAATGCAGCAAGACTGATAAAGTTGGTTGCCTATTGGCCATGTGAAGGAGAAAAAACAACCAAAGCTGGTTGTTAGTTATCCCCACTAAAGTGCTAAACAAATCTCCCAGCAGCTAAACTCCCTTCCCTTTTTATTACTTGCTGTACCTTGTAAATCAAATATTTATTAACTGAAAACAGCTTTGCTCACTGACTGATCTTGCAAACATGGGACAAATTCACCACAGCCAGCTAGTGGCCAATTGCTTATTCAGGCTGCTAAAGGAAATCAGCCTGGTGGAAAGACAAACTCTGTGATGATTTTCCTTCCCCCCTTTCCCACTTCCCAGGAACAAACCTCTCACATCACCACTTTGCCTGCCATATTTACCTTTCATGAAAACCAGTGTGTCTGAAAGAGGTCATTGCTACCCTTTTGAAGAGGCCTTTATTTTTGTTTTATTGTGTTTATTTTTTGTTGTGCCTGTGTGGGAAATGAAGCTTTAGTGGTTTGAAAAGGCAGGAGCAGGCACAGGCATTGTTTCAATTAGCACATTGGGTCTGTCACCCAGTGAAATGAAAAGATCCTTTAAGCAGCTGCTTCTGTGGCTGCTGTCTGATCATCTCTGGCTTCATGTTAATCTGTGGGGGTCCTCAAGAGTCCGACTGCAGCAAGCTTGAAGCCCTTGGATGTTGAGGGATGGCAGGATGAGAAGAACAAAACTGAGCTCACACTCGCCTTCTCTTCCTCTGCAAGTGCTGCCGCTAAACTTGAAAGATCTTTGCATCATCCCAGGCTCTGCCTTTGGTTGCTGTAATGAAAGTGATTTGCTGTCCCTTGTCTGGTAAATATCCTCTGAAATGACAGCACAGTTGTGCTCTTTCATTGACAGGGAGGAGAGAACAAGCAGGAATTGCAGGCATTTAAGAGAGGCTCTCCAAGGAGCTGTTTGGGGACGCAATTTTCCCTCCCTGCCAAGGCCAGGGTCACCTGCTGCAAGCATGTGTGTTGCAGTAAATGCACTCAGCAGGCTGGGTATCAGCAGTAATTCCATTTTCAGTGACTATGTTGGGGCCTCAGGACCCACACCTTGTGCCCTTAAGTTTTGCTCAGCAACTCCACGCTGATGTTCACCAGCCACAGCTGATGATTGCATTGATTTCACTGGTTATTACCAAAAGGACTTCAGATATCATTAACGTTTTGTGTCATTATCTTTTTTCTCTCTCTCTCTTGACTAATTTGAGGGATTTTACAGCAATTCTGTGCTGGGCAGCTGCCCCATGGGTCATGTCTGCTGGATTGAGCCCTTTTCTGACCCAGAGATGGGGCAACTGAGAGGTGTTTTAAGAACTTTTATTCTATTTTCAGTCTCATGAGAAGGGTCAGACAATACAGATGTTATAATTCACACCATCAGACAATCAGAGGCCAACTATTTCCTATTTACAATACACTGTAAATGTTTCTTAGTGTATCAGCTTTAGCCACACCATGCTGTAAATGCCTTACAGCCAATCATCTAAAATTCCCCCTTGTGGGTCAGAGCTAGAACAGAGAGCACAGAGCTCTACTACAATGCATCTTTCACAGTTCTATTTCTCCAAAGTATCCAGTCTTATTTACAAAACCATGCTTTGAAACTTGTTTCTAATTCCATTTCTCTCTCAACAATGTCTGTCCTATTCCATGGCATTTCTAAGTCAGCATTTCTTATCTCAAGGTTTGCATACAGATGCCCACTATGTGAGCCTTCTGTCAGGCTTTGAGAATTCTCTACAAATTCATTTCCCACATTGTCCACCTCATGAAGGCACTTAGAGCATCCTGGTTCACTGCCACAGGAGGACAGGGTCCTTACTGCATGTTCCTGAAGTCACAGGTGACCAGGACTTTCCAGGCTAGACACATTTATTTTTTTTCCAAATGCTAAAAACTATAATCATATCTGGCTCTTCTGACCTGGTGAATTATTGCTAATATTTTCCCTTTTTCATTTTTATACCTTTGGATAGTTGAAGATGGATATACTCTGCCTTTAATCACTTTGCCAAGCTGGAAATATTTATATATTTATAAAAAAAAGGAAAAAATCTACATTTTATATTTGTGACAAGATGCATGAGCATTGCTGAGCAAGAAGCAGCTGCCAGAACCCACAAATCTCTGGGTTAATTTTACATCCACCAAGCAGGGGTGATATATTTTATAAGTGTGCATTAACAAGATGGTCATCGGGGACTGCTCGTTTGGATAATAAAATAGCCACCAAGTCACTGTTGGGTTTTTGTTGGGTTTTTTTCTTTTTAATTCACTTTTAATGTGTATAAACTATTGTCTTGAAAGGTCTCTGAATGCAGAGCAAGAGTGGAGAGGGGAAAGGCAAGGAACCCATGGAAAGCTGCTCACAGAGCCATTGCAAACACCACCCACACTCAGTTACTGGTTAACTGGGACAGGATGGGCTCAGCCTGATGCCAAGCCCCAGAACCTGCCCCATTTGCTGCAGGATGTTTGTCTTGCCACAGGTACCTGATGGATGAGGATGGGATGGGTGTCATGCTGAGCATAACACGAGCACAAAAAAGGTCAAAATGCTACATTTGTTGTTTGCCTTTCCTGTCTGACAGTACCATTCCACAATTCTGAGCTTTCAGGTCTTTCCGCTCTGCCCCAAGACTACTTGGAAATGTTTTGAGTAGGCTATCTGTAGGCTATTTAGGAAAAGGAAAGGTTTTGAGGAAAATCTTGGACTCCAATGTGTCTCCAGAGCAATCTTATGTTTACAACCCTGGTACACTTAGCTAGAAATGTGCTTTCAAAGCTTTGCTTGCTTGCTCCGGACTAGATATTTCATTCCAGATAAATACAGAAATGGGAGCATTCTTACCCAAACTTTTCTGGTTGCCATGAAGTGCTTTGTCATTTAAAAAAACCCCAAAAAAACAAAAGAAGAAGAAAACAACCAGCTCCTTTCTTTGTAATGCATTTCTGGTTACTGGGAATAGGCCCTGTACTGGTACCCTAAGCCAGGTATCAGCTCTAGGTTTACTGCACTTCTCACAAGAGTGTTTATTTGCTGGGTGCTATTCTGAAATTGCATTTTATTCTTTAAGGCTTTCTTCACTTTTTTGATGGTGTTTTGGGTTTATTTTTTTTTTTTTAATTTGCATTAAACTGGTCCTGATTTTCCAAATAGACTCTTACACAATAGAAGGCACCAAATGCAGGAGCCCATTTACTTTCACAATATTTTGGGTAAAAGGATTTAGGCTGAAGCAGAGACAACCTAATTGTTGTAGCTTGGAAGTAACTTTAAACATGAAAAACAATTTGCTCCCTGAATTCTTCAGCCAATCCATTAAGCCTACATGATTCATTCTTTCAAACACTTCTTTATCTCTGACTAGATTTACTACACAGCCAAGCTATGTCCAGTTTGCACCTGCCTGACCCCAGGGAATTAATCTAATTTTCTGTCTGTAGATAAGGGGCTGAAGTTTGCCTGGAGGCTGGGGGAGAGGGGTGAGCAGACGTGTGATGAGGGGTCTGTCACCCATGTAAGTGAGGAGAAACACTCTGGCTGGGTGTCAAAACCACATCAGAGGAAGCAAGCCTTTCCCACTAATTGGTTTCTAAGTGCTATTTATTCCTCTTGTCACCAGATTCACTCACACCTCTGGGAGCACAGCACTCCTCAGTCTGACTTGGTGGGGTTCCTTTACACACTGTCACAGCCTGTGGGGTGTGGCAGCTGCTCTGGGGCACCAAACCCCTCTCCCGCAGGTACAGGAGGGTGTGTGCCAGCTCTGTGAAGGAATCAAGGCTCCCAGGGCAGTGTGGAGCTTGTGGGCCACTGAGCCTTGCTGTCCTGCACTGGGGATGCTCAGCAGAGCAGGGAGCAGAGCCGAGTCCTGCCCACCCCCAGCAAACCTGGGAACATTCAGGGTCAGGTCAGATGTGGCTTTGAGCTGCCTGGTCTGGTTGAAGATGTGCCTGCCCATGGTTGGATTATTTGACTTCTAAGGATTCCAGCCCAGTCTGTGATTCTGTGGTTTCTGGGCCCTTCTTTACCAGGAGAGATTGCCAAGGTGGCTTTGGCTGCACGTTCCTGGCCACTTGCAGTAAGTGGGGTGGGCCCTGTGCAGGATTGGGTGAGGGACCCAAACCAAAGAAATAACTCTGGGACATGATGGGAAATTGTTGTTTTAAAACCAAATTAGCTCCCAAACACATCCAGCTGCATGGGATGAGCCAGGAGGTGAGGAGGTGACCACGTAGTAACCCTGCTCACTTCCCTCCTCCCAGCTGAGCGTCAGGGAAACTTCTTGATCCTCTTTCTTCATTCCAGAGGCAGCCAGGCTGTTTTCCTCCCACGAGGAGATGGGAGAAGGAGGGGAAAAATGACAGATTTGTGAAAGGAGCACTGTGCCTCTGACAGCTTGCAGATGCACAGGAAACAAGGTTGGCAAAAGGCAGCATTAGGTGTTCCTGCTGCCATCTAATGGTGTCCAGCCAGGTGGGTTAGCCTAACAGACACAGAGTAATGGATTAGCTGTACCAGAGCAAATGCTTTATTGGCAAGTAACCATTTGCAACCTACTGTGCTCTTCCACCCAGAATTTTCCTACTTTATTTCCTGACAAACCACTGTCCTAGCACCACCTAGTGTCCTGCCTGGCAATTCAGATGTCCTTAACATGGGAATTCCAGGCCTAAAGAAGAAAATCCAGGAGGATTTTCTTGGGTTTTTTTAAGCTAACATAGGTTCCTACAGCACCTTCAGAAAAGTCTATAGTTGTACCATCTGAAATAATGCTTTTGTTTCCAAATCCTGTCATTACTTAACATGATTGTCTTCTCTCAAATGTCTGAAATCTCTCTGCATAGAAAAGGGCAGCAATCAAGAACATTTCCTGACAGGGATGTTGAAATTTTCGCTTTCAGAAGGGGTATCTTGGCTGAATAAATGAGGAGAACAGAGGTATTAAGAAACATGAAAGATGCAGGTTCTTCAGTGCCAGTGGCAAGGCAAGACAGTGGTTAAAATTTTGCTGCTTAAAAGTCCTGGATTATTTCCAAGAGGATGGAGAAATGGAGAGCAGAGTGTGCTGCAAAGAACAGCAAAACGAGACCACAGTGTGCCTGGCAATCCGAGCTGGCATGCAAAGAGGTTGAAATTACTGCAAAGTGTCCCATTTCTCATGAAGTCAGAAGCACAGCAGGAATGTTGGCACTCCCCATTCCAGCCTCCAAGCAGCATGTATCATTATAACTTATTGCCAAACTCTGGTTTATTAGCACTACAGAGCCAGGAGTGTGTGTTTGTATCCCTTCTGTCACATTGCATCCACGGGGTTAAGCCTCACAGTTTGCAAAGTGGAGCAGACTAATTATCATCCATAAGAAGTGACTAAAATCTGACAGTCACATGTCTCCTGGGAAGGACAGCCCAGGGGATGTCAGCGAGGAGGGAGGGGGAAAAAAAAACACTTTGGGGAAAACTTTCCCGAGTTTTCAGCAGTTCTGGTGGTGTGTTTTCCCCTGGTGTGTCACAGAAATCCCAGGCTGCAGAAACAATTTTGATGGATGTGTCTCAAGGACTGTGGTGTGTGTGTGAGTGTCACCACCACTGTGTGGCTGACACCACCACCACTGTGTGACTGTGGCTGTCACAACCACCACAGTATGTTACCAACACCACTGTGTGTCACCACTAACACTGTGTGGCTGTCACCACCACTGTGGGTGTGTGACTGTCACCACCATCACCAGAGTGTGACTATCATCACCACTGCTGTGTGAGTGTCACCACCGCTGTGTGAGTGTGGCTGTCACCACCACCACTGTGTATCACCACCACCACCACTGTGGCTGTCACCACTCCTGTGCGAGTGTCCCCTCCACCCCTGAGTGTCCCCACCCCCCTGTGGCTGTCACGTCCCCACCCCAGTGTGAGTGTGGCTGCCTGCTCACGCTCCCTGTTGTGGCCAGCCCCAGCTGCTGACACAAAGGGTCAGCACAGCCGTGGAGAGCCCCACCCTGGCCATGGCCACTGCTCTGAGCACTGCTTCACCTTCTCCAGAGGGCTCTTCCCAAGGTCCCCCTTCCTTCCTTGTTGCCCCTTTCCATGCCACAGCTGCAGGAGAGGGGCTGTGCTGTAGGAAACACCAGGGCTGTGGGTTGCTGAAAGCTTGGGGGCCCTGTGTCAAACCAGGGCTGCTTTTGAAATAGATCAGCAGAATAAATTATTAGAGGAAGCAGAACTAACTTCTGAAAGAGCCCTTTTTTGATAACAATAGATTTTGGAGAGGAAGAGAGTCACATGAATAGCATGTGACAAAGAGAGGAGCTCACTGACAGGGGTTACCTGAACCCCCAGCAGCTGCTGAGCACCCCCGTGCTTGCTGATGTGAGCACACTCCACCTGAAGCTTGTCACTTCACTAATGACATGATTGCTAAGATTTTGGGTGGGGATTTGTCCTAACAGATGTTTTTCATCACTTTCTTTTTTTTTTTTTTTTAATTATTCCTGATGCTTTTACCTATCAAATTGCAGACTTCTTCAAAGGAAAAGGAATAGGCAGTTGTCATAACAACAAAGCTCTTCATTACCACAGGAACCTTTGACAGCTTTATTTAAAACATTAAAAAAAATTAAAAGAAGAATCCAACCAATTATTTTTATCAGTCTGATTCATGTTCTTTTTAAACAGATTACAGTGTGTTCTCTAGCAGTTACACTGTGAAGGGAGTATGGCATGAATATTTATGATAATGTAAACTTTAGGAAAAAAATTTAAAAGTGAGTTTGTTGTCTTTATGAGCTTCCTGTGGCAATAGCTCACCTTGCCTTTTAATTAGAGGATATGATGTGAAATTTAAAGGTGGAATTTTTCTTTTTTCCTCACATATGTAAAGCAAAAAAACCAAGTGTGTTCCAGAAAATTATGTCTTCCATTTTTCAAGCCAAAAAAAGGATATTAGCATCCTGAAGCTAGAGGAGGAGTGATTTGTTTGTTGAGAGGTGGAGGCCCTTTGCAAAGTTTAGGACAGGCTCCTGTTTTTAATTCTCAGTTCCCTGAAGCTGAAAGAGAACAAAAACACAAGAATTACTGTCCCATCTCACAGAAGAGGAAGATGCAGGGAGGTGTTGTCCACAGCCCCTCTACTCCCATGAAATAGCCAGTTTATTGGGAAGTGCGACTGGCTGGGGCAGGAGAAGCAGGAGGCAGATCTGGGGACAGAGCCCTGCCTGCCCACAGGAACCAGGAGCCAAAGACTCATTGTATTTCTTCACACAAAAGAGGTAAATAGCTCCAGCTTCTTCCTGTTTAACTTGCACACTCAAATATGAAAGATGCTTTTCTGGATTTCACATTCTAATTCTTAGTCTGAAATAAAGGCTAAATGCCTTTCATCTGTTCAAGTCATTTACAGTACCCTTAGCAAAAGGATTTTTTTACAGCAAAGTGAAGGATAATAGTGGAATTGTTAAACTCCTACCCTTAAAATAAGCCACATTTGTCCTCAGTTTGAACAGTGATGTTTCTTGCTGGGCGTAATCAACAACTTAATTCTCTCCCTAAGCCAAGGAAAGAATGAATATCTGCAGAGACCTATCATTCTGTCTCCCATCCATAAAGGAATATAACAAGCAGCTGTTGCATTTATCTTAAGAAGATGATAACTCTAAATTGCCTCATGTCACAGGCACTTCTCCTGCAGATGTCCCCAATTCCTCCATCAAGAGGATGACCATGAAAAGCAGGGAAAATCCCAAATACATAAGGTCAGACTCCTCTCCCAAAATAATAAATTACTTAACCTCGGATGTGTTGGGACCCTATTTCCTGCCAGTCTGGGGGCAGAGAGGTTTTGATTTACCTTTAAAAACAGGCTGGCCACATACAGCAGGACTTGTTTTCTCCCTGGGTGGAGAGGATGGGGTGCTGTAGGTGTTATCTCCTTATTTCCTTCCTCCTCCACCTACCCACAGGCTGGGTTTGATGGCTTCCCTCCGAGGGGAAATGTGGCCCTGGCTCTCCCCTTCCACGAGCTGATGTTGGGAGTTATTATTTAATGATGACAACTGCACACATACAAGGTACTGCATTAGGAAACACACACACCATCTGCCAGATCCCAGGATTTAGCTGTGGGTGTACAAGAGAGGAGCCTTATGAGCATTAACTTTATTCCAGGAGACCATAAATGCAGGTCTCCTTGCACAGCACTGCCGAGGGAGGCATCCAGGGGAAGAGCATTCCTCCATGATATAGTCATTACTGCTTCAGCAAGATGTTAATTTTTACAATAAATAAGCTTAATTTTTTTTATGCAGATCGTTTTGGAAAATAAACAGGCCATTTTTATGAGCTACTTAGACCCAGGGCTGGGATGGGATTTGTGGTAAAGTCCTGCATACACCACAAATAGTAAGCAATTTTGAGTTCCTGGGGAGTTCCTGCAGTTCATTATTTCTTGTGGGTTTTTAAATAACTTATAAGTGCAACATTTTTGCATGTTTCAGAGCATTTAGAAAGCAGAATCATTGCCGGGAGGAGCTCAGTTCCTGATTACCAGAGAAAGAAGGTGACTGCAATCCATGGGCTGAGCTTGTAGTTTTACCACAGCACCTTTCTCTGATTGCTTCTGGAGAACCTGTATGGAAAACAGAGAGTGGGGGAGCTCCTGTGGGAGAGCCTGACCACCTTGGAAGCAGGAAATCCCTTGGGCTTGAGTGTGGTCTCCTCTGCTAGCCATGTTTGTCACTTCAGCAGAGGCTAGCAAACAGCAGGAAACTCAGTTCAGGTGTCTTTAACCACAGACTTCACTTTTAGAAAGAAAGTAATAATGCAGCTTTGGACCCCTGAGGATATCACTATCCTGCCTGACATGGGCTGTGAATAGCAATGTACAATAGATGTGTGATTCTGATGTGAATTGTTGATTAATGTTTGCTGAAGGAATAATGCAGCTGTTGTCTTGAGGATAACAGAGATGTTGTCTTTCTCATGAAGCATTAGAGAAAGAAATGATATTACAAGCCAGAGTTAGGCATTTGATATCTTACATGACTAAATCTCAAGAGGGGACTGATTTTGCCTTCTGGCCAGCCCTGAGATGAATTCATTTGTATGACAGCCTCTGTTATGACACTAGATATGATATCATGTCCTGGCCACAAGGTTTCACAGTTTTGGTGAGATCCTGTGAAGGAGATGAATCATTCCAGCCTGGCTTTCAGAAGACAAATGTGGCAGGTTCAGCTGCTCCTGTTGACCTTGTGGGACATGGCTCAGTTCATAGAATCACAGAATGGTTTGGTTTGGGAGGGACCTTAATGTTTCTCCAATTCCAACCCCCCTGCCATGGGCATGGACACCTTTCAATAGACCAGGGTGCTCAAAAGCCCCATCCAGCCTGGCCTTGAGCACTTCTAGGGATGGGACATCCACAGCTTCTCTGGGCAATCTGTGCCAGGGCCTCCCCACCCTGACAGTAAACCTGCCTTGTGTCTGCCTGGGAGCCTGGGTAAGGGTGTGCAGCCTGAGCCTTCATTCCTATCTTGTAAACAAGCTGATTTCATATTGTTAGGAAATCTCATTTTCTCTTTATCTGTGGAAATGATGCTCAGGCACTGTGGAAAAGGGGATCACATAACCAGGTTAGTTTTGGCTGCATGCAGGCACACGTTGTGTCACTGCATCACAGAGGCATCATCATTTCAGCAGCTACAAGTTTATGTAAAACACTTCCATTCCCCGTGGCAGGAAGGTTTATTAGCACTGTATTCCTCTTCTTGCTATCCACTGAGCCAAGGAGCTGTGTCTCACAGTTACAGAAAGGAAAATATAATATCTAGGCTGGCTTTCCTAGTGCAGCCTAAGGGGATTGCTGTGGCTTTCACCCACACCTAACACATCCTCTGCAGGACAGGGGATCCCAGTGACACCAGGCAGCAGCCTTGGTCAGGTCTGGATACAACACCAAGGCAACCACAGGGGCCATGCTAACAATCCAAGCCATGAACAAACTGGCAGCCAACTGGAGCTGACCCTAGGGACCCACCTGAATGAACAATGCTCCCTCCACACCCTTGGGCAGGATCACCATGGAGTCTTGAAACTCTGCAGCTGTCAAAGAAACCGTTTATTTTAAAACATTGGCTCTAAATCAAATTCTAGGCAAAACAGCAAGCACAGGAAAACATCAGTAGTTTCATTTGGTAAGGTAGGTACAAGTGTTTGTGTGCATTTTTTTTTCAAACATGTTTTATAATGTAAATACAACCTGGATGAGAAAGAGAAAAATTGTTTTCATCATGAAAGCAACTGTAATTCCCAATTAAACAAGTCCTAATAAATGTTGGTATTGTTCTGTCTCTGTGGAGGCCACCACTAGCATCCCACAGTGTGGAGCCCCCCAAAGCTCTTGTTTGTTTCTAAAGCGATCAGGTCACACCACTCTGTTCCCCCCAATTTATTTAAATCTGTTACTTTATTTCAAGTGCTAATTATCTCTCACAACAAACAGAGCCTTGTCAGCTGCAATTACTGGCATTACAATAGATTATCAACAGAAAAGTGTGTCTTGAAGCAAGAAGTGTTGCCTTGGTTACCAACCCAAAACGCTCCTGGATTGCATCTGTAACCACAATTTCCTGATTATACCTGAAATATTTCATGAGCGAGGCCCCTCTTTTCCTCCTAAATTAGTGCAGCCAAATTTTACCCTACAGAACCGTGGATTTAAATCACAACAGAGCGAGTTTGGAGCCAGTGGTACCATACCCTAAAGGCAAAAGGAAGGGGTTCCATTCCGCATGAGCAGAGGGGGATGCATTTTGCTCCTGTAGAATCATCCCTGTGCTTTCCCAAGCCTTGTGCCTGGCTCATAAACGAGAGCAGGCTGTTGCCCAGGAAAGCAAAGCGAAGCAGGTGTGCTCCACCAGGCCCTTCTCCTCCCTACCAACCACCCTGACACGTGCAGAGAGCTAGCATGGGCTGGGAGCCTTGGGCTGGTTGTGGAGGCAGCTTTCAGGATGGCTGTGGGGGGAGAGAGGGGCTTGGTTTGCCTTGGCAGGAGGAGAAATGTCAGCCACAAAGGAAGCACCAGTGCCGGCGAGGAGCTGGGAGGTTGGGGATGAGGAGCTGGGAGGTTGGGGATGAGGAGCTGGGAGGTTGGGGATGAGGAGCTGGGAAGTTGGGGATGAGGAGCTGGGAGGTTGGGGATGAGGAGTTGGGAGGTTGGGGGTGTCCCTCCTCCTGTGTCACACAGCCAAAAGTTAAAATGCCTCTGCCTGAGAGATGTGTGCTTGTCTTTCATCCCACCTAGGGTGGGTTTAAACAGGAAGGAAACAAAACCAGTGTGGAAAAGGTGCTGAAACTTTGTGACCTTGTCAGCTGAGGGAGGTTCCGGCACTGCTCAGGGATGTGTGTCAGTCCCCAGAGGGGATGGATGACAGAAAAAGAGCAGGGATGCCTAAGCTTAATTTCCATTTGTGGGAACCCAGAACATCCCTCTGGCAGTCCAGGATGGCTATGACTCTTGCTAGGGGGCTCAGAAGCCCTGGCATGGAGCCCAAAACACCTGTGGTTTTGATTATGACCCGTGGAGCAAATTACCAACCTTAGATGAAGACCAGCAAGCCACAACAGTTTAGGTAGAATAATAGTGAAGTTATCACGGGGTGGAAAAGCGGATTTTAGGGTCTTTGGTATGGGGGTTCAGGGGGGCAAGATGGAGGGAACTGGATGTGTCCAGCCTTTCTCCTTCTTCTTCTTCTTCTTGGCCTCCATCTTCTGCTGTGATGTTGGCACTTTTAGATTGGTTTAGAGCAGAAGCTCACTGTCTAACACAGGTGATAGGTACTGGAAAGTAATTGTAAACATTGTACACGTAGTTTTTAGTATAAAGACATAACAGCACCCCAGGGGCAGGCAGAGTGCCTGAAACTGTCCTGCTGGACAGATCTCAGCAGGACAGGAGAAAAAAAATTATAGATATGGAACAATAAACAACCTTGAGAGCAAGAAATGAAGAGCCCTGACTCCTTCTTCAAGCGCCGGGCTGGGAAAAGAGACTTTTCTCAGGGTCACTCTGACCAGTAGAGATCCCGACACCATTAAATGTCAGGTCTATCCTAAACTGCAGTCCCACTGTTTATTTGGAGTCTATTTTATGAGGACTTTTTCCCTGCAAAAAGAGTCGTCACATTGCAAAATTGTGAAGCTGCATATAATGGGATGCTGACTGCACAATGCACTACAGCCATGCTCTGCTATTATTTAACAATTTAACTGTTTATTTGGGCCCCCAGCTTGTGACTCTTAATCTTTCATGAGCAGCTTTCCCCTTCTGTGCTTCCCAAAACCCTCGTGATCAATTTTAATGCACACACATCATCTCCCTAGCCTTGAAATGGCTGACTAGCCCTTTGCCCATCTTTATGCCTAAGCCTATCAAGATCTCCAAACAATACATTAGCTTACCCTAGAGGAATCTAAAAATTCCTCTAAAAACGCTGGGAATGCTGACCAATTGGGGTAAAATATGGTGGAAGTCTTTGCTTTCCTTTAAGTTCTTTTTAAACTGGGGATTTTCAGATCCTGTGAGGGGTGTGGTGTCAGGACATTTGGCCAGAGAGGAGGAGAGGAGCCCTGGACCTGTTTCCTCCCCTCTCCTACAGCAGTATGGGTCTGCAAGGATGGGGCTGCATTTTCCAACCTCCCTTTGGGTAGCTGTACCATGGCACAGGAGAGATTTATTTAGTGGGTGAGAGGGAGGGAGACCACAGCCAGTTGTGTGCTTGTGGCATTTTGCTTAAAAGATGCTGAGTTCCAGTCCCAGCTCTTTCTGTATTTTATCTGTGTAAAATCCATGCAATGTAAAAAAAAGATCACTCCCAAATATCAAATACTCTTGCATGCATTATGTGTTTCTTGCTTGTGCACCCTCTTTCTCCTCTTTTCCCAGCTCAATTCACTCCTTGGCTTTTCAGAAGAGCTGCTACCTTCACTCGCAGCTCTTATGGCACACAGAGCATTCCCACATCTGTAAGGGCACCGTGCCACCACTGGGCTGTGCCTTGGTGCTAAGGGATGGACACGCAGGTCTGAGTCCTCTTACAGTGAACAAAAACATGTCTGGATGTGCTGAGTCTCCTTAAGAGATGTAACACTGCAAAACCCAATTGGCAAAGTGAGGGTGAGCCCAATTTTCCTCTCTTGGGTTCCTCAGAAGGGCTGGATCAGTGGGACTGCTGTGAAAAATAAATCACTGCTGATGGAAATATCACCTTGGAACCAGTCAAACCCACTCTGAGGAACATGGTTTTATTTCAGCTCTGGAATCACTGTGTAGGAATAAATAAGAGGCTTTGGGGGCATTCTGCAGATCATTGGGGAGCATACTGCAGAGTCTCATCTTCACTCACGTTTTTCATCCCCTCAATTTGCACAGCAGGAGCACTGATTTGTACTCACAGCAGAACTGGCTTCTGTTTATCCAAACCCAAATATAAATATTTCCATAAAGATAAAATTTTAATGCAGGGCTTTATGACAAAGGCTGTTATTTGCAGGCTGCCATTAACAAATCCATGCTGCTGTGGTTTAAGTGGGAAAATTTAGAGCTGATTATAAAATGTTGTAATCAGGTGCAGCTAAGAAGATATGATAATACCTGAACTGGAGACAGAAGGTCCTGTTGGGGATAAAAAAGCAGAGTGAAGGACTAAGGCCAAGCCTAAAAGGGCACAGCCAGTGTCTAGCATGGCAGCACCATCAGAAGAGTTGCATGATGAGGTTCTCCCCCAGAACGGATTTCCATGAGTTAGCCCAGGGAGAGAATGGGAATCAACACAGCTCCTTCACAGATACATTTTGGCTGCTTCAAAAATTAACTCATTAATTCTAAGCAAACAGAAATTCAAATAAAAGTTAGTCTGCTTTAAGAAGAAGTAACTAGAGCAGAGGGAAATGGCAAAGCAGCACAGAGAAAAGTCTGGATACCCAGAGAGGGACAGGTTAGTCCATTATGCTCTTACTAAAATGAGACTCCTCCCACTTTTCCCTAACTTTGGTATGTGCATTATTTTTGCTAACAGCCTCTGTGGTATCCTGAACCCATTCTGAGGAAGGAATAGGAGCTGATTGCAGCCAGGCCCTGGTGTTTGCTGAGCTGGGCAGAGGAGGAGGAGGAGAGCAGACTATGGCGCTCGGGATGGCGTGGGCACGAGCAGCTTTCTGTGATTCCTCACATGTGGCACTTGAGTGGCCTTTAATGCGTTTTGTCTGCATGAAGCCAGCCCTGGAATAGGCCTAAAAGGCTCCCCTGCTAGAGTGCAACAGGTTTTGACAACCACCAGTGCTCAGAGGAAGAACAAATGTGTGATTTAGACCATTGTCGAGGACTCTGTCCCTGCAAAGAGAGTTGTCACATTGCAAAATTGTGAAGCTGCATATAATGGGGTGCTGACTGCTCAATGTGTTACAGCCATGCTCTGCTATTATTTAACAATATAACTATGGTTATTTACCAATCTTAGATTGCCAAACCACAGAGGAGCAAAACTACATGAAAAAACTTAGCATGTCTAAAGCAAAAATTTGTTCTATCTCAGGCCATGTTATTATATTTTAAGATTTTATTAAGAAATAAATTTATTGAGCATTGTTTGCCTTAGAGGTGAGTAGCTCTGAAACTCTATTTCTTGTATCCACATAACCATGCTTCAGTAAATTTTGATGTTTTAACAAGAGTTTGGGGTCAGTTTCCTTAGGCAAGCTGAAGAAATTATTTCTGATGATTTAGTTAGTAGTGGTGGTGTGGTTTTCTGTAATCATACACCAGGCAGCTGGAATGAGGTGGAGAAATTAATCTCTGGTGCACCTTTAGAGTAGATGGATAAATAAACCCAAAAGGAATTGAAAGAAAAACATAACTTTAGACTTATTCTAGAACTACTTTTGTTTTCTGTATACAATAGAAGTTTACATGAAGAAGACTGAGAGTGAGAGGCACTGGGAAAGTTAAAAAACCCAATTCCAATGGATAGTTAATATGAAATTAACAATGTGGCACTGTGCAAGCACAGAAGAGAGGGAGCTACTTCATCCCACAGCCTTTGCTGTAAGGAAAAAAAATAAAAAGCAACTTTAAAATGCAGCCTTCGATTTTCTTATTTTACTCCCTTTCTCTGAATGTCCCTTATTTGTAATGCTTGCTTCTGCCTTTCTGACAAGCCCCAAATTCCTCAGCTCCAGGAGCTGTGGGCACATGAGAGCTGGCAGATCAGGCCTTGGCTTCCCTTCCCTTCCCTTGGAACATGCTCCCTTCTCAGATGGGGTGCTGCTCCAGAATAGAAATAACTAATGGCACTGGGGCTGCTTGAAAGCCACATGGAGGGAGGAAAGAGATGTTATTCACTTCAGCAGTGCAAATAAAGTGAGAGCTTTCTTTCTACAGGCGTGTGTGGGAAGGGCATCAACAGAGCAATTACATGGTGGGTGGGAAAGGGGATTTTGTCACTTTGGCAGTGCTGGCAGACAGAAATAAACTGCTTCTAGGGGAATAGCAGGGTAAGAACTTGCACATCAAGAGCATAAGCAGAATTAAAATGGGCCCTTAAGGGGATTTATTGAGGGCTGGGTTTTTTTGTGTTTTTTTTAAAGTGCCTAAGGCCCCTCCTATTTCATTGTGAGCAAGCCAAGAATCAGGAGCAGGGTGAAAAAGTGAGCAAGTTGTATCAGAACTAGTAAGAAACTCTTCTGACTGCAAGAATTTGACTGCAACTCTTATGCAGCTGTTACAGAAGGTGCAGAATGGCACATTCAGCGTGCAGGGCTGGTGAGAGGAGTAGTGGTCAACAAAGCAGAGTGTAAGAAACCCTCTCCTTTTTCAAATTAAAAATGGAGTCCATTTCCAGAATAGAAGAGAATAGAATGTAGCATGGAATGGAATGGAATGGGAATAGAATAGAATAGAATAGAATGTGCTGAGTTGGAAGGGAACCCTCAGATCATCAAGTCCAGCCCCTGGCCCTGCACAGGACACCCCAAGAACTGCACTGTATGCTGGAACTACTTGTGTTTGTTTCCTGGTTTCTCTGGAATTTCACATTACTCATAGGAAGGCATAAGGCAAAGCCTGCTCCATGTTGACTGGAATAGGGAAAGGAAGCATTGCTGCTCTGCACCCACAACTGCAAGGTGCTGCTGGCCTTTTCTGGGAAATAGAATAAAAATATTTCTAACACAGGTTACAACAACATTGAACCATTGTTAACACATTCAGGTGATGGAGATGGTTTTGCTCCTTTCTCATGTTTTTTCTTGCTAAAAGAAAACCTGTAGTGATGTCCACCAGTGCAGATGAACAGACAGTTGTAACGTGATAGTGATGAATAGGAAATAGCAGATTGCTTCAAAAGAAAGATAAGAAATGTGGTGTGTGGAACAGAGAGGGGTCCCCCCTCACATATAAAACACACACTGCAATTTCATGGGCCCCAGATGCCAACAACCAAATGTGAGTCACTCATTGCTTAGTGGAGCAGCTCATCAGAGTCCTTTGGTGCCCCAGTGCTGCCAGCAGCAGGCTGGGCTGCCATGCAGAGCACTGCAGCTGAGACAGAACAAACCTGCCTTCAGCTAGACAGCCTGCAGATGTTTGAGATGGCAGATGATTGGTGATGTCACATAAAATTGACAGCTCTTCAGACAAAAGGAAGGAGCTTGACTTAATGAGTGCTATGGGTGGGTGTATAAGCAAAGACTTTACTAAGAATTATCATTACCCAGGAAAGGCAATTTTCAGCTGAATTGACATTGCAGTAATTAAGGGCCAACATAGAGAATCTTGGTCATTATAACTATTTAAATTTCCAAATTGCTTAGTTTAGAATTGCTTATGCTTGAAGTGCTACTGACAGCCCCATCACTTTCTATTCTCAGCCAGCTTGATTGGCAAATTGATGAGGTCTGTACCTCACAGCCACAGTTCCACCTTGGTGCCAAAAGTCACTACCTGGAGCAGAACAGCAAGCAGCAACTATGGTCACATCAAACCACAGTGAATTTAAGTTTTAAGTTCACTCCTTGATAGTGGAAATGCACATCAAAGGGGTCACTGGGTAGCAGATTCTTAAAAACTGTGGTGAAGGATGTCTTCATATTTCAGTTATTTAAGTTTACCTTGCCTGTGAATTATCAGCCTAGTTGGACTCCACACTGCTGGACTGCTTCAGAACCCAATTTTTTTCCTGACTTTTTTCCTCTGTGTTGTCAGCCTCAGGTGGACAATGCTTTTCAAATGGCAAACGTTATTCTCTGGTCACAGGAACTTTCTTCAGAGATGGATAAAAGAAACATCTGGACCGACTGAGGGGATTGCATTATGTCTTGCAGGAACTCTCCTAATTCTAAAAGTGAATCATTATATGTTGTACCTGCCAGTCGCTTTAATTCCCTTGTCATAGCAAAGTCAGAGAGACTGGGAGACACAAACCATATTTTTATTTTAACAATTTAGAAGACTTTGTGCATTATTCTGCAGGAATGGAGGCACTGGTCTCCTTTAGCTTTGGCATGTTGGCCTCCTTTTTTTCCCCCTGTAAAAACATATTATTGTGCACTTATTGTGCACTTTGTTCTACCAACTTAAAGAGAGAGAAATTGTTTTTTTAGTCCCTCTTCCTCTGTACTGTCACTTTTGATTCACAGTTGCTAAGCATTGCAAAAGCTCACCAGAGGGACACTCTCATAGTGTGATTTGCAAACTTTGAAATAACACCCACCAGCAGAAGCACCATATGCTACCAAGTTGCACAGTAAACTGACAGCAGTATTTCATTTATAATTTGAATTTCCAAAAATGTCAGCATTTTTCACATCAACAAATGCCTCTCAGCTTGCAGTGCATGACTCTTTCCTCTGAGTGGACATTAAATTGTGCTAATTCTGCTTGAATTTCTGCAGGCTTTATTAATGAAAGACACATTAAAATCAATTCTCTTTTATTATGGCGACTTGTCATATTGAGACAAAATAAATCTGTGAATTTTCTGAATGTGCAGATAAGTCACTGGGCTTAAATGCTCACCCCAATGTGTGTGGAGTTTATGGCATGTGGACTTTGAGGCCCTTTGTAACACTGATAATCCAGTGCACCCTCTTTGATAATCAAATAAAGTAATAAGGAATAGTTTTTTTAATCAATCAAAGGCAAACTTCACATAAAACACAAGCTGTTCCCTTTGTGGTTAATTTTCATCCAGCTGCACTTAAGTACAACAGAGCCAGCAGAGAAAACTACTTGGCAACACTTCCTAATTAGGGGACGTTAATTACAGCTAAATACTATACAATTTCTATCTTATAAGAGTTCACCTAAATCAATGTTATTATGGTACTAAAGGAATTAATAATGATTTCATACGCAGAAGCTGTTGCCAAACTACCCATTAGTTCAGAGTTTAAAAGGACTTTACAATGAAATCTCTAAATCTGCCTTGCAGAAAGCACTGGAGCGCTCGCAGACAATCACACATGGCACTTGCATTGTGCATTAACAACTGTGCCTGATGGCATCCCCTGCTCCTGCCAGGGTGTTGGTGGGCAGGGAGGGAAAGGCTCTGCAGGACAAGGCACACGTCCCCACAGAGCTCTGTCCATGAGTGGAGATCCGTCTGTCCTTCCACGGGCAGGTTTGGGGGCAGGTTTCATGGGGCAGGCAGAGCCTCTGGAAAACCCACAGGGTTGGAGTTCTGGATGCTGAGAATTTCAGACTTTCTGTGCTGACAGACTCTGACTCCCAGGAGAGCACTGCATTTCACTTGAGGCCATGGAGAAGCTTCCAGAATTGATTGATAGCACTGGGATTATGGGTGTGTAGTTGGTTAGAAGTCTGTAATATCACAGGGCAGAAAACTTAGAGTTTGGGGTTTTAGAATATAGCAATATATATGAGGCAAGATGGAGATTTTAGGGCAGAGGTTGGTCCTTCTTCACTTTCTTCTTCACCTTCTTCTCCATGGGTTTGGGTGGTATTATGCAATCAGACAGAAAAGTCCACAGTGCAGACTTGGAGTGATTGGTTATTGGGTTAAAAGGGAAAATTATTTAGGTGTCATTTCTTAATAGGACAGTTTAGCCTTAAAAGACCTTGTAACAAGAGATAGTTGGCCATTTTGTGCCTTGTTAATGAAAGACTGCAGAACTCCCTGCTGTGAGACTGTAACTGATAAGAAATAATAAATACCTGAGCCTGAACGTGAGTGATAGTCTCAAGTGCCTTCAATCCTGACCTCGACAGAGGTAGAAAAAGGGAGCCAAAAACCAGCAGCACAGACATTTCCCAGGTCAGGTCCCAGTCCTGAAATACAAATTGGGATGTGTGGGCTGGGATCACAGCCCCTCTGGCTGCCAGGCCGGGGTTCAGACATGATCCTCCACTGAGGATGGAGAACGTCTGGTGGAGCTGATCCATGCTGAAGTGTCCTTCACTGCATCTACTCACATCCATGCTTTAAATGCAACACAAGGATTAAAACACTTTTTCTTGCACCTTGCATTTCTGGCAGCATTTGCCTTGTTAAAATTATGGCTTAACATTTCTAAATCAAATCCAAATTATCAAAAAGGGAGGAACCTTTACCTACTATTCAGGCAGAGAATTTCTCCCAGGTTATTTATCCTTAAACAGGGATCTATTAATGTCACAGCAGCCTTGTCAGTAAAGTGGGAAGAGAGATCAAGACTAGCCTGGATGCACAGAGCAAAGACCTGGTCTGCACAGAGCCAGGGAATTGAGTGAGCAGTTCCTCAGCTCAGGCTTTGCACAGAGCAGTCCTGGATGGTTTAAAGCCTTCTTTGTGCTCACTGGGTTTGAGGCAGCTGCACTCCCTCCATTTTCCTTCAGCACAATTTGTACAACTCCCAGGACTCTCCCTCTGTTCCAAAAACTTGTTGGGCTTTTCCCTCACCCTGAGTTATTGCTGCCCTGGGAAACACTTAGCTGTACCCTTCATTTCCACGGGGAGCTTCTCCCTCAGAGTCCAGCTCCTCTTTTTCCCATTCTGGCCCTTTTGTTCACTGGGGTGGATGAGGTCTGGTTGGTGCAAAGAGATACCTGAATTTGGTGGATGGCAGAAGGGAGCTGCTTTACAACTTCATTGGTTTATTTCCCAGAAATGGACAGAGAAAGATTTGTGTTGTTGCAGTGAAAAGCTGCTCAATTTGTATGTTTTAGAGTAAATCATGATCAAAGCAAGTTATTGATTTATTAATGGCATGTAATTAACTGGCAATCAGCGAACCATAAATCCAGGGTCAACATCAGCACCACAACAGATAAACCACAAAAAGAGATGCTTCCAAAATGTAAATAAACGCTTGTAAATTCAAAAAGAGCCTTCCACATGTAATTGCCAAAAGGCTCCCACCACATTCACCCTGCATGAGGGCGAAGAGGGACCCCACAAGGCTGCATATGCAATTTGGATTCCCTGGACTGTCAATGCACTCAGGGTGTGTGTGGACACACAGGGAGGGGGCACTCCTTGCCTTTTGGGGCTGGGGATGTGAGGAGCTGCCCCCAGAAGGGTGAGAGAACCTGGCAGGAGTTTAATGCCCAGCACAGGAAAAGCCACGTTCAGCAAACACACGCAGAGTTTTGTAAGGCAGCTCCTGAGCTGCCCGGCTTTGAAGAGCCGGCCTCCAACCAAGTTATAAAAGTTGTTTTGCTGCACTGCCCCAGGATGGGAACATCAAAAAGATCAGGAGATAGATGCAAAATTAACCCTTTCTAAGGAGTCAACAGTGAGAACATGTGGAGGAAAGGTTTGTGGATCAATACAGGTATCCACAATCACTAAGGAAGGCAGGCAACACTGGGAGATGTACCAGCCTGCACCTGAAACCATTGCCCTGACTTTTTGTTAAAGTTTTGATCCCTCTGGGGACAGTAATGACTACGTGGGGTTGCTAACCCAAATTTATTCCAACACTGGGTGCCCGTGCACAGCACCCAGCTGGGACACCCCAGAGGAACAAGAGGCACAAGGCCAAGCAGGGAAGCCATGCCCAGAGCAGAAGCCAGGCAGGAAAGCTGCAGGGAGATTTGTGTCCATCAGGATATCACTGCCTTGGGGCAGGATTACCCAGTATTTTTTACATATATTACAGATATTACATATACTACATATATTACAAATATCCCAGCTTACATTTATTACAGATATCCCAGCTTTCACTCCCACAGCCACTGCTCTTCCTTGAATAACCAAGACAGCACTCTGCCTGCAAACCACAGTGTTTGGCCTTTCACTTTGTAGTGAAAGCACTTTTTGTTTAAGAAAACATATCTGTATCAGCAGGAGAATTGCATTTTAGGGAAACATTCAGCAATATTTACACCAGCAGAGCACTAACAGATAGTGCTGCATCTTTCACGTATGGAGCAAAGGGCTGACTTGCAACAGACTGCTATTTTGATAAGAATACCTTCTGCTTAGGAACTATTCTTAAGTTTATTTTTCAAGTGTTATTCCAAATCCATGTTATAAAATGTTTATACATGCACTTAGGAACATGGTTATGGTATAGATGTAAAAGGAAAAAAAAAACCACCCCACAACTGGTGTCTTTTCTCATACTTAAAATGTCAGAATGGATTTGCAGCTCTCTCACCCTGGGGCTGTGCAAATCCAGCCCTCACAACTCGGGGGATGCTGCTAAAGTGCCCAGATGCCCCCCAGGCCCCAGCACACTTCTGTGGTGCTCACATCCACAGGGCAGCCCAGGAAATCCAGGAGCAGAGTGGCTCTGTCACCTTAAGGATGTGAAAGGAGATGTTCCCGTGACAATAAAAGCATTCCTAAGTGCACCTCCAATCATAAATCATTTTCAAAATTGCTCCTGGCTTTTTAATTTCTTTCATTTGGAGGATTTATAGCGCTCTGATGTGCCAGAATGTTTATTCCATGGGCTGCCCGTCACGTGGCACCCCACTGGCACAGCACCAGGCTCCAGTCCATGTTAATCTAAACCTCTGCAATGATCATCTGCAGCTTCTAATAAATGACTGATAACTCTGGGTGTAACTCTTGCAGTGATTAAAGTTAACATCAGCACAGAGTGCTTCAGTGTTTCAGCCTCTTCTTGACGGCTATTTGCCATTCTCCCTTTTTAGTATTGCCATCACTGAAACAAAAAGCTTCTTGTTTGAAAATTATTTATGGAGTGTTGCAGTGCTTTATAAGATTTTCATACACCACTCTGTGAGCTGGGATCCTTTTGGATTAGAGTGTACTCTCAATTTCAGTCCACGGATGAGAACGACTTGATTTCCTTTCATAGATTGCAGCTCCAGAAATGGCCATGAATATGTATTCTGTCTTTTGACACTCCTTTGAGCTGGCTTGTGGGGAAAGCTGTACGAGATCTGAGAAGTTAGAGTGGACCCACAAGACCCATCTGCCTCCCTGTGCAGGCTTGTGCTTTCTGAACCCTCCTGTATTGGGTTGGGTCCCAGCTGAGGGGCTCCTGCTGCCTCCCCAGTGGGCTGCCAAACAATCTTAGACAATGGAGACTTGTTGGCACTCATCCTAAACTCCCCCTTTGTTATTTTTGCCTGGTTGCCCTGATGTAAACCCAGCACCTTGTATCAAACCATTCTTCTCCATTGCTGTCATTCACATTTACCTCCATCAACACTTTTGCACCCATGATGTGCAAAGGCACCAGCCAAGAACCACAACATATCCCAGTAAGGGCTGTGTGAAAACAGGACCAAACAACCAATCCCTGCCTCAATGAGTTAATTGCTCAGATTAATTAAATTTATAATATGTGACAGGAAGTAAGAAATAAACACTGAGGTCTGGAGGGCAAAGCATTTCAGAGTTATAAAAGACTAAATGGCCTGTGCAATCATCTCTCAACCTTTGTAAATGCCACTTTCAGTGGCAATGTTGTTTCCTGGCCCACCTGTCTGTCTCCCAGCCATTTCCAAAACTAAATTGGTGGGAGATTGATTGTGATCCATTTCCTTTTGGTCCTGGTATTCCTCCTCTCCACACGAGGAATACTCCACGTGTTTCTGGCAGGTTCACTTCCACTCTTCCTGGATCCCCTCACTCCTGCTCTGCATCTGGGCTTCTGAGTCATTTCCCCCCCTCCATGCCTTTCCTTCCACTTCACCTGTTCCCTCTGGCATTCCCTGTTTCCTTTACCCCTCTAACCTGTGCCAGTGCCTTTCTCCCCCTCCAGTCTGGCTCTTGCCTGCCAGAATTGCACTCTGGCTGGCTCCATGTGCCACACTGACACCACAAGCAGGATCATTCTCCCCCCTGCCACAGGTTCATGCTCCAAAACACTGGAATTTCATAGGTCTCAACTGCTCCAGTTTCTAAGTGTGGGCTGAAAACTCCCAGCCCACCCCTTATTTTTATTCAGCTTTATCTTCTGACATTCTTTTTGTGAGAAAGTTCAGTCGAGAAAGACACCTACCTAGAAAATTTCAGTCCAAGCAATTAGCTCACCAGTGCCTCAATTGGAGCATAATGGAGAATAAAACGTTTATGACTCCTGTAAGTGGTTGAGACTCCAACTTCTGCCTGGAATAAGTGTAATTTCTGAGGAAGGATTTAAAGCTCTATTTGTGCTTTGCTCATGCACTTCACTCCTGTTCTCTGGAAACATACCCTATTGACCAATTACTCTGTGTTCAAACACACAAGCAGCAATTAACTAACTCATCTGCCTCACCTGTCACACGTGTATTTAAAATTCTCTCTTAGCACCTCAGCATTTCTTAATCTCGTCAGCAAAACCCAAAGCACTGATGTATTCTTAGGCACAGCACTTTTTTTTCCTGCTCTCTCCGTGTGTTGCACCAGTTTTACACCCCATTGAGTTCAGGAGAGCTATACAGCAGGAAATTAGGCCCAAAGTACATATAGAGGTTTAAATCCCATCCTAAAACACTGTAACACACTGCTCTGAGGCCCTCTAATGGAGACAATGGCAGCCACCATCAGCAAAATTAAATGGAATTAACACTAAACAAAGAAATTTCCACTGGAGGAGGCAGCTCAGGGAACACATGCTCAATGAGGAGTGGATAGATACTTCTCTGCAAAGTAACTTTTATTTATGCATTTATTTGTTTATTCAGAGCAGAAGGTCAAGAGGATTTATTTTTTTAGAGAAGCAGGGGTGGGAAATGAATTAAATTAGATCAGAGGGAAGAGTATAGGAGAGACTCCTTGAAGCCTCTGCCTGCACAGCTTTGATGGGGAGGTCATTGCTGCTGGGGCCGTCCCTGCTGTGTCTCCAAGGACAGCCTGTGGGTAGAGGTGATCCAGTGAGTGGCCATGAATACCTGTCCACCCTCTCTGAAAATGCTGTGTGTCATTTGCCTGCAGTCCAGCACACACACTGAAACAGCTCTGTGTTGCTAACACCCCCCTTCAGCCCTGACTGGCAGGGTGGAGCTGCTTGGGGCCACATCTGCTCCTTCCTCTCTGGCAAATCTAAGCCAGCACAATGCCAAGATCCTCCTGCTCATCAGCAGCACTTCTGAGGGATTGTGCACCGGGATCTTACCTGGCATTGTCAGGGCAAGCTTAAGAAATGTTTCAGAAATTACGAAAGAGCTTTGCCTTCATTCCACTGGGGAAACCTTTTCCTTCTGCCTCAGCTGCCTCCTCCTCACCTCCTAATCTTAAGTGTTTCAAAGTAATAGCAGTTGTGGGAATTTTCTCAGGGTAATGGTAGACAAAAGCAAAGATATTTTTCTCAATCACTGTAGGAATATACTCGCACTGGATGCCACCAAGTTGTTTGAGTATGTTGGACATCCACCCTGTAAGAGCAGCAAAGATATCTGTCATTTCTGACTCTTCCTGGAAGCTGAGGCATTAGTCACAGAGCTGTGCCTTTTTCACTTAAGCCTGCATTCCACACTCAGAAATAAAAAAGGAAACCATGTAAAGATTGTTCCCATTTCATTAGCTGACCTGAACAAGCCAAGCAACCCATGCCAGCTCTCCAAGAAATGTAGTGGCTTCCTGTCCACCCTCAGCATGTCTTCACCTATTTATTTAAAGCTCCTTGAGCTTTAAACAGATGCAGAGTAGTTTTTCAGATCAGGAGTTTTTGGGGGCCATTCTGAAGCACATTTAGCAGAAGGGACCTGAGGTGACACTGATTTACAGACTGGCACAGGCATTTTGGGAGTATTTCCTATCTTCAAGGATGGGTGCAGTCTGGGCTGCCATGTAGGGAAAAAAATAAGTGTCTGTGAAGATGTTCCCCACTCTGCTGTCACCAAACACTGAAATAACCCATTTAAAAGTGCTGAAGAAACTAGAAGTCAGTCCCTGGTGCCTGGATCTATAGTTAGAGGGACATTACCGGATGATGTGATCCTACCAGATTGCAGGGTTTATTTCTTTGCAGCATTAGAGGGCTTGTCAACCCTGAAGGGACTAAGGGAGGGAGGATGGAGAGGATGAAACCACCTGGATGTGCAGCACTGCAGGTTTAAAGCTCCAAGTCCCAGGGCTCGGCACACACAGCATCTATTTAACATCCTTGCAGCTTCTGGGCTTCAGCCTGAGAATTGCTCCAGCACCATGAAGCACAGAGCCTCCCCTCTGTGCCTGCATTAGGCTTTTCTTAACATTCAGAGGGAAACAACAAAAGTTCCCCTTTTCCTTTACAGCTCTTTCACTTTCTGCCTAATGAAGGTGGAATATAAAATGTTGAAGGAAAAAGCAGCTTTTCCCCTACAGTAGAATTTCTTTTTCAGTTATTTTTAATCTGACATCTGTTTTAACATGCACTCACAGGCTGCATTTATTTTAATTTTTTTCCCTCCCTTGTGTTTTATTATTTACCTCCCGTTCCAAAGAGATCACAAAAGATTACTCTTCAGTGAAGCAATAACAGCAGCGGCAATGACCTCCCTTACTTCTCACAACTTTTCTTTATACCCCTCTGTTCTTCCTTTATCTGCATCTTCCCATCCCTGCCATCCCAGAGGCCTCGTTACAGCTGCTATCACACGGGGTGGAGGCATCCATGGGGTTTTTTTGGAATTGGACAGACATGTGCTGAGCAGAAACACAAAGCCCTTTGTGGTGGTGCTTGTAGGGGTCTTAGGACGAGGGAAGAGATGAGAATCTCGACTCCATGTTTCAGAAGGTTAATTTATTATTTTATGATATATATTATGTTAAAAGAAAATGGTATATTAAAACAATACTAAAAGAACAGAAGAAAGGATTTCATCAGAAGGTTTGAAAGGAATAGAAAGGAATGGAATGAATAATAAAATCTTGTGACTGCTCACAGCCTCGACACAGGTGGCTGTCATTGGCCATCAAGCAAAAACAATTTCACATGCTGGGTAAACAATTCTCTAAATTACATTCCAAAGCAGTAAAACATGGAGAAGCTGAAGTTTCCCAGCTTCTCAGGAGAAAAGATCTTAACGAAAGGATTTTTCAGAAAATATGTCTGTGACAGCCCTTCTTGTTCAGAGCCCTGATAGTCGTTCTTAGCTCTGTTTCAATTCATGCCTTTAAAGAAGTTCCACCAAGAAATCACTCTCTGGGTCAGCCTGTGCTTTGAAGAAAGCCCCAGACTCTGCAGAAGGCAGCAGAAAGCAGCCAGCACTGAGACGTGCCAGCCTTCTGACATGATGCTGGCTGAATGTTTCATTTCCCCTGGAAATGGAGATAACATCCTTAATCATCTTACGTGTAATTAAATTAAATCACGGAGCACACGCCTTCCTCACCTCCTCCTAAGGAGCTGGTTGCTCAGGTCTGAGCTTTAGGGTGGAAAAAAAGAAGAGTTCTCAGTGGATCAGTAATCTACAGAGAGTTTTAGCACTTTGCAGCCCCAGGGCAGCCTCTCAGGCAGTGAGAGCAGGGGCTGGCAGGCTCAGAGGTGCAGCTCACCCACCCAGCTCCTCCACCAGCCCACTTGCTCCCCAGTTTGGGACAGTGGCAGGGCCCCCTAACCCATGGGATTACCAAAAACAGCCTTGGCCCAGGCATAGGGGGGGAACTGGTTGGCTGCTTTGTTCGTTTGCTTGTCTTGTTAATTAGTAAAGAGGTCAGGACTCCTTTAAAACTTTGAATAAAAGCAGAGCTCATGCTATTACTGAAATAGAAAAACAGTTTATGAAGCTTTCCCTCATCTTTCTGGGCAGATCATCATTTATCTTAGGGTGTGGTTACTGTGGTGTATTGCACCAGCTGAGCCTGCAAAGGGCCTGTTCAGCTGAGGAAGAGGTGACTGAGAGGAGGCCTCTCCAATGTCTTTAATATCTGAAGGGAGAGTGTCAGAGGATGGACCAGGTGTGCCCAGCAAGAGGACAAGAGGCAACAGGCAGAAACTGATGCTCTGGAAGTTCTGCATGGACACAAGGAACTTTCTGCATGGACACAAGGAAGAACTTTCATGTGCAGTGACCAAGCATGGACCAGATGGCCTAGAGAACATTGGAGTCTCCTCACTGGGTATATTCCAGACACAATCCTGTGCTGTGTGCTCTGGGATGGCCCTGCTGGAGATGGGAGCTTGGGCCAGCTGTGCTCCCTTCCAACCCAACCCATTCTGTGATGTCTGTGATTCCTCTTCTCCTTCCACACAGAAAGCAGGGCTTGAAAAAACAAGTGTAGTCATTTCCAGTATGGCTTCCTCAGTTTGTTAACATTGTTTAGGAAGCCCTTTGTTTTCATCTCAGCTAAAGAAGCAATTTTAAATTTATGCTTCCTCAATTCAGTGTTTTCAAACACTCCCTGTGATCTCAGAGATCTGAAACTTTTATGCCTCAGGAAAGCTTTGCTGTATTTTTCTGCACCCATCACCCACTTACTCCTGCTTTTAGGGAGTGCAGGGACTGCAAATGTTCTTGGTGCTTCTTTCTAAGCCTTTTCACCTCTTAATTTAGCATGGTTCTGACTTTCTGTGAGTTTAATAGTAACAGGCAATCAGTAATTTTACCAAAGGTGTCTTTACATAATAAGAACATTCTTCTCCCTGTTACTGACCAGAAGGACAATTTTCTTTCTCTTCTGGACAGGTTGCATCTAAATAAAAGCAGTTCCCTCCTTTTGCTCCTACCCCACACAATATATATCATCCAGCTGTGATTTCAGCAAAAGCTCACCAAGATTTGAATAAAACTTGCTGTTGTTGTTCGTGGGGCTTTTTTTCTCCCCAAGAGAGGCAAGGAGCCAAAGTTCCAAGTGAGCAAAATAAAATTAAAAGTAGATCAGTTTTTTCTGTCTCAGTGGCATGTGCTATGGTATATAATGTATGTTCCCTGCTTCACAAAGGAAATGAAAGAATGAACTATATGACTGATGAAATAAAGATATCAAAGTATTACTTGCCCCAGCTGATATGTGCACTTCACATATAATTACTATTTAATATCTTTGTTTCCTACAAACCAGGAAAAAAGCTTACCCTCTCACACAATTCCCTCTTCTAGTAAATAAGGTGATGCAGAATATTCTAGATTTGCAGCTTCTACTTTACTTTCTTCTTGAATTTATTCTCTTCTTCACAAAGTAATGTGGTCTACAAAATGAAGCTATTTAAAATCCTAAATGAATAAGTGTTATAAAAATAATAAATTAGTATACAAGACTGACTTGCAGAAAACATATGTTACACTCTGAAATATATTTAGACATGAGTGCATAATTGCCTGTTCCTTTTCTAATGGCCTGAAGCACAGAACTAAATGTGAACTTTTCCCAAACTCTGTGCAGTGATGGAGCACCACCCCCTCCACACTTCCCAGGAGTTCAGGTGCTGCCTGCAGGCTCCACAAACTTCAGCTGAAGGCCACAGCTGAAGAACAGCAGGGAAAAGTTGGGACAGATGGAAAAAAGGGCAGTGAAGGGTTGGGGTGAAGGGCAGCAAGCCTAGGAGCCCACACTGTGAGCACCCCCAGCTCCTTGGGGGCGGCAATGAAGGTCCTGCCACCTCCAACCTCAGCTCAGAAATTAAGGGAGTCCCTGTCCTTGGCTCTCTCAGTGCTGGCACAAGCCCAGGAATGCTCCTGGCCCTGCCCAGCAGCCCCACTGAGCTCAGCTCAGCTGGTCTCCAGCCCAGCCTCACCCCAGGATGGATCCCACCCCTGCTCAGGTGGCAGCAGCCCCCTGGAGGGGCCCCTTGGATAAACCTGGTCCCTTGCTGCTCCTGGTGGCATCCCTGGCCCAGGTTCAACCCCTGACACCCCCCAGGGCTGCCAGCAGGGTAATTGTTGGCTGGTACCAGCAGCTTCTGCAGGAGGGGTGAGAGACAAGACTCTGGGTCGTGTTGGTGGCCCACAGATAATGTGAATATAACTTCAATCACCATGGAGTTAAACAAAAACAAGCAATTGCTCTGAAACACTGAGCCTTCTGCTCATTCCTCAAAAAAGAACAACCTCCAAACCAGAATCATCTTTATTTGGATGTGTTTACAGAATCTGTTGCTTTTTTTCTTTTTTGACAAAAAGTTTCAACAGAAAAAATGTACAAACTACATTCCAGTCCAGCTTCTGTGAAAACAGAGAAGTTTGGAGTTGCACAGTATTTCACATAGGTGTGTTTTAATGTTCATGGAGAAGAGAAGTGGCTATCCTCAACTCTTCAGGAACCTCTCCCTCTGCAAACAGAGCTGTCACCCCTGGAGTCACCAGCAGCAGCCCACGTGCACACCAAAACTGCTGACAGAATTTCTGCTGGCAACTTCTTTCATCAGCACAGCTCCATGGAGACAGTGAGGCTGCTCTCAGAGACACACCTCACACAGTGAGGTGGCAAAGTTGGACCTCCATTCATTTTAAGGCACTACACAGAGTCTTCTACCTGCAAACTAAAGCATCTCCAAAAAATTAGTTTTTATCGTCTCCCTAATTGTCCTAAAGACAAGTGACAACATAAAAAGTGTGGTTTGCAAGTGGCCTTACTTCCCACTATGAAAGTATGGACATTTATAACATTTAATAACATTTATAGAGCAGCAAAACAGCAGCAAAATCCAGTGTGTGGTGGCTGGGAGGGCACAGCAGAGGGTCAGACTGGCAAAAGCCTGGTGGGAGCTGACTTCTTGTAACAGGCTCTGTATTTCTGAAAGCTCACAGCAGAATTTTCCCCTCCATGTGCAGACAGGCACTTGGATTTTTCCTTGATGAAATTGGCAATGAAATCAGAAGGAAAACTCATGGTAAAAGTGGGCTATTTTCAGGAAAACCAACATGAAAACAGAGTCACAGCTCAGCCTCACTTTCTCTGTTGAGACCTAAAGCAGAAAAAGACTGAAAGCCTTGGATGAACTATTTCCTGAGAAATTAAGGCCCATTTTTAATCTTGAGCACTTCATATAGGATTTTGCTTTCTGTATATGTTGTTTTTCTTGATTTTTTTCCCCCTAATCAGCTTTCCTATCTGTCCAAGGTTTTTTGTAGCACTCTAGTGGTTCAGGTGGTACAGCCAGATAAATAACAGAGTTATTATCTTTATAATAAATCTCTTTGTAATAAATGCACCTTGTAGCTTGATTTACAGCAAAATCCTCCTCCTCCTCCTCTCACTTCCATGATGAGACCTACTTAAGTCAGTGAGACTAGTCATGATGATAAGATAATTAAGTTTTTAGTACAACTCTGGTTAGTGAGCAGAATGCAGTTCTGATAAAATGAATCTACCAGCTCCAGTCTGATATTCAAAAGATGTTGTTGATTTGGGTATTGTTCTTAATGTGCTCTGAAAAAAGCACTTTTTTTTTTACATTAAAGCATTAAATGCCATACAGGACACAATTCAGATCATCTTTTAAATTCATGTATTTCTTTTGGAATGGCAAAGTTGAAGTTCAGCCAGCCTAGCAGTGACACCTGCAAACTGACAGTCAACCCCCCTACATTAAAATGGAAAGATTTGCATGAATGTGTTTTAAAATGACAGGAGACAGGAATTGGAGCTTCTAAGCAAGTTAGACTAAAATTTTAAGAGTGAAATGCCTAAAAATAGGCCCCTGAATGCATAGTTAGGCACCTATATAGAGACTGCTTGATTTTCAGTTGTTCTGATCACCCAGAGCTCCCATTAACTTCAGGAGCAACTGTGGATACTCAGCTGTTCTAGAAATCAAGCCACTTTTATTCAAGGGTCTAAATATGGATGTCTGTGCCCAAGTTTGGGGGGGAAAATAGAAAAAATAAAAAAGAGGTCTGGTTGCCTTTTTTTTTTTTTTTGTACAGAAGACATTTGATAAAAGAGAAATAATAGCCAAGTTTCATTCTTCTTTCCCCTTACAATGCCTGAGACTGAATCAACAGAAGAATTAATAGTGCAACACATCTGTGCCAGAAGATTTTGTCTGAGGTGAATGGAAATCTATTCCAAGATCAGTAGCTCTTAATTAGCAATCTGAAACATTCCATACATATTTCATATTCTGAGAATGCAAAGTGTTACCAGGCCACCTAAATCTTTTTCATAGTATTTCAGTGTTGCCATTAATAAGCTTTTCAGGCTGGTCTGAGGAACTTTGCAAGATTAACTTTGCAAATCTGTATGTATTAACTATTTAACTATTTCAGAAATGCCACTTTTTTCTGCTTTTGGATCAAGTACAACCAGCAGACTTGAGCATATTTTTTAAATACCATGAACTATGAAGAAGGGAGAATTAGGCCTTTAATTCTATCATATGCACTTGGTTGTCAGAAGACTTCTGAATGCTGTTTGCTTAAAGTCCTCTTTTGTAAAAGTAATCCTGAGTTGGTTTTGTGTCTAAGCCATTGCCAGTTCATGCTGAAGTGGATAAGAGCCAGTCACATGATAGAAAATCTGCAAGGAAAAAAGAAAATTTATGATGGAATTATATATTACTATAAAGCTGCAAGTGTCAAGGAAGTAACAAATTAAAGGCATGCCAGATGAGGATGATAGATATTTGTTTGTGTGTGTGCATAAAATATGATGTAATACCCCTTAATATATTTTTGTTTGTAGAATATGAACTAAGGGTTCTTGCTGCTGTGTTTGGAAAGAAAAAGCAAAAAGCAAAGACTCTTGCTGCTTTTAACTAAGATTTTAAAAAGAGCCAGGTAGAAGCCAATGCTTTCTTCTGGCACCTGGTTTTGACTCTTTCAGTATGTTTGTTTTATTGAATATAATGACCGGGACATTTTATCTTCCATGTTTTCAGACAGCATAGAACAGCAAGAGCTTTGGTCATGGCTGGGGCATTTGTGCAATCCCTGGCAGATAAAAGATAAAACCCTTAAGGAATCAGAACAAATGGTGCAACACAATCACTGGCTGTGTTCTAACACCCAGCAGTGATGGCAGTGGCAAAGAGAAAGCTCATGCTGCTCTGTCATAACCAGGGACATAATTTTAGGTCAAGAGTGAGGCAGAGGGAGCAAGACAATATTATTATCATTGCAGGAGTGAGCCAGAGGTTTTCAGCAGTCATGAATATTAATCTGACATCTCTAAGCTGTTCTTAGAACATTTCTTAAAACATGTCAGTATTTCAATTGCTAGGAAATGTGAGGAAAGGGAAAAGACTGGTGGTTTTGTCGTCCCCCAAAGCCCCTATACCTCATGTTTTCCCAGCAGCAGCAACAGGATAATGACTCTCAGATATTTTTCTTGGTAAAAGGTAATATCACCTTCTCTCCTGGGCTTAATGGACATGAAAGTCAGGACCAAAAGCCTTCATGTTTTGGTAGTTCCAATGACACTACACTTCCCTGGGGCATCCTTTGGGGCTGCTACCCTGTGCCACTGATGCAGGTCATGGATACATAGGTCAGAATCTTTCTTCCCACTGGGAACTTCTTCCCCAGGAAACAGCCAACATGTAAAAAATTCTCTGTCAACAGCACCCATCCATTGGATGAGATGTGACTTTCTCCACAGGATGGAAACACACCGTGAGGAGTTGTGGCACAGTGACACAAGGGGTCTGTGAGGCTCAGTCACAGCTGGGAGTGAAGAGCAGAACACTGCCACGTGTGGCATTCACACTCTCTGGACTGAGAGAGAGACACAATTCTCTCTCTCCCAGGATTTTTCCTGGGAAGGCAGTGAGAAGCACAGAGAGAAGAAGAGAAAACAATTCTCATCTCTATTCAGTGCTCCTGTTGTTTTGCACATGTAGAATGTGCAGAGATCATTTACCCAAAGTGATTTGGTTAATTGGACACAGGTGAAAGTTGTTTTGAGTGAGTAGCCAATCACTCAAAGCTGTATCCTGACTGTCTCAGTCACAGGTTTTTCTTTAGTATAGTATAGTTTCTCTTTAGTATGTAATTTAGTATAGTATTAGTGTAATATAGTACAGTTTTAATAAAGCAATTGTTCAGCTTTCTGAATTATGGAGTCAGAGCACATTATTCCCAGTATAGGGGGCTCCCAGCATCAATAGCCATGCATTTGAAAAGACTCTGTACATGCCCAAACCGAGCCCTTTTTGCCCAAATTTTGTAAAATTTTACACTGCCAACGTGGCCTAGACCATGGTCACTGCCCCAACACCAGAGCCCAAGATGTCTGTAAGGACAGCTCCAACTTGAATAAACACTGAGCTGGAAGTGAACCTGTCATTAATAATGAATTAGAGGGATGTTCCATTTCTGCAGAAGCAGTAAGCCAGCACTTTTAGAAAGAATACTTTTGTTCTTCAGGAGTTGTGAAGCTGCCAACAACCAACCTGCCGCTCAATGTCTCCCAGTAAACTACTGGCACCCAGGCGGAAGAGCTCTGGGGTCAGCCACTCCACTCCCAGCTCCTCCTTCACCAGCATCAGCCAGGTAATAGCTTCCTTGGCTGTCCTAATGCCCCCTGCAGGTTTAAATCCGACCTTTAGAGAGAGAGAGAGAGCAGAGAAAAAAAAGAAAAGTTCAACACACATTTTCATCCATCAGCAACCCTAGAAGAGCAATCAATGTTTGTAGAGTTCCAGTTCTCAAAGTGCCTGTGATGTAACAGCTCTACATGGGAAGGACCTGAGTAAGAGCCTGGAGGGAGATGAAGGACTTCAGGTGGCTCTTCAAAATGCAGTTTATTGTATCCAAGACGTTACAGCAGTCCAGGGTCATGGGTGACAGAGCCTGTGCCTGCAGCTGTCAGCTCCAGCTGCAGGCAGGCCTGAAACCCTCTAATTCTGGTTACAATGGATTATATACTTTTCTTTGCTGAGCATCAAGAACCAATCTATACCTTTACTTTTACCTATAGCTATGATAACTACAATCATTACCATCTTATTGCTAATACTATCCAATCACATGAGTTTGTATGTTACAGTTTAAGCTTAAAGTTGTTTTTCAGTTTTCTTGCAGTGGAAAATTCTTAGACCTTTTTTCTACTCGCCACATTGGCATGTCTTATTTGCCTGTGGAATCTTTCTGCTTGGTAAAGACATCTTTTGTTTGTGGTCAGCTTATCCTTTGCTCTAAATCATCAAATCTCTTTCCAACTTGACTTAACATTTGCTTTCTTAGTTGTCCAGCAAGACTGAGGGAGCAATACTTTTGACCTCTGTGCACTTCCTCAGGAGCTGGGCTTGAGGTCTAATGGGAGTAGATTGCCTATAGTACAAGGGATTTAGGCAGGACTGGGATATCTGCATAATCACATAGTGCACATCTCACCATCACCTACTGCCAATCTAATTCCAAACACAGAACAATAAATATACAACAATAACACAACTCTAAAGATGCTGCATGTGGCGTGGCTGACTCGTGGGCAGCAGTGAGAACTGGCTGTGTGTTATAAAAAGCCTGTGCAGCACAGTTACACATGATTTGGCTGTGCATTCAAACCTATCAGAGGTTTGATTTTCACTAAAATTTTCCAAATGGGAGTTAAATTATGTCTATCTTTATCAAAAATTTAAAGGTCTGTCCCCCACCACAGGCTGGATGTACTTTCAGTCCCTCTGTGTGGGATGTGGGTCATACCTGAAGGTGAACTGCTATATTTGCAAAGGCACAAACCCCAAGTAAAACTTATCTTTGAGGTAAAGCATGTCTGGAATCCCATGATGGACCTGCTGTGCACTTGGCATACACCCCTAATGCCAGTCCTTTGGTTATGTGCCATTTAAAAACAAGACAGAGCTTGTGACACTCAGATATCAAATCCCTCACCAAAAATGCCAAAATGTTGGCCTGTAGCAGCTACCTAAACTCTTGAAAAGCAAGGGGAATCATGAAAAATTCTTCCTGTATAAAAAAAGAGGTAAATCTGAACAACACTGATTCTTCCTCTGTTTCCTTCTGCCTTTACGTTCTGCAATAATTATCATTTTGTTTTTGTATTCAAGCTCCCAAAACCTCACTGCACTGAGGATTTCTTTGTGCCTTATGGACATAATAGTGGAATCAGAAAGTATCTTTTTTATATAGTGATTTCAGGACCAACAAACACAGAATAAATCCTTCTCTCATGCCGGAGCATTGTGATAATGGCATATTTCCAATAAGATTAAAAGGAACAAAAGCAGGAAAAGCTTGATAAATCCAAGCCATGAAAACTGTGGTTTTGTGGATGGACAAATAGATGTGTGAGTGTATGCATACATCTGTTAATGTTAGACTTCCAAAAAGAATTTAAAGCCCAGCAACTGGAAAAGCATCTTCTAGATAATAAACAAAACCAGCTGGAATGTGCTTTCCCTCAGGAAGAGAAATTCTAATGAAATTTGAATTTAGACTTCTTCCTAGAAATACGACGACTCTTTGAGATAATCTGTGGCAAAAACAAGTGAAACAGAGTTAATAAGAGAATTAAAACCATCATTCAGAACTCCTTCCCCTTTCAGCAGATTCTGAAAGCTCTTTTCTTTGCAAAAAAGCTGACAAAGACAAGCCTGTCCTCTCCTCCATTTACCAGCTTTCCAAACAGCACATCTGACTGCCATAAAAACGTAAAAAGGAAGGGGGGGTTGGAATTTAATTCAAGAGCAGTACAAAGTCCAGCTACCACTTTCCTGCTGTTTCACAGTATTTCATTATTTTGCTTAATAAGTTCATCTCCTCAAGAATTTTCTCTTCACCTTACATTATTAAAAGTAATAAGTTTTTCTGGATTGGGGGTTTTCCCAACAGAAAAACCAATTTATGTATGTCCTTCAATAATGACAGGAAAAGATTATTTCCCATTATATTGCACACTTTTCATATCACCACCACAGCTTATCAGTCAATAAATGTTACTCTGCAACTTGTTCCTTTCCTTGAAGAAGTTTAATTTCTGTATTAACCTGCTTTTCCCAGGCAACGCCTTGCTAGAAAGCATCCCTACAGCAGCAAAATTAGTTTGTTAAAGAAACCATTTAGAAATTTCTTGTCACTGATAATATTGTCTTCAGTTAATAAAAGTACATGAAGTCAGTTTACATCTAATTCACTGGCACACACATGCACACGGACAGAAGCACTTACTCTTAATAACACATTTCATACCTTGAATGCCTCCTTTGAAAGCAAAAGGTGAATTCAACATTTATATCCAATTATGGGGACAAAGCTGGGCTAATGCAGCTTGTGGCACCCAGCACTGGTGCCCAGGGGGGTCTGCCCCAGGGATCTGCCTCACATTGGGGCAGTGATGGTGCTCCCACAAAAACAAGACTATTGGAGCTCTCAAATTATTGTGTGGCAGAGAGAGAGGCAGGAGGGGAAAAGGAGGAGTGGGGACTGTTGGGAAGGATGAAAGTTTAACAAGAAAGTCTCACAGATATATATGTTTGGCAGAAAGATTTCTGAATGAAGAGTCTGATGAAGGAATAGAGATGGAAGCAAGTTTTGATACAGAAGAAAAGAATTGCTGAGACAGTTTTACTGGATAACCAAGGAGGCAAAGAGTGTGTTAGTTAGGAGGGGTTTTTTTGGCTTAGAGCAAAGGATAAACCCACCTCAAACAAGAAGATGTTTTTACCAAGCAGAAAGAGAGCACAGGCAAACAAGTCAGCAGATGCTGCAAGTAGAAAAAAGGTCTCAGAATCTTCCACTGCAAGAAAACTGAAAAACAATTTTAAGCTTAAACTGTATGTCCTAACTTTTAGTGACTGGAGAATAGTAACATGAATATGGTAATTATAATAGTTATGATAGGCTATAGATTAAAGTTGAGGTATAGGTTGGTCCTACTATATTAAGATGCTCAGCAAAGAAAAGTATATAATGCATTGTAACCTAAACTAAGGGTCTGCAGGCCTGCCTGCAGCTGGAGCTGACAGCTGTAGGCACAGGCTCTGTCACCCACCACCCTGGACTGCTGTAACTCTTGGATGGAATAAACTGCATTTTGGATACAATAAACTGATTTTGTAGAGCCCCTGGAGCCCCACATCCCTCATTTCAGGTCTTACAGAGACAGCCCAGGGTTCCATGCTGGCCTCATCTAGATGGCTGCAGAGAGTGGATGGACACACCTCCAACCTGGTGTCACACATTCCTCAGGCCCTGACAGCCCCTGAAGCCTTCTCAGCCCCCCTCCCACTGCTCATCCCATGTGCTGACACTGACACCACCTGCAGAAGGGACAGAAGGAGAAGCTGGAGAGGAGGGAAGGGTGGCCAGAAATGGGGGGAGGCTCTTAGCTGGAGATATGGTTTCTACCTTGGTGCTGAAGGTGAGGACAAAGCCCACTGCTGAACACCAGCACCAGATCCAGCTGGCAGCCCCCACCTGCCCATGGGAAAAGGAAGGGAGAGGTGGCTTAAACCCTCCTGGGAATCTCCTCCTTTCTCAGTGTTGCAGCAAAAGGATGAATGCACAGACAGTTCATCACTGGCTTTGCTGTACATTCCCCTTTTCTCCACTGACCTCACCTGACGGTGACCTGATCAATAAATATAATGTTCTTTCAACCCCTGTTTCCCCTGTCCTTCCTTCCATCCCAGGCAATGGGATACAGCTGGATCTGCCTCCCTGTCCCCTTGGAAAGCCTCTCTGTCAAGGGAGGAAAGAGCAGAATGTATCCTTTGGGTTGCCAGGACAAAGTCAGAAAACACAGTTCTGTACATTGGACAGACTCGATGGCTCTACATTTGTATAGCCTGCTGATGTTTTTGGGAGCATGTCAGGCACTATCAGCCCTGTTAGTAATGGACATGACTACCTAAATGGTGAAAAAAAAATTCAAATCCAGATGCAGCAGGGACAGCTTTGATTGCATGAGATTTTATGGAATGAAGTCACAGCTCTTCAAGGGAGGAAACACAAAAGTAAAAAAGAAAATACAAATATTAGCAAATCGATCCTATTACACTCTTATTTCTTTGGTTAATTTTTACAGAGGAAATGAGAATTACCTTGTAGCCAGTTTTCCAGTAGTACTCCTTAATGGCTCGCATCATGACTATGCCAACGGGAAAGGTGGCGTTTTCCACCTCCTTTCCTGTAGATGTCTTTATAAAATCAGAACCTGAAAGGAAATAAAATGTTTTATAACAGTTTTAGAACAAGTTTTGAACATACAGGTTCACAGCCTCAAAGATGCCCTCCTGCTTCACAGCAATTCTGAAGCATTCCTTTACACGTATGTCCCTGTGGTGTATATAAATCAACACTTCAGTATTTCCACAAGGATCTTTGAGAATAGAAATTATTTGCATCAGGTTTTTTCATTTAACTTTGCATCTACTTGGTCTCAGGTCTGACAGTCTGCTATTGTATCTCCTGCAGCTGTTTTTAAGAGAAGGGAAAGATATCTCATATGTGTTTACTAAACCAGCTGTGTAACACTGTAAACCAAGGGAAAACTCCCCTTTTATGCATTTAGCAATTGTAACATTGCAAGTTACTATACTTAAATCCACAGTATGATTTAATGCAGCAACAAGGTCAAAACATCTGTGTTCTTTAAAGAACAAGAGCTAGCCTTGGCTTATTTTTTTTTTCCTGTTTTCTCACTAGTGAATAATATTCTCTACTGCCTGTCTTAATACTTGTGTAACATTCTTGTGTATTCTTGCTGTTTTGCCTTGGCTTGAAAGAAATCCTGAAGCACAGTGTAACAAAAAGCTAAGAAACTAACAAGAAATAATGTGCCTTGCAGGGCATAATCTAGCATTGACAGAACACAATGACAAAACTTCTTTAATTTCATTAGGACGCACTTCACCCCTAGGAACCTACTTCTTAGAAAAGGTGTACTGTGGGATCATTAATTATCAAAAGTAATTGGGAGAAGAAGAGGGATAATTCAAACATCATGTAGTAGTGCATCATCCACTTAAGTCAATTGGAACTGCATCTGCTTCCACTTCAAATTTGGCTTGGGGTCCGTTTTGTCTCTTATGTGAATGATGATGCCTCTACAACATCCCCTGGAGGAGGGAAGGGAAGTTTCAGCACTGGCTCCAAGCAAGGAGTTGCCTTGACTACGTTGTGTGAGCTGCAGCACACTGCAGAGAGAGCCTCCCCGATGGCACAGCTGATGGGCACACAGCTGGGGCTCAGCCTGAGGGCAAGGCAGCACAAAGCCAGGCGTGTTCCTCTGGCTTTAAACACAACCAAATGGCACCACCAACTCTGGGGTTTCTGAGACCACACAGTTTTCCCTGTAGGCTTCCTGAGCAGGCACCACGTCAGGCCAGCAGTGGTTCAATTGCACCCTCCTGTGACAGCTCCCATTCTGGAGAGAAACAGCAATTTGCAAGAAAGGTCCTAACTCCACAGAACGTGCAATGTGCAAAAGAGGCAATTAATAGTTGATAGGGCTTTGCAGAGAATGGAGCACACAGGAGAGACAATTGACTTGCACATTTCAGAGCTGCTCCCTTCCAGAGAGACACCACGGACATCTGATAGTCACATTAGAACAAGGAGCAGTGCAAGTGTAACTTCAACATCACCAAATTATATTTTTAATTTCCCTTTCGAAATGTAGCACTTAAAGTCCTTCAGTGCAATACTTCTCATTTTTTCTGCTATAAGGTAAGTCAAAGCTTTTATAAGTCTTATAATTACAAGTCTCTATGGTACAGTTTCATTAAAAACTTTCATTAAACAACAGCTGCCCTTGTATATGGTCCTCTAATCAATTTGGTCAAACAGAATGACTTCTAATCAGCTGTTGATAAAAATAGAAGATGAAATTTTAATTCTAATAGATTAACCACAAACTCAAGATAGTCTTCAAAATCCATCTAGTTCTATTCTCCAGTGGATTTAACGACTATTCAGCAACTCATTACTAAATAGAACAAGATGAACATTTTCCAGTTCATTAAAGAAATGTACTATGTATTTTTGCATTGTCCTCATGATTCGTTACAGGGAGTCTTAATTACAAGATAATGGATAATGGTTATTAAATGCAGACTCCAGTAATGAAGCTCTATTCATTTGCGAGCCTCAGAGACTGCAAAGAGGGGAAAATAAAATTACTAGCTTCAAAAGATTAACGGATCAAATTATTATTCAATTTTGAAAATCTCATTCAGACTTCATAGAAACAAGAAGAGATTAAAAACTAGTATTAGTACAAAAGTTGTGCATTTATATATTTATTTTTAAATAATATCTTAAGGCTATTATGAGAATAATCAGCTTTAGATGTGATTATTAGACAAACATACAGCCAATTAAGTAGCATCCTCTAACAATGAAAACAATACATTTTTATTTGCTGAACAAATTCTTTTCATGGCACAAGAGCTTGCTAGCAGGACTGCAGGCAGCCTCTTGCAAAAGACAGAGGACACACACTAGCACAGAGAGCCACAATGGAAGGTGCTGTTAATGTTTGGATTTCAGCAATGAAAAGGGGCATTTAAAAATCAAGTGCTGACATAAAAGGCACCTCATTAAGCAAACTTTGTGATAATATGAGAGTTTCACCCAGTCTATTTCTTATTCAAGTTTCCAAAATCAAGTTTAAGGAATTAAGTTTAGAAGGAGTTTCACCAGGAAATTTAGGTGATGATTTAGAAGCCTGAGTTTTATCACCCATCTTCTCATCTTCCTGTGAATAGATACACTCAAAAAAATCAAGGCTAAGGCTAAAATACACACTGCATGCTTTCCCCTTCCTTAGAGTAGATTACATGATTCAATGAAGCATTAAATCCAAGATTTCACAAAATCAGTAATTCCGGGTGGATTTCTAGGCCTGGTGAGCCTGGAAAAGACCACACTTTCTACTTTTATTTTCCAGTGTGAAGCCACAAGAGTACATTTCCTTTCAAGGCTCCAAGTCAGGTGAGACTCACTGAACCAGGGAGATGGGATGAGCTCAGCTCAGAACATGGTGCAGCAGCACCAAGGTTGTGGGTTCAACACAAGCAGTCCATTCACTTCAGAGAAAATCCATTATATTTTTTCTGTTCTAGATACACAGCCCTGTTTATGAATGCTCTGGTCTCCCAAAAGGTCAGCAGAGCTTCCAGAACTGGCTTGCCCTGTGGCTATCCTGTACATCTACAGAGATTTCCAGCCCACTGGAGCAGAGCATGAGAAGTGGAGAATCTTATTCAGATGACAGCATCCAGGAAACACACTCTGATTCCATAATTAAGCAATAAGGAATAATAAGCAGTATAGCAATTCTGGAGTAATCACAACCTTTTGGTTGGGAAGTGTTTCAAATGCCCTTGGGGAATGATTATCTCCTGATACCTACAGACTCTGTGTTGCTGCCTTAGTCTTAATAAAGAACAAAGATGTGGCTGGCAGTTTGAAACAATAGTTTAGAGAGAGATGCTTGCAGAGGGACAATTATGCTGTGCTACTCTGTAAGTATTTGCAATGAGCACAAATACATCTTCATTGCTGCAACTGAGTTATAACAATATGCAGTGGCACAGGGAGAACACAAATCCTTCCAGGACTTCCAGGACTGGTGGCAAAAAGTGGCATTCTACTCAGAGAACCTGCAAACCCACCTGCTGTTTTTGCTGACAAGGCAGCAGTGACAAAATAGTACCCTATCAGATGAGCATGAAGTCCCATTAGCAAGTCATCTTTCTATTTTATGAGCACCCAAACTAAGGGTCTCCAGATTCACACACAAATTAGCCTTACTAGGGGTGACCAGGTTAACAACCCTCTGAAAATAAGAGGCAGGGCAAGATATAAAAGGCTAATACAGCAGCTTATTCTTGTCAGTTGAGTCATCCTTAATTGTCCCACTTACATGTCTTCATCCTGCTCCAGCAGAGAGATAAAATACATTCCCCCTTAGCTTAACTTTGCCATGCAGGAGAAGAGAATACAAAGCTGTGACAACTCACTCTAGCAGCAGCTCAGCAGGTAGCTTTAGCTCCATGACACGAGGCTACACTGCCAGACCACCTGGTTATGTGCCAATGCATCTTTTCACATGGCTGTGCCTCAGCTGCCATTGAAAAATGCTGGTTTATAACTTGGTCTGTTATCACCAGAGAACTGCCCGTTTTTTGCAACTCTTTTTGAAAAAGTGCCTGCACAGAGGGGAAAAAAACTAAAAATCCCATCATAGGGGTCCATGTTTAGTGTCTGTTTACAAGGAGGACAACCTTCTGAAAACCCATCCTACCATCCAAGCTTGGTTTCTAAGACTCAGAATGGATGCTCCCTTTCTTCAACAGCACCTCCAGTAACAGGGGCTCTGCAGGCCAAACGATGCCCTCAGGAACACTTACACATGCACACAAAGGGACAAATTATTGAGTCCATACTTGTGCAAAATTCCCTGCAGATGATGTCTGAAAGAATTCAGCCTTGCTGAATTATGCATGGCTTGCTAATGCACTGTTGCAGCCTCTACCACAGGTCTCCACAGAATACTATTATTAATTAGTATTAGTTTCTTGTGTGCTCATTTAAAATGTTTCTTTAGAAGGTTCAGCAGGAAGAGCCATGGCACCTTCTGTTGCTCAGCTGCACAGCATAGGCACTTGCTATTTTTAGAGCATTCCTTCCAATCCAATCCAATCCAATCCAATCCAATCCAATCCAATCCCTGTGTGGCATGGAGCAAGAGGAGATAAATAATTGACATGTGCTACAGGTACAGAGGACAGCTGGAATCCCTGTCACTGGTGGCTCCTGGCTTGGAGCCACACTGAATCCCAGAAGGGAACATGCTCCCAGTCACCTCCCTGCATTGCCATGCAGCAGCAGGGCTGGGATATGCCAGGATGCAGGAGTTCAGGCAATTGTGTGCTGCTGGAACAGCCATTCCTCTTCCTCTCCAAAGAGGAAGCAGCAGGAGTGACTTGTTATGGGACAACAAGGAAGTTTAAGGAATTCCTGTATTGTTATCTGCTTGTTAAATCTCATGTTTCTTTACCAGGATTCCATTTTCCTTCTTTAAAAGGGTGTGCTACATACTGCACTCAGTATATGACCTACATTGACCTTATCTCTTTTTGCAGATGGCACTACTGGAACTGCTGAAGCAGTTTGCCTAATGACACATGACAAGCCAAAGGCAGAAAGAAGAACTAAATCAAGGAATCCCAACAACTAATCCTAACCTTACTATCACTGGGAAAAACCAGATCTTTCTCTCAGCTTAACCACTTGCAGTGCTGATTTCCCCTACAAGCCATTCTGTGGGCTATTTTTTGCCACTCAAAATACAAGAGACATCAGTAGAAAACTCCCTCTCTAGCACAGTGCACCCAGGGCAGGAGGCAGTGCTGGTGGCACAGCTCTGGCCCCAAATTCCCAAATCCATCCACTCCTCCAGCAGTTACTGAAGAAGAAACATAAAGCTTGGCCTCTCCTTTCAGACTGAGTGCCAGCACTCTAAGCACTGAGCCACGTGCTCTGGCTAGGATGGGTGAAAAACCAAAATGCTGTGGAAGAAACTCGATTTAAAAATCTCCCCCTTTAGGCTTCCTTTACCAACACTGAAATTCATTGCATCACTTCCTTGTTCACACTTAAATTAACCTAAACAATGATAAACTAGCTGAAACCGTGATATAATTAAAACAGCACTGGTCTAGGTCAGGCTTTTTCCCTCTTGGCATTCTTGGTTTTGGATCAATACATCTCAGCCTCTCAAAATGTTGTCCTGCACATGACATATTACAGACTGAGGCTAAACCCCTGATATATCTACCAGTAAGCACTGCAATTTGGAAGAAAATAATAAATATGCATGATGGCTTAGAATCACAGCACTACGTGGCATATTGCATTCCATGCTTTAGCAACCACATTTAGCTTTGTGCTTTTTAACGTTGATAACAACTTTGAAACAAATATGTTAACATTAAAGCTCAGGTACATTTACGTATGGTCTATTAGCTTGTAACAAAATTACTCAAATTGAAGAAATAGCTGTTTAAAATCAATTTGGAAATACTCCACACTGAATACAGCAAGTAGAAAATCAGTCTACTTTATCAAGAAGGTGCTATGAATGTTAAAGATTTAAAAAAATTCACCATCCATAATGCAGCCAAAATCATGACACTTCAATGTCATTTTGAGTGTTTTTCAACACTTGATGTTAAAAGCAGTTTAAGATTCTGTTCCTACGCTAACCCAGAGAAAGGCAGGATTGATTTTTGAGATTTAAAAGTCCATGTCTTAATGCTGCAGTCAGAATCCATCCAGCATGCAGCCTCTTTGTCATGCAGAGGACAAACAGCAGCACCAGCCCCTCTTCCCAGTGTCCCCTACAACCAAAGGCAGCTGGCACAGATGAAAGCTCCAGTACCAGGGGGATTTCGAGGATCAAAGGTCTTTTCCTTGAGCAATTGGAAGGGTCAATGTTTTGGCTTCTGGCTTTGCCTGAAAACCAAAAAAATATAAGGAGCCAGATCTCACCAGACTCATCTGCGACCTGTTTGTTTCCACCTGCCTTTTACAAATCAGGCAGAACAGATTTCTTGAGGGCTTGCACAGAGGGATAAATATTCCACTTTGGTGATCACTTGATTACCAGGAAAATGTGAGGCACTTTTAGCTTATTTTTTATGACACTTGAACACCTTCAACACCAACAAGTTTTAAACATGTAGATTTTATAATGGACTTACTGGATTCTCCTAGTGCAACAAATATCCAAAGGACCTTAAATCACCCTGGATGGCCTTACCTATACATGTAAGGCTTCACAATGCTTGTTTTTAAAGGGCATCAATCTTACTTAAAGCTGCCACTTTCCAAGAAATTTTGCTCCTCAAAGTGTTACCTTTTTCCTTCTCCACCTTGATAATTTGGCATGCAACAAAACTGCAAAAGCCCACATGTGCAGGCTGCAGTGTAGATGAGAACTTCCAGATGCTTTCACTACTGTCAGTAGGGTTGTTCTGCAATGCTTCCATCTCTTCAGGCTGCCTGAATACCAAAAACCTGCCAGCCCCCTTCAATGAAAAGAACAACCAAAACCCCTGACTGTGCAGCCACACTCCAAGCAGGAGGCACCTCTCTGCTGGTGTCCAGAGAAAGACACTCCTGGTTTTTTAAGAAATCCTTTTTCCCTCCCATTGCATTATTAACAATGCTTACATGGCAAAACTAACAATTTTATTTCAAAGGGATGCTTTATGAAGGTGTGTTGCTGATAAATTCAGTCAGACTTTTCTGGCATAAGCTCATACTGAGCACTACTTGAATGAAGGAAATAAAAAAGACCAGTAAGCACCATCACAAAAAAAGGGAGCAACTCTTAAAAAGGTATTTAATGTGCCAGGGGATGGTTTTTTCACCTCCCTTTATCAACAGCCTGTGTGCTGATCTTACCACAGACTGCAATTATGGTGAGTATCTCAAACCAAAAGCATCAACAACCTGATTAAACAACTGCATTGGTGTTGGTTATTAAAAAAAAAATTATTGAAACCGATAGAGAAATGCTGATTTCACCTGTCCACTGGGCAAACAAAGATGATATTCCAGTCTTCAAGTCTACATTTTATATATAGGTTTTACATTTTTAAAAACTTACACTAAATATATATGATCATTTTGAACTTTGGCATTCCAGTCTTTTTACTGAAATACTGTGAATCAAAGAAATTGAATATCAAACTCTCTTTGTGCTAGATGTATATATATCCTCATAGGTATTTAGTGGCAAATTATTAAGTGTCACTATTCATTGAGACAGCACATTTTAGATCTTTCTTACAGGGAAAAAAATTAAAATAAAGCAAACCTATCTGTGTAAAATTTGCAGCAACATTTCAGAGCCTCACTCTGGTATCAATGTGTCCTGTATTGTAAGATAAGTGTGTATTCTATTTGCCATCTGTTAGAGGTAGGGCAGTTATCTTCTATTCACTGGGCAGTTTTTTCTTTATCTCTTCCATAACCAATCCTCCCTCCAGGAAATCTCTTCCGTTCATGGGCCATTAATTATTAATTATCTTCTGTCCATGGCCAGTGAATGTCCCTGCATGGCTGATCAAATTCCATCATCCCATGGGGAGATGCTCTGCCCAGGGGAGGAACCAACCATTCCTACCTGGATGCAATCTGAGGTTTGGGACACCACAGCAGCCTTTGCCCAGTGCATTGCCAGAGGAGCAGCTTTCTGCTGTCCTGCATTCCCAGAGGGAGCCCAGGCCCATCTCCAGCAGCCCTGGAGCTGCAGAGGAAAACTCCCCCCTTGTGCAGGATCCCTGCTCCAGCAGAACCACAGCTGGCACTGCAGGAGGGCTGAGCCCCCATGGGATTGGGCTGTGCCACCACCCTCACCCACAAGGGGTGAGCTCCTATTCTGACTCTGGCAGTAGTTTTTTTTTGTTTGTACTATTGCATTGGTATTTTTAGTTTACCTAGTAAAGAACTCTTATTCCTATTCCCATATTTTGCCTGAGAGCCTTTTAATTTCAAAATTATAATAATTCAGAGGAAGGGGGATTCTCATTTTCCATTTCAGGGGAGATTCCTGCCTTCAAACACCTGTCTTTTCAGACCAAGACACAATGACTTCACTCAGATGTTCAGAAACAGAGGTGGTCAAGCAGAACATCCCCTGTGCTGTGCTGAGTTGTCACGTGCCAAACTGCAGAGACAGGGACGGCATCAGCATTGCGACCACCCCGCCTGCACCTTTCCTTCTGGCATAAACAGCAAGAAAAGCCAGGAGGAATTCTGTGTTCAGCATTTCCCAACATCAAATCACACACAAAGGTGTCTGATAAGTATTTACATTGGAAGATGCTGTTCTGGGGTGAAGTACAGCGGTGTTACATATCCCTTATCTATGAACTAAGCACCATATTCACTTCCATGAGGGCTTTAAGGCCCCCAGACATTAGCCCAAAGCAAAACCACATTGTCTCCATTTAATTACCTATCTTTTCATACTTACTGTGATCCAAATGACTGAGTTAAACAAAATGGTTGCTAGTAACAGGAGACCATTGATAACCAGCAAGCTGAGGTGGGTGTACGTGCACAGAGTTCAAAAGAAAATGATGCTGCTGCTTGCTGTTTACTTCTCCAGCATGAATTTATAAAGTGAATTAGCAAGAATTAAAAGGATTAAAGTCCCAGGAACCGATGAAGTCAAAGAGAAATAGAAAATGGATTCACTCCTAAAAAGATAAAATTATTTAACAACTTATTAAAACAGTTCATCACTGTAATTAAAATCCAAGTGCTTAGAAAAAAGTGCCAAAAGAAAGGTAATTATTTATGAGGAGACTTTAAAAAGCTATTCACAGTGAATTTGGGAGAGAATCAGCCTGAAAGAGTTGGTAGTAAAAGGAAATTGTTTGTTTATTCATAAAACTTATTTTGGTCTAGCCTACCACTAAGAATCCCTAACATCTGCTCAATGGCAGCTGTAAGTAACATTAGGAACACTCAGCCAATTTATATCTTTCCTTTTTATTAAAAAGTAAACAGGTCTTTTTAAATTATTCACTAGTAAATTAACATAAAAATCAGTGCTCTATCTAACCACATTTTGTGGAAAGGCATCTACAAGCTTTGCCTGATTGTGATGATCTCAATCTTTCTACATTTCACTGACTACTTTACTCTTTATGTGGTGTCCCACCTAATTTAGCAAATGAAAACCTAGAAAACTTACAAGCCATACAGGAGTCACTGCCATGAGTAGTACAAAATGCATCACTGATACCTCAAAAGCCATATTAGTTGCCTCCTTCTGACTTTAACTGATTGTGTTCTTATCTTTCCTTTGAACAAAAGTCCCCCTCAAATAATCTCAGATCTCTCCTGCTTCTTTCATGAACAAGGCATTCATTAAACAGCAACAAAATACAGTGGTGTTACTGATTAATAATTATTTGTTCTTATCTGCAGCACTTTTATACTTAGATGACAAAGTGCTCTGCATGTTCCCATGTTTCACTCCAAAACTGAGTTCTTAAGACAGTAAAAAAAGGCACAGGAACACTCTAAACCTAAAAGCTTCTCTTTACCTCTCACTAACTTTTTTTCACTCAATCTCTTCAACATTTTAGAAGAAAAATATATTAATTTCTTCTTGAGTTTCTCTCCCAGCTTCAGTTCTTTATAATAGAAGCAAGTGCCTGCAAATTAACTCACCAAGACATTGTTGAAGGGCATGGAAGCAGCTCTGCTTATTTTACTAGGATTTTTTTGTTTTACTTCTAGGGAAAAAACAAGCATTTCTGCAGTGCTCTCTGGAGACACTGAGTTTAAAGCTGAGCTGTAATTCTAGCCCAGGCACTGGAAATGGCATCATTACGATAGCACAGGGTCCACCCAGCTGAAGTTCCTGGAGGATTCTGCCTTGAAGCTGCAACTGGAGAGCTGCTGAGAAGCTGAATGTGCTGAGATCCAGAGCAGCTGCAAACACAGTGCCTGATTACAACATAAACCTAATTAGTTAGCTACCAACAGCATGGCTATGGTGTCAGGGTAGCAGAGAACCAGCTGAGAAATGCCACCCCTCCTCTCCCTAGGGACTAGGATTGCCAAGAAACACAGCATCCCTCTCCATCATGCCCCAACGAGCTGCTTCCACAGCCTGGGGTCAGCTCTGTTCCAAAGCTCCATTTATGAGGAAGGCTTTGTGCTTTGTGAGTTCTCCACAAATTCACTTTCCAGGACTAGTGGGAAGGAGGCTTTTGAAGATACATGACTCACAATTTTGTATTCCATAACTGAAGTTCAGTGTGATGCATGGAATATGGAGCATCATGCCTTGTTTCCTTTTTGGTCCATCACAGATGAATGAACAGTGACAAACTACAAGATTTCACTCCCAAGTTGTTTGGGATAGGCTGGTAAATTGGACATTGGACTGGCAGCATGACTGCAAAGGTGATGGAAAAAAGATATGATACTCACAAAGAGCTCCTGCTATCACCAAGGGGGAATCTTTTCTACATCTTAGATTTGGGGAGAACTCAACTTTAGGAATCAGCTGCAGATGTACACTGCAGAGAAATCACTTTATAACCCAAATAGCTAGCAGGAAAGAAACATCAAAGGTACAAAAGACAATCAGATGTCAGATCCCTGTTGACTTGCCATGAAGACTATGGCCTTTGCTGTCAATTCAGTCTTTGAAATATTCTCTCAGAAGGACTACTACAGACACCTCTGGGAAAGCTATTGTCTTTAGTAACTATAAAGTACAGGCAGAAATCTTAAATTGTCTTATCTGAGAGACACTGAATTTTAAAACTACAATTTCTGAAAAGGAGTTGGAAAAAAAAAAAAAAAAACACCAACAACAAAACCAAATCAGAAACATTTCCCAGGGGATGAAATTCCCAAGTATAGTGTCAAAGAAGGGAATATATTCCATTTTTTTCAATTTTTCACAATCTGAGCTCTAACCAGAGGAACACAGAAAGGCTGGGAGACAGACTCCAAGTAACCCAGGTACCTGCCAAGGAAATTCAAGTTCCTTGTGTAACTCATCAAAAACACTGCAAGTAACCACATGGGCAAGCTGGAAGAGTCTGTTCCCAAACACCACTGAAATGAGCATATTCTCTGATAAATGCTTTTGCATTTGACCAGCCCTGTGTAGCTCAGTGAGGAATGTGTTCATGCACCCCAGCAGGCAGCGGGGGTGTTCAGTGTTTCCTGCACTTCATGATGTAACACTTAAAAAAAAAAACCCAAATGCAGCATCAGCACCATTAGGACATGATTTGTTAAAGGCTCATGGATGTCTTTATATTGATATCAGTGTGTTTTAACAGGCAGCTTTAACACTCAGGTAAGGAAAAAAATCCATGCTCTCCTTATGGGAAACTTCTTGGTTTTGTGCTACTTTTATGGCTCAAGTGGTATTTCACTTCTGTTTGTGCTCATCTCTTGTTATGCCTCTTTGCTTTTCCCTGTGTCCTTATGATTAAATGGTATATTCAAGTGAGTATCCATAGTTTTTTAAAATAACCTAATGATGTTCAAGAGCACATATTCCTGATGTATTTTTCCACTCAACACATTTCTCTTTAAAAGTCTAAATCCACATTGCTGCTGCCATAAGCATATGTCTTCAAATTAGACAGGAACAACCAGTAGGCCCTGATACCTTAAAAAGCAACAACAACAAAAAAATCCAGGACCTACAACCCTAAAATCATGCTTAGTGTATTTCCACATCTATATTAGGTTTCTGTTAAGGAACTGGGTTTTCTAACTAGTGTTCCTACATGCAATCTCTTTTAATATTTCATAAGCCAATTTTATATAATTGATAGGTACAGTAAATTAAATATTAATTTCTATTTTTCACTGGTTTAGTAGAATTTAACACCTGCTACTGACAGAATAAAAAAACCTAACGTGAAATATCAAAGAAATAAATAGTACCCAATACATCTGTTGATTTTACATAATATTTCCATGTTTTAAAATTGCATTTTCTCAAACCATTACCTTCAATAGTGGAGCTTCACAGATGCAAAGTTTTTTGCCAGGAAGCCCTGTTATTTTGCTGGCATGTTTGACTGGAGCTATTCACTGTGCAACAATTTCTGAGCCTGAGGTGATATGAAACTTCAGAAGTTTTAGCTCGAATCCTAACAAGTTATTTAACATAGAAACAAGGTTTCATTCATGGGGAAAATTAACCCAACAGGGGTGCTTTCTCACCTCTTTGCATCAGCTGTTATAAATTGAAAGTATACCATTTAGATATTCCTTAATTAACACGTTTTGGAAAGATCTTGAATATCAGCAAAGGTAAAGTGCTATGCAGGCACTGAGGATAATTTGTTAATAGAAAGTTGATCCCTCTCAACAGTGTGTTACTCTGTCTGTAGCTGCTATTTCACAACCAAAGGATGGAGCATCAAGAACAGCCCCTTTCCTAAAGGTCGGGAAGCAGAAATCAGCATCCAAACCCTTGTCCTGAGAGAGAAGGACAAGCCTGGGATTTCTGAGGAGAAACAGCCAGAGCAGGGGCACAGGAACACACAGAACTCTCCCCTTTGGAAGGACATTTTGGGCAGAGTGCAGTGAGAACAGCAGGAGGAAAGGGACCTCCCTGCTGCTCCTGTGTGCTGCAGTGCACAAAGCATCACCTGGGAGCTCTGCTGGCTCCCACCACCACTCCCAGGACTGGCTGTACCAGGAAATCACAGCCAGCAGCTCCCACCAGAAACTTTCCAGATCTTCTCTTGCTCCATTTCCCAATTTGAATCAGGACCAAGAGCGTTCCATCTTCATGCACAGGCACAAAAATTTCTACCTTCTAACATTTCTGTTTATATCTTAATTTACTAAGCCTCACAGAGGTTCTATAAAACATGCAAATGTTAATTTTACACACAGAAAACCAGAGAGGCAAGTAGATTTGTCAAAAGTGATGCTGCAAGTCATTCTGTAACCTCAAACCCATCTTCTGGCTTCCTGACTTGGTATTCTGGTGAGAAGTGCTTGAAATAGCATTGTTCCTGTTTGTAAGGGGAGATGGTGGAGGGAGAAACTCAGGTGGTGGTGTGGGTAACACAAAATCAAACAAACAGGTACAGAGCTGACAAGTTTTACACTGTTTTACACTGGTATTTCTTCTTGGACTTCATTGGAGGGTACATATTCTTATTTTCTGATTACAGGAGAAGACCATCAATAGAACAGACTTTGCACAAAATTAGCAGAGTTGCCAGGCATCCTGCTCTGACAAATATGAATGGCCCCAAATAAAGATCTCCCCTCAGACATGGCTGTGTAGGCAGGCACACAGCTCAGTAAGCACATAAATAAATGCATAACAAAATGTGCCATTGCATGCACGTCTGGGTTTTTAACAAACTGCAAACAAATGAGGCTTCACTCTATGCACTCTAACTCTGTTCTCACTTCACAGACTCTTTGCATCTTTATTTTTCCCCCAACATCTTTGTTTCTCTCAAGTGTTACTTCTGTCCTCTACTTACCCATGCAGGGTTCTGTTGACTCAACTGGAAAGACTTTTCATGAAAGCCTGCCCTAGCCTGTCTCAACCACTTTCCATCATTCCTTCACTTCTGATTCCCTGCACACATATTCCTGAGTTCCAGACAGATTTTTAAGTCTCATTTCACATTCCTTCAAGGTCTGCTTTACTTAAGCCCCACTATTTTTTATTTTATTTCTTTTTCTTTTTTGCTACTAGTCTTTGTATGGCCTCTCATCAGCAATTCAAACCTGAGGATATTGTGATTGCATTGTTGGAACTTTTCAACTCCATGCTTATCTATCACGCCTACATTATTTCTAGTGATTAGCTGCAGTATCACTGTTAAGCTTGTAGGCAATTACCTCATTTAAGGCAGCATCCTTGTAGTGCCTCACTGAACATGCTGTTATCAGCATTTTCATACTGCTGGCTTTTTTTTATTTCTCCCCATTCTGTACCAGAACAAATGAAGTCACTTGTTTCTGTTCCAGCCTCTTTGAGGCTGATTGTATTTAAAGATACTCCATCTTTTGATCTTACACTTTATTCAAAAACTTTTTAGTCCATGATATCATTCAAAACTTTGAGACACACTGCCACGCTGCATCTTGGTTTTCCACAGTGTGTTTTGAGCTTGTTCTTTGCACTAAACTTTCAGTGATGTTAACTAGAGCACAACAATGATGTTGTGATGTTGAAGATGCAGAACAACCACAGACTATGCAGAATGCTGCAGCAGGCTGGGAAGTGATCAACTCCCAGTATAATTCCAGTATAATTAATAATTAATTAACTATAAGCAATAATTACTGTCCTGATAACCCCCTTTAAGCAGCCAACTACAACCACCTCTACACTCAGATAATGGCCAAGAAAGCCTCAGCCACCAGTCAGTGCCAAGTACTCTTCCCACACACTCCTGAGAGTAAGGACTCCCTGACCTGCCCCCAGCCCCATACTGGACCTCCAGACCAGAGCTGAACATCACCTGCCACCCTGGAGAGCATTCAGAGACAGATCACAGCCATAGAAAGGAGCTATTTCTGATTTCTGATGGATGTTTTACAGGTAGAGTGTGCCCTTTACAGACACACCATAAACCCAACACGGCTGTATTTCAGACAAATAAAAAGACACAAAGTGAAATTTTGTTTATGTGTTACCAAGCCTCCTTTCATTTGCAAATGCTCTGAGCTCTAAAAACTGACTTGGTATCAAATTACAGCTGAAGTTGTAGACTCATAATCAAATCAACACATAATACAACTCACATGCTACTGAATGGGGACCCCTTATTTTTGTATTGAGCATGAGACTTAAAGCCAGAAACTCACAACTGATCTCAGTTTGACTTTTGCTTTGTCTGTTATTATCTTTGTCTCATATTTCGTTTTGTTTCTTTTTAATTACTTTACTCTCTGTCCCCAAAGCAGAGTGAAAAATGCAGTCAGTTTTCTTGAGAAGCTCATGCACTCAAATCACCACCAGGACTTGAAGAAGCACAAGAAATGGCAGTGGAGGCCATAAACCCAAAATTCCCTGATGCAGTGCTAGGGGTTTGTCTCAGGCAGCTTTCCAAAATCGAGGTGCTCCCTTGGCAGTGGGACAGAAGCACTGCTGTGCAGAGCTCCCTGCCACCCTGCCCTCCTCAGCACTGCTCAGGTTATTCTTGCCAGGTGAGTCACTGGCCTTACAGGCATGTCAGCCGCCTTCACTCAGAAATAGCTTCTCAAATATTCCAGAAGAATTTATGCTGTGTCAGTCAAGTTGGTAAAGGTATGGTTAAAAGAATTTAAGACACCTGTGGGCTTCCTCCCTCCCATTCTGATGTCTTTCCCCTTGTGGACTTTACTAGAGAGGAAAAAGTAGCCATGGAGAATTATTTCAGAGAAAACAGGAGTCAGGAGCCATCAGCTTACATAGAGGAAAATTATATATAATATACTAGTTTATATAAAATTAAATATTTTTATATTTTTATTTATTTACTTATTTATTTTATATTTTTATATTTATATATAACTTTAATTATATTATATTAATAATATTTATACTATATAGTTAAATTATATCTTATTATATTTTATGTTCTTGTAGATATTACATAACATATTATATATAGTATATCATATAATATATAATTTACATATAGTATATATGTTATAATATATAATATATTTGATCTATAATATGATATATTAATAACAATTATAGATATTCTATATTATATTATTAAATATTGTTACTATAATATTAATAATTACTATTACTGTAATGATTCTGTATTATATATTATATTTTATATAATATAATATAATTTATATTATATAGAATATATTATACCCCTGGTGGCTTTGTGCTTCAGGACTCTGGTGAATGTGTGCATGCTCATCAAGGCACTGCAAACCTCTGTAACCCCAGGATTTTGTGCTCCCCATATGACAGGCTGGCATCATGGACAGTGAAGCAAGAACAGTTTGAGGACTGCACATCCCCAGTTGACCTGATACAACTGCATGCAAAGCAAGGCTGTAAACCAGATTACTGAGGCTGTGACCATTTAAAAAACACCCTAAAACACTGCCAACCAATCAAAAACCCCACACCCAACTAGTTAACCCTTTTTTGGAATAATTTTCAATTGTAATTCTTTGAAAACTCAGCTCACAATGACACATGAGAAGCACTTCTAACAGCACAGCTGAAGGAACTTTATTTTGCTGTAAAGGACAAGAGGAACTGGTCAGAGGCAGCAAAAACTTCTAAAGCCACTTTTTCAGTTGAATCCACCATACTATGGATTCACTTTCTCCCCAAAATGATACAAAGATACAAATAAAACAAAATTCAACTGGAATTTTAGGCTCTCAGCAGTTCTGCCAAGTTGGAGTCTGAAAGCCTGGCCCTCAATGGATGTATGTAGAGTGCAAATAAATTCTTATTTTTATGCCTACCCACACAGAAAGAGCAAAAGACTGAAATAAGGAAATTACTGGATATATTCAGATGGATAAGTATCTTGTAAAATGAATAACTAGGCAAGGAAAATCATTAACAATAGAGCCATCTGCTGTATTTCAAAAAAACTACACCAGCAAAATTCTGAAAATGCTAAAATGCTTTACAGGCTGAATTTCTCACTACTCAGTGGTAAAAAAAGTGATCACAATGATTAGTGCATCAGTTTAAATAAGAGGAAATGTGTATTTCTTACACCTCTTCTAATTAAAAGCAATATTTAGTGGCATAATACTGATCCTCTGTGTCTAATGATACTAATTGACATTGTAGCTGGGCTTGTTAGAAGCCTGAAATGCTCTCCATTCCACTTGAATCAAAGAAGCACAGAATTGTGTATGGTAACAGTGAGGTCAGCAGCAAGCTGAATATTTGTTTAAATACTGACAAGACACTTGATTATGTTTTTCTTGCTTTAATGTAAGAATTTCAAGTCTGAAGGAAGAAAAAAGGAGGGAAAAAATTAACATAAAAATGAGGGGAAGTTTAGAAGACAGACTAACCCAAGTGGTTCTCAGTCTATCTTTACACTTCTAGAAAGAAATTTGAGGAGCCCACTTTCAAGCACAGTGGGAAAAGCAAGCGCCAGGGAGCCAATTCCCAATTTTGCATCGCTGACATAGCACTAAAACACAGACCTATAATCCTGGTTCAGCTAGGAAAAGTTGTACCAAAGCTGCAAAGAGAGAATGTACTGCTGAAAATCTGGGATCAAATGGGTGCTAAACTAAGAAAAATGTAACAAAGTATGCACAGGCCCTGGGAACTCTGTCCTGTTCTGGAAGGTTGGTTTCCTGAGCTGCCCTCTCAGAAGTGGTTAGAAGTGATCACAAACAAAACTGAGAGCTTTTGGCACGAATCTGTGCTGGGAAGTTCCCCTTGCATTTAAAACAAGCTTGTGAGCCACCTTCCCACATCCTAGCTGTACATGACCACAGCTGCCTCCACAAGTGTGTCTGCCCCACATGCCTTTATTGAATACTCTGATCAGATCAGATGTTTGACAACGAATTTTACTTGTTCCTACAACCCTTGCCATTCAGCAGTTTCATACTTGACATTTCATGCAGTTTTTTGTAGGTTACACAAAACAAGTGACACTTCATTACTCCACCTGCAGCTTCTGTAATTGCTACACAAATTTTTTCCACCATCGACAAAACCAAACTTCCACGACTGGAATTTCTTAAAGCCTCATAAATAATATAGCAAAGACATTCTTAGCTTAAAAGGAGAACCAAGGGTATTTACCTGCCATCATAGCTATCATACTGGCTTTGTAGACATTGGCAAAGGAGCCCAGTTCACCTGTGGCCAAGATTGTTTTCATGTGAGCTTCTCCACAGGCTGCACGGCACAGACGGATCTCCTCGTACAGACCTGGGGATAAAAGCATGTGGGAATGATCAAAGTTGCCTGAGAGATATTTTCAAGTATGGCTGTAATTTCCACTTCTGGATTAATTTCCAATCTTATAATTAGTCGTAGCACTCAGGAACTTAAGTTTTGTAAGTTCAATAAATTACATGACTGGAGGTAATTAACAACGCCGTGCAGTTTCAGACTTTACCTAATAGCTATTAATGTCTGTTCTCTCAAAATACAAATGTACTAAATACCCATGAATACATCAGCAGTAAAAAATGCTGTGATAGTAAAGATTGATCTTAAACCAGCCTTCCCAGCAATAAATATGGTAGTACATTGAATCAATATTCAGAATAGCTATGTTTTCCTCTGCACCTGGCCAGAGGAACCCTCCCTTCTACCCTTCCTGGTAAAATTCAGCAGTGCTCCCACAAAAGTTTACACAGAGGGAGACTAAAAGAGCCAGAAACTAATGAAGCATTGCTGTCAGAAGTTGGCTGCTTGGGGTGTTTAAGATTGCTATTGTGTGGGGAGAAAAGCAGCTCTTACAGTGCACAGCCACCATTTCTGGATTTTGAATTTAAAAAAACCTAAGATGCAAAATAAACAAACAGGATGCTTTGCAAGAGGGTCCTTTTGACAAACTATACTCAATCTTCAATCACATAATCAAGAAGTTCTTTGACAGAAGGCTAAAACACAGCTTTAAATAGGTCTTGCTAAAACAGTCCAGGCTAGAAACACTTTTGGTTTTTTTTCAGCAATGCTAAACTTCTTTTCCCCTCAGCCTTTAAGTGAGACCTGGAAGCATGGGGCAGGGTTTGGCAGCTGTGGCAGGGCCCTCATCCCTCTGATGCCATGGGCACACCAGGGTGTCCAGAGCTGGAATTGCTGGGCTGGCCTTCTGAGACACGCTGCACACATTAGCAGACAACTGGCTGACGCACTTAGCAAGTCCCTTTATAGACACCAGGCTTCACCTTGTTTCTCGCTGTGTACCAAAGGTGTGAATTAATCAGAACTAGCATGCCGTCTAACATGTTTTATTGATCAATTGGTGATGCTCCAGAAACCTACATCAAATCGAGGCTCAAAAAGGAAACACAAAGGACCTGTGCTATTTTTTTTTTTCTGCATTTAATAACCCTGCTCATGTTAGATCCAAATGAAATCTCTTTTTGTGGAGCAACTCTTTTCCTGAAGCTTTTGAAAACCCAGAGAAAGCAGCTTTCTTCTTCTTCTAGTTTCGGTAACAAGAGGAAAAAGTTTTCCCTACCTTCGAGATACGCCACCAGAAATGTCAAAACAAAACCAACAAAATGTACATTTAGGTTGGATTCCATGAAAAGAAATTCCATCCTCACAGCTGTTGTTCCCTGGCACTGCAGCTCCAGCAGCCTCCCTTGCAGTTGGAAGGTGCTTTTACATGCAATTAACGTCAGGCTGGTTCGAGCAGCCTCGCTGCCTGCCAGCACTCATCATCCCACGGCCAGGAACCACTCAGGATCCTCAATCACCCGTGTCTGGCAGCTTAGCTGGGGTGGAGGAAAAGTGGGCACACTTCAGTGGGGCAGGTGTGTAGGTAAGAAATGCTGTTCTTTGTTCAGAGACCAATTATTGCAGACAACAGCTGACATTCAAAGGGCATTTTCAATAAAAGTACAGAGAGAAATGCAACTACATTTGGGGCAGAGCATCCCAGTCCCAGTGCAAGCTGGGACTGCTTTGATGCAGAACAAGTGTAAAAACTCCTGCTCCTTTCAAAAATAAAAAGAGAAGTTTCAGTACTCAGTCAGATTTAAAACAAGGCACAAATAACAGGATTATCCTGAAAATCTTGGGCAAATGTCTAAATGTCTAGTCAGGTACGCTTCAAAATGTACTCAGTGTTTCAAGGAGTGCTGGGCTTCCTGTGGGACAGCCTGGGCTGCCAAAAAGTCCAGCACTTAAGGACTCAGTTCCACCAGGCTGAACAGCAGCAGGATCAAAGCTGGGTGCTACAAATGCAGGAATATCTGTGAGCTGTGCAGAACACCAGCAACTGCCACAGCACACACAGCACCTCTGGTTAGCAGCAGCGAGTGGCACAAAGATTTTGGTCAAAAATCTCTCTCACAGGAAACCCTGCAGGCATATTTTCAACTAATGAGCTAAGAACACCATGGAGAGGCTGCAAGAGAATTTATTTTTGACTCCTAAAAACAAGGAAAAAGCAAAAGCTCTCAAAGCAAATGGCCAGTGCTCTCCAGCATATTAACCAATATTATCCATTCTAAAAGCAGTCTAAATCTTAAGCCAGGAAAAAAAAAAAAGAAAAGAAAAAAGCCAAGAAAATCCAAACCAATAAACCCATAAAAAAACCCCAAAGCAAGCCAACCTATATAGAATGTACCTGGAGCCAGCTGCTCACAAATACAGTGTGCAGTATCTCTACTGACCCAGCTGTTAAAATGGATGTGACATAAGAACTCTTCTACTTTGCACCACTTGAGATACCTGACAGTTTTCATGAACTTTAGATCTGCTTTTACTAGATGCATTTATACAAGTCAGAAAAAATCCTGTTTTGTAGGGAAAAAAAATGCTTTTGTAGCTGTGTTTTTAATTCCACTGTTATAAAACACAAGAGTTGTGTCCTTGTCATGTTGCTAACACTGTAAATGAACATTAGTACATTATATTGAATTTTAGCAACTATTAAATACAGCAGAGAAAATGTTCCTTCCATGTACATTTTCCAAGCAAAAATCCCTGATAATTTCTGCTAGCTGTAATCTGCACTAGGTTGTCTAGATGGTCTGTTACTTTGGTATAGTACATTAGTCCTAAAAATAACAATATAAAGGGGATAATCCAGATCTCTTACAAAGGAAATGAAAATATTAAAGAAGGGAAGAAACCACACTGCTTAAATATTTTTATGGAATAGCTCTTCTTCAAAAATGTGGTGATAAAATCACTTTTCTTTTAAAAAATTCAATTTTTTTGGTGTTTTTATCTAGTCAATGACAACAAATAGAAATTGAGATGAGAAGATATTTTGACTTCTGTTAGCCCAAAAGATCAAGGTGATTGTAACGGGCTGGAAACTGGAAAATGAGCTGGAGCCCCTTGTGTCTGGCATGTTAATGGCAGGTTTGTTAACAAAATGACAAGCACGAGGCTATCAGCACAACACAACCCCCTCACATATGTGCAGCTCCAGGGATTCACGTTCTGGAGACAGAGCTGGGCTTCAGGAGCCCGAGCTGCTGTTCCTGCCAGCACCAGACAGAATTTGTGCAGTGTCTCTGATTTTTTCTGGAAAAATCCCTTCGCCAGGATTTCTACTCCTGGGAAGCTGAGAAGCCGCAGAGAAAAAGGAAAACAATATTACCTCATTTGCTTCTCCTGTGTTTTTGCTGCTTTGGAATGTGATTGGAGATTGTTTATCCAACATGTGAATTGGTTTTACCTCATGACCAACCACGGTCAGGCTGTGTTGGACTCAGGAGAGAGTCACAAGTTTTTGATTAGTATCTTGTTAAGCCTTCTGTAAGTATCCTTTCTCTATTCTTTAGTATAGCTTTAGTATAGCATAATATATAATATAATATAATATATCATATACTATACACTATATACTGTATAATATATATATAATATATAATACACAATAGATATATAATTTATATAATTTATATAATTTATATAATATATAATTAACATAATAATAAATAGAATATAATAATAAATTAGCCTTCTAAGAATATGGAGTCAGATTCTCAATTCATCCTTCATCCCGGGAACCCAGCAAATACTGCAGTGCAGCAGGGCAGTCTGCACATCTAGAAATGGTAAATCCAGCTACAACCCTCCTGAACGATGTGGAGAGGCTTCTCCAAGGCTCTGGAGCAGGGAGTGTCTTCTGCCTGTGCTGTTTATGAAGTATGTAGCACAAAATAAGGTCCCGATCCCTGATCAAAGCCTCTAAACCCACACCTAAAATATCATCAGCAGTGAAAAGCACTTTTCATAATGGGGTTATACCATGGATGCAGCCATGCTCAAGTTTCTCAGAGTATAACTGGGCTGGGTTTTTTTCCCTTTTCTTACAGGAAAATTCAACTGCCACAGAGCAAATGATGGGTGAACAATGCTCCTGCAGCCACTGACAGTGTAGCATGTCCAGGTGTTTGCTAACAGCTGTAGAATTAGGAATTAGCACTGACATTACTGCACCCCACGCAACTTCAGGAGGTACAGCAAATGCTGATGATGGGGGGGAAAATTAATAATAAATAGATCCAATCTATTTTAACAATTTGTTGGTCAACTTGATCACTCCTCACATAAAGGCTCCACATTCTGTGTCTAAAGGAAGCATCCAAATTGATAATTTATGTTTAGTCCATACTTTGTCAAGTAATACAAGGCAAAAGCTGAGTAAACTACTTTAAAGTAGTATTGCTTTAAAAGCTAAAAGCTTATGAAAGGTATGTAAATTCATAAACTTTATCTCATTTCATGTTATTTTCTGATGTAATTTAGCTGTCCAATAAAGCTGCTTTCATACTCAGCATTATTTAAAAGATCTTAACAATTACTTCACAAAGATCTGGAAAATGCATTCTGAGTGTCATAAAGAGCTCCAGCAATATTCAAGAACTTCTTTAAAATAACTTGACATAATTGGACATACACTAAAATATTTAATAACCAAACAAGCCTTTGAAGCAAATCACAAAGCAACACTATTCTATTGTGGTGACCCCAATTATTGCACAGGCTAGAAGAAAAGCTAGAAATGAACTAAAAAGCACTCCACCACATAGATTTTTTTTCAATAACTTCTGAGGTTGTGAAGACTGTCAGCATAAGAAAATACCCATTGAAGCATATTATTATTATTATTGTTGTTTTATTATTATTATTATAATGACTACTACTATTAGCATAAGTTATAATATAATTGCAAGGCAGCTTTAGTTGATGAAGCACCTAAAACACAGGCACAGGTACTGCTCTACTTAATTTTATGTAATATAGGGATTTAGCCTAAAAAATCCTTTTTTGTCTCTTCTTTTAGATTCCTTATATGTATTTTATAGATTATTCTAAATTATTCCTAATCACACAGGTAACATATCTACTGAAAGCTAAACAGGAAGACAAAACACTAGATTTTCACCAAAATATCCAGATCACCTGATGAAATACCTTTATTTTTATATAGAAAAGTTAAATATTGTAATTTTTCACCTTGTGGCATCTCTATGGCAAGTAAATTCTGTCTCTGCAGTAGCATTTTTTCAAGATCACATAAACATGTGTCACAAACAGATTCAGATTCATAAATAAACTTAGGAAATCATTTGGAAATAATTTGAATTCTGCCATTGGTGAAAAAAAATATATTATTTATATTTATATTTAATATAAATAGTATATTGATATATTATATGAACATACTAATATATTATATAATATATTTTATAGTCTATAAATTATATAGAATTATTTTATACTTTATATAAAATATACACTAATGTATATTTAACATATATTTATATGTATATATATAAATATATCTTTTATATATATATATAAAATAAGGCTGTCTTTCAACCTTGTCAAGACTTCAGCTCTGGATAAAAGAACATGCATACCAAATTAAAAGCTGTCCCTAATTTACTTATTTAGTAAAGTGACAGCTTTATATCACATCTATCATTGCTGTGTCTGTGTACTCCTCCCTTGTAATTTGTGACCACAAAGAGTAATTCATATCCCATTCATTTCAGTCATGATCCAAACTCTCTCTCTGAATCCAAGGCCTGTATTTCTCCTCTGAATTCTCCCTCATATTAAAAAAAAAATTATTAATCCTTAAATAATTAAGACCAAAAGAATGGAGATTTCAAATACTACAAAAGAGGCCAAGATATTACATCAAGGAACCAGTCTTGAAGACACAGATGCAGAAACATGTGGGGGTTTTTGGTTCAATTCTAACTGTTAATTGCAAGAAGACTAGAAAACATGATCTATTACCATTACTTCTGTTATTTCCTTAAATAAAGTCAGGTACCAGGGCTTTATAATAAAGTCTGCCAAGCAAATAGGATATTCTGGCACTGCATTATACAGCTAAATGGAAAATTCATTCCAAGACAATGATGTGTCCACCTTCACATGGAGATTAGTTACAGGAGCACTGTCAGCACTTAAGGCAAGCCATTCACAGTACATTAAGGATGCAATTAGAGCAAAAACCATCTTCAGCATTATTGTTCCTACTAATTAGTAGTAGTCTACAGATGCCAGAACATCAATAATAATATGAACAGTCAATTTGTTCCCTCAACTTTCAGCAAAAAGAAAACAACTAAAATACGTGTTTTCGTCAAGAAATGAAACATGTATATTTTAAAAGGTATCATCTACATTAGCAGCCCCTTGGGCTTCCTAACAAAACTCTTCAAATAATTAGTCTTTTACTTGCTATTTTTTTTAATGCTGTACACAAAATCCTCTAAAGGCACGGAGGGAATAGATAGGAATTTTCAAACCACTAAGTCATTCTGCCGGCCCAGCCTGCCACAACTTCCAACAGGATTCCTCTCAAAAAATGCAACCCTTTGTTATAATTTTATTAAATAGTTTTTATTTAGCTCAGAGTCCCAGATTACTGTGAGGGGAAAGATCAAATACTTCAAGAACTGATGGAGAGATTTGGGGAAGAGACAAAGACAGACCCTGCATGTGCATATAGAAAGGTTTAGGTTCTTTGCCATAGGAACTTTTTTTTACTTACCTTCCCACTGGCCAGTCAGCACCAGACTCCTGCTAATGACAATGTCAATCTCTCGGGCCCCATATTCCACTGCCAGCCTTATTTCAGCCAGTTTGGTCTCCAGAGGAGTTTGTCCAGATGGAAACCCAGCAGCCACTAGCATGAAAGGGGTGCAGATAGAAGGAAGAAATGTTTCATGAATGTGTTACAGTTTTAGAAATCGACCATAAAATTGAAAATACCAGTAATGCACCAAGAAGTTTGAATGTTATTCTTTTTGTTTAATGGTTGCCACGATTTAAAAATTTTACAGGCACCTCATCCTACCGTCTCTTCATCCACAAGAAACATTGGCTCTACCCTCAAAAACCCATGTCCAGCAAGGCAAGTGCATCTTGTGAAAAGATCTTTCACATGCCTTGATGTTTTCCAGAACACCCTAGATAAAAGCACAATACCTATTGCTTCCAGCAGATTGAGCAAACGAGGAGTGAGCTCAGATATGAAGCAATATATAAATTTTTAATTTTCTCCAATTCTTTTAAGTAGTATCTTGACTTAAATCATAATAATGTTGTTTAATGGTTAATTCACAATATAGCAAAAATTGCTTTCAATGGGTTCCATTTAAGATTATGTTTATGATGGTTAAGTAAAAAAAACAAAGATAACTTTGGAAATGGAAAAAATAATGGCTTTGTCAGAGATTGTCTTTCTCTCTGACATATAAATGCATTTAGTACATATTTTCCCCTACACAACATTGAAACAAGAACAGAAATCTCACATGTTTCTTAGCATTAAATACCTCATCTAACTTCAAAGTCAGCCCCTGCTTTGAGCAGGGGTTTGGACCAGATCACATCCAGGGCTGCCTTCCAACCTGAGCAATTCTTTGATTGTACTTCTTGCTTCCTGCACATTCAGGACTTGTCCCTCATGTGTGATGACTGGAGAAGAGCTGACCATGTTAGATTTTGGGTGTGAAAGTCCTGAACCTATGGCTGCTCAGCAGGCAACAACCCCTGGCTCTGCTCACAGCTTCCTTGGAGTCAGCCTGCAGGATGTGCTGCTTTTGGCTGGGATAGTTATCCTCATTGTGGCTGGGCTGGTTTGGGTTTGTGCAGGAAACAGCCTTGGCTCTCCAGGGATGGTTTGGCAAGTGCAGAGTAGTGCCAGCACAGAGTCAAGGCCTTTTCTTGGTGAGTGGGCTGGGAGTGCACTAAAAGGCAGCTCTTATCTGAAACCACAAATTTTCTCACTTCTACTCTTCCAATTCTCTTTTCCCCTCCATCCTGGAAGTGGCTGTATGAGTGAGTGTGTGGCACACAGTTGCTGCCTTGGGCTAAACCTTGACACAGAATTGCACTTAGAAGCCAAATATGATAGGGAAAATAAACCTTTATTAGAACTCACATCATCACCATCATCATCTACTTAGTGTATACTGATACTTGTCCAGCACTCTATCTTAATTTCTTCTGTCCAGGTGAGAAAAACACTGATATATTTTAAAGGCCTCTTTGAAGAGCTTCCAGCAAAAAGACTTGGCATTCCTGATAAGCTTGAAGTTGGAAGACAAAACAAAAGATTATACCAGAAGAAAATCCTCCTTCCATTCCTTTCCTTTCCTTCCACCTGTTACCTTTTCATCTTACTCCCTGACACAAAAGCAAGTCCAAACTTCTGGATTTCTCTATGTATTTCATAGCATCAGATTATTTAATGGGATATTTTCAAATAACTCTTACCTGAAGCCACTGGTATGGTACAACCAGCAGCTTTGAGGGTGCCCACAGCATCAGAGACTCTTGCAGAATACACACAAACTGCTGCAACAGTGATACCTGCAAAAGCAAAAGCCACAGTTCCCTTTTTCATACAGAGAATTCCACCTTCTCCATGAGCACATGTGCATTGTCCTCACCTCCCACTCCTGTGTTCTCACAAGGATTTAAGCAGCACACCAGGGATGTCTGTTATATTGCTCCAATGGTCCAGGTAATTCTGGTGCTGTTTCCTCCCTCACATCCCTTCACCAGACCCTGGGAGCAAGTCTGCATTAGCAGGAGTTAAAACTCCAAAGTTTTTATTGACAGACTCACAGTTTAATGCCAACACACTCAGTTAAGACTTGATCACAGTTATGCTTGATCAGCAAATTGCTGCAAGAGAAACTGCACTGCCAAGCTCTGCTCTTACTTGTGGAGCCAGACTGAGCCCAGCAGCAACTGAGCAGTCTTTATGTTAATGCAGCCCTCCTGCATTTCTAGCTAAAGTGCTCTTCTCTCCAACTCTCAGATAATTGACCTCATATTTTATACTTCAGCTGTCTGAAGAGTCCATAAATCCAAATTTTTAAAAAAAGACTGATCTTTGATTTTTTTATGTGTAAGGCTTCAATCAGAGGCCTGATCTCTCTTTGGTCCACACCACTTCAAGCAGTGGACCAAGGTCCTTTCTGAAAAGTGAGAAAATAATGAGGAAACACAGACATTTCCTCTAGAAAATACACACTCCAAAAGCCACAATACCTTTATCATGCATGTCCAAGGCTTTGAGCAGATCTTCTCTGATAGGGTGCTTTGCTTTAAAACACAGCCTTTGAACATTTGAAGGAGTATCATCACCTGAGAGAGTGGTGAGGTCTATGCAGGTGACAGCTTTCAGCAGCCAGGCTGCCTGCAAAGGGAACAAAGCAAGGAATGGAGCATTTCTCTTTGCACTTCCAAGGCCAAACTGCCTTAGAAGTGCAGGAATCAGAAGCCTGGCTCTCACTCTGACAGTGGGGAAATGTATAGGATGTAACATATAAGCAAATAATAGCTTAGGATAGACAGGCTGGCTGATATTTGTTCATTCCTTCAGCAGTATTTAATGATACAGAGGATACTTCCTCAAAAGGATCTCAAAAGGATCCACTTCTTTTTGTGTGAACCAGGAATAACAAACATCTGTAATTTTGGTGCAAAAAAAAGCCCCAAAAGCAAGAGGTAAGAGACAAGGTTAAAGCACTCTTTAGATAGAAATGCTTCAGAATTTTAAAAGACTTATTAATCAAAGATTGGAACAGAAGCATAACTAAAAATTTTATGGTTTTTCTTTTTTGCTGAACAAAAATTGAGCTTAAGACATTATTTTGAATTATCTGTTGAAGGTCTTCCAGAAAATGCTCATTTACAGCAATGGCTTCACTCTAAGCTGACTTCTCTTACAGGACAATTGTACAGGGGGACAGTTTGCAATGGCAATGGGGTAATGAACCATCACTGGCCTCAGTTAATCTAAGCCTGACTGATTGTTTCTGCTTCCTCCTTTCATCCTATAATTATTTGAAACTAGAAATAGTTTTATGTTACTTTTACTTGGATGTTTTTATCCTCTGTTTGAGGGAATTTTGGGAATTTTTATCTCTTCTCCTATGCCATGAATCACGGTCATAAAAGACAGATGTAGTCAGGGGGTTTCAAGAACTGGTATAAATGTCAGGCTTTTTAAAAGGGTTTTCCAATTGGGTATTTTGGGAAACAGGCTACAGGATTTGGATCTGTGATGCTGCTCACATTCAAACATGTACAGGTTCAAAATCAGCTCTGTTAAGAAAACAGCACATGACTGCCCTGCTGTGACAATGTTCAAACAGAGGAGAGATGCTTCTGACACCCTTCAAAGTAAAGCCTTGCTTGGGTTTCTGTGTTTCTCAGTTTCTTTCTTTGGTTTTCTTTCCTGTATTTCTACATAGGAGAGGGGAGAAGTGTTAGGAATAAACATCTGTTTTCCAGCTGTGTTGTGGGAGTGACACAAAATCCCTTTCTTCCCAATGAGTCCCTGTAATCAAAGCCAGTAGCTCTCTGTATTTGTTATTTATGGCATCCTCAGTCAAAAGAAGACTTTGTTTTTACATTACTGCACCTGTGGTACCTGAGGATAGCCATGGTTATCCATCTGGAGCTGCTCACTGATGCTATTTCCCAAATCAGAGCTGATAAACCTGGTATCAAGTAACTTTTTATGAATAAGTGATGCCTCAGGTTTCAGCTCTTATATTTTTCAGATTCTCTGCTGCTTTAGTGTGGAGCTCTGAGCTTCACAGTACGGGATGGTGAGCTCTGTGCACAGAGCAGGGAGACAAAACAATTCCTGCTCCAGCTGGGCACCAAGGACAAATGATCCAAATCTCAGCCCCAAGAGCACAAACAACGTGGGCTGAAGAGAGAAAAAAAGCAGGGTGGGACTGATGGGCTAAAGCTGGAATTGGGCTAAAGCTTCATGGGCTAAAGCTGCAATTGAACAATGAACTCCAAGATGCAAATGGAGCAGAACTTATAAAAGTGAGAGACCCCATGACCATTCGTGCATTTTGGGACCATTTTGGGTGCAGCCCTGGCTGGGCTCTTGTGCTGCCCAAGGTGGATCCATTGAGGCCTTTTAATAAATCCCTGCTTTATTCTTTAATTCTGTCCAGTCTCTGTCCTAGTTCAGCCTTCACAAGGCATCATAAGAAACTCTAAAGAAATGCTGAGCTGGTGTCTAAATCTCCTCTGTTTATCTCCATTTTTTTAAAATTTAATCATAACACACAAAGCACAAACTTTCAGGAAGGAAAAGCTGGCAGGAAACTTTTTTCTATCACCTTCCAGCAGCACCTTACTCCTACATGAAATTATCCCCAAACTGTAATCCCAAAATCTGTGCTCATTGTGAACACAGGTTCAGCCACCTCAGAATGGCTGCACAATGTTCAACTATTTTGAACAACTTTTTAAAGAATTGAGTATAATTAAATGATTCTTGCTTTGTTCTGGTACATTCCACTCTTAAGATTCATCCTTCATCATCTCCTTCCTCCTGCTTTTCAGCTACTCTTGCATATAAACAAGTTGTTCAGTGTGCAGAGAGGAGGCATCCCAAGCATTGTTTGCAGAACAGCTGCTTGGTGAATGGAGAAAAAGTTTGTCTTTTTATACTAAGATGGACAATAACCAACCATTTACCTTATCTCAGCAGCTGAAAATCAGTTTCCTAACATTAGTGGGCTCCTTCCCCCCACCAAATGCCACAGCCAGTCAGGATTTTTGATTTTTAGCTAAAAAAACTCGTTAAGCAATGAAATCACACACGTTGAGAATGTTTAAGCAAAGAAAAATCATCCAGGTAGGTCAAATTTGACAGGGACCATGATCATATCTTACAGCTTTAAAATTAAAAAATAAGAAGGCAGCATGCAGAGAAGTCTGTCTGGAAAACAGAATAAATGTGGAGGGATAGTAATACACAATTTAATCCACTCATGAATAAAGATGACTTAAATCCATTTGCAGTTTTGCCAGTCATGAGTTATATGGTTTTTAACTTGTTTGGATAAATGCATCACCTTATTCCATCCCATCATCATCAAATACAAATTACTAAAATAAGACATGGACAAGCACATCTTTTAAGTTTACATGTATCTTGAAAAAAATTCAATATTACAGCCTGGAGAGGGAGAGTGACTGCTTTAAAAATACAGGAACAGAATGCATAAGAAGAGCACTTACTTGCCAATTACCTTTCAGAGTTTTCCATTTTTTAATTTGTTCTGCATGCCTCACCACTGCAGGTCGATTCACATACACTTTTGAGATCCAGCCAAGTTCTGGGGAGAGATAAAAAAACAAACAAAAAATAAAGCCTCATCTATTTCTGTGTTCTTTTAATATATGGTGTGGTACTTCAGAAGAAAGCTGTAGAAAGTTTGGAGCCTCTGAAGAGAGTGTTGTGCTATCATGTCCTTCTAATGGCTTGTGTGCTTATCACCAGTCCAAAATAACCTCAGCTTCTGCTAGGGGATGATCTGTGAACTGGATATTTCACACAGCATATTCTGTGTGCCATTACAAGTGGATTAACTGAGTGCTGATGAGACAGAGACACTGTCTTGTAGACTTAAATATAAATTTATTACACATGTAGCATGAAAAAAAAAAAAAACCTACAAAACAGCCTTCTGCCACTGCTTGATGGCTTATTTCTAGATTCCAGAATTCCCAAAGAGCAGCAGATGCACAGCTTGTACTAAAATAATGAAACTGTCCAGAGCCACAAGAACCAATTATTTGCCACTGCTTAACAAAGGGTAACTGACTGAAAAAGGAGAACTGAGGGTTCAGACTCTTGAATCTTTACATTTCTGCTTAGTATGGTAAATCTAGTGTGTAAATTTTAATATGAGAGTACACAGGAAACCTGGAGCATCTTTAAAATCTCTCACATCTCAAAATGTAAATAATTCTTCAAATACCGATCCTACAAGCATTCCATGAAAACACTCTGAAAATAACATCAACAATCATTAACCACCAATCATCAGCAAATCACCACCATCAATCATCAAATATCACCCCCAGCTAAGGTCAGAATATGGACATGGGCATAGACAGGTACTAGGAGATAATAATTCTGGGTGACTGAATTTATTAAGAGCAGTCACTCTATGAATCTTCTTTACTACGGTGGTAAATTGCATTTCCCTTGAGCATATTGATTAAAAAAATGTTTAAAACTTAAAAAAAAAAAAAAGCTGGTAGACAAAATCACTAATTTTGTACAGAAATCTTATACTTTTTTTTTTGCCTACTGAATAGCTTTAATAGCCAAAAAAATGTAGAAAACTAATATACTAGCCAAAGTAAGTGTAAATAAAAGCTTGTTTTCCTAGACTTTCAAAAACCAATTTAGGGTAAAGATGACTCAGAGGAAATGCAGGACAACATGAAACAGCTGAAGAGAATCTAGTTTTGAGGATAAGTAAGCTACCACTGTCTCATTACCACATACAAACTATTAGGGACTGATACCCACAAAGTGTTAGCTGAAAGCAGAACAAATAAATCAGAGAAGGAATTTCAAAGGGATCCTAAGGAATTTATGGATTTTTTTTTTAAGATTGCATTTATGGATTTTTTTTTTTTAGCATCAGACTCACTGCATGGCAACAAGGAAAAGGGGGAGCTTGGAAAGTTGCAAGCAAGTCAAAAAACAAACCCTTGTTATTCTTTCCAAGTTCAAAACCACAGGTTTATCCATTCTGTCCCCAAAACAAGGAGCTCAGCTCAGCTGATTTGTAGAAAGCAGGTGAGAAAAAATTTCTAAAAAAACCATGGCTACAACTTTCTTCCTTTTTTGCTTATCAGGATATATTTGACAAAATCCTCGTGGAAGGAAAACACACATAAATCAATACATAGAGGAGGGACACACAATCCCTGCGTTATGATTCTTCTGCCACGTGTGCCAAGCGCTGAGGTAGCATCATTTAATCATAATCCCACTTATTATAATAACTTTTGAACCCTTCTGGGTGCATGGTGAACTTTCAGCCCCTTTGGAAAATGTTCTAAAACCAAAGGAAGTAGTTTAGGCGAAGAACTCAGCTTCTCCCTCTCTAATAAGGATTCTTTCAGCTGGTCTGCTCTAACCTATTCTTTCTACACTTTTGAAACAACCAGGAAAAGCAAGTAGTAAATGATTTATAAAAACAATTATTTGGGAGAAGACGACAGTGAAGAAGTGAAGACAGTGAAGACAGTGTCCAGTCTGTTAGGGAAAATTCAAGTTTGAGGTGAAAATTTAAATGAAAGGACACAATTTTTTCCCATGAGTAGGTTAATTCTTCATTAGCCATTGTTGGTAGAGGATTCAGTCTGATAAAGCTGTTCTATCTACCCAACCTGACCCTTGAGCATCCTGACTCAGGTCTAAGCAATTTTTTTAAGATGTTAGAGCCCTGCACACTAAATCAGCTTAAAGGAAATAATCAACTATAAATCCATTTGGAGAAAAAAAAAATGGGAGAAAAGGTGTGGAAGGAGAGTGGAAGTGGAAATGAGCTACTACTTTTGCTTTGCCCAAAATCACCTGTGAAAGTCACCAAATATCAGCTGATCAGCAATAGCTCACTGGTTGTTCTTTGCAAATATGACAAAATCCATTGGTTTAAGTCCTTTTCACTGTCTGACACATTTTCCCCTCTGTTCTCAGGGACTCAAGGCTAGTCACAAAAGTACACATGGCAACTCAGTAATGTCTAATATCTAATTTTTCTGCATGGGATGCAAGTCCCTGCAAGACCACAGAATGTGGATCTCCAAGTATTTTTTTGAGTGTGGAAACTCAAACCACAGTGCACAGGCAGAAAATTTAAAAAAAAAAGGAATAATTTAACAAAAAATCAGAACTCCATCCTTTCTGTACAACTTAATGTGAGACATCATGCAGCTTTTACTACAGGAAATAAAATGGTGCAATAAAAATGGCACGGCAAGGAAGGACAAAGGTTCTGGTAATGTGCAGCAGCAGATGGAGACTTCCATATAACACAGACCTTTTATTCAAGCCCATTTCTACATTAATTAAAGCAATGGGTAAGTGAAAACAAATATGTCTCAGCATAATTGTCTCTAAATAGACTTTCAAATTTTGCCATGTGAGGTCTCATCAAATCTTTAGATCTAAGTGCCTTTATTCAGAAAAATCCCTCATAATTCCAGCTTTTCTCTTTTTTTCATTAAATATCAGAATAAAACCATTTTTTGAAATAGAACTGACTGCCTTTGGATTCTCCCCCTCCCTCACTCCCCCAAGCTTTATGATTTAGTATCTGGCTAAGGAAAACTATATTTAATTAGGCTCATTAACCTTGCAGTGTGAACATGTCTTTTTTTTTTTTAAATAAGTCATCTGCTAGTCATCTGCACAGTCATGTGGCTTCAGGGATAAAAGTAATTAAAGCAGTTACACTACAGCTAATTAGCCAATATTCTGTAATCACTCTTCTAGTTCACTTTTTTCTCTGAAGACATCTGAAAAAATCATATTCAATTCCTTAACAGGAAATTCATCTCCTCTCTTTGAAGAACACGAATCCAAAAATACCGAGCATTTCCTCAGAAAACAATAAATAAAACCACTTCATTAGGATAATTACATAAATATCTAAGCTTCCTAACACATTCCTCATAAAACAGACTAAGCCTTAGAGAAGCTTTAAAAAAAACGTGTTGATGGCATCCCTTCAGATGGTGAAACAGAAAGCTCAAGAATGCCTGAGGCAATAGTTTCACAAGCATTTTAAGGCAGCACTGTTCCCAAAAGGAGCTGCCCCCCTCAAGTGGTTATTTCATTTTGTGTGCCAGAGACAGCATGTGTGCTCCTGCTCTTACCATGAGCACACCATCAAACGGGGAAGGGAAGTGATGAAAGCTGTTATTTCGGGAGGAGAGACTCAAACTGTGTCCTGAACCTTCCCTGGAGAAGGGAGGAGCTCAGCTGGATGCAGGCTGACCCCAGCTGGCCACACAGAGCTGAGCAAAGCCACTGAAAGGGGAGAAAAGGCTTTGGGATCAGGTCTTGTTACAGCTGTCTTACCATGTAAGATGTTTAGAGATTTGGGGGCTTTCAGCTTTGTCAAGACAGAAGTTAATATTATTTTTCCAGAGCAACACTTGATATGGACCAAGAGATCCTCAATTTCATGTGAGTCTGTCTTTTATATGACATAAGTTCAGTCTCCAAGTTATCAGCATCCAGATACTCAAAGCATGAGCCCTGAACTAGAAATCAGTTCTTCTGCCTCGTGCCATCGGTGAAATCACACAGGGCTGTCCATGGATCACACAAAATGGATCATGGTGTCCTCCTCCAAAGCACTTTGGGAACCACCAACTTCTCAGGAAGTGAGAGGCAGAACATCAGGACCTGGTTTCCTGCAGGCCCAAGTCCCCTGTTGTTCCCTCTCTTCTTGAGACACCTCCTCAAGCAAAAAACCCAGCTGTCCTCATGTGGTACTTACACCCATGAGTAAAACAGGACTCCTTTACTGCCATAAAGGCCAAAATAAAACAGTAGCAATGAAAATTCATGTAATTTCTGATCTGTACCTGCTTTTCCCTCAACAAAAGAACTGATTTGGTCACTCCACCCAGGGCCTTATTTTCAAGACAATCTACTTGTCCTTCACATTTGATTAAAATTACCAACCAGATTCAAAAGGTGTTAGAACAGTGAAGAACCAGAGCCACAGTACAGACTAAAACCAGCTATTAATATATTAGAACAGAATTATGCTGTTTTGAAAAGGGATGTAACACTTCATTATCTAAATGCCACTTACCAACAAGCTAGCTCTCACATGTAGATGGCTCAGAAATACCAGCTATAATTAAAAATATATAAATTGAAACATAATGAATGTATTTTTGGCCCTTCAGCTAGAGGGTCAGAGCAACACAGATAGATAATGGGGGTTTTTAAGAATCTAAGAACATTGCAAAACAACTGTAATTAATCACTCATTGCTCAGAATACATACATAAATGTGTGTGTATATATAAATATATATATTCAGACATACATAGACACACAGAGGTAATAAAGCATATAATTGTAGAATAATTTGGAAGACCTTCAAAGATCAATTATCCAACCTCCTGTGCAATACAGCATCAGTTCTGAGGTCAGACCAGGCTGCTAAGAGCTTTATTCAGGTGGGTTTTGAGAGTCCCAAGGATGGAGATTGTACAGCCTCCCTGAGCCCAACCTGTCCCAGCACCTGACTGTTCTGCCCCAAGTTTTCCCTCATATCCAGTATGAACTCCTCTCCCTCATTTTCCTGGGCTAAACCAGGAAATATTTCAGCCTTTCTTCACAGGGCAAGCACTCCAGCCCCAGCCCCATTGTGCTGTGCCTCTGCTGAAGCTGTGACAGTTTTATCAATCTCTCTTTCCTGTTGGAAAGTATTGTATTTGCTGGGAATGCCTCAATGAAGACAGGAATGATGCATCTGACTCCATGTTCTCAGAAGGCTGATTTATTATTTTATAATACTATATTATATTAAAGGATACTATACTAAAGAATACAGAAAGGATACTTAATGAATGCTAAAAAGCTAATAATGAAAACTCGTGACTCTTTCCAGAGTCCTGACACAGCTTGGCACTGATTGGCCAAAGAGTGAAAACAATTCACACCAGAATCCAGTGAAACAATCACCTGTGGGTAAACAATCTCCAAACACATTCCACATGAGCACAACACAGGAGAAACAAATAAGAATTTGTTTTCCTTTTCTCTGAGGCATCTCAGGAGAAAAATCCTGGGTGAAGGGATTTTTTCAGAGAATGTGAATGCCACAGGAAAGAGAAATTGGACCAAATATTCCATGTATATTCCAAGTGCTGGGCAGAGGGGACGGTCCCTGTGTCCCCAGGTGTCTGCACCCCACAGTTAAACCAAAGCAGCTTCCCTTCCAAAACAGATACTCACTGATATGTTCCAATATTTCATTGTGAAGTGACATTAAAAGTTGCAGCTGATACTCTTCTGAAGCATGACAAAACATTAAACATCTGGGCTGTTATAACCCAGGGCCCTGCAGAGCAGGAGAGGCAGATTCATTCCCATCCCTGCAGGCATCGTGGTGAGCCCCAGCACACAAGCTGTGCAAACAGTCCTTGTGGAATGGAAAACTTGTAAAACTCTTTGTCCAGCTTCTTTGCACCACTCTTGGATGGCAAATGTATCAGTGTATGAGGCTGGTGAGCCTCTGACTGCGCACATCAGGGTCTTTTCATCTGTGGAACATACACCTGTTCTTTAGTTCTTCTTCTACTAAGGCACAGTGATGGGTACGAGGAAAGGAGATAAGGAGGGAAGAATCAAGGAATTTTACAAAAATGTATTTATTTTTTAAAAAATCACACAGGAAAGCACTACATGCAATGATTTGTGAAGAGTTTGGCTTGTCAGCGATAAACAAATAGACCCTCTCTAATGGCAACATCAGACACCTCCTGCTTTGATACCGACATTATGTAGCAAGCAAGAAACAGAAAAGGACACAAACAATGCATTTTTAAGTAAAATACATTTTACCACTAGATGTCCCTGTTAGAAAACTCTAATTTTGCACAAAACTGTGTGGGAAACAGGGCAAATCACCTGAATTAAAGCTGCTGGCACAGGTTTGTAAAACCTTCAAAAGCTGAAGTGACAAAAGCAGTGAGTATTGCTAGCAACCATGAAAGATAAGGTAAGGGTTTACCCTGTTCTTTCTGAGTACTGCTACCAGCTAAGGCACAGCACTAAGATATGTTAAGTGCTGAATTTAGTATGCTGCTGTATTTCAGATATGTATTGAGTGGGAGAGCAAACGGCAGGCAGGTGCAGTTCTCTCTTTAAAGCAGCCAGCATAAGGCAGAGGCTAGAAGCTGCCACTTAAACATGGTGACAGCCACACCATTGCCTTTCCTCCACCTGCCCTGAACATCTAACCCAGCTCGTTTTGACCACAACTGGTTTAAACAAAGATCCCTGGGAAGGGATGGCAGCAAGTATCAGAACTGAGCTGACTTCACCTTCAAGCTTCTGGATTCCCCACACATCAATGAATTTTAAGCTTGAATTTATAAGAAAAAGCATGACACACCCCGAGTTTAAAGTAACTGGAGTGTATTTGCAGAGTTTTGTGCTAGCTGTTTTTCCTAACACTGATGTTTTGTCAACTACATTATTAATGCTTGTTTCAGCTCTTCGGATGGCTGCAGTTGAAGCTCACCTGTACCTACAAGCAGCCCCTGAATGAGGACATCTGAGAGCAATTACACAGCTCACTTTTGAAAGCTGCAACATTTCCACAACTTCAGTGAATGGAAACATAGCTCTCATTTGTCCATCCACAGGCTAATAATTTAAAAGTGCCTGTGCTTGTTGTCATAACAGGCACGTGACACCACAATCTCCTGAACTCTGCTCATGCCAGCTTTGAGACCTGCCTGTTCCACACCAGCTGGCCTTTGCTCCCCCTCTTCCATGAGGCCACCCCTGTGTCTCCTCTATTTCATTGTCTACCTACTCACATCATGACCAAATTATCACATCTTGGAGGAAGTCTCACCGCTTCAATTCATCCCACTGCTGCAGCTGGGTTTTGCTGAGGAAGCTGTAGCACCTTCCCCTTCCCCAGCAATGAGGAGAAAGGCAGCTCCAGCCAGGAAAAGGCAGAGAAAGTCTTTCTCTGCCTTATCTCAGGCACAGCCACCTTTCAGGCCCAGAGACCAGCTGCAAACACCTGGAAAATCCTTACCACTCCCCAGAGAGCAAGCAACAAGAACGATCAGAAGAGGTGGAGCCTCGAGTTTGCAAATCAGAGCCCAAATTCAGTGGTTTTAATTTCGGTGAGAAAGAGGGGAGGAAGAATCCTGTGAGAACCAGAACAGCATGCAAGAGAGAACCAGGTCCAGCTTTGTGACAGGACCAAGGCTCAGAGCTGTCCTACAGCCTCTGACCCTGCAGGGGACAAGACCAGGGTTCAGAGCTGTCCTACAGCCTCTGACCCTGCAGGTCCGGCTTTGTGACAGAACCAGGGCTCAGAGCTGTCCTACAGCCTCTGACCCTGCTCGGAACCCTGAAGCCAAAGCCGTGTGTGACACAGAACTCGTGTTTAACCCGCAGTCCCAAAGCCTCTTCCCGGTTACCCTCACGGGATGTGTCAGAACACGCACAGAACCCCAGTGCTGTTCCTATTTCGGCTTTTCAGAGGAACGCGGTCCCGCAGCCGCCCGGGGGAGGCTCGGCCGGGCGCGGGGAGCCGTGGCCCGGCACGGCCCCGCACAGCCCCGCCGGTCCCGGGGCCCTGCAGCGCCCCCCGGGGATCCCCGGCCCCGCCGCTCCCTTACCCAGCTCGGTGCCCGGGTTCCGGCCGGCCATGGCCCCGCTCTCCGCCTCCGGAGCTCCGGCTGCGGGCCCGCCCCGCTCGGGCAGGAAGCGGCGGGGCCGGGCCGGCTCGGCCGCACCTCGGCCCTGCCGCGGGCATGTTCCTTTCCTCAGCAGGAACGGGGATATTCCGCTCCTTTGGAAAGGCTGAACCTGCTGTTGGGGATGAGTCAAGGCACTGTCCAGTGTCTTCGTGTTGATTCAAGGAGGAGCTGCTGCCGCACATACACATGGGGTTAATAAACATGCCAACCTGTAAAACTTCTAGTGGTACCTGCAGAATGAAATTCTGCTAACAAAGCCACTGAAAACTTCATGGCCTTTACATTTTTTTCCAGATCTGGAAAAAATACACAAAGTTTCATGAAAAATACATTGTTTATATTGTACATTGTTAATATTGACGTTTAGATTAAACAGTTTCCAACTTAAAGAAACCTCAAACTCACAACGGCATCGGGTAAAGCAGGAAAGGGCCATAGCTATGAAACATGAGAACACTTCTTTTTCGCTTTTCTCATACCAAAACTGCATGTGTGCTTTGAGAAGCAATGGTTTAAAAGACAACAGTCACTCTAGATGTATAGATACCATTTGCACTGTGTATTTAAACAGTCCAAAAATTACAAGCTTTCAAGTACTTGTGGCGTTGCATCCTCCTCCTCCCCCTTTTCCAGGCCACACTGTCATCTAAGAAATACTTGTAATGCCTTGGCCTTGACAAACAGCACTGAGCTCGGCTCCTCCTGAGCTCATCAGAAACACTGTCTGCTTCCAGGAACTGCTGCTGTCTAGGGAGCTCTTGTTTTCTTTAGGAACAGCCTTGGAAATTATTTCTCTAGCCCTAACAGCACAACGTCCCTGTTCCCACACTTTCACGCTTTCTAACTGTGTCTGGGATGAAATAATGTTACCTTAGGTGTCCAAGTAAATTAGGCTTGTAAGTAAGGTTAAGTCCTAAATTAGGTTAAATGCTGTTAAGTATTATTCTTCTGTTAAATTGTTACAGTAAATTTCTAAGTTAGGTGGCTTATGTTAAGTGCTGTTCCTCTGCTAAATTGTTAGGTTTAAGGTAGACGTTAACACTACTGTTGAGTGCTGGTAAAGCCTAAAAGCTTATTTCTTTTATCCTCACCCTTACTATCCTTTTGGCACTTGCACACAGACACATCCCTCTAAACAGTACTCTGTTAATTTCTGTTTTGATTGCCTGGATTTTGTTTGATTTTGTTGTTGCTTGTTTTTCCTTGGCGTACCTTAACTGTCCTGTAAGTAGCAGAGGGAATCTTGCCAACAAACTTTGTTGTCCTGTTACTTAATATTAAATCTGGTTTTTGCTGGTACCCTTACTGGTGATTTTTCAAACACTTGCTCATACCAGTATTTTAGTTTTGTTGGGTTTTTTTCAATTTTCCAGTATTTTAGTAGCCATTACTAAGTATTAGGTTTCTATAACTATTATCTGTTTCATTTTTATGCATCCCAGAGCAAGCCATAAATGCAGAATAAGGGACACGGTTTTCTGGTGAACTTGGGAACAACTAGGTTCACAGCTGGACTTGAGGTTAAAGGTTTTCTTCCTCAGTTAAATGGTTCTGAGATTCTATTCCAGACCTCTCTATGAAATGCTATAGAACCTACTGCAAATATGGAATAAAACCCACAGCATGCAAGAAGTTCCACCATGGAGCAAGGTGTTCAAAAACCCATATTTTAAACACATCCAATTTCTAAATTAAAATTTTTATGCTCAAATACTAGACATGGAGCCCTCAGAAGTCTTAGTGGAATTAGCAAGACTGAACCATTTAACTGTAAATCAGAGTTGCTTGTTTTTAGAATAAAATTCAAATAGGTAATTGCAAATAGGTATAGTCTGCAAAAACAGGACAGTAAGGACAAGTATGAATATGAAAAAATAAAAAGGTGTGTGAATAAATAATACCTCTTACCATACAGAATGCATTATGTAAAGCTTTCAGCATAACATTAAAGGAAATGACAAGTGGAAGAATGGCAATTATTTTCTTTAATGAAGAAAATATGATTTGTAACCTTGAAAGAGTAACTTTTTTATCCAGTCTGGAGGACTAAACCCAAGCTTTACACAGATTTGCAGCCAGCCTCTGATATTTTCATGTACAACCAAATACTTCAGGCAGCACGTTTAATTTAGGAATTTTCACTGTTTTTCTTTTTAGAGACTCATGTTTACATTCAAACTTGAAAGAATAAAAAAGATACAAAGCTTACAGATCAAAAAACTTGCCACCCTCTGTACCAACACTAAAACATTCTTTTGCTTTCTCTCTGTATAGTACAAACCCAAGATGCCAAGGATTACGTGATTAATGCAGTTGCTTTTCCATTTCATGAACCCAACGCTCAAAATTAATGTAAGAGTTTGGAGAGGCTTTTTATTTAGACAACTGAAAACAGTTAAACATTCAGAAGCAGCATACAATGAAACAAAACCCGAACCAAATACTTTTAAGTACATAATCCCTTCTTTTCAACTAGAGCCAATTTTTCCAACTTCCAAGAAAAAAAAAGGTAAAAGCCATTGTATCTCTTCTTTGTAATAATGAAAACACACTACAATGAGTCTAATTGAGATTGGAGAGACTGGATCTTGGCTTGCACACTTCTTTGAAAAGACAGTAGGCAGTTATGCCAAAAAGCCAGCAGAACTCTACTACTTGTCTTTTGGGTTTTTATTTGGATGCTGAGTTCTCTTACAGACAACACCTAGCCAGTTCCACTGCATTCTCATCAATTACTGCCCATCTTTGCCCCACGGAGGGAGCGCACTCTGGAAGGCTGCTGTCTGTCACTGCTCACTTGATTTAGTCTCGCATGTCCACGTGTCACATAACAGCTGCAGTAATCAGGCTTTCACTTCAGGAGTTGAGCTGTACACTGTATCTGAGTTTTCAGAGGCAATCTCTTCTGCAACTAAATAAAAAGGGTGTTATTTAATTTCACTTTAGATATAGAAACCAAAGAAATGTTGCAAGGATTGCTTAAAGAGACCAGTTCAGTTTGTTTTCCCATTCAACCTGACCCAGCTGTTCTACCCCATCTGTTCTGCCTGCACAGCTCCTGTCTGACACTTACCACATAATCAATGTCAGGCAAATGCATTCAAAGATCTTTAGAAAAATACCAGAAAGCACTTGAGGGAAAGTACTTCTTTCATACTAAGGAATGCTCTCATCTTGACTATCTTTTAACACTGAAGTAGTTGAAGCTGACAGTTCAGGTCATTACCTATTTCCTCCTCTGCAGTTCCTGGAAGGGTAGTCCTTGCTTTTGCTGCTTCTGCATTCTCCTCTTCTGTAGGGAAAGAGCAGAAAAACAAACAGTCAATACCTTCAGTTTCACCCACAAACCTTAGTTAAAAAAAAAAAAAAAAAAGTCATTCCTATGTAATTCAGTGTTGAGAGAAACACTTGAGCAAGCAATTCTATTAATGAATATCCACATGTAGTTATTGCCTTCCTCTCCCCAAGCTGAAAGAACCAGAGTAAAATATAAATTAAAACTACCATCCACACTTCTAGAGAGTCCCTCTTTCAGAATTATAGAAGTGGTATCAGATATTTCTCACTCTTTCACACAAAAATCCATCAGGCTCTTGGCTTAAATACCCACAAAGTGTCTATGTTCAAAAACCTTACAGGTGTAATGTTAACTGCTTACATGACAGCTACAGAAGTACATCCTTCAATCTAACAAATATGAGTAGATCAGAAACCCTCAGAAGAGAGGAGTTACTGTATGAAACTCAGTGTTCACCACTAATGATAGACATCACTTCAAAAGTGCACACAAAGTTTCCAAGTTTCCCCAGGACCCAGCACACACTTACCAGGAACTACACACTTCCAAAGGCCATAGGTTTTCCCTACTGTTGTCTGCCACAGCCTTAGTGTTCCATCCTCAGAGCCACTTGCATATAACTCTCCATCGGGGCTAAATCTCACGCAGTGAATGGGACCAAAGTGCCCTTTGTAAGATTCTGAAGGGAACATGTCAACACCGTCAATTTCAACTTTCAGCCAACAACTGAAATTTAAGTACAAACTGATCAGTTTCTGATACAAAACAGAGTTTCCATGAATGGGTGTGTCAGCAATGGCTACTTTAGGCATTTAATAAATAAGATATTAATGTTTCATTAACTGCAAGGAAAAAGGTGCTTAGTTATTCTAGACAAAACTGCACAGCAAGCCAGCAGCACAGGGTAGACATACTCTGGTCCTTTAACCACTCCTTTCACAAACAATTTTAAATGAGGACTGGATCAGTAAGAAAATGTGCTTTTTTAGAAACAAATTTGGCCAACACATCGTATTTTTCATAAAATCTTGTAACTGACATATCTAATGAACAGTATGAAAATTTAGCATACAGCTATTATAGCAATACAAAATGAGGATTTTTTTAAATAGGTGCAGAATTGTTGAATGTGTATTTTAATTAGTTCTAGAATATTAGGTATACTGAGATAGCAAAAAATGTTTAACTGATTAGATACCTTTTTATCATCCTCCTTAGCACAGCATGCTATGCTAAGACCTCATTTGAGTACAACAGTTTCATTTACCAGTCATTATTTTATTAATACCTATTTCAGAACTCCTCTATGATTATAGGAGATAAACATACCTAATTCTTCTCCTGTATTATAGTCATATTTATAGAGTTTAAAATCTTCACCACCTGCAACCAAACATTCTTTCGCAGGGTGAAGAGATGCAGAATTGATTGTAGCAGGTGCTTCAAATGATTTAATCTGCTCTAGACTGAGGGAGAAAAGTTTGTTAACAAAGTTCAGAGTAAAAAAAAAAAAAAAACAAAATCCTGAGAGCAAAGAAACTGGATTCTACTAATCTCAACTACTTTTCCCAGATATAAAATACAGCCCCACAGAGTTTCTGAAACAAGTTTTGATACTTGCTAATCATGCTTGTCAAGTTAGAAATGAGTTTAGATTAAGCAAAACAAAAGTTCACACATACAGAACTACTTTCTGGAATATGTTTAAGCATGTAACTTCCTTTCCTGAAACATCATAGAGATGCCAGTTTTGACATCTTGGTGACTCTGGCCTTGTACAGCCAGTTTTTACCCACAAGAAGCCCATGACTCCACCTGTGAAACCTGGGAGTTGTGGACTCACGTTTCTGCACTATGAAAAGCAATAGTCTTCCCATAGGTTATCACCAGTATCTGTCCTTCTGGAACATACTCCATGCTGCTCACTGACATTGCCACGTTTAGTGATTTCACCTCAGTCATGGTACTCCGGTCCCAGAGGCTAAAAAGGAAACAAAAAGGGAAAAAAAGACTCAAACTTCTGCAAATCAAACAATTTCCACCTCACATCCATGGCAAGACCTGCATCAGGTTCTTCAGATTCTCAGTGGCTTTATCTGCATTCTCACCTAGGCAAGGCTTAAGACACATTCCCTTTTTTAAAATACTTCTACCTTTGCAGCTTAATGCCACGACATTAAATGTTACATACACACCATTTAACTACTCAGTGTTTCTCCTGGAGATTAAAAATCTTGATTAAAGTCTTCTAAGCAACAGACCTTGAAGCAAGGCTTGAAGATTCTATTCTTTTTACTTCAAAAGACAAAGAGGTACTAATCCCAGTTTACAGAGGTTCATTGAGGATAATAAAGTTTTATATCTAGCAGTGCAAGAAATATCTAAGCAGAAATTAAATCGTGCTGCTGTGACAAACAAAAATCTTTATTCATTAGCTGACTGCTGCATTTCTATTCCTACAATTTGGAGGAAAACAAATAGTACTAGGCTCTTGCCTATCTTTAACACTAGGAAACTGAAGAAGACAAAGCAGCTCGGGACAGTATGCATGCAAGAGACCTCATCTATAAATTCATCTTCTTCAGGATTACAAAAGGCATAAATTGATTTTATGCAGTTCTCATCTCTTCTTATCAAGGAGAGCACATCTGTGAGGAGCACACATTTATGGGGAAATGAGAACTATTACCAAAATGATCTCTGACAGCACAACAGAGCTGTATCAGGCATGCAGCTAGAATAATCTAGAATCAGGTAATTTGTGTTACTCATATCCTTTTCCAAAATAACATAACTTCATCCTCACATAGAGCAGGAGAATACAGAAAGCTCAAAGTTACTTTTTCTTACCGGACAGTTTTATCATCAGCTGAAAGAATCTGTTTGTCATCACTGCTCCACAAGGCCTTTTTAATGCCAGAAGTATGTCCACTGACAACATCAGGTTCTTAAAAGAAAGCAGAGTATTTTAATACATGTAATAAAATGAAATAACATCATGCAGCAGTTTGGGGGCTTCCTTAAGCTACACAGATTTCCCTCTACTAGAGACTGTAGAGGGAAGCACTTAGGACTCTATTTGGAGATCTTATTCCAGGAACAGGATAAATGCAAACTGGGTATCTGATTGCCTAGCTTTTAAAAATTTCACTAGGTGAACATCTGTGTTCTCTGGCTTCCTATCAATCATCAACAGGTCAGTATCAACATGAATTCAAACCCTCTTAAATATTTGAGTTGTTTTTTTTCTCTCAGAGGACTAAATTCTAATTAATTAGATCAATTTCTAGTGTGTCTGCACTGAACTGAAACATGTCCTGCTTGATGTCTCATTCCTGGAAGTGTGCAAGACCAGGTTGGATGGGGCTTTAATCAGTCCATAGAAGAGGGTTTGGAACCAGGTGATCTCCAACCCAAGCAATTCTGGGACCCTTATATACCAAAAGCTCATGAACATTACATTTGTAAAACAACCCTCAACATTGTTCTTAGTGATTCATAACAGAAAGCAGCCCCTTAATTTCAGAAGTTTTATCTAACTCAAAAAAGCCCCCAAGAGTCAGTTTTAAAAGCAGACTCACCTGCTTCTGGCTTGCTCAAGTCATAGATACGCAAGAGCTTATCTTGTCCACCTGTTAACAGATAATTGCTATCCTGAAACAGAAGTTATAGAGAGTCAACTCTACTTTGAATCAAAATACAGCCTTTGCCTGTGAGTTAAAATCACAGCTTTTTCTCTCAGACAGCCTCTAACACACTTGTTACATTAACCCTACAATCCTAAAAACGGGCAGTGGTATTTTACATTATTTACCTGTTAAGATTTACAACAAAAAAAGCAAAAAAGTAACTAATAGCAAAACATACTCAAGAGCTTATTTCCCTGGTGAATAAGGTATAAAGGTTTCTCATACCTGTGTAAAATCCACACTTTTGACAATGTGTTTGTGAGCCAGTGTGATTAGTTCATCGCCTGACACAGCATCCCACACTTTGCTAAACAACAAGAGGAAATATTCATATTTTAGAAGCACCAGCACATATCAACCTGGACAGTCAGATGAATTTGTAAGCAATCTTTCCTGATGCCATCACATCATTGTATCCTAAGTGCTACATTCTTATAAGTTATAACCTAGTTATTCATTAAGAATGTTTTTTTATATTTATACGAGAGCTTTTTTATGCTCTTCTTCAGGACCATGCAAACCAATTAACATTTTAGTTTGAAGACAAAAGTGGCTCCTATCTGCAACTTCATTAACAGAATTTGCCCTCTACTGACAAGATTCAACTTGCAAAATATTCATTAATACTGTAAACAGCACAAACAACATAAAACATGGAAGAATTAATTCACTAGAAGTTTCATGTAATAAAAAGAGGTTGACTGCTAGATGAAAACTAAAAATCCCCCTTTCAGCTCTTCTATAACTACAGTGCCAGAGATTAGAGCTGCACAGAAAAGTTGAGTAAACCAGTATAATTAAGCACATCAAGAAGCAATCATAGTTGTTCAGCATGACACAATTAACTGCAGCTACTTTCAAGAAGGTAAAAATCTACGTTTTAATTTGCCTGGCCAAAAGTAAGCTAATAGTTACTAAAGGGAAACAAATGAATCAGTAATTTAGTCCAGATTGCTGTCACCAAAGAGCTACGGAATAAAAATCAAAACACAGATCAAGAAAACAGTGCATCACTTACGCTGTGAAATCTGCTGCTGCTGTAGCTGCTTTAGTGGCATCTGTGTTCAGGGTGGCACCCCAAACAGCCCCTTTGTGACCCAGAAATGTGCCAATCCAGTCTCCTGTGTCCCCCTGGCGCAGCATGGGCTTGCCATCTTTACAGAAACAAAACCAGTAGTCAGGTAACATGGTAAAAGAAGGCAGCAGTTTTTTAGAAGAAAAAATATTCCCTTGCACCAGCACGTGGAAATACCCCATACTTTACAAAGCCACTCTTTGCAGAGGGGTTCAGCATTTAGATGAGTTTAGATGTGCAGCTGTACTTGCTGCATGCATCTAAACTGTACCAACATTCAAATGCTACTGCAAATGAGATAAAAGTTTTCTGGTAAAAGACTGTAACCTTGTGCTAAGATGGTAGAAAGGAACATTTCATTTAGGTTTGATTTTTACTAAAGTTTTCTTCAAGCAGGACAGATTTGGTTTGTTCATTTTTTTACACTGGAACAATATTATGAAGTCATCAGTATGCAGAAACAAGCAGTGAGATATGATTAAAACATACAGCAATACAAAAATGAAGTAGTAATAGAAAGCCTTTCCTATCATCAGTTTTTTCTGGAAGGCTATCAAAGAGTTGTTCACACAAGATGTAGAGCTGAACTGGAAGCACTTTAAGGCAGAAAAGGAATGCCCTTTAAAACCTATGCACGCAAAAGATTAAAATATACATGCACTAGGATAAAACGCTATTCCCACAGAGTTCTCACCATGCCGTGTCCAGCAGGGCAAGGCAGCTGCCCTGGTCAAACCGGAGCTCGCTTTAAATCCACAGCCGATGGAAGCAGGAACTTTTACAAACAAACCATTCTGGAGACCTCCCACCCCTTCAGCAGCCGGGATCCCGACCAGGCGCATGCGGGCTCCGGCACCCCCGGGCTAACCCGGCAATGAAGCACCCGGAGAGAGAACCGGCTGTCCGCTCCCTTCGCCATTCCAGAGCACACCGAGGCGGTGTCACCGCCCCGAGTGGCCAGGACAGCCCCCGAGCCCCTCCCGCCCCACCGCCACCCCTCGGCTCGGCGATGCGCGGCCTACGACCGGCGGGGTGCCCCGCGCCCACCCCCGGGGCGGGAGATCCCGAACAAAGCGGCCCGTCCCGCTCACCCTTGCAGGCGCTGATGAGGAAATATCCGTAGGGGGTGACGCCGCTGAAAGCCAGGTCCACCACGGGCCGCGTGTGGCCGGAGCAGGTGAGCGGGGTCTGCCTCATGGCCATGGCGGCGGCAGGAGCAGGGGCCTGGGCAGGGGCACGAGTCCGGCGGCCCGGCGGGAGCGGCGGTGGCGGCAGCGGGGGAAGTGACGGGCAGGAAGCGCTTCCCGGCGGACGCGCGTCACGGGCTGGGGCGCGGCCGCAGCGGCGCCGCCCCGCCAGGGGGACGGGCCCGAGCTGCCCCTCTCGTCCCATCCGTGAGAGAGCCGTGCGTCTCTCGTCCCGCTCTATGAGGGAACAGAGGGCTGCTCGACGTCCCATTCATCCCTCATCCCGCTCCATGAGGAAATAGCGAGCTCATCGCCGTCTCGTTCGTCCCTCATCCCGCTCTCTGAGGGAACAGCGGGCTGCTCGCTGTGCCGTTCATCCCTCATCCCGCTCCTTCAGGGAACAGCGAGCTCTTCCCCGTCCTCTTCATCCCTCATTCCGCTCCATGATGGAACAGCCAGTTTTTCCCTGTCCCGTTCATCCCTCATCTCCGCTCCATGAGGGAACAGCGAGCTCATCCCCGTCCCATTCATCTGTCATCCCGCTCCATGAAGGAACAGCGAGCTCCTCGCAGTCCTCTGCATCCCTCATCCATCTCCTTGAAGGAACAGCGGCAACTTCCCCATCCCATTCAGCCACCATCTCTCTCCATGAGGGAATGGCAAGCTCCTCACTGTCCCGTCAATCCCCTCATCCTGCTCCTTCAGAGAATAGCGACTTCATCGCTGTCCCGTTCGTCCTGTCAGAAAAATTAATCCATATACACCAGAGGTTTATGTCCAAAGAGGAGTCTTGTAACTGTATTCAAATAAAGAGAGAGGTCATGGGCATTTCCCATGGGGTGTCTCAAATTGTTAAAGGATGGATGCAGCCTCCTTTTTATCCTAATTTCCAGGCTGTGTTTCCCTCTCTATTGCCCCGTTGGCTGAGGTACTTGAGAAGTACAGATTTCCCAAATCACTTAATATAGACACCTTTCTAATATGCAGCCCCCCCTTTTTGTTTTTTTCCTTGTGTTCTTTTTCTCTAAATCCAGAGGTTTAGCACAGGCTTGAATGAGTAACAGTCTCTGTCAATAGTGAAATTTATGTTTCCCCCCCATTGCTTCTTTCACCTCTCAGTATCTGGCCTTGTCTACCATCAGGCCTGCAGTTTGTTTGTAAAGACAACTCCTCATTCCTTTCACAGAATTCACAGAATGACCAGGTTGGAAGAGACCTTCAAGACACATAGAGTCCAACCCAGCCCCAACACCTCAACTAAACCTTGGCACCCAGTGCCACATCCAGGCTTTGTTAAACACTGTGTTAATGGTGACTCCACCACCTCCCTGGGCAGCCATTCCAGAACTTTATCACTCTTTCTGTGAAAAACTTTTTCCTAATATCCAACCTACATTTCCCTTGGTGCAGCTTGAGGCTGTGTGCTCTGGTTCTGTCAGTGCTGCCTGGAGAAAGAGCCCAACCCCAGCTGAGCACAGGCACCTTTCAGGAGTTATACAGAGATATGGTCACCCCTGAGTCTCCTTTTCTCCAGGCTGAGCACCCCCAGCTCCCTCAGTGGTTCCTCACAGGGTTTGTGTTCCCATCCCCTCTCCGGCCTCGTTGCCTCCTCTGGATGCACTTGAGCCTCTCAACGCCCTTCCCAAACTGAGGGGCCAGAACTGCACACAGCACTCAAGGTGTGCCCTCACCAGGGACGGGGACAGGGGCAGAGTGACCTCCCTGCTCCTGCTGGCCACACCATTCCTGATCCAGGCCAGGAGTCATTGGCCTTCTTGGCCACCAGGGCACTCTGCTGGCTCATGTCCAGCCAGCTGTCATCCATTACCCCCAGGTCCCTTTCTGCCTGGGCACTGTCCAGCCACACTGTCCCCAGCCCACAGCATTGCAGGGGTTATTGTGGCCAAAATGCAGGACTGGGCACTTGGGTTTATTAAACTTCATCGTGTTAGACTCTGCCCATCCATTCAACTGTTCCAAGTCTCTCTGCAGAACCCTCCAACAGATGGACACACGATCCCAGCTTAGCATCACCCGCAAATTTACTGATGAAAGACTCAATCCCCTCATCCATGTCATCAATAAAAATACTGAACAGAACTGGCCCCTCATCCTGCTCCCTGAGGGAACAGTGACCTCATTGCCATCCCATCCACCCCCTCCTCCCATTCCCTGAGGGAACAGCGACCCCTCACCATTCCATCCATCCACAGGCGGCCAAGGTCCCTCGGTGCCCTGCCCTCTGATAAACCAGCTGCAAGTGACTCCTGCCAAAAGGCAGCCCAGCCCTTCCTGCAGGCCCAGCTCCCCTCCTGGCCCACTGATCAGCCTTTCCAGCTGGGAAGGCGATGGGAAAGCTCTGAAGGATGTGGGGATTCCTGGGATAGCAGCACCCACCTGTTTGGGCATTTTTATGCCAAAGACAAGCTGATGGTGCTGTCTAGACTTGCCCTCAGAAGCGTCTAAGGATGGCACTTGGAAATGTGTCACTGCCCTTGCTCAAAGCTGTGGGGAGTGGTGTTTCTCTTAACCTGGAATCAGAATGACTGGCAGTTAATCATCTCCCTTAAGCCTTACAACTAGGAAAAGTATTTAAATCATTAACCAAAAACTGAAACTGGAGCTAACTGCAGACTTCCACAGTGTTTTTTATTTAAAAGATAGGCACAGTGTTTCACGTTCTTCTAGTATTTTATTTCTCACCCTAGGGTTCTCAGAAGTAACTCCTAAAGATTTTGTAACTTCATGACTCATTTTCAGACATAATGACACTGTATCATAGATCAACAGTTTTTCCATTCAGAGCCACAGGTTGCTACGTGGACCTTTCCAGTGTCTTTAACATTTGGATTTTTCCAAACAAAATTTTATTGCTTCTACATTGACATTTTACAAAATCTTGCCTAAGCATAGCCTCCTTGCTAGAAATACTGTTTAGGTTTACATTTTTTTAAAACTCGCCTGGTAACTTGTGTTGGCAAATTTTGCAGTGCAAAAAAAAATGATCCTAAGGGTCAGCACAAAGAAAAATTTTGTATTAAGTTTAAATTACCTGCTTAGGATTCAGAGTTGAGAAACAGAAATAATGGGTAGATTGTATTTGGGGAAGTTTACTTTTAATGATGTCATAGCTTTGATTGATTTTGTCTTCTCTTAAATGGAGCAAGATTTTCCACCTGCACAAAGCTTATGCCATCCACTTAGGACAGCACAAAATCCATAACAGGCAGAGAAAAGCAAAGGTATTTCAAATTTGCCAGTAAGTAGCTGAAAAACAGAAAAAGAAAAAAATGATGGACATGGGAAACCTATAAAATCTAGACATCCCACTAGGCCAAGCAGAACTACAGGGTATTGGAAAATATGACTAAGAACATATGGAATTAATTCTGAAAATAAACCTGTCTACATTTTTTCTTAACATCTCCAAAGCTGGTGCTAAGCCTAACTCATTATTCAATCAGACTGTTTCTTTAGCAGCAGTCTGACTTTCTCCCTGGTAGCACCTCCACTTAAATAGTTTATTCTCCACAGTCAGAAAATATTTGCTTTAAAAATAAAATTCTTAAAAAATAAAACTAATTCTGTGCCCTCAGAGGGCACAACCTTCTGTAGCTGCTTTGCTTAATACAGAATTTTTTTACAGGGGGAACTGTGAAATAGGCTTTCAGTTTTTTAGGAAGTGTGAAATAGGCTTCAGATTTTCAAGAAAGTCTAGATAAGAAAAAGAAGGGAAGATGAAAAAAAGTTATTACCTACAAATAGAAGTTTAGCAAACTTAAAATAAAAAAAAAATATGAGGTATTACTGAGGTTTATTGTTTTAAAAAGGGCAACTATGTATCATGTTCCAGGGATTGAATTCTGTCAGCAATGTTGCTGACAATAAATAAAGCTGTCTTAGTGAAACGTCATGATTCTACTGCTATGATTACAATGAATAATGCAGAGAGTCAATTAAATAGATGTGTTAATTATACGTATTTACATTTTCAAAGACTCCTTTCTCCTTTTGCATTTATCAGAGTTGGCAATACATTGTCTCGCCACTGAGTGGAGCTCCTCACGTATTTATTGGTACAGTGAAGCTCTGACACAGTTCCTACTGTGAGGTGACCTAGGGATGGTTATTTCAGCTTGAGCCTGGCAGCTGTGTGGACACAGCACTCAAGAAGTTACTAAATGCTTAATTCTCTAAAATTATTTAGCTATATAGGTAACTGGAAATCTCCATGACACAGTGGCAGGGCAGACCTCAAATATGAGTTATTTTAATGAATGGTGAAACATTCAGTGTAGTCTGTGTTCACTGATTCACTGATATTCTCTTTTTTTTTTTTTATTTTTCTTTTGAGAAATGCCCTGCACTAATCTGTATAGCTAATTTAGAGGGGGAAAAAAAGAAGTAAAGAAAAAGAAGAGGACTTGTTGTTAGCTGAAGGATGATCTGTTACAGATGCTGCATGTAGATATGTGAGAGCAATTGCAGAGCGTGTTGCTGGGTTTCCACCGGGGGATAATTAAAAATGAGTGCCAGCCTTGAGCAGTCAATTATCACTGAGTAACAAGATGAAAGATAAAAGGCAGATGTAATCATATTTCACAAATAATACATCAGTGTGCCTCTAGTCAAAGAGTCCTTTCTACAATCAGCTTTTCACAGCAATTGAACATATTTTTTCTAGTTTCCGGCAGCTTCTTTTTAGCATTCATCTAGGGAATGTGAGTGCTGGACCACAGATACTCACTCTTCTGGTGGGTGTCCATGGTAGGACAGTCTACTGCAGGTATCCTGAGAACAGTTGGGTAGAAACTGGGGATCCATTTCCTTTTCTTGGCTAGTGCAAGTTTGGTAGTACAGTTTATGTGTGTGAGAGAGGCCAAGGGGATTAGATAAGGAAATGGGATGTAGAGGAATAGGGAAGAGTGTGAAGAGGAGTTTCAGGCAGCAGCAAGGAGGAGAAGTGGTTTAGCAGAAATGGAAGCTGGACAGGAGGGGAAATGGGAGATTTATCAATTGTGTACCTCACAGTTGCATTTGTACATTTTCTCCTGTCTCTTCTGGTGAGGTCACATATAAGACCACTAATTAACCACCATGGTAGTGCCAGGATCTCAAAGCAATTTGCTCTTATGAGGAGAACATTGTTCCTAACATTGTCTCAGGAGCCTTTCCCTCTGTCTGGAGAGCAGGGATCCAGCACATTCAGAGCATGCACCAACCATGGAATTATAAAACCAATAAGGGATATTTTAAATTGTTTTATCTCTGCCATAATAGCTTCTCTGTTCCTCAGTCTTCAGGTCCCTTTCTGTCTTTTGAGAGGTAACAGTTGGTCGTTTTGGCCAATAGAGAGGAGAGATGAAAAGGAAATGATTCCTCAGTTTTATCCAAATATCTTCAGAACATAGTGTTGCTAAAGGAAATAAAGGAATGTAAAGTAAAAACATAAATAATATTATTTTTCTGCTTCTTTTCCAGCCTCGTACTGGACCCACTTGATATCTCCAGCTAGCTAAATAAACATTTACCTCTGCAAAAAGAATTTCAATTCGTAATAAAACCAAATCCAATTGTAAAGCTCTGCTCAAGGAGAATTAAAATTGCCTGTCAGTTTACTTGCTTTCCAGGAAACAGCTTAGCAAAATTCTTATTCTCCAAGGATCATCACAACTGTAATACCTCTCTGTGAGCTTACTGTACTTTAAGAAACAGCAAGACAAATTTACAGGAACAAGCTTTAGCTGAGCTGGTTCATAATTGTAGGCTGCTTTGATGTTTTCACTTGGAAGATTTTTTTCACGGTGCAAGATGTTTATGCTTGCTGTTCTAAAAGACTAATTCAAACATGAGGCTCTGAAAATCAGCCATAGCAGACAGTCCTGCTATCCCAGGAGCACTTGAACTGATCTGACATAGAAAGGGCATTGGGATTTTTCCTTCTTTTCAGGGGTAAAAGCATTGCTGAAAAGACAGAAGCTAATCCAGGTAACATCAGTCAGGCTTGTTGATAAACCTTTTCTAATCACTTTTTGAAAAATCCTGCAGATTTTCTTCATATTCTGTTTTTAGCAGTCACTTGCAAGTACAATTTTTGTACCAATAATATTAGTGGTGTAAAATACTCTAATTTCTAATAAATAACACTTAGTTTGTAATTTGACTGTGAGCCTCTCTTCACCAGGCAATGTGATATTTGCTGGTTTATGAAAGCAAGTCTGGCACTGCAGAGACCAGGAACACAATAATGTTTTTCTGCTCCTACTTGCACAATAATATAATTTTGAAAAAATAGAAACTTTTTTTTTTCACTATGGAAATTACTATGTACTAGACTGTGTGTCCCTTTTAGGGCACACCAGAAAAAATAGGTGAGCTTGAAAATAGAGGATAGCAAGAAAAAGATAAGGAAGACTACTCATATGTGACATATATTTGGAAAAAATACTAGATTCTATAAAATTTCTTTGCCTAAACAGCAATTCATATCATTCTCTCCATCCTCTGGCCTTAAAAATCTCAACTTTTAAAGAAATATTGTTGCTCTTCTGAGATTTGAAAATATGTTCCATTTCAAAACAACTTTAAGCTACATTTGTCTCTGGACTGAGTCCACCAATGTCATCACTATTAGATCATGGATTAATTTGGCTCATGGTATTATGCTTGGAGTAACTACAGTTGTGGGATTTTGGTCTTTTGCCATAATCAAACTTTGAAAGAAATTAATAGCACCGATGGTAGATGATGGTGGCCATGTTTTTACACATAGGAGACAGAAGACAAAGATTTGCAAAGGTTTTTTTTATTATTACTGAGATTTTGGGGAACAAAGATTATTGTCCCAAGATGCATAACAATTATATACCTGCAAGGAACTGAACATATTTAATGGTGGAGTGAGTCAAAAAGATAGGAAGTACCCTCATTAGTCTTGAATAGAACTTCACTCACGATGCTTATACAAATATTGGGAAATTCAGTAGTGCAATGACATTATTTGCCAGTTGTGCTGCACATGCATGTGATATGTAACATACAGACTAGGATTCCCAAGAGTGTGTTTCATGTTTCTTTCCTTTTGGTTCTTGATGATGACACAGGAACAGCTTGGCAAGGTGGAAGGAGGCTTTAGTTCATCTCACAGCCTTGTCCAATCCAGTCTATAATGGTAATGGGTCATCTGCCATTTCGGATGTTAAAAACAAGGACCTTATTTACGTGTGAATGTCAGTGTGCCTCAGGTTTTATACAACATTTAATATAGGTATATAAATAGCTTCATATAACAGAGCAGTTTAGGTTTGGGCTAGAAATGGCTGGCTCTCAGACCTGGTAAAAATAGAAAAAGAAATAATCTGTGGACACCCCACTGCTAGATTCCAGGTGAAAATACCATCTTTGCTTATAGTTAGAGGTTCATCAGCTGGCTGAGCGTGAAGCCGGGAGAAATCAACAAGTTCACAAGGCAGCTTCAGACCCATCAAGAGCCTTTGAAGTTCAGCAACAAAGCCTGACTCTAAGGGCATAAGTATCGGCTGCATAAGGAAAAGTCATTAAGCAGTTAATCTTAGCCCTTATCTCAAAGTGCTGCATTTCTATGGAAACTGAGTACTTGGCTCTGAACACGGGAGCATGTCCTAGGAATTCATTGTGAGAGTATTGGAGCGGAGATATCCAGTTCTGGTTCAGCCAGGATAACATTCTCTTATTCTGCTTGTCATCTCTCTCCCCACCCCGGTTTTACAACTAATCCTTTACCTCGCTTTTTGTCCTCGCGATTTACATCTTTGAGAGCACAGTAAATCCAAAGGAAGCAGTGTATTCCCGCGTCTCAGAGACGTTCCCTGAGATACTTGGGGCACTCGATTTTCTAAAGAAGACCTGTGTGGGAGTTTTATCAAGCGCAGGCTTTTGGGTAGGAATTTTTCTGGCAAAGAAAAAAAGTCGTTCTGCAGAGCCAGTATCACTCTACGGCTCCTGCAAATCCCTTGAACATTGTGACCACTTAAGAGTTGACAGCTGCAAACAGGTTGCAGGCAAGCCTCTGTATCACAGTAGCATATCTGGGATTTTCAGCTTTATATTTTTTATACAAATAATATGCCTAAAAATAATTAATGTGAATATAACACTATAATCAAAAATATGCTTCTAGTATCTCACTTATTCGAGGCACTGAACAAGCAATCATATGTGAAGTGGGAAATGGGAGCAAAGTTTGGAAAGTAATGGCTGGCAACCTACTGAAACGATATGAGTAATTTAACTGCATGTTATATTCTAGTGTAGCAGTCAAAAAAAGAAAATATCCATTAAAAATCAGCCCAGCACCTGGAAATGGGCTATTACTACAGCTGGCAAGAGCTACAGAGATTTCCATCTGTAGATCATTAGACAAATATGTGCCAACTTGAAAGACCAAAACCTGCTATCAGTTATTTTGTCAAATCCCTCCTATGGCAGCATCACAGGAGAGGCCAAACACAATTGAATCTCATCCTCTGCACAACCTTCCTTTTCTTGTGAGAGTTAAAATACATTGGCAGAAAGTTTTGAAGTTATGTATTAGTACATTCATTTCGTTCTACTGAAAAAAAGAATAGTTTTATTCTACGTGTTCCATTAAACAGCTGTCAGATCAACATCTTATCTGTCAGATCCCCAGCACTTGCAGCACTGCTGACTGCAGCCGAATGGATGGCTGGAAGTGAAATATTTTGGTCACCGTAGCAACTGCAGTAACCCTACCTTCCAGAAGGACTTTAGGCTTTTGCCCCGGGACTCCTAACCAGGCTTTGATACCTCCTTTGGCTTTTTCTGTTCTGTCTTTCTGTCTTTCCTGACTCTTATCAGCTCCTCCATGACAGCCACAGCAGGTTTGCTGGACATCATCCTTATTGCTTTGCAAATGCTTTGCTAACTAAATTCATGTGTTCCCTTGCCCCTTTTCTCTGGCAGAAGTTGATGATAATACAGAAGAGTCAGATGAAAGCTCTGTTTTGGCTTTCTGTGCAAGCTTTCAATTCACTGAGTCTCTTGGTCTCAGGAGTGGCAGCTGCTGGTTTGATTCCATTTGTGAAACGCGGAGTACTCAAAGGGAGGTGAGTCTGAAGCGGAACGCAGTTACTGGATGTTTGTTCAGAGCTATAATGAGATTGTGTAGATAAAAACAAACATAATGCTTTCATAGGCTCTTGATCTTACTGCAAGTACCGTGGAAATCAGCGATAGGAAGCTCAAAGGTTTCAAGATGAAACCTCTATTAATTCCTTTGCTGAGAATCTTCATACTTCTACAAAAAAACAAAACCAAAAAACCATGCTGTGCTTTTATCTTAAAGGATGTTCCTGAAAGTAGCTCAGATTCCACATCCAGATACCACGATTGCCATTAAGCTTGTAGTTGCAAAATGTTTTACAAGTTGATCTCTACTTTTATAATGCATTAAGCCAAAAGCCAAACTTCCAACTCTTCAAGTCTATATTTGGATTGTTTTCACAAAACAAGTTAAATGGGTCTAAGATTACTTCTAAAATATTTTCCAGAAAACTAAAGTTAGCTTTTAAACCCCATTTCCACTAGAAAATGAAGGTTAAATATTTTTACTTTGAGATCTGGGTTCATTGAACTCTCCCAAGTCCTAACACAGTCACGAGCCAAAAAACCCATGAACCAACAGTTCATACAGACTCCTGAGAGCCAAATCAGCTGACTCTGGCAGAGCACAAATGTTTTTAAACTCATTTCAGCTTCTTTTATGAAGATAATCCAAGCAGTACCAAGTTGCTTTTTCCACCAGCATCTTCTTTGCTTCTCCCAGAACAAAATGATAACATTGGAGTCAAAGATTTGCAGTGTCACAGAGTCATGGCCTAGATTTTCTGTGCTGTAGCAACAGATCTGCAAGAGAGCAGATACTTGTTTTATAATATAGAAAGCAAAATAACAGAAACCATGATCCACAGTATTTTAGAGAAAGCTGCAATGCCCTGTCTCTCATGTAAATGTACAGTACTCCATTTAACATACTTCTTTTATTTATTCTCTCTTGGTAATCAACTGCTGCCTTTGAGAGGACGATAAAATTACTTTTTATTCCCACACACAAACACACACATACAATGTAATGTATCGTGACCGATTTACTCTCTTTAGAGAAGCTAAAAAAGGAGAAATGCACAAGAGCACCCTTGTTTGAATAAATACTGTGCTGTCTGTATGGAATAACAATTATATGCTCAAGCTAGAGCAGATGTATGGGTGTGAATCACATAAGGGTAGGTTGGGGAATTATAATCAGCTAAACAGACCTAGGAATCAATCAGCAGTGGAAATTTTTCTCTGGTTAAACAGCAGATTTTTCTAACTATTATAGGGCAGGATGGGGAAAGTGATTTTTCAGCCCATGTTTTGCATGTGGAGTGTGAGAGTTCCCGAAGTGTAGGACTTACATTTGTGGCACAGAAATGCAAAATGAAATGAGATCTGGCACTGCCATTGGCAGCCACTGTTACAACTGATGAAGAAAAGTTTGTGGATCTCTTTTTTAGTACTCTGCAAGAAGAACAACTCTGGACTGAGGACGAGATATGAATGCTATTTTTTCCTGGATTTTGCCATACCCTCTGACCTAGCTCAGATTTGGACTGGTTTGTATCACTGCCAGGTATCCAAGTGTTAGTACAGTCAGTAGAAGGAGGCAATAAAAGTCACTTTCTTTAAAAGATGAGGTCAGTTTCTGTGGCACAAATGATGCAATACAATGGTGTGTCTTCATGGGCATTTCTGATGCTCCTTTGATATTTTCATATAGAGGGTCATCCCAAATGTCCTTTGCCTACTTTTCTCCATCCTTTCTGCATTATCATACAAAAAAAAAAAATTCATTCGGTCATTCAGTGGTTTTCCTAGCACTGTGTTTGTGACCTGCTTACCCTCTTACTCATTAAACAGCCTTTCCCGAACCACCAACACAGACGCACCCCGAGAGCAGAGACCGGAAACGTGGAAACGTCAGGATGCAAATTTTGTTTTCCCTCAGGTCCTTTTTTCTTTTCTCTTCTTGTTGGTTTTGAATTTCACAGGTGCCGGTTGGAAATGACCAAAAGCATCTGTAAGCTCGGGGTTCTGAAGCAGCCTCCAACAACCTGCGAGCAGCGTCTTCCATCAGCTCCAGTGAGGAAGCAAATGGGCTGAGAAGAACGGGCCATTTGCGGTGATTGCACAAGCTGACCTCTTTGATTGGGCGGCATTTATTCAGTGAGTCAGCGAGCCTTTTTTTGTTCACCTCCCTCGTTTTATCTGGGTGTTTTGTGGGCAATCTCAGCTGAGAGTTAAGACAGAAAGGCAGAGAAACAGGATTAAAGTCATTGCTGAGGCACTGCGGGGAAATGTGGGCTCTTGCAGTGCTGCTCTTGCTGCTCTGATACCTCTTCTGAGTGGAGATTTGACAGTAATGTTTGTAATTTCATCACAGACCCATTACTGTACCAGAAGATTATATTGTATTATACTCTATCCAGGATTGAAAAAAGTTTCTATGCTTTTATCCCTTCTATAGATATTCCATGTGCATTATGTGCTTCCCAATAGACATGTAGCTGCTCCTGGCAGTTAAATGATTTCTAATTAAAATTAGAATTGAATTAATTAAAATAATTACAAATAATTTGGAAAATGTATGGTATTCCAGATTTTTAAACAACTTATAAAAGACGTATGAGTCTTGGATATGATTATTGAGCAGTGACTAAAAAAAAGTCTATTTCTAGTGGCAACTGAACTTAACACTTGTTTCCAGTTAATCCACTGAGCATTTGTAAAGTCATATCTTAGAGAAAGTAGATTGGGCACTTACTTCTAGTTCCACAATCTTAATTAGCTAGATTTAAACTCTCAGATTTACTCACATAAATTTACTCATAAACACATAAATTATTCATTCATACACATAAATCACATGGATTTACTCACATAAAACACAGTTAATTGAAGAAATGGTGCAATAAAAGCAGAAACCAAACCTGCTGCAATCCAACCCCAGCAGCTATATGCAGGTTGCCTGCTGTATCCTGTTTTACAGGCAATATTGCCACTCCCAGGGACAGGGGATTCCCACCTCTCTGAACTACTTTTACACATACAACAAACCTGTCACATTTGGGCTCCAGAACATGACAATCTGCAATCAGCTGGAGTGGCTTCTGACTGCCAAAGAAGCATAAATTTATTAATGGAAATCACAAGCTTCCTTCAGAGAAATAAGTCCACCATGAATTTCATGGAAGCAATAGGAGCCTAAAGATGACAGTGTATAGTGGAAGCCTCCCCATTTATCACACTATTTCATCCTCCTGTTTTTAGACAAAAATCATTCTCAGGAAATAGTAAGGCTTGCAAATATTTCTGCTGCTGGATCAACTGGATATTATCAAGACACAGAGAGCAATGATGCAAAGAAAGGACAAGACTTTCCTGTGGCACAGGATAGAAACTGTATGTGAATACTCAAACTTTTGATGGAATTTCTAACCATTGATGCAGAAAACCCATTTACGGCACAAAGTGGAACAGGCTAATGAGCAATTTGGCCACTCAGTGCTACACGGGAGTCAGGCACTTCCTCTGTCATGGTTTAAACCCAGGCAGGCACCAAGCACCACACAGCCTTGGCTCTGTGCTAGCCCTGCTCAGCAATAACAAAAACATCTCTCTGTTATCAACAGTTTCCAGCACAAATCCAAAACACAGCCCCACACCAGCCACTGGGAAGAAAATTAACTCTACCCCAGCCAAAACCAGCAGGCCCTATCTAAAGCATTGTGAGATCAGTAAGGAGCAAGAATTCCTTTCCTGCCAAGTTGCCCTGGACAGAAATCCTGCTTCAGTAGTTACATGATACCACTTGGGGAAAATGGAGTGATACCAACTATACATCAAGTATAATTGTTTGGATATGTAATTTTCCACAGAAGGATTCAGCATCAAAAATTCCACAGTATTTAATGCTTGAATGAAGAACCAGTTATTCAGATTAATGGTGTGCTGTGCCAAAATAACAGTAGCTGCCTCCCAGAGCTATCTGTGCAGTTAGAATATATTTTCTTCCTTCCATCCAGATGTTGATGTGATCAGAAATATCAGCCAATTTATTAAGTTCAGAAGCAGCATGGCCAAAGCTCATCCTTAATCTCTATCCCATTTCCTGGTATCCTGCCAGAAGAGATCCTGACTGCAGCAGCCCATCAGTTACTGTGGATGTCCAAAGGTGAAGACAATACCAGGGTTTGCTGCTGAAGAATGCAATGTCTTATTTTCAGGGGGATTAAGAGCTGCAGATATTTTGTGTCTGATCTTTTTAGCTTCAGGTCTACTCTGTCTGCCAGTTTGAGGGTCAGATCTTAATCTTCAAAGCCATCAGCAAGTTTTAATCTCTTTAATATTGGCAGAGCATCACTATCTGCACTATAGCTAAAGAGCTGCATCCTCTCAGAAAAGCAGCTCAGAGTGTCCAGGACAAAGTACACTGAGGCTGAGGACAGATGGTTTTGGCAGAGGGGCTTCACTGCTGGGTAATCTCCTCAAGGAGGTCACACACTCATTAGTCCTGAGCCATAAAACCTTGTCTCCTTTCCAAAGTTACCTGTTTTCCATGTGAAATGTTCTACTCATCTTTCTGCTACAATTTTTAATTTTTTTCTTTTTAATATCAGAAACTTAGAACTGTGAGCTTACTCAGATTTATTTACAATCTAGAATGAGCAAACCTGCTGTCATTGAAAAGTACTGGCACAATAATTAAAAAATAAATTATATTGCTTATTTTGAGATACTTTTAACTGACATGATGGAAATAAATGCAGTTAGTTCCCAGATTTAAGTGATTTTTGATACATCTGCAGACCTTTCTCGTGAAAAGCTTCTTTTCCAGTAGAACTGAGTTGATTTGAATTATAAAGTAAATTTTTCATTACAGACAAAGATTTATGTTACATATTCAGATCCCTTAAGAAATGGCCTCTTCTTCCTTTGCACATATTCTGATGGAGATAATCCCCTGCAGCTGGTGATTCATGCTGAGATTGCTCAAGCAAGTGTTTGATGCAAGATTTACATTTGCAGTAGAGTGCCTACATTGTGTGAAGGGACTCTTGCAGAAAAATAGATTTATTTTTCCTTTATAAGCAATCAGCAGTGTTCCAAGTGGTGAGGCAATGCTGGGAGTCAGGTACCAGCATGAAAATCATCTGATCCATACAGCAGCCTCCAGTTTGCTCCATTTTTTTTTAATGAGGAGGAAGAAATAAAGGGGAAATGTTAAGCAAAATAACCAAATACTGACCCCACAACTATTGCTGCATTTATTTTGCAGTTATTTTTCTACCTTGGAGTAGGCCAACAGGGGAACTTTGCCTGTTGATATTTCTATGATTGTTTAGGAGAAAAAACAGAGATTGTCCTTGTCCCAGTGGTGCTTGCCTTCATAGCCACCCTCCTATCTGGCCAGAAACATTGAAATAATGAAATCAGCACCACTAATTGCTACAGCTTCATTTTCAAACTTTCAGCATTTAATGGTTTTATTTGATACTTCAGGCCCTGAAGAATCTCAGTCTTCACTTTTGTAAAATCATTAGGTCTCACTGAGAAAAAAAAAAAAAGAATCCAAGTGCACCTTAAGGGCTCAGAGTTACAGCAAAACTAAAAATGTCTTCATTTATTATTTAGCTAGATTGCATAATTTGTGATATTTATATAATATAACAATTATATATCTATATATATAATTATTAATTATATATTTAAATTGTATATGTCTATAACAATTTTGCCAAAGATTCTGTTCTAGATATCAGATTTTTTTCTGAGAGAACTTTCTTCTAATTTAAATATGAAATGGTCTCCCCTCAAAGACACTTTGCAGATTCCAGTTTTGTGATTCACTGATGAAGGGAGTTATTTTCAATCTTTCCCATGATCTCAGTGTCATGGGATTTTTGTTCTCTGGGATCCATGATGACACAAATAACGTTAGCAATAACAAATGATTTATCCATATTGAATTTGTGATAAGAAATCATCTCATGACTCCTGATAATTTCTTACTGGGCAGGAGGTTTTGCTTCCAGCTGCCAGAACAAACCCAGCTGTTATCAGCTGGGGAAGGCTGCATAGACTCAACCAGAATTCAGCAGAACTGCCATTTATTTACACCTTTTCCTTGTGCTTTCTGTGTAATTTGTCAAATTACACCCTCTCTGCTTCATACAGTATCTGGAAAATGGGATCCTTTAAATTTCCTTCTATTTGACGATAAACAGGTTGTTACAGTTTGTGTCATCTCTGCCCTTGTAGCACAGCACTTCACAAAGTAAAATAATAGGAGTGAGAATGAATATTGAGTGTTTATCACAAGGGGAGCCTGATTTTGAAGCCTGTAAATGTATTCATGTATCTGCATATAATGAATAAAGTTATTAATAAAGTGATAAAACTTTTAAATGATGAGGAGACTTATCCAGTGTGCAAATTCCTGATACTGCAGGATGGGTTACCACATCTAGCTGGTGATTTCTCAACTACTCAGTGCAAATAGAAAGAGAAATCCCTATCCCTCCAACACATTTCCTTCACTTCAGGCAGACTCTGTGTCCAGTCTGTTTCTGTTCTGTGCTTAAATTAAGGACATCAATTTCTTGGAATGTTTCATACTAAACTGATACAGAAAAATAAACAACATTTCAAAAGAACTGCAAAAGCAGTAGCAATGTGCCTGAACATTGGGCAATTGTCCATCCTCCTGTGTTTTCTCCCCTCCTTGGCTCAGCATGCTTGGTCCAGCTGCTGGAAGAAGATGTTCTGGTGAAGCTGCTGCCTGTGCCACAGCATCAGAGAGAGCTGCAAGGTCACTCTGAACCTCCAGCTTCTTGGTCTGCAACTAAAAATACCATTCTCATGTGCAGGCTTCTGGGTCAGTGTTATCTCCCTGGAATTTGGTATCAAATGGCCCTGCCTGTTCCAGCTAGGTCACATCCTGTGCTTGGGAGCCACCAGCCTGTGCTAGGTCGGGTTAAGTTCTCACTGTGCCTCATCAATGGCTTGCTTGTGCTGAAAGATTAATGAGGAAAATGTGGCAGTATAGATTGATATTCATGCTGTGTTTTGGCAAAGTTTATAAAATTAATAGGGGAATTTAACTCCAAAATCTGTCATAGCAAGTACCTGAAATACAGACAGCACACCAGACAGGAATTTTGCATATGGTATTTTCATTTTTTTTTATAGCAGGAATAAGTATCTTAGGAAAGTGTGTTATCTGTTTCTCTGTTTTCTACAATGAATATAGTTTTGAATATAATTAAATTATATTTGTGAGACTCTGCAAGGTACATTGTATGAGGACAACATAGAATTGTTTTATTTTTTTAAATCTACATTTGTTGCAAATACATTTGATTTTTTATCTAGACAAGGGAACAGAGTCATACCTTACCTATCTACACTATTTTGGTTGTCTTGAAACATTTTTATTGTTTCAATATGTGGCCAAATGAAGTTTATAATTCTTTATGAGATCCAGGAAATGTTTAGACTGAACAATTTAAATAGTATGGTCTGAAGCATCTATAGATGGAATTAGTAATTTTATTTTTCTGATTCACACTCAGCATGGTCCAAGATGATAAATCCTGTTGCAAAAATGTGTAACGTTTCTAATGTGGGTAAGAATATATGTTTGTAGATTGGTTTAAGGGGAGGGCTGTTTCAAATCCTTGCAAATGAGGAGGAAGAGGGAAGCTTTCTTGTAACATTGCTTTGCTTTTGTTTTCAGTCTCTCAGCAATTGGATGCAGAACTGGTATTGTCTCTCAGGCCTCTGTTGCTTTGCTGCCAAGGTCAGCTGTGCAAGCAAACTTTATATTTGACACGTGGCTGTTCCATGCCTCAGCTATTTCTCTGGGGTATTAAAAACAATTTTTAATTAATTTAAAAGAGGCTCCTGTCCAACATCAAATGTTTGTGTCTTTGGTTTGTTTCTCTGTCTCCTTTTTAACCCTCACGTGTGTTAAAGCCCTAGGAAGGGGCTGCCATCCTCTTACCCCAACCCATCCTCAGCTGCCCCTTCTCCACCTCTGCTGCCCTCAGCAGGAGCTGAAGCTCTGCCTGGGACACATTAGGCTAGGAAGTTGATAAGCAGGAATTATTATCACTGCTTTTAATGAAGGGATGGAACCACAGTCAGGCTAAAAGCAATTTATTGCTCAGATAAACATCAATCACAGAGGCTGTGAGATTCAAGAGAGCAAGCAGTCAGCCATAGCTCTAAACGGTCACAAGTTCTCCATTGCAAGACAATATAGAACTTTCTAATCCAGTGGGCAGTTGCCACAAAGTTTATTTTGCTTTTCTAACCTATCACCTTTACTTACTTCTGCTGCAATGTGTATATTTTTATCCAATGGGCTGCTATCACACATATACACAAATGCTTCTGTTACAACTTCTAAACTCTTAACTTACTCTATAAAACCACACCCCTACATTATAAACCCTTCATCATCTTATCAATACAGTTTCTCACTTATTTAAGGTATAGTCTTACTGATAACTATAGAAACATAAGTTTATAGTTTTTCTGGTTAATGTCTGTGTACTTAATTTTTACATCAATCCAAGCTTCTTCTGAGGCTGCAAATCATACCTTCCTGTGTGTGTGTAAGTTTCTATCTTTCCATTTCCCACAGAGGAACTCTTTGCAGGTCCCAAAGTGGCCATGAGTAAGGTCAGGGGTGCATAAGGATTTGTTCCTCTGAACAGCTGGGGTCCAGAACTGCTTAGAAGGTGGTGGTAACACTTGTAGAAGAGTGGTAGGATTTTGAGTGGCTTGTCTCAGAGCATCCTTTTGTAGCTACAGTATCCCTGTCTCAGGTGTAGGATCCACATATTAAGTATGTGTTGGTGGGTGTTCAGAATTACCTGGAAATTGCATTGTACCATTCAATTGCAAAACACTAGTTAAGCTTTCATGTTTTGGCTATTGCACTCTGAGTGCTGTAGGAGTTAAAGTTTGGGTTTTGGTCTTGAGTGAGTTTGGGTTTAAGTGTTCACAGCTTTGAGACACAGATCTAGTGAGCAGTATCTATGTACTTACACCCACTGATAGCTAATGCACATGATCCTCTTATACTCATAAAATTGAACCAACTGAACCAACTGAAAAAAGCACTCTGAGTAAAATTTGCCATCATTTCTAAAATGAAAAAATAAATCTTGACTTGTAAGTGCCTGTGTTTCTTGCTTCTATATCATATTTTCAGGATTCTGTGCTGCACAGGGAAGTCTGTGAGCAGTCAGGAAAACTTTCTGACACTGACAGGACTCTGCTGCAGAGGTGCTGCTCTCCTTCTAAACTCCCTTTGCAAGATGCCCAAAAAGTGCTTAAAGAGTTTGGAAAAGAAATGCCCTGTCCAGGAGCTGTAATGCTGATGTAGATGGATATGACAGGCAGCCTCAGCAGCCTCGCTATAGCAGCCATAAAAGCAGCTATACATTATCTATATGGTATTGGAAGTGAAGAGGGTAGCTTTGAAAAATACAAAACAGCTGAGCTCCTGTGAGAGCATCCTCTGGACTGCTCAGTATCCAAATTTCTCAACTTCACTGCTCTGTGCTCATAGTGCCCTAAAAGTACAGATAATATTTCAGTTTGGAAGCCTGATACTTTCTGGCTTTATACCTCTGCAAGCTAAACAAATCCTTTTCTGCTTTATATCTGTAACTTAATGACAAACTTCCTTTTGTAATAAGTGCAGCTGGGACAACACAGCCCTAGAACCCACAGAATGCAAGAGCTGAACTAATGAAGTGTTGGCTGCTGGTAAAAAAATGAAAGTATCTGCAGCTTTTCATATGAGTCCAAAAGTTGTCTCATTGGTAAAAAAGATAATTCTAATTTACCCCCCTGTTATGACCCATAAAACATATCTGACAGCCAACATTTTCTATTCCCAAATATCAATACAGAGACGCAAATAAAACAAACCAAAACCAAACCTGAGAATGAGTCCCAACAAGGTGAAATAAAATATACTAAAGTTTATGGAACTTAATGAGAAATCAAATGCAGTTTCTTTGGCATATTCCCACAGTTTAAGTTAATGCAAGCAGTAATGCTATAAATAGTCAGGTATTATTTCTCTCCTCATGGGACCCAAGAGGAGACCTGTACTTCATTTTTATTCCTATATGGTCAAAACTGCCTATAAGTGAGAAATAATTTAAAATGTGGGTCATTAAAAATCTCATTCCTCTAGGAGAAAATAATAAATCCTCTGAAGAGAAAGGTCTACTGCAATAACTTTAAAGATTTACTATCCTTAAATATCCTAAAGATAGAAATTGATGACTAGAACCAGGATAAGGTCAATATAACATTGTAAACTCAATGATATACATCAATAAGGATGAGAAATATAAGAAATCATTTGCTGACAAATGACGATAGGGCACTGTGAGCTTTCTATTTCCAATGTATTGTGAAACTCACATCAAAAACTTCAATTTTGCCATCAGTTAATCAAGTTCTGTCTTACTTTACTCCAACCCTTAGCCCATAAAACCTTGTTTAATAGCAGCAGTGACATCTTCCTAATATGAAAATAAAACTTTATGAAAAGATGTTGATAAGAGGAAAGCCTTCCTGTTGAAGAACAGGTCTCCTGTTAAAAAAGACTATCATTCTGTTGTAGCTGTTATTCAGACATATGGGGTGTTTGGTTTTTTTTCACTAGGATAAACACACTTTGAACAATATTTCTGTGTCGGTCAACAAAAGAATTTTATTCATACCCAGAGAATCATTCTATACTATGCAATTAATCCTTTATATTCCTTAAGAAGACAGTGACACTCCCATAGGTAGAAAAGCTGGAATGGATGCAATAGTCAGTGAAACCCAAATGCAAAAGAGTTTACATTGATATGAATCCTTTCATTTCCCCCAGATTTCTGTGACCTGATTTCTTACACTGCTGGGGTCTTTATTAGGATTATAGGTTCTATAAAATAGAACTACATAATAATAATAATAATAATAATAATAATAATAATAATAATAATAATAATAATAATAATAATAATAATAATACACTGCATTATCAATAATCACTGTATAATAATAACTAAATGCAAATATTAAAGTACACTACTATCTGTAGCAGAGTAAACAAGAATCAGGTCCATCAAATCTCAGCTTTGGCCATGAGTGGCCATCAGCTGGAGCTACTGGCCTGGGCAAGCTGCTGTCTGGAGGAAGGAGCCCACAGCCTGAGCTGCACAAGTTCATATCTGCCTGAAACAGGAAAGGTCCCTCCACTCGTGCCCAGTGCCTGTCATGTCAGTGACCAATGGGAGTTAAACCTGTTAAAGGGAAAATTCACTCATAACAACATTTTCTTTAAAACTTCCCACTTTTTTGGTCAGTACCTCCTCAGGGGAGCTGCACATGGAGTTGAAATGAAAATGCTTGAAATGAAAATTCTTGAAATGAAAATTCTCGTGTCCCTGTTAGGACAACCTGATCTATTGTGTGTGTTCATTTGTGAGTAAATGGAGAGTGCTGACAACACTGAGGAACAAAATGTGTCTGTCTGTCTGTCCTCTAAAGAAATAAGCTCTCAAACTGTCTCTGCTTGTGCTTCCTGGGAGAAGCACGTTAAATGAAGCACACCAGAGAATTTTTCATTTACCACAAAGCTTTTGGACTCCTTCACAAGTGCTCTAGCATCTACCTCACAAATGAGGGAAATTAATGGAAAGTTGTTCTCAGCACGGAGAGCCTGACACTGGGGGAGCATTGTCTCTGTGCTGTAGTGATTTGATTGGGGCTGCTGTCACATGTTATATATGTTATGTTCAACTCAGCACTGAAAAACAGCCTGTGCCATTTGCCCTGCTCTCACAGACAGGGAAGCTCAAACCATTGTTCCTGGTTTGTTTTCGGTTGTTGCAGTCTCTGTGCTAATAATTTAACAGCCTATAACTTAGACAGGGATAACAGGAATATATCTTTGAAATAATACAATGCAAAGGCACATGAAAGGATAATTAATTCTGGTTTCACAGTACTGCGCACACCCTGAGTTATCCTTTGCCACAGCCATTTACTCTGTAAAGTTCAGTAGTAATTTTGCAGTATATATGGGCTTGCTCCATTGTCCCATAAATTAGAGATATCCTTCTGGGCTTCAAAGGACTTTGGATTCAGTTTTAGCACACTTGTTATCTCGGGATCTCAGTGTTTTGTAATTATACCTAAATAAATCTTCACCGTGTCTCACTCTCCTGTAAGTAACAATTCACTTCTCCAGAAGGAGGGTAGAATTTGGAGGCAGACAATAAGAGAGGAATGCAAAGCTGGCTGTAGTCGTCTCTGGTGGGTGTATGTGCTAAATCTCATTTGTGTTTGCTTTGCTTTTGCTCTCAGACTGAGGAGGAAGAGGAGGGATGTTTCAGACATCTGAAGTTTACTTTTCTCACCTCCAACAAAACAATAGAAATACACCCACAAGTTTTAAGTGCAAGGAAAAATCAGTCACAAACCTGCAACATTTCCTTCAGATCCCAGAAATCTACAAATACTGGGGATTTACAAATCTTTGAAATACACTCCTGATAGATCAGGTAGGCTATCAATGCCTGCTGTGTACATTCCTGGCATCTACCCCTGTCTTACAGTTGGAATCTGAAAGCTCTTCAGTCCTCCTGGGCATTTTCCAGATTATCTATTCTGTTATTTCCAGTAACTGTTAGTTTGTTTATTTTACTTGGCGATTCCTTCTCTTCCTGCTTTTCTTACAGTCCAGAAATATCTGCATCATGAGTGGGTTCCCAGTGCTTAGCTTGTTCATTCTGGGGGTTAAATCATCCGTGTCATTCTATACGAGTTTCAGTCCTTCTCAGTTTTTTCCTTTTGTCTCCATACAGCTGCACCAGCCACAAGCACCGCCTGATCGAGACCATTCAAGCCCCCTCTTTGAAATTCAACAGCAGTCCGGGTGCTCTTTGGAGTGGTGAATTCTGCTGGCTGACACCACTCCAAAGGAAGAAGAAATTCTTCTCTTGGCCAAGCACTTGCTTGTAGAATTTGCAGGCAGCCCCGACGAGGGGAGAGAAGGATGTATCTGACTCCATCTTATCAGAAGGCTAATTAATTACTTTATTATACTATGTTATTCTATATTATATTACTCTATGTTGCATTACATCTAAACTGAATCTGCCAAGCACTCAACTCTGCACACAACTGTCCAGAATCTCGTGACTGTCAGCCCACAGTCCTGACACACACACACCTGGCCCTGACAGGCCAAGGAAACAAAACCCCATCACTCTGGGTAAACAATCTCCATATTGCATTCTACTTTTGCACAACACCGGCACAGCAAATGAGATAAGAATTGTTTTTCCTTTCTCTGAGGTTCAGAGAATGTGAAATGGAGAAATATTCTTGGGAAGATGCGCCTTGCATTTTTCTGTGAAGAGAAATGTGGCTACACTTGCTTATGTAAAAAGGAAGGGCTGACATTATTTTTGTCACAGTTTTGCCTGGTTTGGTAGGATACAGAGGCTTTTCTCAGCACAGAGCCCTGGCTGTGCTAGGCACTGGACACCTATATATGCCTGAGGACAAGTCCCAGCCTTGAGAAACTCCCCCTTATTAAAACTCAATCCACAGAAGGTGTGGGAAAATGTTTCTGTAAGCAAACAGGGTGACTATCATTGTGTGTAAGCTCAATTTCTTCCTTCAGCTCATTGAAAAGCAGCCCTGGCAGGGGTCAGGAGGGGAGGGCAGCTCAGGTTTCTCCAGTTTTCCATGGTGGTTGGGTGCAGAGGCACCGATGGAGCGGGACGCAGGAGATGCTCCATGGGACCCTTTCTGCTGATGTGCCTGTCACCTGCAATGTGGCATGGGGGCTTTTCTCCACCTGGTACCCCTTCCCCTCATCACCCCCTTGTGTGTAGGCTTGTGGAGGGAAGGAAAAGGGCTGGTGTTCCCTGGATTCACAGGGGAATGGAGGGGAGCTGAGCTCTCATGTGCACAGTATGCCAGTGATGGGCACAGCGAGGGCAGGGCTGTCTGTCTTGAAGAATATAGATCTTTGATCTTGTGGGGGTCTTGATCTTGGTCGCAGTTGATCTTTGGGGGTCACACTTGATCTTTGGGGGCCAAAGGGCCTCTTACTGCCCCTAGACAGGGCAAAAATTATTTGGGCCCATCACTGTCAGTGAGTGCACTTACTCACAAAGGAGTAGGAAAAGTTTTAGGAAAAGTTTTTAGCCCCTAGAAAGGACAAAAATTATTTGGGCCCATCACTGCGTCACTGAGTGCACTTACTCACAAAGGAGTAGGAAAAGTTTTAGGGCATCACAGTCTAAAGGAAAGGAAGAACATGAAGGACTGATGGAGAGAGATTTATGTGCAAAATCTTGTTGTTGGAGAAGGAGGAACACACAAGCCAAGATTTTTTTTTGTCTAATTAAAATCTTAACATGTTAACTAATACACAACACACAGTTAATTAGTTGTAGTACAGTGACAATACACAAATATTCACACTCCAAATTATCTAATTAATATAAAATAAGCTCTGCCGAGCTCATTCACTGGGTGAATGGTTTATCACCCTGAAATCTTTGGTACCATTCTGTGCCTGTACTTCACTGGACTGCTCTGGAGGCTACTGCTGTCTTCCTGCATCATTACAGCAGGGCTATAAATATGTCAGAATACACAGAGTGTGAGCTTGTTGCTGCTATCTGTGTAAAAATCACTATGCCATATGGCTGTAACATATGATTCTGCCATGTGATTTTGCTCAGCTCTAGAACTAAGGGAAAATTAGGTTCAGCTAAACAAGCTGATGGTAGGATAGCCCTTAAAACACAGTGCTCTCAAAGACCTCTCAATCATCCAGCTCTGCTAAAAAGCAGTCACCTCCAGACTGGAGTTTTCCCAAGTACTTTTTCCATGTCCCTTTCCATTTCTGTCCAAGAAAGCAGAAGGTGTGCTGTGCTAGGCAGCTTCCTGTCTCAGAATATCTGAGATGAGCAAATAGTTGTGTCCACCTCAGTACGAAACCCATCACTGGCTGACTAATGATCACAACCACCATAGAGTTTAATCTCCCTTTTAATTATTGTTAGCTGTTTCTTACTTGTAACAAGCTCAGGGAATGCCCTCTTTGATTTGGTAGAATGTGTTTTTCAAATGCTGATATTACCACAGGGATTGGGGTGCCTTAAGGCAAAATTAAGTCAGGCAGCTGTAGACCTGCCACATCTGTCATAGGCTGAAGCAATTAGGAACTTGGGCATTACATATTTTTTATCTGAAAACTGGATGGAAATTAATCTATCTCATGGGTGCCTTCTGTAGGAAAGAAAAAGCTTGATGGAGTTGGTGAGGTCTGTGGCAAGAACTATGTAACCAAAAGATTGATATTCTGAGGTCTGTGGCAAGAGCTGTGTAACCAAAAAATCAATATCAGCATTATTAATTAGTGCCCTCGACTAATGAAATAATTATTCAATCAGAACTAAGCAAGTGTATGCAAATGCAGGATTTCAGGTGACCAGCACATTCTCTAATCAATATGGACAGTTGAACAAAGCCCTTCAGTCTTTAAAAACAGGAACCAGGATGACTATTTGCAAAATAAAAGTTCAGCACAATTAACAATTTTAAAAAGAAGTTTACAAAGCGGTTCTGTTCAATCTAATGATTTTATTATAATATTTGATGTTTCTCAGAAGCTTAACTTCATCTTGTGAATGCCTCAAATCCTTCTCATTTGTTACAAGAAGAAAGCCTCTCCCTCTGACATTTCTGCTAGGAGACATGAAATCTGTGAACCCCAAATTCAAATAAAAATGTCAGCATCTTTTTTTTCAACATCTTGTGATTATTATTGGAATGTATTGACCTTAAATGCTTGACTCAAGAACTCTGAAGGCTTTGGGATGAGCCACATGGTTAAGACTGTTCCCCCTCCAACACAGAAATAGAATTCTAAATCCCAGAAGAGAAACTAAAAACCAGAAACTTCTATAAATTCTGGCAAAACAAATGATTTTGTTTCTAGTAGTTACATATATTTTTTTTGTGCCTGCTCTCCTTTTTTTTCTTATGAATATGAAATACAAGGAAAAAGAAATATCTAAGGTTTAATGCTCTAGCTCTCTGTCAATAAACATCCAATTGTAATAAAACACACCTGTCATGCTTCCCTATAAAAAGCAGAGCATGGATATAAAATGACTGATTGTCTGTGTCTTGTTTCTTTTTTGTCTCTGTAAGATAGGAACACGGAAGCATCAAAATGTGCAAGAACATTTCAGTTTGCTTTGTAACCTGCAATTTATTTGCATGAATTCAATTAGAGTCTCATTCATCAAACGCAGTGTAGCTCTTGAGAGGTGACAGATCAAACTCTAGCAATCACAAACGTGCTGAGCTTTGCCCAAATTATTGCAAAGGTTTCTTGCACCTCCAGTTTCTTTCAGGAGTCTTTGACTTCCAATCCAAGTGTCAGCCAACCAGCTCTCAGTACAGAGATTAAGTAATGGACAAATTAAGGGTTTGGGGCTGATTCTGTTCCTTCTGAAATAAATGGCAGCACTCCCCATGGCTCCAGAGGGAGAAAGATCCTCTACTTTACTTCACTGGCTGATTGCAATCCTCCCAGGATGGTGCAGAGAGAACTGCCAGAGAATTCATAACGTCACAGAGCCCTTGTCTTATTGCAAGGCTTTTCATCATCACACATTCAGCCTCAGCCCTAGTCATAAATTACATAGTTTGTAATTGATGCATTAGTAGTGGGAACAGCTGGATGGGAAGTTTGTAACTCATCAGAGGAGGCAGCTTCAGGCTGGAGAGTTTTGTGCTCAGGATGAAGAGTTGGTTCATTTATCTCAGTCAGCTCAGTCAAATAATCTCCCTCATGGCTGTAACAATAATTAGGAACAAGGAATAAAAATCTGTAAATCCCTAGCAGCTAGACTAAGGGACAAATATGGAAGGTGTGCATTTACTGATGCAAACTCCAAATAACATTAAACAGAGAGCAGAACACCCAGGAGATGTAACTCCATATTCCCTGACTTGGGAATGCAGGCACCATAAGGACCACAAGCAAACAGTTGAGGGTTTTCTTTCTGAAACAACACCAAACTTTTCTGCTCTGCAGAGTGGTCCCTCATCACAACAGGCAAAGTGACTCATGGCAGCTCTTGGAGGCAGTTTTATCTGTCACAGTCACTGGGAGCTTCCAAGGAGTTCCATGCCATGACAGACACCTCAGTCTCACCTGATACATTCCCTGCCATATCCCTGAGCTCTTCTCAAGAGTCATTTCTTGCATGGAAATGAGACTTCTGGGAATTCTCTGTGCTGCTTTGGCTCTGTAGCTGGAATAGAGTGTATGAGTCAGCCAGGAGCAGTCCAGACATTTTCCCTCTGGTTCAGAACTGAGTCTGGAGTTCAGTTTCTGTGAGTATTTCAGACACACCGAGTTCCTCCTTCTTTTTCACATTTGGATTGTTGGTAGCTCTCTAGTCTGCTTTACTTTGTTTGCCTGAACCAACCTCCTTAGAAAGGAGATTCTGCAAGAAACTGCAAGTAGGTTCTGTAATGTCATATTAATCAACTAATCACAAGCTTTTCAGTAAAGGAATCAACTAATGAGGAGAGAAGAGGTCTTTTAATAATCCTTTTATCTTCCTTTTTTTTTTTCTTCTTCTGGGCAGGGGGATCAAACCCAAACACATTAGAAGGTTTATCCAAAGGTAATTTTTTGGGTAGCGGACCCCAGCCTCTTAGTTAATTTAGAAGTGTATAGAATATCCTGAACGTGTTTAGACCTCACAAATTTTGAGGTCATTATGTTATTCATAGATAAATAGTAAATCTAAATTTAGAACAATTCATCACATTCACTTAGTGTCTTCCATAAATGGTCTAAATATGTGTACACATATATTTATGTACACACATATACATGTACACATCTAGTTATGTATGTACACATGTATTTATGGCACAAAGGATGACATATTTAAGCAGAATACTTTAAAACCAGACCTACCCAAAAGAAACTGCCAATCAAACTACAAATTACTTTGGGACAAGAAGAACCTCTATGGTAGTTCTCCAAATCCTCTTACCTGCATAGTTTTATAGATAGTACTATGTTTAGCCATGATGCAAAATATATTCTATAATTTTTAAGCAGCAAATAAATATTTTTAAGCAGAAAATAGATGTTTTCTGTACTTGTAATTTTTTTGGTTTTTTTTTTTTCATAGCATAAAAAATGGAGTAGCATGGATGAAAAGCCAGTCTCTTCTGTTTCTCTCATTTTCTGTTGATTCTTCTGGGTTTATCTCGCATTTTTATGACCTAAATCTGGAACAATTCTGCCATTTCTCACTGAGCTGCACGTGCCTTAAAATCAATAGAAGACTCAGGCTCGCTTTGTATATTTTTTCTTCTGAAAACCCTATGGATACAGCGGTGTCTGTTTTCAAGGAGAGTGGAACCTCCAGCATCAGCAGCTAATCCTCAGTCTCTGGGCTCGCTGCAGCTAATGCCACACAAACGGAGCCCTTGTTTCCAGGAGGGGCTGAGCAGAGGAGCTCCCCGGGAAGCTGCAGGTGTGCTGCCCCCGCCGTGCCTGCCTGCCCTGGGTGCGCACCTGCGGAGCGGAGGGACCGCGCCTGGCTGGGGCTGCCGAGCCTGGCCGCGTTCCAGCCAGGACAGGAAGGGGCTGGCGGCAAACAGCCTCTGATGGAGCTGCCAGAACGTCCGTGGTGTGTAAACCATCCTGCAGGTTCCCAGCCCAGAAAATCTCTTCAGGCTGATCTCCAACAGAAGGGAATTCTTTGGCATCTTTTGTCTTTTCCCCAAGGAGACAAACGTTGGTGAAATGCCTTCTTCATCCCCTGTGTTACAATGTTCTGGCTTCCTTTCTGCAGCAATATTAACTTCATACTCATGTGAAATAATTCTATAAATGCCCATACCTACTGTACACATCTCAAAGAATAGGCATAGAATTTATTCTTCCCCAAATCTATCTCCCATTTATCCTTCTGGTTTCCCTTCCTTCATTCTCTCATCCCACTTTCTTTCCTCTTTTTCTCTGTTCCTTTAAAATGTTTTCTTTCCAAGTGAAACCAAACAAAATTATCAGTCCACAATGGTCTTCTGCATTTGTGTTCTGTCCTTTGTTAAGGGGAATTGGAGCAGGGGGTGGGCTTGGGCTTCTATCCAGGAAAAAGGGGGAAGAGAGGCACTGAGGATCGTTGCCAAGGACTGAAGCCGTCCCCAGCCTTTTATTTAAGAGAATCTCTCGAATTTCTTTCTACCTCTCATGGGGTAAGCACTTTTAAGTATCAATTACTGTTATTATTTACCTAGGGAGTGTGTGTATGGCATTGGCATAGTTTGGAAATGTCAGTGTTCCTGTAAGTTTCATTCACAGGAATTGCCTAGGTAGCCTCTCCATAATCAGATTCTTTGAGATTTGAAGGTTTGTTGGAAACCAACTAGGGAACCATATGGTATCTGCACATTTCAATGCTTGTTTGGGTACTCAGAAGTGGATTTATTTCACTTTTTTTTTTGTGCTTTCCTCTTTTGTGGAGGACTTTCTGGACCAGAAAAATAGCAAAGACAGAGCTGGTAGAAGATGCAGCACGACAAGGGGCTCTGCCAGCTCCGAGCCAGGAAGGGGAAGTTGGCTGAACTGCTTTTTTTTCTCTCTCTCTTTTTCCTTTTAAGCAGGGTTAAGGTGAACTCCCAAGCAATTGTGGAGAGAGGCCCCACCTCTCCCAGCCTGATCTGCAGGCTCGGGTTACTCTCTCCTGCCTGGTTCTCAGGAGCCCACAGAGAGCTTCATGCCTGCTGCTGCCCCTGCCTTCAGCCCGAACCTGGCAAACTAACTCCCTCTGTAGAGTTCAGACCTTATTTCGGGAAGATTTGCTGGCAAGCACCAGGTGAAGGATGGAGTAGCACCACTTGAGAAGAGATTCAGCAACCAGACTGCTGCGAGCAGTAGCTGAGCAATATCACCCTCTCCACTTTTTTTTTTTTTTCAAAATCGGGAAAATCCGTGTCTTCCCTGGAGGAGCCGTCAGGGGCAGGACTCTGGCAGTGATGGCTCTGACTTCACCTGCTTCTGCAAATGAGTCACGGAGTGTTATAAAAAACAAGGACCTGCCAAGTCTCATTTCTTGGAACTGAGTGGAAATTTCAGCAAGCAGCTGCTCTTTCCTTAGTTTATACTTTTCCCCTGCAGGTTTCTTGGAGAGGGCCTGGAATCACAGAAACTTTGTAGCAGAAAGGACCTGTTGCTCCATTTTGATAGCTGTGGCTTGGTGGAATTAGCTGTTTGGTCCAGATATGATTCTAATCTTCCTAAGGGATCTTGGTGAAGCCTGGAAGGAGCCTCGGGAACGTCATTAAGCAGGTGTGTAATTCTTTCTGGATTGGCAATTGAATCCTATCAAAAATCAGGAACAGAACCTCAAAAATCAGGAACAGAACCTCAAAAATCAGATTAGCTCTCCTATACACTACATGAATAGAGGTTCTTTTTCATATGTCTGATGCTGTCAAAAGATTTTTATGCTTTCTAGCTTTTTTCTGGAGCCACATAAGGCAAAAACTTATTTGAAAGAGAAATCAGTGAGAACAGATTCTCGCGGAACAGCCGGGTTTTAGGAGGGGAAGCGGCTCATTATAGCAATCCCAGCTGTGCTAACAGTGTAGCTGCGAGGACTTTGGCTACCTGCGAGCGATCCGATAGGGACCATTCCCCTGCGCTGAGAGCAAAAGCCACGTGTAAATTGTCAGAGCGGGGCGGAACGCGGTGCCAGATGGAAACAACATAAACAGCTGGGAGATTTCATCCGGCATTTCAAGGGAAGACGGGGAGGGGGGGACTTCTGTTCTCGTAGACCACTCGTTCCAAAGGTGCTTTGGCTACACCTACTCCTCCGGGGAAGGGATGTTGCTTTGGAGCCGTGGTACGTTTTGTGTGTGGCCTTCTATTTAATTTTTTTTTTTTTTAACCATGACTTTAAACTCGCACGGGGCGCTGCTCTCAGCCCCTTTGCCGGGCGTGAGCCGTGCCGGGAGCAGGAGGAGGGAGGCGGCGAGCAGAGCTCTCAGGGCTCCGTGCGGCCGCTCCGCCGGCGCGGGAGCTCCGCGCTGAGCTCCGCGGGCCCGCCCCGGCCGCGGGCTGGGGTTGGAGCTGGGGCCGGGGCGGGGCGGGTGCCCGGCAGAGGGAGCTCGGCTCCGCTCGGCTCCGCTCGCCGCGGCTGCTCCGCTGCCCGCCCCGCTCCCGCACTTTGTTGGCGGCGCGGAGCGGAGCCCCCGCGCCCGTCCGGAGCCCCGCGGCCACCGCCGCCCCCGGCCCGGCAGGAGGACTCGGGGCAAGGTAAGGAAGGGGCTGGCGGGACGGGCTGGGATTTCCCCCTGCCGTCGAGCCCCCCTTTGGGTTGTTCCGCGACCCCAAAGCCGGCGGGGCAGCCGGAGCAGGGCGGATTGCGGGGCGCTGCCCCGGCCTGTCCCCGCTGCCGCCACTGCCCTGCGCTCGGACAGAGGGGCTGAGAAGTCCCTGCCGGGCCCCCCGGGGATGGTGGTGGGTGCTGCAGCTTTTTCGCAGCCTGGCTGTACACCCGCGAAGCCCCCGGTGTGTGTGTGTATGTGTGTGTATGTGTAGGTGTGCGTGTGCTCTCCTGCTGCCGCCGCGGTACCGCCACACCTGCCCGCACCTCGCCCGCCGGGCTCGCACCGGGCTGGGCATCCCCGCCGGGGGCACCGGCCGTGCCCTCCTCCTCCTGCCTCACCTTCTACCTGGTGACCCCCCTCCCAGTCCTCACTGGGGTATTTTTTCCCCTTCTCAGTCCTCACTGGGGTATTTTTCCCCTTTCAGTCCTTGCTGGGTTTTTTTTCCCCCGGTGGTTCAGCTGGTTTTCCGTCTCTGTGGCTGGTAGCGGGCGCAGAGCAGCTTTGGGTGGGATAATCCTGTTGAATGCGTTCGTTTGGTGCTCTCCCCTGCTGTCTCTCATGTCCCCCCGCTGTTCAGCCCTTTCATTCTCTCCGGTAACTTTCCCCGGTGTCTTTGCTCCTTCTGCCCCTCTCATGGCCATGACACGCACTCCCTAAGGCACTGCCAGCGTGCGAGTGACCTGGGCACACCTTGGAAATAGGTTAAGGGCATTTTGAGGAATAATTTAAGGTGCTCCTGGCCCCCACCGTGACCTCAGAAGGGCTGCATTGTATCCACGAAAAGCGAGATGTTGCAGCTTCCACTAAAGCATAATAATTTCAAGCTAGCTAGTAGCAGGCAATGGAAGAAAGGGTGGAACAGGTTTTTCTTAAGGATGTTGTTTGAGAAGCAATCCTCCCACTCAGAAATTGTGCTTTGCTTTGGCTGGTAAATCTTGTACCCTCCAGAGTGGTGTGACCTTTGGTGGAGTCTGCTTTGTTTACTTGAGGTGAAGTGCTGAAGGTAAAAGTATTGCTCCTCTTCATTGTGTCTGCTGAAATATTAACCAAGTGATGGATCTTGCATGCCTTCCCAGCATGGATCATATTTTAATTACTCTTCTCCTTGATCATCAAAAAAGTGTCCTCCCTTCCTACTGACTGCCTTCCTTCTCGTTTGTGATTGTGCAATGTCTATATGTCAGCTACAAAAGTTGCTTGCATGGGAGAACATAAAAATTACCCTTTTTTGTTGTTAGCAACTGGAAATACTTAATCAGCATGGTGTGGCCGGGTCTCCTTTCCCTGGAATACCCATGGAAACGCTGCAACCCCTGCCCTGTGAGGAGGAGAAACCTCTCCTGGGCCAGGCTTGCAGTGAGTTGGTGATTCCCTCTCAGGGAGTTCTGGGGTCTCTAGCTGGTCAGAGTGACTCTGAGATAAGTTGGAAAGTCTCATTTCTCAGCTCGGTGGTCGAAGAAGGAGTCAGGACTCTTCATTTCTCGGTCTCAAGGCTGTTTATTGTATCTTATCTATAAAATTCTTTCTCCTGTCCAGCTGAAGTCCATTCAGCAGGACAGTCAGAGGCACTCTGCCTGCCCCCAGGGCAATGTTATCTTTTTATAGTAAAAAATACATGTACAATATTTACAATTACTTTCTAATACTTATCATCTATGTTAGACAGTGAGCTTCTACTCTAAACTAATCTAAAAGTGCCAGCATCACAGCAGAAGATGGAGGCCAAGAAGAAGAAGGAGAAAGGCTGGACACACTTAGATTCTTCTATCTTGCTTCTTGAACCCCCATTCTAAAAACTCTAAAAAATTTATTTTTCACATTCTGAGAAATTCACTATCATTCTACTTAAATTGTTGTGGCTTGTAATTCTTCATACAAGGTTGGTAATTGTTTTTTCTAAGGGCTGAATCAAAGGCACGGGGGTCTTGGGCTCTGTGCTAAGCTCTCTGAGGAATTTCTTGGGTTCTGACAAGGGAGAGGGCGGTGGGGACTGCAAAGAGCTCGCAGAGTTTCCGAGGTGTAAGGGAGACGCCCCATATCTCCTCCTGATTCACAGTTCACAGGAAGTGTGCCATTATTAGCTCTCAGGTAAGGAGATACTGTGCTCAAGGCTCCACGGGAGCAGCCTGTGCCTGCTCCCTGCTTTTACTGGGGAGCCAAAGGAAATGGAAATGGCTTTGGATTTGAGTTGTCCAGCTGGCTTGTGCTGGCACGCACTCATGGAGGCTGTGGTGTTGAGTTATGCCTTCTCCTAGCTCTGAGTGCTGGTTTCTGAGTGATTCTGTGATTTTGAAAGCAGACAAAGCGTCCCATTAGATTTATTTGGAGGGAGGTAACACCCCCGGAGCAGCAACACCCAGTAATGATTAGGTGCTAGTTATATACAGCAGTAATGGAGAGGGCAAGATTAATCTGAAGTTACTTCTGCTGTGAAATGCACAGATGGAAAAAGTACTGAAGTTTTCCACTTGGTGACAACTGAATTCTTGAAATAGGGTTGATTTTTTTTTTCTGTCTATAGTCCAGCTGTAAATGGTGAATCAGTCACATTAACTACTGCATTTTTTTCCCCTGTGGGTGACAGCTTATTAAAATCTAACATCTGAAGTCAAATAGTTGAAGCCCCAAGGGTCAAAATAGATTAAATATATAAGAATTCTTCTGTTACTGTGGGGAGATAAGAGAAAACTTGAAGTCCGCATGACAAAGATTGCACCACTAAAGCACTTGCTAACTTTGGGTTCAGTGTCTACCACTTGTTGCTCTTACATTCCTGGTTACAGCTCCTGCATCTCTTCTCATACAGTGAATGACTGCTCAGTGCACATGATTTTTTCAAAGACAGCTTTTGGCTGTGCCAGGCAGAAGAAGGAAGCCCTTTGTGACCCCTCCAGACTCCTCTCTCTGCTGTGGGGCTGGTGGCAAGGAAGAAAAGACATTTAACACTTTGGAGTTGTTGCTTACAGTGCAGCCTGATCCTTGTGTCTCTATTCCAAGTACATTTTTCAATGTGAAAATTCGGTATATAAGAGGCTCATTTCTTGTATTCAGTGCTAGTTCTCCAGTTTTTCCATTACTAAATGCTTCAAACCAGAAGAAACTAGAATTCCTGCTTTTGGGGAGGGGCTGTAACTGGTGCCATTTTATCTTAACTCCAGACTTGGACTCTGATTCATCTGCCAATTTATTCATCCAAAACAATGACATTCTGCCTTGTACAGCTTTATTTTCTGATTTAACCTAGGATTTTCAGTTTTCTGCCCTGAATTCCAAGTTAGATGGTGAACTTTGTTTTGCCACGAACTTCACCTGCCAGTGCAGTCCTGAGTGACCATTCCTCCCTGCTGTGCCCATGGAGTAATTTAGGTATAAAGTCATTGAAAGTTTCACCCAAGTCAGTGACGCTGGTTTGGGCGTGTGTAGAAAACATTTGCAAAGCTGTTTATAAAACAGTGCTCTGCAGTCACTGCAGGGGATTGTTAAGACAAGGTGTCTTTTACAGCTATTGACTCTGGGACAGTCACAGCCTTCTTGGAAGGACCATGATAGTGTGGGAGGAAGCAACCTCCACATCTGTTTTGTGAGGAGGGACTCTTTTTTTTCTTTCTTTTTTTTTTTATTCCCCTCTTAATTTTGTGTCATTGACACTGGGGGATAAGAAATGAATCACAAATGGAAATGTTGTTAGCATTAGCTTTTAAAGATCTGTTTCATTTTGAGCTGTGGCCGTGAGCCTGCAATCACAAACACATGGCTTTGATTGTAACGTCAGTTTTAGTAACATTTTAAAATTTTAGCCAACTCAGGGCCTTGAATTGCTACTAGTTGAACGCTTCCAGTCCTTTCTTCCCTTCCCCTGTCTCGGTAATTAAAGTTAGGCATGCTGTGAATCTCCACAGGGTTAAGATCTGACATGGAAATAGCAAATTACAAATTACTTTCTTTGCATTTATTACCTTTGTCTTTTGGTGAATAGACTCCAGCAACCTCGATCAGACAAAGTTAGCAGATGTCTCTAGCCTCAAAGGTGCAGAGTTAGCATTTTCCATGAAGTTGTCCATTTCTGTGGGATTTTTCTGTTGTATAGTTTTCTGATGCATGACAGGCGTCTTCATTACTGTGGTGGTGTGACAGGGGATTCTACTTGCCTTTGTTCTCAAAGCCTCACTCCTGTTGTCACTTTGACCAACCATGGAAATTGTTAGCTTCTCCATAAAGCTACAGAGGAAAAAAGAATGGCAAAACCACCAACATAAACACAGAAATGATTAAACCATTCTCCTGAAATACCGTGAAAACTTAGTGTTTGAACAGAATAATTAGTAGAAATTAATGATTTTAAGAATGGCATCTGTTGAGTGAAGGTAGGTGTTATGGATGTCCAGTAGCTTTAAAAAGGTTTCATACAGATAACGTGGCTGTTTGGGGTTTTTTGGTCTTTTTGTTGTTTTGTTTCACTATTGATTTTATTGTGTTTTAGGTTTTTTGTTTGTTTTCTTTTCAAGAATGCATTGGTTTTACACGAAAGAGAGGATTTGTCTTTTAATAATCCAAAATGTTACAGTTCATGGATTTTCTGGATTTTATAGATTACCCCTGAAGATAGGGAACACCTGATTCCTTTCAAGCTTTCCATGAGTGTAGGGGAGCTGCATTCAGCCGAGTTAATTGTGAAACTGCCAGAGCTGGTTCTTGGGGCTGGAGTTTGCTGTATGCTTCAGACTAAATGTAGTACAGGTGGTTCTCTTATTATCTGTAGCTCAGCAATGTTTATAGCTGGAAAATAAAGAAGTGACTCCTGGCGGATTTGTATTTATTACTTTGATTTCTGCTCCTGCATGTAAAAAACATTTTTAAAGATTTGACCAAGTAGAAAATCAGGCACTAGGATTGCTGCTTCTCCCATCAGCTCTCCCTTCTCCTCCCCCTCACCCTTCAGAAATTGTCTCAAGAGCAAAGAGGAGCTGAAAGTGAGGTGTTAGCAGCCCCTGCTTGTTGTCCATTAGATAAACCCACACCCATTAGCAAATGGTTTTTAACAGCCCCTCCCCAAAACAGCTCCATCAAACTTGTTCCAAAAACACGAGAAATACCTGAACTCACAGAAGCTCGTTTCCTCCTCAATACTTGCAGATACCTGGTGAGATACAAGATTATCCCAATTTTGTCAATGTTTTGCCTTTAGGTAGACTTTGATCTTGCTCTGCCTTGTTCCGTTAAAGGTCCTAGTGAATTTTCTTTCACCTGAAATGTGAACTTTGGTTAATGAGCACGTTCTTTCAGTCTGGGGTGGTTGAGAGCGCTCAATTCATCCCTCTGAATGCTCCTTTCATGAAAGCTGAGGACTTTGCTCTTCCTTCTAATGTGCTCTTCCTTCTTCCGAGGCCACTGATCTTTTTGTTTGTTTCCACAGTGTGTCTGAGGTGTAGTCTTCTCTGTTTCCTTAGACAAAGATCTCTTTGTTTTCATTGTAAAATATAATTTGAAGTAATTAGCCTGAAGAAAGCTTTTTGTTCTCTACTCTATAAGGAATTAGACACTTATGTTTCTGGGTGTTAGGTATCTGGTCAATGCATGGATTTGCTTCAGAGTTCAACGCCTGTGAGAATCCCAGTGTACATCATAAAAATATTTCTGAATGAGCTGTTCTATTACTCAGAGCATGTGAATGTGAGACCTTTGTAGAAGGAATGAGACATTCATCTTATACGTTGTCTTATGCACTCAGGTATATGGAGAACTCAATGATCTGCAAAGATAATGCAAGGAAATTGAGTTACATCAGGAGGAATTTGTGTTATCATGTGGCAATAACATTTAGCTTGATGATCTTCTGTGCCATTTAAAAAATGGTGTGGAAAAGTAAACTAGTTATTCTTGTGCCTCTAAAGTAATTTTCAGCTTTGCACAACATGTCTTGAGAAGGCAATGAGTGCATTGTACTGCCTTCAATGGAGATAAAAATATACATCTGTGTTTCACATTCAGAACAGGCTGCATATGAAATACATGTGTTTTCCTCTTTCCCTTCAATCTCATTTCAGACTCGCTTTTCCCAAAGTGGAATTATTTATTCTCTGCTCCACTTCCAGCATTATTTATTGCTTTGCAATTCTTCCTGGGCTCTCGCAGCCCTTAGTGTAATGTTTCAACTTTCTGTTTCCTTCTCTTCCTGTGCTCAGGGATAAAGCCTTGTCCAGGGCAGAGGGCTGGGAGCTAGAGGATGGGATCTGTTTCTGTTTTAGCAGCAAACTTCGTTAAGGCTAATAAATCTGGGCTAACTGGTAATTAACCTCTTGGTGCTATCTCACGCAGAGAGGGCAGGACATTGTGAGGAATCTGGACTTTGTACCTTGGTGTCTCTTAGGTAAGTCACCCCTGGGTGACAAATGTCCTGCCCCTGCCAAGAAACAGGCACGGCTTCTCCACTGCAGTCACAGTGTCCCTTCCCTTCCCGTGGCTGCTAAAGGGCTGCTGCACTGAGAGCCTTGTCCTCAGCTTGGCTTTGCCTCTCCCTGCTCAGCCTGGCCCTGGCTGAACTCTGCAGGTTTTCCTTCCCTCTCTGCCTGCCTCAGCCATGTTTCTCCACCATCTTCCATATCCTACTGTTGACTCTTGATATAACTTTAACTCTCCTGTTCTTTGGGGTTTTTTTTTCCTACTGTTTCTTTATTTAACCCCTATTTTCCCTCCCCTTTTTGTTTTACATCACTCTTTAATGGCACATAGTGCTCCATGTTCAGCTTCATGAACACTTCTTGCAGTAAAGCTTTCTCATACTCAAACCCCAATTCTTTCTCTCCTTTTGTGTCCTTTATTCCAATGTCTTCTCTAAAGCATTTCAGATCCACTGGTCTCAGTGGGAAATGTGATATGTGAAATTGTAAGGATAGTCAAGTCTTTCTGGGTTAAGTCATGTCTTCCCTACAATGTGTGTGCTTTGTCAAGGCAGTAATTTTAAGCTCTCATCACACAGTTCTACAACTCCAGACCTTGCAGGGAGGCGTTAGAGCGTGTGTAGGCACTTGTTTTCCCTGTGTGAGTGAGGTGTCTAATACACATTCAAAAAGTCTCTTCAATAAAGAGTTTTACTGAATATGACATTAAGATGTTCTCAGAAGTGCCTTGGATATGTGGTGGAACAAGTTCTACTCAGAATTTACAGTTTTTCTCACTTTCTATATGAAAGATGAATGTTGATATGCAAGTGGCTTAGGGCAGCTGGCAGCAGGGAGCTGTGTCCTCCCAGGGACAGCACTGATTATTTTTTTTTTGGAGGAGGAGGTGGATGTTTAGACCATGAGAGTTTGTCCCAGTGGGTTCTTTGAGTATTTTAAACTGTCCTTTTATAACTCTGAAAGTTATTGTCCGGACATCTCCATTCCCTTTTTTAAAAATAATCTAAAAATCTCAATTTTGGAAACAGCTGTTTTGTCTCTGTCTCAGTTTTCCTATTTATAAACAAAAGACATATCTGACTCTCAGGAGTTTTGTGAGGCTTAATTAACAAATATTTATACAGGCTTTTGAAGATATAAAGCAGCATATAAATGCTAAGCAGTGTTATTATTACCACCAGCTGCTTTGTTGTAATTGAAGTAATAAAAGTTTTAGTGCCAGTGGTTGTGTTGCTGTTGCCTAAATAGAGTTTTTGTGAACTCAGGAGACATTGAGGATGGGGAGACAGTGATGGTGTGGACCATACTGAAATACAGTGTGTGGGACAGCTCTGAAACCTTTGTGAAGGACTTAAAAAAAATAATTTTAATAAAGAAGTAGAAGTCCATAACTGGAAAAGAGTAAACCCTGTTCTGCAGTATGTTTAGAGGTCCCAGGACTAACTGGGGGTTGTCTGTGCTGTGCAGTGTGTCCCTGATTAGAAATGAGCTGGCAGCATTTGTATTTATGACTCTGGCATAAAAAGAAGGGATCTTTTAGAGATGATTGATAATGGGTAGTATAGGAAAAGTAACATGGTATAAATCACAATTAGCTTTGCAATTTATTTTTTTTAAGGTCTACTTTTGTAAAACGTTCATGACTTAAAGCAGAGTTATTTTTATTAATGTTCTTGTGCTTATCTCACATAACCAGCTTGTTAAAAGCGGATATGAACACTTTTTAAGCCTCTGGCTTATAAATTGTGAGAAAGAGAAAGGAAGATTGATTCCAACAGGCTTGAAGGTAGATTCATTTCTCTTCTAGTTAGCAAAATGAGAGAGAGGGAAGAATTAAACTGGAGACTTAGTGAGCCAATCAATTTCAGCCAGGTTGAAAATCATTAGATTTAGCTCCAATGTAAAATTTAATTGTAAAAGTCTAACTTAAAAGATAATGAATTCAGGGGAATTCTGTTTTGGTAAATTGATGATAATATCTCTAAGTTATTTCTGCCTGAAGTAACAAGAGTGTGGAAAAAATAAAGTAATAACAAAGGAGCAGTGAGGGGGAACAGTTATTTTGCAAACATCTCCTGAGGTTCAGAGGGGGTTACTTGGTCGCATTAGAAGAAGAATATTGTGCTGCTTGAATGTTGGAGAGAATTGATAAAAACTGTGGCTTGAAGAAAGTGTCTCTGTTCTTTTTTCTGTAAACATTTGAGATAAGATGGAAAAGCTTGGAAGAATGCAACATCTTCTGCAAGTTCTTTCAGCATTCTTAATTGTTTGTTATGAGGTCTTGGTTTAACATTGGCAGTTACTTTTGGTGGGTTTAGGGGGTTCTAATTTGTTAAGCTGGGCTGTCAAACTACCAATAGCAAGTAATCTGTCTAATAATATTTTAATATTTAGTAAAATGCCGGTTTTACTTGTAAGGGATGTTCCCTAATAGCTTCTGGGTCAGTTCTACTTATGAAGACCTGAGTTCGTTAAGGTGTTAGAGGGATCACACAAATGTGGATCATGGGTCTTGATTTCATAGTGGCTGTCCTGCAAGGACTTTGAAAGCAGAGAGGTTGCAAAACAGGGAACTTTCTCAGTCCTTTATGATTATAGGTAAGCAAATTTTCAGACAACTTTGAACATTATTAAACACTAAGAAGAAAAGTCCCAAGTCCTTTTTTTTTTTTCCAGTTTTAGGCAAATCTTACTTTAAAAACTACCATAAAAATGTACAACCACAAAGCTGTTCTGCATAGAAATAGAAGCACTTTAAACACACAGAGACAGGCAATATAGCCCTGAGGCACATATGAAGGCAACCCAAATGCTGAATGGTAGGTTCAGAAAAGGTTACTGCTCAAAATATTTTCAGTAACCAAGTGGAAGACAATTCATAGCATTGTATTAGAGCTGTTCTTTCTTTGTGAGAGACTGGTGACACCTCATTGTGAATGAAAGTCTGGGGATTTTTGACAGCTGTGGGAAAGAGCAACTATTTTATGCTCCCTGTATACAGAGGTAGAACAATTAGATAGGAATTTGTTTTTCTGTTACCCCAGACTGTAACACAGAGTAGTATGATAACTGTCTTTTGAAGTACAAAAAAAATCTGCCTCAGGGGCTATAATTTTAAAGCATCATATGAAATGCTGATTTAATAAGGTCTGCTCCTTGCACATTTTAAGTGCAAGGGAATGTGTGTGTTGAGACCTTGCTAATCCTTCATTTGCACAAAGTCTTTGGCTTGTTCCCTAACTGTCAAGGAATTAATGGTGTGCTTCAACGAGATCCTGCATTACTGGGCTGTAATTATTTCCATAAGATATCCTGCACTGCATTTGGTGGTGCTTTATGAATTATCATAGTAAATAGAATGAAATTGCTGTTGTCAAAACTTATGAGCAAAGTAATCTGATTCCCATTGTTGGTGTACTCAGTGGCTCGTGGAATTAAGTGATACCCAGTGGACTTCCAGGCACTTCATGCAGGTTGGTGAGAGGTTTGCTGAGCTGGGTTGCTGTGCTTGTTAACAGGGTTTGTGCAAGTTAAACAGGGGTGTAGGTGACAAGGAACAATTCCACTGAGCCAGAAAAGGCTCCAATTGCATGGGACACTTTTGTGTCTCCTGGCTGAGGATGGAGGTCCTTGTGCTGTGGTGTTGCCCAAACCTGGGTTTGGTTCTGCACTACAGACACATCCTCCATCTGCATGATTTTGTGGAAATCGGCATCTAACTAAAGCAGGCTGTACAGAAGGTGGCATATATCACCTGTTTTTCAGGTGGAGAGAGTCAGCAGCATTCAATTTTGGAGTATCTACCTAGGATTTTCCCTTTGGTTTATTACAAGTCTTTGTATGGTTGTAGTCCCTCCAGATCTTAGCTAGTGACTGGAGGCTTGCTGTACCAGGCACTCAGTTTCAGGAGAATGTTATTATTTAAACATTGTGTCTATTTTTAAGTCAGATAATCTATAAAACCTGTTGAAAACCACAAGAGATCATTACATCATCTAGTTTGACCTCTAGAGTGTACGAAGGAGGAGGGTTTCTGCCCTTCTATTTCTGCTAGAAAAATATTAATCAAGTTTCCTTGGCTTTCCTCTCAGAGGAAGATAGACACAGTTATTTAAACTACCTGCCCCTGGCAAACACTGGCATTTTTCTCTAAGTACATTGGTGAATTTTTAGTGGTTCTTTGGGTGTGAATCATGTGAATGCCAGAACGTGGTGCAACCCTCTGGATGCTGTTGTTTATGTATGTGTGTATATACATATATATATATATATATATATAAATTTTATATAGATACACATATATATACACTTTGTGTATATGTATATCTACTTCGTATATATATACTTTTTTGTGTATATATATATACTTTATATATATATATACACACTTTGTATCTATACATAGCTATGTATATAGCTATATATATATATATATATATAGCTATATGTATATATCTACTTTGGCATGATGTAGCAGATGCAGTCCAGGTTTCTTCCTCTAGATACACACACCTTTTCCCCAAAAGCTTCACAGGCTAAAAGCAGGTGATCCTGGAGTCTCTACTTCTGTCCTTCATGCTTCACTGGATAAATTGTGTAAACTCACATCACTTTCTGAACCACTGTGTGCTTGTCTGTGTAATCACTTTTTGCTCACGCGGCAGACTGAGGCACTTGTTTGCACAGCAGTTTTTAGGAGTTTAAGGCCATGTTAGCCTGTGTGGGGAATCAATGGGAGTGTTGGGGATGTTCTTGTATAGGTTCACTTGATTTTTGAGAGATTTGTGGCCTTCCTGCCTCCTAGAGCATGGAACTGGTGCTGTACAGACTCTGGGATACCCAAATATGTGCTGTGCTAGTATTTCCAGTAATGCCGGTGATGCCTCAGGTTTAGCTTTTATATTTTTCAGATTCTGTGCTGCTTTAGTGTGTGGGTCTGGGCTTCACATTATGGGATGGTGAGCTCTCTGCAGAGCAGGGAGACAAAACAATTCCTGCTCCAGCTGGGCACCAAGGACAAATGATCCAAATCTCAGGCCCAAGAGCACAAACACCATGGGCTGGAGAGAGAAAAACAAGCAGGGTGGGACTGCAGGGGCTAAAGCTGGAATGGGACAATGAACTGCAAGATGCAAATGGAGCAGAACTGATCCCAGGGAGAGACCCCGGGAGCGCTCGTGCATTTTGGGGCCATTTTGGTTCATCTTGGGTGCAGCCCTGGCTGGGCTCTTGTGCTGCCCAAGCTGGATCCATGGAGGAGACCCTTTTAATAAATCCCTAATTTATTTTTTAACTCCATCTAGCCTCTGTCCTAGCTGAGCCTTCCCAAGGCATCACCAGCAGTAACATTTTTTTCAATATTGGCACATCTTCCTCATGGCTTCTATCAAACAAGATTTACAGATGTCACTACAGGCAATTTAGTAAATGGAGTCCAAAAATTGGGTTTCTGTGGGAATGTGTCACAAGCAATGTGAGTTCTCCTTGGTTTTAAAACCTGCATTGTAGAACTTCAGTGCAGTCACTTCTTTAGGATGTAAAGAAAAAATGTGGCAATTTTACAGATGACCTTGCTCTTTATGCTCTCCCTGCATGGGACTCTTGCTTCCAGTAATGAGGAAATGTTCTGAGGCAGTGTTCTTGCCACGGTGACATAAAATAACAGAGACTTCCAGTTATTCCCCTGTTCTTGCCCTGTAATAGACACATGCCTTCAGGGACCAGCTGACCTTAGAAATGATGCCTATCTGGAGCTCGGGGTCATTTCTGTCCTACAGATTTTATTTTTTTTTAATAGGCGTTGGGATTATGATACTGCACTCACTGATTAGAAACCATATATGATTAGTATTTTTGATCCAAGTGTGCACTCTCCACTCTGGGCACACATTCCCCCTAGAGCTCCTAGAAATGCACTCAGTTGTTGCTCTGACAGAAAGAAAAAAAGCAGGAAAAAAGACCCAAAATTGCCTAAAATTTACCTTTATGAGTTTGAAGGTGTTTTTCAGACCGGGCATGTTGGTAGTGATGTTCATGAGTTGTTCAGCTGTGGGTGAGAGGGTTTCTGCAGCATCAGAACCTTGATCTCTAAGTACTTGTTTGTTCCACTGATATTAATAGAACAAATTGTCTGCCTGTTTAATGATTTTGAGGTTGAGGCTCAAAAATCTCAAAAAAACAACAACCCACGACAAAAAAACAAAGCAAACCCCAAGATAATTTGTGTGCTTGTTTTGTTAAAGGAAACTTAGATCATTTGGAAACAATTTAAAAGAATTTGTCACCATTCTTGTTATTTTTTTCTGTCCTCATCTTATTGTGAGACACATCTTTTATTTGAAGTGTGTACTATTTTAAACAGGCATTATGTTTTCATGAAAACTCTGCTGGGCAATGTCTAAATCCAGACATAAAAGCAAATAAACTAAGAAAAATCCTCTGTTTATCTGAGATGAGAGGACTTTTTTAAGAAAATGAGAGAGAGGGGATCTAAACCAACTTAATGTTCTCTTTTGTCTCTCTTTATGTTCCTTAATGTTCTTCTGCAGTCCTCAGGAATTGCATTATCTCACTGGTATGTCACTGGGGTAGTACTACAAAGAAATCTCAAAATGCTACTGTCTTTGGAGTGTACAGTGAGGAGAGGCAGCAAGTGCTGCATTGCACTCTTTGATCTAGGCTGATTCTGATTTTACTTTGAATTCAGAATTGATGTGAATGTTTAATGATGGATAACATCTTTAGGATGCTCCCTGCACCTCAGAGAGGTAAACCTGAGGGTTTACATCTTTCTTTTGGGGCTGGTAATTTTACATACAGCTGAGATCTCTCGTGTGCAAGGTTGGCTATTTGGGATTTCTAATAAATTACATTTGACAGCTCCTCCTCAGTTGTACTACTTGGTGTTGCCTCAAACAAAGCTGAGCAAGCTTACTGTAAGTTTCCCGAGCTCCTTTCTAGTGAAATCTGTCACAATTTCCTGTCATTTGCACGGCTGTGGAACAAGCTGTCACACAAGTGAGTACTGGAATTCTGGAGGTGGGTGTAGCAGCAGTGCCAAGTGAAGTGGAGATGAAGAAGTGGGGGCTGTGGACTGGGAAATGAGCAGGACGGTGTAGTGTGGGGCTCACTTCATCTCCACTGTAATCTTCAGGATCTGTCTGTTGGGAGCTAGGAGAGCTTCCAGGGTTCCTGGCCAGGAGGCTCTTTGGTTTGTTTTCAATTCCATTTCATGGGAAATGAAATTAGCATCTTTAATTTTCTTCCTTGTGACCCCTGTGTTTTTCAAAGCACCCACTGCATGGATGGAGGACTTGTTTCCATATATTTCCATATACCTCATTGCAGGTACTAGTCAAAAAAGCCAAAACTGCTGCCCCAAAACCCCCTGATAATTCAAATTCAAATCCCCAGTGATGATACCTGGTGAGCCTATGGCAGTGGTACAGAACAGAGTCTGGAGTGGGGAATATCAGTGCTGCCACATCCCTCTTTTGCAAAGACCTGGGATTCTTCTTTTATCTTGGTTCAGTCTGCTAAGTCTTGTGAAAACAATAAACTGGCTCACCTCCAGTACTGTGATTTTTATCTTGAATTAATAACAAGTTGTCTTTTCTCACAAAGATAAGTACTTTTCTTTGAAAGAAAAATTGCTTTATCTTCTTGAGGATTCTACCATGTTAGCTAACACATTAAATATGGTGTTTTTTTCTTTTTCCTAATAATCCTTGTGCTATCAGGACCTTTGCTTTGCCCTGGATTTTAATGAGTCATTTAAAAGCAGAGTTCTGTTTTGGCCATTTGACTGTGATACTCCCTCTCAAATCAGTTACCATTTTGAGAATGACATCTGAGTCTGCCTATGTTTCTGCATGACTGGAAGCTGTCACTACTTATTGAAACTTATTAGTGCTGGAAATGGATATGCTGCTTCATCTGCTGGGGATGAAACCTGAGGCACCAGCATTCTAATTTAAATGTTGTTCCCATGGGGAAAGGAGGAGAGCTTGGATAGTGAGGGGTGAGAGCTGCCTTGCAGCACCAAGAGGCTTTGGGAGCTTTGCCTACAGGTTGCTAAAAGCAGGTTGTGGCATTTTTTTGATGATTCAAGACAATACTGTGCTTTAAAATCAAAGTTTAATGGGAGGTTACAATGCTTTAGCTGAAGATTATATTGCAGAAGACACTAAAATTTTCTTTAAGAGGAACCAAGGTTGGGAATCCTGTTTTTGGGGAGGGGGGATGAGCACTTGAGGAATTAGACTCTAAAGAGGGCAAGCGCAAAGTTTGACTCAAAGCCAAGCTTCTGTGATGGCTCCTGGGAGTCCACACGTTCACCCAAAGTATGCAAAATGATTCTTAAAAATGGGGGCAGTGGAGACCATGAGTCTCCATCTATCCTTATTGTCACTTTTCTCACCTGAAAGGGCTGTGAGCCAAAAGAGCAGAAAGGCAGGAGGAGTCCCTGGGTGACCCCAGCTGTACCTGGCCCTCACCACATCACTGATCCTTGTTTTACAAGGCTGCCCTGGGAGCTCCTGTATATTGTAATTTCTTCATTGTCTTTTCACGTCATTATATCTAAGTACATTCCCAGTACAGAGATTATTTTCCCCCACCCTCTCTCCCCTTCCCATGCCTCAGCACAAGCCCAGAGCTTACTTGAGACAGGAGTCTTTGATTGACAGTGCCTTCACCATTTGAGACTGGTGGTGTGCTAAAATGTACAACTGGCATTTTAGAAACTGTAAAACTGACCTGACAAAGTGTGATTTTCTATTTTTTTTTCTTTTATATTTTTTTACTCTCCCCTTCTCTCAGCAAGTGGTAGATGTGTCTTGATTCTGATCTGTCACGTTCTTGTGTCACTGCAACTTGTAGATAACTATAGAACACTGAAATTAGTACATTCTGAAATTCATAAACAGAATTGAAACAATGTAGTCATAAATTAATCTTGATTCAACTTTTTTTCTTAAATAGAGTTCAGTTTACAGCAGGAATTCAGCAGTCTGAAGCTGACAGAGTGCAAAGGTGACCTTCAAGGTGATGGGAATGGTTAGGACAGACCAGATTTTACTAATGGATTTGTGACTTCCAGAGTGCCTCTGAATAACCCATTTATTTCTCTGAAACAAACTAAGAGTTGTTGCTCTTTGCCTGAAGGCCAGCGTTTTTAAAGCAAGCTTACAGTTCTCTCACCCTCCCATGCAACAGCTTGGAGGCTTTTCCTTGACAGATAATATTATTGTGAGGAAAAGGAAGTTTTGCAACCCTTAAACTTCCTGAAGAAAAAAGTGCTGCTAAGATTCCTTGGAAAAAAATTTTAATAACACAACAGAATCTTCAGTGAGTCATCATTTACAGGAACATCAGTTTTCTGAGATGGTAACAAGATATAATTTTTCTCCATTTATCCCAAAGGCAGGCAAATTTTGCCAGCTTTTTTGCTGGTGTTACACTTCAGCATTGCAATCATATTTAAAGGAATAGTACCCAATTTCATCCATCAGTAAAACCAGGATGCTTCTGAATTAATGACAGAAACTCTCCAAAACATCAGGTTTGAACATTGAATAAAAGGAAATGAGGAATCAGTTGACTAAAAGGATAAGAAATTTCTAAAAGACATAGATAAAATAATGAAGCTGAACATTTGCAGAAATGCTTATTAAGGAAAGCCATTCCCATTGCAACAATTAGTCTGCAGCTTAGTGTTTGTGCAAGAGAATGCTGCTTCAATTAACAAAAGTAATTTCTATAGCACAGTGGTGAGACTGGCTCAGACAAAACTGAAATGTTCTCTTACTAAGGTACTAATGCTAATTAGTGAATGAAAGATCTCTTCCAATTAAAATCACTTTTCCTGTATGAACTAATGACCCAGTTTTAAAGAAGGCTCTTACCTGATCAGCCTTTGAGGTTATTGCACTGGGCATTACAGTTTTACAACTCTTATGCTAAATAACATTTCTGAAGGATGTGTTTTCATACAATGAGGGTGCTGGATGTCTGATTTTAATCTCATGGGGACTTGTTCTCCTTGATGACTTTTCCCCCCCATATCCTGTGCTTCTGAATGTCTGTTGTGCACAAGGTTTTCTCTTCACCTCCTAGAGAAAAACATTGGGTTTATGATCCTAAGTGAAGTATTTTTCCTTACTTTTTTTTTTCCTGGTATTTAAAACAGCAATGTATCAATAGTGGTGTTTGTCCATGTTGTTCCCGCAGCTGCAGTAGTGTGGAGCATCAGAAATTTGGGTTGTCCTGGACCTTGAAAGTTGCTATGGCAACTGTACATCCCATTGGGGAACCTGAGTTAGGTGTGCACACCTCATTTAACTTTCCAGCATTTCTCTGCAAATGTGTTAGGTCTGGGAACTCCATTGAAACACCATCTCTGGTGTGCTAAGGGGAAGGAATCCCTGCTCCTGTCTCTGCCTCCCTTTGCTGCAGTCAGTGATTTCCTCCTCACTCTGTGTTGAGTGAGGAGCTGCAGATGCTCACCTGGAGCTCTCTGATGGGCACTGAGGGAGGGTCTGGACCAAGCTGTTGGTCTCCATCAGTGCCCTGGCTGTGGGCAGGGGACACTTGAGGAGCTGAGCATGGCATGTGGGCACCTCTTGGGTTTCTGTGGTTGAGATGACCCTGAGGTGTTAGAAAGTCTCTTTTTGCCAGCCCCACAACCAAAGAAGAAGTTGAGATTTGTCGATTCTGCTTTCAAGGTTGTTTATTTTCCCTTATCTATTACATTCTTTTTTTGACCTGCTGAGATCTGTCTGGGAAGGTCGGGTTGTGGCACCATCCTTTGGGGTGGTGTTGGCTTTTTATACTAAAAATGATGTGTACTTTATTTACAATAATTTTCCAATACCTATCACCTATGTTAGACAGTCTGTCTCTACTCTAAACCAATCCAAAAGTGCCACCATCACAGCAGAAGATGGAGGACAAGGAGAAGGACAGGACATACCCAGATTTCTCCATCTTGCCTCTTGAACCCCCATTCTAAATCCCCAAAATTCTACTTTTTCACCCTGTGACAAATTCACTATCATTCTATTCAAACCCTTGTGGCTTGTAACTCTTCACACAAAGTTGGTAATTGTTTCCATGGGCTAAAATCAAAGGCACAGGTGTTTGTGACTCCGTGCCAAGGTCTGTGAGCCCCCTGCCAGGGTCTGGAGTCCTCCAGGGCAGCCAGAGGAATGTCCTGGGTTCTCACAGGCACCCAGCTGAGTCACTGCAGGGGCTGCTGCTCTCTGCACGCTGGTTTGGGCTCCTGGAAGTCACTTTCTTACCCAAAAGCAGCTGGCATCCTGTGCCCTGCCTGGGCATTGCTCCCTTCTGAAGCACCTCACAGGTAAGAGCTGACCTTCAGAGTCAGTGCTCTGGGGGCTGGACCTCACCCAGGGCAGTTCAAACATCTCTATTCATCACCCCCTTCCTAAGAATATAACAGGGGCTGCGTATGGACTTAAAGAAGGGAATCTTCATGGGGATGAAATATAAGCAACCATTGTGTAAATATTTTTTACATTATATAGTGAGAATCATACTCTCTTCTATGATTTTTACGGGGTTTTTTTGCCAAACTCTCATCTAAAGGGATTTTTTACGAAGCCAGCATCTCCCACACCCAAGAATGTGCTGGCTCCTCTCTTTCTCCTTCTGTGTAAGATACTCTCTTTTATTTTGGGTGCTGTTTTACCACTCATTCTGTGGTAGGACACTGAGCCAACCCTGTTGGTGCCCCCACGCAGTCAGTGGAGCAGAGCACAGCCTGAGTGCCTCCCTGAGCTTGCAGCTGGATTGAATTATGTTTGGGTTTCTGTTCAGTCTGAAGGTTTAGCACCATCTGGGAGATGTTTGCAGACAGCAGCAGGTCTCATGTTCTGGAGTGCATTTGGGTGAGAGAGAAGAGGGGCTGGGAGGGGTGGAAATCTCTGGTTTTGGTGAACTTTGTGTGCATGTGTGGTTGAGATCTGCCTGGACTGACTGCCAAAAAAATCTTCAAAGGGTCTTTCTCACCATGGTAAATCCTGCTAGCTTGCTACATTTGACTTTTGTAGGTTTTCTGGTATTTTTGGTACCTTTTTTTTGCTACTTATGCAGTTCCACCCATTGGCTTCCTGTTGCCTACATCTCATCATTGAGTGATGCCACTGAGTGATGGCTCTGGCACCTTTGGGGTAAAAAATAAAGAAAAATGGATCTTTCTTTGGGCCCTGCTTGTGCTGGTGTTCCCTTGACTTTTTGATAAGCAGAGGTCCATTTTCCTGGTTCAGGAGGTAGAAAACTCCATATCTTCCATTTGCCTGGATATTGTGAGGTGGGGATTCTTCCTCCCTCCCCAAGAAGCACAAGAGAGAATCTGATCCTCAACTAATCCTGCCCATTCTTCTTTGCCCTTGGAGAATATTCCTCTATAGATTTTGTGGGTTATTTTTTGGTTTGTTTTGTTGTGGGTTTGGTGAGGTTTTTTTTGAGCCAGTTTTGGTAAACAAGTCGAACTTGCCTAAGGCTAGAGATACAAAGAAATTTAGAATGGTGACCTGAACCTTTATGCTGAGATATTTTTGCAGAACAGCTCTGTTACCAGTTTGCAAAGCCCCAGGTAATTTGTTTCCTCTGTAAATCTCCCTGAAGAGGAGGCAAGTGTAAAGTATTAAAAAAAAAAAAAAAAATGAGGTTGTAGTCAATTTTCTGCCTTTCCTGAAGGTGGAGGACAGAGCTATTATGCATGACCACAGTCCTTTTTTTAAATTTTTCTTCTCTTTCCTGATGTTTGATACCTGGGAGCAGGATGATATTTTGCATAATTATAACTAGAAATCTGTTGTTGATGCTTTGCATCTCAGTCCTGGCTGGAATGCAAATAACCACCCAGTTTGGTAGGACAGCTATAGTTTATACACCCAGGACACAGGCTGAGGATAACTGTGCAAGGCCACAGATATTTGCCTTCCCTCCTGCAAATTCAGTGGGAAACATTTGCCCAAACTCCTTCCTTGTTCTCTCTTTTTTTTTTTTTTTTTTTTTTTAAGCTGGAATAGAATTCAGTGAAATATGTGGAAAAATAAGTAAAAACACTTTAATATCAATATTTTCTTTCTTGATGAGCACAAGGTAACCAGAGAGCTCCTGTATTGCTGCTGTGTCCCAGTGCTTGTCCTGGGAAATGCTCAGCTGGGGCAAAAATTTCTCCTTTAGGCTATGACAGAAGAATATAATTTTCAGCACTGGTTTTGCTAGGCAATTCACTGTGGAAATAGTACTAGAGGCTGTCAAATTGAAAGGATTTGCAGATTTTTGAAAAAATGAACAATATGCCAAGCTGAAGTTAGGGTTTTAGGAACAGTCTAAGCATTGTTATATGGGGAAATAATTATTTTCTTGCCTGGCTAGAGGACTGCCAGCTTTCATGCTGTCAAGAAGAATGCACATGTAACCTGAATAACACATAATCATGTCTCACTGGAACTTAAAGATATGATTTACAGGACTGACAGGCTCTTTGTTGTATCAGCATTGAGTGGTTGCAGCCCAAAGAAAAATCCACTTCAAGTACCTAGATAAGAATTAGGCTGAAAAATATGTCATGTTTTTAATTCTGTGAATTGTTGTGTCTCTGAGTAAGCCTTGTATGCAAAACATTTTTACTTCTCTCATGAACATTAAACATAATATTCTCATTTTCCTCTTACTGCAGCATTTTTGCAGTTTGGTAATAAGTATTTCTTTTTCTAATCTGTCTGTGCCCACTGTGTTTGTTTTTGCCCGCTGCATGCAACCTTCATTACTGGCATTTCCAAGGAAATCTGTAGCATTCTGGGGACTAAGCTTTGCCATGGTGTTGAAACTCACTGCAGGAGGAGGTATTTAAATCCAGTTTCATGTTGACAGCACTGTGCTGAGAACTTTCTTTCGTGGTCCCTTCTGCAGCCATCCCATGATTGCCAGGATCAGTATAAATAATGAGTGGCTGAAAAGAAAGGGAACCAAGTGACTTTAACTCCCCTTTCTATAAATACCTCATCTTCCTGCCTAATTTTCCCCAGGGAATTTTCTCCAATGTTGTTTGTTCTGCAGGCTGGGGGTGTGTTCATCTCCCTGCTTTCACAAGGGTCTATCTTGTGAAGCCACTGGCCCAGCATCACTACTAAGCAAATATTTACTGAGTTAATTGATGGATGCTATAGATGACAAAACTTAGAGCTGCTACAGACAAGTTTTGGCATTGTAGGTGGATTTTTCCTCTCTCAGGGAAGGGCTGCCTCAGTCTCCAGCAGAAGGTGACAGGCACAAACTGAATTCTTCAGCTTTGTTCTGCAGCTGTACTCGAAGCCATCCTGCATCCACATTAATTTCCTCCAAGGAGAGATTTAGAACTTGGAGATCCTGGCCTGGGTGTCATTCTTCTGAAGGAACTTCAGAAATGGGCACAGAGCCTTGCCATGTCATGGTTGGTTGGGGTCCTGAGGCAATATTTAGTGTAACAGAATAAGCAGTGCTCCAGTTAGCACAGTCATCTCTTATGCAGGGAGATGCATTTATGCCTTCCAAGACAAAGAACCTTTTCACTATATGTCCAGCTATTATTCTGTTAGTTCTTTGTGGGGAATTAGCACATCTTTGTTTTCCTTTGGGCAGGGAAAGAGTTTTGCACGCTCTCACTGAAAAGCCCAGTGTTTGAAGACACAACACTTAACATAAGGATTAACTTCTTAAAAGACTTGAAGGTCCCTGTGGAGTTGCCTGAGCCCATTAATAAAAGTTTACATTTTCAGCCTAATGTATTAATTATGTTTGTCCAATTCCTAGAGGACCAGTGGATCAAATTAATCTTAATTAAATTTCAGGGTGTGATAGGAGAGGAAAAAAAATATTGTAGAGTTTAAAGCTTGAAAGAGTCACTAGGCGAGCAGACTGTTACTTTTTCTGATTAAAATGTAAATACATTTTAAATTAAATTCCAGTAAATACATTTTAGCTTACTCATTTTTAGACTGAAGGAGTTAGACTTTCAGTAATAGGATGACTACTGTGTTTTTGTCTTCATGAAAAGATTGTTTTTCAGACCAATAGGTTGAAAGCTCTTTTGATAAAGCATGGCATGTCATGCTAGGCCTGTAAATTATTTTGATGAAATTTGTGACTCTAATAATAATATTAAACACTAGAAACAAAATTTCTATGGTGGATGTTTCCATATACTCAAAAGAGAAAAAGCTGAAAGTGATAAAGATGGAAGCCACTCATATTTTTGTGCTCAAGTTGAGTTAAATCTTCCATTCAAATCCTGATCTAGCAATCCTTAGATGTGTGAGACCATGCAGAATTACTTAATCTCCTGAGGATGTCTGCATTTTAATAAAACAGATGTCAGTTTTGCATCTTGAGGTCTATTTCTTGTTTCTGAGGAAAATTTTTCTTTTGATTTAAATCCAACAGAAAGGGGTTTTTTTTAAAACATTTCTCTTTATCTGGCTAATATCACCCTCTTGTAAAGCAACAAAACATCTCTCCTTTTCTTATTCTGTAGAGTGTATTTAGTGCTCTTTCTTATCTCTTCTTGTCTCTTAACAAAATTCATGTACACATAGGCATCACCAGAATTTTTTTCCCCATTATATTAATTTTTCCCCATTATATCAATTTTTTTCCCCATTTTACTAATTTCCCCCCCATTATATTAATTTTTTTCCCCCATTATATGAATTTTCAGTGGTTCAGGGCTCTAAAAGACGGTATTGGCTTTGGTCTTCTAGAAACATTCTTGTTAAGAGCTGTCATTTACTACTTCCTTTGGGCTGTTTTTTCATCCACCTTGTTTTAAAACAATTCCTAGAAGCTTGCAGGAAGTTTAGCACAAGATGTTCTTGGTGTAATCCACTGACATAATTGATTTATTCTATGCATTTATGCCCTAGGTGGGCAACATGAAGTATCTGGTTTATGTTTGGGGGTGGTTTTGGCATGGCAAGACACTGACAGCAGTGTTTTGAATCCCCAGGGAGGTGAAAATATTTTCCCTGGAGTATGATTTTGATGTATCAAAAGTTTTCTCTGTCTTCTTTTTCTAATGTGTCTGTTGTGTACATACTTCCTTTATTTTAGCAAAAAAAAAAAATTCTTTAATAATATAATAAATAATTTTAAATAAACAATAACTTTAATAAATAATTTAATAATTTAATAAATTTAATAAATAATTCTTTATTTCACCCTTGCAAACAGAGGGGAAACTGTGGATTTATTATTAAAGTCTAATAAGGGTGCACAAATTGTTTTGAAGTGCAAGACAAATGACCCTGCTTGGGTAATGTAAATAATGCATGGGTTACCTGACAGACTGCAGGCACTTCTAGAGTTTCTCACCTTATCCCATCTCCTACAAACTGTTGGAAAAGGTTAAATTCCAGTTAGGCTGGGAACTGTTGCTTCCTTCATTAGGCTTAAAAAGATTGTCCCCATTTTCAGTTTTTCTCCTTTTTTCCTAAGCCTCGTAATAGACATGTGTAAGATTTATTTTGCTTTTCCATTATAACCTCTTAAGTTTTGTGATTTGGCCCCAAATTTATTCCTCCATACAAAGATGTGGAATAGCCTCTTTCAGCCTGCAAGAAACAGAGTTTTATTCACTTTTTTCTTGAATTTGTTTACCAATTTGAAGTTTTTCTTTTCATTCATCACCATGAGTTGATTTTCTATGGCCAGAATTGCAAGTCTGAAAGTAGCTTTAAATGCATAAAATAACAATGTAATGAATGTTGTTTTAAACAAGAGCAGATTTCTGATTTTATTTATTTTCCCCAGAAAAATTCTGGTGGTGTGATTAAAATGATGAAACATTGGATTAGGAATTGTTTGTTCAGAGGGGTTTTATGTTTGAGTGTGTTCAGCATTGGTAATCACTCTATGCAGTGAACAAAACCAAACACAATTGAAATACTTTGTTGATAGCCGCAAGACAAAATTGTAGGCATTCTTGGGAAACTTAAAGACTTTTTCTTTTTCTTTTTTTTCCTTCTGGATGGGATGCACAAAAGTCCTTTTTGGTCATGAAGATTTTTAATGTCCTCACTTTGTTGTCTAGCAACGTTGATTTAGAGTTACTCTGTTTTGATCATAATTGCCAGGCAAAAATAGTGTGGAAATATGAGAGATGTGCAGAATGGTCAATACAGAGCCGAGAAAAAGTAGCCCTGTAACCATGGTGGGGGTTTTTGGGTTTTTCCAGTCGAGCATTTCTGTGTTTGTTTTTCTGTACAATTTGTTAGCTCAGGATTAGGCTCTTTTGTTTGTGGTGTAAATCCTGTTCTTGGCCTACAATGAATATTAATTAACTTCTGTACTTATACCTGCCCTGTTGCAGAACCAGCTCCTTATTAGTAAGGCAATAAAAGCAGAAATGAGATGATATGAGGAAGTCAAAGAGAATCTGGGATCAGATCAAGGGCAAACACCCTTGTTCTAAAATTATAAAACAGAGGAAGAGAGATAATTAGAAAAGTTGGAAGGTATTTAAGCATGAGGATTTCCTTTTTATGCACCCTTAACTTTTAGAGGGGCATTACTGCAAGGCATTATTGAAAGCATTACTCTTTAATAGACCTCAATAAAAGAAACATTAGCAAGAAAACCTTCATAGAGGTAAGTGGTGGTTTTTGTCATTCCTCTGGGTTTTTTCTTTATAAAGTGGAACCTTTTAGAAAGCTGACTCCTAGCTCAGACTTGATTAAAGGAATATTATTTTGCAGTTGACCTTTGCAGGGTTCCTGATGAGTATTTGGCCATTGTTGGTACCTTTCATCACCTAGAGGAAGCTGAGGGAGGGACCTTGTCCTACAGCAAGGGGGCTGTCATGTTTGTTTTTCTCATGTAGGATCTGAGGAGAATATCTAGGCCAAGGTCTCCAGAAATCCTTGCCTTTCAGAGTGTCCTGAGCTCTGTCCTGGCCAGAATCCTGCTCCAATCAGAGGCTGGATTGCCCTGTTTTTTAATACCCAACCAACCAAATGAGAAAAAAAAACCCAAAAAAACCCAACAACAACAAAAAAAACAACCCTAACCCTCCTCCCCAAAATCCCACATTTAAACAATAAACTACATTTTTAGAGTTCTTATCACTACCACTTTATATGTGACTTATTCCCATTGCAACAGGAATTAGAAGTTCTGCTCTCCTGGGAACATTGCAGATTCTTTAGAAGGAACAGAGCATTCTAAGAAAACTGCCATCTTGTCCTTGTTGAACACTATTGGGTTCTTGATTCTTCAAAATAACATGTCACTTTTTTTGTTAGACCTGATAGTTGGCTTGAAAACAGGTTTGTTCTCTTTTCTTTCCCCCTTTTTCCCCAATATGCATTACCAGACTAAAAAAGGCTATTGCAAACCTGGCTTTTCACAGTTGCATTAATTTTTTTTAAGGTAGATTTAACTTGACACGTGATTTAACGTGCCTCATTACATTATAATAAACTATTAATTTGTGAAGTAGGAGTCAATTATAAAGAGTTCAGGGGCTGTGGTCAGCAGCAATAATGGAGCAGAAGAAAAAAGGTCACAAGTGCTGAATTTTGTCACAGGTTGCTTTGAGTCAGAGCAGAAGGTTTCTGATTTTGATGGGCACTATCAGAAGAGACTGGAAAACATCCCCAGGAGTTGCAGGGCTTTGATCCCAGGGCTGGTCAGTGATTCTAACTGGGGAGAAGTGCAAAAGCAAAGGGAAGAAATGGCATTTGAGGAAATGAAGAGATGGACTGAAAATTCTGGCACCCAGATGCCTCAATACTGTGACTCTTTTGTGATTCCCAGGTAAAGGATAGCATGAACTGCTGAAGACTGTCTGGTTTTACAATTGTCTATAAAATGGTTCACAAAAATCAAATTGATTTGATGTGCAGGAGTATAGGAAAAAAAATTAAGAGGTTGGCAGAAGTTTTTAGGTGTTTCAGAGGCTGTGTCCGTGGTGTGCTCTGTCTTCTCTTGGGATAAAAATTTAACGAATCCAAATTTTGATACAGCTTCAAAGTAATTCCTGATTACATCATGATGGGGAAACCCCTCCTCCTCAGCTACAAAGAGAAAATTATTGGCACTAAAAGTAGTTTATTACTACAGACCATGCTTGAAATAACTTTTATGACCACAGTGGCTGTAATGTGGTGGATGTCTGGAGGTGTATTGATGTGAAAACCCCTCTGCTTTCCTTTGAGGAAGGGATTTCAAAGAGCTGCCTGAATTTTTACTTTCCTTAATAAACAGAAAAGACTCAAGATCTTCCTGATGATACAGTTCTCCAGTGCTAGGAAGGGCCAGGTTCCTAATCTGTGCAGAGTGTTAAATTTACCCCAGTCTGAACCAAATGTTCTGTCATTTGCCTTTTGGCCCTGAGTTTCTTAACTCTGTTAAGAAACTGTTCCTTTGTGCTGCTTCCCCACCCTTCTTTTAAAGGGATTCCTGTTTTCTGCCTTCCTTCTTCCACATCTTGAGAAGTTTCACACAACAAATGAGCTACAATAAATTTACACAAGGCAAGATTACCATATTTTTTAAACAAGCTTCTTGATTTGTTAAATTTTCACATGAATACTGGGTGTTTTTTATGGTGTGCTTTGCCCTTCTGAAAAAGTAAAGAGAGCCTGACTTTTCAGGCTACAGCAGGACAGTGGCCTGGATTATTTCAGCTCTCATTTTACAAGAGGGCCAGCAAAGGAAGGACTTGATAGCAGGCAGCTGGGAAATTCAGTTGCTTTGCTACTGAGCACAGTGAACATTTTGGTAATCTCTAGTGCTGAGATATGCCAAGGATGGATGTTGTTTTATGCTAGTCTGTCCATGTTCTCTGTTTTGTTGTTTCTGTGCGATGTCATGTGTTTTTTGATGGTTTTCTTTATTTCTCCTTTGCTGAACAGGAAAATTGAACAAAAAAGGTCACCTAGAAGAACAAGCAGAGTTACTTTTCACAGCTTTGTTTCTACTGCTCTGAGCACTTGTGGTGAAAAAGCACCTGAAATAAGTGCAGGGTGGTGCAGAGGGAGTGCAAAGGGTGAACAGGGATATGATGGGTGTTTTTGCCACAAGGCAGTATCTAGAAATTGATATTTAGAACGTTCCTCAAGTCCCACCAAATGTGCTAAGCCTGAGAATCAAGGGCTGAGCATTTCTGCTCACATTTCACAGTGAGAAACCAACCCCTTCTTGCACTCTCCTGCTCCTTTCCAAAACCCAAATGATTTTTCTTACTGTTTTTTCTGAAACCACGTGTGATGCTTTCCACACATCTCTTAAGCTACACCAGCCCATGTCAAAGGTGTGGGAATTGATGCAGTTTTTGAGAGAATTCCCAGTCTTACGTTTTCCATTTCTGGGTGGTGAATTTAATCACACCAGTAACACCCTGTGTCTGTTTCCCATTGCTGTGCTCTCTGTGCTCATCCTTTCAGTCTGTAGTGGTATTTGAAGACAATAATTTAATCTTCCTAAATAATAACCTGTTCTCAGTTTTGTTTACCCCATGTGAGTATCTAGAGAGACAGGTTTGTCTTTTGTCGTGCTAGCAAGAAATCCCAGGTCTGTTGAGATGTAAGACCAACTGTGTATTGACTTCAGGAAAGCAGAAACTTAGCCTCTGCAGGTTTTTTTCTATTAATAATCTCTCTTTGGTTGAATTGAAAAAATAATAATTGTAGGGTTTCTACTAAGATATGCCTCTAGCAGGTAGAATAAAGGTTTCCATATGAATACATTTGACAGTGTAACTTTAATGCACTGAGGTTCAGAAGTGGATCCAAGCAGAATATATGAAAAGAATTTTTATAATACCTGAGACTAATATAATTTGTTTCCTATTTCAAAATAAAAATAGTACTGATTGATTTTCAATTTATTAAACCTGATCCTTGCAGAGTTTGAAAACCAAACACTGTGGCAGGAGGAATCTAAAAGTAAAACCAGGTTTCATTGCCTATCCTGTAAGGAGCTGAAGCTGAAAAAAATGCAGAAGTAAACAAGGAAACAGCTTGTGACAATAGCCACTGAAATCTAATATCTGGCTGTGAATAAACCAAGTGTGACATTGATGTAGGGAACCAAGGAAAGTATAAACACTCAAAAGGTGGCCACAACAACACCAATAATAATAATAATATTTATCATAAGTTTGAACTCCTATGGCAATGAAGGTGGACAACTTTTAGACATCAAACTAGATTTACAAAGCTTTGCATCAGCAACATGAAATATTTTTTGCAGTTCTGTTGCCTTCCCCTTCAGATTTCTGTTTCTCTTTATATCCATCCCACTCTTGGGTGGTATTTTATTCATCTCTTTAGGATAACTATCCTATAGTGGAATTATAGTGCAGCATTTTGAAATTATACTCTTGAATATAATCTTTTAAGTGTCTGACTTGTACATAGGTGGTGTGGAGGCTTCCTTTTCTTTTGGCATTCTGACAAAATGATACAGCACTTTACCCATCAGAGAGAAGGGATGGGCATTTGTGTGGGAAATGTGACCAATCTGTCTGTGGTACATTGGGAAAAACTGTTCTTCTAGGGATGCTGGATTTTGCATTGTGTATCTGGTGAAATAAGAATTTTTGTTAGCCAAGAAACTTTCACAAACGTTCATGCAAGCAGACCTGCTGCAGGGTTAGGCACTGAGATGTTTCTGGGGGTATCTCAGTATCTCCCTGTAGGGTAGAGGGTGTGTTATATATGTTAATTTTAAATTCATTAGTACTTCTAAAACAGGGATTACAGGTGCATCACACTAAGGGGTCTGTTGTCTCCTTTGACCTTACCAGTAATGCTTTTATCTTTGCCTTGCAAAAAGGCTTTTCCCTGTGCACTTACCCATCAGCTTCTGAAAGGCCAAGAGAGGTAAAAGCTGAATTTGGAGGAGGTTTTTTGTTAGTTTTGAATTTCTTTTGGGTTTTTTTTTTTTTTTGTTTTGTTTTGTTTTTTGTTGGTTTTTTTTTTCCCTAGATTACATAAGTGGCTGATTTAGGAACAAAATATGATGTTAAATAAATTTATGTGTGATGATTTAAAGTTCTTTTTCCTGAGTGCTGCATTGCCATCTCCACACACTGCCCCTCTCTTTTCCACATCCTCAAACCCTGCTGGTGTGCATCAAGAGACTCGCATTAAAAACAGGAAAAAAATAAGCAAAAATGAAGAGAGTTAATTACAGCTGTTTATAATGCTGTGGAAGAAATGTTTAAAAAATAGTGAAAAAGGCCCTTTCCCTATTATTAGTAATTTCCCAGAGAAGTAGTGGTTCTAGGTCTGTTCAGGTGGCCACTTCCCCTCCCTTTGAAGCATGTGATTTTACTTTTCCAAGACAAGGTTATGCCAAGCTAATTGATTCTTTTCTTTCCCATTCTTATTAAATAAGTTTGGCTGAGCCACATTTACTTGGATTAAATGCAAGGAAAAAGAAAACTCACATTGGTTCAGGAAGTTTGTTTTGTGGTTCTTTAGAAAAGAACATTCTGTCCACTCTTTGTAAAACCAATACAAACAGTCTTTTGGCACACACACTATTCTTTGTAGATACCTTGCTTTAAATTATCTCTCTGTTATTTTGCAAGATTAAGTATCACAGTCCATATTTCCTGGATAAATCCTGCCTTGTGTAATTGTGCTTTCACTTTAGAAGTCACACCTCCAGTGGTAGTTGGTAGTTTAATATGATTAAATCTTCTAAACACTATTTGAGATCTGCTGATGAAAGATACTGAATAATGAATTGGTGATTATAAATTTTAGGACAGTAAATGTGGTTTATGTAATAGCTCTTATTTAGAAGTGGTTACATCTCATTGCAGAAATGATCATGTAAATATGATGTTAAGGAAAAAAGAGCTGTAGAGGCACAGAGTAAAACTACAAGAGGTTTTTATTTTGTAATTGGGGAATTGTGTGTGAGTTTTGTGGAGAAATGTCCTTTTCCTTCTTAAGTTTTTTAAAGGATATTTTTCTAAGGGTTTTTATCATTATATCAATTAAAGGTACTCTGTGCTACTAAAGGAGTAGTGGGATAATGCATTACATGTGCTTGTAGCAGGCATTTATCACATGTGAGAACCTGGCAGGAGCTGCCAGAATTGGGAGTAACAGCAGAGAACGAAATGTGCACTGTGCAACCTTAGTCAAACAGGGAGCAATCTCTGGTGCCCTCTTTTGATAATATATTTGGTGGAACCAGTTAGGGGAGGATCTTAAGCGATGTTAATAAATTATTGGACTGAGTCTTCAAGTGTCTGTATCTTCTGCTGGCTTGGGCTCTTACTGGAAGGGAAAAAAAAAAGATGTCCTGTACCTTGTAAGAGGCAGTCCTACATGTAGTAAATAATATTCCTAGAGAGTGATAAAAGCAAATCACATCTGTCCTGTAACAGCTTGGAATTGAGCTGAGGGTTTACACACACATCTGGATGTAAGTTTTGAGAGCTATGTTTTTTAACATCAAAGGAAAACACAATGAAGAACCCCAACCTTTTGAACTTTCTATTTCCATACGTTTAAATCCAAAGACTAAAGTATTCTGAATGTCATGCCTGTCTTATCTTTCTAGCAAAGCCTTTTCCTATAATTAAAAAGGCATCAATTTTTCTAATTGTTGCCAAATCCAATCTGAGCCTCCCACACAATCATTTCACCCTTCCCTCCCCCTCCCATCATTGTCTGATATTTTGTTTGCACAGTCATTATTCATTAACTGTGCTCATGTCCAGGGCAGCAAACAGAGGAATCACATCAGCAAGGAGGAGATCAGAAACTCATCAGTAAAATCTGTTTTTTTCCTTTTCTATTTTACATTGGCTTTCAGATAAGAATCCCAAAACTTGTTACAAATTTCAGAGATAAGGAGCCTGGAAACAATGACTATGCTGTTTGCTGCTTCCTTTCCTTAGCAGAATTCTTTAGTCTTCCATTCTACTGAGAATTCATTTCTATGTAAGAAGCTACTGAGATTATAAGTCACTATTGGAAAGGAAAGAGGCGTAGTCTGTCCTTTTTTAAAAAAAAATTCTTACAGAATCGCACACAGTCATTAGTTGGAGTTGGAAGGGACCTCTGGAGATAATCTCATCCAACCCCCTTGCCAAGGCAGGGGTCACCTAGAGCAGGTTACACAAGAACAGGTGGGTTGTGGAATCTCCAGGAAAGGGAGATTCCCCTGCCTCCCTGGGCAGCTGTTCCAGTCTGAAGTTCTTCCTCATGTTGAAGTTCTTCCTTATGTTAAGGTGGAACGTACTGTGTTTCAGTTTATGGCCCCTGCTCCTTTTCCTGTTACTGGACACCACAAAAAGGAGCCTGGCACCATCCTCATGGCACCCCTTTGAGATGTTTATATGTATTGATGAGATCCCCTCTCAGTTTTCTCTTCCCTGGACTAACCAAGCCCAGCTCCCACAGTCTCCTCTTGAGAGAGGCACTCCAGACCCCTCAGCATCATTATGTCCCTCTGCTGCTCCAGTGGCTTCTTTTCTTTTCCTTCTTCTATTTCCCTTCTTCTTTTCCAACTTTATCCATGTTTTGAAGGGAATAAAATGGGCATGGAAGGCTGGAGAGCCTTTCCTGAGGTCACTGAGCTAGGAAAAGCTGAGGCTCATGAATGAAAAGCCTTAAGATGTGCCCATGTGTTGTCCTTTCCTCTGTGAGGCTTTCCTGGTCAGAAAAAACCCCCATTAATTGTTTATCTCCCTTCAAATATGAAAATGTTATGTTTTCAGCAGAAACAGGTGATTAACAGATAAACCACCAGTAGAATCTGGTCATATTAGTAAGTAGATTGAAAAGGTTTAGTATAAAAACTAATACAATATACTACTTCATTTTTACATTAATGTGCAACCGCTGGATCAATTCATATTGACTGAATTGACCCATTGTCACTTGTCCCAGCTCACTGGAGTTGACTTGGTACTGCTTCTTCTAGTTCTCTTGCTATATCAAATTGATCTGTGTGTTTTAATTAATTTTAGTTGGATTTATTGTAAATGGCCTTGTAAGGGAGAGGAAATGGAAGACACAGGATTGGGATAATGCCAAAATGAAGGCCTAAAGAGAGTAATTCATAAGAAAATTCTGCTGTAAATTGGTCAGATTTGCTAAAATTTGAAGAGCTGGTCAGTGCCTGGAATAGTGCAGTTATGAAGCTGGCAGTGACTCCTATTACAGCTAAGTCAGAATGAAGCATTGGATACGAATAAAGACATGAAATAAAAGAGGATGAATGTCTTGAATGTCAGATTCAAACTGAGGGGTAACAAAATTTGAAGGGTTTATAGTGGAGGCTGTTCCTTTATCCTGACCATGAGGTTCCTTTTAGCTCTACAGAGCAGTTCTTTTTGGCATTACTGGTATTTAGGAAACTCACACTGACAGTAGTGGATGAACTCTAACCAGAACTGCATTTCTCCCTGTCATGCACTGAGGGGAAATCACATTTTAAGAAGTCAGGGATTAGCAAGCTGAACTCATTGTGTAACGTGCAGTGGAATTGCAAAGCTGAACCTGTTTCTTTCTGGTTTTCAGTGATTTGTCCTGTTGGGCAGCTGCCTTCTGAGTGCCTCTGGAGAGATGCCAGCCAGCTGAATTAAGCAGTAGCAGGGGCAGCATCTACCCAGGCTGAAGTTCTAAGCCCAGGCACGTGGCATTTGCACAAGTGATCACTGGTGAGTTGTACACGGGCACAGCTTCTCTCCTTCCTCTCTGTCTCTTCAACCACTGGCATCTGTTGCAGCCTCTGAGTTCTGGATGCACAGACTGGCCTGCCTCGCTTGTTTTTCCCAGAGTGTGACTGATGGGCTTAGAGAATGTGAAAAACGCCAATCGCTTGTTTTTAAAATTTTAAAAGTTTAGTAGAAATAAAATGGTTATAAAACTAGTAGTATAATTAGAGCAATAAAAATTTGGACAATTAGGGTTTAGGACAATATAAGACAATAGAAACAAAGAGTTCAGGTACCTCTTTCTGGGCAAAATAAGCCCAAAAAAGGACACACGTTAACAGAGGATTAACCCTTAAAAGCAATAGCCTGTTGCATATTCATACACCTCATACAGGATGCATAAATTCCATTCAAACACAGGATTCTGTCTGGTCAGTGTCAGCTTCTTCCTCTTAATCCTGATGGCATCTTCAGGGCTGAGTGAGGCAGGAAGAAGTTTGTTTCTTCTGATAAGTGAGCAATAAATTCTTTTTCTCTGAAATATTTGGGTGTCCTGTAGCTGCTATCTGGTCTGAGTACCTCATTCCTTTCTTAAAAAGGAAAATCTCACATACATAGTTTCTATTTTAACATTATATTGTAACCTAAAACTATATTTAACACTCAAGTAAATTAATACAGCATAACTTTCTAACACAACACATATAATATTCATTTTAATATTTGTGAAAAGCCAATCATAAAATACGCATTTTTCACAGAGAATATGAGAGTGGTCCAGGTTACCAGCTAATCTTAGGAAATCCTTACTGTTTGTTTGTATGTTTATGGATTATTTTCCCCCTCTCCCTCCGCTGAATGAGTAATGTCCTGGTGAGGCCAAACTTCAGTTCTATAACATTTGTGTGTTATACTAGATGATATCACTGTGCTTTTTTTTAACCAGAGGAGATTTTGTACCCTCTTCCTTAGTGCCTCATAGCCTGGAAATCCAAGCTGTGGGGTTCTGATAACAGAAGTACTGACTGGCTGCTGTCAGCACGAGGGTGATTAAAAATGTGTGTGTGCATGCTGCTTCACTCCCTTTCCAGCTGAATAGAAAATGAAACTGCCCAAAGCCTTTTATGTAAGTGCATGGATTTGGGGTTTTTTTTCCTGTTTAAATCTCTGTGTGGCTGTGTGCAGACAAACTTCAGCCCCAGCTTCCTTTTGAAGATGCTGTGTAAAGAAAAGAGTGAGCTTGTTCTGACCTCTGAGGAGTGATCCTGTTTCCAGCTCAATACCAGACATAACCTCTCCACAAAAAGCAATAGCTAACCATTATTTTTTTTTAGGCGAAGGTGGTTTCTAGTCAGTTTTTCCAATCTGTGATTTTCCTTGATAAAACAAGAGCAATCTGCTTCTTGCAGCAGCTGAAATGCTGTGATTCTTTGACAGCAAATGTGTGGAGAGCTGCCTTACACCTTGTAACCCCCTGCTTTCTTTAAGACTGCCATGCTGGGCTGACTGCTGTTTTCCTGGGAGTGTGGCACCAAGGAATTATTGATGAGATGCAGCCTGCTCTGTAAAACACACGTTTGCTATTAAAAACAACATATGTGTCCTTAGCTATAGCTAATAAATTAAAAATCTCTGTGGAATTTGGGGAGATAGCTCCTCTAGACATGGAAAGAATCCCATTAAAGCATCAGCATGGCACAGCTCAGCATCAGGTGCTGAATTGTCCTATGAATATCAGAGTAGGGGCTTTGTGCTTTAGGCAGAACTACCTGAAGGTCTCTTCTGGAGCAGCAGAAGGAGCCCCCTGTAAGGATGGGTGCAGGAAGGGTGAAATGCATCCAGGGCACTTGTCTCTGGCTCTTTCAGGTTCTTGCCATATTGTTAGAAAGGCAGGTTGGAATATTTGGACAAAGACCTGAAGGTCAGTGCTGTCCTGAGCTCTCCGTGCTACCTTGATCAGCAACAGAGTTGGAAAATCACCCCGGCCTGAAAAACTATGAGGGTAATTCTGCTTTCTGCTGGAGGGGGCAAAGGCAGAGCAAGGAATACAGGCACATTATTTCAAGGTCCAGTAGCCTATTAAGCTAGACTAAAATAAGTAGGCTTTAATTAGTGGAAAGTTTAGGAAAACACATTTGGTGTTATTGTCACATAACAAGTTGGAACATACCTGTCCTTAAGTTCCTTTCCTTTTTATTGCTGCTGCTCTTCCTGCTCCAGTTCAAGCATAGCAGCTTCTGTCTTGGGAACTGAAGGTAGATGCAGTTCCTTTCTGCTTCTTGAGAACTGTGAACCCCAGCACTTAAATAATACAGCAACTTCAGTGCTAACAGCAGCATCTTTGGAGGAGAGAGGTTTTCAAATTTTTGCAGTTGATTTTCAGGGTGTGTAGAAATAGAGAATGGAAGGTAGTTATTGAAACACTGTTTTTTTTTATTTAAAATTATTGTCACTTGGGTAGGTGCACTTTATTTTTGCTTGTCAATATTTTCAGTTATTAAAATTTAGAGATCATAGATTTTTCTAGAAGCCAGAGAATTCCAGCTGAAGGACCTCTGTGTCTTGGTCAGGGGGACACCAGTTTATGACAAATGTCTGTGTGCTGTGTCTGAGCTGTCAGCCTGACTCACAGGATGGAATGCTTGCATGGGGAAAAGGCAAAAACCTTTGCTCCCTTGTGACAGGGGTGGGAAACCATCTCCATGTGGAGAGGTTCCTTTGGAACTGCACATCACCAGGAAGGTGCATTGAAAATTCACTTTATTCACAAATAAAGACTGAGTCAAGCCAGTGCCTGCTTATCAGGTCAGGTGGTGACTGTGCTGTGCCATCAATCACAGTGCCCTGAGCACAGCCAGTTCCATGGCTGCACTTAAGAAATGCGTGTGAACTCCAATGCAGGTTTTTAGTTTGTTGTTTCAGTTGTTTTTTGTGGTTTTTTGTTTTTTTTTTCCTATTTCTGAGAGCACTATAGAGCACAGAACTTCAGGTGCAGGGTGTCTGGGGAGTGTCCTGCCCTTGGGGTTGAGTGGTGTTTTGCACTTTGCTTGCAATTTTGCTCCATTGCTGTTTGCTAAGTGCAGTGCAGACTTTTGAAACTACAGTTTGAACTTTCATCTGGAAGCTGAATTTTCTTCCACATTTTTCTTATTTTTTTAAAATTAATTTCTAGTTCTTCTTAATTAGAGTGTCAGAACAGTATTATCATAGAATCATAAAATATTTTACATTGGGGGGGATCTTTAAAGACCATCTAGTACAGCCCCCCTGCAATGGGAAGGGACTTGTTCAAGTAGCCCAGGTTTCTCAGAGCCCCATGAATATTTCCAGGGATGGGATATCCACCACCCCTCTGGGTAACTTCTTTTACCACCTTCATTGTAAAAAACATCCTTGTATCCATTCTAATTCAACCTTCTTTTACTTTAAAACCATTATCTCTTCTTGTCCTATTGCAGTGGGCCCTGATGAAAGCCTGTCCTCATCTTTCCTGTAGGCTCCCTTGAGGTACCAAATCACTGAAGTGATTGGCTATTAGAAATATTGCAGAATCAGGTAAATGAACCTCCTGCCTCAGGTGGCTGGGTGCTGAAACACACTGACAGGAATTGTAAACCATCATAAGCCTGCAAAAGATTAATGGTTAGCTACCAATGACTGTTTTGAAACTCAAGAAAAATGATAGCTTAAGCCATTGGTATAAATCAAACCACCCTTTTGTTAACATAAATTTTGCTTAGATCCAAAACCACTGATGCTGGATGGATATTCCTGATGATTTTACTCCAGCAAAAATTAACTTCTACTTCTTGACAGGAGTAAATGAGAGATAATGAGATTTTATTATCTGCTCCAATCACCTGTGGCTTTGATTTAAAAACCAAAATTCCTCAGAACCATTGGATTTTTTTTTTTTAAATCCCGTAATCCAAAACAAATGGTTACCTTATCTTTTAAATCCTGTCTGCTCAGGTGGGGGATGTGCTTTAGGACAGGTAGAGACATCTGGGCATTTTCAGGGCTGTCATTGCATGTGGTGAGGGCTGCTGGTGCCCACGAGCCTGGCTCTGCAGGGGAAATCTCAGTGTCACAAGCCAGAGCCTCGCTGCTCGCCGAGTGTTGACAGCTTGTCATTACAGACTGTGCTTTTTCCTCCTCCCTGGTGGATGGAAAGGTTCAGAAATGATCATAATCTCTTTCCTCCAGTGACTGGGGAAGTATCAGGGTTTGTTCTTTCCAGATTTAGGGGAAAAAACCCCAAAAACCCACTCTGCTTTTCATTTGTGCTGAGTTTGCAATTGTTTTATTGTCTCGGTTGGATTTTCATAGCATATCCAAAATCGTTAATCTCCCGTGGAGCGAGAGAGGATGTGAGGAAAAGAAGTGGAGAAGGGAGAGGAAGGACAGAATGGTAGCTAAACACACTGGGGTTTTCTTGGCTTTAGGTACGGTGTTTATTTTACAGCAGCTATTCCTGGTCCCTGGGGGAGAGGGTGGGGTGACAGTGCTGTGTCATGGAACATGGCACTGGCTCACCGCGGGGCAAGAAGGAATTGGGGATCTTCTCTCTCCTTTATCTGGGAGATACATAGAAGAATTTTATTGCTTAGTGCATCAGTGTGGCCAGTCTCTGCTCTGGGCATGCAGGCTGGGGTGCTCAAAGTGGAATTGTGAGATCCAGTGACATAAAAAGAAACCCAAGCAATTAAACTCCCCTGTAGGGTGCAGGTGGAGAGCACCTTTGCCCTCTGTCATCAGAGGGACAGGGCTGGGTGAAGCCAGTCAGTCTGACTTGGCTCCCACCTTTGTTTGGAGGTTGCTGTGGTGATGAATAACCTTTGCAGAGGGTGTGTGAGCCTGTGTGGCTCTGGCAGATCAAACAAAGCCCGGGGTTTCTCACCCCCACATCGGAGCGAGTACCCTGGTGGTGGATTGGGCTCCCAAAATAAGTTAAACCTGTCTGGCAAAGGTACTCTGTAGAAGGAAAGAGGGAAATATTATAATCCAAAAGTCCTCTCTTTTATTATTTTTTCCCTACTGTTGCAAAACACTACATTTTCTATGCCGAGGAAACTTTTGTTTCGTTTTACTCCCCATTTATCAATAAGTGTTTCAGCAAATTATTGTTAAATTCTCTGCATCTCAAAATAGAAGTGTGTTTTTCATACTAAGACACAAAAATCTGACCTAACAACTGCATAGTGATACAGAAGTGTGTGAAATTTGGAATTCTCCATAAGCATTACATGCTTTTCTCATTAATTCACACAAGTATGAGTACACTTGGATGATACAGGTGTCTGAAGATGCTGCAAGTATCACTTCTAGATAAGAATTGCCTTCAAAAAGGTCTTGGAAACTTGTTTTCTCCCCCTCCTAGAAAACCCTAGCAGGAATTGGCAAGAATGAATTGCCACTTGAGGCAACTCATGGAGAATTTTCCTCCCTACATGTCATCCTTCTTCCCAACATCTGTGAAGCTGCCCTGTGCAAAACTCATAGGAAAGTGCTCTGTGAAAAACTGAGTCACTCAGAGATGATCCAGTGGCCATGACAAACACTGTGATGTTTAAAATGTCTATTTTTGCTGCATAATTCCTGAAATTAAAAGAAAAAAAGAAAAAGTGAATTACTCAGCTCTGTGTCAGCTCTCCATCTCCTCACAGACCTTTAAAATGGGTGGTTTCATTTGTCAGACTGTGCCTTGTTCTTGGCACTGAAGGACCAAAGAGGAAGTTGAAAACTTTTAAAAAACAGTGAGGCCTCTCACAACATTTAAGATGAAGGTGTCAAAGGCAGGTCCATGTCGCCGCATTGCACCACTGATGGATCTTCTTTCTGAGTTAGAACATTGAGGAAATAACCTCCTCTCCTTCCAGCAGCTGTTTGAGGGTTGACATCTCCAAGTTGTCAGCTCCTTTTAGTGACTGACTTAGTTAAAATCACCTTCAGTAAGGAGTATTTAATTACATCTTCTAATACCTTATTCAGGCTGCCCTCCTGGATTTTGGAGAATCTGGAGAATGCTGCTAACAGAGTGGAGCCAGCATTTACAGGAATGAATTAATGGCAGTGCCATAGCTGTGATTTTTACATCTGACACATTCTCCAAGGCTAGCACAGTACCTCCCATACTCCTTCAAATTCATTTGTTCCATTTCAGCTCAGCCTTTTGAAATATTTTGTGATGAATGAGTGTGCTGTACAAGCTGGTGATCAGGAGCAGCTGTTCAGACTCATACATTAAATTGAATCCATCTGTCAGTGGGCTCTTTAAAGTGTGAGTTTCACATTGTCAGGAGACCTGATTGCACCAGAGCAGTATCTGGGTGCTGTTTGCCAAAAATAAAAGGACAAATCTAAATGAAGAGTGCTCGGATGGCCTGTGGCCTCATCTGCAGAGCTGTGATTTAGCCTGCTGAGATGAGAGCAAAGTGGTTACAAGCAGCACTTCTGCACTGACATGCAGAGTTGTTCAGATGTGGACTGAAATTTGGAGCTGACTTGCAGTGAGCTTTGTAGAACTCGTGTGGGCTGGTTGCTGCTTGGTTTTTAATCCTGACCCTTTGACCTCATCACCAGTTCTTTAAAGTTTTTGGTTGCAGAGTTTTTCTTCAGAGGATGAGCTGAAGAGGAAGTGTTTTATTCAAATCAGCAAAAGGAGACCACACTGCTTTTTTGATTGTTTGTTTGTTTGTTTACCCCCAGTATGTATACATCATTTTTATATTCATTTACAAGTAGAGATGAGCAAAATATATCTCTTGAAGCTATTTAGCAAACTGCATTTAAGGCAACATTTCAGCCCAACAAATGGTTGTTTCCTGATTGCAATAATTGTTCTCATAATTTTAAGTGAAATCTTCAGTCTGTAATATTCTCTGTAAATGACACACTGGCTATGGAAGCCAGCTGATTCATGGCCTGAAATATGTTTATCTTATCCAGGAGTAACTTCTCTTGGCTTCCTTCTCCCAGTTTGCTCCTCACCAAGACTTTTGTGGTGAGGACTGTGTTCGTGCTGGCTTGTGTGCACAGCTCCAGGGAAAAGCATTCCTTATTACCAGAAGCTTATTCACCCACTAATATAATCTTCATTACACCACTTCACTTTAGGACAGGCAGCTTCTCTTGGAGGAGCAGAGCTTCCTTTGCCACTGTAAATCTTTTATTGGAGTTGCAGGAGGGCCATGATTTATTTCTGGGCTCTGCAATGGTCTCCAGAGCTGCAGAGCCCACCCTTTGCTGGAGATCACTCCTGTCACTGCTGCTGCATTCCTGGTGCAGGACTGAGCCAGCACTTTTCAATTAACACTAAATTCAGTGCTGGCAGAAACACAGAGAGGATAAAAAAAAAAAAAAAAAAAAGTAATACACCAAAACAGAACACCCACACTGGCTTTGTGAGCTTGTATTTTGTGTCTGTTATCCTATGGTAAGAGAAGAACTTTTTGCTTTTCTTTAACACAGAGAAAGCAAGGCTGAAGCCTGTTGTTTCTGTGTACCTGGTAAATAGAGATGATTTTTTTAAAGTGGAAACTCATTAACGTGTTCCACATGGAGAGGTGAGAATTGCACTTAGAGTGAAGAGATTGATTGATTGATGTTGGCTTGTGTTAAGAAAATATGGCTAACAGAAGGAGACAATACATGCTCTTTTTAAACTTTTTTCCTATGGAGTACATTGTTTTTCTTGCATGTGTTTAATGAGGGAACTTAGCAGGGGAATGCTATTGCTTAACAGTATCTTGTTATCTTCCTTATAATACTTAAAGAGTGTTAAAATGCAGTTATTAAGATCTGGCACTCATTTGAGCACTCACTTGGGACTCTGGATTATGAGCATGCAGCATCTGCAAATGAGCTGCAGATGCAGAGTGAGCATTCAGTCCTTCACCATCCAACCTCAGCTGTGCAGCAGTGCAGTGTGTGGAGCCACAGAGCTCTGCAAACCCATGGACAAACCTGGGAATGAGTGCTCAGACCTCTGAGAACTGCTTGGTTCTCATCCCTCTCTGGGCAGATTGCTCCAGTTCTCTGCCCACCCTCACAAGTCAGAAAGCTTCTCCTCATATTCAGGTAGAATGTGCTGCAGCTCTGATATGTCAGGGAATTAGGAATTAAATTCTTGATACCTTCTCTAGACTGTACTGATCATTAAGGATGAAATTATGTGGTTTTAAATCCAAGTTCTTCTCCTTTGGCTTTTACAACCTATTTTGAATATGACTTTTGGCACCATTGTGTGCTGCAAGCAGAAAAACTGATTATTTTGGACAAAAGAGGAGGCTGCTGTGCTAATTTCTTGATAGACTTAATTGCTGATAAACAGGGATCTGTTTCAAGATTCAGCTTAGACAGTACTGAAATATTCCTATGAATGGGGTGTGCTCCCCAAAGAGTTTCAGGAAACCAGGAACTTTGGCCCCTTTAGAGGAAGGTGCAGCTGCTTGCAGCTAATAATTCCTGTAAGAGAGGTGAAGTGCAGGAAAATACACTGTACAACAAAGGAAATGCACATTCCTTCTGTGAGAAGGAAAAGTTCAGGATACTGGCAAGGCATTCATACACATGTACAGTTTTATAACATTGAACTGCAAGCACCAGTTCAAGGCTTCAAAGAGGAGTTGTTGTTGTTATTGTTGTTATTATTATTATTATTATTATTATTATTATTATTATTATTATTATTATTATTATTATTATTATTATTATTATTATTATTATTATTATTATTATTATTATTATTATTATTCCCTACCTCAAACGAGCAAGTTATCACATCTGCTTTTTGTTGTGGCTGTCCATGGAGCATTGGCTGTTAGCAGATCCAAAATAAGAAAGCAAATGGATCAAACATGAGTCATTATGGTTATGTGTTGCAAAGATGGACTCATTTTTCCTTGTTTCCCATAATTTTTGTCATTCACATAAAACTGTGGCTTCTCCTTCTTGTGTAAATGAATTATTCTTATAGGTCTTGCAAATCTTTTCTGGATACCTAAGGAAAAAAAAGTAGAATATTCCTTCTAGAGGTTCATGTTTCTCATGCTTCTTACTTTTGTTTGGAGAAGTCAATTCAGACCAGAACTCTTTCTATGTCTTTATAATCATTACTTATCTAAAAAAACCCCCATAAATTAAAACAAACACAAAACAACCAAAAAAACCTCGAAAAAATCATTCTACCATGTGACCATTTTGAAAAGCAGTGTCTCACTTAGATATTTAGAGTTAAGCATGCTTTACAAAGTCATTATCAATGTGAAAAATACAATTAGCCAAGGAGCTGTAAGCCACATGCTGCTTCCCTCTCCTCTCTTTCCCCAGTCATTTCCTGATTTCTGTTCTTCCTGGTGCTCCTTGTGCACCTGTGAGTGGGAATTGCTTTCTCTGCCCTCCTTTCACTTTTGGGCTTATGTCCATTCCTTACAGTTAAACAAAACCTTGCTGTTGAAACAGCAAAACCTTCCAGGTGCCATTTATAATTTACTTTAAAGATTAGGTGATAGTAAGTGGGAGGAGTTCCTGAAACCTATTGCTATTCTGACATTCCAGCTCTGGTTTGAGCAGCTGTGGTCTGCTCTGGGCTTTTTCTCAAAACTACACAGGTGAGCTCAGCTCCCAGGTGTTTTTAACCTTCACTCTCCTGCCTTGGTACCCAAGGCCTGGCTGACCTGGCAAAGCAAAGCTTTGGGGAGGTTGTGTCCTGTCTGATGTTGTGTTATATCCAGAATACACCCAAACTGTCACCTGCTATTCTGAATTTCCCCATGCTCAGGTGTCAGGTGCTACATTTGCTGTTGAAATAATAGAGCATGACATTATGTGTCCTGTAGATTGTCTCCTGTATTTTTTAAAGTTTTTTATATGACATTATTATATGACATTTTTATTTATGACATTATATCTCCTGTAGACCTCTGCAGATTCCATACCTCTGGACAAGTTTGGTAGGGATTGAGTAGGTGTAATTAAAATGTTATGATCTTGCAAATAGGACATGATAATCTTTTTATGTGCTTGGTTTTCATTGTAAACAGAGTTTCAAAATATATTCAGTGAGGTTTGGATTGGTAAGCAAAACACTGCAAGTAGCATTTGTGTTGCTAGAAATTCTCACTGTTTCTGCACTACTTTGTAAATTTAGAATTTTTTTTTCTTTCTTTCAAGTTACATGCTTTAAAATTTACAATAAGTAGACAAGTATACCTTTGAAAAGTCCTTATCTCCCCTGGTGTTACAGCACAATAAAATTGACCTTGGTCCTGGGGGCTTTGAAAAGACTGCAGTAAAAGTGCAGATGTTTACCTTGCAAAACTACCTTCTCTGCTTTGAAATATTTGGTGTTTTAGTGCTTTGTTGATAGTGACTTCGATGCCTTCAGTTAAACCCCTCTGAGCAGCCCGGGTCTGATTCTCCTCTTCCCTCTTATGATGGTACCCACCCCTGTAAAATGCTAATGAAATGGATGGGTGCTCCACAGGAACAAGGTCACCATTGACTTCATAAAGGGAAGAAATCTCCTTTAACGCCCTGGGAAAACTCCACAAGGAACTCAGACAATACTTGACTCACAAAGGGGATGACATCTCTTTGCTGATATGCTAAGTCATTTGTCATTTAGGGAAGAGGTAAAGCAGCATCTCCACTGTCAGTAGTGCCTGGCTGTGTCTTAAAGCATTTTTTTTTGAGGTGGAGGTTTGAAAGAATGTGTTACAAACTACGAAAGAATGTGTTGTTTGCTGTTTGAGGATTTTAATTATTTTAATTGTCGTTTGTCAGAGTAGATACTGGAGTTAGGCAGGGTGGACCTTCTGATTCTGATAGCTCTGGGATGATAAAACTGTGATTATCACAGCTGTCCTGGGCTTCATTTGAAGTTATTTTACTGATACTGAACTACAAAGTTAACACACTTCTGTTTCAATTTGTTAATAGAGTCCAGGTTGATTCTATATGTGAGAACACAATCTCAAGGATTTCCTTCCTAAATGTTAGGATTTTGTGCCAAAAGTTAAGAAGGGTGCTGATTCTAACTACCTTCAGCATTTGGTTAAGGCTTAGGGGCAATGTAGATTTGCAAGCAGATGCTTCAGTAGAACAGCTAAACTTTGTATTTAAGTAAAAAAATACTTGGCTTAAATGCAACCTAGATTTTTTTTTTTTTGGGCTGGTGGATATACAATTTGTAATCAAACTGAAATTGGTTTCAAATGGTGAAGAATCACCTGCTTTGAGTGCTGTTCTAAAATAAAATGATGTTTCCACGCTAATTTTGCTCTGAATTGCCCTAACCATTGAGAGAAGGTATGATGAGGGCAGACAAGCTTGTTCCTAGCTTTAAGGCTTGTGAAGAAGAGTTATTGAGTTAAGGAGGAGAATGAGACATGTCTTAGAGTTATGTGGTTCCCACCATCTGGAATCAGCCCACTGGAAATTAGCAGAGACACGTTGAACTGAACTCCACTATTACTCCACTACTTTGTTTTATTTGGTTTTTTGAATTTTTTAAAATACTTTTTTCCCCAGGCACAAGCTCCAGCCCTTTGTCCAATTTGACTTCTAAGTTCTTTTGCAAGAAGCATCCTTTGGATGTCAGTGTCCTGTTCTTCGTGTTTGACCTTCAGAATCAGTCATCTAATTGTGGAATGGGCTGACCCACGTAGCCTGTATTTGACCAAATTGCCAAGAAATAACTGAGAGTACTAATGATGCTAAATATGGAGCACTCAACATCCCAGTGCTTCCCTTCCCATGTTCAGGCAGCCCCAGGAATGAGCAGTGTGATTCTGCAGAAGTGGCTATTTACTCAAACTCCTTATACCCAAAAACCTGCTTCTTGAAATGCCTCCTCCCATTTATTTCATAATGTGCTTTTCATGATCTGTGTTGTTTTTTAATATTGATACAATATTTCAAAAATATTGCTATAGAATGATTTATTCAGGAGAGCCCACATTGGCATTTGGACAGTATTATTGAAGTTTGAATTCTGAATTAAAAATAATACAGAAGTTTGGGGGTTTGATAAAGGAGGTGAAGTTGATAGCAGTAGGAAATATTTTAAAGTTATAAATTTTGCTTTCCATTTAAGGTTACAATAAGTTATAGTAGGATTTAACCTGAAGTTTTTCTTCAAGTCTGTAAGTTGGCCTGAATGTCCCCCCAGTTTTTGGAGAGATAATTGTTCTTAGTCCCCTTACCCTGATATCGTTACTTTTGATTTATTTTTCACAATTAAGTATGCTTAATATTGATACCTTAATACTTTATTTTACATCATTTGTGCTAAATAAAGTGTTAACACTTTCTCATCAGCAAAACTGTGAAATTGCAAACAACCCAACTTGATGTGTGTGAGAGGATTTTTAGAATTTTTCTATGTATTTTTAAAACACCCTGAATTTGGGCTGTGCATACTGAGCCACATTAAAGGATTCCCTGGTGCAGCTTCCCAGGGTCTGAGTGCCTTTTAATATGATTTCAGTTTCAGTGGTGCACAGGCCCCAGCAGCCTGGTGAGCAGTGATGACTGCTTCAGATGCAGCACTGATGGCTGCCCTACTTTTGGATTTATTCTATCCCTCAGTTGCCTTCTCCACAGCACCCAGCCTCCCTCTCCTCCTGTCCTGAAAAAGGCACTGTCAACTCCTTTATATTTAAAAAAACCAAAACATTTCTCTAGTGTGAATGAATAATACTACTCAGAGTTCATCAGACTTTTTACAGCAGTGTTTGTAATTATTTTGCTTTAGAAAGAGAACTTTCATTCATTTTCGTTTGTGTGTTTATTTATTGTGTGCTGCTGAAGCTCTTGCTGAGTTTCCAAAGGCAAGTTCTGACCAGGGGCTAAGTGGATGTTTTGAAGTAGCTGAATAATAATTGAGGACCTCAACATGTGGGAAAACTGACTCTTTTCTCTTTATTTTTCTTTTTTTTTTCCCTTCTTTCTGAAGATTAATTTTTTCCCCTTCTTGTGACCACACTTTGTATGCTGGGCTTTACACTGATATTTGGCACATCAAACTCATCCAGTCAGAATGCCCTTCAATACATAATCCAAGAGAGCAAAACAGGAAGGGCTAGATTTAAAAATTTCATCTCTTTCAGTTTTATTTTTCTTTTTCAGTCCCAAGGGATGCGAAGCCATGAAATGAGTCTCTGCCTCTTCCCCAGGAGCCAGCACTCCCAGCTGGGGCCAGGCTGGACTCTTTCCTTCAGTGTTCATAAACCCTTCTCTGTTGTCCTTCAGTTTTGGAGTTTTACTGATGATTTCAGGAGTGTGATGGGAATGGAAACCACGTGAATGAAAGTGCAACAATACAGCCATGAAAAAAGCACTGAGGAGCTCTGACTCGTAGCAGCCTCTGAGGGAGTAGAATTAGGTAGACAGTGTATGAATAAATTTTTAACCTCTTTTATTTTTTTTTATTTTATATAACAGTGTAGTGGTTTTCCAGTCACCCCTTCTCCTCTCAGGAAAAGTCAGGTATGCAAATTTAAGTTGTGAAGAAAGAGGCATGCAGAAACAAAACTGAAAGCACCTTTTCTCCTTCCATCCGTTTCTCCTTGGGGTTTTTTTTCCCCCCTTTGCTTGTAAAAAGAAACAGGAGGTCTGTCTTTGCTTCAGAAGGAGAGATCTTTCAGCACTGTATCAAAGTGCAGGGGGCTGTTAATCACTTACACATTTTCAGCTGGAAATAGAAAATCAGCCTGGTTATTCACTTCTGTGATCAGCCAAGGAGATAACTCAGAGCTGCAAGGCACTATTTTGTTCCTGTTTTTATCTGCATCAGGAGCAAGGGAAAAGAATTGTAATTTTGTGACAGTTTGCATGCACAGATGTGAATACTTTAGTAACCATCATGTCACATAAATCCTGGACAACTGTCCAAACATCAGGGTTAGCCTAGAAAAAATATCCCTATTTATTTTGCTACCTGAGTTGTTAGAGTCTACTAAAATCTCTGTTTACAGCTGAGCTTAAATGTGGTTTAATTCTGTTTGTAGTAAAAAATGCTTGACAAATCCAAACTATCACACTGCTTATGAGTTAGAGCACACAGTTTTTAAAACTTTTTAAACAGCAATACAAAATGAGAACATTGCAGCATATCAGTGGGTGTGATAAATGGAGAAGCTGCTTATCCAGAGCCAAAGCTCCTTGAGAATCAGTTTGCAGTGGTGTGGGGTGAGGGGGCCTGTATATATTCAGCAATAATTTCCCCAAAACAGGACTTTACTGTTCAGATTTACTAAAGGATTGTGTAGAGTAGAAAAGGGCAAAGCTTCTGAAGTGTTTGTTAAAACACAGAACTTTGTGATTTCAGAAAGCAAAAATCAGCTGAGGATTGGAAATTAAGGTGACAGAATGCCTTATAGTCCAGAGAGGTGGCCCTGAAGGGATAATTATTGGATGTGTAATGATGTGTAATGCCTTTCTTCACCACCTGTTTGTCCATGGCAAGTGGGGAAAAAGGTGATGATGGAGGGAGCTCTTGAGGGAGTGGTACAGAAGATGCTGGCCAGGAGCTAGAAGGGACTGTGGAAGCAGAAGTGCTGATGTCCTTGATGTTTTTAACAAGCTGGATCAGCTGTGTGCGAGGTTTGTCCAACAATTTGATTTCCTGATCTGTGTTTTCTGTGTAAGCTCTTTGTAACAAAAGCTTTGACACCAATGCCCTCTGGTAAGCACCTGTCCAGTGAGAATCCATCTGCTCCTGCACTGGGTGGTGTTTGTTTGCAGAGTTGGAGGAAGGTCCCTTTCCAAGGGAATTCTGTGTTTCATTTGTGTACAGCAGCCACAGGCTAAGAGCTTCACCAGCACAAGCAGCAATGCAACAGTGCCCAGGCATTGCTGCTTTTAGGACTGGAACAAAAAACTCTCACTGGGGATGGACAGGCTGATGTGAGAGGTTTCTGATGTATTTCTCCATTAAATCATGTGTGTTTGTGATCCAAATGACAGCCATGCACAAACACAAGAGCTAATTGTACAGCAGGTTGCTTGAGCTGGTAAAAGAAATGCCAGCACTGATCAGGTTCCTCTCCTCAGGCCCAAACAAGGAAATAGTTCATAAATTTGAGGGAACATCTGCTGATAAACTCTGAAAGTTTGCCCATCTTCCCCCTGGGTCATAAGAACTGGCACAAAATTATAAATCTTGGTGATCCTTTGTGACACAGGAGCAGAGTGTGCTGCTCTTGGGCTATCAGGGACACAAAGGGACAGTTCCTGAGACCAGCCTGATGCTTACCTGCTCTGCTAGGGTGATGCTATGATGCTTGTGTCCCCATTTGTGTGTTCTGTTTATGCTGGATATTATGTTCTGTGCCTTCAAGACTGGCTCTGAAGAGTGAAAGTTTTGTTTTGTTTTCTTATCAGCCGCTCCCCCATGGCTGGCAGGACACAGAGACAGGGCAGTGCATGGTGCTGCTTTTGCTGTTTGCTTGGCTCTTTGCTTTGCTCTTGCTCTTACTTTGCTCCTGCTTTGCTCTTGCTTTTTGCTTCTGCTCAGTAGTTAGTTTAGCTGAGCAGCCCGAATTTTTCCCTGGACTGTTTTTCCTTTCCCTTTTTTGGACCTACTCGAACCTGCTCCGGACTGGGACCTGGCAAACACCGAGAGTTTGCACCTTGTGGCTGCAGCACCAGAGAGACTGATAACAGAGAGACCACCACCAAGAGAGACTTTCTGAATTTGTCATCTTTTTTCAGAGCAGTGAAAGAGTGGTGTCATCTGGTATCATTCATTTTGTGTGCTGGGGAGTGCTGTGCCTGTTAAATAAACAGGTTCTTTCCACTTCTCTCCGAGGAATCCTTCCCGAACCAATTAGGAGGAGAGGCTGTGTGAGTTTGCTTTCTGGAAGAGCCCCCTTTGGAGGTTTTCTCCCAAATTTACCCTAAACCAGGACACCTGCTGACTAAGAGCACGTGCTTGCAAAGCCTTGTGTGAGAGGAAGTAAAGCATGGAGAGAAATAATCTGTCTCATGTGGTGAAAGATGTGCTGCCCTTCCTGATTGAGGAGGTGTAAAAGAAGCCAGATGTGAAATGTTTCAGAGGGGGAGGATGTGGCACCCAGACTAACAAAGCTGCAGTTGGTGTGCGGTCTGAGAGGAGCAGGGATAACCCCAAGCCTGCCTTGGGAGGCATAGCTAGAAATGGTTTTCTCACCTTTGAAATCGTAGAATAAAGATACATTTTGCTTGCATGGCAGTTTCTCACCAAAAAGCGCATTTATTTTAAACCAAGCCTCACCATATGAAATGCATGGAAATAAGTTGCTATAACTGTTTCTGGTGTGCAAATGTTTGGAACACATGTAAGCAAATATTCCACCAAAAGCCAGAATTTCTCCTGTGCATCCCAGGCCAGTGATGGGATTGAGATGCTTTGCAAGCCTCTCAGTGCCTTCCCTGGGGCACAGCCTCACTCTGCACATCTCTGAGCAGCCCAAACAGCTCAGGGTGATACTGGGGTAAAGAAGAACATAGCACTAGTGATAAAGAAGTGCAGGAAGGTGAGCCAGTGGGAGAGGCCCCCCCTGTGCTCCCCAGAGCTGCCCTGGCTTGCAGGTGAGCATTGGCAGGGCTCAGTCCTGGCCCAGAGACAGCTCCTGTGAGCCTCAGGCCCTGGCAGCTCTGCTGATGTTCACCTGATAAGGACTCAGCCTTTTATGCTGGGTTAACTTGAGCAGTATTTAATCCTTGCAGAAACTTGGCATAACTAAAAGGCTTGGCAGCTTGGGTTATAAACCGCCAGGAATTTGAGAGAAGTTGATTTAGTTTATTTTATGGCGTGCCAAAAACTCTATTTAAAGTGTCTGACCTCAAGATGCAACAAAAAAAGAAAGTTCTTCTCATCTTCTTTGGCATCATTTTCAGAGTCTTTCAATGTAAAGAAAATATTTTGTTGATGTCTACTGTCCTCTTAAATCTGAAATATGCAAGGAACGAAAAGCTCTGATTATCAGTAACAGCATGAAACTTTTAGTGGATTTGTTTCTGTTCCCTGACCTAAGTTCTTGACTTGTTCTTTCATGTCATGAAATGAAATGTCTCTGACGTATCAACAGCACGTACAGAGTTACTGGCACAAATGGGGTGGTTTTAGCAAAGCTTTTTTAGAATAGGCATTGCCCACTAATTCAGTCTCTGTTCATTAAGACAAGCAGCTTATTAAAGCCTTTACTACTTCATTGAGGCAGAACTTCTTAGCCAGAAGAGAAAAATACTGCTTGGCTTTTAATGAGAATTTTCAGGCTTGCTATAATGATTTTTGTGTGGGCTTTGTGGAAAAAAAAAAGCCAGTGTGACATGAAATAGCATCTTACATGATGCTTACTGAGATGCTAAGAAAGATGCAAGCACTTCCAGATGGAAATATGATGTATGCTATACTTGATTTAAGAGAAGTAGTTAGTTTTCAGGAACTTCAAGTCAGATAATGGTAAAAAAATTGTGGTGATGTATTTTTTCATGAGCCCTGGGCAGCTCTGAGAGCAGTTCTTTTCCTATCTGTTTCTTCTTTCAGAAGCATCCTTATCTCTATGACTTTGGAGTTCTAAAGAGCAGACTCTATTGCTGTTTATTTTAAGTATTATGAAAATATACTCCAAAATATTTTAGACCCTCACTTTCAAGCATCTTTCCTAATAGTTTCTAAAAGGTTTGCAAGTTTTAAAAAAATGCTGTGAATTTGCTTCTTTTCTATCACTTAAACCAACCACTCCTGTAAATTAAAATTTAGTCATATTATGGTAGCATGGTAAATTCAAATAGGTTTTTCTGGCCTATATTCTTCCTTGAAATAGAGCTGGTGCTCATGTACAGATTTTGTTTATTTCATCTACTATACCCACAGCCTACACACGTGACCTTGAACGTTGGCAGTGAAAATTGCTCGATTTATCTTTTACGCCAACTTGCCGATTTTTCTTTTGTTTGATTTCATTCTACAAAGAGAAGCTGCAGCTCTTGAATCTGGAAAGTGCTTGTTTAAAAGCAGCTTTATGAGGCAGGAATTTCTGCTTGGCTCTTCATGAAGCATTTCCCAATCTCTCAGACCCATCTCCCTTCCTGAGCATTTTCGCATCATAAGGTGCGTGCAGAGCGAATCGTGCTCTGATGTTGTCTCTGTATCCCATTGCCTGTTCCTGAGTGAGGCAGCAAGAAGTGTCCAGATACGTAATTGAAAATTAATGAGGAACTTAGCTTTTTATGGAAGACATTAGCATTCAGTTTGCTGCACAACAATAGCACTGATATCCTGCCTCAAACAAGCATGAGAGCAGTGGAGCCTTGTTTATCTCACTAGTCAGCAGCAATCACTCCTGACTGCACACCAGCAGCAGATCTGCTGAGTGCAAAGGTACCATTTTTATGTTGCTATTTATCAGACCAGAACTACTGACTTTACTCTCAAAGCATTTACTTTATTTATTTTGGAGATTGGTGCTCTTCCAGGAGAAAAGTAGAAACCTATTTGAGGAGAATCAGCATCCGGGAAAAGTGCTTCAAGCCTGCTTTTAGAAGTTACTTCCTTTATTTCCTCCATTATTTCAATATTTATCAGACAGCTTCAAAGAAACTTTTTGTTTAAGTCACCTTTATGCCACCCTAGAGCTGCTGATAAAGTAACTGTGCTAAAATACCCATCAGCCTGCTTAGAAGTGAAGCAAGGTGGAGAGTAGCACAAGACCTGCAGAGAGTTTTCAGACACTTCATTTATTCCTAGCTTTGCTATTTTTTGTGTATGTTAATTTTCTTGGCTTTATTTTTCTCATTTAGCCAGTGGCCAGAGGTACAAGAAGGCTGTTATGGTACTGTTGGCAAGCACATGAGAAGTTGCAACTCAGCTGTAAACAGGCAGTGAGTTATGATGGAGAGAGGAAATAGAGGGAATTAATTACACTACAGTAATATTTTCTCTGGATGCTGTAAGAGGCCTGGGATTTGAGGTTGATTGTTGGAAAGCATAATTGCTACCAGTTTCTAAATATATGTTTTAACATGAGGATAGCTGTGGGGGCAGAGAGAGGGAGAAAAAGGTCCAGGAGTAATGAGGGGAGCTGAGGTGGGCATGGGATGATGCAGAGGTTTTCCTGGGAGGCTGCTTCAGCCCCTCTGAGTACTGTGATTGCAGTGTCTGGGGCAAATATTCCTTTAATTTAATGTATATTCTGTAGCTTTTGGCCCAGCTTCTCATTTTAAGACACCCCAAGTCTAGATGGCATAAGTGGCATACAGTAAACTTTGGCTTAAAATTAATCTGAGATTGTTTCTCTTAGTAGTAAAGCAGTCAATGTAAAGGTAAGGATGCTTGTCTGTCAAAAAAGAAAAGAATGCTGAGGCCTGACTATGCAGAAGTTTGCAAGCCACCTCTCCAAGGTCTGGAGAAACTGTCTGAACTCACTTCCATACTATTGACAATTTTTGCTTCTTGGAGGACAGGAGACAAAAAGAACACAAAGACAAGTAAAGCAAATCCTAAGAGTGATCTGCAAAAGCTTGAAGTGATTTATGTTACTGTTTAATATACAGGACAAAGTGAGGAGGTTTGTGAATTTAGAAGCAAAATCTTCATCACATTCCTTCCCCCTTTCCTTTTATGGGCTGTTTGGTTGGTTTGTTTGTTTTTTGTTTCACTAATTTGATGTTTTTGAGGTAGTTCATGCTGTTGCTTCCTTGACTTTGCAGGAAGGGATTGTTGGGGGGCCAGGGAGTCTCAAATAGTTGTTCTTGGAACTATTGCAACTTCTTTTAAGTTGCAAGACTTAAATGTTTTTAATTAAGTTGGCTTTGTCTTCAAAATGTGAATTTAGTACTTAAAATCAAACTGTTTTTAAAGACTCTTTTCTCGTCTACTCTGACCTCCTCCCACCACCAAGGTCACTCAGCTGTGCTGCAGAGAGGAAGCGTGGAAGGAAAAATGTTTTCAGTTTGCCAGGAACCACTACAACCTCAAGGGATTTTGAGCAGTGGGTCATTTTAAGAACTGTGATCTGTTAAAGTACCTGGAATTTGTTCAGAACATTTTTGTTGATGCTGTTGCTGGTGGAGAAGCAGTTATTCAATTTTCCAGTATGGTCAAAGTGTGAACAGCAAAATTTGTTCCTCTCTTTTGGACACACCTTGTAACACAGACTGCTTTCAGCACTATCCAGAGTGACCATTTTCAAGCTTGTTAACTTAAGAGGGCTTGTTTCTGCACGTGACAAACTATGCTGTAGGATGGTCAAACCATTAAATGTTCTACAGCCTGTTGCATTTGGCACAGCTCCTTGTTGTAGCCTGGATGTGTGTGTCAAATCTAAAGAGACAAAATCAGACTCCTTGGGGCACACTGAGGTGCCACAGCTCCTATTTAGGTCTGTATGTATGTGTATGTGAATTAGGCTAATGCCAAGCAATTATGTCAATTCTCAGCTTGACATACTGGGTAGGAAATGTTCACCTCAAAAAGATCAAATTAGTGAAACAAAAAACAAACCAACCAACCAACCCATAGAAGGAAAGGGGGAAGGAATAGGATGAGGATTTTACTTCTAAGTTTAAAAACCTCCTCACTTTGTCCTGTATATTAAACACTGACATAAACCACTTCAAGCTTTTGCAGACCACTCTTAGGATTTGCTTTATTTGCATTTGTGTTCTTTCCCAGTGTCTTCTTGTCTCCTGTCCTCCAAAAAGCAAAAATTATCAATAGTGAGTTCAGACAGTTTCTCCAGACCTTGGAGAGGCGACTTACAAACTTCTGCACAGTCAGGTCTCAGCATTCTTTTCTTTTTTGACAGATAAGCAACCTTACCTTTACATTGACTGCTTTACCACTCAGAGAAACAATCTCAAATTAATTTTAAGCTAAAGTTTACTGCTCTAGAGGATGGAGCTTGTTGTAACTCTATCTCATCTTCTCCCTGTGGCCCCACAGTGAGGCCTCGGTGAAGGGGAATGTATAAACAGCTGCAGCAAAGCAGCTCCCAGTACAGATGTGTCTTCCTGCAGTGAGATCTCTGGGTCACCAGGTGTCCTGGTTTCAGCTGGGATAGAGCTCATTTTCCTCCTAGTAGCCAGCAAAGAGCTGTGTTTTAGAGCTGGGTTCAGAATAATGTTGATAACACGCTGGTGTTTTGGCTGTTGCTAAGTAGTGCTAGCCCTGAGTCAAGGACTTTGCAGTGTCTCATGCTCTGCCAGCCAGGAGAGGCACCAGAAGCTGGGAGGGAGCTTGGCCAGGGCAGCTGACCTGAGCTGCCCAAAGGGATATTCCATACCACAGCACGTCATGGCCAGTATATAAACTGGGGGGAGCTGGCTGGGAGGTGCCCAGGGCTGCTTGGGGACAGGCTGAGCATCTGTCAGCAGTGGGTGAGCAATTGCATTGTGCAGCACTTGTCTTTCTTGAGCTTTATTTCTTTGCCTCTTAACTTTCCAATACAAAAATATCATAATTTTTATCATTATCGTTATTATTAGTAGTACTAGTACTAGTAGCAGTGTCAATTTTATTTATTTATTTATTTATTTATTACTACTACTGCTATTCTTTGTTTCAGTTATTAAGCTGTTCTTATCTCCATCTATGTGTTTTACCTTTTTTTCTGGTTGCCCTCCCCATCCCACCAGGAGCAGGGAGGGATGAAGGGAACAGCTCTGTGGTACCTTTTTGTGACCTGGAACTAAACCACAACTCCAGGGACCATGCAAGCCATACTAAATGGGTTTCAGGAACCTCTCCATGGGTTAGCCAGTTGAGCTGTTCCTCTTTCCTCCAGAGAAATGCTCTGCTGCCTTCCACCCATCCCGCTGTCCTCCTTGCTCCTCTGGGTTCCGGCAGCTTTCTGTCCTTGATGTGCTGCCCCTCCTTAGCCTGGTTGTCCCAACACCATGTTTCTTAAAATGCTGCTGAGCTGCATTTCAGTCACAGGTTGGCAGCTGTTGTCCTGCCAAGACATTTCCTTGTGTTCTTGATCCTGTTCAGATGTAACAGGACATGAGCATGGGACCAGAATGGGAGAATTTATTGTACTTGTGGTCAGGAGCTGTTTGTGCTGCATTTCTGGTGGCTTGAGAAGTCATTGTGATTATTGTACATGATTATAGATTCTATCTCAGTCAGGCTTCCAAGTTGTTTTGATCAGATGACTTCCAGAGTTCACTCCCAACCAAAATTGTTCTGCAATTTATACTGCTATTTAACCATAGTACAGATAAGGAGCAGATGGTGCAGTAAAAGAGCTGGTGAGCATAGCTCAGAATTCGGAAACAAAAGGTGATTCATGGGCTAAAAAAATAGAGAGGAGTCCAGTGTCCATCTCTCTTTTCCAAGTCCGCATATTTGCATAGGCTGGTATTTAAATATTGGCTGGTCCTGGCAATCCACTATCTAATTGATAGATCACAGAAATAAAGGTCTGACATGTATTAATTTATGAATGGTGTTTAAACTTCTTAGTTTTAACTCTCCTTAAAAGACAGCTAGACATGAAATGCTTACTGCTAAGGCTACACAAGTGGCAGGGGAATCAGCTTACAAAAGCAGGATTAACTTGTAGATTTTCCCACCTCTGATAGGTTATTAACACACTTTTATTTATTTATACCCTTTTGAGAACAGCTCAGGATCCCAGCTGTTCACCAAAATAAAACTTCCTACAACAATAGGTTTTATTAGTGATGCATTTGTATATATTAATTTTGCAGATGACTTGTAACATTACTGAATCATTGATCCTTCATTCCTCATATAACTAAGGATTTGTATTGCTACTGCAAGCATTCACACAAGTATAAACACCATTGCTCAGCTATAATGATATGTGCCCTCCCAAAGTGTTTATTCTACAGCTGGTGATTTGTGCTCCAATGTGCTTTAACTCCTAGTGCATAGAGTTGGGTTTTTTTTCCTTGAAGAAGAATCATATGCTTTTGGAACAATAATTTATCTTAAATGGTACCAATACCTGCTTGAAAGTCAGATCAGCACAGGAATAAATGCTTGCTTTATATCTTGTCATTTCAATCTTAGTTAGCTGAAGCTGTCAATATTTTCAGAAGGCAGGGACTGAAAATTTTGCTCTTTTGCCTTGTATGATTAATAACTATACTGTAAAGTTACAGCCTCCCAAATCACCTGGGTTTTTTTTTTAATCCAGGATCCTCTTTGCAAGTTATTCCAGTCACCATCAGCCTTGGGAGTCTGTGAAAGTGCTGGCCCCATGCCATGCCTCCTACATGCAGTGAGAGTCCCCTTTAGGGCCATGATGGTTGCTGCAATAAAGATGCAAGTGTGGAGGTTCCTGGGATGAGAGATGAGACTTGACTCCGTGTTCTCAGAAGGCTGATTTATTATTATATATTATATTATATTATATTATATCATATTATATCATATCATATATCATATCATATATCATATCATATCATATGAAATTACATATATAAAACTATACTAAACTATAGAGAAATTAACACATCAGAAAGCTAGAAAGGAATGAATTATAAAAAAACAGTGACTGACCAGAGAGTCAGACACAGCTGGACTGGGATTGGTCATTAAGTAAAAACAGTTCACATGGCACCAATCAAAGGTGCACCTGTTGGCAAGCAACCTCCAGACCACATTCCAAGCAATCTGATAATTGTTGTTTACATTTCTTTTCTGATGCTTCTCTGCTTCTCAGGAGAAAAATCCCGGCAAAGGGATTTTTCAGAAAATATCATAGTGACAGTCTAGTCCAAGCTGTGGAGTATAACCTTCATTTTTTGGTTCCCGTGGCACAGAGGTCCTTCTGCACTGCTGGGTGCACTGACCACCTGTGGCCAAGACCCCTCCCACTTCTGGGGATTGTTTTGGTCCAAAACTGGGGATTTTGTTTTGGGTTTTTTCCTGGGGATTGTTTTGTTGGTCCAAAAGCTGCTGCCAGCCCACCTTGCAGTGCCTGCTCCCGGGTGCATTGCTTCTGAACCCCTTGTATTTGCTTGGCTTACAGGGTGTGTGCTCTTCCTGCTCTTCCCTGCTTCTTGAGCAGGTATATTTACCCTCTGTCATGTTTTTCACTCATAAAGTCTGTCCTGTAGGGTTATTTAAGGGTGGATATCTTGTCTTACCTTATAGCTCTTTTTCAGTGCTGGTGATTACACTACAAAAATAGAAACCAGTAATTTATGTTCATTCCTGGTAATAAATGACCTTGGGACCAGGTCTCTTAGGACCTAAACTGTAAATAATTAAGCTTTACCTCTGTGGAACCCTCACTCAACCCAGGCTGGTTTTAGCTGTACTTTTATAACAGTTACCTTTTAATTTCTTTTCCAGGCACTGGGGTCATGTAGCATGGTCAAAAAAAGGCCAAAAATTAAAAGCTATGCACACCTTGTTTTTATGTGCATGAGATAATAAATGCTGTGCAGTCAAAAACCCAAAAGCTGATGTAACTGTAGAGCAGCCATGTGTTAATTCCAACTTGGCCTAGCAATTCCAACAGGAGCAGGCTCTCAAGCTCATTGATTCTCTGGTTTTTTTTTTTCCTCAAATTTATCAAGTTATGAGCTTTGGACATCTGACTTTTACTCTTGACCAACCTGATATTGGTGATTTGAGATTTTTTTAACTTCATATCCAAATAAAGGGGAGTATGAAGGAAACAGGGGAAAATGGAATTTTTTAATATTAGCTGGTGAAGTGGATGATCGTAAATTTCTGAAAAGATTAAATATACTTTCTAATTTTATGAATTTTCTTTATTTACTTTTTTTAGTTAGGGCAATTTAACAAGTGCCAGTTGTCTGTCATAGTTTAGGATTTTTAGCCAGGAAAGGCTAATTTATATTCTGGGCATTCTGAGTGGACTATTCTGTGAACAGCAATGCTCAAATAAAAATGTGAGATTTAGTCCTGCAAGTATATTGTGGTGAAATAAATTGTTGAATGAGGCATTTGGAAGTCAATGTTAAAGATTACAAAAATATCCAGCTACTGCACACCCAAATATTACTTTTTCTTCTGAGTATCATCTAGGTGCATGGGAGAACCTTGATTTTCAGGGCATAAGATTTTCCAAAATCAGTATTTAAAAGAAACTAATGGAAGCTGGGCAATTGACTGCTCTGTGGTTCCTTCAACCCCTCCCCCTGAAAATCTCTGCAACAAAGGAAAAAAAAATGGAAAACTGTAGCTTTTGTTTGGAGACAGGCTGGTCTGCATGTCATGATGCTCTTTTAGAGTTTTCTTTCCCTTCTAATCCATGCTGTGAGTTTATTTCATGGTTGACTTGTACTAATTATCTGTGCTCAGTAACTTTTTCAGTGTCCATGAAGTCCCATACTGAATACACTGTTGTGGCTTTATCCCTTCCACCCTTCTTCCAAATAATTCTTAGAAGAAGAATTCATTTCCATCATCTGACAGGGTTCTGTGTCCTGCAAATCACATGGACTTCTTTTTCTCTTTGTAATTCGATTTTACATGTAGACCTGTGGATCCAAATACTTCTTGTACTAACAATCACTATTCAAGTGTCTGTTTTCTATGTGCAACAAGATGGGGATTAAAATTCATCAGGGATCTAAAAAAAAAGCGGAAATGAAAAATAAAATGGAAGCAAAATTTCTTCCCATCCTTACTCCTGTGTTTGTGAGAGAACAGCACAGCTGACTTGAAGTCTGTGGGATGTGGACAGTAGGCAAAATATATTGTAGAGATACAGTTCCCTCTGGATAATTCAAAAATACACAAAATAATCATTATGCTGCACACAATTTCCTTTGTTACTCTTGTGGCTTGAAACATACCCCAGATTCCTCGGGTTTTGTGCAATCTTTTTTTCTTCTTCCATAAATCTGGAGCTGTGGATGCTTCCTCCCTCCTCTGCTGTACTTTACTCCTGGGGAGGAGGGAGTGTCCAAATGCCATTTCTGAGTAACAAACTCTGTTGTCTTCAGGCCAGCAGTGTGAGTCAGGAGTGAGAGAGTTCTTCCACTCCTTGCTTCTGCTCAGACAGGTTTGGAAATCTCTGGAAAATCATTTGTGGTCAGTTTGGCATTAGTTTGTATATTGCATGTGGCTATTTATACTGCAAGTCTTCTACATCTTGTTGTTATCCTCTTGGATAATATCCCCCCGGAGTGCACTAAAACACGAGAGTGAGAGGAACACTAGATAAGAGCAACCTCATCTTAGGGAAATGCAAATTACACAACATCACAGTTTACATATTTCCATTTCTGGAGCAATCCAAGAGGGTATCATGTCCATCATTAAAGAAGTTCTACTAATTTTATGTACTCAGGACAATTTGCAGTGGTCACAGTCTTGTTTGGTAACCATTGGAAGTGAGTGCTACCTGCTGCAGCTCTTTCTGTTAAGATTTCATTACTGGGTGCTGTACAATATATGCCCCAAATTTTGCAGGAGAACCACTGCTGCCACTGGTTTCATGTCACCTGAGCACTTTGTCCTTCTTGTCACCTGCCAGAGCTGTCTGATCACTGTGCTAGGGCTGCAATGCCTCTTCTAATCACAATTGGAAGGAAAGGCCATGTTCACAATTGAAAGAAAAGGGGATGTTCACAACTGAAAAGTAAGGGGATGTTTAGCATCTCTGGAGCTTCCAGACTGCACCAAGCCTGAGCCAGAGAGGGAGGCCATGCTGTTGCTTGGAAAGCAGCACCTGTGTTTCTGATGTGAAACCATCCAGTGCCAGGCAGGGAAAAGCCCCAAGCACACTGAGAAGTAGCCATCTGCTAAATAATGCTAAAATTTGGCAGGAGTGTGCTACACAGGAGCCCCTCGTGCTCACCAATTGATCTGGGCAGCAGGAAAAACGTTAGGACAGCTGCTGGGATTTCCCTGCTTGTAGAGTAATGGATCCCCTCCCTTACAGAAATCTATGGTTTTCTGTTTCAAGCAAAGCATTCAAATCATCTGGGAACTTTTAGAAAAAGAGCTGTACATGCCCTTCACTGGGGGAGAGTCAATGAGGAAGGCGTGGGCAACAGGGCTCGACCTTTCAGAAACAATGAGGGTGTTTGGGACTATTGACCACAAATGTCTTTTTTGGAACCTGAAGCTGTGTGAGTTTTCTCCCTATCCTGAGATAACAAGCTCTCAGTATATTCCAGATAAGCATGGGTTTTGGCAAGCCTCAAAGCTGTCAGCTGAAAGCTGTCTTTGGTTTAGCTGGGTGGGAGAATCCAGGTGTGAGGACTCCTCACAAAGTTCCAGAGGAACTCCTGGGTGACAGGAATGTTGTGCAAGTGTGACAGGAGGGGAAATGCAGAGCTGTTGTGCCCTCAGCACTGCATTTCTAATGGCAGAAGAAATCCTGTGTCTAACTTGTTTGGGGTTTTTTTGGGTTTTGGGTTTTTTTTGGGGGGGGGTATTTTTGTTCTGTTTTGGTTTATTTTTTGGTTTGTTTGGTTTTTTGTTTTTGTTTGGTTTTTAAGATTTTCAAGAGGTGCTGCTCCAGCAGTAAAACTGGAAAGCTTGTGTTTAGGAGGATGGTTTTGTAGCAGAAGGGCTGAATCCAATGGCTTCCTCACTCTCTAATTTCTGTAAATCTTGACCCACCGATGTGATTAGAGCTGTGATCTTATTTCATGTTAAGTTCAGAGAAAACAGATGGGAATATCTCCCATTAACATCACCTGAGAGCCTGGCACTGGCTGTGCTTTAAAGAACTGACTCACAAAGCTGAATAATGCCAAAGGAAGCAAATTTTTTTGGATGTGTAGTTTGCCCAAATGTCACCTTCAGTGCTCTGGGCTGCAGCTGTGCTGTTTTCCCTTCAACAAAGGACATGAAGTTGGCTTGGCCAGCTTGACTAGATATTAATTGTGCAGATGCCTTTGGGGAGAAGTACTGACCTCATGCACAGGCAGGGAATGATTTGGTGACTGCTCTGCTCCCACCATGCAATGCCACATCCCTGTTTGTGGGTTGGCTCCCTCCAGCCCTCCTGTGTGGCTGAGGAGGAAACAACCATGGCATCCCTGGAGCAGGTGAAGTGGTTGGTCCATGGGGCTGTTCCTGGAGGAGGTGGCTCAGTGTGACCCAGAGCCAGACCCAGTGGGGGCAGTGTGGGTGTTGGAACCCAGGACATTCCTCTGGCTGCCCTGGAGGACTCCAGACCCTGGCAGGGGCTCACAGACCTTGGCACAGAGTCACAAACACCTGTGCCTTTGATTTTAGCCCATGGAAACAATTACCAACTTTGTGTGAGGAGTTACAAGCCACAAGGGTTTGAGTAGAATGATAGTGAATTTGTCACAGGATGAAAAAGTAGAATTTTGGGGGATTTAGAATGGGGGTTCAAGAGGCAAGATGGAGGAATCTGGCTGTGTCCTGTCCTTCTTCTTCTTGTCCTCCATCCTCTGCTGTGATGGTGACACTTCTGGACTGGTTTAGAGTAGAGACAGATGGTCTAACATAGGTGATAGGGATTGGAAAATTATTGTAAATAAAGTACAGGTAGTTCTTAGTATAAAAAGCCAACACCACCCCAAAGGCAGGGACTGTACCACAAACCAACCTGCTGGACAGATCTCAGCAGCTCAGAGAAAGAATGTTATAGAAAAGGGAAAATAAACAGCCTTGAAAACTGGAACTGACGAATCCTGACTTCTTCTTCAATTGAGGGGCTGTGGAAAAAGACTCTTTAATACCTCGGGGTCATCTCAACCACAGAAAACCCAAGATGTGGAGAACCGTTTAAGCTCTTTGTGAATGGAGAAAGGTGGGACATCTGACAACCTTCCCAGCTGTCCTACTAAAATCCCTTATCTTTGTGCTGGATCTTATTTGGGCCATAACCTCAGCTGCTGCAAGTTGCAGCTTGCTCCTCTTCCCTGGATTTCACACTGGCACCTACAAAGAAGTTGGGATTTCTACATCCATGTTTTTGCATCCATGGAAAGGCAGGAAGAGGTCACAGCCAATTAGAGCAGTAATTGCTTCTGCCATTTCACCTAAACTGTCTGTGAATGAGTTTTCAGAAAGCTTAATGCAATGGCTGGGAAATGTAAAAAAAAAAAAAAATCCTACCTCTAATTCTTTTGGTGTCTCTGTTGGGAAAGGCAATATTTATAATTGTCAGTGTTAATTTTCTAAGTGATCATCCAACCCAATTTACAGGAGATGTAGGATAGTCATAGGGTGGATGGCAAGCTGAGTCCCCATCTTAAAGTCTTTGTACAATGTCAGGAACTATTTTTGAGTCTGCACTTGAATTATTTTTTCTTGAATAACTTTATTTCTTTTCCAGACAGTCTGCTGTAAATGTGCATGAAAAAAAGGAAAAGGAGGAGAAAAGCATAAGGCTGCATTAAACAATATGAGGAAAGAGTAGAGGTTATGCAAAGTTCAAGAAGCAAAGGGATATGGCTTAGAAAAACACTGAGATAATGAAAGATAATATATAGATGAAGTAACTGCAATATTGTTCCCCCTGAAACTTGCCTCGTGGGCTCCTGAGGGAAAATAGAAGTTGACATCTGCTTACTTTGGATTGCCTAGCTGGAAAAACATATGAGATGATACACATGAGACAAAGTCCTTGTGGGCCCATTGCAGTGCTGATGTGAGTGAGAAGTTCTAGAGGAGAGGGGAGGTAGCAGCAAGCCAAATATTCCTGATCAAACAAGACAGAGGAATAGGATATTTTTATAAGCCTGGTTTAACACTGATTTCATGCATGTTGTTACCTTTTATTCCCCCCTAAAATTAGGAATCTAGTGTAGTTCTTGGGTGTGTTGAAGGTAGAAGCAGTGTCAGGTGAGTTGAAACTAAACATGGATTTAGATTATTTATAAAGAAGAACCTTGGATTTAGATTATTTATTGAAAAGAAACCCGGGGCCTCGATAGCCTTTTTCAGAATAAGGTTAATGAGACCCTGGGTTTCCCCAGGCTAGGTTGACAGCCTCCCTTATCAGAGGCTCAAGGAAGAGCTTGGGAAGTACTACTTTTTGGGAATTACCTTGGCACAGTTGCTCCTGCCTTAAGGTTGTGAGATGACTTCCTTCCTTTTCAGCCCCATTTCTGTGATTGTTTTGGAAACTGTTTCAAAAAGCACTGAGTTTTGGGGAAGCACCTATGAACAGGCAATTACTTTATCCTGAATAACTTCCCAATAATTTGGTCAAAGCTCTTTTTTACCCTGAGTCTGTCACAGACCTGCCTTAGTTCAACAGCAAGTTCATTGATCAGATTCCTTAATGAAAGCATAGAAATCTAAGTATTTATATCAGTATGCTCCTTAATTCTTCATATGTTTAATGTCTAAAATGTGAATATACTTTAGCCTCTCTAGTAGTTTCTGAACAGCATGGAGTTCAGAACAGTGCATGCTTAACATTTGAAACATTGTATGAAAATATCTGAAAGCTCTTTTTTGTACAAGGGCTTCTTTAAAGCCTTGGGTTTATTCTTTAGTCTTATTTTTTTTTTCTTTCAGTTGCTTCTCACAGTAACATAAAGGCAAATGTAATGGAAACAAGTACTAAGTTCTGGGAATGGCAAATAGAAAAAGGATAAGTAGAGAAAGAAAAAGTTCTGCTTTTCATAGGACTTCAGAAGTCCTTGGGAGCTTGCTAGAAGTGCTGGCTCTGGTCCAATGTGCTTTTATTGGCATACATGAACAAATTACCCAGGGCACAGCTATTTTTCTTACTGTAGTAAAAACAGGGACACTGAATAGAGGCTTTGTGTAGGACAAATATTTTTCCTTTGAAACTGGCTATGAGTTTAAAGTTTATCTAGTGTGCCTTCTGGAAAGGGGGAAAATACACTTCTTAATCTCACAGAATAGAAAATGTATTCTAGTTTAGGCAACTCAGAGCTCAATAAGCAAAATTTACTCATTGGTGAGGAGCTGGTATAGTTTTATAGTAAGCAGCATCATTTCTTAGTTGCCTAGAATGTGGGATGAAGCTCTGTTTTTATTGTTTGTAGCTGTGTCCCTCAAAAATTTTCTATGGATCCCTTCCCTCTAGCACCTCCCAGGGCTCTGATGTTTTCTGGCCACATGGGTGTCGCCAGGAGGATAAGGGTGTTATGGAAAATAGTTTTTAAGATAACATTCATTGCTCTAAAGACTGTCTCCATGGGTAATTCTAATTCCAGTTGGAGCTGTAGCTCACTGTGCTTTGTGTCATTGCCCTTCAAAACCTGGCAGCATCCTGGAGCAGCAGGGTCTCAGGTTAATTATAAGGTTGATTATTATTAATTTAATATTTATATTATTAATAAGGTTTATTATGATATTATTAACAAAAGTTAATTATTTAACCTTTCTGAGGTCCATAGGAGGGTAACCTGAAGGAAGATTTTAGATGACTGCTTCTTAAATAATGGGTAAAATCACAAGAATCACATCTAGAGCAATTTTTGTAGCGGTTGGAAGTGAATGGAGCAGTCAAATTTCCCCAGGCTCACCTGTCATTCCTCCAGCCAGGAAAGGATCAAAAGGCATTACCTCATATGGCTTTTTAGCTCCTTCCCTTTCTCCTTCCCACCCACACTTACTTCACACACATTTATTTCTAATAAAAGCCATTGCAGAACAAAAAATTCATGTTCAGAAAGATTTTTGAAAATTGTCTTCCTTCAAAAATTGTGGGAGCTTTCCAAACAGTCCAGTAGCTCCACTGAGGTTTCCTGGGGGCAAGGTATCTTGGGCTTCTCTCCCACACTATCTGACATTAGTTTTAAGAAAATTTGACATTAAAAATGCCTCAGCAAATGCTTTCATTTGAATGAATAAGCAAATTGCAATAAAATACCTGTTGTAGCATTTCAGAATCCATTTCTAGTGAGAGTTTGTTAAATTTGGCTTGGTAACCATCAATGACAAATTCCTGAGGAAAATTTTCTTGTGAAATTCAAACTTATTTGAGGTAATTGCAGAAAAATACATTTTGTGGTGATCATAATTTGTCTCTTATAAAGGTTTCTAATTTTGTCATCCTTAATCACTGGATGTTTGCTGGAAACCAAATATGTGATTGTAAAGGCATTAAAATTTTCAAAAGTATATATATTTTTTCTTCTGGAAGTCAAGCCTGTAAACTTGCCAAGCCTGGGCATTCAGAGACTGCTTTTGAAAATGTGAATCTGTGAATTGAGTTGGAAAATAATCATATTTATGCATTTGATTCAGGTACTTTAAAACAAAACAAAGCATCAAAAATATGGTATTTGCTGAGTTTATGTACGTGGAATGGAAATGCACCTAGAGGAAGGGCTTGGCCCAGGTTAATGGATGAGAAAATTGTATCTGTCCAGCAAAACATAAATGATTGCAACCAGAAAACCAGAGGCATGGAACACCAAAAGTTTAAATCCTATTTCCTTCCCACAAATGGTGGGATCTGCTATTGTTCAGCCTATTTTCATCCAGGAAACAATTGCTGAGTTGCATAAGTGCACTGTAAATACTGTGGCAGGGTGTGACTTCAGTCAGCTGTGACCTCAGCTCCGTGAGTTCTTTTTACACTTGACTCACTTTGTGCTGAATAATTGGAATAATAATTGCAGCCCTGATGTGGACAAAGGCACAGGATAGTGCCTTTAGTTTACTTGCTGAATTGCAATATATTGGGGTTTTGGGGTTTTTTTGGGGTTATATGTGCGTAAACACAAACAAAAAAGTCAATGACCAAGTTTTCTGGTGACCCCCAACAAACCTCTCTAGCTGATGCTGGTGATGCCCTGTGAAAGGTGACCTAGAACAGAGGCTGGATGGAGTTAAAGAATAAAGCAGGGATTTACTCAAAGGATCTCCTCCATGGATGCACCTTGGGCAGCACAAGAGCCCAGCCAGGGCTGCACCCAAGATGAACCAAAATGGCCCCAAAATGCACGAGCGGGCACGGGGTCTCTCCCTGGGATCAGTTCTGCTCCATTTGCATCTTGCAGTTCATTGTCCCATTCCAGCTTTAGCCCCTGCAGTCCCACCCTGCTTGTTTTTCTCTCTCCAGCCCATGGGGTTTGTGCTCCTGGGCTGAGATTTGGGTCATTTGTCCTTGGTGCCCAGCTGGAGCAGGAATTGTTTTGTCTGCCTACTCTGTGCAGAGAGCTCACCATCCCATAATATGAAGCTCAGAATTACAGACTAAAGCAGCACAGAATCTGAAAAATATAAAAGCTAAAACCTGAAGCATCACTGGGGTGCAGGTGAGTTATTGCATGTCTGAAAGTGCTGAGAGCTGCTCAGACCACAGTGAAGGTCACACACCCCACTGCAGTCATATGCCTGCTTTTAACCTCAGGTGAGGGGGAGTTGTCCTTGGAGTTTATTGTTTCAGATTCATGCTTCAGAAGGAAAAACCATCAAGGAAATGCTGCATGATAGAGTCTGTTTGACTTCACTCTTTTGTGTGAGCAAACAAGTCACACAGCTCTTCTCATGTCTCTACTTTATTCTGCTGTGGAGTAGGAAATGATTTTGGGTTTCCTGATTGGTGGCAAGAAGGCATTTCAAGCAGAAGGAAAAAAAAAAAAGGCAATATTCCCTTGAAAAATATTTTTCCCAGTGCAAATTTTTCAGTGAAAACAAAATAATTGCATTTTTCCACTGCATTCAATTGAATATCTCAGTTGGTCTGGTGATGGTATTATGGGTTCTTTTTTTTTCATAGATGGGAAAATTGAACAAATTTGTTGTTTGTAAAAGTCAGTGACTGCTCCTGCTAGGGTTTAAAATAGCTTATAGTGCAACTTATCCTCCAACTTTATTGAAAAATTTATTGGCTTTCCCTGCATTTTCTCTCTTCTGCCTCATTTTCAGAGTCTCTATGGACTTGTTACCATGTGGACACTGTGCATCCAGGCCCCTTCTCATGGTGTCTCCTCTTAGTAATGAAAAATACAACAGGTACTGACCTGGATGGCAACTCAGGAGGAGCAGTTTCCCCCATAGATTCAAGACAAAACAGTTTTTATAGGCCCCAGAGTTTGAAAAAAAAATAAGATTCCTGTAACAGAGGGGAAGTTTTAAAGAAAACACCCATTTCTCTGCCAAAAGTGTCTATGAACCAGCTTCAGTCAAACCTCTGTGCTGAAGTAGGGCTCAGGTTTGACTCCCAGCTATTGCCATTGTTGCTGCTGTTCACTGCAGCTTCACAACCATGTCTTTGAGAATAAATTCCTCTCCTTATGTGCTTTATGTGTGTATGACAAGTGAAAAGCTCATCCCTTTTAGGAGGCTTGCTGACTAGGTTTGCAATTAATTCAAATACTTTCCAGGAATCATGTGTTAATTTAATACTTGAATATACACATGATGTTGCAACTACTTTGACAATATTAGGGGAATATTTAAAATTAATTCTGAGAATATGAGTACTCTGCTGCCTTTTCTGGCCTTAAAAAATGTTTAATCCCCAAAACTTTTTTGGTGATGTTTGGTTTAGATTGCCTTACCTAAAGTCATGAGGATTTGCATATCAGTCTTGTGAAACCTTGTTTGCACATTATTTGAGTCAGGAAGTTTGAAGAGTTAGTCAGCATCGTTAGAATAGTATGTGCTTATTTATTAAGTTTTAAAATTAAACTTTTAGATTTGCTGTTGAGTTCTACTGTGAGCTTACCCTTATGCTCAGCATTGCTGATTTGTTGTGGTTTGATCAATAACTTCTAAATTTTTCAATTGCACCTATTTGTTCACCTTTATTAAACAGTGCCTTTTCTCTTTTCACTGAACTGCATGCAAACTGCCATTTTAATGTTTTTGGGGTACCATATAGAAAATCTAAATCTTCCAGTAAAACAAGGAGCATGGACCCTTGCCATATTAAAGTTTGAGGCCTTCCAGATACATGTTAGTTTGCATTCAGAGCACTTTACTGGTGAAAGGGCTGAAGGTTCAATAAACAAAGTGAAATCATCAAGGAAAGCCATCAGTGGGTGGTGCAAAATGGTTTGGAGCATGAGTGTTCAAGATCATCAGGGAGCCAGTGGATGTTCCTTCTACTCAGCTTTGTCTTGTTTAATTCAGAATTGTAACCTGCTACAGACACAGAAATCGGTTTTCTATGTCAGTAACTGATGGACTTCAATAACTTCACCAAGACTGAAGAAAGCAAATTTGTGAAAACAAAAATGAAATCTTGCCACATTTCTATTCAACCAAATTAGAGAGGTGTTGAAGAGTGTTCCTGCCTTTTTTTCCCCTCCTCCTCCTTCATGTTAATTTTTACAGTCTGGTTGGAGTATATCATTATAAGGTTTCAGTTCAGCTTTTGTTATGAACTGTACCACGCCAGTTTTAATATTGTCATGGCACAGTTATTAACTGGCTAATAAATGTGGGTAGGTGGTTAAACCAGTTTCATTTGGGCAAATTGAAACAGCTCTTAAACTTTTTTAACTTTTTAACTGTTGGAAGTTCTTTCATTTTTTGAACAGAATGAGAGGAAAACTTTATCTAAAACAACACCTAAAGACATTATCATATTAACCTTTAAATACTTTAGAAGTTTTAGATTTCCATTTCTAAAGTGGTGGCTTTAAAGTTGGATGTATACTGCAAACTGAGTTTCAAAGTAGTGTCTGGAGTGCCATCTTTTGAAATCTAATGATCTCATTTGAAGTAGGATGTATCAAAGAATAAAAAGAAATAAGGAAAAAAAAATCAGGGAGTATGAAGAAGGGAGATACAGCTGCGGTTTCTGTGCTGGGTCAGAAGAATTCACCAGTCAGCAGTTTCAAGGCCGGTTTTGTTTCATTAAAAAAATTAAAATTTTAATAAAACAAAACACAAAAAAACCCCAAAAAAACAAAACCCAACCAAAAAACCAACCAAACAAAACAAAACCCTACAAAAAACAAACCCACCAAAATCCCAAACCAGGACAAGTTTTTGTACATCACTTCAAGTGAAGATACTGAGTGTGTTGTAGGCACATTGGAATTGGGATTTATGAGTAAAAATGGTGTCTTTTGTCAGTTCACTACTCTACTTGACATAGGCTGACCAAAAATACTGATTTTGATGGTACATTATAATCCCTTTTTTCTACTTTCCTCTACAAATTCCTTCATGTGCCATAAACCCCTTCCTCTTTGGACTGCTCTGTATGTGTGAAAGGTTTTTTGTTTGGATTTTTGGGTTGTTTTTTTTTTATTCTTTCTTTTATACAAGATATTCCAGCTGTGGTGATACATTCTGCAAGGACTGCATAATGATCTTGATCTTGGTAATTAATACTAACATTGCTTTAGATGAGGTGGTTAATTCTCTAATTAAAAATAGCAGTGAGTGGTGGCTTCAGTGCTTGGCATATTTATTAACGTTCCTTTGTTGCAATGGGGATTTTAAGTCTTTGAAGCTTTTGTATCTGTAGAGCTGTTTTATTTTCTTTCAATATGGTTAATTATAAATCATGGCCCAGACCTGAAAGGGATGGAAATAAGTTGCCATGCCAGAATAAGAACCTGTTTTCAAGCAGGGTCTTTATTAGTGTGGCAATAATAAGGGCAAAGTCTATGAACATGGTCTGAGGTTTATTCATTCAGTTCTTCCTGTTGCTCTCCATATTTCTTTCCTTTCCCAAAATAAAAGATAGCCATCTTAATTGTATTGTTAGAATATTTCTTTAACAGTGAATCACTGGGAAATATCAGAGTAGGAAAAATAAGACTTCTAGGGCTTTTTTTAATCTTAGTTTGTCCAATGGAAATCTTTTCTTTTAGATAGCAATTTGTGTTCTGAAGACAAGCCTTTATCTACTTTGGCTGGTAATTATGACCACAGATTTTCTCTAATAAATTTATCCTCTCCCTCCTGCTGAAAGGAATGCTGCTAATGAATTTAGCATACTCCTCTTCAGTGAGGGACTCAGGGAAGAGTATTAGATTTCAGAAAGTGTCAGTGGAAATCAAAACACTTTCTGAAGCTGGCAAAAGCAGCACTGATGGAGCTTGTCTGCTGCACTGCACTGTGGAGAGGGATGTGAATACATTTACAAATCCCCACTGGGCACTCTGTGTGCCCTGTCCCCTGCCCAGACAGAGTGGTGTTTTTTGTCTGTCACTGTCTTTAGTTGCTTGAAATGCTTCTACCCCTGTGACCCCTTACACAAACAGGTAAATAATATTTATTATTGCTGGATATTTATTATTTATTTAAATTTATTTATTAATTAAAATTATTTAAATTCATTTTAGTTATTTAAAATATTTATTATTTACTCCTTATAGGAAGCTGAAGCTCAGCTTTCTATAAGGAGTAAAATTCAGGCAGGAGAGGGAGACACATCCAGCCCTTTCCATCCCTCCAGGTTTCTTTAGCAGGAACCCCAGCTAGTTAACACTGCATCCAGCACTAAAACCTAAAACCAGGATGCAAAGAAGTGCAGATTTGCATAAACTCAAATGCAGTGTAATTTGTGCTAAGGGTCATGCTGGACAACTGCTCTGAATGCAGAGACATCCTGAAGGTAACAGCATTTTCAAAATTATTTTATGAACATATTTTCTGGTGCTTGGACACAGGAGTGAATACTGGAGTATATACAGCTCAGAGAGCTTCAAAAATAAATATAAATAAATATAGAGTGGCTTGAGAGAGGCAAAGGGGACAACAGTCACAGTGGTGGGGAATCAATTTATTTTGTGTTCAAACTGCAGCACTTGTAAGTCCTGGCTTTCAATTTTCTGCATTGGTTTTTTGCTGTCATCTTTTCTCCCAGCTTTTGGATGCTCCAACCTGCTTAACAGGAAACTGAAAACATTGCAGAGCAAAGCTGCTGCTAGCTCAAGCAAAGGCAGTTTTTCTCAGAGAAATTCTGCTATCAGTGCACTGAAGCTGGAAAATCCCCAGGGATCATTTCAGAAGTATCACTTACTCATGCATTCATGTGCATTTTGGTGTTTATCTCCAGGCAAGGTGTCCAACAAGCAGCAGAACTCGTGTTTGCTCTTGGTTGTGCTCTGAAGCAAGTCCCAAAGCAGAGGGCAGCAGCAGCCACATTCCAACTGGCTCCACGGGATGTATTTCTGCCAGGAGATTCCCATTTGTAAAATCTGTGGCTGCAGTGAAGATACAAATAGAAGAGTAATGGGTCAGAATAGCAAGGTAGACATCAGGAGATGCTGTTTGAAAATTTAGCACCAGGAGGGAAAGTTGTGTGTGGGTGAACAGGGTGAGGTTTGAGAAGAAACAGATGAAAAATGGCGAGTCACACAGCAAGCTAAACAGTTTTTTGTACATTCTGCAGGTCAGCAGTGCTGAAAGCTGTGGGATAGCAGTGAGAGGCATTTTTACTGAATGCACAGTGAGCCATGAGTACGTGGATTTTTTAAAATTTTTTTCTTCCTGTTGTTTTTTTCTTCCATAATACTTTTGAAAGGGGAAGGGTGGAGAGAGAGTGTCCTTATCTGACATTGCTGCACTCACCAGGGAATGGTGTTACCTTGTAATGTCCATTGCTTTTGTTTAGGCTGCAGTTACAGCCTGGGCTCTGCCTGCCTGGGGAGTATTTTGGTGGGTTTGGGGGATACATGATAGCAATAACACTTTCTAATCAGTAGACAATAATTATTCCAGCCATTATTGGCTTTCCTGTGCATCCTTTTCTCCTTAGCCCTTCCCCCTCCATGATTTCTATGATATCTGCATCACTAAGTTGTTTCTCTTTTGGTTTCCATATGATATTGTGATCTGCCTCTGGGTGGGACTGATGGCTTCAGGATGAGTGGAAAAGCACCAGGCTCTGGAATATCTAATTTGCTCTAATGATGCAGCTCTGCCTTTCTGGGAAAGATTTTTTTTTTTTTTTTTTTAATAACCTGGGGGATTTTGTTATGTTCAAACTTTTATTAGGAAATGACATGGCAGGACATGTGAGCTGTTGATGTGCCACATAAATTGCATTGTTTTCACAAGGCTGCCCTGCTACAAGATGGGGAAGACAAAGAGTAATTTTTTTAAAAAACAGTGCTCTTGACTGATATAATCATGTTGTACACTGCCACGATTCTCCCCATGCTTGGAATTACCACCTGTAACTGCTGAAGAACAAAAGCACGTCTGTCTCAGAAATGGTTTCTCTGTTTTAAAGGCTGGAATCTTGTCATTTACAGAGCTCCTGATTACCAATATCTCTTCAAAAATAAAGCTGATGGTAGCAGGGAAGTCCTAGGTGGATTTTTTTGTTGTTGTTGAGATAATTTTTGGAATTTTTTTGTTTGTTTTTCAAAATAAAATGTTTGTAAATATTTTGTAAAAGTAATATTTATAAATATTTTAAACTTATTTTAATAATATATTATTTTAACATAGGTAAGGAGAAATACTACTATATTTTTCTTATTATTATTATTATTTTATCTGTTTTCTTATTATTATTTTCTTCTTGAAATCTTACTTAGCTTTCCTGGTTTAAATATTTTTTTTTTCCGAGCAGGCATGAGTATTTTTTTTTTTCCAGGATCCTGAGATATGACCATTTTTGGTCACATTCACAATTAAACTGTTGATACTTGAGCTCTAATTGAAGAGGGATTTCACAGTTAATTGTGAAGGATGTTTATTTTAAAGTCTGGGACACCAGTGGAGGTTGCTGTGAACTGCTGGGCTGGGGTGAAAGGGAAGATTAAAGAGGAAGTGGAGTTTATTAATAGACTCCTGGTTGACAATGGCTTTGCAGTGTGCAGGGGGTGACTTTTGCTGCAGGACTGACTGGTTATAAGAGATGAAAGAGCATTTGAGATGAGAAACACAGCAGAGAAAGCTGTACAAGGCAATAATAAAGCCCTGCACATACTGTTACCCTTTTGTGGTTTTTCACTTTTCTTCATCATACACTTAATTAAAAAAAAATTAAAGCATTTTCCTAAATTTTTTTAATGAAACATTTAGGTTGAATGAGATCCAATTGTGTGATAATTCTGGGGAGTCACAAGTAGCTTTTTGATGCTGTTATAAATATTTGAACTAATTATAAATAATTACAGTAAAGGGTTTGTTTGTATTCACATTCTGGAAGTTTCTTGAACCAAGTGACAGAAGCATTGCATGAAACTGTAATAACATTGAAAGTGTCATGTCAAGGTAGATGTGCTGGAATTTCAGAAGCACTGGAAAATTGCATGAAGGACAGGAAATATTGCTGGCTTTATTCAACTATCTAATAGTAAGTGGTGTTTTGTTTGCATATCAGCTAAAGCTGACTAAAATTTTTGTGCTTACTTGGCAGAAGAAGCTGCTTGTTCTTTATTTTGTATTTTAATAGTCAAACTGTTTTACTTCAGATTTTCAGTATGTCTTCATCCAAAACATAATTCTGAAGCTTTTTGCATTTAAGTGGTGTTGTGCCTTACAGTGGGCAAGTATTTAGTCATGAGAGATGGTTTCTTTCCCCAATGTGAAAATCTGCTGCTCAGCTGTCTTGCTGCTTTCAAACTCAGTGTGTCACACTGACTTCAAAGGCTGAAGCTTGAAATTCTAATACATTACATTCTAATGTATTACATTCCTTCTACTTAAAATATCTGCTTCACTACCTCCATAAAATTGAGTGAATACAAATACAAACCAAGCATTTGTCAGATTAGGATGGAATTATTCTGAGAAAGTCTTCAACCAAGGGGTTTTTTCCCCCCCCCCCCAGATCTCACTTTAAGACAGATAGTTGCAGAGTTTCTTACAAATAGGCCTAGGAAAAAGACTACAAATCAAAAAAGATTATGACAAATAGAATTATTCAATGAGTGCTATCTTAAACAATGTGCAGATGGAAAGTTAAGTGGGGATACCAAACAGCAGCAGTGATAATTTGTGTGTTTTGGATGTGGAAGCTAATCACAGGGGAAACTGCTAAGCAGGGCAGCAAATTGAGCATGGTTGGAGATGATGATAAGAATTAACAGCTGATAGAAAGTGGTGGAGAGCTCAGAGGCAGCCTGGGCTGGAGAGGGGCACTGAGCTGAAGCAGGGAGTGCACAGTGAGCTGGCAAATTCTGCTGAGAAAATGAACAGTTGTATCCTTTCAAGTCATGGGATGATTTCAGGATGCTTCCCAAAGGTTGTAATTGCTAATGAATTGAGCAGCACTCAGCAGAGGTCGTAATTTATTGGAGACAGCTGTTAAGGACTTCACTCTCTATAAAGTCTTAGAGCAGCCAAACTGGCTACCAGCTTGGATATGTGGTATATTTGTGGAGCAAAATCTGCTTGTGTCATTACAGAGATTTCAAAGAAAATTAAATAACCTTTAAAAAATAGTAATAAAAAAATACATATATATATATATATATATATACACACACACACACTAAGTCAAACTAGCAAGTATGTACCCACTAAAAGCAACACTACCCTTGTACATGATTTCACTTGGTGTGTCAAATCCACCTCAAATACATAATTTCACTTGGCATGTCTAATACACCAACAAATGCATTGTTCTAGTTAGTTTTGCTGACTGCATCTGGGGTTTGTTCCTCAGAAATGTATAAAAACTGTGCCCTCAGCACGAAAGGCCACCAAAGCTTGTTTGTCTCTTGAACTGACTGATGGATTTACAGCTCAGAACAGATTTTGGTTTTCTTTTTGCATGGGAGAAGGAAGTAGCTGAATACATGTGGGCACTCAATGGGCACTGGCAGGTCAAAGAGCTGCTGCTTCTTTGTAAAACAAGAAGAGAACAAGAAATGTGGGGCAGTGAGATAAATTAGAGCCTCAGAAGAGAAGCTGCTGCAAGGCAGCTCTAGTGCAAACAGAGCAGGCTGTGCTTACTTTGGAAACAGAGATTTTGTAGGTACAAATTTGATCTGGTACACTTCTGACTGCTCTGCAGTGTGACTGAAATGTAGAGAAATATTCAAATTTATATTATTCATGTATATATGTAAATGAAAGAGTATTTGCCCATGGTAAATTTGAATATGAAAGGGTTATGAAAGTCACTTTCCAGAGCTAGTTTTAACTTCAATGGACATGTTATTAAAGGGAGAATTTTTTAAACTGTTTTATCATGGCCTGTTCAGCACTGCTTTTATAGGAAAGGTTTCATTGGGCACGCCAAACTTTCAGGATGTTAAGCACTGCTTAACAAAAAAGAAAAAAAAAAGAGTTTTCTTAAGTACCAAAATAGCTAACCAAGTTTCCTTTTGTGCTAACAATTGTGTTTTAATTTGATAATGCATCTTTTCTAACAATTCAGCTGATATGTTTCATAGAATATGTATCAAAAGGTCATTTCAAGAGTTGCATTTGAAAGAAATTAATTGAGGGCTGAAATCAAGCATGCTTGAGCAATAAAGTTACCATTTGGAACATCTTGTTCACATTTGCAGTAGATCTTGTTCTTTATTTAGTGAGCCTTTTATTTCTACAGCTATTCCTAAAGACCATTGTATCAAAAATAATAGCTTTGTTCATGAAATTATAAATTATTTGAAGCTATAACTATCAAATTGCTACTGGGAGAAGTTCCATAGCAGCATCACCAGGATGCAGTTAATAACAATTGAATTTGTTGATGCAATTTCGTTCCCATTTCAACCATAATTTCCTCATTAGGTTTGTATTACACCTGTGTTCAGCCTTCATCTTTTAGGAGACTTCAGTTCATGTGCTGTTTTTCCTTTTCCCAGGTGGTTTCTCCCAGTGAGTGGCAGTGAGAATGAATGGACACATATCAAACACCCCTCCAGGTGGATATGGAAGTTACTTCCCTCAAATGAAGTAAGGTTTTGCCTTTGACTTGCCTTTTATGGACAAAATAGTGTTGTACCTCCTTCTTCAGGCTTCCATTTCAGATAGAGCTGTAATTAGTAGGTCCCACTGGAATTATAAAAAGGCTTTTTCTGTAGAAGAAATAACTGTGGAACCAAAGCGACAGATATTTTTGTGTTCACGTAAGGGAAAACTGTGTTACTGCATGGACTCATCTGGAAGAGCAAAATAAATTGCTGTAGCCGTAACATCCTTATTATGTTACTCAGAGAGGCCTTTGTGTGCCTGAGATGTTTAAGGTTAGCTCTGAGTGAATGCATTTTTATGCATAAAAGATGAGGCTGCCTCTCCCATCTGTGAGAACAGACTGTTTCCCAGGAAAGAGAACTGAGCAACTGCTACCTGAAAGTGTTACCTTGCCTCAGATAAGAGGGTGATCCCTGTATCAGGGGCATGGCATAGACTCACTCACAGCACTGATGAGAATTTACCCATCTGATGCCAAGGAACAAGTATTCCTGTATGGAGCAGGATATCTGTGGTGTCTTTTTTTTCTCATTAAGGTGAACTCATATATCACTCATTTTTGAAACACTTGTAATCATAGTGCCTTTTCGTTTGTGTAAGACAATGACAGTCATTTTAAGTTTTTCATTAAAAGCTGTTAAAATTGTTAAAAGCAATAAACACTTGTGTATGCAGGTAAAAAACCCCAAATCCTACCCAATTCTTTGGCATAGTCATGATTATTATTGTTATTTTTTATTATTATAAAATTATTATATTTATTATAGATATAATAATATAAAATATATTTACATAATTTATTAATATATAACATATATAATATTGTATATTATATACATTAATATATTATATAATATATATTATAAAATAGATATTATTATTATTATTATTATTATTATTATTATTATTATTATTATTATTATTACTACTACTACTACTACTACTACTACTACTACTACTATTATTACTACTACTACTACTAGTAATGTGAAGTTTGATACTGGAGTTAAGGTGGTATTTATTTGTATACCACATTCCAGTTGTGCACAAAGTTGTATTAATGCAACAAAAGAGAGCTCAGAAGAACCTGCAGCCCAAGTGAAACATTCTCCCTCATATTCATGGTGTGGAACAAATATCTGGTATCATTCCCTCTGTTACTAATGCTGTAGGTATGTGTAGTAAGGGGAGGGTTTTTTTTTTCAGTGCCTGCCAAATATATCTATATAGAAGTTAACCAGACATGTTTTCTTCCAGTGGCTATGGCTCCCCAACGTTTGCTCAGGCAGAGAGGGAGCAGAATTCAAGAACAAGTGCAAAAGCTCTCTATGGTAAGGTGGCAAAAACTCTTTAAACTTCTGTGCTAAGTTGTTGTTTAAATAGTGATTGTGATGTGGTGGTGGAAATATTTTACACATATTAATCTGAAAGTGTATGTACATACACAAGGGTGTGTCTGTCAACTGAACTGAAAAACAAAGTGGTTTATTCCTACTAAAGCTAACTAGAAAATGCTCAGTTTACTAGGCAGAGGACTCCCACCTGCTCATTTTCCAGGCAGCATTCATCACAAAACTCAGAGTGATCCTATAGCTAAGTTATGCACCAGGGAGAAGGCATTCAAGTGTTTAGCTGTGCTTAAACCCTTGTGGGGTTTTATTTCTCCTGTACCTCGCTCCCTCCCCAGCTTCATCCCCTGCTAGCAGACAAAGCACTTACAATATTTTTTCTTCTTTGACACAAGGATTCCTAATATTCAACCTAAACATTGAATCAATCTAAGTTCAAATTTACTTTGTTTTAGTGCTGTGCTACAAAAGTCAGTTTCTTGACATAGTGCTGAAGGCAGGAACCGAAACTGAGGAAAATTCTGAGCTGATCATTTTAAAGAGTGATTTCTGCATCCTGTGTGGCTCACTCAGCAAACTGATTGCAAGTGTGGACAGAAATAGTAGGTGGCAACAGAAAGCAGCAAGAGGCATTGCAAAAAACTCTTAGCAGATTATTATTTCTTTATGAGAGTTGTGATTTCTTTTTCCTTTTATGTCATCATGATAATTTTTCAGGAGTATATGGTTTGAACAGCATGGCAGTACCTGTGTCCTTTAATCTTTGTGAGCTTTTAAAATATCTCTCTGAGCTTGTTCATATCAAACATTGTGGGGTGGTCATGTGTCAGGAGAAGATGGGGGCAAGTGAGTAAATTTGATGTGTGTCATGGTATTTTTTACTTCCAAAGTACTTAACTGAATTCAGGTACTAAGGAAAATACTTGCCATGGAACTGCTAGGTGGTGGCTCCTGTAAAGGGAAATGTTGTCCTTGGTTCACTTTTGTGGCTGGTAGTTGTATCACAGAATGATAGTTGCGGTTGCCAGGAGCTGAATGAAGTAGAGGAATCAGTTATTTTGGAGCTCCAAGTGGATATGTATTGGCACAGATTTTCAGAGTTTGCAGATTTTACTACTTCTGCTCTGGTTTTTTTTATACATAAAGAAGTAGGGTGTTGCTATCACCACATATATGAGCTGGAGAAAACAAGGAAAGCACCTAAAATCTTTCTCAAATTCAGGGTAATTTTTTGAATTTTTAGCAACAAAGTTACTATTCTGCTGCATCCCATGTTCCTCTTCTTCCTTTGTGATGCTAAAATTTTTGTGCATACTCTCCCAAATGGGCTGAAAAGCAGCTGAGTGATATTGGAATTGTTAAACAGTTTTGAAAATGCTCATAACAAAGTATTATATTTATAATTAATAACTAACGAAATTATTTTATTTGAGAATATGGAGACTGAAATCCTATCAAGCAGGAGGAAGCTGTCTTAGCTTTCTTTTTATATTTGTTGTGCACATATATTTTAAATGTATGTATACTATTTAAGTTAATACAGAAAGCTCATGTGTTTAATAGATTCACTTTTACTGGAAGAAATATATGTAATTTTACTGTAAAAGTCAAATGACTGTGGATTTTTTTTCTTTTACTAAAATGTGAAAACATGAGGTCAGCACCAAATTTTCCATTAAAATGTTCCTTTTCTTGGAAAACTTGAGAGTCAATTGGAGTGAGCCACCTATCCCTGGCTATCAAGTAAAATGATGCCTGGGCTTCTAAGTGACCACTTGATATTGAACTCAATTTCTTCCAAGCACTGTAAAGACTAGATAAAAATAAAAATAAAATTAAGAAAATTAAAAGTAATAATAAAAGTAATAATAACAACAACAGCAACAACGATTATTACTGTGATTATTACTTGTTTTTATATATGTGTATGTTTCTGTCCTGCCTAGGACAGAAACATATGTAGGCATGTTTATGTCCTGGCATGAATTTTATGCCTTTGATGCCATTGCTGAGGAGATTAATGAATATTCAGTCCTTAAACCACCACACAGAAAGTTGGCTATGGTGCTGTGTGAAAGGAGGCTGGAATATTATTGGTGTTACCAATTATTGGTGTTCAGCTATTAATTATTGTTATTATTGGTGTTCAGCTCAAAGCCAGACCGGAGCCATCACTATCTCTAATGTGCCTGTCTGATAGTGAAAACTTCCTTGCAATTGCCTTTTTTCCTGTGCAATAATCCCTTTGTTTTCACTCATTTCCTTCCTGAAATGAGCTGTTTTCTATTTGCATGACAAATCTCTCTCTGAGGCGAGGGAAGGTGCTCTCTGCACATTTTTATGGGGTTTATTTCATCGTTTGCTTCCTGCTCTCTCCATCTGAGATGGGTTTTGGCTCCTGCTGTCATCTGTTGTTCTAGCATTGGCTCCTCCATCTGTCTTGAGCAGTTCTGCCTGTGAGGAGAGGAGCAGCAGTCTCAGGGCTGTGCTGGGGCTTTGCCAGCCCCTGACACAGTGAGGAGCAGCCTCATTCCTCAGGAGGGATGGACCAGGATTTTGGTCCTTGAATTTGGATCACTCTAAATTGTCAGATTATTGTGCAGAGCTGAAAGATGTTGCTAAAATTGTCTTCTCACAGCACATTAGAAAAGACTGAGTATTTTGTGCACTGAGTTTATACTCTGGTGGCTGTGATTTGGAGCTGGAAGTGAAATTGCCTGTGTGTTGTATTTGTAGGGACCATTGTGGCAGGGAGGAATGATGAATCTGACTCCATGTTCTTAGAAGGCTAATTTATTATTTTATAATACTATATTATATTAAAGAATGTTATACTAAACTATACTAAAGAATACAGAAGGGATACTTACAAAAGGCTAAAAAGATAATAATGAAAACTCCTGACTCTTTCCAGAGTCTTGACGCAGCTTGGCACTGATTGGCCAATGAGTCAAAATAATTCACATGAAACCAATGAAACAATCACCTGTGGGTAAACAATCTCCAAACACATTCCACAAGTGAGCACAACACAGGAGAAGCAAATGAGATAAGAATTGTTTTCCTTTTCTCTGAGTCTTCTCAGCTTCCCAGGAGAAAAATCCTGGGTGAAGGGATTTTTCAGAGAAAGTGAATGCCACACCTGGGTACTTTTGCTTTGCTCATATGCCTCCTTCAGAGCAAGAACTGCAGTGTAATAAATTCAATGAAACCTCAAGCAGCTTGTGAAAAATGCCAATCACTTTTTTTTTTAAATTTTAAAAGTTTAATAGTAATAAAATAGTTATAAAAATAGTAATAAAAATAAAAATTTGGACAATTAGGATTTAGGACAATATGAGACAATAAAAACAAAGAGTTATGGACAGTCTGGGTACCTCTTTCTGGGCAAAATAAGCCCAAAAAAGGACCACATTAACAGAGGATTAACCCTTAAAAGCAACAGCCTGTTGTATATTCATACACCTCATACATGATGCATAAATTCCATTCAAACACAGGATTCTGTCTGGTCAGTGTCAGCTTCTTCCTCTTAATCCTAATGGTGTCTTCAGGGCTGAGTGAGGCAGGAAGAAATTTGTTTCTTCTGATAAGAGAGCAATAAATTCTTTTTCTCTGAAAGATTTAGGTGTCCTGTGGCTGCTCAGAGTCCTTTCTTTAAAAAAAGTATCTTACATAACATAGTTTCTATTTTAAGTTTCTATTATGTTATAACCTAAAACTATATTTAACACACTACTTAGGAAAATTAATACAACATAACTTTCTCACATAACACAGATAATATTCATTTGAATAATAAAATACACATTTTTCACAAGCTCACAGGCAGGTAAATGAGTGCACTGAAAGAAGCCATCCACGTTAACATCCTTGCAGTATTTTGGTTCTCAGATTAATTTGACAATTGACTTCTAAACAACACACTTCCTTTGACAGCCACTTCCACACAGCCATCAGAGAGAAGCTCCTGGCATTAATCTCTGAAAGTGATAGTGCTTGCTCCTCTGAAGAGGAAATTTGTTTTGAACTCAAGTTCTGACCTTTGGGTCACTTCTCCTGCACTTTGCCCTGCCTCAAGCTGAGGTGTTTTTTTTTTATTTTTTTTTTGTTTGTTTGTTTGTTTGTTGGTTTTTTTGGTTTTTTTTTTTTGTTTTCAGTTTATTCTTAAAGGGTATCAACCATTAGCCCAATGCAGATAGATGGTAGTAAATTAAGTATTGGGCTTTTCTGCTTGATGATGTGCAGAAATATTTTATGCTGTCACTCCAGGATTCTTGGGACAGATTTTGAAGGACACTCTCAATCCATATCCATGTGGATTGCCATCAGATTTCAGAGCAATCTGCAGTCCTGTTGTTTTGTGTCATGGACTGGCTGGTAGAGTTTTTGACTTGGCTGAAAGTCTTTGGTTAAGAGGTTGCTTTTTGATTTCTGGTGTTTTGGATGCTTTCAAAAATGAAAATAAAATCAGTAGTTTTCAATCTCTGTTTGAAAACAGAAACATGCTCTGTTCCTGATGATTGGCGAATTCAATAATTTCACACAACATGAATTGCTGTAATATCTGTCCACATCTGACATCAGGAAGAGTACTAGTTTCTGTGGATCAATGTTCCTGTTCCTCTGGAAGCTTCAGTAGCTAGTAGATCTTACATTCAGGACCTATAAGTGAAATGTAGATCTTACATTCAGGACCTATAAGTGAAATGTGTTGCTTTTCATTTTATTGCCTTTGTGTTGTGAGAGATCTTATTTTAATCATATTCTTCTGGGTTACATTTGCTATAGATTGTGGTTAAGAATTTAACTTAAGTGTATTCTGCCATGATCCTCTCTTATTTTTTTTTATTATACCAAATGAAAAATCCTTTATCTAAATAGTGTGCAGCATATCAGCAGAGTTTGAGCTAACCTGTTATTAGGGCTGAACTGTACTTTAGGTGGTGGATGTAAGAGCTGCAATGAGCAGAGTATACAGGAAAAAAACTCAATAATTTTGATAGGTTTTTTTAATGTTTTGATAGTTTTCTTCTTCTTTTGATAGTTTTATGCATCATATCTGGAAGTCTCTATTGTAGTATTTCACTTCAGCCTCAATAGGGTCTTCCTGCATGAAGGGACCTGTGAGAGGGTAAGATTGATGGGGAGGATGAGGAGAGTGAAACAGAGCATACAAAACATTATTTTGTTTTCAGTGTCAGGGGTTGACCCCAGCCAGCAACCGAGGACCTCCCCTTTTGCTTCCTCATTCCCCCTGTCTCCTCTCTGCAGCAGAACAGGGGGGGAGAATTGGAAGAGAAAAAAGCAAGAAGAAAACCCTGATGGATCAAAATAAAGATGGCTTAAGGGGTGAAGGAAAGAACAGGGAGGAAAAAGGACTGAATAGCACAAAGGGATTTATTCACAGCCCTCTACAAGCAGAGCAAAGGCCAAACTAACTGGGCAAAGAATCTTTGGAAAGACTACCTGCCAGTTTTATTGCTGAGCAAGGATATTAAACAGTATGGAATATCCTTTGGGTCAGCTGTCCCAGCTGTGTCAGCCTCTTGTGCACCCCCAGCCCACTCACTGGGGCAGCAGAATAAGAAATTTAGACAAGACTTTGACACCATTTAGCCACAGCTAAAATATCCCCATGTTATCCGGTCCAAAATCATCTCCATCCTAGCCAGACCCACTGCATTCAGCACATCAGCAAATTCTGTTGCTCCTTTTCAATAGTAGAGCTTGTGTTACCTGCACTTGAAGTTGGTGTGATAAGGTTTCTGTAAAAGCAGTCAGATTAATACTGATGGGTAATAATCTGTAACTTTGATACGTGAAAGGGTTGAGAGATGGTAACTGCATTTCCTGAAGAATGACAATGGGCATCTCTGTAGGAAAAGAAAAAGTTTTATACAGATGAAAGAAGCTGTGAGAATCACCAGCTGAGATCTCTCTGACTGGGACATGGAAACACAGAGGTGCTGCAGGAAGGAGCAGCAGTCCCTTGTGTCTTCTGTGGAGGACAGAGAACAGATTTGCAGGCTTTTATCAGCTTTTCCAGGAGCTCAAGGAGTGGAGCACTTCAGCAGGAGGGGGTGCAAAAGGGTTTGTGTCCTTTCTGATGGCAAGGGGAGAACTTTTGGAGGGTTGTAGGTGGAATCTGGGACAGGAGCCAAGCACCAGGAGAAAGCAGAGCTTGAAGATTCGTTGTGAGGTGCTGGCAAAAGCCATGGGACAGGGAATGCATTTTAGCTGCCAGTCTTTTCATTTCCTTTCCTTTTTCTTTTTTTCTTCCTCTTTCTTTGTGTTATGTTCATATCATCATGGGGGGACTGTTCTTCCTTCAGTGTGACTCATGCCAGGCAGCCAAGAAAACCATTTCTCAGGGAGCTGTAAGAGAAAGGAGACCCACTTATGAACCATTGGATTGTAAAAGCTTTGAAAAACAAAGGCTGAAGACAAATCCTTCCAACAATGGAAGAATTTTGCCTGATGCCAGGATATGTGTTAGAAGATGTATTTTGATGGGTGAATAATTTCAGGGTGCAGCTGTAGAATCCACCTCCAGATCCTCTATAGTTGTGTTTCAGTCCCAGCTGAAATGTTCTGCTCTGTTCTAAATGATAACTTGGGTCTCCAGCAGGTTCGAATTCTCATTCCACCTGCCTTAAAGAAATAAATTTGTAAATGTGAATTGTTCCCAGTGTGGAATCTCAGTTCTTGTGTCCCTACTTTTTGTTTGTTAACACAAACACTGATTGACTTTAGTTAAATGTAAATTTTATCAAAGTTGTTGTTAATTACAACGTAATAGCAACAAGAACTTTAATAAAATTCACATTTAATCTCACCATGGCAGTATGTGTTGAACACTTTCCATCCTGTCTGGCTGGGAGTGTTGTACTGCTCTGTGGAAGAGGATCTGTTAATCCATGCTGCAAATGGTTTTGAAATTCCTGCCTGAACACAGAAGCAGAATAAGGAGCCTTCTGCAAATTTACTCTCTGCTTTTTAATTCCTTTGGAGCCTTTATATATATATCAGACTTTCTTTGTTTATTTAAAGCAGCTCCAACTGTTACTGTTTGCAGCATTTACAAATTATACAGTGGATGTAAACTTTCTGATGCTTGCTTAATTCAATAGCACAAAACTTACATTTTTTTGTAAGACAACACTCAAAATTGAGTATTTGGTGCATTGTTATTGAAACAAGTAATTTTTTTGTTTGTTTTGTTTTGTTTAAAACATATATTCTTTCTTACTGGACAGTGTTTAAGTATCATTTACAGTCCACAGCAGAAGGCTGCTAACTGATCCCCTTAGAGATGCAAATAATTCTATGGGATTAAACTAGATACTGGTTTTTAATCCCCTTGTTTTATTAGGAACAGATGGACTTTACTTCTTCAGATCATCATCCAAACAAAAAAAGAAAGGTAGCAAACCAGACAGCATTGCTTTACTGGCTGTGTTGTTGGGGTGTGCATGTGTGTGTGTGCTGTGGTTAAAGAGACAATCAGCTGAAAAAAATCATTTCAGCAACATGCTGCAAAAGCAGAAATAGTAGATACAGATGGAATGATCAAAGCTGATCCTCTGCCCTGGGATTTCAGAATAATGCATAATGAAAGCAAGATATCTATATTGAAATATTCACACACCTGGCTAAAATTTCTGATAATTTGTGGTATCCTTGCATTTGACTGTTTGCTCTGCACACTTCCCCTGCTGAAGCAAGGTGAGCAGCTGCTGTACAGGATTAGGATGGCTCTGCTGCCTCAGTGGCATTTGTCACCATGGGAGGGGGGCTTCAAGCCAGTGCTGCATCTCAGAAATTTGGTTTTTTGTGAAAATCACTGAGAAGGGAAGAGAGAATGCTGTGTTTATAAAATGTGACAAATGCTTCCACAAGTGACGTCTGAAAGTGAGGGCACTGCTGTCTTTGCACCTGGAATTCCTGCATGAAGGAGCCCTGGCCACAGAAGGGACCTTTGTAGGGGGGCTTTTATGGACTCCTCACTGCAGATCTCTAAATGTCACAGATCATATGGTTCATAGTATTTAGAATATTTTTTTATTTTGCAAAAGTAACTTAACCTTCCTGTCACCAAAATCACTTTTATTTTGCTTCCACCTACTCCAAGTGTGATGAAATTGATGTATTTCATATGTATGTTTTGTATATTCATCATATGAAAAGAAATCAAACCACCTATTTTACTTGATGATCAGAAATTGAGATTTTTAATGAAATACAGAAAAAAAATTTATCAATTTCCAGAGTTTCCCTAGACCTCTCTTGGCCATGTCACCTACTGACTTTTTCACAACAAAGCTCCTGGTCTTCCAGATCAGGCACTTAAGCAGTTTTAGTGAAAAAAACCCAAAACTTCCAAATGTTGCATTCAATTTTGTTCCACTAGAGTTGAAAAGTGTTCTTCAGTGTTCATCTAAATTCATTATTTTGTGGTGTGGGTGTGTGTTGTGTCTTCATCTTGCTTTTCCCCTTCCTTCCTTTCCTGGTTTAATGTCAATATACTGTACAGAGTAAAATGCACATAATGTTTCTGGTTTTGCAGCATTGTGTTTTGTTAGCTGAAAAATATTCCTGTTTTGAGATATTTTGGTGTGTTTATGTCTATTTCCATGCCTATTTCTACATTAGCAATTCAATGAATTGAATACTTCATGAAGAAATAAAGGATGAGTCAGGTCTTTTATTGTGTGTGTGCCTCTGTCCTCTTGCAGATTTAGCATGAGAATTATTTGTATATATCAGAAAATACTTTTGCTTTCAAGGATGCTCATACAGATACAGTGAGCCCGTGCTAGTTATCATACTGCTGCTACAGTGGCAAGGCAAAGATTTTAATAATCAGCCCTCCCAAGGCAGTGTTTGCAGTCAGAGCACTGCTCCCCTCCAGTGTCCTGCCCCACTGGATGAGATAAGTGGCTTTTTTGGGCACCCACCAGCTCCCTGCTAGCATTGCTGACGTAAAAATGGTCCTTGTGCTGGGCCATGTGGGGGTGGAGGTCTTTTCAGCTGAAATACAGAAATTAACCACAGCTTATCTCCTCTTCTCATGTATACAACTTGTCCAAAGTGTCTCTGAGAGGCAGTCAAGACACCAGGATAAGGCACTGAATGAATAATTATTCTTTCTTTTCCTCCCATCTGCAGAACAAAGGAAGAATTATGCACGAGACAGTGTCAGCAGCATATCTGAAACATCACAGTACCACGTGGAGGTGAGATGAGAGGGATACACCAATTACAGCTCTCAATTACATGTGGTTATTTTTGCCTACATGTGTTTTTTTTGAGGATATATAAGCTTGAAGGCACATTCGTCTTCCAAAATATCCCTCCAGCCTGGGGTCACTTCAGAGCAGATTACACTGAAATGTCTCAAATTCAGAGCAGATTACACTGAAATGTCTCAAATTCTCTGGCTTTGCCACAATGAGCTGAAATCTGGATGTGGAAGGATGTGTGCAAAGTTGTGTGTGGTTTGGCAGGCAGACAGGACTCCTCAACAGGGCATCAATTCCACACCTTGTGCTGCCCTGTCTCTGAACCTGGCTCCTTGCAAAGATGAGGCAGTGCTCAACAACCCTGGCAAGGCACACTGGGTGGTATTTAAAACTAATACTCTGATCAGATCTAATCAGCAGAAGTATCAGAATATTCATAAAGTGCTGAGCATTAAGCCCTCAGTGTCCCAGTGGGTGGAGTACAGGGTGGTTAAATACAGAATTAAATACTCTGCCTGCACTGAGTCTTCCCCAGTGTGAAGAGCAGAGTGTGTGCCTTGCTGTCTTAAGCTGCTTTGCAGAATTACTGCGTGCTGCTCTCATATTTAAAATATTCAGCAGGGTAAGCCTGAGTGCCTGTGTGTAGCCTGCTAAGCACTTTAGGATGCAATGCCTCCTTTTGGAGCCTTACTTTGGCTTTAACTTTCTCTTGCTGCCATCAGACCACTGCCAGGGGTTAAGTCAAGTCTTGCAAACACCACAGATCCTGGGCTCCATTTTGCTGGGTTTTAAATCATCTGTGAATTGTGAGATCATATGCAGAAGACTCCTAATTTCAAGTGCTTCAGTCCTACAATCAGCTTGCAGATGAATACCTGTCTTGGTTCTAATTGCCTGTGTATTATGTGTGCTTTCTTCATAACTGTTTTGGTCCTGTACTGGCATAACAATTAGTACTTGCATTTAGAATCTAAGCATTCCTGGGGAAGCAGCCAGTGCAGAGTTTGTTTCACTTTACTTTTAAATACTTTGATTAAATTCAGCTTACACCTACTTTCTTCTCTGTAATTACCATGTGCTGTTATCCTGTAATAGACGAAAGCACAGTAAATCCTTTTGTATTATTTTTGTTTTTTAAAGTTATTTAGAAGACAGATATGCAGGCATACATTAAATGTGGTTCAGCTTGAATGAGTGTTACCAGATCTTCAATTAGAATGTGAAGGTGGATTTATGCCTGAACAAAACGAAATAATTTTGTGGGTTTTCTTGCACAATTGGCATGCTGAAGGAGAAATTGCCACAGCCATAATGACAGGGAAGCTAGCTGAGGTGAAGTTTGTGAGGCACTATTTAGTTTCCAGGCCATTAACTGAATCTGGAGAATACTCCAAGATGATGGTGAGCAAAAATTGTTACAATTTTCTTCTGTGCTGCACAGAAAAGTGACCAGCCCATCCATAAGGTATCCCTGTCAGATCCAAGCCCATCCTGGTTGCCACCAGCAGGCTGCTGGCAGCTCTGGAAGAGATGAGGACACTCCAGGTCAGGGTGGTGGTGGAGCTACATTGGCAGGGAGCTTCTGGGAAGCCTCTGCTGGCACCTCCTGAATTCAGCTTGCCAAGAGAGAGACAGGTTTTCACTCCTGAAAAAGCTAATTAAAACTCGTGGTTTAATTCTAGCTTTGATACCTGGAGGATGTCAGAATGTGCCTTCAAATCTGACTGCTTACAGTAGTGAGGAAATGACAGTGGGTGTTAAAAAGCAAGCTACAAAAATAAGTTGACTTAAAATGACATTTTGGACTAAACATCCTTCCTCATGTCCTAGAGGAGGGCTCTGCCATATACAAAGGCACTTTTACTCATGAATAATTTGCATTGCTACTTGCTGATTTAAATATTAATTTAAATACTGGCACTCCTGAACAATAGGGAAAATTGCAATAGTAATTTCTTTTAAATGTACATTTTACTCACCAGCACTTGACCACCTTTGTTCTGGACCGAAAAGAGGCGATGATCACAGTGGATGATGGAATAAGGAAGCTGAAATTGTTGGATGCCAAAGGCAAAGTGTGGACTCAAGACATGATTCTTCAAGTGGATGACAAAGCTGTCAGCTTGGTGGACTTGGAATCAAAGGTAGGATCTGTGAGTGACAGTCTCATTTTCAGAGAGAGAGGAAAAGGGAGCGAGCAGAAAAACGATGTATGTGAGACTGAGGATTTTTATTAGCTTATTATCACTTTCCCTTTTTTGCTCATGCAGTTTTTCTGAGATCAGGACACTGTATAGTAAAGTGGCATTTTGTGTTTTCTTCTTTTTTTTCCCTCTTCTGACAGAATGAACTGGAGAATTTTCCTTTAAGCACAATTCAGCATTGCCAAGCTGTGATGAATGCATGCAACTACAACTCAATTCTTGCATTAATATGTAAAGAACCAACCCAAAACAAGCCTGATTTGCATCTTTTCCAGTGTGATGAAATTAAGGTAAGATAATAGTGGAGATCTGCTTGAACTTATTTGAATAGGGGAGATTGTATGATTTGACCAGCACAGTGGATAAAGATAAATGAGTTAATAGAAAATAATTCTTTACTTTTATTCTTGTAAATATGCTGTAAGTTTAATCCACTTATGATATCAGCACTACTTACAGTTAGTAAATCTAGTGTAGCATGTATTGCAAAGGAGTAATCTAATATTTAAGCTGACTCCTTAGTGCATGTTCAAATATATCTTTACTGTAAATATTGGTACTTGGACTCTACAGCTGCTAATTTGAGTTTGCAAATGTATAAAGCTCTGGAAAATGTCTATGGTTTACCTTCACACTTCTGAAAAAAGTGTTGTAAAATAATTTGACTTATCTCAAATTTATTTTATAATCTCCAAAGAGCTCATCTGAGCCCTGAGTCTTACCTACTCTTTCTGCTCTTTTTGTTACTGAGCAATTAAACATTCTCTACATTCTCACCTCTCTGCATCTCTGCTCTGCTGGAGAGATCTTGAAAGGGAAAATATTCCTTGCAGGAGGGGCAAAACAAGGAAAGAGATTGCTTGTCTCTGATGAAAATATTGCCTTCAAGTGTAAATTATTTTTTATTGTATTCTGCAATATTTCTTTATTTCTGAGGTTATAAATTTTAATTCTGTTAGTTACTCTCTGTAATTCCAGTTGATAATTTCAAGGGGATTTCTTAATTCCTTTGTAGTAGTTTGTATTACTGTCTTGAAACAACAGATTGTTAAATCACACTGTGGAACAATTTTGGAATTAGCATGGTGAGAGCAGTGTGAGGATGATTAGTTACTGTGTGATTTGTTGCACAGAATTTGCTGTTTTAAAGGAAAAGTGGGATCCTGTCAGAAGTTCAGGGATTATTGCGTTAAATAATGCAGGGATCCCTTTTGAGGAGTGTTTGGACCCAGCTTCTCATGTGTAGAGTTGGTCTCCCTTCATTTTTGAAGTTGTTCTTCTGTGTAGATATAAAAATGTAGAGTAGCTAAGCATGACTTGGAAGTCCAGTATCTCCCTTTGTTCTGAAGTATTGTGTGATTCTGTGGTCATACCCTGGGCTCTTTCCTTACTCATGAAACTTTTCTGGTTTTGAAAGTTTAGGTCTTTCTCTGTTGGCTTTTTCCTGCTTTTATTTGAAGTTACAAGCAACTCCAGGAGCCTCTGCAATAAAAAATACTTAAAATCAATACTATTTCGGGCATTCTAACATTTTATAGGCAAGAAAAAAATTAAATAGTAAATACCAAGAGTGTTGGATTAATGGACTTCTTTTGGTTTTAAGTTCCTCTGGTCCCCTAAAGTATTTTCTATTGATTCTGCAAACTTGAAATATCCTATCTATTCTATAGTGCAATCCATTATAGCCTGAAAAGTCCTGTAATCCCCTGTAATCCTAAATTCAACAATGTCTTCTGGTCCTAGCAGAAGTCACATATTCCTCCCAAAAAGGTACACACTTCTGCATGGTGAGGGTGCTAGGAAAGACATGATCCTTGCAGAGTGAGCTAGACACTGACAGATTTGGGCTGTGACAGCCTTTGCAGGAAATTAATTTGTCAGCTGAAGACATGTAACAGAGCATTCTAAATCCTGTGAGAAGCCATGACCTATTTAATGCAAGATCTATTAAAATAATACTTTAGACATGCATCAAAATTTCACTTGTGGGGCCACTGGTAGAGGCAGGCTGCACTTGTGGAGTGTCAGGAAGGTACAGATTAGGGAATCTTGTGAAAAATTCATCTTCTGTCACATCAAAGAGAAATTGGAGGCTGTCATTATTTCTAAAAGGAAATTGAATCATGACAAGTTACTCTCTTAATGCTTATGCTGCTGCCATCTATAGTAGTTTTGCTGCTTCTATATTTAGTAGATTTTCTTTTTATAGTCCAAGACAAACAAAATACTTGAGACAACCAAAAATTATGTATGCAGAGGGAAAAAGTAGCTTATGCAATAGTGGTTGACTTGAGATAATTACAGCTGTTCAGACAAATTTGGTGTCTAGATGATGTTCTTGTGTGATGATAATGCTTGATGCTGGAGTAGTGACAAAAATACCAACTCCCAGATTTTATTCTGTTCTTTTTTGTGGTTTATGCAAAAAATAATTTGTCCCAGTGCTTTTAAATAAATGAGATTTGATCAGGTATTCTCTGTCTAAAGGTGAGATATTTATTTCAAAGAGTAGCTGATTCCTGATGTTTCCTGCTCCTGTCTCCTTAGGCTACCCTTATTCATGAAGATATTGAAAGTGCAATCAGTGACAGCAAAAGTGGGAAGCAAAAGAAGAGGCTTGAGACACTGAGGTAAGAATCCAACTTCTTGGCAGTGTATAGGATTATCAGTGTCACAGCATTCAGAAGCTCTCCAGGTCTGCCTGCTGTCTTTTGGGGTTTTGTGGGGGGCTTGAGCTTTTTTCCTTCTAGCTAATAATATACTTCCAAAGCCATGTGTATTAAAGCCATCTCTTGCTTTAATAATTTTCTTATGTTCTGTTCAATTTATAGTGTCAGTTTTACCTTTCCCAGTTCCACCTTTGTGATAGGAACAGCTGAGAGCAATTCCACTTGCCAGAGAATGTCATTGCATGTCTCAGCTCTGCATATGGGTCAAGTAGTTCAGAATTTAAATTAAAAACCAGAAATTCCCCATATCTCTAAGTAAATAATATTATGCTAAAAGGTTTTGGGACCTGAAGATGTTAAATAAAACAGCAACTGAAGATTGAATAATCTTCCTGCCTGCCTGTTTAATGATGCTGAAGACTTCTTGTTTCCCTGGTAGCAAAATCTCTGCCAGTTGGAAAATGTGAGGGAAAGAATCTGTTGGGTTCAGAGAAGATTAATACAGAAATGAGAGGTAGCGAACAGAGGCATAAAAGCAAAGGCACAAATATATCAGAAACTGAATGGTGATGGTAGTAGCTTGTTAGAAATTCAGTGTAACTGATGCTGATAGTATCTCTCAATAATAATTGTGCTCAGATAGATAACTCTCTGCTGGACAAAAATTAGAATGAATGTATAATGGTTCTGGATACCTGTTAAATTCTCATGTACAACGTACAAAGATTTCCTATAGCAAGGGGCACTCCTAGAAAAACAAAAGAGACCCTGAACTGTGTCTAATTCTATTTGCAGGTTTAAAATTAAATAAATAGACTTTACCATTTATGGGACTGTTGCAAGCCAGGTAGAAGCACTGAGAGGCAATCCAGAGGGACTCAAACACATTCGATGTGCTGGGAAACTAATGAGATTTAATTGGCAAAAGAATGTAGGTCAATACATCTGTTGGGACAAATAATCTGAGATATCAATCTCTGAGGGCTCTGAGGCCCAGAGGTCAAACGTGGGTGGCAGCTGAGTGCTGGCTCCTCCTTGTTGGCTCATGTGCCTGCAGGGTTTGGGTCACAGGGAGGGACCCTCCTGCCTCACTGAGCCTCTGAGGCATCATTGAGGCGCTACAAGGTTGTTGAGGAGTGAAAGGGGACTGGAGGAAGGAAAGGCAAAAGAAATTTATATATTTATTTATTTATTTAATTTTAAACTTAAAAATGATTATTTATAATTATTTATTATGATCATTTATTATAATTATTATTATTGTTATTATATTACTATTATTATTATTACTACTACTGCTGCTACTACTACTATTTGCTGTTCAAAGTCCAAACAACACTTGATGTTTTGTGGTCTTGTTGAATGCTGTGAACAAGATGAGTTTATAAAAGGTGAATTTAAGGTGAAGAACTAGTTTTTGAATAGAGCTCTGGGAAAGGAATGGGGGATATGTATGACAGGAGCCACTGCGATTTTTTTTGTCTGTTGTTATCAACAGACTGAAGAATGAATTCAAACACCCCTTTCCTTACAGCATTTAAAACTACAGTAAGAACTGGAAAATTGCAGGTAGTGCAATCCATGATATTGATGTGTTTGTATTGAGAGTGGAGGAACAGACCCCTGTTAGAGAACAAATCAGCCAGTGAACTTGGTTTTGTTGGCAGGGTTTTAAGCAAAAGGTGGTTGACAACTGGCCAGACTTAGGGGACCAGATACTTGATTTGTCATGGCTGAAAGGTAGCTCCAAACCTTCCAATTTCCTCTCATACAAGAGACAAGTCCCACCCTTACAACTGCACAGGCTGGTAAAAATGCCACTCAATAATGCCAAGGCACTGAATTTATCCATGTGAGCTGGCAGGTCTCCTCACGTTCTTTGGCACTGCTTGGGGACTTCCCAGGAGACAAAGATTTGCTCACTCCCTGGTGGAGTGGGTTTCCTGGAGTGGATTTGTGCTGTGTTTAACTTATTTACACATCATGGTCTGGAGTTTAACATATTTACACATCTGGCTTGCTTACTTGGCAAGCCCATATCATGCTGTGCAGTCCTTGTGAAGCCTCCTCGATTCCTCTGACCCAGCACTGGAGAACAGAACTTTTATCCTTCCAGTGTCACTCGTGGGCTTTCTCCTGTCCCTCTAGGATGATCTCCAAAGCTGACAGTGCCATTCCCCCACCCCCTCGGGCCCCTGCCCCCGTGCCCCCGGGGACCATCACCCAGGTGGACGTGCGGAGCCGCGTGGCAGCGTGGTCGGCGTGGGCCTCGGAGCAGGGGGACTGTGAGTATTCCTGGGGCTGTGCCACACACAGTGGGGCCTGGAGTGGATTTTTATGGTGCTTGCTAGCAACAGAAGGAGTTTGGAAAGGCCACGTTCACGATGGCAGGAGTGGTTGGGCAAGGTCAGCCCTCTGCCCTCGCTGCGAGCAGATTTTCCCAGTTGAGTTTGAAATGCCCCAAGCCGCTGCTGCCTGATCTGGGGACAAAGATCTGCCATAATCTGATTTGTCATTTCCTTGCATTTACCCATTTTCTGGATCTCTGTTCAGGGCTGCTTTTACTTGTGCTGGGTGAGGGTTCCAGATTTTGATCTGGGCTATTCAGTGAAGACTTTAAAATACTTGTGCAATAAACTTCATTTATGCAGTTAAGTAGACTGAAAGCAGGTACAGAAGCTTTTTTTTGTGAGCCTGGACAGGATCAGGCATTAAGGTGCAAAATTTTCAGCCTGTATGGAGTCCTTGCAAAGGGAATGGCAGAGTTTTGTCCATCTTTTCTTACAGTAGTGTAATTCAAAGCATAAACTGTATAGAAATTGTTATGTACTAATATATTAATCCCATATATATGCATGTCTTATTCTCTTCTCCCCTCTTTGCAGATGAAAAGCACAGACAATACCATGAGCAGGAAGAAACAGCAGAGATGATAGCAGCCAGGATTGACAGAGATGTTGTAAGTGAGGAGCTACAAATGATGCTGCTTCATGTCTGTGAGATTTTGCAGCTCTCCTTTGTGGGAAAACCTTTCTCCACATGGGAAATTCAGTTCTGCAGAAAAGCTTTCCAAACAGCCTCTGCTTGTTGTGGTAGTTCTAAAATGAACGGGTGACAGTTTCTTTTCTTAATATTAGTTTTTAAAAGGAAAGAAAAATATACTGAATGTTGGTTAAAAGTTTTCTGCTGTGAAGAGATGGAAGTATAAATTATAATTTTTGAAGTAGACTGACTTCAGCAAACTATGGAAGGATAAAAAATTCCATCAATTTAGCAGGACTTGGGTATGTGTAACATCTGTAAAAGAAACATGGTCATTTCAGAAGACAGGTGGACCCTTTTTATTTTCAACTTAAAGCATTCCTGTATATAACCAACAATATTTGGCATGTTCTATGGTATATGCAGGATCAAATATTGCCCCATGTGTCATTTGTAACTTTCTACTTCTCCACTCTGCTGTTGCCCTCAGCAACACCAGAGAGTCCTGATAAAAGCATGTTGGGACCTGCTGGGTTGGTGTCTTTGTGTTTTCCTCTGGGGTTCATTCATTCTTCTCCAGTCACTCTTTGAAATCAATTCTTCAAAGAGCACTTCTCCACAAACAGCTTAATTTGTAGAGAGCTTCACCAAATAGTTTAATACTTAGTACAAAAGGAGATTATGAAGTTATATTCTTTATGAAAATGCTGTCCATTCAAATAATTTCAATTTTTTTTGTGTGCTCTCAGCAAAAATGTAATATGGAAGTGTAATTGCAATCTGAGCTGAACTATCTTGCTACACATAATTAAAAAACTTCCAGTGGGCCTATGTTTTTAAAAAAATTAAAATTTAAAATACTTTACAGGTATTTAAAAACTGTATTTAAAAATTTAAAAACACAAGGAACCTAAATATGGAATGTTCCAGCATGGACTTTGTTCCAAGGATGCTGTTGGTGTCTGGGAGTCTGGATATTTCAATTTCTGGAGTATTTCTGCTATAGATTCTGTAGAGTGCCAGTTACCTTTCTTTTCTCCTACAGCAAATTCTGAACCATATTTTGGATGACATAGAATATTTTGTTACCAAACTGCAAAAAGCTGCTGAAGCATTTGCTGAACTTTCAAAGAGGAAGAAAACTAAGAAAAGTAAAAAGAAAGGACCTGGAGGTAAGAGTTGATACTGCACATACTTCTGTTTCTCTCAGGACCATTGAAGGAACTAGGAAATGTCTTTTTGTGTAGTTTTTCTTAATCAGTGTAGCAATTTTCTCTCAATTTGAGCACAAAAGTTCCTGTGCAGGATATGCTTAGAGGGAAATCTATTAAAATTAATTGCTTGAAATGAGTGGGGAATGACTAATTAGAGATGTGACCACAGAAACGCTCCTGCCTTGGTTCTATATTTACAAAATTCTGTAAGATGGCAAATTTATTATGTATTTTGTTGTTTGCTATATCTGGAATGTTTATGGAAGCTATAGACATATAAATGGGTGTATAAAAATCTCATTTTTTTCACCAGAGGGTGTTCTTACTCTCCGTGCAAAGCCGCCTCCTCCAGATGAATTTGTTGACTGCTTCCAAAAATTCAAGCATGGCTTCAATCTCCTGGTAAGTGATAGCAGCTAGTCTGAGATGTGAGATTAGACCAGGGCTGGCCACCTCTGGGCTAGCTTGGCCTCTGAGCTTTGGGATGCTGCTGCTCAGGTTCTCCACACATTGACTAGATGAGCATGTTTGGTGTTCAGCATCATTGTGTTTCTTGCTTTCCTGGTTCTTGAAAGCCTTTGACTTGGGAAATTTGATTTTGAGTCATGAAAGGATTCCTAGGAAGGTCTGTGGGGCCTCACAGCTCTGTTGTGTGTTTGCCAGCATCACCAGCTGTGGCCTTTGATTTTATTCAGCCATGCCCATCAGACTTGCTGTGCTGGTTGCCATCATTACCCAGGATCTTCCAGCCTCAGAACGTTCCATCCAACAAATTTCTCTCTCTTTAGAGGTTCTCAATAAGCAGAGATGATAATTCAAGAGCTTTCTGCTGGCATCTCCTCCTCTGCAAGTGGCAGTGTCCTGTTCAAGGGAGGCAGCACGTGGGGCACCCTCACAGTGTTAAAGTTCTGACCTTAAGGGATTGCTGGTTTGAGGGAGGATACGTATCCTGGAACATGCTCATCTTTCTCAGTAAAAGATGTAATGTCCAGGGGTTTTTTTTCCATTCTTTTTGCTACATTCTGCATTTAATTAGTTTTTTTTACTCAAGAACAATTTGTGCATCTTTGAATCTTTTCTGTGCAGAAGAAGTCACAGCTCTTGTTTGGATGCTCAGCAACCTGGGACCTGGTTCTGGTGTTTCTTTTGAGGAGTTGTGCTGTGCCAATGCTTTAACAATGCTTTAACAATGCTTTAACAATTCTTTACTTCAGCATCTTTGCAGAAACAGCAAAAGCCTGAAGTTTGTACTTTGTGTCAGTCAAGGAGAACTGTATAAAATGAAGAATCTGCTTTAAAAAGAAAAGGAGTAGCTAGAAGAATAAAATTTTCAGGTAGAATAGAAATTGTTTTAAAGCCTCATGCTGGAAGCTTCTAGAAATTCCTACCATCTGTCAAAAAGCTTTAGATAGACTGGGACTGGGTTGTTATGGCTGAGGAACAATGTTTAGGAAGTTATTAGAAGCAAAATCACATCCTCCTCCTTTCTTCATTTGGAGGGACAGTTGGATGTAAAAGCAGAACAAGGGCAGCCAAAAGCAGTTTGAGGAACAGATGGCAAGATGCAACAGAAACTACTACAACTCTTTAAAGCACATTTGGGCTTCTTATTTCTGGAGCTCACAAAGCCAATGGGTGATCAGTATATAAAAGAAATTCTCCAAGAAGGTCTATCAGTGAATTTAAATGGTATGGGGGTTTTAGAATTTTTTTTTTTTAATGGTGGTGTTTGCTCATAGCTGGATTTGATGATCTCAGAGGTTTTTCATAGGAATATCTTATTATAACAGATAAAGTGATAGAGGAAGTTCGCTATTGATAATGTGATAGTGATGGACTGGCATGGAAAAATCTCATATATAAAACAAATCAGAACAAAATGTTGATGTAATAGAGATTCCTGGGAGACGGACATCTGTGTTCAGTGTGATCAACCAAGCAAATGGTAAAAGCCATCAGGGAAAAAAAGACAACAGAACATTAACAAAGAGCATCAATATGCCATTATGCTACCTGGCCTGATATTTTTGGCAGTGTAGCAAAATTGAAGAAGTTCCAGAGTGGACAAGAATGCTTGGAGGAATTACTTCAGCTTGGAAAAGACCAGATTTAGGAACAATGTAATAAGTCTGCAGATGGTTATGAGCATTGCTAGAAAAAGTGAGCTGAGAAGGACAATTTAGTTTTATTTGGAAAGTTTGCAGAACACTACTGAAAGTAAGAGGTGTCAGATTTCCAAAGGAGATGCCTCTTCACAAAACATGTCATTTGGTTGTGGAACTTCTTGTTTTGCACAATAGGTGCTAAAATATGCATGGAGTCAGGAGCAGTGGGATGGATGAACACTTGCACTTAGTGGGTGTTGCAGGCCAAGCACTGGGCTTAGGAGGACCGTGACCATTCTAATATGAAGTATTTATTGTCTTAACAGTCAAATGTTTTTTAAAATGTACTATTTGTTTGATTCTTTCAGGCCAAGTTGAAGTTCCATATCCAGAATCCTAGTGCAGCTGATCTGGTCCATTTTCTCTTTACCCCACTACATATGGTAAGGTTTTACAGTTTTCTAAGTGCTTCCCTTCAGAACTCTTGTATTTATATGCTCTGCAGCCTTTTCAATGATAACAACATTGAAATGTTTTGTCCTTGGACAATAAGTAAGGAGAAATGTTTGTATCTCAGGATGAGGTTTCCTTTAGAAAATAATTTATATTATTTTCTGCACATTTTCCCTTCTATTAAATGTATTTATTTAAATAATCTATAGCCTCATGTTACACTTTGCCATTATAATCTTTAATTAACAATAAAAAATTGAGGTTCTCTACATAATGCAGGAGGAGAGTTGGAACCATATTTAATGGTAGTATGTGAGGCTTTGATCAGTAAAGCAAAAATAACATTGACCAGAGTGTGTCTGAACAAAAAATGGTTGGTGACCAGAACAACAGCTCTCCAGCAATAAATAGTTTATTTAATTTATGTGACATCAAGACACACTGTTAGATTCTCAGAGGGGTTTTTACTTCTGGGGGGTGTTTTTATGAGTAATGACTGTTACCTAGCAGCACTGTAGGTAACATAAATTCGCAGTTACCTCCTTACTGACAATGTGTGTTTTCCTGGCATGATTTTAATCCTTGGGTTTAGGTGGTGCAGACAACAGGAGGGCCAGAGCTTGCCAGCACAGTGCTCAGCCCCCTGCTGACAAAAGACACCATAGACTTCCTGCGATACACTGTCACCAGTGAGGAGGGACAGCTGTGGATGTCCCTGGGGGATTCGTGGACCAAAGCCAGGTGAGAAAAAAATCTTCAGGTTTTAGAGAATCTTCAGGCTTTTTAGAATTTTCTCTAAATTTTTTAGAATTTTTTAGATTTTTTTTTCTAATTTTTTAGAATTTTCTCTTAATTTTCTCTAAAAGTTTATCAACAGGGTCTTAACCAGGTTATCCAGTCCCCCAATAAATTCAATAATACTTTGGTAGGATTTGGACTCTTGAGAACTGTTCTTTAAGGGTTTTGGAAAGGAACTCTCTAGCTTTGCTGGGATTTGGGATCCCAAGGAGAGACAAAATGCATAAAGAATTTTTTTTTTTTTGTCAGTGGTATCCAGAACCTCTTGACATAATCTTCTGTAGTATCTTTTTTCTGAACTGTCCCTTGCATGTTTCCAGTTATTTTCACCATTATTTTTCCAGCCCATATATCTGGACTTCATTAAAAAACAATTTGGAGATGCAATAAAGAGTGAGACAATATTAAATAATAGCTACAAATGTCTGTTTTCAATTTTCAATAATTATGAAAAGGTAAAAATTTGAAATGTCTTTAGTTCTTGAAATGCATCATAATGCTATGAAAATGTTTGTAATTATAACACAAATATTTGTTGACTGAACTGTGCCACATGTGCATACCTTATGCATTGCATTTAATGGATTCACTGTTATGATTTATCTCAGCTGAAAGTTAACTTCTTTATTTGAAGAAATAAAAGTTAATTTTTTATTTGTTGGGTTAAAATTCTGTAGTTTGAAATTCGGTGAATTGAACATGCATAAGAAAAATATTAAATTAACTAACTGCATTTTGACTATAATATGTGGCAGATAAGTACATTTGATGATGATGAAGTATGCAATCACTTGGGCTGGAAATGCAGCATGTTTTTTGTTTCTTTTCATCCTTGCTCTTAAATTTCAAATTAGAACACAAATGTCTACCAGATGGATATTTTTTTACTAATTATTTTATTAATTATTTGGTTGATTGAAATCTGTAGAATGTAAGGAAGGCTGCATGGAAATGGCAAAGCAATGGGCTCCTTGTCTTGGGAACTACTCCATTTGTTTAGTCCATCCTGAAAAGAGGGAAATGGAGAGAGAAATGGGTGGTGTTTGGTAGTGAAGAATGAAGCACTTAATGTAGTTGGCTGATCTGTGCACATTAGAATTGATGGTGAGATTGATCTCAGTATCCAGAGGTACCCTGGGGTGGGATGTAGCAGGAGAGGGGAATGATAAAATCAGGGATTACTGACCAGCCCTAACAGGCTAGGAATTGCACACTGCTCATGTGACTGGCACATTTGTCCCTTGATTTTGGGCAGTGTCAGCAACGAGCCTGTTAAAAGACTGTGATGTACATTTCTGTTTCTGCTTCTACTGTGAAGACACAGCAATTTATATTGTGGGACAGATATGCATGGTGCAAAAGCAGAGTAGGACAGCGTTAATTTAGGTATTTGGTATTACAACAGAGATTATCTCAGAGGTGTTTCATAGTGGAACTCTGAAAAGTAGTACAGTATTTTATAAATATTAATCTGGACCATAAAACAGCCAATGTGATGATAATTCTTGTGCCCTGGAGCATGTGGGGTTTATGTCTGTAAATTTATTGTTTGGTTTTTTTTGGTTTTGGTGTAGCTAGGCCCCCTAGGCTTCCATGTTTCATACCTGCTTCCAGGTGTTCTTGCAATGCTGGCTGTTTCTCTGGAGTCTTCTGTTTGTGCTTTCACAGAAATAGTGCATTGCAATATTTCCCCCACGTCTCAACATTAAAACAAGTCCTAGATTTGTTTTGATTGATTCTTCTAGTACCCATCTTTGCTATAAGGTAGAAGTTTGCTGTGTTTAAGCACTGATGTGTCCTTACAGAAGCAGCAAACTCCTTCTGCAGGGCACTGCAGGGAGGATAGCTGAGGTAAATAAATGTGTTCTGCTGATCCTCCCTGTTCTAGCATGATTCTGCCTCTACTACAATCCCAGCCTCTCCTCTATGCTAATAAAAATACTGAAGCATTTCAATTTCTATAAATTGGACCTTATTAAACCAGCATTTGTGTGGCCCTTGACACAGACTTGTGATTTGCTTTTCCCACAGAGCTGAATGGCCAAAAGACCATTTTATCCCCCCGTACGTGCCCCGTTTCAGAAATGGTTGGGAGCCTCCTTTGCTGAACTTCATGGGAGCTCCAAAGGAGCAGGAGCTCAACCATTTGGCTGAGTCTGTGGCAAACGTGGCAGAGCAACAGAGGAAGCAAGAGATGAAAAGACTGTCCAGTGAGGTAAGTTACTGCAGAAGTGTGTATCACATCACATATGTGCTTGTGATAAAGTATGACTATTTTCCCTAGTTAAAATCCATAATGATATTAACTATTGCTCATTTTTTGCACTTTTTCATGGACTATAGCCATATTCAGTGAAGGTATGACATGCATGAGCTCTTGCAATAGAGTGATAATTTTCCTCCATTACTGTTGGCTGGCCTAGAGCTTTGTGGCTTGTGTTGTACATCCAGAACAGAAGCTCTGAGCAGTTTTTCTGTGCAGGGTATTTTAAAGCAGCTCAGCCATTGTTTATAAGTTGTGTTGCTGTGGTGACAGCTGAGAGATGACACAGCCCTTGCCCCAGAGATCTGCTTTTCTCCAGAGCATCCACTACAATATTAATGCAGTGGCACGACTCGGGATAGAAATTCTTTTATTCTCATCCTTTTGATCTCCGCGTTTACCAACTTGAAATGCAGAAGTTATTAACTTTTCATGGCAGAACTGTGAGCACCTGAGGATGGGGGTGTGGTATTTGCTGAGTCCCCAGGACAAAGGAGGAAATTATTGAATCTGACTCCATGTTCTTAGAAGACTAATTTATTATTTTATGATATTATATTATATTAAAGAATGCTATACTAAACATTACTAAAGAATGCAGAAAGGATACAGACAGAAGGCTTAACAAGAATGATAATGAAAAACTCGTGATTCCTTCCAGAGTCCCAACACGTGATTGGTCATTAAGGTAAAACATTTACATGAAGCAAATCAAATAATGACCACTTGGTAAACAATGTCCAAACCACATTCCAAAGCAGCAAAACACAGGAGAAGCAAATCAGATAATATTGTTTTCATTTTTCTCTGAGGTTTCTCAGCTTCCCAGGAGAAGTCCTGGCAAAGAGGATTTTTCAGAAAATATGATGGTGACATGAAGGAATGCTGACAGGGCCCCTGGAGGGGGGCTGGATGGAGCTTAGGGGAGGATGGCACCAATCCATTCTCTTTTTGTTCCCTTTGTGTCTTGCAGCCTCCTGGCGTTCCCGACTACCCCCCGGCGGATGGGTATGCATTCAGTAACACGGTGTACAAGAGAGGGCCTCTGCTGGACCAGGGGGCAGCTGTGGCTGCCTTTAAGCAAACTGTTAGCCGACATGTAGATAGGTAACCCTGCCCGTGGTGCTGTGGAAAACTGTCCCCACTTCTTGGCTCTTGGGGTGGCGGGGTCTGCGACTGCCTCTGGTCGTGGCATTGTGTCTGCTGGGGAAGTGATTCTGTTTAGCAGTGCTTTTCCTTACCTGAAGTGTGTCTTTTGGACTCTTTTTGTATAATTTCTATAAGATATCCTGGTTTTCTGTGACGTTAAATTGCTGCTTTTGTCAAAAATGATGCAGTGGAGTTCCAACCCAAACTGCAAGCACAGAATCCACCCACTTCGGTTCAAATTTTAGTTCTGATTTGTTTCATGTTTAAATACACTCTTTGCTCTTTTCAGAATTACAAAGAATGACAAGTCTGCTCTGAGATTCACCTGTCCTTGGTTTGACTGATTGTTTGATTTTCTTAGTTGCTCGCTTAGTGTTCCATCATCTCCTGCTTTTTATTTTTCTGGGCTGGTGTAGAAATACCCACTTTCAGAACAGTGACACCTTGTCTCTTCCATCCTCTTCCAAATCTTACAGAAAATACTCTGAAATGTTTGCATAGCAAACAGTGTCTTTTTGCACATCCTCTTTCACCCCCTTCATTTTATCCTAAAACTGAATAACTTGACAAGATGATATGCAGTGATCCTTGGCCCTTGTCTCTGGGGAGAATTTATACCAGCACAGACTGTGGAGGCACATCAGTAAAGAAGCATTGAAATTGCTCTCCTGTACCAAATCATATTCCATATGTACTATATGAAATGTATTTTGTTTTATGAGCCATGGAAGATGTTTAAGCTAAATTTTGAGGATCAACTTGCTGGTTAAAGCATCCTCTATATATACATACATATATTTATATATATATATATACACACATATCCATATCCTCAATATATATATAACTCTTTTGATGAAAACCTTTCCAGAATCCCTAGTTTCGAGCCATGTGCTAAAAGATCCTGTTTTTAATCTGCATGCAAGCAACTTCCCATGTGGTGTGCAGTGTTGTGCAGGTTGAAGACACAATTAATTTCTCTGAACTTTGGATTTATTCTTCATGGCAATAGCAGCAGAGTAGTCATCTCTTAATTGTTTTCTCAAAGTTGATTGCCTGTTGCAATCTTGTCCCGGGACCATTTATTTTGAAATCTAGATGATCTGCACTCTAAATTCCTTTCCCTTACCTGTAATGTGGTAAGACCTGCTTTGTCCTTCCAGAGTAAGAATATTCCATGCAAAGGTTTTTGACTCCACTCCAGTTTTAGAGACAGAATCTTACTGCATTGAGCGGTTGATGATATCAGGGTGTCTGGAACAGAAAGAGTTATCCAAGCCTCCTTTGTGGCAGTAAAGAGGAATGGGTGATCCTAAGAAGCAGTTCATGAAAGGTCAAATTAAGTCTGGAATGCTGTGGAATGAGACCTGCTGTAGTGGTGCCTGCTTCTCACCACTGATGTAAGGCATGCCTCCCTTGGGTGATGCAAATAAAGTGTCAGAGTCTTAGACTTTCAGTGGATATTAGGTATTTCAGGGACTCTGATGCCACAAGAGCACTGAATAATTTTCAGCAAGTTTTGTGCTGTTTAAAAGCAGCAGTTTGTTGCTGTGGAGTTTGGCCTTCACTGTCATCTGAAGAAAAGCTCTCTAAAAGTCTGTGCAACCCTCTAGGCTCTTGAGCAGGGTACAGTGAAGAGCTGAGGCCTGAAATTATGGTATGTCTGATAGACAGTGAGAAACACAGAGGAGGATGGATGGAGGGAAATGATCAGAATATTTGTGCCCAGAGTAAACTGACTCATTAAGCTGGGTTTGAAGAATTAGGCTCTCTTCAGAAGCATTCATCCATTGTCTGGCCCATGTTCTGGGCATGTTGCTGAGTTGAGTAAAACTAAAATGTGGACATTTTTAAAAGTTCTTCCTGAGTTACATTTTTGAAGTATTCAGGATAGTTAGGTGTGTACAAAACAGGAAGACACTGTAATCGAATAGAATAGTGTAATGATTTTTTAAAGGCTGCCTGTAAGTAAAATTACTGTCAGAGCTACATTAGTCATATCTCTGAGAAAGAAAATAAAAATTATATTAATTTTAGGGGGGTAGAAGGAAAAATTGGTATTACACATTGTTCAGCCTCATAAAAGCTATTCTGCAGGCTGGGGGTCATCCCCTGCTTTTCACTCTCTCCTTAAATACTGCAAGTGTTTTCTCTTTCTTTCAAAATAATCTTTCAATCTAAATATGATTTTCCTTGGTTCTGCTCTTTAAGTCAAGTGAGACAGTTCTCCACAGCCATGCAGTAGCCAGGTAGCTGCTGGATTGCTCAGGCACACCTGGAACCCAGAGTTACACAGCAGCAGCAGCAGCAACCACCTTGTGACCCTGTACACAGCATTTCAAGCCATGGATTGCTTCATGTTTTAATTAGCTGTTTGGATTTATTTGTTTATTTTTCTATGTATTTATTTGTCTGTTCATGTGGGATTTTTTGTTTGTTTGATTACTTTACTGTCCAGTATGAGTTTATGTTGTTGGGTATAATTTGCAGCATAAAGTTACTGGACTGTGGAAGTGTATAAAGTGTGCAAGTGTATAAAGTTACTGGGGGGGGGTTGGAGCTGTTTAGAGTGGGCTGGGGACTTCTCAATTGAAAAGTGTTTTGTAAAGAAAGCAGTAGCTCCATAACCAAAGGCACTCTGGAGAGCTTTTCCTCATGGAAACAGAGAGATACAGAGCTTACTGTGGTGTGCCTTGTTCTACAATGAGTCCTGTGTGTAAGAAGTTACTTCTCATTCTTAATTGATAAAGTAACTTGAAGTTGTTAGAGTTGATGGCATCTTATGGTCAATTAAAAAAACTGATCAACAATAGGTGAACATGTTTTAGAGTTTAACTCCATTAGTATTGATGGCAACAATTTATTCATCTATTATGTATTTGAAACAATCTGTGATGAACACTAGAAATACAATTTCATACAAAGCCCAAGCTATCAATTATATCCTAAGTATAGTCATTTGTTTATCTAGCAAATGGCTGTTTAACCTTCTGTAGGAAAACAAACTAAATATAGAGTACATGTTTATTTTGAAACAATAGCACCTGCTAATCTAGGTTGTTATCATACATCTTGCAAGCAGTGAGCTAATAAAGATTAGCAGTTCTTGAGGTCTGTGTATTTCAGCCACCTCTTTATTTTGTTTATTTGTACTTTTTTTTTTTTGGGCACTTGAAACAGTGTATTATGAATAGGTAGTCCTGCAGCAGCACCATATTATGGCTGAGGTTTTTGTTTTAAAAAATGTTTTGCAGGTTATTCGAAGAGGACATTTTGAGTTTTTAGTTGCTTGACTGTCTCACTGAACAATAGCCTGATCTTTGCTTTGCAGAAACTATGAAGCACACAATAAAGCACAGAGCAAGAAATATGCCAAATGCAAGTACGAATTTGTGGCAAGAAACAACAGTGAGCTTTCTGTCATGAAAGAGGAGATTGTGGAGGTAATTTTGTTTGCAAAGACAACACACAAATTTCTGGTGATACTACTCAAAGCTGAGGGTACCTTTCCTGTGGACAGTGTGGCTTTCCTTAATATTTGCTTCAGTGTGTTTGACCTGTCTGCCTCAGTATGGAAAGTTCAGTTAATTTGTTTTGCATCAATTTTGCTGACTTAGGAAGGGTGCTTTAGAGATCTGTGCTCGAAATACATTTGTGTGTTCCTTCCACCTTCTCTAGTGTTGCTTTTAAATATTACATAGTGTTTAAATAACTATCTGTGTACACATAGAGCATATTGAAGGACTGTTCTTTCCAAGAGGATGTGGCACCAGGAAAGTGAGATACGTTTGGAAGGGAGGGAGCAACAAAGAGAGAAAATGCTGAGTGTGAGAGTGTGGGGCAGGCAGGCAGACTTCTGACTGCTCCAGGCCATCCTTCTCCCATTCCCTGTTTACTAAGTGTTGTGTCTCCAAATTTGTGCTCCCCCAGAGCTGCCTTTACTTGGATTATTAGTAATTATTTATTCCTGTTGTCAACAGCATGTGGGTTGTGGAGATAGCAGCATCTCTGTGCAAGTATTTTTGTTTTGTTCCACAGTCTGATCCTGCACATTCCTGACTTTTACAGAACTCCATTACACACTTATATATTCTTTCTTGAGAGCCCCATTTTGAAAAGTGCAGTAGAACCATGTGGAGTTAATGATGGTGGGAATCAGGGAAGGTACAGGGGTTTCTCAGGGACACATCTGTGCAAGATCTGCTGGCAGACTCAGAACCTGGCAAAACCGTGGTTTTGTTTTGAAATGATTCACAGCCTAAGCACTGGCAGTAGGAAAGTCAGAAAAGATATGTAATTAATTTACCAAATTATTTCAGATCCTGGATGACAGAAAGCAGTGGTGGAAGGTTCAGAACAAAAGTGGCAGCACAGGCTTTGTGCCAAACAACATTTTGGACCCTCTGAGGAACACAGAAGGCGGTCAGGGATGGCCAGAGCCTGCCTACACCCGCACTATCCAGGTACTGTCCATGCTGGGAGCAAAACCTCCAATGGAAGGGTCAGTGTGTGCACAAAACATTTACATTTCTTGTAGAGGGTGAAGATGAGGTGAGGAGTCTTTGCTTCTTTTTTGCCAGGGTTGGGATTAAATCACAATATTTCTAGAGAGACAGTTTCTAGAGACAATATTTCTAGTTGGAACTCAGATGTTTATTAGTTCTTATTGATGCCACAGTCTCACAAACTCTTGAGTTCTACAGCACTTCATTCTAACAAACTAGAAATTGAGCCCTATCTCTCTCTACAAGGCTTTCTTAGGGATAAATTATCCAATTAAGAAATGACACCTAAATTATTTTCACTTTTAACTCAATAACCACCCACCTGTTCCCTGCAATGGGGACTTTTTTATCCAATTACACAAAACCACCCAAACCCATGGAGAAGGAGAAGAAGGAGAAGAAGGAAAATAGGAAGGTGAAGAAGAAGGACCAGCCTCCACCCTAGAACCTCCATCTTCCTTTATATATATTGCTGCATTCTAAACCCTTAAACTCTAAGTTTTCCACCCTGCGATATTATACACTTCTATTCAAATTCCACACCCATAATCCCAGTGTTATCTATACATTTTGGAAGCTTTCTCCACAACCTCAGGTCAAATGCAGTGCTCTCCTGGGGGTCAGTGTCTGTCAGCACAGAAAGTCTGAAATTCTCAGCAGCCAGGGTTCCAACAGTGATGTCTGTATTTCACGGAGAATACAGTTGATAGAGATACAGCAAAAATGTTTTACCTCAGGGGTTTTTTTTACCTCATTATTTGCTTAGAGGTGGTAACTTCAGTCCTAGTGGATGTGTATGCATTTATTTTAATTGCAAATATCCTTTGTGAATTGATAGCTGTTGATGCCAAAGAAGGAGTTTGAATTATTTAAGGTAGGGTCATCTTTGTTTTTCCTAGAAGAGTGAGCTCCAGCTTTTTCTTTTATTTTCTGTCTTTGTGTGTCTCTATCCTAGTCCTGAATTTATTTAATTATTGTAATTTTGGAGTCATAAAAAGGAGGTATATTTGCCTTTGAATTCACAAAGCAGGTATTTTTCAATTACTATGTCTGTGCATCAATAGCACACTATTATCCTGACCTAATTTTAATTTTCTTTCTTTTATGTAGTGGTGTGGAACTAATATTTTGTTGCTGTTATTTCTTTTATATGTTGAACAGAATTAGAGAGAATTACTTAAAAAAAATTCTTACGTCAGCACAATTATCCACCCAAGTAAGGATATATAGGATAAAGTTGTAATATGTATTTTTAGACAAAAGTTAAGGGGGTTAGAGGCTGCTAAAAGAAGTTGTTCTATTTTCCAAGACCTCTTTCTTTCCTCTTTTTTTTTTTTCCTAATGATCTTGAAGGTTTAGGCAAACAAGTTTGAATTAAGCAGAAATTCCAGGCCTGCCTCTAAATCAGAATTTTAGACCAAACTTCTGTTGAAGCTTGAAGTTTAATAATTTAATCTAATCTAATTTGTTGTGTCCGCACCTCCCAGCTGATGACTGAAAACCAAGAAATGCCACAATGTTTTGCAAAACAATGTAGTAGACCTGCCTTGATCTTGGTGGGCTTGAATCAGACCATTTCTGAGCTTTCCTGTCCCAAATTGTTTGCCTGTAACATCTTGGCTCATTCTGCATTGCTTGTGGATTTGCCTGCCTGTGAAGTGAAGCATGCATCCAGAGTGCTTTTCAAATCCTGATTTAAAGATCTGGCTTGTTTTTTTTTTTTTTTTTCCTTTTTTTTTTCTTCCTGTGCATGTTATTTTGTGTGTTTGGAATTTGCCACCAAGTCCTGAGCAGGCTGAGTAAGTTTTGAGTAGATGTTCTCACATTATTCTTCTGTAATGCACTGCAAGGTTTGAAGTTTCTGTTTGAAATAATGACAAGATATGGCACATAATAAAATAATCATTTCCACAAAGCATTCTCCATGGACCAATGAAAATTAGGGTCAGGGAACACCATTTAAGATAAGTTTGTTACTTTGCCCTCTGGCAGGTTATTCTATAGCTTGATCATATTCAAATGTGAGCTTGAATCACTGTGAAATTATTTATGAATATAATGAATTGCACAGGATAAATGAAGTCTTTACCAAGCCATGTCAGTAATGCTGTTTAAACTTGGCAGTGATTATTATAATTTTAGCACTCCTGAGCACTCTCATTTGTCTGTTTTCCTGTGATGGACACATGGTTCATTTGGGAAGTGTTTGCATAACTCCATTTATTTTCCCAACAGCACTATGAGGCATTGCTGCTGTTTTCAGAGAGAACTGATTTAATAATTAAATAAATCAATGCCTTGCCCAAAGTCAGACAGGACAATTTGTGGGAAGAGCAGGAAATCAAGGTGGTTCCTATCAGCACTTTTGCCAGACCCTGAACAGGAGCAGTGCCTGGTGCTGTGCAGCTTTTGCTGCTCTCCCAAGTAATTTTCAGCTTTTAAAAAGCTGCTTTCACAGTGGCCTGGCTGCTGTGGCCAGCTGCAGATAAGTGTCATGAGCAAGGGCAGTGTGTTCCTTTACAGACTAAAAACCTTCAGTGCACTGCTCACCAAAGGGTGTTCACAGACTGTTAGGAAGAATTAAGGATTCCACTGAAAAAGAGGATTTTTTTCACTTGATTGTGCTACAGACACCCCTTCTCTGAGAGATGGATACCTCATTATCACAGTTCTTCTCAGAGCTGCAAAGGTTTTTTTGCTCTAACTCTGTCCCCCTGCCTAGTGACCTCTAAGGCCACACATTACTTTCAATCCTGATTTTTCACTCAATTGCTTTCAGGATCCAGGTATCATAAAGTCACTTGCGAGCACTGAGGTGATACTTGCAGGACATTGCCAGCAATATCCCAGTTATTTAATTATCTTTGTGAGTCAGAGGCTGTAACACTGTTTGTCTTCAGGTCAGTTGAATTAGTTCCAGGAAGAATATTTTTGCTTGTTTGGTACTCTTGTACTTTTAGGAGAGCATTTTGCTAAATTCTTCTATTTTCTACTATTCTTAATTATTGGTTATCAGAGTTTTCTGGGGTGTTGCTCATTTAATCTGTTAATTTTATTTTGACCCATCACTGATATTTCACTATCCTATTATATATGAACATAAAGGGTTTCCCAAGCACTCTGATTTCTTATTTTGTAGAAGTATTGCCGGTGAACCTATGAAATAACTCATAATAGTATTTCCTATTTTCTGTGCATTTTATTAACTATCTTTTAACGCTCTTGAAAATGAAGTTTGAAGAACATAATTAGGATAGAATTGTGTATCTTGGTGGGCATGTTAATTAATCTCCTGACACCCTTTTGAAGGTGAGACAGTTATATTATCAGTGATGTGTACAAAATCCTTTAGGCAGAGAGTAAATGTTTAATAAAGGTGGAGTTTTTCTTCTGGTTTTTTTCTTCTTCTTCTTCTTTTTCTTCTTTTTCCTTTTTTTCTTTCAAAATGGGCACTAATCCTAGCTAATAACAATTTGAATAAGTAAATTCTGTCTAAATTTCCTGTCAATTCAGTAAAATCACAAATGTGGTATACCCTGCAAAGAACTGCTTAGGGATTTAAATGGGATTTTAGTGGGCAGCTGTTTGCATAATAGCTGAACCCACCAAAGTAAACTCTGGCAAAACACCCTGCTTGAAATTTCCTCTCCCAGTCTTGGGTAGCTCACTGGCCCTTTTGGCTGAAGATGAGTGGTTGGTTCTCTCTTGTCCCTTCAGTGGAGTCCCAGGACAGGATCCAAACCTCAGAGCTGTTGACAAAGCTGAGGCTGAATGCTCTGCAGCCCTCTTGGTGGGCTGGTGTCACTGTGCAAACAGGAATGTGGCACTGAAACCTTCAGAAAGAGGGTAAACTGAAAGCTCTGTGCCTGCATTAACCTAATGAGAACATTTCCCACTGGTTTTGGATGTTTCCAATGCCTCTTTGTCTTTTTTTCACATAGTTTGAATATATATATTCCCTTTTTTTAATGCCAAAATATATCTGAAAATGTGTTGTTCCCACTCTTTTACACTGATCAAGAATTAGGGTTGGAACCATTAGCATTTTTACTCAAACCTTAGAAGAATTATTTTTGTTCATTAAAAATAGATTGAATCATACTCAATCTTGGTTTTTCACCAGATGCAGCCTGTAGCGTGTTGCAAACAGCTTTGGGACTTAATTTTTTCCCTGTAAAAACAAAGATTTTTCTGGCAAGAAATAAGAAAACAAAATTTAGCCCCAGTAAGCTTTTATGATATATCCAGATTTTTAATGAGAGTGTGTGTGTACCATCACCATTCCAAACAGTTTAAATTTGTTCCAATTTATGTGAATTGAGGTGATCAGAGGGATGAAACACCTTCCTATGAGGAAAGGCTGAGAGAGTTGGGATCATTCAGCTCTGGGGAGACTTTCCAAAGGCCCCTAAAGGGGGCCAGCAAGAGAGCTGGAGAGGGACTTTTACAAGGGCATGGAGTGACAGTCCAGAGGGCAATGGCTTTAATTTTAACGAGGAAAGGTTTAGATTGGATATTGGGAAGAAATTCTTTACTGTGGGGGTGGTGAGGCCCTGGCACAGGTTGCCCAGAGAAGTTTTGGATGCTCCATCCCTGGAAGTGTGTAAGGCCAGGTTGGATGGGTGTTTGAGCAATCTGGGATAATGGAAGGTGTCCCTGCCTGTGGCAGGGGGTTGGGATTAGATGGAATCATCAGGTCCCTCCCAACCCAAACCCTTCTGTGAGCAGCACCTTTACCTCATTTGCTGAGCTAGGCAACATTTCTTGAGCTAGAAAAATGAAGCACTTTTTTAATAGCTGCTGTGACTTAAATCTTATTTTTCTCCAGTTACAAGTGTTCTTTACATTCACATGACAATCTTGAATCCTTTGGCACTCTTTTCCTTGGCTTTTGTTTTCTATTAAGCCTGTTTCTCTCTGGGTAGGTGCAGTGAAAAGAGCTGATTGCTTATATGGCATCAGATGTGTATGTTTTGTAGCCAGCACTCTGTTCCCTATTCAAAATAAGAATATTAGAATATTCTTATTCTTACATGTTGTTAGAACTATTAGTTTCCTAGTGATTAAGAAGAGGTAATTACTAAGACTGATGGTTTTTTTTAGTTTAAATTGCTAATGTGTATGAAATTTCAGGAGTGATGTGTGAGACAGTTACTTTTCACCTTTCTAACAATACTATTTGATGTGATTTACTCCATTTTCCTCACAGCAATTACTGGGAGAGCTTTCAGAGGTAACTGAATTACTCTTCTGATATTGAATCTCAAAATTTCCCCTCTTGGACTATATAGTCACCAAATTCCATAGTGCATGCTTCTTTTTATAGCAGTGAATAGAAGTGATGGGATGAACGTGTGGATGTCCTCAAAAGATCTGGAGTTAAAAAAAGAAGTGTTAAAAAAAGAAGCATTAAATGGGATTCAAATGTATAATTGGTTTTTGGGCACTGTTTAGCAAAATGCAAAGTGTATTTTAATGTGGTTGCATTTGCAAATTTAGAGTTTGAGTGACGCTTCCAGATTAATTTTTGTTTTCACTGCAGCAAGTTGTTTTGATGAGGCTGATGATTGCAGTACAACATGTTTTTGCAGCTTCTCCAGTAACATCCATTGAAAGTTACATGGAGTTTTTAGCTCTCTCTTTTTCTGGATTATGATTGTGGCAGTGTGCAGTGGATGTCTTGGCTTGTAACAAATCCTCTCTATCATGAAAATTTTTACTTTTTCTTTGTGTTTTTTTTAAGAAGGTCAAAACACACATGAAAATATACATTTTGGAGATAACAGTCTAGTAATTGGAATCTGTCAACAAGATAAAAGGATATGAATATCATTGGAACCTTTTAGTAGCTGTGAAATTTTTAAATTCTTTGTCAAGATTTTGAGTCTATACAGTACATCTATATATAATAAATTATGATACACCTAGTGGGGCACTCTCTTTCCACCAAAGGGCAAGTTTCATACATATATTTATTCTGCTTGTTCACTTTTATATTATGCATTTCATGTTCCTTGTCATTTGACAATTAAAGAAGCGTTCATTTCCTTAACTGTATCATTAAAATACAGAAAAGTCATTCATGATTTTTTTTTTAATCTCCCCACATTGCACAAAGCAGTTAAGTTGTTCAAAGGAGGCCTTTGAACAGCTAAATGCTGAGATAGAAACAAATGAACAAACAAAAGACTTTAAAGGGAGATGTTTTGCAGGGATATATGCTTGATTTATTAGCTGACTATTATAGTTTAAGGGAAAAATCATCTAAGGGAAGTAAGGTTCCTTTCTCAGGCTTAATTGATTGGCTGGAGAAGCTGATGGGATAAATTTTCTGCTGGTGTAAATCAGTATTGCTGAAATGGTTCACACTCACTAATAAATCCTTGTCCATCAGCTGGACTTCTCTGAGCTGGGGATTCCTGTACAAGGGCACTTGCTGACATTTAAGGAAAGTTTGATTGTTGTCAGGCCAGTGATCTGCTGCTCAAATTCTAACATATGGCTCCTACAAATATTTCCCTGCTTGATCTGCTGTAAAACCCTCTGCCTCCAAGGGAATAGGGAAAGGTATTTCAGGAAGGAGCAATGAATCTGGAGAATGCATTCATCTCTCTTCATACCAAAGTAAGCAGATTCTCATGACTACGAGATGAGGCATCTCTATTGAGCAAACAAACCTGAATATTGAACCTTCAAGCTGTGTTAGTCCAAAATTGTGGAGAGGGAACACTGTTAAACAGTGAGATATGGAGCTTGAACTGCCTGAGAGAAAGGGGTAGCATAGGTGGCTTATGGATTTGTCTGTCTTTATGATTGCTCTGGGATAATAGAGCAGTGTTTTCTTACATAACTGGTCCCCTTCTAAAGGCAAAGAAGAAATAACTTCCCAAGTTTTTCTTGAGACACCTGCTAGTTAGTTATTAGCAGCATGATAGCTTACATGTTGTTAGAACGTGCATGATGTGGGGGAGAAAGAAATGACAGCCCTGTTCCAAGAATTGTGCAGTCTGGGGCTTGTTTTTAAATCAGATTATTCCCTTGAGATGGCTTGTAGTGATCATGTCAATAGCTGAAAAGGCATAGATGAATGGATGGGAGGAGCAGGAACCTCTTAAATGCTGTCTGCAGTTCAAGAAACAATGCATTTTGCTATCCTCAGTGACATTTATAAGTTAAAACATTAGTTGAGTTTAGGTGTGGCTGGACGTGTTCATTGTTCAGGTTTTTTTTTTTAATAACATCTCTGAAATATACATTTTTACACTGATAAAATTCAATAAGTCAAAAGTTTTAAAAGCTTTAAAAAAGTGCCAGTTAACAGAAGTTGAGATTTAAAAACTATCTCATTGATAGAATTCATCTCCTTGAAAGAAAGAAACATGTTTCAGAGGATTTCCTTGCTGTGAGTGTTGCATCCAGCAGAGAAACTTGTTACTGTGATATTTTATGAAAAATCCCTTTGCCTGGATTTCTTCTCCTGGGAAGATGAGAAGCCTCAGCTTCTCCATGTTTTGCTCCTCTGGAATGTGGTCTGTAGATTGCTTATCCAAACATGTGAATTGTTTTTAATTAATAGCCAATCACAGCCAGCTGTGTCGGACTCTCTGAGTCAGTCACAGGTTTTCGTTATCATTCCTTTCTAGCCTTCTGAGGTATCTTTTCTCTATTCTTTTTAGTATAGTTTTAGTATAGCATTTTCTTTTAATATAATAGCATAATATAATAAATCAGCTTTCTGAGAACACAGAGTCAAATTCTCATCACTCACTTCGTCCCAGGGACCTCACAACACAACAGAAACCGATGCCAAACTTTGATGCCAGATCAACTTCTGGCAAAATTTGGAATGATACGTGGCAAGTGAGATGCCTTAGTGGAATAAAAGGCACCATTTGGTGCAAAATCTGGGTTTGTCTGACGTGGTGCCCAAATGTTGTTTCCTGACTGAGCCTCTCTGCCTCCCGCAGAAGCAAAGGACGGACTATGTCGCGAAGCAGCCCGAGCCGGCTCCCGCCACGCCCTCGCCGCCCCCCACGCCCGCTCCTGTCCCCGTGCCTGTCCCCGTGCCTGTCCCCCTGCCCCCCAGTGCCCCAGCTCCCATCCCAGTGCCCGTGCCCAAGGCGCCGGCCGCCGTCAGCCGCCAGAGCAGCACCTCCAGCGACAGCGGCGGCAGCGTGGCCCGCGACACGCAACGGCAGAAGCAGATCCCTGTGGATCGTAAGTGTGCCCCAAGATGCAAGATAAAAGGCTTTCCTCCCCTTTCTGTGTGCTTGGCTTAATCCTGAAGTCCCCTAAAGTTGTGTTTCCGATGAATCTTGGTGGAAAAATTTGGTTTTAACCTTATGTTTAAAATATGGGTTTGCTATAGATGTGTTCTGACCCTCGTTATAATTACTATAATGGTAATTAGGGAAAAACACTTTACACTTGTCCTATTCTAAATCACAGAATTCCCAGAATGACCAGGTTGGAAGAGACCTTCAAGACCTTTAAGATCATTGAGTGCAACCCATGCCCAAACACCACCTCAACCAAACCATGGCACCGAATGCCGCCCTCGTTATAATTACCATAATGGCAATTAGGGAAAAACACTTTACACTTGTCCCATCCTAAATCACAGAATTTCCAGAATGACCAGGTTGGAAGAGACCTTCAAGATCATTGAGTACAACCCAGCCCCAACAACTCAACTTGACCATGGCACCCAGTGCCACATCCAGGCTTTGTTAAACACATCCAGGGATGGTGACTCCACCACCTCCCTGAGCAGAACCATTCCAGAACTTTATCACTCTTTCCATGAAAAACTTTTTTCTAACATCTAACCCAAATTTCCCATGTCTGGGATCTCTAGTCAGTGTTTTCAACACTAGAATGCCCATGCTGTTATGCTGGCTAATGCAGCTTTTCCACCTGAACTTGCTGCCACATTACAACCTAAATTGCTTGTTAAATCAGTTACATTGTTTTCACACTTCAATTAATGATCATCCATATTTCTAGGTCGTTTGCACCATTCTGAAACATGTATTCAGGGCTTCAAGAACACTTGTAGGTCTGGCTGATACACAGGAACCACATTGTAATAGTTTTGTTGAGTTACTTTATAGCTGGGGCACCCTGGCTTGGTAAAAGCAGCAGCAATCGGGAACATATTCCATACCTCCATAGCTGGAAAAACTTGGGAATGTGCATCCAACATGAGAAGTTCTGATTAAGGCCACCTTATAAATATGCCAATTGAGGCATGCTGAGGCTGCTAACTGGTATTGACTGAAAAGCGGGTAGCATTAGAAAAGCTTGTTTAGTCAGTAATTTCTGTCCTAAATGCACTTTAGGCAGTGTGATTGCTTGGCTTAGAAATAACTGAAACATGTAGGCAAGCATTTGCTACAGCTTTTAAAGTAATAGCTGTAAAAATAATGAGCTTTTTGTAGTGCAAGAGTTGACAGCTTTTCATACTCACTGCCTTACCAGCAAATCCTGCTTCCACCTAAGGTCAGGAACTGGCACTGAGCATAATCCTTTCTGGGGAAGGGCTTCTTTGCCCCCTGTCCCCAGTGGATGGGAATAATCCTGTGGTGGTGTCTGTGGTGACATTGCCTGGTGGAGGACAAGCTCCTGCCTAAGCTCTGAGCTCAGGAAGGCTCTGGGAACGTTTCCTTATATTCACCTAATGGACTGTCTGGCTGGAAATCATAACTGGAGACCAGCCTGCCTGGAGGAACAGGCTTCACTGCTGCTTCCCAAAGAAAGAGTTAAATAAAAGCAGACAAATAATCACTTACAAAAGATGTGGAAAGAGAGGGTGATTTCCCCCACACACATGCACAAAAACGATAGTTTTATTTCTGTGGAAGTACTTTGTCATAGCATGGCTGTGTCCTTGAATCCAGCATGGCCTTCTCTATCCATTCTAGATGGAAAATGAGAGGACCATCTTCAGGTACAGGGCGTGTGTGAAGTGGGAAGAGTTACTGTAGAGGCTGTGGGTCACACACAGGAGATCCTGCTCACCCAAGCCCAGTTAATGAGCTTCAGGCACCTCAAAACCCACACAGAATAGGTTCCTCTGCAAAGGTGGTGGGAAACCTGCTGGCCATGTACCCACCTGAACCCTGCAGAGAACACTGCAGAACCTGCCCCACACCCTGCTTATTTCTGATAACACATCTAACAAAGGGAAGGGTCTCTTACCTAACAGCTAAATATTTGTCTCTTGATACAGTCTCGGTCTAGATTAAGCATAAGTCTTTCAAAATCTGTGTAAATAGAAGGAAGATAGCAATGTTCTGTGTCTCTTCCTGCTTGGGAAAACAGCGGGTGCAAGATTTGATAACACTGCCTAAAGGTTTTCCTTGTATAACCCCTGTCAGATTTGCACAAATCACTGAGCTTGTTTCATTGGGCTTCTGACTCACACTCAGAGTGGGCAGAGAGGAGAAAACCCTACACAACAGGGCCTGAATGCCTCAAATATTATAGTAGAGATACTTTTTCCACTTTCTACCTGAGGCTATTTTGTAAAAGAAAAAAGGAAATGGTTAAACCAACATTTTTTCTCTTTTTGCTCTGGTGATTAAAGAAATAATCCTAGAGGCCTAGGTAAAGCTTGTTTTTATTTGTTTAACTGGCTAGAGATATTGATCCCTGGAGAGGTTTTGAGAGAACCCCTGGAGAGGTTTTGAGAGAATTTAAAAGGAAAGTAGAGAAGGCAAAAATGTTTCTATCTTACAGGTTGTTTTTTTTTTTCATATTGGAGTTGTTTTCATCTGTTCCTATCAGTGTAATGGGAGAAAAGGAATAGGTTTTGCCATCTGAGTGCATTGAGAGGGTGGTGTAGTTACTCTTTGTGTATCAAAGTGGGAAGGTTGAATAAAGATCACTTAAAATATCTTGGCAAGGAAATCCTGAGAATTTTTGAGATAATTGGAGTTGTTTGTCAGAGGATTTTTATACTTTATGGCACAGAGAGTTTAACTGTGAAATCAGTATCTTCTATGAACCCAAAAAGTTCGTATATACTTATTTTATATTTATTTATAAATATTTTATATTTATTTATTTATATATATAAATATATATATTTATACCTTATTGAATTCTACCTATTTTTGTGAAGTTATCCACAGAAATTTTTATAGTCATTTAAAACAATTCTCACTGTCATTATAATTGATCTTGTTGAAATGACTGAAAAGCATTTCAGTTTGTTGCCTGCTAATGAACAGCAAATGGGTTCTGGGGGATAATGAATTCTTACAGTTTTGTTTAAAATGAAAAAATAAATAAGCAAATCTTGCCCAATTTTTGAGTCTTTGGTGAGAGCAGCTACCCCTTGTTTTTATTATGCCTTTTTTAATGCAAAGTGTGACAATGTTTCAGCTAAGCAGCCACTCCAGGCTTGGAGTGAATTCACATTTCTCAAAACCCTGTCAAAAATTGCTACAATAGCTCATTAGATATAAGTTGATATATGTCAGCAGCTGTGAAAATCTTTTGCCTATTTTGATTTGCACTAAAAAGTTGAACTTTCAACTAAAGAACTGTTTGTGGAAAGTACTACCTTCCCACAGTGTGAGCAATCTTACAACCTTCCTCATTATTTTCTTGTTTTCATTTTTAAACCCTCAATTCTGTTTGGAAAAAAAAAGCAGACTATGACAATTGAATAACCCTCTATTCCCATTTTATTCTACATCTTGGGTGCTGTCACAATGCTCTGCCCCTCTATGTGACATCCAGTCATCTCTCCTCTCTGGGGTCTTAGTTGAATTCTGTCTGGGTTTTTTTGTTTGTTTATTTTTGCTTTGTTTTGCAAAGGGAGGATTTGGAATATTGAAATATTCCATGGGGGAAAAAGAGAGTAATAATTCAATCAGATCTAATGAATGAATTTAAAAAAAAAGTTGAAGATTTAAAGTGACATAAAAGAAATGACTTGGCTTTGAAAAACAGAATAATTTCTGTGAGATGTCTGTCTCTCTAGGCAGGAAATCCCAGATGGAGGAAGTGCAGGATGAACTGGTGCACAGGCTCACCATCGGCCGGAATGCTGCCCAGAGGAAATTCCACGTGCCACGGCCAAACATCCCCGTGGTGAACATCACCTACGACTCCTCCCCTGAGGATGTCAAAGCCTGGCTGCAGTCCAAAGGATTCAACCCTGTGTAAGTCCCAGGGCAAGTGCAGCAAAACTTCTTGAAATATAAAAGGAATTGTTTTCCTGTCAGGATGTGGTCCAACCACTTGTTAAAATCAGGCAGCCTCCTGAAAATCAAGATGATTTCTTGATCAAGAGATGTCAGTTGCACTCTTAGAAAAATTGATTTGTTTTTACACATATATATGCATATACACATACATATATGTATATATATAAAAATTTATATATATATATTTATAAATATAAATATATATATTTATATATATATATATAAATATACATATATATACATATATATACATGTATATATGTATATATACATATATACGTGTATATATATGTATATATATATAATATACAATAATACATATATATACACGTATATATACACATATATATATCTATTTATGTGCATATGTATGCATCTATATATACCTATATATACATCTATATATGCATATATAAGCATATATATTCATCAAGAAACATATATTTTGCATGCATATATATATACATGTACACATACATATAAGTATATATAGACATATATATGTATATATACATATTTATGTACACATATATACATATATACACATAGATACACATCTATTTATACGCATACGTATGCATCTATAATACACATATATATACATCTATATATACATATATAAACATATATATTAATCTAGAAACGTATATATTTTACATGCATATATATATACACATACATATATGTATATATAGACATATATATACATGCATATGTACACATATATATGCACATATATATACATCTGTTTATACACATATATGCATCTTGTATACACACATATATACATCTATATATACATATATAAACATGTATATTCATCTATAATCACATACATATTCATCTATAGATATACACATATATATGTGTGTATAAGTGCACCTAATACATATATAAAAATATATGTCAATGTGGTTACAGAGCTACAGAACATCTCTCTATTTTATATGTATAGATTCTGTATACAGTATATATATTTTAGCCTCTACAAAAGATCTGCTTATACACCCAATTGACTTCAGTAGTCCTGCTGCACCTAGTTTGCTCTGAATTTAGCAGCCCTAGCCAACGCAATGTGGTATGGAGACAACCTTGGCCAGTGTGGTTTTGCTGATTTCCTGTTTGCTCCCTTGCTGTGTCCCAGGACTGTGAACAGCCTCGGTGTGCTGACAGGAGCTCAGCTTTTCTCCCTCAATAAAGAGGAACTGAGGACTGTCTGCCCAGAAGGGTCAAGAGTCTACAACCAAATTACGGTACAGAAATCTGCCTTGGAGGTATGGACAATTCTTCTCACCTAATTTGGGTCACCAATTTGGAACCTGTAGAATTAAATAACTCCTTCTGTGAGGCAGGTGGATTTTTCTTAGTTCCCATCACGTTGATAAACATTCTTTTCACCCGAGTTATTCGGTACTAATTCATTGGGACAGCATTCATCAAAACACCATTTTTGAAGGGGTCCAAAACATTAGAAATTGCACTCAGGTTTAAGATGTTTTGTCATGTAATCAGAGTGCAAGACAAAATCAGCCAAAAAAAGCTTTGGGGAAAACAATAAGGGAGTAAAATGCCCCTTTTCCTGCTTCTTGCTTTGCCTGGTGCTTGGATAAACACATACTCCTGACAATTTTGGTGGTGATAAGTGAGTTTGGCTTTATCTTTTTACAGGAGATTTGATTTGTAGGGTGTGAGAAATTGGTAGGGTGAGCCCACTGCTGTTTGCCTTTCAGGTCAAACACTGGGGCACTTGCACTGAAGGGAAAACACACTGGACAACACACTAGCAGAATTTCTGAGCCAAGGATCAAGTACTTATTGCTCTGCAGCACTTTGCTTTAAGAAAAAATGTTTTATCTCCTAAATACCTTAAGCTTGTATCCAGAACTGTGCTAAGGGCAATTTTTGCCAATTTTAAACCAGTAAAATTGGAGATGCTACTTTTTTTCTTTTTAACTTGCTGTGGCAAGTGGAGAAATTATCTAGATGTGAGATCAACCCAACAGAGAAGTTATATTCTCCACATCCTATTTAGAAGAAAATCTTGAAGAGGTTTAAAATATTTTCCTCTCCTTAAACTGAGACTGTCTCACTTAAACGATTTTAAGCATTAACTACCAGGAATATTTTTAAAGACAGGCTTATGATGGTGCATATTTTACACTTTTTACATGATCAGTGTGTATCAGAGAGCATAATTTTCTAACACTGTCAAAATTGCTTTATTCCCTTCTTCAGGCCCTATTTTCCAGTTAAAGGAAAGGAGAAATATTTCACCTTTACTCTTAGGAATAGAAGTTACTACAGTCCAGGGCAATCCATCATTTCCTAGTGAAGATATATTTGTATTCTTCAACGTTTTGCATGTCAGTCATCTTATTTCAGTGTCCTGAGATGAAAGTACTTTTGCAGTGGAATTTGGTCTGAAAACTAGAAATGCACTGGATTGGTCTTTTCCCCTCCATGCTGTTACTCTGCTTGCTCTAGTTAGGCCTCACTCTGCAGGAAACTCAAAAGTCCAAACTTGTCTAATAAATGCCCTACAAGAGTTAGTTAGCAGCTACTCAGAGTCTAACAAGGTCATTGGTTTTTTTTGTTGGGGAAAAGGTAATTGAAATATTTATTTCTGCCTTGGTTATTTGAGGTTGAATTTCAGAATTTATGCAATTCCTGATGGCTTTAGCCTGTTTGCTGAATTATGTCATCAAAGGAAGTGGCACCACCTTTTCTCTCCCTATAATAATATTATAATATGATGCATTTCAGGCTCATCAGTCCTGTTGTCATTGATGCTATCAGGAAGGCAAATTCTTTCAGCTTGGGCTGCTCAGTTATTCTCAGAAAAATATTTGTACATGATCTCTGATTAAGTGCATTGTTGGGTATCTGCTGGTGGTTTTTTTATGCATGAACTCAGTAAAGGGTGCTGCACTTGGGTATCTGAAATCCAGAGGGCAAGGACAAGAAGAATTAAGACAAATAAAGCTTCTCCCTCGATTTCAGAGTCCCTTCTAGGCTCCCTGCCTTGCCCTTCCACTCTGGGAGAGGAGAGCATTGGTATTTTAAGTAGGAGGAGCACTGTGGTTAATTTAGAAACTGTCTCATTCTTTGTGGCACCAGGTTCTGCATTTTAATGGATATAATGGGCTAAATTTATATGAAATTTTATTAAATCATTAGGATGCATTTTCAGAGTTCACAATCAACTGCAGGATTTTCCCCTTAACAATCCTGGAATTTCTTTTATGAATTTCAAAACCAGTTTCTGCTTCCTTATTCAGAGGGATTCTAGAAGCAGATTTTGAAGTTTTGGAGGTCATGTCATGGCCAGATAGTACAGTAGCTCTTGGTTTATAATCCCCTAGTTTTATTCATGCACACTTTGGGAAGTTCTGCTCTAGTGAATAGATGTCCTGGCCTTGCTAATAATTTCATTTATGTTGAAAAAGCAATGTTGGCAGCTGGTTCAGCAGACCTAGTTTTCACTCTTAAAAGGTGAAATAAAGCCTTGTCCTCACAATACTTCACTGTTGCTAATAATATAATATGGTCCAATTTCTATGAGTGTGCTCTAAATTTGAAATCTGTGTTTCTGAGCTGCAAATGCCTCATGGTGAATTCTGTGAGAGCTTGAGACTGAATCCTTACTTAGGTCTTGCCTGTGCAATCCCATGTGCATGTGTGAGCTTTTAAACCCATCAAGGATTTATTTTCGGGTTTTTAATTTCTAAATATTATTGCCCCAATTTTAAAGTGTGGAATCCTAACAAACTCATTGAGCTTTAACTCTGCTTTTACTGAAGCCATATTTTATGAACCCCCTAAATATCCAACATTTCCAGGACCTTGTGTGGGAATTAAAGATGCTCAGCAATGATGAAATATGCTTTTAATAGTCTGCAGATTATTTTCTGGTCTATATTTAAGGATAGTGTAAATACTTTCCTATTGGAGCTGCAAGCTGCAAACAAAGTAAATGCTGGCAGAGGAATTTCAGCACCTCTCAAACTCTTTGTTACAAGTAAACTCTTCTCTTTTGTTTATAGGCTAGCAGTGGTAGTTCAGAACTGCAAGAAATTATGAGAAGACGACAAGAAAAAATCAGTGCAGCTGCCACAGATTCAGGTGTGGAGTCCTTTGATGAAGGAAGCAGCCACTAAATGTGTTTCCTCTTTTCTTTAATTCCATTGTCCATAGCATTAAACCATCCAGCTTTGCTTTAGGAAGCAGTGAAGGGGAATGTCTTATTGTATTGTAAACGTAGCCAACATGAAGAAAATTTACAGTAGTCTCCACAGAAGTACCTGCTGCTGGCTCCTCATCATGAGAAATGAACAGGTGAGAAACGCAGTGGAGATTCCTGACAGGTGAAAATATTGGTACATAATTCATTTACACCCAGAGATGAGTCTTGGCTTTATGGAATCAACATGACAGATAAATTGGAGCACGTCTTTGTTGGTGATTCATCTGAGGGAAGCTGAGCCAGCAATAAAAAAGCACTTGAACCCTTCAGTAATAATAAGATTCTGAATCCCATCTCTTGCTGTAGTGTGCAATTATGTCCTTTTTGGCTCAGTCTTTCTTGTCAGGCATTTGGCTGCAGGATGTTTACTTAAGTTGTCGACTCCAGCAAATGTGGAGGAAATGTTTAGGGAATGAACAGCAGCCCAACACAGACTGAATCTTTCCTGCATCACTCCCAAGATGTTTTATTACTAATGATGCTGTTTATAGCAAAATAATATTCTGTACATTGATTTTATCCGTATTTCACCTGTGATGAACTATAATATTGCACAAGAAAGAGTAACTAGAAAATAGTAACACAACCCAGCTCAAAGAGGTGATGAGATCTGCTGTAGCCATGCAACAACTCACAGTATATTTTTCTTTAAAACATAATTGCATTTTTTTGTCTGTAACTTAACCCATCAAAAAGAGCAGTGTATTATCTAGACTTCTCTGTGTGTTGATCCCAGATATCAGTTTTTCCTCATGCAAAAAGCCTTTGTAATTGCCTTTATAAGTGTAATCTTTTGGAAAAAAGTGGATTCCTGAAGGTAAAACAGGGGAAAAAAGAAAAGAGAAACATCCCTTACAGAAAACGTTATTTTTGGAGATGCAATGCTTTTTGTCACAAAATGTTCTGTTTCACATGGTCATGTGATTTTATATATAATATATGTATTATATATAATATATAATATCACTTAATTTAGACAAATTTAATCATCTAGTTTGATTAAGTTTCATAGTGCCTTTTTCACATGAATCAGCTTAAAGTCTGCAATAAACAGTATTTCTTGTCTGTTAAATTATTGTATCTTTGTGGCTAAAAAGACAGTATTGAAATAAGAAAGTAATCTTGATTTTTGCCATTAGTTTGCTTTTCCTCTGCATACAAGGGAAAAAAAATCTATTCATTTTTTCACAAATGAAAAATTAAAATATTAATAAAGGTGTTAGTGCCATTTATTGTAAATGTCCTTGCAAATACTACTTCTGTGTGGTTGGTTGTGTGACCATGTATGTTTTTACATTTGCTATATATTCTTTATGCCTGTCTGCATAAACATGGCCTTATTCAGAAATGGGTCAAGAAGTGATAAATCCCATTACTTGTAAGTGCAGCAGGAGGAACCTTTTTAAAAGGTGTTTGAAACTCTAATTTAAAACTTAGAGTCACTGCCTTTTCTCATGGGAGGATGTTTGATTCTATAAAAAGCACTCTGGTGGTAACCAGCACCTCCACTCCCCTGATAATTACCAAAAGATGAAGCCAATATTGATGTTTTCTGGTGGTTTTTATTTCAGCATTCAGCACATGGTTTGCTTTTGCCCAGAAAGAGGCACCAGCTCTTGGACATCCCAGAATTTGTGAAGTTTGGCACTCTGAGGTGTTGGAGGGAGAACTCATATTTAACCTATGAGAGAAAAGAGGTCTCTTCACAACAGTTGGGAGGTTTCTTTGGAGCTGGGTGTCTGTGGAGCTGATGTTTAGAAAGTGCCAGACAAGTCTGAACGTGGCCAGTGTGCTCAGAGGAACCTTGGGAGATACTTGGGGGGAAAAGAGGAAACCTCTTCCACACACTGAATAAGCAGAACCATCTTGGGGTTGGTGGGTTGGTTTGTGTCCTTTTTTTCACAGTTTCTGAACTACTAATGAATTAACAACCAGGTGCTCCTTGAGTTGCATTTACCCTTTAAACTTTGCTGAACTAACCAACATGATTTCTGTGTTACAGTCTGGGAAATTTGAATGGTGTTGAGGAAAATATTTCCCCATTTGCTGGAATTTCCTTGGTGCTTTAAAGCACTGCAGGGAGCTTCACCCTTATGCTGCTGTGCAGTTTTTGACTTTTCATTTTGTTGGCACTCATAAGAAATCAGAAGGACATATCATTTGAGGTTCCTCAAATGAAAATGAAATGTTTTCTTCAAAATATTCCATGCTTAAAACGAAACTAGTAGTAAAATGCAGTGTTTCATTCAAAATGTTTTCTCTAGGATTTGAGCAGTATTTTTTCAATACTAATATTTTAGAAGGATGTGATATGTCTTTGAGAAGGAGAGAAAGCAGTTTTTTAAATGCCAAAATCAGTGCCTTATTAGACATTTGATAAGTGGGAGTAATTTACTATTTTTCTGCCATCAATCTGCCTTTTTAACTGGGTGGAGAGAGGGAGTTTTAGCAGCCTGTGTTCACTCAGCAGTTCTGTGCTTTCAAAGCACAAACCTTTCAACATCAGCAAGGCACTTCTTCCCACTTCTTCAGGCTGCTTGTTCCCTTGGGACACCATGGGGAGAGCAAAACACTGTGAAACCACACAGAATTCATTCAGAAAGAACACTTCTAGCCAATATTATTGGGTAGAGCACTTTACTTACCATCCAGAAATTCAAATGTTAAATAGGGCTTTGCTCAGACAAACTGTGATCTGTGTGATTTTATACAAACTTTCATTGCTCCAAAGCATTGAACTGTATAAAAATTGATATTTTTGTTTGTTAGGGTTTTGTTTTGAGTGGGGTTGGGAAATAAGTGCATATATCCATGACTGATGTGTGCAGAAATAAATGGTTTATGAAGCAGTAGAGATGTCATATCCAAAATTATAATGATAGCCTGAAATGTGCAGAGCTCTCAGTGTGTTCATCAGTGTTTGTGAACTTCAAATTTTGATAATTTAAGGGAACAAACCAAAGAATCCATTAATATCTGTAAGATGTAAATTCTTTCTAATTGGGAAACCTGTAAGTCACAGAATTTTTATTTTAATGTGGGAGTGAAGGCATTTTGAATTTTCTGGTCATAGACAGAAGCAAGCTATAGCTAGAACACCAGACCTTGTTCAAGCAGGTATGACCACTCATTTACTGCATTTGAAGCATAAAGGATACACAATCATAAATGGGAGCTCAACTTTCTGGCCAAATTACCCTTTCATAGGAGCCCAGTTTTTTCTACAATGTTGAGTCTGGTGTCTAAACCAGCCCTGTTTAAGGTTCTGATGGATCAAAAGTATTTGAGGGAATGATTTTGAGATCAATCTCCCACCTCTACATAAAAACACCAACATCATATATGCAAAGGAGAGGGGATCTGCATTGGTGCTGTGTTTAAATATTTCACAGACTTTAAATTTCTACTGCAGCTATGACAACTTTTTGCTAATAAGTGCCTTTGGCTTGGCTTTATTTTTTTTTTAGTTTCTGAGTTGCTTAGGTTGTAACTTTGGCCTCTTAACTACTTCCTAAGTTTTCAGACCAACATGAGAATCAGGATATGAGTCTGTGCTTCTACTCATTGGTAATATTTGCAGATTAAAAGAGGAGATGAGTGAAAACAGGGAGCCTTCCTAGAAGGTTCCCAGTCCCCACTGGTGCCTGTCACAGCCAGCAACAAAGCTCAACCCATCCTGCTCCCATCCATGCCAAGAGCACTAAAAATATTATTCTCTCACAAGAAATGGCTGAAATAACAGCTTTGCCTGCCTCAATGAAATTACAGTTTTGATACAAACCCTTAAAAATTAGAAGTGAGAGGCAGGTGGTGTGACTGTGGTTAAAGGAGGGAGGGAAGGACCATTTTAGAACATAAGATGATGATGTTGATTATTTGACAGGGGAGATTTAACCTAGTTTGGTGTAGGGAAAAAACCCCAAAACATTAAACTGAAATAAAGCACAACTAAGGCTTCCTGGCCTGTTCTTCATCTTTTGGTGAGGTTTGAAGAAAACACTTCTGAAGACCCAAGGCCCACTGCACAGGATGTGCTTGGAGAGGCCACACTTCCACACACTCTTCTTACCACTTCTAACTACTTAATTTTACCTATTTTTTGCTTCCATAGCAGCACACACAGCATGAGACAAGGAGAAAACCTGCCCTGGTTTCAGATAATGGTCACTCACTGCACAGAGCTGCTATTACAGGCATCTGGAAGAGCAGCAGATCAATAAAGAGCATAAATAGTGTCAGCAGAGCTTTGGACATGAAGCCCATAATTCCAAATATCTATTACCAAACCTGAATCTTCAGACAGCTTTACAGCTGGAGGGTTTTACTTTAGCAGATGCTGGAAATAACATTAACATGAAGCATGAGTCCAAAGCATTGTTCTTTTGGACTTACACTGAAGGTATATGATGAGATAAAGCCAAAATTGTGATGTGTCAATTCAGACTAAAAGGCTCTGCATGAGCTTCTGAACCACAGTGTCTTCCAGGCTCATTCATTGCTTTACTCATGCCCTGAATGCTGGGAGAGGTGGTTTCCATTGCCATCCCACATGTCCACTTACAGTTTTGCACACTGTGGGGTAGGAAAAGGTATTATTCTGATGGAGTTTTCATTGTAATTGACTTTGTGATTAAGTAGCTATTAAAGGAAAAATACACACCTGCTGCTGTGCAAATGGAGAAATTTCTGACATGCATTCAAAACTGTCTAGTAAATTCAGGCTGCTCAGTGCCCTTTGCAATAATGTCATTTTGGCATCTTTGCAGCAATTTTGGACCCTGCCACGTTCAGCCAAGCTTCTGTTACAGCCAGCTCACACTGTGACACTTTGTGGCACAGGGAATGGTTTAGCAGTAACCTGCTTACCCTGCTCTGTGATACAGAATAAGTATTGGCTCAATGGGCAATGGCCAGCAGGAGGGAAGAGACAGTAGATGAGAAAGAATTTGTGGGTTGGTTTTTTTCCCCCCAGACAGCTGTCTAGAGGGATAAAAACACATTTTCTGAGTAAGCATGTCATGAAACTGAGAAATGCATTTTTTAAAAAAAGCATGGAGGCAAGGTCTAAATGGTCAAGTGCTCATTTATAGTCCTGTTTTCTGTTCAGTTTAGGCTCTTTGCTGTTCCAACTGGAATGGCAGGCCCTCCAGCTGAGGCACACAGTGAAATAAGGGAGAGAATGTGCACCATTGGAGCCTTTCTTGTTACCAACTGGCTCCCTGAAACAGGGGGCTCTTCCCTTCTGCATCCACCTTGTGCTTGGAGAAACAGCACCCCTGCTCTAGGACTGGGATTAATGGGAGCAGTGGAAATAGCATTAGGTGCCTGGAAACAGAAGGGAAATGCATATCACACCCATTTAGTAATCAGCTGTTATTTCCTGTTTGCTTAGTATCCCTCACAAGGACCTGTTTTATCTGGGAATTAGGTTAAGTTTATGCAGTTTTGCATAATATACAGTTTTAAAGAAGTTTTCTGTTGTAACCAATGCCACGATGAAGTAGTCATCAAGTAAATATGCACCTATTTATCTGCCAGAAGAAAGGAAAAAAAAAGAAAATCAGCTGGAAGAGATTATCAAGTTCCTGAGGGAAGCTGAGCTACTGCCCTACACCCTGGTGCCCTGCAAGGTGATAGCAGAGCCAGAGTAAATGAAATAAAAAGCTTGTGCAGGTGCATTTTGCTGTTTTGCTGACAGTGACTTCTCCACAGGTAAGCAATCCAGTGTGTTTACTTCCAGTTCAAGCCTGCTTTGTTTACATTGAGTACCATTGCTGCTAACTTCCAATGAGGTGACACAAAGCAACAGGTTACAAAAAATGCCATCAAACATCCATTCTGACAGCATCCATGTCACAATACACAATGATGTACTGGCATTATACAAAGACCAGAAAAAAAAATATATATATAGCTAATTATTTTGACTAGAACTGAAATGGACAGCGAAAAAGAAAAGAGCCCCCCACCCTGCCCCCAAAGGCCCTGCAGGAATCCATACTGACACTTTGGCAGCCTTGTAGCAACAAATTGAAAACCAGCCCTTCACATGCCAAAACCTTGTATTTGTAACATTGGAAATTCCTGGTTCAGGAAAAATAGTTATGTCTATTAAAGCACTTTTTGTGGTTTTTTTTTCTTTCCACCCCTCCAACCTGAACCAGCTTCACGTTTTTACACAGGGTTAATAATTACTAAAAATAATACATGAGTGAGGGGTATAGGCACCATAGACTGCTCCAACAGTTAAATGCTATATATGCTAAGATATCCCAGCTGGAAACTCAGCTGCCTTGTGATTAGATCCATCTAAAAAAGGAGCCTGATCAGTGGCATTACTGCAAAAAGGTTGGCAAAAAGAGCAATCCCTCTGCTTAATGAGTGGCAGCCCAGTCAAGAACCAACCCCACCCCTTCTCTCAGCTGCCTGTTTCAGCTTCACAGCTTGGATTTCTGCTCGTCAGTCTGTTCCTTGTGCTCCCCTCTGGCCCCACATCCATCAGTGCTGTAAGGGAACAGTCAAATCCATCAAATCCATGGACCCAGCAACCCCCCCCGCCCTCCCAGCCCCCTTTCACAATCTCCAGGTTTCTTCATGTATGTTCATGCCTCGCTATTCACTAATGAGGTATTATTAGATACTAACAATGCCTGCTCTCCTAGGGACAGACCAGTGACACATGAAGAAAGCTCTCCAGTCAATCATTAAAAAAATATTGCACTTACTTTAACCTTAAGCCCAACCTGCACAGAAAAACCAAAAATATTATGAAAGAAATTAACCAAAAGTACCAAACAAAACCCCAACGCTCTGGAGCAATCTGTCTTATGCACATATAGTGTCTTTTCCTTCATGTTGTTTAGCTGAATTTGGTCCAGTATTTAAAAAAAATGTCCAGAAATTAAACAGTTCAAAAGACACCGCAGGCTCGTTAAGGCTTTGTCTCCCCAGTGCTTCAGAAAAGTAAAAGTTTCTTTCCCTCATTGTCCATGCACTGCAGAGCAGTGGTCTCTCGTGGCACAGCACCTGCCCCTTCAAACCATCAACAGAAAATAAATCAGAAGCAAGGGAAGATGGGTGTGCTTCATGGTCTCACCTGCAACCAAACAAACAGAATGCTTTAGAGAGAAGAAAAGGAGATAAATGCAGATTTTAGCATTTGTTTTACTGACCCTCCACTCAGGCTGAGACTGCAGGTCAGCAGTACAGGGTGCTGGGACTCAGATTAGACAGCAACCCTAAATCCAAAGGACAGTGAGGCAAACTGGGGTTCCTTTTGGCACAGAATGCGAACAGGGGTTAATAAATGCACATGACACACAGCAGACACACTGGAGGTGCTGCCCTCAGCTCAGCCCTCCAGCAGCTGCTAGAAAAGCAGTTTGTGTCAAAATCTGCAGCTTCCTTGTAGGAACCCAGGAAATTCCTCTGGCTGCCCTGGAGGACTCAAGCTCCTGCCCAGGGGGCTCAGAGACCTTGGCACAGAGACCAAGACCCCTGTGCCTTTGATTTAGCCCTTGGGAAAAACAATTACCAACCTTGTATGAAGAATTACAAGCCACAAAAGTTTAAGTAGAATAATAGTGAATTTATCAAAGGGTGAAAAGTAGATTTTTTTGGGTGTTTAGAATGGGGGTTCAGGGGGCAAGATGGAGGAATCTGGGCGTGTCCAGCCTTTCTCCTTTTTGGCCTCCATCTTCTGCTGTGATGGTGGCACTTTTGGGTTGGTTTAGAGTAGAAGCTCACTGTCTAACATAGGTATTGGAAAGTAATTGTAAATATTGTACATGTAGTTTTTAGTATGAAAAGATAACACCACCCCAGGGGCAGGCAGAGTGCCTCTGTCTGACCTGCTGGATGGACCTCAGCAGGTCAGGAGAAAGAATTTTATAGATGAGATACAATAAACAACCTTGAGACAGAGAAAGGAAGAGCTCTGACTCCTTCTTCAACAGCTGGGCTGGGAAAAGAGACTTTCTAACACATCTTGGGGTCACTCTGAGCAGAAGAGATCCTGAGACTTCCTGCTCCACCCAAAAAGAGAGTGTTAAGGTTATGGCTGGGTTATTGCTGCCACCTAATGAGCCAAAGCTTGGTAGCTTAAGGAGCAGTGACACATGTCCCCACAGCTTGTCCCCAGCAGCAAACCTCATGGTCACAGCCACTTGTTTTGCTCAGGCACAGGGGTCAGTGGGAAAGTGACACCCACCCTTCACCTATGCTGCTGGTGGTACCACTTTGAGAGCCTGCTGGTTCTGTGATTTTAGATTTAGGAAAACGTTTCCCACTGTTTCATGCCAGAGCTTTTTGGTTACCAACTCACCCTCCAGCAGAGCATCCCCAAGCCCCTGCTGGCCTTGGTAACCAGGCAAAATTCCTGTTTGAGAACAACTGGAGATATTGAAGTTCTCCCTGCCTTTAAGCTTTGCATGTCAGGAAGAGTGGCAGGGTAGCTCAACAGAAGTTTGGATTCTCTTTTCTTTTTCTTTAAACATGAGTGAGCCCATTTATTCTTACAGTGCCATGGAAAGGGTAGGGGGTTATTTACTGTGAGAGGTTGGATTATTTACTGGGTATTTACTGTGAGACATGGATTTTTCCCTCACTCTCCATGTGAACAGGGAAGAGGAATAAGAAAAGCCCCAAACTGGCAGCAGGGATGTGAGGCTTTGGGCATGGCACAGGGCCAGGCTTGACTGACTTACCACCTGTGACTCTGAACTAGGACTTGCTGACGTTCTCATATATGACATCACTGATGCAGAACTGCTGCTTCTTCTTTTGCCACATCAGCTGCACACACTGGTGGATAAAAATGTACTGCTCCTAGAAGAAAAGACCAAAGAAAAGGGCATTTTTGCACCCCAGAAAGCATGACAAAAACACAGCCAGTTTGATGGGTCACAGTTACAGCCTGCAGAGCTCCATGTCTCCCAGCTCAGCTCCTCACAATACACAATTAGCTCTCAAAATAATAGTCCACAATTGCTACAGATAGAAGGAAAATCCATGAAATCCACCTGACACCATAATCACTTATTAATAACCTGAATGATGACAGAAGAGTTGAATCTGAGTCAAAGTCAGTCTATTTTACATTGCCTAAAAATAAATCAATTCCAAGAAAGGTATCTGGATACTTTATGTGCAACAAATTGCACCCATGCCACATATGCATCTGAAATATTTTAATGATATTCAGGCTCCTCAGTGTTTGACTTCTTGATCAATAAGAAGAAAACCCCCATTTTATTCAGAGAGCAGTTAATTTTGAGAGCTTGGTTTCAATTCAGGATATTTCCCATTCTAAACCCTTTTTTGGGCCCATGCCATCCATTTGTTTTTTTTAAACTGCTCATTGAGACACTGCCAAGTTTCCAGCATACCAGAAATGTGAACTCAGGTGAGCTGTCAGTGGTTTCATATTTTGTAAGGAAAAACTGTTTGGTGGCCTCTGTGACTGAGTGTCAGTGTCACTTGGTGACCTCTGAGGCCAGGCTTGGCCACTGCCTGTAGCAGCAGGAGCTCAGTAACAGCCCTTAACATCAGCCCCAGGCATGCAATGAGGTCCTACACGAACAAAAAATGAAATATTTAAAGGAAAAAAACCCCACATCACCTCTGGAGTGGTAACAGTTGCAGCTGAAATCAATCAACCATCAGGATTTTTTCCTCTGGTGGAAAGGATCTGCCTTTGAATTACTACAGTGAATTGTGATGAAAAGTGGCAGTTTGATAGGAATGATCCAGAACAGACTGAAAATTACTTTTTTTTTTTTTCATTTCCAGATCCTAGTTTTTGTCACTGCAGGTTTTCTTCCTCCTCTCCTCTCCCTGCTACAAGTTTTTTCTTTGCCCTCAATTCAAGAAACTTTGGCAATAAACAATCTAGCCGGAAAACAGTGATGGTGGCACTTCCAGCTGCATGGAGCTTGCTCACTTATACTGTGTGTCTAACCAAGGAAGAGTACAACAGGCATGAAATATGAAATATTTCCCTCATTACCAGGGGAACTGGGAAGGTTTAGATGCATAAAATCTTCTGCTTTGAAGAATGAGGTTGTGATTTTTTTTTTTTTTTTTTACCCCAGTATATATCATCTATATATTTTTTTCTTAAAAACAGAAAAAGAACTACCCAGTGCATATTTGGGTAGGGAGAGGGACAAGGAGGGAGTCTGGCAGACTCACAATCCTTTTGTCTGTTTTGCTTGTCTGAAATTCCATTGTGTGATAAACTGGATGATACCAACATGATACATGAACAAGGCTGCCTGATACTGATATCATTTCATGAGCCATTAATCCCCTCAGCAAGCCCAGCTCTTTACAGTGTGGCTTGAAAATTTCATATGTTAATCTCTTCTTATGCATTGTTTGCATATTCATTTCACAGAAGGTGAGAGTAACTCATTTTCTCTGGCAGACAGTGAGAGTGCAAATCTATCATCAAACTGACCTATGCAGCAGATTAATAATGTGACAACATCACAATGCAGATGAAAACTTGATTATATTGATTCACAGTGATTTTATCAAGTGTTCAGGGTGTTGAATTTGCAGGCAACCTTGACGAGGGGAGAGAATGAGTGAATCTGATTCCATGTTCTTAGAAGGCTAATTTATTATTTTATGATCTATATTAAACTATACTAAAGAATAGAGAAAGGATACTTACAGAAGGCTTAACAAGAATGATCATGAAAACTCATGACTCCTTCCAGAGTCTGACACAGCCTGACTGTGACTGGTCATTAAGTTAAAACAATTCACATGAAACCAATGAAATAATGACCAGTTGGTAAACTCTGTCCAAACCACATTCCAAAGCAGCAAAACACAGGAGAAGCAAATCAGATAATTATTGTTTTTGTTTTTCTCTGAGGCTTCTCAGCTTCCCAGGAGAAGAATCCTGGACAAAGGATTTTTCAGAAAATATGATGGTGACATTCAGGGGGAACAAGAGTCATGAGCATGCTGCAGAGGGTTATGAAATGGGCACAACAATACTGTCACAGTGCTGAAGTGAACAGACCTTACCTCTGTCTGCACCATGGACATTCTGTAGGACCTCATGTCCGACACCAGGCCCAAAATATCCACGAACTCGTGGTCACGGATGTGCTGCAGGAGCCGGTCCAGGGCGATGAACGTTCCCGTCCGCCCCACACCAGCGCTGCAACACACACAGACATGCAGTTCACTCACACAGCAAAACCAGAGGCACTGCAAAGGGCAGGAGTGCTGCAGCTGTAGCTATCAGATATAACTGATCTGAGGCCAGGCAGGCTGGTTGACCTCACTTAGTGGCACACAACCCTTTGGTTGGGCAGAGCGGATGCACTCACACACAGAATGTGCACACACAGCCTCACCCACCCTTAGCTCCCTGCTTTTCCTGCAGTCACTGCTCCCCTCACTGACTTCCTGAGTCCCCTGTAACTCCAGGGGCTGGAGCCAGAACTAGAGACACCTGTTCAGGAGCAATGGATGCCCAGAGAGAGTGGGGGTCACACCTGTAGGACTCCGTTCCACAGCACTCCACAATGCAAAGCCCTTCGCTTGCAAAGACACTGAACTTCAGCAGTTTGTCCCCAAAGGACAAACCCCCCAGTGATGCCTTCTGAAGGCTGACCTAGAACAGAGGCTGGACAGAGCTAAAGAACAAAGCAGGGATTTATTCAAAGGATCTCCTCCATGGATCCACCTTGGGCAGCACCAGAGCCCAGCCAGGGCTGCACCCAAGATGAACCAAAATGGCCCCAAAATGCACCAGCGCTCCCGGGGTCTCTCCCTGGGATCAGTTCTGCTCCATTTGCATCTTGCAGTTCATTGTCCCATCCCAGCTTTAGCCCATGCAGTCCCACCCTGCTTGTTTTTCTCTCTCCAGCCCACGGGGTTTGTGCTCTTGGGGCTGAGATTTGGATCATTTGTCCTTGGTGCCCAGCTAGAGAAGGAATTGTTTTGTCTCCCTGCTCTGTGCACAGAGCTCACTGTCCCCTAATTTGAAACTCAGACCCACACACTAAAGCAGCACAGAACCTGAAAAATATAAGAGCCAAAACCTGAGGCATCACCAGAAGAGTCTGCACTCCAGGACTTCTGCCTTAGGAGCATGAGACAAAAATAGCTACTACTCAGCTGAAAATCTCCATTTTCCCCAAAGGGAAGCTTAGCAACTAGAAAAAACACACACTGCCTTCATTTAGAGATTCTCATGTGTGTGCCATTCTTTGCACTGTAACTTCGCATGTGGTGTTTAAGTCAGATTTCACAGATGTTTTACAGAGTTTCACACAGCATCCCAATACCTTACCTACTGCTAAGGGTGTGTGTACCTTGGCAAAAGTTCGTTCTTCTGTTTTGTCATGCTTTTTCTGAAAAGCCTTGAAAGTGTTTGCAGTAATGATTAACAGCTCGTCTCAACACAGTTCAACATAAGTGTCACAAAACAGGTCTCTAGCTTGGTTTCTGTTGTGTTAATTTCTCAAAGAGGATGAATACAATGGAACTTGTGATGTGTTAATTGGACAGATTAACTGATAAATTCATTCTGTGCCTTCTTTAAAGTCTGAGAATCATTACTGCAGGAGTTGATCGATACACTAATTCTCTGCCCCTCCAACTAATTTTGTAGCAATTTTATTTTTAATCTATGTGGTCTAAGATGTATAGATGTATAGACAGTATAGTCTAAAAGTACTACCTGAAAATACCCTCTTTGCTGCTAGAAGAATCCTCACTGAAAAAAAGAAAATACTACAGCTTTTGCCCAGCTCTCTGATACTTGCTTCTTGTTCCTCCCTAGAACAATTAAGCAGAAAATACAGGGTCTGATTTCATAATTTAACATATAAATCTCTCCCCTGGCTTATTGAGCACTTTTTTGGCACTTAGACTCACAGAACAATGTCCTGTATGAATTTCTCCATAGGAGAGAACCACCTTCAGCCAACAGGTGAGCAGAACCCCAAAACATCTATTTCTCATGGTCTCCCAACCTATTTATTGTCACACCTTGTTCTTCTGCTATTCCTTGAAGCATTTACCTGCAGTGTATGACCATGGGGCCTTTAGTCTTGGCTGATTTCTGCCTGACCATCTGTACAAACTGCAGGATGCTCTCGGCAGCGTTGGTGGTGGGCACGCCGTGGTCTGGCCAGGCAGTGAAGTTAAAATGCATCACGTCCTGCACCTCATCAGCCTGGTGGGACAAGCAGAACAGCAGCATGTCATTACACTCAGTCACACTGAGGGCTTCTTTGTCATTTTTTGTTTTTCTTTTTTTGCCCACATACAGCCTGAAAGACTGAAGCCAATCAAAAAAAATTGGCAAAGAACAAACAAACTAGTTAATTACAAAGTGGGGGGATATCAAGCCATCATTATCAAAACAACATGAATTTCCTGTTTCTGGGTTTGGGATTTGCTTTTTGCTTTGGTCCCTGTAGTAGTTCCATCTTATTTTGCTTTTAAATCAAGAACTGTTGCATTTTTCAACTCTGGGTTTTTTCCCCTTTTTATTCCATTCCTGCTCCTTTCTCATTTTGCCATAGATAAAGAACAACACTGTTGGTAAACAGTCAAACCTGGACTCTTGCGAGATTTTCTTTTCAAGTTTTAAAGAAAAAACCAAAAGGACAAAAAAACCCCAAAAACCCCAAAACCCCAAAAAAATGAAAAAAAACCCAAACAAAACAAACAACAATCCAAAGGGAAGAAATACCCATTACCAGAGGAAACATTTAGGAAAAAAGCTCATTATAAAAAACCCCACATTTACAGTGCTAAAAATTCTAGTGGCTTTAGATGAAATAAGATCCACAACACAAGACATAAGGTCCTGGGTGAGTGGTGAATTGCCAGTGCACAGCTTTTTCCACATTCCTTCCATATCCCTAAACTTTCCTTCATGAGATGGTGCTGGCAATGAGCTGATGCAGGAAACAAAGGTGGGAGGAAAGTCTGGGGAGCTTTAATTTGGACACCACATACTCTCACTTTTGTTTAAATATTTTATAGGTAGATATGATTATTGCAGAATTGCCCTTTTGAGAATTATTTTCAATTCTTCCATTGGTATTTTCAAGTTTTGAATAATTTATAGCAAAAAGGTGTGCCTGAGATATAGAAAGGAAGAAATTCACACATTTGTTGTCAGTAATTATTGGTACCACAGAAGTATCCAGAGCTCTGGTACTACTTTTGTTTCAGCCTTGCGTTTTGCTGAGAAATGCAGAGACGACAATTTTAGGGGAAAGTTTTGTGATTTCATCATTTGCCTGTGTGAAGTGAGGGTAAGGACATAGATCTCTATTAGGTGTTTCCTGCTGAATGCCAGAAATGGACAAGAGTTAGCAAAAAGGCTGGACTGCAATCACTCCTTTGGCAGAGGGTTTCACTCACGTAGCTGATTCGGAAGCTGCGGTACACCCAGTCCGTGTGCTCCTCCTCACTCAGCATCTCCACTGTGATATCCCCATAAGCAACAGGATCTTCTGTGAAAGGCCAGTAGTGGTCACATTTCACCTGAAATGTGGGGAAATCCAGGCATTTTTGTATTTATATGAAGATACACATATGGAAAGAAGCACACACAAAAGGAGGCAAAACCTCAGGTTTAGCAATGCCTACAGCACTGTTCACTTGCTGCTGCAAAAAGAGGAAATTTATCCTGCAATGACTTCCAGTCTGACCATTTCCATTTAATTGTGGCCATCAGCTGTTTATCAGTTTTCAGAGGGGTAGCTTTAGTGCAGTGAAGAATAGACAAAGAGTGCCTTTTATTGTTCTTCCTGTTATAATAGGTCTAAATGGAGCAAAACGCTGGGAAAGAGAATGTCCATATAAACCCCCCAAATTATATTCCAAATGTTTTTATCATGATATCAAAGGAAAATGTAAAGATAGAACTTGTATTTTATAATTATTTAAAAATAAGAGTGCAGAATCACAGAAGGCCTGAGGTTGGAAGGGACCCCTGGAAGTCATCCTGTTCAAGCCCCTCCTCTCTCAAGCAGTGTCACCTAGAGCCAGCTCTAGACCATGTCCAGGTGACTTTGGAGTATCTCCAAGGATGGAGACGCCACAAGCTCTGGGAAACCTGTCCCAGTGCTCAGTCCCCCTCACAGTAAATAAATGTTTCCTGACTTCAGAAGGAATTTAATGTGTTTTTTTAATTTGTGCACATCACCTCTTGACCTGTCACTGGGCAAGTCACCACTAAGAGTCCCTTGTCTCCATTCCCTCCCATCAGGTATTGTACACAGTGACAAGACCCCTGGAGCTTCCTCTTCTCCAGGATGAAGAGTCCCAGCTCTCTCAGTATCTCATGTAAGAGGAGAGGCTCCATAATAAGGTCAGAGGAGGTAAAAGGGCAGAAAAGGTTGAAGAACATCAGGGGTCGTCAAAGAAGTTCAAAGAGGGTGGAGGAAGGTTAAAGAAAGTCAGGGAAAGTCAACATCAAAGCAGGTCAGGGAAGGTCAAGGAAAGGTCAAGGTTCAAGAGAAGGTCAGAGAAAGACAAAGTCAGAAAAAGTCAGAGAAGGTCAAGGAAAATCAGGGAAGGTTGAAAAAGGTCAGGGAAAGTCAAAGAATGTCAAAGAAGTTCAGGAAAAGTCAAAGCAGGTAAAAGAAGATCAAAGAAGGTCAGAAAAGGTGAGAAGGGGACAAAGAAGATCAGGATAGGTCAGAGAAAGTTGAAGAAGGTCAGGAAAAGTCAACGAAGGTGCAGCAAGTCAGGGAAGGTCCAAGAAGGTCGATAAAGGACAAAGAAGTTCAAGAAAGGTCAAAAGAGGTCAAAGGAGATCAGGGAACATCAGGGAATGTCGAAGAAGGTCCTGAAGTGGGAAGATAGATGCCATTCCAGGGCTGGTTGTGATGCTGCCTTATGATCAGAAACAATGGAAAGACATTGACTCAGCATAAAAAAAGCTCTTTTTCAGAGTGATTTCTTTAACACCACACACAAGACTTTGTTACATACCCGTCTTTTCTCATTGCACTGAGTGAGCATAACGATAATTTGTGATTTTTGCTGGAGAACCATCTTCCAAAAATCATTCCTAGTTTCTGGCAGTGGTCCTTGGGTAGCAATGTATTCCTGGGGTGAATTATAACCCTAAAAGACAAAGAGATAGGTCCTGCTTACTAATATGCTTCAGAATATTAGTACTTTTCAATTTTTTAGCTTGCCCAAGTTCAATTTGTACTTCTAAAAGTGATTTTTAATATAAAGAATTAATTTTTTTGTATTTATTTTGTGATGACAGCTTTTGCTAGATTTTGATGCTCCCAAAGTATAAGCAATCTAAAATGCAGAAGATTAAGCTGTTACCACAGGAACCATTTGTCCAGAGAGCAAAACAGGCAACATCAAAAAAGCAGGTAATAAGAACCCTAAGAGAAAGTTACAGCTTGTTCCAGATTATGTAATTTTAGGGTTTGTTTAGTTATAGGCACAAAACCAGTTACAGATACCCAGTCTGCCCATCCCAAGCAGTGCCTGTGGTGATTTTTAGTCACTGGTGTCAATGGAACAGGATTATAGACATGTGTTTATGTCACGAGGCCTTAAATTAATAAAATATTAATTAGATTTCTGATTAAAATAATAGAGGAGATGATGAGTCAATGCATTAACAGATGCTAAGATGCTTCATTTGCATGTATTCCCTTTACTATACCTATCAACATGATTTTAGTTGGAAAAATTCCTTTCTCCTCTCCAAAATCAAAAGACTGTTATTAGGACTATAATGAAAGACCACAGAATGACCCTTTTGGCATCTGCTATAACCATATTTGCTGAGATTGTATAATCAAAACTGCATTTGGAAAGTAACTTTATATTCCTAGCAAGAGCAAAAAATACATCCAAAACACAGCATGATCCCATGCAAATTGGGCAATATCTGTGCCACCACTGTACATGGATCATAAAATTATTTGTGATTTGGGAGCACTTTCCAGAAATGGCTTCCTCCAGACATCTCTGCAAACGAGCTCAATCCCAGTTTTTTTTGCACTACACAGAATTTGCTGCCTGTTCTGCATGGGCTGTGTCTGACCCAAGTGACAAATCCCTGTTAGCACAGGGGTAGATCACCCCTGGTTTCTGTGTTTGGAGGCAGTGGAGCACTGATTATCAGAAAAAGAACAGCATTACCATCATGTGTTTATCCCAGTTTCCATGGTCAGCACTGTGCTAGAAGCAGAACTAAAGAGATGCAAAGCAGAACTGAACATCTGAGAGGGGCTGCTGCTTAAGATCCTGTTATCCACTACCCCCTGTGACAGAAGTTTCCTGTGCTCTGCATCCTGGGAGGTTTTTTGTTCCTGGTTTTTGCAGTGTGAGTGCCCAGGTTCATGTCCTGGACACAGAGAAGCCAAGCACAGACACTTGGCTCAACACTGCACACTTGGGCAATGCCAAAGTGACAGAGAAGTGGCTCCAGTGACTCATCCAAGGGCTCCTCCTTTCTCCATAATGCTGGCTCAGCTCTCTCCAGCACAGCCACGGTCAGCTCTAGCTACAGCCAGACTGCAAAAATGCTCATTTCTCTGTGAAAGGTCTCTTCCTAAAGGGCTGCAGTGGTTCCCTGCCTCCTCTCCACGCAGAGCAGCCCAGGGAATTCCTGCTCTCCAGCCCTCACTGAGCCACAGCACAGAGGTACCAGAGGGGCAAACCCTTGTGCCATGGCAGGGATAAGCCTGAGTGACTGCACAAGCTCAGGGGAGAGTGGAGAGAGCTGATGAGCTTTCAGCCAACCCCCAGTGTCAAAATATTTGCCTACAGCTCTGTGTACACTGTAATTATCCTGGAACCGTGGGTGCTACCCCTGGTAAGTGGCTGCTCTCTGCCAGGTGGAGGGAGGAGCAGGGGAAGCACCAGGGAGGAGGCAGAAAGCAGAAGTTATCTCCACACACCATCTGGGCTGTGTGCATTTTGTGCATTTGGAGCGTCTGCCTCAGCCCTTTTCTTCCATGTGCAGTAGAAATCTAGAAAAATTCCTCACAGAGATTCACAGCTACTGCAGCAAAATTTGCCAAAACCCTTCCCCTACACCCTTTTTTTTTTTTTGGTGCCTGTTCCCTGTAGGCAAAATATTTGGAAGCTGAAGCTGAAGGAGATGCTGAGAACATGACTGAGCTTCCAGGAAATGCTGTGCTATTTTCAAGGGGCCCAGCTGTGCCTGGTGTGCAGGACACTGAGCTCTGTACTCACAGGGATGTAGTTGGCATTGATGTAGTCAGAGCCCTCCTCTTCATTCATTGAGACTAAGCGGACACGACTGAAATCATCTGTAAAAGGAAACAGAAATTAGGAAAAAAATCACCTCTCAAATATGGCACTCATCTCCAACTAGGCAAAATTTAAATTAGTCCTATAGGAATGGCCAAAAATAATCTATTAAAAAATAGAAAATTCTTGTATTGACTAAGAGAGCTATGTTTGCTTCAGCAAACATGGACACAGCATCGCTAGTGTTCTGCAAACAACCCCTCCAAGTGCTGTCTCTTTGGGCTCCCTTAGGCTTCATTAAAATCATAAGAGAAATACAGTAACACTACTCAGCAGCATAAAAAACCTTGTGTTTCTCACCTCCAAGCTCTTGCCATGATAAACATTTCCAGGAAGCTACATCTATTCAAAGCTAACATAAAAACATCCCTGGTTCTGTGTGAGAGCAGGATTGTAGAACAGGCTTTTATGAGCCTTAGAAAAATCTCCTGATTCTCCAATTTTCTTATTGGAGCTCTTCTTTCCCTCTCTAGGGATTTCAGCAGGATTTAGTGTGTTGTACTTACATGGCAGGATATTTGTGTAGCGATTCTTGCAGCGATTCATGGGGAGATCAGCAGCAAAGTGGGGGATGTCCAGCCCAATCAGCTTTAGCTCCTGAGACAACAGAAAAGAAAATGCCAAAGTCAGCCTCAAAACCACTCAGAGAATAACCCCTCGTGATCACTTGTGGCAGGTAGCAGACAGAAAACGCTCATAAATCACTTTATAAGTTGACAGCAGGATGACAGATTGCCTTTCTTTGATGAGTTGGGCTCCAAGCAGCTGGAGAGCAGTGCTGGGGGGGTTTCTCCTCCTGATGTTGCCAACCCACTGCTGCCATCCCAAAGCTGGGACTCAGCATCGCTCCTCTCTACCCACACTGGCTGTCAAACCAAAAATCCTGCCAAACCAGGGGCTGGTTAAGTTATTTCTGTGGTGGTCATCTGCCCCCCTTACAGAGGCTTCTTGAAATCCTCAAGTGGCTTTTAGTCCTGGGGAAATGCTTGGAAGATCTTTTTAGTCATCATCTTCAGTAGTCACATGTAATACATGGTGAATCAGGGGAATTTGCTGTCAAGAAGGAATCATGGAAACACCCTGAGAGTCCTCCCCACTGCTTTCCATATTAAATCTTTGAGAAACAGCCCCAGGATAGGGATGGGGTTTAGTTTTATACTACTAAACTGACTTTAAATTTTGAGTAATTAAGACACTGCACCTGAACTTGTCATAGAGAAATCTCCTTGCTCTTATAGAGATTTCTGATGCCACTTCCTGATTTCAGTGCTTCCTCTCAAATTAAGGACATTAAACAAATAAAATAAAGCCATTAAAATCCCAAATTCAATTCAGGTTGCCAGCATGCCCTAAACTTAAAGCAAGTGTGTTTTTTCTGACAGTTAACTCAGATTGAATGTGAGAAGCCACTCCAATCAGCTCAATAAATGCAGGATTTAACAACACCAAGCTCCACTTCTAAATTCTGCAGAGGAGGAAGTGAAGCTGGCCCACCCAGCAACAGCTCAGATCAACCAACACAGAGCACACAGGAGCACACCATGCAGCCTTAACATCTTGAAAAAGCTGCTCTGGGCAAGTAGCAGAGGGCAGAATCCTCAGAGATTTACCTCAAATTGCAGAGAAAATTTATAATCTGAGTCTTTGGCCATATCCTTGATGTATCCATCAAAATCATCCAGCTGGACAGGGCTTTAAAAGAAAAATACAGAGAAATTAGGTTAAAAACAAATCTGATTTTTGTAGCACTTTTCATTTCTTTCCCCCAGAATACTTTCAAGTCATAAATATCTATTTGCAGCTGTAAATGCTAGAGAGAAATAAGGACAAACCTTGTGGTTCAGGGCCACAAAATGTATTACATTTTTTGTATTACATTTTGGATGCCACTGCCCTGACTGCTTTCTCTGCTGGCTTTGACAACTACACACATTTGTAATTATGAGTCTAACCCTCTTCCCAGAGGTTAGGTTGGCTAAAAAAAGGTGGTCTATAACTATACAAAACCATGGAGAGCTTCAGTAAGTAGGAATTTGCCTTGATTTAATGTCTCCCCTCTTTCCACACTTTTTTTTTGCCAGGTGAGATCTATCTGTTAGTCAGGCACAGCCCCTGAACATAACACAGAAATAATTAGGCTGATGCTGTGAGTAACAAAACACAGGTAAACAGCTCCCCTCACCTAATTATCATACTCTAATTTACAAGCTACTGGAGCATGTACACAGTAATCTTCTCATTTACTTGGAGGCAATATGCCCAAAGGAACCTGTCTTATCACCACTTAATTACTCCTGTTTACCCGCTAGCATTAATGATCTGATGTTCTAGCAACAACTGTAATGAGAGCCCCATGTCAACAGGGAAATGTCACTGCAAACAAATGCATCCCAGATTTTTCACCATTTGCAGTTTTTAACTAAGGATAAGCTCTGCTGAAATCACTAAGTTGGATAATTGATCTTTTCCCTGCTGACTAATTTTGTATGTTTTACTACAATCTGTTGAGCAGAATTGCTTTTGTCCAATTTGTGTTTGTTTTCTGCTTTCAGGTATCTCCCTTGGGATATGTCTATCAAGAAGTTTTCTGTATTTGTAAATGAAATACCACTATGCCATATACTCCATAATGCCTATTTAGTCTAAGACTTATTCCTTCAAATATCAAAGAAGTTACATACTTGGTCAGCTTTCTCTTCTTTAATCCATTTTTACTCCTGGAAAAAAAAAAAGGAAGTGTTTTTAATTCATACTTATGAATTAAGCAGTTCATTAAACAATTGTACAACATTTATTCAAAGACAGCACTGATTTAAAAATGTGTATTTTTTCATCATACTTGGGAGGAGACTGGGGACAATAACTTAAAATAATTTTAAGCTGATAGCAAGATTTCTGTTGAGTCCAGTGGGATGCACATCCCATTCTGTGGCTCTGAGAATGACCTGCCATTGGAAAGGAAAACCTGTGCCCAGAAAAAGCCATGGGTCCCCTACAAATCCTGACCCATTGGCTCTGGGTGGGCTGGGGCTGAGTCCCCAGGATCTGAGCCTAGCTATGCTTGGAAAATTGGATGTCAACACTGGAGAGCACCTGGGAATGAGAAGCATCTGTGGGGTAAAGGGACAAGAACACCACTGGCAAATTCAGGAAAAGGTGAAGGAAAAAAGAAAGGGCCTGTCTCATAACCTGCTTATGATGATACATGAAGACAATGGCAAATATCCTACTGACCTCAGCGGGACTCAAGCTTAAACCTTCGATCATTTAATTGACTTTAAACAGCTGGAGATAATTGTGCCAGTCATGTTCAACAATGATTTATGGCTGATGGAATTCACTAGCCACAGTTGTGAGTAGGTTTCTGAGTACGCTAAGCAGTAAAACCCAAAGGATTGGACTTAAGCACTGCCCTACACCAGCTACCATGGGGTGGATTTTTGGAGGGGGGTGTGTGTTCATTTTGTTGTTGCCAAAAAGAAGTTAAGCAACAATAAAATTAAATAGACAAAGCAAGCAGCCTGGAAGTACTTGGCTAGAGGTCTAAAAACACTGATCTTCATTCAATCAGCCACAGAACTCAAATAGATTCTTGCTCACTCAGAAGGAATTTTAGTAGTGTCAGTTTTTAATTCCTGAGCATTAAACAATATCAGTTCTTTTTTCACATTATAAGGATGCTATTTTTAATTTCATGGTGATATGAAAATTATGTCTAGATCATTTGGTTCACTGCTTCAATTAGTAAATTAAAGGACAAGACTTTAAAATTCTAAATAATGAAATTATACAGAAAGATATATTAAAAAGCAGAGTATATTTATTTTTCTACCTTGTTAAGTTTAGAAGCTACATTAAAAACAAATAAAGGGCTACTTTCCAAAATTAAATTTTACAAAATATTCAGTTTCTGGAGCAGCCACAACCTGTAGTAATTTTGTTATTGTGTCAAAGTACATTTCCATTTAGATGAGGAGCTTTGCCTGCAGAATTAGCAAGAGCTATGGCAATACCAGCTTTGTATTAATGTGGAGATTAAATATTATAAACCTCTTCAGCCTATCATGTTATCTTTACATTCATATGTACTGAACACCTAAACTAGTAGTATTTATTTTCCATCTTCAAAGATTTTTTTTCCAGTGAACTCTTAACATTAATTCCACTAAATTATTCAACACACCTCTATCCCCTGTGACTATTGCAAACCTTTTAATGTCAGGCACATAAGAATTAATTTGAAAAGAAAAAAAAATAGCTAAATGCTCTTTATTATGGGAATGCTTCTAAGAACGCTTCTCCAAGGAACACTTCAAGAGGCAATAAAACAAATGATTGACAAACATTTCTCAGCAAGACTTTTGTGTGCTTTGATAGTCTCAAGAGGCCTTTGTTCCTTAGCATTGCAATTGTTTCCTGAATGTTCATAAATGTTTTAAACCAGCTTATGTGCAAAACAAAAACATTTGAAACGTTAGCTGGTGTTTCATCTGTTATTCCATTTAGTCTACATATTAAAGTACAAAGAGAGGGATTAATCTCATCTCATTCCATTCCAGCTCCTGTAAACTTAATCATCTGGACTGAAACAGGTAGATTGATTGAAGGGGAAACCTCTGAAGAAAGATAGGCATCTGGAGAGGTGCATGAATGAATAATAAAAGAAAAAAGGCGGTGGGACAAAAGATGATAACATTTCTGCAGCAGTGCCATTCACAGTGGCCGCTCTGGGCTTTCTGACCAACCTAGAGAGCTCAGTGTGACTTCCAAAATAATCACCTGCTTGCCTGACCTGATGCCTCAGGTTTTAGCTCTTATGTTTTTCAGGTTCTGTGCTACTTTAGTATGCAGTTCTGAGCTTCAAATTATGGGATGCTGAGCTCTGTGCACAGAGCAGGGAGACAAAACAATTCCTGCTCCAGCTGGGGACCAAGGACAAATGATCCCAATCTCAGCCCCAGAGCACAAACCCCGTGGGATGGAGAGAGAAAAACAAGCAGGGTGGGACTGCATGGGCTAAAGCTGGAATGGGACAAGGAACTGCAAGATGCAAATGGAGCAGAACTGATCCCAGGGAGAGACCCTGGGAGCGCTCGTGCATTTTGGGGCCATTTTGGTTCATCTTGGGTGCAGACCTGGCTGGGCTCTGGTGCTGGCCAAGGTGGATCCATGGAGGAGATCCTTTTAATAAATTCCTGCTTTATTCTTTAGCTCTGTCCAGCCTCTGCTCTAGGGCAGCCTGCACAAGGCATCAGACCCTCCACCTCTGCAGCTTGAGAGTTAGCTGAGTTTACACCACACGAGCTCCAAGAATATAACATAACATAATATATAATAACCTTGGAGAGGTAGGGAATACCCTCACGTGGCTCCTCAGTGAGGTGTGTGTGGAGAACACACTTTTGCTTTCCTTAAGTAAATGTAAGTAAAGAAATGGACCTTTCTTTACTTACATTTCAAGGCCCACTGAAAATTTGGATGGGTTTTTCTACAGACCCACTCAAGGAAAATCAGTCTCAAAATTCCCTCTGCTGAAGATGTTGATGTCTGCCTACCAGGGCTTTGGTGCCTCATGGTAAGACCAGGAAAATGCTAGGGAAATAAAATCTTATCCTCAGGACCACCTTTTTTGTAAAACCCTAAAACTTGGACCCGAGAGCATCAGGAACTTAAGTTTCTTAAGTTTATATTAATTAAGCAATTTTGGGTCATAGTCAATTATAATTATTTGTTAAATGGTTTGTAAAACAATTCTGGTTCTAAGAAGAGGAATGGCTTTGTTAGGTATTTTCATGAAAACAATCAGGTGTTTACTAAGTCCTTTTAAATTATTTACAGACTAAATATTAAATATACCCACATACACAATGAGACGTGCACACAGGGAACCTATTTTTACTCTTTGGGACTTCTAGTTGTATTCATTCTCAGCTTTTTTCAAAAACAAAACTTTTACTGACATCAGGAGGGCATAAGAGCACCTCTAAAAAACAAATATATTTGACATCACACACCAAACAGGTGGGGCACAGTCAAGCAGTTTTAGTAATAGAACAGCAGCAGCAGAAGTCAGTGGCAGGCAATGAACATGTAAATAACCAGGACAGAAGAAGCCAGGACTTATCACGAAGCAGCAAAAATTGCAAAGACAGCAATGAGATGGATATGATGACCACTGTCAGATTAGCTTTTTAATACCAAAATGGGTTGGAGAATAAGCAGACAAACCAGATGAAGCAGGGTAGCAAATACTTTGATACCCACATCCTCGCCAGTCCATGTTCCAGTGCAAAATTTTATCTCCAAAAGATTTGACCCATTTGAGAACAAAGGTACCACACATTTTTCATGTCATAGAAATTCACATTGCTTACACATTGCATATGGAAAAACAAGTAAATCACTTACCAAGGATTAACATAAAATGCCAAAAGATAATCAGTCCAAAGGCATGAGGGTAGCAGAGTTAGGAAAGCAAATACACTTCTACGCCTGTGAGCATTAATAAATAACATACATAAAGATGAAAAAGTGAGGAGAGTTAGTAAGACAAACAGAAATCAGGAGATCAGCAAATTCTATTTTAAAAATCAACTAAACTCATCAATCCTACTTCTTACTTACTTCCTAATAAATTATTAGCATCCCTAGAATTTTTCCTCCTCAACCTGAAGGACTTTCAGCTATCCAACACATAATTCTATGTGGTTAAAATAATTATGTCTTATCATATTGATTCAGGCCTGTTATTCCTAATTTTCAGAGAGTAAAGTGGGTAGGAAAACATCATTAACAGATTTCCAGCCATTGCATTGGTAGTATTAAGCCTACTTTCAATGTTTTGAGATATTCAGTACTGATATGGTTTGTTTTTATCACATACTTTATCTCTCATGTTTGTTCCTGCAAGTGATCCTGTGGATAGCAGATCTATATCAGAGATAAATTCAGATACTTCCAACATCTCTTAATACCCTCTATTGAGTCAGATTTCTCAAGGCATCCCTATAATACTTTGCAGAGTGCTTTAAATTATTTCCTATGTTTTCAACTAAACATTTCTTGAGCAGTTCTTCTAATTCTGCTTTCTATGAATAACTATCTACAGCAGATTTTACTATGGCTAAAGGAAATATGAGTACAAAATCATTCTAAACTTCTGTACTTGCAAGCTGTTTACCAGGTTCTGTATGCATTAATTCAGGAAACCCTGTTCTATCTATTGGTGAAATGGGCTTCAGGTATTTTGCAAATAAGAAAAACTCATAGAACTTAAAAAAACTTGACTCCAGTAAAAGGTTTGGTTTTTTTTTTAGTCAAGTACACCCTTCATGGTGTTTTTTCCCCATCAGAAAATCTGCTGCCTTAAAAGTGATACCACCCTTCTGCAGCTGTTCTAAAGAGGAAACACAAAGTTAAATTTCCTTGTTCAGTACCCTCCTTTTAAATTTCCTTGTTCAATACCAGCTCTTATGAAGTTGGTAGACACTCTGTTTTCCCTGATAAATAAGTCATGTCAAATTGAATCATCTCTAATCTCAATCTTCCAGCCAGTGAGGAAATCTTCTGCCCATGCAGTGAAAACTCCAAGTTATGCTTTAATGAGTTTTGCTGCTGCAGAGGAAATGGGCAGTGCAGTTTCTGCAGGGCACCTGCCCCAGGCTTTGTAGGATTTGTGTGGCTCAGCCAGAGGCAGGAGCCCTTCCTGGTCAATCATGCACCACAACAACTGCAGAATCAGACTGTGGCATTCACATCCTCTGAACAGAGAGAGAGATAATTCTCTCTCCCAGTTTTTTTCCTGGAGAAGCACAGAGAGAAGAAGAGAAAACAATTCTTATCTCTACTTGCTGCTCCTGTTCTTTTTGCACATGTAGAATGTGTTAGGAAGATTTTGTACCTGAAGGGATTTGGCAATTGGATTGTAGTGATGGTTATTTATATTAATTAACCAATCACTCAAAGCTGTGTCCTGACTCTCAGGAGACAGTCAAGAATTTTCTTTACTATGTAATTTAGTATAGTATAGTATAATGTAATATAATATAATATAGTTTTAATAAAGCATTTTTCCAGAATTCTGAGTCAATAGAGTCAGATGCCAATCATTCACTGTGTTGGGGTCACCTTGATTTGATATTAGACCCTTAAGGCTTATTTGTTGTTTGAGTTTCTATGGGGCTGGACTGAGGATGAAATTTGGTTTTCCATGTACAGATCTCTGGTGCCACAGAGGTTTCCATTAGGCTCTGGAGAAAGAAGTGATGATGTTGCTGGAATACTTCTCCTTCCTTTGAGTAACTCCACATAAGGCTTTTACTTCCTCTTGCCTGCAGAGGCAGAGGAATTATTCAAGCCTGGGTTTATTTTATTGCCGATCCTCACAAGAATTTTCCACACTTTATCAAATCACTGGCTAACATACTGGCAAACTGATTTATATTCACAAACTAGGAGCTCTGACAGCTAAAGCAATTTGTTTTATTCAACATATGAAAAATGTGTAATTGCCTAATAAATACAATACTGTTTTTTTCTGCAATCATGTAGTCCTTCACATCCTGCTCAGGCATACGGAACAACTTAATTAAAAGGAGGAGATGCAGAGATTGCTGAAACCCTGAAAAGTCAGCTGAGCTTCCCTTAGGAATTAGTGGATATGCCCATGGCTCCCTGACTGGACCCCTGGGATGAGCCAATCCTTCTCTCTGTTTTTAGGGCTGCATTTCCCACCTGGCTGCCTTCATGGATTGTGAATCTGCTCTTGACATTAGACAACAGAGGCACACAAAACAACTCTCAGAGAAATAAGGACTGTAAGATAAGGACACACTGCCTTCAGTTACAAAAAGTTTGTGGAGATATTAAGCAGGAATGCTTTCCTCAGTTTATATTTTATAACTTAATTTATGTATACATATATGCATATACACACACACACACATATATATATATGCTAAATCAAGAAGAACCCTCACTTTCACATCCAAATCTATTAATTCCCTTCCCATTAAAAAAGAAAAAAGAGCCTTTTATGGTTTTATTAACATCTGTTGCTAGTTCAGTAATTTCATTCAAGCTTGGCTATTTAATTAACATGAGTGTTTGATCTTCTGACTTTTTTTGCCATTAATATAGCCCAAGCAAGAGAAGCTGAGGGATGGTTTCATTTGTACTGCACACAGCTGGCTGCTATTAAAGCTAAACCAAGCAAGTGAAGCTTGTTTAATATCCAGTTAATTAGCAGCACAGTGAGATATTGACAAGATTTGCTGGGCTTGTTAGTTCAGTTTGCAGCTTATTAGCAAAAGGCTTGTGGTGGTGCAGTGTCAATCCAGTTAATCCCAGCCTGGCTGGCAGGCTGTGTCCTGTGAGGTCATGGAAAGCAGTTCCCTGTGCACCAACTTTTCTTTCCAACTTCTCAGCTGTCAGCAGAGCTGACCATGGGTGTAAAGGCACGTTTCTTCTCCTGACCTACTGGAATGGGGCTGATGTCATCCTTTTAAGTGTCTGTGCTTGGACTTGCCTTGGAAGAGAAGAGGTTTTTGCAGAGCTTGCTAACAACAGAACAGAAAACCTTGGCTCTGTCATTACCATTTACTTGATTATCAAAATAGGGATGATTATGAAAATAGGGGTGGCAGATTCACTGCCATTCAGGTGGTTCTCAGAGCCTTTTACTTCTATAAAAGCTAATCTTACAGATTTTCTTTGTTCAAATACTTCTCTTCAGCTGATGGTGACAGAGATGATTTACAGTCCATATCAGCGCCTGCAATTCTTGCAGGTGATTTTCTAGACTAGCAAGATATATTTAGGTGGGTTTCTTTGTTGTTTTTTCAAAGCACTGAACATTAAGCTACAGTATATATTTGAGTTGGCTTGTCCTTGTCTTGTAACATAAGGAAATATTTATTAAAGTCACTGTATGAAGACTATTGGTAATTAGTTATCTACAAATAAGCTTACTCCTGGATGCAAATACATGGAAGTGCTAATGAATTTATAGATCAAGTTTCTACAGTAGTGTTATTTCAGGAAATAGGTCTGTAAGAGAAAGGGAAAAAAAATCCTCCCCAAAAACATCTATGCAACTTGGCTGACATGCAGATACATCATTGCCTACTAAAAATAGCAGGTGACAGAATGCATGTCTTCAGTGATCATTCAAGAAATAAAATACTTTCAAGGGATAAAATACAAAATTAACAAGCCTAGCAGTTTTATCCTAAAGAGGGACAGCAATGACATAAAAAATAAGCACTATAGGATTACAGATAACATTTGCCAAAAAACAGAGATGGGGAAGAAAACATAATCTTTGCTTCAAACACTCACCAGTTATAGGGGAGCTTTCCATCTCTCTCCAAAGATGCAAAATTCACAAAGGTCCCAGCCCCACACTCCCTGTTCCAGGAAGACCATTAGGTAAAAAGTTACTATTTTTGGATTCACAACACTTGCAAAGAACTTGATTTAACAGAGATTTAACTCTTGGAGTTGCAGGGAAGTGCTGAACACTCACATCTGTGACTAGGTCTGAGATAATCTGTAATGAGCATAACTAGAACCCCTTAATGTGATTGTCTAAAACAAATAAATGTTTAACACCATCTGAGATCAAATTGCCTCAAAATGCTTCAAAAGAATGAAATTCTCAAATAGACCTTATCTTCTGTCCAGATTTGTGCTTTCCATAGCATGGCACTGGCCTCAGTGCACAGGTTCAATATTTACCTTTCTATACTAAATAGTCATTGTTCCTACTCGAAGGAGAAGTTGTTTAATTTTATCCTTTTTACAGGATAATTATAGGTAATTTTGAGTCATGAAAATAGCTGTAGGGAAAAGAAAAAAAAATCCTGAATAACATTCTAGTAGTGTTTTTATCACAAGCCCATTATTTTCAGCTATGAATTATAAACTAACTCGGCTATTTTCTTGATTTAAGCAAACAATTGCTTGCAGCTTCTTTCTGGATTTATTTTTTAAAAATTTCCTTCTGGGGTGTTTATCTTCTGTGGCTAGAAGCAGTGATGAAGAGAAAAAGCTTTGGGCTGGCTGCTCAGTAATTAAATAGAAAAGAATTAATTTAGCTGGGAATTTCAGAGCAAATTACATGCAAAAGGAACAAACTATATAATGTTTTCTTAAAAAGATAACTTGAAACATATGTGTGATGTGGTCATCTATTGCATGGAATACATCGACAAGACACAACATACAAAATGCAGCATCTACTAGGTAGTTAAGCACAAGATTTTTTACATAAGTTTTTTTTACATAAAATAATTTCCTTTCTTGACACAGTACAGTAAATTAATATAAAATATATTATATAGATTATAAAAGGACAAAGACTCTGTGGCACCTTCAAAACTAGCAGGTAAACCAATTTTATAAATATATATATATATATACACACACACACATAGAATATATAGGGTTTGGGGAAACTTCCACAGCTCAGAAGAGGCCAGAACAACTCCCATTAAAGTGAACTGTTATCTTACTGCAGGTAAGATTGCCTTGAAAAGGAGATTGAATTTCAATATTCAGGAACAGATGATTGGTGCAGACTGGCACATGGTGAGAGAGAGACCTTCTAGAAAATGTTATCTTTTGGTATGGAAAAAAATCTCCTGTTCCAAACCATATCAAAGACTTGCAAAGAACCTTGATGTCCTGCTCATGCCCATTTGCCTCAGATCCTAATTATCATTAAAGTCCCTGACAGAACCCTTCTGTAATATGGGATTGCACTTATGGACTCAATCCTCCATGGCTCAAAATAAGACAAAGCTTGAATCTTGTCAGTCAGGTCAGGAGTGAAAATAGATACAAGGAGAGGATGTTTTCAGCAGCAGCAAAACAACTCTTTTGGAGATACCTTGTTCACAAGCACCTCAAGCAGCACCCACACAAAAGCATTCTCAGCTGAAACTATTGTCATGATGTTACTGAGTGTCTGGTTAGAGTTTTTCTTTGGTTTTTTTGGGTTTTTTTGTTTGGTTTGGTTTTGGGGTTGTTTGGTGGTTATTTGGTTTTGGGTTTTTTTTGGTTGGGTTTTTCTTGGGATTTTTTAGTTTTTTGGCTTTTTTTTTGGGTTTTTGTTTTTGGTGGTTTTTTTTGTAATTAGCATAAATCTGGACTTACCTTGCCATTTGTAGGTGTTTTCTCCTGAGGACAACAAGAGTGACCAGCAGCAGCCCAATCAGAAGGATGCTGAGGATGGCCAGCACAGAGATTACCACGACATTGGGGTTCATCTCAGTGACTGTACATACAGAAAATTGCTCTCAGTTATTCAGTTCAGAAGCATTGACATTTTTCCCTGGTTTTGTTTTTCACTGAGTTTTGATAATGCTATTTTCTTAAACTTATCTCAAAGAACCTGGAGTGTTAGAGAGAGAAAAATCTACCACAGGAGATAAGGGGAGAGTTTGAGTAGCTATTGCTCTTAGAAAATTTCTTTGGGGAAATGCCTTCACCCTGGCATTTTTGTTAAACTTTAACATGTTCTGATTTATTATTTTTTTCCTCTTTAGCTGACATTTATAACACAAGGGAAAACGGTGAATGTAATGCAAAATACAGATATTCATCATCATCTATGTCTCCAAAGCACATTTCCACTCTGAAGTTGTTCTTCAGCAATAATCAATGCTTTTTCTGACCCAGAAGCAAAATAATAAACTGAGAATTTGCAACATACTGGGTGGAAATTGCTTAATTATTCTGGAAAATGACATGCCCAGGGATCCTCCCTCAGGAGCCTTTTGGCTGTGACTGCTAAGGATCCTGCAGAGACCTTTCTTCTCTCTTGCTTCTTTACTGAATGCAGGAAGCCTGAACAGCTTATGAATGTGATTTTCCTCTCATTTGGGCTTGGCTGAGAAAACATTTTTCTCCATAAATATCATCAAGCAGTTGATGTTAGTATTGACACCACAGACTCCATCCCTGATTTCTAAAACCCAGTCCAGAACTGAGCCCCTAGTTTATATTTTCCAAGTGGGGCCTTTTCTAAGGGCTTCCCAAAGCTTCTCCCCCATCCCATCAACACCTGGCACCCTTTTGATGACACAAACAACCCCTGGGGCCAGCATTACAAAGAGCAGCTTTAAAAAGCAAGGGGAAATGTGGCATTCACACTCTCTGAAAAATCCCTTTGCCCAGGGTTTTTCTCCTGGGAAGCTGAGAAGCCTCAGAGAAAAATGAAAAAAAAAAATTATCTCATTTGCTTCTCCTCTGTTTTGCTCATGTGGAATGTGTTTGGAGATTGTTTCATTGGTTTCATGTGAATTGTTTTGATTCTTTGGCCAATCAGTGCCGAGCTGTGTCGGGGCTCTGAAGAGAGTCACAAGTTTTCATTATTATCTTTTTAGCCTTCTGTCTGTATCCTTTCTGTATTCTTTAGTACAGTTTAGTATGGCATTCTTTAATATAATATAGTATCATAAAATAATAAATTAGCCTTCTGAGAACATGGAGTCAGATTCATCATTCCTTCCTTTATCTGGGGGAATGCAAATACAACAGGGGAACAGATGTAGCTGGATGAGGAAGAAGAAGAAAGCAGGGAAGTGCTGCTTACCCATGGTGGAAACTGCAATGAAGGTGGGGATGCTGGGGCTGTTGTGGCTGAAGGTGGTCACGCTGCAGTTGTAGGAAGTGGCAGGGGTCAGGCTGGAAATGGTCACAACGTGTGAGGAGACAGTGACAGGTTCCTGCAGACACAAGGAAAATCACACAGGAGTTTGTCTCTCCCATAAATGCCAGAGCACAAATCTGTTTCGTGTATCTGACAGGTAAAGCCAGATCTGGTGGAAGAAATCAGAGCTTTGAAACACAGGAAAGGGAACCAGGGACTGCCCTTGACAGCAGGCAGATAGCCTGGCAGAAAAGAGGAGGAACAGGGGTGAATGCAGCTGCAAGAACACCCCAGAGCACTCCAGGGACCTCAGAGCCTTTTGGGGAGAAGGACACGTGCCCAGAGTGGGTTAATCAGGCATATGAGTGGTAGGGGAAAGCACTGAGACCTCCAGGACATCCCAGAGGTGGAGACAGCTCCTGAGTTCTGGTTTCTAAGCCACACAGGTAGGAGGAAAACCAAGTTATTTTTATTCAAAGAACAACCAAGGCAGTCACAACCTCTGCCATGACTGAAATCACAATTCTGGTTTGAATGCATGCAATCTCTGCCTCTGAGGCACTTCCTCTGGGTGTGGAGACCTGTGAGCACTTTTGAGTAGCCAAGGTATAAAACAAAGCTAGAGCAAAGTCTTTGGTAATAATTATAATCAAACACCCTACACCTCAGTTTTTCTAGCTGGCAGAAACCCTACATAACACATTTATACAATGCGTTAATTACTATGACCCTTGTGAACCCTTTTGTGGACTTTAAATGCTGATAGAGCAAGAGAAAACAAATACAGCAAGAACAAAACATGAGTTAAAGAAAGAGTTCCTTAAGGCCCTCTGTTTTCTGGACTGTCCAGCAGAACCATGGGTGGGTAACACTTGTAAAAACAGGGACACTGAGCCAGTGGTTTAGAAGGGAGAGAAGGAGAAGCTTTATGAATGAACCCCCTCCAGATGGGGAATGCAAGGTGCTATAACAGGTCCCAAGCACTGGATATTTCCAAGAGCCTGTTGTAGCCATGGCTAATCCTAAACTCCTATTGCAGAGCAATTCTGAGGTACATTATGCAGATGAAATTACATGAGTGTAAAAGGAGGAGACTTTTATTGCCTGAGCTGAAAGGAGGATCCACACTTTGGCAATTGGACTTGGTTGCATGTTTCCATTTTCCCCTCTGGGAAATTTAAATTAGTCAACTCAAGTCCAAGATGTTCGAAATCAGAAAGCTGCTGCTTTTCATTTCACTGATTTAAAGATGCAGGGAAGGGACAAAAATGCTCATGTAACTAGCATGGAAAATCACAAAGAATTTTCACCAGCCTACTTGGAAAGCATCCCTTTTTACAGTTCAGAAAGGAGCCCTTCCCAGTTTTTCATGGAGACAGAAAAGAGAGTGATGAATCTAATGAGGAGTGAGCTGACAATCTCTGCATTATCCAGTGCCAGATGTTCCTGTCAACAATGAGACACCCACTGAAGGATCTGCCAGATGAAGCAGTCTTTTCCTCATGTTCTTAAAACAGATCTGCTCTGAACTGAAGTTGCAAATCCTCTGGTACTTTCCTTGCCTGATCCCATCACTATTTTGAATCTCTGGTAAGTGATGATAATGACTTTACTGCCACCATCATATTTTCTGAAAAATCTCTTTGCTCAGGATTTTCTCCTGAGAAGCTGAGAAGTCTCAGACAAAAAGGAAAACAATATTATCTCATTTGCTTCTCCTGTGTTTGGATGCTTTGGAATGTGTTTGGACATTGTTTACCCACAGGTGATTGTTTCATTGGTTTCATGTGAATTCTTTTCACTCAATGGCCAACTGGGGCCAAGCTGTGTTGGGACTCTGGAAGGAGTCACAAGTTTTCATTATTTTTTAGCTTTCTGTAAGTATCCTTTCTGTATTCTTTAGTATAGTTTACTGTAGTATTCTTTAATATAATATTGTATCTTAAAATAATAAATCAGCCTTCTAAGAACATGGAGTCAGATTCATCAATACTCCCTTCATCTGGGAACACAAATACGAGACTTCAGGACTTTGCTATTCAGCATGAAAAAGCAGAAATCTAGAGGTGGAATCTAAATGATCCAAAAGATTAAAGTGCATATAAGCATTTTTTCTTCCTTTAGTCATTGTCTGTCTCAATTTTAAAGAATATTAAATAATTCAGGCTGATCTTCTACAGGATTTAAGAGTGTACAGGTCTTTTCCATGTGTTAATCAGTAGTTTAAGTAGGTAATTTTTCACTTCTTTCTCAATGATTCCCCATTATGTGTCACAGTGCACGTGAGAATAATGTTTTGTGGCATGTAATCACAGTGATTCATTATACCATCAGCTCAAGCACAAAGTAAACCTCACATGATGCACAGCATTGAATGCCAAGGAATTAAAACTACTACTGCTCTCTGTATTTCACTGAACAGCATTACCCATTTAAATACTTTATATTTAAATTGGCTGCTGAGCACAGGTACCTGACTGGACAGAGAGAAAAGGAGGTTCATATGTGAGGCTCAGGAGGTGGGTCTTGAAGAATATACCCTGAGGTGAAAATAATTTAAAATGCATGAGGAGCAGCCACATTTGCATAAAGGTACTCTTGGAATAGCAAGGAAGCTCTGTGAACTTCAGTTAACACATCTCAAAACCAGGAATAAAGTATTCCAGAAATAATTACATAATGTATCAGAAATCTTATGGCATTTAATATGTCTATTTTCCCCATTCCTTATGAAGCTACCTGACCAATTTTCCCTTCTTGTTCATTGGCATTCCCTTAGTTTTGTGGCCTGTTAGGTTTTGCAGAGTGCATCAGAGCCATTTCCACATGAAGCCAATTCCACTGGCACTGTTGGATGCACACAATTTCTCTCCAACCAGTCATATAACCTCAACAATAAGACAGAGGCCAACCTTCATGTTGCAAAAACAATGAAAATATTTTAGTATTTGAAGCATAGCTTTAGTAGTTTAACTTTTAAAAGTTTAATTCTGGGATGAAGAGTGGACACCAAAGAAGAGACATGTACCTGGGCTTTTGTTTCCTGGCCAGATCCAGCCTGCTGGCAGTAAACTTCAAAGAAATCAGCTACTCCTTCTTCCACCCACAGCAGAGTCACAGAGGTCTGAGTCTTGTTGACAGCAAACAGGGATTTTGGAGGGGCTGGTTCTGGTGTAAGAGAAAAATCTCCTTTCATTAAGCTTATCTTAAAGTTTCCAGACAACTGAGAAAAATGAAAAAATTGAAAGCAATGCCTGATGCCCTGCTATCTTTCATTTCCTTCAGATAAAGTCTACCAATGTAAATCCTCTCATGGTGACAAACTACCCCGTAAAATGGGAAGATGATGAAGTGTGTTGGTTTTTCTTCTCTATTTAAACTGTTCTCTATTTGTACAGATGGATAATTACTTCACTTCCCTTTTCAGCAGAGGCCTTGTTTGAGGATGATCTGTGGATTCTATTAATAGAGCAATGTTAGCAGGAACTCTTTCAGAGAAGATCACTGTCCACCTGTTAGCAACACATTTGGCCTGAGAAGGCTTTTCTTCACAAGGTCCGACCAGGAGATTATAAAGAAGCAGCTTCCCACAAGCAAAGGCTGCCTAGGTTCCCTTAATTGCAGCAGAGAAAATATTTAGCAAATTACTAGTGTAAAAAAAACCAACAAACATGTGATTTTTTTGTTCAGCTTTTTTTTTGTTTGTTTTTTGGGGTGTTTTTGGTTTTTTGGGTGTTTGTTTTTTGGGGTTTTTTTTGGTTGGTTGGTTGGTTTTTGTTTGTTTGTTTGTTTTTGGTGGGGTTTTTTGGGTATTTTTTCTCCTCTGGCTATCATTTAAGGGCTACTGGATCTGTGTTGACTTCCATGAGTTGTAAGAATGCAGAGGTCCAGATCTCCAGAGGTCCTCAATGAATTTGATTTTAATTCCTTTTGTGCTGGATGAAGTGAGAATAGGCAAACAAATACAAGAGTCTGTCGAGCAGGGGACAACCCTATAGCAAGAGTGATAGATGGAGGGTCTCCTGGCATCAGAAATGTTGTGAAACATGGATGGGGGTCTGCACTCCCCTGTCCCCATGTCCAGTGGCCTTGGCTGCTGCCTCCAGGGCCATCTCCCTGCCCATGGACCCCTGTGGAGGTCACCCCTCACTGTACCCACACCCAAACCAACCTGGGGAATGGAAAGCACCGAACAGTAGGGAAAATCTTGAGGACCAGGAGAGGAGCAAACAGCTTAAGCATAGTGCTAATATACTCATTAGTGCTAATATACTCATATATTTAAACACCAATGCTTAATCCTGATATTCATCCTGATGGCTTCAGAAATGGGATACTGGAAATCCCTAGCTTTCCACACCTCAGGCCTCCTGGCTCCTCTACTTTGCCTTCAGAGACTGTAAAATTTGGGCTGTACATTTCTGAGTTGTTCTGCACAGCTTTCAGATCTCCTATTCTGTGGATGTTTAATTAAAGCTGTAATTCTCAAACAATGACCCAGTTTTGGGATTCTGACACACTGCATACAATGATGCACAAGAACATTCTGGGTTGATTCTTTTTCCTTTCACAATAATTTGTTATCCTCATTCTGTGAGATGCTGTCACAGGAACCTTGGCACAAGGGACTTGCTCAAGTAGTTATAGACATTTTGGAGACTTATCTGATCCTGAAACAATCAGATCTGTGTTCTGGGGTTGGAGTCTGCCCAAGCCATATTGGCATTATGGAAAGAGTTGGACATTCACGTGTGTCACGGGGCTTGCAGTGCACATATTGTCCCAGAGCTACACAGGAAAGTGTCCCTCTCCCATAATTGCACACATATATCTGCTCTTGGACTCAGAAACACATTCCATCCCTCACTCCAGGTAAAAAAAAATGGCCTCAATTAAAATACGAGTTTTGCATTTGGGCAGCGTCCCAGGCAAATCCTCCTTTTGCTTCCAGCAAATGGCTTGATTTTTCTGCAGGTGGAAAGCTGCCAGGATGAAGCAAACATCGAGGAGGGAAGAACATTTGGCAGGAATGCTTAAGTGACTGCCAAGTGCTGAGTCGTCTATCACTTAGAGTCAGTTTCCACTACTGCTAATTACAACTCCCATTGCTCCCCTCAGAAAGAGAAAGAGGGAAAACCTCTGGCAAAATATCCTCACTTTTGTCTATTCAAAGTTCAAACATCATAAAGGGGAAAAAAAATCAAACTCAATCCAACAAAAAAACACCCACACTCAAAAGTCTAGAAGGGATTAACTGAAATGGAATTCATTCCACATTCTCTTTGTTGACACTGAAGGGCAAAATTCCCACCCAATTTCAGTAAGAGTGCCCATCCACAAGGAAAGAAGAGAAAGATACAACTGTGCTGCAGGGTGTCCAATATGAATAAGGCTTGTGGATCTGTCTGAAAGATAAAGCTAGCTGGTGTCTTGAAAATACCACCCTAAAACATTTGGACAGTGGTAGCAGGGGGAAATACTCACCCCACACATTGACCCACTCAGTGGGTGAACAAATACACACAGGTAACTGCACAGGCACGAGGCATGGGGAAAACAGTGGATGTGGTTTGCACAGGGAAAACAAAACTCATGGAATTTGCCTACTTCTTTCAAATATTGCCTTTGGTAAGAAGAGCTGCAAGAACTTCAGATTGTTGTGTCTCTGTGTTTGCCTCAGCACTGTGAGTAAGAATTCTGAGAAACATAAATGGAAGATGGCTGGTTTTTAGACCTCTAATCCCATTAGAAATTATACAGTCCCTTAAATTTGCTTCTCTTGCAGTGACTCATAAAAGGATTATTATTCATGTAGAGAAGATAATCCTCTCTGAAATTACAAACTCTTCCTTACCCACCTTCTCAGCAGAGGTAACACCTGTAAAAACAGTTTGGAAATTGGCACACTTGGAAATTTCAGTGTTTTAGGTAGCTAGGGCTCAACAACTCCACATATATTCAAAAGAGAACAAAAATTTCTTAAGGTACAATGGTGTAGTGTCCAGTCTTCCTCTCACATAAACAAACATATTAGGTAGAAAGTTATATTTGAAACTCTTATATTAAGGATCAAACTCTCAGATTAAGGATCAAACTCTCAAGTTTTCTTTTGTTTCTATGAGTATATTACATATATTTCTCTTAAAATGAAGCTGGCTTCCACATTCACAAATCTGACTATTTTTATAAAGAGTGCTATCATTAATTAGTATTTAAGGGTAAGTTTTTGGTGTTGAAAGACTGCAGATGTCCAGGGAGAGAGGAGGGGAGACAGGAAAGCAGACCAAGTGGCAGAGAGGTGTAGAAATAGGCTTGTCAGAAACAGAAAGGTAGAAAGGAAGGTTCTTTTTATTGAAAAGTTCATCTGTGAAGCCTGAGTTGCCATCCTCAAACCCTACACGTGTTCAAGACCTTAGGCAAGCACCTATGAAGCTGACTTGTTCTCTCAGCAAGGCACTAAGTGATTTCCACTCTCCTACTTCCACTTAAAGTCAAATTCTGCCACTCTTGCTCCTCTTGAGCAAAACCATTCTAGGAGATTACCTTCACACACAGGCATGAGACAATCTTCACAGCAAGGTGAGGTGAAAATTACAGCTTTGCAAAAGAAATGGTCTCAGAGGTACAGAATTGAAATAAGGAAGGTGCTGCCAGAGTCACTTTACAGTCAAACGAGTGGGGTGAGTTAATAATGTACCAACAAGCACTTCTTACCCAATTTCACAAGTTGGGGCATGGAAGTATTGCTGCCTCTTTCAGTACAAGCAGTCACTGAGAGGTTGTAAATGTCCCCTGGAGGCAAGCTCAGCACTGCAGTCATCACATTGCGCGTTACCTGGACAATCAAGAGACTCCAGCTTAAACACAGCACAAACCACACAACTCTCTTGTAAAATTGACCTGGTCACTCAAAATACTACAGAGAAATCCCTGTGCACCACAGCAGATGTCTTCTGTGTGCTCCAGACTGGTGACTGTTACTACAGGGCACCAAATAACACGGCACGCACACGCAGCTCTCTCAAGGTAAAAAGAGAACTTTTGATTTCTGACTCCAACATTTATAGATGTCCAAAAGTGACAATGGATTGGAGTATGACAGTGCCACCTCTCCAATGACACTGGATAAACCAACAGTCTATCAGATTTCTCCTCCTCCATGAAAGAATGCAAAACAATAAGTTATTTACATGAAGTGTGTGAAAAAGTTCGTTACAAGAATGTAAACATCAGAAGGCTTAGAAAAACTTAAAAAATCAGGGTGACAGGTGACATCAACCAGTTCCCACTGATAGCAACCACAAAACCAGATTAGCACAATGCAAAAAATAAGACAGTTTTAGGCTGCACTTTCTATGTAACCAGTGGAAATGTAAGGAAAAAAGAAATTCTCCCTCACACCACTGAGAGCATCTAGAGTTCTCCAGTTGTGCAAAATGCAAAACAAGCCATGGACTTGAGTCCATTGCAATTTTAGAGGAATTTAAATCAGGTCAGACACCTCAAAGAAGAGCACAGAGGCCATGTGTAGGCAAGCCTTTATGCATCCTACAGACCTGAAAATTAAATCCATCTGGGCAAGGCTAACACCTCTTGGAGACCTGTTAACTTGACAAGAGGTCTCAGGGTCTGACTTCAATCATCTGCAAGTCTGAAAACAGATCCTAAACTAAGCTGAGTCTCAAAAGACTGAGAATAACTTCTTCCCTTTATTTTTGGGTAATCTTCCCATTTCTCCAGAGTCATGGAGAAGGATGCAGAACTCAGAACTGTTTTCAGACCACTTCTGGACTATCTATAAAGGGGCCATTCAGGAATCTCATGCTGGTTTCCAAAGTCACTTAATTTTCAGGCTGAAGCTTTCAGATGGAAGAGAAACTGACATTTCTGAATAAAGAACGATAGGGTTTTGCACATAATTTTCATCACTTCTCTAAAATCTGACCAACTTCTATGGAGACTCGGGAAACACACAGGGAGCAGGAAGAAAAAGTCAGCATCATCTGACAGTGTTACGTATTTATTTCAATAATGCCACAAGAAAAACAACCATATTAGCAATCATAATAAAATCATATTGTGATCTTACAATATAGTATGAGTTTCAAAGGAAACAGTTCCTGGAAGTGACTAACAGAGCTTGGGGGAATAGGTGCCCTGATGCCTGCAAGCAGGTACCCATATTTATCCATATGAACAGAACCATACAAGTTAGCTATAAACAGGTAAGTTTTTGCAGGATTTTCGTAAAGAATACCCTCTAGGTTCCCTTGTCTTACAAGGAATATAAAGACAAACATTTGTAAAGACATCGCTAAAGCTTTAAAGTTTTATTTATAGATATTCTATATTGTGGATACCCTCTACTTTTAATATCTTGTTTAATCTAAAATTACATATTCAATTTTGGGTTTAATTTACTTAAATTTTCATATTAAACGTTTGTTTTATATTTATTTAATCTACATTTTTCTCATTCAGTGAAGTTGGATGGTAGAGAAATCAGATTTTTCCTGAAAGAATAATAAGCTTACAGAAAACATGACTTTTTGAAGGAAGAGAAGAGAGGGATATAATTGTGGTTTTTTTTTTAGTTCAATTACAGAATATTTTATTTGTAGGACAAAAAATTTAAATCTAGTTTTCTTCCTTGTTTGAAGTAAGGATCCAAATCCTAAAAGCTCCTCCTGCTCAGAAAGTTTATCAATTCTCCTCATCATATAATCAGATTCATGCTGCAACAGGCTGCAGATGGGTGCACTCTTGCAGCCACAAGGAATCTGAGGAAAGCTAGGATGTTCCACACAAAACCACATGAAAATCAGTGATCATTTTGCACTTCTGTTGAAAATACATTTCCAATTTTCCAAATGTTCAAGAGAATGTACCAAGAGCACAGCTTAGTATCTAGCAAATTTTTTAAGTGCACAAATTCTGGGTGAAATCCTCATCCCTTCAATTTGTGGAACTTATATACAAACATAAAATAAAGAAAATAAAGAATTTATGAAGATAAAGTCAGAAAATGGGAAGCGACAGTACTATAACAAACAAAAAACCCCTCAGCCAGTAGCTTACTCTGTTTATTAATAAATAAAAATAGAAAATACCATACCTGTATGTAAGAATAATCTTTAAGCTTTACTATCTGAAGTTGAGAAGTTTTTAAGCTCTTTTTAAATTACATAAATTATCAACACCTTCACTAGATCACTACAGAAATACTTTGTCCACTGGATATTTTGAGAGCTCAAGTCTTTCAAAGTGATCTAACACTGGGAATAACTTTTACTGGCTTCCACCAAACTAGCTGGAACTTAGTAATCAAAGTAACATAACTATATATACTAAGTCATATATAACTTAGTAATACAAAGTTATCAGAGTTGTCAAAGTTTTTCTGAGTTACCAACTCAGGAAAACAAACCAATCAAACAAAAGCCCATCCAAAAAAAGAAAAAAAAGGAAAAAGAAAGAAAAAAAAAAAGCCCTCAAAGAAATGAACACCACCCACTTTCCACACTGGTACTTACACTCTTCTTGATTTTTTTCTTTCCTTCTGCAACAACCATCCAGTGCAGCATCCTGGAATGAGAAAGGTCGGGGCCATCTCCTCCATAGGTCCAGGTGACATACAGAAGGTGGTTGTAATACTCCACAGAGGTAATTTTGGGTGCCACAGGTGCTGAAGGAAGAAGGCAAGTGTGTTACAGACGGGGTCTAACATGGCTGATTAGCAAATGTGATTACTTGTGCTAAAGGATGCTGTCAGGAGGAGAATATCACAAAGCTGGCAGGAAAGCATCATTAAAACCACTTGAGCACTAGCTGAAAGATATGAAAACCATTGTTTAACCTGGGAGATAATCAGAACAAAAATACACTTATTTTTGCAATCTTTCAGTTAAAAAAAAATCATGGCAGATAAAAATAATTTTTTGAGTCACATTTGTAAGTCAAATTCAAGTTAAAAGTCTCAGATGTTGCTTCACTGTGTCACTGAACTGAAAAGAAATAATAAATTGTTACATTGATAGGTTTTCCATAGGAAAAAAAAAATATCTTTTCACTGAGCTTGCATCTTTCTAGGAGGAAAAGCTCAAACCCTCCAGATATCCAAAGAACAACTTTTGCATGAGAAGTTATGACCACCCTTGTTCCCTGGGTGGAAGGGAGGAAGAAAGGGCCCCATCACAACCCTGTTAGGAGGGACTTTTTTGTTCTGGAGCTGCCAGGAAATCCTTGTCTCTCTTTGCAGCCCACATAACATGGAGTCACTCCTGCTGGAAAGGATCTTTAACACTGAGACCAGTCCTTCAACCAGCACTGCCACATCCACTACCAAACTCTTCCCTCAGCTCCACATCCACGTGGACTTGAAACACTCCCAGAGACTGGGACTCAGCCACCTTCCCTTGCTGGCTCTCTCATCAGCTGTGACCTGCAGAAAGAGAGCAACCCTCAGAATAACCCTAAAACCACCAAAATAACACTAAAATTTGTGTTTAAAATGAGGATTCCCTCTGAGAGGTGCCTCTCCATTAACTGGAGAGGGAGCATAGATGACCAGCTCACCTGATTGTCTAATTCAAAAGTGCAGGAACCCAGAGAAGAGTTGAATTAATAGTGAGAGGAGACCCAAAAGTGAAAATCTCAATCAGTGAAGATTTCAACCAATCCTTAACCCAGCAGTGCCACATTTACCACCAAACCAAACTCAGGACTACATCCACATGTCTGTCCAACACCCCCAGGGACTGGGACTCAGCCACCTTCCCTAGCTGGCTCTCTCACCAGCTGTGACCTGCAGAAAGACAGCAACCTCCAGAATAACCCTAAAAACTCCAAAATAACACTAAAATTGGGGTTTCAGATGAGGATTCCCTCTCAGAGGGAGGTGCCTCTCCATTAAGTGGAGAGGGTGCACAGCTCACCTTGATTGCCTGATTCAAATGTGCAGGACTCCAGAAAAGATTTAAATTAATAGTGAGTGGAGATCCAAAAGTGAAAATCTCAATGAGTGAAGATCTCAACCCCTTCCCAAGGAGATATGAGTAGGATAATTTGGATACTACAGGGGATTTTTGAGGATCACAGTGGGGAAAATGGTGTGAACTGCCTGGTCTTCCCCCTGGACAAGCCCTGTTGTGTCCAGGTGAGAGGAGCAGAGCCCTGGGTGCCAGGGAATGCAGGATGGCCTCAGAGCTGAGGTCTCTTGGAAAGGGCCACAAGATGTCACTGCTGCTTTCACGAAGGCTCCTTCCACTTTGGCACTGAGACTTTACTGAAGCAACCACTGAGGAAGGCAGCAAATGCAATGCATAGACAATTCAGGGCCGTTTAGAAATGTTTAGTTAGACTATTCTCCCGAATTAATCTTGAAAATGTCCTTTTATGCTCTTCAGGAGATGTAGTATAAAATCCTTGAAGCAGTGTTGTTTTAATTTTTAAAGTTCCCAGCCCATCCTTGTGCAAGGATTGTGTACTCCTTGCAGTTTAAGGCCATGAATCTCATACACAAATAATGATTTCCCCCTGCACCTTTTCATTGATGGCATGCTTTCATGACAGTGAATGTCCAGGATATGTCACATGAGACCAAGGGCCAGGGCTGGTGTGACCCAGCACAAGGTTCTGGGGAGCACAGGGAGGCTGTGGGAAGTCACACCCTGATGCTGACCTGGACCAGAATGACATCTGGAAGCACCCATGGGACCAACAGGCAGTCAGCAGCACCCAGAGTCTGTCTTTCACACTCCTTCTGCTCCTCCAAAGATAAAAGCATCCTCACTGCAAAAAGCAAATGCTTGTGGCCCAAAGAGCCTTTGCTCGTGGTTGTTTTAAATCCAGTTGTTTACAGCAGGTGGCATTAAAAACTCATTAGTCACCACAGCAACCCTGGCAGCGCCACCACCCCTGCCTGAGTAAAACAGGAGCTGAGAGGACAAATGCTGCTTCTGAAAAGTCTCTTGGATCCCCCAAATCTCTTCTCTGTAGCAGTGGGAGAGAGTTCCATCTCATCACCCCGCGTCCCGAGGTCTGTACAGCCCCAGGCTCCCCAGGAGCAGTGGGATCCTGCACTAGGGAATGTCTGCTCTGAGCTCCCTGCAAGCTGCATCCTCAAACTCCCAGCTGAGCTTTCTACTCTGTTTTTGGTACTCAAGTTTATGCTCCAGGTGTGGAGCTTGGCTCTCCAGTTATACACAGAAGAGCTGACAGATGGTGCACTGTCAAGCCTACAAAACCTCCACTCAAGTATTTTTAAAATACAGGGTTTTTTGGTGTTTTTGTTTTTCTTCTATTTGTTTGTTCGTTTTAATTCCTGGCAACCTGTGCAGGGGAGGTGGCATTGTTCAAAATGGTGCAGAAAGGGACCAAGTGCTCCATAAAACCATCTGCTCCCTCTCTGGGAGGAAAGAGGCTGGGAAAGAACTCTCAGTCTCCTGGTAGATTAAAGCTGTGAAAAGGCAGCACCTACTGGGGACAAACTTTTCAAACCTGCAGATATGACAAACTGGCAAGCCTCACAAGCCAGCCTGGCTGCAGTTCCTGGGCAAAGCTGAAGAGATTGCAAGTAATAAGGCAATCAGAGGACAGGAGTGCATTCAATGCTCACATTCAGTGCTGACCATGTATTGGTAAGTGCTTGCAATTTGACCAAATCAGCTTGCTTTGTTAGGGCTCTTCACTTAAAATCACAGTGTGATTTTAATACCTCATTGCTATTCAACATTTTCATCAATACCCTGAAAGGAAAAGCAGGGCTGATGAACCATGTAAGGAGCATGGAACTGGCAGAGGAGGGCAGGATTTGGACAGGGCTGAGCTTTGAAATATTGCCCCCTGTGCTGGGCCTGCTCAAACAAAGGGAATTTCGAAGTGCCAGGTCTGTTGGAAAAACAGCATGTAGACAACAAATGATCAATTCTGTTAGGAGCCATAAAATAGGAGTAAATCAACACAGGCCTCCAGTGTGATGATGCAGGAAATGCAATCATTTAGATGCACACATAAGAGAGTTTTGAACAGGCAGATGATTGTGCCTCTATAGGAGTATTCAGCAGGTTGATATTACACTTTCAGCTTTTATCTACTTTAGTAAAGACAGTAAAAATTAGAGAGGCAGAGTGGGGGAAAAAACTAACATGGGAAAACACCTAAAAGTGAGAGAACCTGCAGAGTTCAACAGAAACAATTTATTAACAGAAAAAACAATCTAAATTCTGTATATAGAGACCAAAAAATAAAAAAAGGCTTTGTGCCCCTTCAGTCAGTAAGATAAAAGTGCAATAATTATCTTGGACCGGATATTAAAACCAGAAAAATTCAGAAACACAGGGTATAAACCCTTGATAATAAGAGAAATTAACCATTGATACAACATTCCAGCTGGATATTTTCATTGAAGACCAGATGACCTTCTCTAAGAGAGATTTTGCCAATCACAAAGGGATGATATTTAGAGGTTCATCCATTTCTGATTTTGTCTGCATCTGCTGGTTAAGAAGTTGATACATTTTTCATTTAGCAGCAGTAGCAGTCTTTCCTGTCATCACACAGAGATCCAGATTGGTACTAGTGACAGATTACCTTTTAGAAGGCCCTTGATCTCCCTCATTTCTGCTGCAGGTTTCTGGAGATGCAATACTGAAGTGAGTGTCCCACTGGAACACTTCCACTCTAAAACGCTGAACCTGGTACCCAAATCAGTTGGAAAAGACTTTTTTTTCCCTCATACAGCAACCAACCAGCTGGAAAATTGCTTCCTTACAGTGCTGCAGAAAAGCTGATTGATGCCAAAGGACAAGGAATGTCCCTGGAGACCCTTCAGGAGGCTCCAGCTCTGATACACTGGAGAAGTGCCAGAATTTGTCAGCAGAGTAACCTGGGATCAGGTATCTCAGCATGGGAGGGTTTCTGTTGACTTCAGTGGAGCCACAGCTTTAATGCTGCTGGCTTTTCTCTCATGACTCTCTGGGGCACAGGCTCTGTGTAAATCATCATTACAAACTGGTCTTATTCAGTAACTCTTCCAGGTACATTCTCTGACTCTCACCAAAAAGAAAATCTGGGACTAGGCTAATGTCTGCTTTGGGGTGAGTGGCTGGGACATTATACCCTGATTTTCCTTCTCATTGGATTCCTACAGATGGAAAAGAACAAGTGTACTTCATTGCAACTCACAGTAAAACTGAATTATTTACTGCTTCCAGTCACCTCAACTTCAGCAATGTGAACTAAACAGTGACACTTAAAAGCAAAATGATTCAATGGAGAATTCTGATTTTGGCCTAATCATCCTGTGTGCATGGCAAGGTGCTAACAGGGCCTTTCTCATGCTGCTCCCTCTGAGTGGCTGATCTGTTGGGCATATTGAAAATCCAAATCCAAAGAATCTGCCAAGAGATGCCAGAGTGTGTTAAATCCAGGGCTGGTCCCAAGTGGAAAAGGGAAATCCCTGTGGTTGTATCAGCTCACTCATCTCAGTGCTGCACAAGTCATGCTCTGACCTGGGGATTACTGGGAGGGTGATAAAGGAGGAAAAAACACTTGGAAATATTGCAGATAAATGAAAAAGTGTTTGATAATATCATTAAACATAAGAATTCAGGTTTACTAATTTACCTATTAACTTCTCCATGTGTCAAATGTATGGTGTGGCAAAAGTGGAGCAGGACCATTGGCTATCAATGGAGCCATGCACTCAGCTGATGGAGGACTGCAACACAGCAATCAAGCACCGTGCTTGGCATAGGAAAAAATCATTTATATGTTCATTTCAAGCAGTCCTCAGAGACTTAAAAAGAAAAAAATAGAAAACCAAACACCAAAACCAACCAAAAAAAAATCCCCAAAAAACCCAAAATAAAAAACCAAAACAAACAAAACACAAAATCATAAAAAACCAAAAACCCAAACAAACAAAAACAAACAAAAAAATAAAAATAATACTTAAATTGAGAAATATCCTAACTTGCAACTATCTGTAGGTGAAACACAGCACCCAGGTCAGACTTCCTCAGTGCCTCTGCCCCCAGGAGCACTCCCACAGAGTTTTCAGCTGGCTGGTTACCTGTTATGAAGCTGATGGTGGAGCTGTCACAGCAGCTCAGCTCTGGGTCCCCCCAGGTGACCATGGTGACACGGAAATTGTAGTACCAAGCTGGCAGCAGGTTGGCTATTCTCTGTAAAGGGACAAAAAACAAACAGCAGCTCAGGAGAGAACTGACCAGCATGAGGACTTCTGAAACACGACAGTATTTATAAACCTAGTGCCCACACTCATTTTTCTGAGCTCCCATTCCTTCCTTCAGTGGAAATTGTCACTATCATATTTTCTGAAAAATCCCTTTGCCAGGATTTCTTCTCCTGGGAAGCTGAGAAGCCTCAGAGAGAAATGAAAACAATAATTATCTGATTTGCTTCTCCTTGGTTTTGCTGCTTTGGAATGTGGTTTGGACATTGTTTATCCAACATGTGAATTGTTTTGACTTAATGACCAATCACACCCAAGCTGTGTCGAGGCTCTGGAGAGAGTCACAAGTTTTCCATTAGTATCTTGTTAAGCCTTCTGTAAGTATCCTTTCTCTATTCTTTAGTATAGTTTAGTATAGCATTCTTTAATATAATATCATAAAATAATAAATTAGCCTTCTAAGAACATGGAGTAAGATTCATCTTTCCTCCGCACGATGGGGGACCCTGAAAATACCACAGGAAATCTCTGAAATTTGGCCTTTCAATTTACTAAAAACCCTGTGCAGAGGGAGCAAACACAGCTGTGATGGCTCTGCTGCTCATCCACATCCACCTGGTCACAGGTTCTGTCCACCACGGGAATCTCAAAGGATTTCCAGGGTGGTCAGAACCATTCACACAGAGCAATCTTCCATCACAATTTCAGTTTGATGAAGGCAAAATATTTAACTGGAAAATGTAGGTGTTTCTAGTTTGATTAAATGGGGTTTGAGGATAAATTAGGACGGATGTTTTTGTCTCAGATATTGTCACTTTAAGAGACGTATTTTTTTCCAATTTTCCACGTGTATTTCACTTTCTATTATCATTTATTATAAATGGAATAGGAATGAAACATAAATGACTTATGAGACATAAATTATATATGTAAATATAAATGAGATATAAATGAAGTATAAAAAGCAATATGTTTTATATTATATCATTGCATGTAATATTTAAGTTAAAATTCTAATTCTTCCACTGACAGCACAGGACATTTAAGATATTGATGTTTAGGTGAAAAGCCTCTTGATATTTTTAAAATTCAAAATAAAAGCAAATTGAAAAAAAAATGAACAACTTCAACAATGTAGAAATTGCTATTTTTACAGATCTCTGTTGTTTGCAGTGGCCTTTTTTTCTTCTACAAGACAGTGCAAACATAGCTGGTGTGATCTTTTCTTTTCATTATTATTGGAAAAAGTTATATCCACATTGACACCAAATCCTTGAATATGATTGGACTTCTTCTGACATGCCCCCGGTGTCATATTGGAAATACCAACATCACTTCGACAATTTCCAAATTGCAGAGCACAAAATGAATGAAGCAGCTAAAGAAAGTGAAAAGACAAATCCAGTTCCAAAGGTTCTTATCAAATGTTAGCCCTCCAGGAAATAAGGCTTGATTATTTCATGCTGTTGGAGACATTGATTTTTGATTCTTCTCATTGTTGCTTCAGAATACACCACTCAGAGGTGTCAGCAGGGATCAGTGGGATTCTGAAGCACCAGTGGAGAACCCAAACAAAAGTTCACCAGTCCCTACCTGTACATTAAATGCCACAACAGAATAACAGGGAAACGTTCTTTTCCTAATTCAGGATTAGTCTTTAAAATTATCCTTGAAGAAATGCTCACTTTAGCTGCCATGCAGCACTGTTGCATTTCAGATTGAAATCCAGACAAAGCAATTCCAACTTGGCTTCCATGAGCAGGATTTGCAACAGTAAGCGACAACATCATGTCCTTTCCTAATGAACCACATTAACTCTGCATGATAGCTTTATTTCTTCGATCACTTAGATCACTCAGCTATTCATCTATTTGTGCTGAGTCACGATTACAAGATATTAATTACCAGTTTGCTAAGTTATTTTTGTTTTTAATTTCCCTGGAGACTTACGTGTTAGATTTATAGTCACATACCCAATTACAGTAAAGCTGCTGGAGCCAAAATGACTCCACAAATGGTATTATGCAAATCAATTACAGTAAATCACAGTGGCTCTCACCAGCAGCAGAAGTTATTGCTATCTTTTTTGCATACTCATAACTTTCTTGAACAACTAATTTCAGCTGGAATTGCTTTCTGTCTCGCATTACAGCAAAGCTGGAGTAAAATCTTTTCCCTTTCTCCAGGAAATAATGGAAAAGAGGAGGAAAATTTCACTTTATATCTGCAAGGGCACCTGTGAATCGATGTGTGAGTGTGTTCTTACAGAGATCAGCATTCACCTAGTAAAAACCCTGGCCAAAGATTTGGCAGCTTCAGAAACATGAAGGCATTTTTTCACAAAAGCCATAGCTAAGCCTTCCACATGGCACACTGAGAGACCAGCCTGCAAGCCCCAAATCCATACCATCAATATTAATTATGTAGATAGGCCCTTGCACTGCACCCCCCGAGGAGATGATGGAACTTTTAAAGCCTTGACTGACAAACTGACCCACAAACTGAAGCTGCCTCTGGGCTTGCTAAACAACAGCAACAGCAAAAAAAAAAGAGGCTAAACTCCTGTCTCATTGCTCTGCTTGAAATTTAGCATGGTTCAGCTGGCAGTGCCTTACTTTAGAACAGAAAATGCCTCCAGCACCCTTGGTCATTTTCTCTGCTTTGCTGGGGAAAAAATGTGCCAGGCTTAAAGGCATATATATATCTACATATACATATCTACATATTCATGGGGAAAAGGCTGGGAAAAAAAAAGTGTCACAAGGTGCCAGGGCCACACAGGCATGGGAAAGCAAGGCAGGAATGGTCACTGTACCACTGAGGCAGTCAAGGAGACAGTGGCAGCTATTTCATAGTAGGTTGTCCACTCCGAGGTCATGGTCGATGGGTTGAAGTAAAACATTTCTACCACGTATTTCCTGAACACCCCCAGGAAAGGTCTGTTCCAGCTCAGAACCACAGCAGTAGGTCCCAAAGGGTAAAGAGTCAGATCCTTTATTCCAGTGGGCACTGTAAAGCAGAAATTATGGTTAGTAACATGCATGTGTTATCAGTTCCACTTTATTTTAAAATAATAATACCTTTCCTTAATCATGTTCTACCTATTTCTGGTTTTCTTATGACTTTAATCCCCAAGAACTTCCTGGTCACAAGCAGTTGAATACCATTTTTTAAGCATTTGTCCTCGAGTTTAAAACTACTTTTTCAGAAGTGGCTACAGACCACTTTGTGTTGGCTGCTTAGCTTGAGATCAAGTACACATCTCACCTTCTCAAAAAGGGAGGGTTCTATTCTACTTTGAAAATCAGGATGCTCAGGAGATATTTCAAGATGCTCAAAACCAAAAGCATCAAAAGCCAGAGCACTGTAAGAAAGGAAAGTTTTCATCTCCAGCCTTCCTTCCCTGGGGAACCCAAAGGTTCTGTCATGTACTGCTATTCTTGCCTCACAGACAATGACACTGAGAAAGAGTCAAGTGTTTTGAAGAATGTCACGTTAAGGGTCAACTTCTGCAGCCTGGATGGTCTGGAAAACAATTATTCTCCATGATTTCACTGAGGCTATTTAAATAAGGACTTAGAGCTACCATTTGCCAGGGCTGCAGAGCCCCAGCTATAGCACACCGGGTCAGAACCCAGATCAGCACCCCGGCTACTTCAGCCCATGTTGGCACAGGGCTGCCTTTTACCTTTATAAACCATTTACCACATCTTTGCTTTGCTTTCTCTGAACTGCTGATACTCACCCTGTGAAAATGAGCCTTAGGATAAATGTGGGGAGAATGGAATACTTTTTAAAGTGCATTTTATTTTATTTGAGTTTCATTCGTCATTAGCCACCACTGGTAAGTTCACAGGACAATTTGTTTTTCAGTTCTTTCATTTTAGTATCATATTCAATAAACTGTTGTGAAATGAAAACTCATACAGATGTTGTTTTACTGCATAAAAACAGCCCCTTTGTAATATGAAAGTTATGAAATGTTCTATTTAGAAACTGATTGCCATTTTCAGTTTTGTAGAAACTTTCATGTAAGGCCATAAAAAAGTGGAGAAAAGGAAGTAACTTATTTACTTTGGGTATACATGATTTTACTTTTGCAAATTTGCAGATTTTTGAATTACAGTGAGAAAGAAAATCAAAAGTGTTTGTGAAAACTGTCTAATGATAGAAACATTAAAGTATATATAAATATTTACATAGTAATTTTTCCTTTTCTGAAATATAGCATACTTTACAAATTTTTATTCAGACCAAATTTATGAAAATATATAAGAAGATTGACTAGAATGAAAAGGCTCTCACCATAATCACTAAGCCACATGTTGGCTTTTATTTAAGGATTAAATTCTTAACAGGATAACATTTTTTTCTGTTTCACTTTCTTCCCTACATCACAGAGAAGAAGCAGCATTAAAAATACCAAAGATCTCTAAGTTTCACCCACTTGCTGTCCCAGTGAGCAGACATTTTGTCAAAAGGAGAAGCTGGGTGACACAGGTTGAATATTTCTCTGCAAATGTAACTCTGTACACTGAATCTCTTTCTCTTTTCCCTCTCTCTACTTAATACATTTTAAGTGGTAATCTTAACAAAATAAATTACACTGAAACTAAAAGTTACTGAATTCTTTCTTAAATGATCTTTTCTAGGAGCCTGGTGAAATCCTGAATTACAGGTATGGGGGCAGGAGCTCTGCCTGTTGGACATAAAACATTCTTGAAAATGTCAGTGTCAGTCTCAGAGGGCTCTTCTCATTTTCAAATCCCAAAGCAGAGAAGATTGAGATTCACTCTTAAACTTGAGATAATCAAGACGTGGTCTACAGGACTTAATGAACATACTATATATATTTGAAAAGAAAAAAAAAAAAAGAAAAAAAAACCCTAAAAAGAAATAAAGAAATAAAAGTATTTCAATCAATAGGTTCAGGGGTTACCAATGGAAAATGTGACAGGATCAGAGGGAGGTCCAACCAAAGGTCCTTTCCGTAGGTAAACTACAACTTGGTACTGGGCACCAGGAACAAGATTCTCAATGAGGCTGCTGCTTGAATTCACCTAGGAGGAGAGGAACTCATCAGATATGAAGCATTTACTTGATTAATAAAAGAGTATTGAGACTGTACTTGAATGCTCCATTACAAAAGGCATGAATCCAAACACATTGGCAGCAAGAACTTCCTTCATTAAGCCCCACGTGGCAAAACTGGCAGTGGTCAGGACTGGCCTCACAAATGATCTGACTCAGAGAATTGCACTTGCCTGGCTGCATAAGGTCAGCTACCTCACTGCAGACCCACTCTCTCCTACTGTCAAAGTCTATTACAATATTCAGGCTACATTATTCATTTTCAGGTGGTGTTATTCAGGCTGGAGTATTTAGACCACATGTTTTCAATTAGAGCCTGAGGTTTTCCATCAGTCATTGATGCAGCTCTGTGAGCTGAAGGCAGCAGCATTTTGGGGAATCTGTCCTCTGACTGCAGCTACTGAGTGACTCCACAGTGAAACTAGAGAGGAAATATTCTCTGTCACCTCCCCTCTACAGCACCAAAAACTGTAACTAAGGGGCATTGTGATTTTTCTTTTCAGCTTGAAAACATCACCGTTAAAATTCCTGCTGTGCCACACCAGGTTTCAGTCAGAACTGGGGGCAGAATTCCTGACCAAGTGATTCCTGGTTTGATACAGCAGGAAAAGGTTCATCTCCTGAAGACTCCACCAACAGCAAATGCACAGAGCAGCTTTGAGGAAAAGCCTTCACACATCCTTTCTAGAGCTGCAGGCTGGTATTTCCTACTAATATTTTCTTCACAACCTTCCCAAAGTCTGTATCACAGCCACCCCTGCACTGGTGGCTTTTTGCAATGCACATGAGTGTATCACTGCCAAGCACAGATTTAGTGAGGAACAGAATTTGTCTCTACCAGCTGCTCTGGAAAGCTAAATCAATTTTATCGTGCACCATGTTAGAAATGGATAGAACTCTGCACTGAATTGCTCTTTCAGGTCATTATGGAGAAGTCAAACCAACAACTATTAACAATTCCAGGTATATAGTAGGTTGATAAAATTTGATACATATATATATATAATGACAGAAAGAAACAAATAACTGCATTTAGACTTTTCGACCTACTTCCAGTAAATACACATTTACTTTTACAGATATCTTGTTTATTCACAGATTAACTATAGATACTTGTTTTTGAGTTTGCAGATGAATCCTGCAGTATCTGTGGAAATTATAAAAGCAAACGTTGGGGATCTGTGTTTATAATTACCTACTGGACTTTGTTTCCCATTTAAATGACTGCACTTCTAAGAAATACAAATAACAATAAAATAACAAGTTGATTCTGAAAAACAATTCTCAAATTGTCATAACAAGACACTTCCAAACATTTAAGTTCAAAGCCATTGTTGAACTGAAACTCAAAACTTCTTCAGAGATTAATTTTAAGAGGCGTTTTAAGGGTTGCAAATTATTATTAATTCACTGGCAAGGCTGATCATGAAGTTGAAGGAGGTGATTTACAAGGATGCCAGTAGTCCCCTCCATTCCCATGGGTGGGCTGAGGGTGCAGCAGGGCAGCTCTGCAGTGCTTTGCAGCCTCCTCCATCACACACATTTCAGGGAGCCAGACAGAAGCCATGGCCCTGCTCAGAAAAAGGCTGTATCAGCATCCTGGTGAGGTCACTGAGATGTGGGCTAGAATCTTTCTAATTGAAGCCACTGACCTACCACAGGCACAGAGTCTGCACTCACTAAGGGTTTCAAGTAGCAGAAAACGGTCAGGTTTTGGGGTTCAGGACTCTTGATGGTTATAAACACACCCCATTAAGGACTTGTCCAAACACATCCCATAAAGGATTTGTCCATACAAATCACTGGTGGTCTGAATTGCTGTTTGTTTCCCAGTGCTGACACCTTTTCCTATGGATGAAAAGACAAGCTGGCTTCTGATCATCTCCAAACCTCCAGAAGATTTACAGTCAGGCTCTGTACTCAAATGTGGGACAGCTAAGAAATAATTTATGCTGCTTTGATGATAACCATGCATGTGAGCACTTTGCTTTTTACAGATGCACTGCAGCACATGCCTGAGTGAAGCCACAGCAAGTCCAGCAGAAGCAGCACTTTAACAGGCCTATGGTGAACTGCACATTCTCACTCCTGGCTCCTGGGCTCTCCCCCTCACTCAGCACCAGCCACATCCCTCCCTCTGGACTGCAGGAGGGAGCAGCTGCCACTGTCCCCTGCGGCCTGACAGAGCCCTGGGGCACAGGGATTCTAAACAGCAGAGTGATTATTTTTACTAGATTGGAAAATGCTCCAGCTTCTGCTCCTTACCTCGGTGCAGTAGTGTTTTTCCAGCCTTTGGCTTTCCTTTTGCTTCTGGCAGGTGAGGGAGAGCACAGACACGATGGTGCTGTTGCCACTGCTCTCGTGTGATGCTGTCCAGGAGGTCAGGGCAGTCGTGGAGCTCAGCACTGTCACTGTCACATGCTGGGGCTTCTCAGTGAGCTCCTCTATCCACTCACCTGTGGGGCCTGGGACATGGCCCAAAAGCACAGGTGAGCAAGCCACTCCATCCATTTGAGGCACACAGGTTAAAACACCCTTCTTTCAGGGAATTATTTATTCCCTTTTATAATTATTTATTCCCTTTATTCCCTCTATAATTATTTAATTATTAATAACATATACTATATTAAATAATAATAAAAATTTAAAAATTATTATTTATTTATTATTTATTCCCTTTCAGGTGAGGGAGACTAGAATGGCAGATGTCCACCCCCACAGCCCCCAGCTAGCAGAGGTGGCAGCCCCTGGGATAACCTGCAGCAGAGCCCATGACAAGAGGAACGTGCCTGTCTGGAAATTCAGAGGGCAGTATTCTCTGCTGCTTACCAGAAACCACCCAGCAGGATCAGATTTGCTCCAAGGGAATGCCTAAAAGCACTGGCAGCCAATAATGTACAGATCATTGACCAATATTAAAGGATAAGCACACAGATTTTTTCACCTCTCCACACACTAACACACCCTCCAAGCACACCATAGCCTCAAAGCATAAAATCAAGTTCACAGAGGTCACCATAGTGAAGAATCTCATTCTTTTTGGAGCACTTGGTTGAGAACACAGCTTTAAATATAGATAAAAGAACAGTTTGGAAAATAACTTCAGCTAGACTTGGTCAAAATTTTGTATTTAATGAAAATAGCCCATTTTTCTTGTCACTTTTAAGCAATACTTGTGACCTCTGTCTCCTTGACATTCCTGCTCCATGCAACTCTAATGGTAATTTACATTTATTGATAAAATAAAACAAATGCCAGAGCAAGAATGTGGTTTAAGATCAGGCTATCAGATTTGACTGCTATCTGGATGTAACAAAAATATGTAACCTAAAGCCAGTAATTTGACAGGATGACTCATGAACCAAGCATTACAAGGAAAATAGGACTGATAGATACTGTGGGCAAAATTTATTCACAGCAGCAGACCCACACCCACACAGGTAAAAAAGAGGAATTTGATCACTAGATTGTTCTCTGGAGACAGAGGATGTACATGTAGCTCTCACTATTCAGAAACTGTTTCAGCACTGGCATTAAGGCAGCAGAGATGCCTCATGTCATAACCCAGAGTTGTAGTCCCTACACAAAAAGCCTACTTGATCAGACTCAGAAAGAGGAATGGAAAAGCAATTTCAACCTAAGAGCATTTGTTCATATCTCCAGTTTGGCATTCTACCAGAAATACATATAAAATCTATCTAAAATATTAAGGACCTTGCATTTGACAGAATAACTAAAATGACTGCCAAGAACTCTCAATTTTGTTGTAAAAGCCTGCAAAACTAACTGACGAAACCCAAAATTTTTTATGTGTTACATGTAAAATTAAAATGCCATTGCCTTCCTCTAACACCTTAATACTTTATCCAAAATAAGGTTCATCCTTAATCTGGCCATCCACACCCCTTTACTCTGGGTTAACATGTTCTCATTTCTCTCAGGTCCACAGTTAGCATGGTGGACACTTTAAGCATTAAATACTGCTCAATGAAAATAAAATATGTCACACCTTGCAAAGTGGAACAACATTTGGTACTAATAGCAATGCTACATATTTCTTTATCTACTTTAATGCTTTTCATATAATAAAGCTGTCCAACTATTCCTAAAGAAAAACAGAAGACAGTGACATGACAACAGCAGAGACCTTCTCTCTCATGTGCTGTTTTCTGGATGTTTTCCAATTATTGTTTCTTTCCAGTATAAAGTTGTTAAAAATGGAGCAATAGTGGAATTGCTACATGCAGTCTAGCATTATGATGAATTAAAGTTTAAATACCTAGTACTTGTAAAAGTTATGAGCTACTAAAGGCACAATTTCTATTCATTATATACTGAAGTGCTTGACTACATTTCCTTTTAATAGGATTTTTTCTGCCAGCTTTGGCTACTGTGTCTTGTTGCAGCATTCATGGTTTGGGAAGGCATTATCTTTTCAGATGCAAAATTGTGCAGTGCTGCAAGTATTCCATGGGCATTCTGTAGGGTATATCTATTTCCTTTTGCAGAAAAATGTACAAAGGTGACCACAGCCATTAGAAGGATAATGATCTGAATTCACCAACACCTGTCTCACTTGCTGATCCAATTGTCAGTCATGGTATTAGTTTACACAGTAGTGTATTATTACTTTGTCTTTTACTAAATCTCCAGTTAAGAAAGTCTGGGATTCTACAGGGAAATAATAAATTACTTTTTCTCCTTTGAATTTAGCAGGCTGAACCACTTCATCTGCTGTAATTTGCTCTGTGTTCTCTCAGAGACCATTCAATTTCAGAGTTCAGTGTTTAATTGTGCAATTCCCATACTCTCAGCCTGGGCTGCCCTTCATCCCTAACACAGTACATACTCCAGGAGTAGGAAAGTTAAATATTTCCACAGCTCTCTACAACCAGTAAATTAATTCTTGGAATTAAATCCTCACTGTGAGAAAAGGGAAACTCAATTCACTTCTGAGCACTGACTCCATCACATTACTTTGCTTTCCCAAAACTGCCAAGATGGTACAACCAAGGCTGATCCAGGCAGGTTGCAATACATTAACATATTTGCACTGCATTTCCTTCTCTGGCACAGGGAATTCCAAAAGACCAGACCCCAGTGATCCATCAGCAGGTGCCAGAAATACCCCAGTGGTCAAACTCTGTATATTACAGCTGTGTTGCTCAGGGAGAAAAAGCTGAGTTTGATGAGATACTTACTGATATAAAAGCTGAGTGTTTTTGCTGATTGACTTCCCCGAACTTCACAAGAGCCAGAGGAGCTGAATGTTGTTACAGACAACTTGTATTTTCCTGGTTCTTTCAGTTCAGCAACAAATTTGTGAGTGTCCTCACTCACTGTCAAAAACTCTGTGGAATTCTCTAAATCAGGAGGGGAAAAAAAAGTGTGGATTAATTGAAATTTGAAAGGTTCCAGCCACCAAGAGAATTATTTATATCAGAAATGCTAATCCTGTTTCAGCTGTGGGATTAAAAGGTATCCAAAAGGATTTATTCAAACAGTGTGGCAATATGTACAACAGTAAAAATCCTGTTTAACAAAAGAGAACTGAAAAGTGTGGTTTACACCTGCCCAGCCAGAAGTAGATGCTGCTCAATGCAAAAACTCCTCAAGAAATACATGGGATCTAACAAAGCCCTCTGTGTGGGAATTTATAAAATCAGAGGGTTTTGGGAAAGGTGCAAAAGGCAGGCTTTTAAGGACAGCAGAACTGTGATTAGAGCTAAGCAATAGTCACGAGATAGGTAGTAGAAAAAAGATGTAAAAAGCAGAAAAGTAAGGATAATAGCTGCAGAAAAGTATATCTAGTGAGATATTAGGAAGTTTTAAGTTAATAATGGAGCTCTGTGCATTGTGTTTTAAGGCTTACAAGCAGGTATTGTATTTGAAATAAGCAATCATTGTTTTAACCAAAGGTACCTGTGGTTGGATAGAACTGTCAATGTGCTCTTGCTTTGTGTGATTAGTCAAAAAACTTATAAAGTAAGTTGTAACATTAAGTTCTTGGTCTGTAAGTTCTTGGTCTGCTGCCTGGGATGTGAGCTGATAGCATCTTCCCATTGTCATAACCATGTAATGAGACTGATGCTGGAAAATAAAACAGCTCAAAACATGTTCCTAGCTGGTTTTGATTTGTGCATAGAGCCCAGCCAGCAATACTCTGAAGCACAGTACCAGATAATTAATAATTCATGGAGGAGACAACCACCAATGGAATTACAGAAAAGGAGGACAAGAAGGGCACAAGGCTCTGGTTTACCTTCCCTTTCAATATTGATGTGGAAACCATCAAAGGCAGTAGGGGGCTTTGGGGGCAACCAGGTCAGCACCATCTGCACAGGAAGGAAGGGAGGGGGTTCTGCTGTGGGTCTGCCAGACCCCGTGTTGGCATCAGTGGCTTCATAATCCCTGGAACCTGCACGGACAAACTCCTCCTCCCCCTCGGAGGACTCGGCCTCACTGGACCACCAGGAGGGCTGCGAGCTGGCTCCATCCTCGGTGCTGTTGGAGTGCTCATCCAGCCAGGCTGCAGAGGAGTTTGCTGCTGGGGTTTCAGTGGGGCTCTCTGAAGGATGGCTGGATTTCTCTTTCCTCATGATTTCCTGCGGTCCGATGAAGGATTCTTCCGCGAAATTCCCGCTGTGCTCCTCCCAGTTGTTCCTGTTGATTGGTACGATCTGGACAGAAATGTTTCGGGGTGGGTAAGGAACTAGAAGAGAAGCAAGGGATAGGCTTTTAATGGGTATGTTCTGTGCACCTTTAAATGTATTAATTCCCCAGACAAATACCATTCTTCTAGGGATTGCTTGCACCTTTAAATGTATTAATTCCCCAAACAAATTGCATTCTCCTAGGGATTGCTTGAAATAACTTCTTCTCACAAAGATCCTCCCTTCTCTTGCTTATTCTCATACATATAGCAGAAGTGACTGTAGAGGGATCAAGATGAGTAAATTCACAGATAAATTCACAGCATAATCACAATAAAGAATGCCAGGAAAATTTCAGTGCTATTGGAACAGCAAGGCTACTCCAGTGTGAATTTTTAACAGTGAATCTTTATTGTGTCTTCCAGGAAGTTCTTGATTGTGGAAAAAAAGCCCACCTCTGTAGAAATTAATTGAAACATATGCAAAATGAATACATGGCATAGCTCATATTTAAAAAAAATAACCTTGCTGTAGGGCTTTTCATATGCTTTTAGCAGCCACCTTTTCACAAGCATTAAACATCAGTTTAAAATTTAATATTTGTGAAAGCTTGATCTTAAGATTTGGGTCTCCACAAGACAAGAGTCTGGCACGCAAAGAAGTTACTTCAGCTGATGCCAGGAGGTGAACACACAGCATTTTGTCTGTCTCACTGTAATTGCTTGTCTGCCTCTCCTGACACACTCTAAGTGTGAGTATCCTCTGCAAATAAGTTTGCCTGGCACCTTTTAAGCTGGCACTTTACAGCACACTAATTTGTTCAACTCTCATCCCAGTCACAGCCACTAACAGAAAACCAGACTCTACATTCTCATTGCAGTTCATGTGAAAAATGAGGCATGGGAGGGCAGCAGTAAAAAAAAAAAAGGGATCCTGTTGGTTATGGTTCAGTATCTCAACAACTATATTTAGGATCTTCAGGACAGAAATCAGCTGGCATCAGTTGGCTTAGTTCTGTCCAAGGCAATGGACCAGCACCAGTGTATTCATCTGAAGATTTGGCCTTTTGATTTTATCGCTGGTACATTTCACTTTGGACCCTGATAAATGTCTGCAGTCCAAGAGATTAACAAAAAAGTTTTGGGCACCATCTCAGGACCAAATTAAATTAGTTCTGGACCCTGAACAAATGCAATTTTCAGCCTTTGCAACATTGCTGTCTTGGAAATTAAAAGTTCATGCTTCAGGGCACAGAGTGGCTGCCAAGTCGGGCAGCTATGACATTCTTCTCCGTGATGGAAAAGTGCACAGTGAGGAAGGTCTTCTCGAGCAGTTCAGCTGTGACTCACTGCACAAGGAGACAGTGCAACAGAGACAGATCAATAGTCTGCTCAGTGCAGCTATTCCTGTGGCATAAAAATTCATTCCTCGCATGTGGAGGTGTTTGAGGGCCCCCCAGGACGAGGGAAGAGATGAGAATCTTGACTCCATGTTTCAGAAGGCTGATTTCTTATGATATTTATATTATATTAAAAGAAAATTATATATTAAAACTATACTAAAGAAAGAGAAAGGAGGGAGACATCAGAAAGCTAGAAAAGAATGAATAATAAAATCTTGCGACTGACCAGAGTCCCGACACAGCTGGACTGTGATTGGTCATCAAGTAAAAAAATTCACATGGAAGCAATCAAAGATGCACCTATTGGTAAGCAACCTCCAAACCACACTCCAAGCAATCAGATAATTACTGCTTATTTTTATTTTCTGAGGCTTCTCAGCTTCTCAGGAGAAAAATCCTGGCAAAAGGATTTTTCAGAAAACGTATCTGTGATACTCGCACAAGGCCTAGGACACCTCGTGAAGGAGAAGTTATTTTTTAAGAAGCAAGCTGTATAACAGAAACACTCAAATTTCCCTCTGCACTGTTTGCATCACAAGCCTATGGAAGAGCCACAACATCCTCCCTCCCCTCCTGTGCTCCCAGGGGTGCTCCCACACAGACCCTGCTCTCTGTGGGATCAGCCCCCTCCCCACAGCAGCAAGAAAAGCAGCAATACAGACTTGGAAGAAATGGTGTGTAGGAATTTTCATCACCTGTTCTGTGCTGCTTGGGCTCGTGCTGGACCCCACTGTATTCCACCAGCGTGCTCTTGTTGAAGGTTGCTTCTGATACCAACTGAAAGGTGATGTTACTGTAGCATATGCCTGGCAGCCAGTGATTGAAAACTGTTTTACCTTTGAAGAAATCTGCAGAAGGTTTAAGGAGAAAAGAAGGAAGGAAAAAAAAAAGTGGATAATGTATCAAATGTTCACTTTCTGATAATGTGACTGCACATGGTAAATGGGCAATGCTTTAGATGTTTAAACATTTTTTCAGCCTGCTCTGAGACATGAAATTGTAATAATTCAGTTTGCCAACACTTTTCCTGGCTGTCAAAGCCACTTTGCTACCAGAAAAAGAAAGACCAAAAAAAAAAAAACCAACAGCAACAAAAAAGAAAAAGCCCAGCACAAGAAACACGAGAGCTGCTTTTCACCGGCAAGGGAAGTGAATCTGGCAAGCTGCTCCATGTGACAGGGAATGTCTCAAAGAGCATCTGACAGTTCCTGCAGACCTTTAACTGCTGCACGCAAAACCTCTTTGGTGTTTTGCTGACTGAGGCCCAGAGTTTGTGGGAGATGTTCAAAGGAACAATTGAGTGGTGCTGAGGGCTCAGCTCACATCCACCACACATGAGGGCTGAGGAGAACTTGCTCAGGGCTATCTGGCTGTGTGCAAGCTGATTAGTGAATCTCCTAATTTAGGCTGACTCTTTTATTTATCAGCAGTTTTAGCATTACAGCCCCCAGAACCATCTATTAACTGTGGATGAGACAAATTACTGCTGGTGTCCCTTTTGTTCTCTGCAAAGAGGTCACCTGTATTTTCTGCCATGATCCAGACTTTATCCTTCCTAACTTCTGGCACTTTACAGCGCTGAGGAGAGGATTTCTAGCCCCACTTTGTATTGAAGCAAAGAGACTCCCAAATACTCTGACCTCCCTCTGGAGATGTGTATCTTCCTCTGCTGACGTTAAAGAGAGTGACCAGTCAGAAGACTGGGATCCTTAATCCAGTGCCTAAAATTCAATTCAGCGCCTAAAATTCAATTCAGCACTTACAGGATTGCCCAAAGATTTTGATTTTGGATTCAATTTTGATTTGATTTTGGATTATACTGCCATTATGTGATGTTAAACCACTGGGCTTTCAGGGTCCACAAGGTACGTGGGTGGATTCCTCACCTCTTAGGGTGCTTCCCACAGGACATTTATAGCCCCATTTATATCTCTGAGACAGATACTGTGCTTAAGCTATACTGCAGGGCAAAAGTTGTAGACAAATATATGAAAGAGTTCAGTTACAAACAAATAAAAAAAGAAAGCAGAATTTGCTCTTGTTCAGATCATTCAGGTTGGTTGTTTGCTCAGGCTGACTGTCTAGACTGTTAGATTGATTGTCCTTGATTAGATTTCTTTAGGAGCATTGAAATTTCTATTTTGCATCAGGGTTTATTAGCTCAGGGACACACTGAATGCTGCATTGATGTACTGTACAGCATAGCACTGTGTCACTGCAGGGTGACACAGAACCACCAGGTTTGATCCTGTGCCAACAATCAGGTCTATTGAATGGGTTTCCCTCCTCTGGGACATCCCAGAGCTTTCCTATCATCCACAGACCAAAGAGGGAATTTTGGCCAGAGGGAAGAGCCTGGGAGCTTTTGTATTGCTTTGAACTGACGCACAAGCACCAGGGACTGGGGATGCCTTCCCTGGCTAATTTCAGTCTGAATACAAGAATCCAGAGTCTTCCTCTAAAATCCAAAAGAAGGGGAACATCACTAGAACAAAGATTCTAGCAATTTAAAAATCCCAAGTGAACCACCAGCTCAATTCAAAGACCCATCCCTTACTTCACAATATATAAGCACATTACCAGAAGCACAAATCATTGTATAAATACATGTCAAAACCCCATCTAAGGCCACTGTTTTGGATGTTTCCAGCAAAGTTAGCATTAAATTTTGGTGAAATAGTTTCCACTTACCTTTGTAGAGCATTGTTCTGTAGTCTTTTCCTTCCCAATAGCTTATATTGACCCTGGTAAAAACATTGTACTTCTCTGGGTACTGAATTTCAAACAACACTCCTGTTTCTGGAGATGGCTTGTAATCATAGATAGAAACATTGCTCACAGGAAGTGGTTCTAAAGGATATACAAACAAAAGGGGAAAAAAAAGGAAGAAAGGGGCAGATTAATAGGCAAACCGAGTTCTTTGCACATATACAATATCAATGAAAAGAAATGTTTTTGAAGGTATGGTATGGTATATATTGTAGATACCATATATATGGTATATACACAATATAAATGAAAATAAATGCTCTTGTAGGTATGGCACAGGCACTCTTAAATCTACCAGATGATATTTAGGGTTTCACTGAGGTGTGGGGCAAAGCTACCTGGGACATTGTCAAAGCCAGTATTTCTATATTTCTCTCCCTTCAAAGAAGGTATCTTCTTAACACTTATGCTTTAACAGCAAAATGTCCATATTTGACATTAAAAAAAGTTATTATTTAAGCATTCACAGTCATGACCTCAGAAATATTTTCATCTTTAACACTTGTCAATCATGTAGAAGTGCCCAGACAAAACCAACACAACACTTGAAGCTGTTTGTGACTTCAGCATAAATGCAGAGCTTTCAAGATGAGCTGAGAAAATAATCAGTGTAATGGCCAAAGGAAGCTACATGAATAAAGATTTCCTATTTTGGTACCCATACATTTCTTTGTTTCATGGGTAGTTATACAGTCCCCATTCCCAGCATGTGAGAGGCCCACCATCCTTATCTGTTTATCAACACCAAACTTCTACAAAATAAACAGGACCACTACCATTATTTTACAGATGAATAACTGAGGTACAGAGAAGAAAAGTGATTTATTGGAGGGTACTGGGAAAGCCTGTGCACAGGAAGGAGATAAGTCAGGAATTGCTGCTCTCTGAACTCAGAGTCAGGTAGCCCAGAAAAAGTAAGAAAATTATCCTGTGTCCTGCGATCTGAAATCCAGACCAGTGCAGCTCCATCAGCTGAGGAAAGCCATGTCAGTTCACTGCTGCATTGCTGCTGACAATAAGAGTCACATTTTTATTCAGCCTTCTCTATTCATTAAAAAAACCCCAAGAAAAACTAAAAGAAAGAACACCTTTTGTTCAATGCTCTCCTCAGCAAGAAAAAAATGACAGCAACCCAATTATCCTGTGGTTAAGAGGTCCAAGCAAGGTTATACTGTTAGCTGAAATTTGTCATAGTAACATATCTTAATAGAGATAGTTAATACAATTACGCCTACATCCTTATAAAGATTAGCATGTTGATTTAGTTCTTGCACACTACAGGGATCAGATTGCAAAATTCAGGCTGTTGATTAGCACAGCCTTACAGGACCGTTTGAGTTCAAAATTCTGCTGCTCTAGGCCCTGGAGAAAAACTAATAAAATATTTTTTCCCAAAGAGCATAGTCACAATGGAAAGGAGAAAGAGCAGATGAAATAGGAAGATCAGTATCACGATCAAAAGTGGTATTATCCCACAGGAGGTGGAGATGGAGTAGGTTAATCAAAGATGAAAAAGTAAGACCATAGTAAAAAAGGAAACTAAATCCCAATGACCAGCAGAGTATTTTCACTACAGCTTTAAGTTTCTAGATGTGATGAGAAACAGAGAAGAAAAAGCAACAGGGAATAAAACCATAGATGCAAACAAAATTTCTCACCATAACCAGTGTCTCATCATTTCTAACTTTACCAGAGCATGGAAATGCAATAGTGTGGGATTATTAAACTGTTTCTCATGGCATTATCTCCATCAGATATATATCAGTATATTTGTACACTAACCACTTACAAAGAGAAACTCCCCATCCCTCAGATACCAACAGGCACTTCAGTGATGGGATCTGTGAAAATTCTGCTGACATTTCATGATAGCCCAGAAATAAACAGGAGTAGAGCAGAGCACAGGAAACAAAGCCTACCCTCTTCTTTCTGCCAATGCTCTTCCAGTCGCTTATTCCAAAATAAAGAGTGGAAATGACTCTCCACATGGCCGGAGGGTTCATATCACAGCTCACACAGCACACCAGAGTGGTTTAAATGTCAATAACAATCTCTAAATAGCACAGAGCTTATGTTCAGGCATCTCCCACACTGGTGGGTGTGCCTTGGGCTTTCTCCTGCTATCTCATTCATATCTGAGGTCTCCTCTTTTTTGAAAGAATTACTGAAACTTTCTTGTGCCAGTGATTCAATTACCCCTATTTATTCCTTCCTACAACAAATCAAATAAAGGATGGAAGCTATATCCATTTTTAATCCAGATGATTTTTCCTCCTGATGCTTTGATTTAATTAAGCAACAATTGAATTAAGTGGTAATCACCACAGACTCTCTTTTGCGTCGCTATCTTCCTCTCACTATCCTCTCCTTGCTCGTGGCTGATGTTAACAGAGCTGCATGAGTGACATAATGCAATTTAAAGATCCTCCCATTATCTTACTTCCTTCAGCACCAAATCTTCACATCAAAAGCTATTTGCACACTGTGAAATTAAAAGAACGCTCAGCAGATCATGTTCTGTCTTCCACTTACTAACTGCTCCTAGGGCTATTAAAATTACAGAATATGTAAAATGCCACTCTTTACTATCTATATTTATAATTCAGAGCATAAACAGTCTGGTCTTTTTAATTTTACTATTTTCAGTGTTTAGGATGCAGCTTGTCACAGATTTCAATGGCTGTCAAGAAATAGCCTAAATTGAGTGGAATCACAGAAATTTAATACTTAGAGCTTTATAAAAGCCCTGTACTATGGTGAAGTCATATTACAGAAGGGATTTAGAGCATTTCACTGTCCCTTTTAATAGTTTAAACTACCTCTTCACTTACAATCTCTTTATTTTTAGACTTGGAGATTATATTATATACACATAGACAAGACTGCAGGATCAAGACCTGAATTTGCCATTTTTCTTAGTGTCTCAGAATCTGCTGCTTCTGTAGCAGCTGCTTTCCCATTTTATCTGTTTACAGGAAACTCAACTTCCCTGTTTATCCTGGACTTTCCAGCATTTTGCATTTAGCACATAACTTGCATTACACAAGCATCAAGACAGCATAATAAACGTGCCTAGCATCTTTCTCCAATGCCCTGGAAAATTCTGAATGCGAAATCCTCCATTAATGCATTCAGTTTGTGTCAGACACATTAATATTTGCAATTCAGGAGGGGAAAAAAATGTGCTATGAAAATAAGTACCATATTTCAATCCAAATTAATTTGTTTGTAATATGTGCAGATTGGGTCACTCTACAAATTGAATTGATTATTGCTGTGGCTTTGAATACAGCATTACATGTGGGACTGAGATCTTTTGCTTCTCACATTGGACCCAGATTAATAATTTTTTACCTCCATATTGTGACTTTTATAAAAAAGATGCCCATGGGTAATTCCCTTTATTTACATGAAGAAGTTGTGAATTATGTGATTTTCTCCCCAGGATGACACTAGTTATGTAGCTGTATCATTACTGGGAGTAAGCCACAGCCAGGGTAAATCTTCCATTATGCTGTAAACTTTAGGATGGTTTATCTCTTGTTAAAAATAAACCATCTTTGACATTAAAGAAGATCTTGTTCAGTACTTTGGGAACACAATGTTCAAGTTTATGATAGGTAATAGTGATATTGTGCTATTGCTTATGAAGGGGGAATGCAAATGAAAATAGCACTTGAGCAATGATGACATATAGTGCAATTTCTACATGGTCACATAAGGTGATAAATAAAAAGATGACACAACCTAAAAAATAATGTTGTCACAAGAACAAAGGCATATCTATTGTTCTTGAACAGATTTAGGCCAATTGTTTAGATCCTCCTTACAATGCAAATTACAGCAGGCTGCAGTTCTTTCTGTTTCTTTGATTCTGATGGAGAAGTTTTTTCACCCTAAAAAGAGGATAACATGGTTTATTTGCTGGGAGAAGATGAGCCCTAATGGACCTAGATGCTGTTGTGAGTTACATTTCAAAGTTAGGGCTGCCATGGATAACCAGCCTTTCTAAAGGTGTTTCACGTCATCCTTTAAGAAAGAAAAAAAAAAACATGAAGGGCTAAAGTTTCACATTTCATTAAGGGGAAAAATCCTCTGAAGCTCAGAGTTAAAGTACCCTGATCCATTAACAAGCCAGAGGAAAGGACTGGACCTGCTGAATCACTTCCTGCAGCATCTGGCACAATGACAACAGAGCATTAACTGGGTGTAATGACAATTACTTTCTGAGGGCTGGAGATCAGAGTCCCAGGCAGCAGCTGTTGGCCTCTCCAGGAGAATATTTTTATAGGAGACACAGAGGCAGAACTCCCCCTAAAGGGAATATATTTTACAGTCATGTACACAGGGACCATCAGCTTTTGAAACAATGAGACATTTTACCACTCAGAATTCCTAATCATCAGTTAAAATAAAAGCCAGGCAGAGCTGCTCTTAATTATCATCACAGATCCTCAGATCCAGATTTCTCTAATTCCCAGCAGAGACACATTTTTTCCTGCAGCACACAGTATCTTTGCAATGTACAGCTTTTCCCATTCCTACAAATGTATAAACATTTTTTCCTTCACAACGTAAAGCTGACAGTGCACATGATAAAAAAAAAAAAAGAAGAAGATGATGCTATATGGGTATGAGTCACCCTGAGAAGGATAAAATAAGGCTTCAAGCTGGGAAAATGTAGGGTGAGTGAGTGAGAACATCAATCACTGATTTTACAGATGTGCTCTTCATTTATTTCATAAACTATTTTAAAATCAATTAGTAATAAGGAGGAATTTTCAGTCAAGTATGTCAAACATTAAATAAATTATACAAATTCCAGAGTTACTTCATCCCCATTGAAAAGCCAAAGCTCCAAGAGCAGAGGAAAGCAAGCCTGAAACAGTTGTGTGAGATACCAGAACTGCTTCAACGTTGCCCAGACTGGAACAGGTGACTTTGACAGGCACAGCACAATTTCACTTATAGGAGATTCTCACAATTATTCTTCTCAAAACCATTGCAAGGATCTTTAAAAAGCAGTCAGGGTTTCCATTTTTCTCCTTCAGAGATACACTGAGCCAAATTTGCTGAACACAACTTTGCTACAGAATCAGAAGCAAAAAGGGTTATTTTGTGCTAAAATTCAATGTTACAGGTTTCTTATCTAAGAGTTTTCAAATAGCTCATCCTTTTTACTGCAACAATCTGGACCACAGACCCTAAATGAGGAAATTCTACAGCTTGTGGTATTTTTGATTAACATGAGAAAACCCTGAAATTCTTCAAATCAGAGACAAGGAGAACTGTGCAGTCTTGTAGAAAAGAACCAAATGAACAATGGAATGCTCAGAAGGAACATATACACATGAATATGTGCATGGATGACATGCTCACATGCAATACAAGGAGGTGACCCAAGACAGACAGCACGGCTTTGTTAAGGACAAATGGTGCCTGACAAATCTGAAGGTTTACACTGAATATGAAAAAAACTTCACTGAAAAGGTGGTCAGGCATTGGAATAGGCTGCCCAGGGAAGTGGCTGAGTTGTTATCCCTGGAAGTGTTCAAAGAATATGTGGAGGTGGCACCTGGGGACATGATCTGGTGAGGAACTTTACAGTTTTGGGTTAACAGTTGAACTTGATTATCTTAGAAGTCTTTTCCAGCCTAAATGATACTATGATTCTATGTTACAGGTGTATTTATATGACATGATTTTGTATTTTTATGTGTACATATTTATGCCCATATATTTATATGAAGAGTTACACATATATATGCCTATATATAATGTATAAAATATATATTTTGTTAGCTTTTCAGTGCTTTTCTGGTCAGAAACCCTTTAAGGGATAAAACAAGTCTTCTCTTAAATGTGTTCTTATCTTGCTTTTTCTTGCCAGTTCCCTTAGAGGTAGCATATTATGGGAGACATGAACAGGAGAAAGGAAATGTCATAAGGATTTACCACCAGAAAGCAGAGGTCTTTCATGACTCTCACTGAATTTCTAAGTAGGCAATGCCTTTGAGGCACCTTGGTCTTGTTTTGATGAGCACTTTTTGGGTACACACAGCTCTGTGTGAAACTCAGACCTCCAGCACACATTGAAAATCTGGATCTCCTTTGCAGTCTCCAGGAGATCCCTAAAAAACTCTTGTGAGCACTGCCTTGGGAATAACCACATTGGCATCACCGGCTATCCTGCTTGATTTATTTTGTGGCAGCCTAATGAATGGGGTCAATCTGCCACTGGTAAAGCTCTCCTGACACCAATGGAGTTAGAACAGGAATTAATTTGGTACTGGAAGTTAATTGCAATGTGCCATTCTTTCATGTCTAAGATATAGCTGGAATAATTTAGATAGTTACATGTCTTTGCATGATTAAATAAACCAAGAATATTAAACACTCAGAGAGCACAGGGCAAAAAGAAAAATATAGATCTATCTTAATTATTATCTGCCAAAAAAAATCAAGTTATTGATAGTCATAAAATTATGAAAAACAGGAAGTGGACAATACCAATGAGAGGGGGAAAAAACCCAACAACAAACCAAATACCACCTCATGCATTTTCGTAGGAGAAACCATGGTCACAAAAGGAGTTTTAAGAACTCTTCTCAAAACCTGAAGGGTATTGAAACACCTTAAAACTCCCACCCCAGCACCCTGCCTTTTCATTCCAAATTTACTTTCAGTTCTGTAGTCTTGTGCTCCAAAAGATGAACTCAGGAGCAAAGGCTGCTACAAGAGAGCCAGCACTTATCAGTCTGCCTGACAGAAAATATCACGGAGGAGATTGGATCCTTTCCCTTCCAAAGCTCACAATTTGCAGCCTACTTTGGGAGTTCAGTGCAGCATCCTTCAGTGCTGCCTGCAGGACTGCCCTTTCTTTGCCATGAACGTGGTTGTCTCTCTGTTGAGGCAAAACCAGAGATCCCCAGGTCTCTCTTGTTACACGTGTCCCATTGGCAGCACTGGCTGAGTGCCAGGATCCCTGGTCCTTCCAAGGTCTGGGGGAGCAGCAGGACACCCCAAGATGCTGCCAGCACACCCCATCAGACCGGTGATGTGTTGGAACCCAGGACATTCCTCTGGCTGCCCTGGAGGACTCCAGACCCTGGCAGGGGGTTCAGGGACCTTGGCACAGAGTCACAAACACCTGTGCCTTTGATTTTAACCCATGGAAACAATTACCAACTTTGTGTGAAGATTTACAAGCCACAAGGGTTTGAGTAGAATGATAGTGAATTTGTCACAGGGTGAAAAAGTAGAATTTTGGGGATTTAGAATGGGGGTTCAAGAGGCAAGATGGAGGAATCTGGGCATGTCCTGTCCTTCTTCTTCTTGTCCTCCATCTTCTGCTGTGATGGTGACACTTCTGGATTAGTTTAGAGACAGACTGTCTGACATAGGTGATAGGTATTGGAAAATTATTGTAAATAAAGTACAGGCAGTTCTTAGTATAAAAAGCCAACACCACCCCAAGGGTGGTGAGTGTGCCACAGCCTGACCTGCTAGACAGATCTCAGCAGCTCAGAGAAAGAATGTGTTTGATAAGGGAAAATAAACAACCTTGAGAGCCAGAGCTGAGGAGTCTCACTTCTTCGGTCGCAGGGCTGGGAAAAAAGACTCTAATACCTTGGGAGCCATTCCAGCAACACAAAACCAAAAAAACCCAAGAGTGGTGAAACCATCGAGCCTTGGAGGAGGGAGAGTGACATAGGACACACCCTTGGAGCCCCCAGCCTTGTGCTTTCTCAGGAACACCTTGTGGAAACCCCCTGAGCCAGAAATGGGAAGCCTGGGGCTGGCTTTGGTGGGCTGAGTGACTCTGGCTTCCTTCTTCCTTCAGAGATTCCCTGCACAGGAGTGTGTGCACCATCTGCCAGCCTGGATTACACCTTCCCTGCTACCAGAGACCCTCGTGGGCTCTGGAAATCAAAGAGCAATGAGCTCTGCTGCACAACTGCAAATGCAGCACCCAAAACCTGCTAAAAATGCATAATGAAGCATTTTTCTTCCAGTTGTATATGACAACAGATGCTTTAATTATTTTCTTTGAAAACAAACATAAAATAGAAAATTGGATTAAAATTACTACTTTGCTTACAAAGTTAAAGCAGTCAAAGGAAAGGAAATTCAGGCTGCCTGTGAACCCTGAAATTGTTCAGTTCTTGCATTACCCAACAACATGATACTTTTCCCATGGGACCCTTCATGGTTTTCCTCATCAGGGCACAACTTGAGCACACAAGGGAAGGCTGAAGAAAGTATAGACGATGCAAAATCTTGTTACTCCTGAATTTTAGGCTCCTCACTCAATAACACATGAACCTACTCGAACGTGCTTTGAATGTTATTACTGTGGATGGTGTTTCCTCATTGACACAATAACGCAGATACAAAACAATCATAACAATTCCTCAGATGTAATACAACTAAAACTACACATACAATCCAATGTGCCATTTAGGGAAACAAAAAAAAAAAATCTGAAAAATTAGTCTGGCTCTATCCAAACAGATTTTTTGTCATGTTCCAGATGAAGAAAAAATTTTCTATTCTACAAATTGTTTTCAGTCTCCAGCCTGGCACACCGAACCTCAGAGCCAGAAGCACAGCTGGAAATCTGTAGCACTTTGTACAGTGACAGAGCAAACAAAATCACACATCTTCCCCACAATCAATGCACCTGGAAATAGTAAGAGACAGGCTACTACAAATGTGTTCTCCATCACAAACACCTTCAGCTGTACTGGCAAAAACACATGGTTTTGGTGACTGGTGTCTGCTTTCCAAGTTTGGTATTGCTTCCACATATTAGCAGTAAAAGAACAATGTTATAACATTTAAAACAAAATAAAACTCATGAAATAAGAGGAGCACTTACACTGAAATGTCAGTCAACACTTGTGCCCTTTACTCGATGTTTGGAACTCCTGGTTTGAAGGGTTTAGGATGAACATCTGAGAAGGGGGGTTCATTCATCACACTGTTTTAGAATATTACACCTCAGTGTTCAGGAAGGGCCAGCCAGGAGAAACCTACAGCCTTTCCTTTCTTTCTGCCTACACCTCATGAATTTTCACTCACACCTTGTCAAGACTTCTTCCCTACTGTTCTCACACAGGGATGCATCCTACACAAAACCAGGACCCATTAAAAAAAAAACCAAGAACAAACCCAACCTTCTTCACAAGAACAACTTCTGGGGGAAAAAAAGCCACACACACAGACACAAAACAGAAGAAAAGAAGAACAAGATGTTACTTACTGGTTAACACAGTGATTGATCTCGCCGACTTGGAAACCATATTTGAGTTGACCACCAAGAGAGTCACTATGTAATACAGGCCATGGTATTTGGCATTGAAAACCACAGGGGCAGGTAAAGTGCTATTGAATTCGTCGAACTGGAAAAAGTAGTTCTTGGATTCTCCAGCTATCTTCACAACATAGACAGAGGATGAGCTCACCACGTCTGATGCCTCCAGGGACACAATGATACAATTGTCCTCTCTGACAGCAACTTGGAAAGGCTCTGCACTCTACGAGACAAGAATAAAGAGTTTCTTGAGGTAAAATCTAGTATTTTACAGTCACCTATTTCCCATGTTATTCATAAGATCCTCATATTTGCAATAAAGTTACATCTTATATTCTACTGGAGAGTTAACATCAATCAGGAGCAATTATTTCAGGCTGCAATTCCCAGTCAGCCAAAGCCCGCAGGTTTCTGATTATCAGAGGCCAGTCTCTCTGCAGCAGAGGATGGATCCTGCTGTGTGTTTTCTGATACTCCAGATACTCCACTCCTTACACCCTGAGGAATAAAGCCTCTGTCATCTTTTCATGAGGAAAGGTGAAGTAGAGCAGAAGAAGGATGAGATTGTAAAGGGTATCAGGGCAAGAGGATTTCCAAAAAAGCCTCAACATCATTTAAATCCCCCCAAAAAAGAGGTGATTAAATCAAAATTCTTTTATCTTGCAGAAACAGGATCATATATTCCTCTAACAGATATATTCTGCCAGCCTACAACTGAAGAATAATTTTGGATCCTTCCTAAGCTTTTCCAAATGGGTATTGCATTAACCATACTTGCCCATTTCAGCAAGTACCAAGTGATAAGCAGCCCTTACCACAATGTCTGTAGTTTTGTCTAGCACTTTTTTATTTCCTAAGCTACAGCATTTAATTTTCAATATTCCTTTTATTAGTAGTAGAGAGAAAGGAGCAATTTAACCTTGTTTTCATGTATCATGAGTGTGTTAAGCCTCTGCCAGCTGAAAACACTTTCCTTTTTATTAATTTCAAACCAGCTGTCAGGAGAAGCACTTGTTCTCTACAGGAATTTCAAAACAGATTCATGCTAATTAATGAAAAGGAAAAGTTCAAGCTTACTTTAAGAGTTTCCTTTTTGCTTACTAGACCACACCACAGCTTATAATTATTTTACCCCCCATGATAACTGTAATATCTGGTATTTTCAGTTCTCAACTCCACAGTGTTTTTTTCCTTCATGTTTCACAGGCTGAGAGCTCTCAGGGAAAGGTGGAAAAGCAAGGCTAGTTTGCAACTTCTTTGACCAAGTTGTTCCTGTACCAGAGAGAGCTAGAGATCACCTTCAGAGATTAATTCTAGCAGCCTGACTACCTCCTATTTTCTTGTGGTTTTGTTTAGTGCTTGTTCTTCCATGAAAACAATATTTCTGGGATTTATGCTGCAAGAACCAGGATCCCTATTTGAAACTCACACATCTGGTGTTGCCAGCTCCTGGCATTCAAAAAAACACCTAAAAAAATAAAAAACAAGAAAAATAAACACACAAAAATAACAATCACAACAGAAATAAACTAGCCAAGAATAAATAATTAGTTCTAGGAGTGTAAAATTTAAACCAGCAGCAGTTTGTCTTTCCATGTATTGATGGTATTATCATTGGGCTTTGACATTTACAGTGTACCTAAGGCTATACCACCCTAGAGGCAAAGCCCTGGGCTTGAGACAGAGCCCCTAAGCAAACCCTCACATCTGATCCAAGAGGAGAACAAGGCACAAAGCACATAATCAGCCCAACCCAAAGAGGATAACCTGTCTAGACAGCTCCAAGCCTGAGATTAAAAACAGAGGCAATGCAACTTCAGCTGCTGACTTGAGGCTTGCTTTAGTTAGTCTTTTAAAAAATTACTTTTAAGTTGTTAAAATTGTATCTGCCAATGTTATCAGTGGGAGAATATTTTGGTATGGAAGTCTGGGTAATTTTTCACAGATGGCAAAGCAATTGCTCCAAAAGGTTTATAATGGTTTATAATGTAAGACTACAACTACAAAAAAGCTTCCATGTGTTTTCCCCAGCCTGAGCTGAATTCAACAGTTACCCTTGAGTAGATCAAAATTCTGCATTTCAAGTGGTTGTATTTTGCCTTAAATCCCAGTCAAGCATTTGGATTCACACAGACTCAAATATTTAACTGGGGATTAGGCTTAGATCTGGTCAAAACCAAGTAGAGGTTCTCTTATCCTTCTTCCTCCCTACTTTCTTTTCACTAAGAAAATGTGGAATCAATCCTACTTCAGCCCTCCTGGTGTGGGAAGACAGGAGAAGGAAGGCACAGGTGTCCTGGCTTTCCAGAGGCACATGCACTATTCTATCACAGAAGCCATGGTTGCCTTCCAAGACCAAGCAAGGACTCAGCAAGGTTAGTTCTGCACACTAAGCTTGCAGTTCATGTGCAATCCCACAGAAACCTGTGGGTTTTGACCCTCCACAGACTTGCATTTGACTGCTTCACTAGAGGAAAAAGAATGGTGTGGTCTCTGAAATTATTCTGGCCTTGGCACTAAATTCCACAGCTCCAACTCCACGTGCCTACCTGGCTACAAAGAACCAGCCCAAAGTGCCAAATGAATTTATATGTGCCAACAAACAGTTCCAAGCAAGTTCCTTATAGCTGGATGCTATAAATGAATTGCAATGCTAATCAAGTACAGCTGGAAATTAAGCATATAATTGCAGAGTCATGGACATTCCTAGGATATAATTAGATATCAGGCAATGCTCATATGGGTTGTGATTTTACTCTTTGATTCTTCCATGGGTATTGTATTAATCATGATGAAGATCATGCTTTTATTTTTTCCCCCCTCAATATTTTCCTGAATCCACAGCAAGCACCATCCAGGAAACAGTTCACAAGCCCTCTTCAACAGCTCCCACAAAATTAGCATGGAATGCTTCTGCCAGCTAAATAAAACTCTCAGACATTTCCTATTGTTACCTATGACACCTGTCTGGGGTAAATAGCTTTTTTTTGAGTGCTCCATCACCTTAAGCACATGGGGATTATGAAATGACAGCTTCCCTCATCCATGTCCAGACACTTTGGAAGCTCTGCTGCCATGGTGCATTTTTTGAGGGCCACCTCCTTAGCAGCCCTGTGCCCCATCCAGCCCATCACTGCAGGATGCATCCCTCTCTAGAGTGGCCCCTTTCCAGTGATTATGTGTCTCTCTGTGTGCTTTCCAACTGATGCATGCAGGGAACACATGGTATGGGGGACACATATGCTCTTTATTATCCACTGTCTCTTGAAGTAACTTTTAGCCGTTAATTTCTAAGACTGGAGTGGCAGATCAGAGATCAATAAAAAGAATTGGCAATTAAACATGTCATGAGATGAAATCATTTATCTCCTTTGGAATATGTTATCTCCTTTGGAATGTGTTTTAAAAAGTACAGACCGTTCTGGCCATCCTTCCTCCAAGTTGTACAAGGTCAAGGTTACCAGCCAGCACTGGGCTTGTGATTTTGAAAAGAAGGCTAAGAAAAAAGCTGAGTATTTTCTCTAAGCACCACTGGAAGTGACAAACGTGCCCCACTTAACTAGATTGTAAAGTCAGTGTGTCTTAAGACTGACAGCATCAGTATGGTAAATACACATTTCATTACTTCTGGTCAGCTACCTCCAGGATTTAATTTGCTGGTGTCACAGCTTGAGCGGCTGTTTCATGCCTGTGGGGAAATTTGGCAGGGCTTGTGCATTCAGAAACAAATGATTAGCTCCAACTTCCTTCCTAGTTTATTATTACAAGCTCGTGCCACGATAAAGCACTTAGAAGAAGAAAAAAAGAAGGAGGGGGGGAAGTAAATCCCACAATGTGATGCCTGTTCACAGTCATTTCCAGTGCAAGGATGAGTCATGTTAGTGGAATTTCCAGCCAATAACCAGGTCCCAATTAAAATAAAAAGGAAGGGGAGACAAGGAGATATACAACATGTCAAATAAACAATATCCAAAGAGTAATAGGAAAATAAATGGTGTGCAGCAGAGCTCAGAGTCCTCTTTTCAGAAGTTTATATCCTCGGTTTATTTCCATATAACAGAATGAGTTTTACACATGAGGAAGAGATCAAAGCTGCAAAACAACTACTGATTTTAAGTACTCTAGCTTCTGAATGTCTCATTCTGAAACACATTGTGCCAGAACCCAATTACCAGAAGTGCAAGCAGTTACAAGTTCTGCTGACTTTAAGAGGAGCTGTGGCCACTCATCAGCTCTGTAAAATTAAAGTGCTGGTAACTGCATCTCATTATCTAATGCCAGACAGCTGGAACTAAAATCCCAAACAAATCTGACTCTTGTCAGCTCTTACAGAGTAAATCCTGCAGCATTCACAGAATTTTCAAAGTAAGCAGGAGCAAATTTTAAAGCTATGAGGATCTACTTCTCAGGCACCATACTGATCACCTACTGCTTGATGCTGGACAAAAATAACATCCATGAAAGTATAAGAAAATACTGAACACTACTACATCCAGACATATTGGGTGAAATACTGGCTATTTAGTGAGTGATTCTACTACACTCTGATATATTTTGTCCTGGTGGCCAATAATGCTAATTTCATTCTAAATCATATGATGACTCATTCTCACCACGATTCATCTTACTTAATCTTAGGTACTTAAAAGGAATGACTAAGCCAGGATGACCTTTTCAGACAGAACACCTGTGGATTCACCTAAGACTGGAATTAATTGTGAAAAAGCACTAAACAGCCAAAGGGCTGATGGTCCCAGCTTGGCAATATTCCTGCAGCCCTCTGTCACTGGGTGCACTGAGTCCAAGCCTTACATAAAAGACAGCATTGGGATCCAGATTTCAGGTTCCTTGCCTTTGCTACAACCACAGAAAGCAGGTAAGAAATAAATACTATTGCAAAACGTGCTTCCTTGGAATTGCTAGCTATCATTATTAGCTCCTAGAGTTTAAACAAAATAGGTAAAGACATTCTTAAAGAACTTAGGGAAGCACATCCTAAGCTTTCCATGTGTTCCAGTGAATTCTGGAGCAGCACAGACTTCAGTGGTGACTGGAAGAGGAAAGAATTGTTTGACATGATCTTCAAAAGTGTGAACAAAAAGTGTTACAGCCTTCTGACAGAAATGTAAAGACTTCTGGAAAATAAGCATATTTATTTCTGAGGCTTTTTGTTTTTATCTACACTTTCCCACAGGTTGTGTAAAGATCATCCCTTAATAAACACTCCTCAGAAGAAATACTCCATGGGAAAAAAATGCAAATCTCTATAGTTAAGATTTTCTATGCAAAAAGGAATATTTTAACATGTAAAAAGATAGCAAAAGCTGCAGTTCTCAATAATTTATGGTTTGTGATTCAGGTTAACACATCATTTCTGGCATTCTGCTCTATGAATAGTGTCCTCAGCCCTGTTGCTATTCTGAGTCTCAAAAAGCCAGTAACAACAATCCTCTGGTCATATTTTATAAATGAACCCCCACATTTATTTGCTCTAGGAGACAGCTCTAAAGGGATAAGTATTTTTTCCCATCTCTGCCCACAAATGCAGAACATGGGGGTGGATTTTTTTTTAAGCAAACATCATTATGGTATGTACAGCCCACCATGTTTTGCTGCCATTCTGAAGTTAATAACCTGGAAGGAAATATTTCTTCACACAATCAACTGCTACTACAACAGCATTAAGTAGATTCCAGAATGCTAATTTCAGTAAGACTACTATCTAATGTATCCCACTGCTAACATGTCCAACACTTGATAAATTATTGCTAAATTTATATTTCTAGCCCATCTTTCTAGTGCAGAGGGCAACAACCAAGCACAGTGATTCAGAGGCCTCGATGTTAACAAGGTTTAAAACTAAGTTAGGGCTTCTAGGATGGCATTTCTCCCTGCACAGGTGCACCCCAAATACAACAGGAATTCACACCCAGGCAGATACAGTTTGGTTTCTCTCCACTCTAGATTTTTAGCTTTCCCCTAGTACTAAAATTATGTCAAAAAAGCATAATTCTGCTGAAAGAAAATATGATTTTGATAGAAAAGAAAATATGATTTCTCTTCTCCAACTCAGATCTTTATGGAGCCTCTGCAATTAAAGTTTAGCCATCCCTTGTGGATGTAGCCAAACACATGCCAGATGAACCTTGTGCTTTAATTAAAATGCATCTTCCCTCTTGAGCCTGTATGTGAATAACAGAAAATGAAAAAGGGACCAGGAAATATTTCACATTGCCTCAAATCCCTTAATTCCACCAAAAGGGCCCTTCTCCAGTCTATGTTTGCTCTCTGGGACAAGAATGAGAGCAAACTTCTGCCTCAACCAATGGTAAAATGAGCAGAGCTGAACACATGCCAGGTGGTAGGTGTTGGTTGGATCCCCTGCTAAATTCCAAAAAGAACAAGTAGGGGGAAAGGACAGGAAAGAAACACCGTGTACACATTATCCTAAGAACACACCCACCACCCAGCAATTAATAAGGATGGTGTGTAATTAAGCACAGCTTCCACCTGCAACTGCAGCTCACTGCCCATCCCAGGAGCAAGGAGGAACAGATCACCTCATGACAAGGCAGGAGAAGGCAGAGTGAACAAATGGGAATAAATTCAGGTAGATTTTGAAGAATTTGCTGATTAGAAAGAAGTCTCTCCTTGCATGGTGAGAAACAATCTCTGTGGTGCTGCAAAGTGCCCTGTTGGGAGATGAGAGGGAGCACACTGGGGATGTGGGTTTGGGTGATGAAGGACAAATTCATCCATGTCCAGTCCTTCAGCTCCAAAACTGTGGCTTCACCTCTGCCAATAATGGAAGTCTGTAACAGAAACTTCTGATGCTGAAACAGCTTCTGAACAGCTACTGATGCTGAAAGGTGACACTAGGAAGTTACACAGAAAATTCCTGGTGTTCAACAGAACGGGAGGGCTGATGTTGCATCATGAGAAAACAATTCCAGCAATGCTGTGCAGCTGAGATGAACTGGACTGGAGGCAGCTGAATTTCATACTGCATGCTGAGAGTATGACACAGGGGTAGAGACTGATCTGGTGGGTGCTGAAAGAGTGGAAAATGCCTCAATTTTGAATTAATAGGGTGCATATATACCCTTCATAGGTGCACAAGTGAGCTAGTTCTTAAAGGCAGAATGCAATGCTTTGCTACTTGCATTATCTATAAAGAGCACAGCTGGGAGGGAGTTAAGAGTTCTCACTTGTCAGAAAAAAATTGGAGACCAAAGTGGACATGAAATTAATTTATAATCACAAAGCAATGTAAGGGAAAATGGTGGAGGAGAACCAGACTTTCTCTTCTCCCCCATGTTTATCTATAATAAGAGAACAATGAATTTACTTGTAGATAGGGGCTATTCCAGAATCCTAATTCTTTGTTCCATATCTCCAAATGTTTTTAAAGGGGATTAGGCACCAAAGCGCCTTTAAGTATTTTCAAAATTCTGAGACTACTAGAGAGATTTGAAATTCGTATGGATTCGTGAAAAAAAACCAAAAACAACAAACAACAAAACCAACAACAACAACAAAAAACAAAACAAAACAACCCCAAACAACAACAACAAAAACCAACCTTAAAAAACCCTAAAAAAACCCCAAACCAAAAGCTGTTCCAAATCTGGTTTTTCACATTGGTCTGGTGCTCACCTTAAACAAGTGGTCTGCCTTATTGATGGTCATTTTTCTATCACCCCCTGCCTCTCAGCTCCCCAGAAAAAAAGCTGCAGACACCCACCACCCTTTCTTCACTGGTCACAGGAGTCATGGCATGTCCAGAAAACCCAAGTCTAAACCCAGATCAGCAGTTTTCATACTCTATGCTTACTGCCCTTCTTCCCTGAGCCATAACTGTAATGTGGCTGTGCCTATTACATGTGAAAGATTGTTCACTCAGGTTCAAGTACAGCTTTATTTTGTTTTCAGATCCAAGTGGAACCTGATGCTCTGCACTTTGATTACCCTGTGCTGCCCCTGTGCTCTCTAAACAGGCAAGAGATGAACAGACAAGCTGCTGAGATTTCCTCTTGTTATTAATATATAGTTTCTGCAGATGAATGGTATTCTTGCTAAAGTATTTGCTGTGGTAAAGTGTGTGTGTGTGTGTATGAGTGTGATTGATTGTTTTGCTTGGTAAGGGGTTTTTTTGCTTTTTTCTGACCTGTGCTCAAAGGAAAGCAAGCTGACAGTGCCATTTCCCTGATTACTATCAAGAGATGAGCTCTGTAACTCTTTGTACAGCACAGGGTCAATTGCAAATCCACACAGAACATTTCAATTGCAGCTCCAGCCTGATTGTCAATTCATTTCTAGCGTGGCTTTAGGCCCAGTTCAGCCATTTGTAGCAATCTGCTAAGCTCATACCCACAGAAGAATGCTCTGTCACACTGGCAGTGTGCTGCTCAGAAGTCATAAATACCCCCAAACTCCAATGCTGCAAAAGCTCAGAAGTTGTCACTGCCACCCTGCCCTGCAGGGACAGCTCCAGCAGGATTTATTTGGTCGTAGTGTATGAAGAATTTTGTTTTTAGCACAACTGCCAGAAGCTGACTTGAAGTAAGAGAAAGAGAGGAGTGAATACAAAGAGTTCAGGAAATGGAGCCAGGACGCTCAGCTGCTGGAAACTCCTTCCAGATGTAAAAGTGCCCAGAGGAGGAGACCAGGGGACAATGACTGCTGTTGCCTAAATGAGGACACCTCAAAGATTTTCTGGCCAGAACTTTTGTGATGAGACTTCTGCATTTAGTGTGGGATTAATCTGGCTTCAATTTATCATAATAAAAATTGGGTGTGTAGTCAAATCTTATCATCTAGGTTCCCTCTCTACTCTGTAGGGAGAGAGGGATCTGAAGAATTTGATTTACCCACTTAACCTTAAACAAGCTGCCTCCTGCAGATGTTTGTGTCTGTGCACCTTCCATTTAAACACCAAAAGCCAGATGAGAGCAGAAACAGCTGTGTATGGTTTGATGGCAGCTGCAACTCAGATTTTTAAAGCCATTTTTATGTATTATGGCTCCTAGTCTTTTTTTCTTGTCCAAATTGATATGATAAGGTTTCAATTTTGTTTAGCTATTCTCTTTTTCAGCGGTATAAAAGTGCATGATGGCTGTGACTGAGCAAGGCAAATAACTTTAAGCACATGGAAGGTCCTAGTCAGCAAAAGATGCAAGCATGTCCATAAATCCTTTGCCTCTGTGACACAGGCAGGCCCTGAGTACACAGAATCAATCAGGAGATCAAGGACTCTTTTCTGGAGCTGCCAAAGAGTGATAACCCCTGGAACTTCCTTCTAATTTGTTCTGAGTCTTTTACGAAGTGAGGTTGCTAAAAAGTCATTCAAAGAACAATAAAAGTCTTGGTCCCTTAGGTGATGCTGAGCCTCCTGCTCTGCAGGTTTTGTGTTCTCCTCACAGAAATTATTATTCCTTGCTGTGGTCACGTGGGTTTTACACTTGGCAGCTATTCAGTGGCCAACAGGGATGCAGTCAAGCCACTACAAATACATTCATCAGCCCAATATCTCAGGCTGAGGTAGCCCAGCAGTAATGGCATGGAGAGCAGACACATTAAATTTCTGTCTGGTTTGGCAGCTACAGACCCTGAGAGTGCAGAACTGAAAGAATTAAACTTTTGCCATTAACTTTCTTTTATATATTTCTCTTTTAATACCTGACAGAGCTTTTCCCCAGGCATGACAATGGCTAGCCAGGCAAGAGAAGGCTTAACAAACTGAGAGATGAAATCAGCTGAGAAAAGGCTGTGTGGAAATTGGGAATGAGAAGTCTGTTCCCTACAGTAGAATTGACTGTAAAACAAAAATATAAATTTTCTGAATGCTGTTTCCTCATTTTAACTCAGGATGCTCTGTAGTGTCTTCTGAAAGGGATGAATTTATAAACAGCATGGCCTTAAATGAGTCAACATGACCTTTCCCAGACATACACCACACTAAATATTTACTGAGCTTTATTTCATAGGTATTAACTCACTGCTAATATAAAAAGCTTTCAGGCTGCTAGACAATGCAATATGTAATCCTATCATTCTGACATTTAAGAAAATGCACATTTTAAAAGTGATAATGATTTTCTTTCCTAGTTACTTTCTAGATATTAGATCACCATGTATTTTTTTATGCTGTAATTTTCTTCTTCCATTTTATGAAGTATTTTTGTTGTATTTCCCCCAGTGAAAGGGAAGGATAAGGATGAAGGATAATGACAGGGATCTTTTTTCTTTTGTCTTGTATTTAACTCACAGCAAGTGGTGCTTCCATACATAAGCACTGGTCATTCTGCATTATATATTTAATATTATATCTAGAATAATTATAATATATAATAATATATAATATAGTAATTATATATATATAAAGATATATATAGATATATATAAAGATATATATAGATATATAGATATATATATATAAAATACAAGCAAAAATACATTTAGCCTTGTTGTCTGGCTGTCATTTGCAGGACTTAGTGTGACAATTTCTCAGTAACTGCAGGGTAAATATACACATATATTTTATCTCATCAACTCCTGCACTTCAAATTCAAGCAATACACACATTGCCTAAGGTCTTACCCAACTCTTTGACTGAAACCAAAATATTTTCATGATCTTCCTGGGAGCACACCTGCCCATACTTTAGAATTACAAAACTGACATGGCTCTTTTTTCCTAAATTTGACTACAAAAAGTCACAAGGAAAGTTTTGCAAATGTATATGGCGTCTTATAATGCAAATAAATACCTACAATATCCTTCAAAAAAACCAGAACTGGACACCAAGGTATTTTTTATGTTAAGTTAAATGTGCACCCTTAAACCTTTCCACCTTCCAGCCTGGCTCTTCACATACAACAGAAAGATGTAAGAAAAGGCACACTGGCAGCACTGAGCCCCTGTGGTAACAGAGGCAGCTTCATCTCCAAGCCAAATGAGTGGTTTCTCTTAGATATTTATAGCCCTTTTAAATTTTAATCACTTTATTTACTTATTCCCTGCCAGGTCCCTACTGACCACACTCAGTTTTCTCTCTTCTTCCACTCCAGTGTGCTCATAGAGCAGTGAAAGCTCTTTATTTTCCAGTATCAGTCTACAATGTTGTTTCTCAGCTCAGGTTTACTCTGGATGCAATTTTTGCCTCCTAACTCAGGTGCCAGAGAGCCAATGGACAGAAGTATGCTCCTTCCCAGCTGTTTCCCACCAGCCTTTGGAAGTTTAAAGCAGCAGAGAAAGAAGAAGGCTGGTGTTTCTTTGGGGTTCTGCTTTTGTGGCTGACAATAGGTTACATCAAGTATTGCAGCTCTGGGCATGTTTCTGTGATGATTTCTCAAAGAAGAAACCTCAGGCTTAGTGAGTCATGGAGTTTTCTGTCCACCAGAACTCCAGAGGAGAAACAAGCAGCACCCTGAGCTCCCTGCAATTCACAGTACCAAAAATCATTTCCAAGCAACAGCTTCTCCACAGCTTAATGAAACACCAGTAATAGGCTCTGCACTGAGCTCAAGCACCAGGCAAAACTGACTGACTTAAATTACCACAAGGATTAGGGACCATAAACACAATCAGCTATAAACAAAATCAGTCTATAAACAAAAAAAGGTATTTACCTATGGCAACAAAATGAGCCATGCTGTCCTTATCTCTGCTGCTGCAAGCACTTAAAGCGTGCATGTGAAAGTGAACATCCATGCTTGCACTCAGTATCTGCATGTTTATGAATAAACTGCAATCAGTTTGACAGTATTCTTCTTTCTTGCCTTATTAGCCCTGTGAGCTCTTCACTCAGTCCTCACACTTTGCATGCCAAAAAGGCAGACAGGAAAAAACATCAACATCCTTGTGAAGCTGCACACAAGCACAGAATGTCTACATAAATAAGAAAATTAGACCCAGAGACTAGAGACCATGCTCCAAAGAGCAGCAATGTCTTAGAATTGGCCACAGTAAAAAGAGAAGCTGGGGAAATCTTGGAATTTTTTTCCCCATTTGTCTGTACTTGAAAGAGAGGAAAAAAGAGACATGCATGACTGATGGTAATGGAAAACCTATTTGTGTCCAATTCACTGGAGAAAGAGCACAAGGACATATCATCCTTGTGAAATAATTTGTCTTGTATTCCTTGAGCCAGATGAAAGTCCCATTATGTACAAAACAACACGTGCAGATGAATACAGATTTGGGAGATCTATTATTCTCTCAATACACTGCCTTGGTGTAACCTCTGTCACGAAAAAGGCTCTTTCCAAGTGCCTCACACTGTCATAAAGTGTGACTTTTTCCACTAACCCAGAATAGATTTGAAAGTGCACAGCAGCACCGAGGAGTCATTCATGATTAGGGCTCTTGCTGTGAAACAAAACTGGCACATGCTCCTGGAACCCACAGCAATTAATGAGTGTGAAATCAAACAGTCACACCACACCGACTGTTCCCAGAGCAAAAATAGAAGGAAACAGCCACATCTCTATAGCCCTGGATGGCTTTGCAATTCAGAGAGACCTTTGTGAGCACATAACAGCTTCATTGCCTCAGATGAGGCTGGTGCTGATGTATTTCAACTCCTCAAAATCTTCCTCTTCACCCCACTAGGAGACACGAGGTACTCTTATCTCAGACACTGCTCATTACTGATTCCCTAACCTGACAAGGGGTTTGTGCAGGAACAGAAGATTTTTGAGATCTAAAGAATGATTATGAGGTGACACAGGTAAGATCTTAGCAAATCTAAGTTTTTTTTTTCCTCTTGCAGTGCTAAGGAAAAAACCCAAAAACCCCACAAAAAACAGGCCCAGTAGTCTGCCCAGTGCAGCACAGAGCACTGGAGCCTCTTCAGCCTGCAAGGCATTGTGCTGTCTCTAAATTTTCAGGGCTTACAGAACAACTCCATCTTCTACATCAAACTGAGTAATAAAAGAAAATAAAAAAAAGAAAAAAAAACACCAGAAAAAGCAAAAAAAAAAAAAAAAAAAAACAACCCAGAAAATCCCCCCAAAAAACCCCCAAAAACGCACCCCCAAAAAAAGAGAAAAACAGAAAAAAACCCATGAAACCCCCACCTCCACCCCCAGAAAAAATTTTAAAAAACAGAAAAAAACCCAAAAAACCTGAAAAAAACCCCTCAAAAAGCTCCCCAAAAAAACAGGAAAAAAAACCCAGGAAACCCCTGCCCCCCCCCAAAAAAAAAAAGGCAGAAAAAAAATCACAGGAAACCCCTGACCAGAAAAAGGAAAAAATACAGAAAAAAAACACATTAAAAAGGGGAAAAAAAAGGAGAAAAAAAGAAAAAAAGCTTTGAGTCACCATTCTTTGTTGAAATCTGCTACACTCACATTACAAATAATCAATTCCAAACACAAAAAATGATAGCTCTGACAGGAAAAAAAGCAGTCTGCATCAACACATGGTAAAAGAGAAGCTAGAAGGTAAAGAGCATGCTAGTTTACTAAGCAGTCCTGGAAAAGCCAGTAGCTCTCATTCAGATGCAGTTCAGAAAAACACAATTGCCCAACCTGGCCTGAATATAGCTGATGTTAATGTATTTATGTTTGTTAAGACACCTCAAGTATTTAACCTGAAGCTGAAAATCTTGCATGTTATTTTATTCACACTTAAATTTTGAAAAATTATTATGAATATATTTGATGTCTACATCTTACATGGATGGTTTTGGTTTGTTTCATGGTAAATATTTCATCTGGGGTATTCCTAGAAATTTCAGAATGCTTTAGCAAAAGCAGCTCAAGAATGAGGAGCTAGGGAGAAAGACCAAGAGCACAGATAGAATAATGATTATAATTCAAACAAAACTCCTCAGAGGGCAGAAGAAGCTACAACTGTGAGAACTAATTGATTTGATTCTACGTACACAAAAAGTGATAAGAAGGATTTTATACTGGTAAGACAGATTTATTTTTTTAAGAGAGATTTAATTAAATGCCTCTCAGATTTTTTTTTCTTTGAAATTTTAACTGTCAGGCATCATATCCAAAAGAAAAAACCAATACCATCCAGGAAGTAATTATCTGCATTTAATGTGCTGTTTGACTTCTTTCCTGCTACAGTGATCTCTGCCAGAAGGAGAAGCCAAGGAAGTTGGGGGAGGAGGGGAAAAAAAATTGATTCAGCAATTTGAGAAGTTAAATACATTTCTCTGTGTCTCAATTAACAGAGGGAGGGCTTGTTCTGCAGGGGGAGCAGCACCAGGTGGGGAGCAGCAAGGTTTATTTTAGTGAATTTGTGTCATGATGGAAACTGGAGGAGCAGAAGGGGCTTGACACAGCATTATCTGCTGTGAATAACAACCCCTGCAGCCACCACCCATCAGAGCTGTTCTTTCAGCTTGGGTGATCAAATCTGGGGCTTGCCCAGCTCCAGCCACTCTGGTTCTGCCCTCTTCTGCTGGCTCCAGTTCAACACCTCATCTTTGTTTGTCAGTTTTCAAGGTGGATGCAATCCTTACATTACAAGAGCCCTGTTTATCAATATTTTATTTCTCCTGACTTTGGTTTAGCCCAGCTCCTGTTATCTTAGATAATTAAGAGTTGAAGTGAACACTTAATATTTAAAACATATTTCCTATGTGTTTTGATGACGTCAGCTTTCATGTTCAATCCTTTCACTGGTTTGTCACTCTAGGACACCAAACAACACGACATGCACACACTGCTGTTCCCATGGTGAAAAAAGGGAAGTTTATTTTCTGACTCCAACATTTATAGATTTCTAAAAGTGACAGTGGATTGGAGGGTCAAAGTGACACCTCTCCAATGACACTGGACAAACCAACAGTCCATCAAATTTCTCCTCCTCCATAAAAGAATGTAAACCAATAAGTTACTTACAGAAAGTGTTTGAGAAAGTTCATTACAAGAACGTAAAAATCAGAAGGATTAGAAAATCTTAAAAAATCAGGGCAACACTGGTTTTCCTGCACAGACTAAGGTTTTGTCCTTTTCCACTCAATACTTTTGCTACCATTATTTGATGCAACGCTTTCCCATTACCTGCCTCCTATTCTGCCAGTAGCAGGAAATACAAATGCCTATTGCTGCTTCTACCTCTACTGCTCCCTGTAAATGATACTGTCTTGCCATCAATAATCAAGAATGCCTTCTTTATACAGAGGTTTGTGATAAATCTCAACAGCTTCTGTCGATTCGCTTCATGCATATATTTTAAAATTATATAAATAGGAAGCATATTTCATATAAAACTTGCATATGGTTTGCACTTATGTTCCTCACTTTTAGAATGAATTTTTAAAAACCAGAAACAGAAGTGTTTTGTGCCTCCAACAATTTGACTGTGTTAAATTCCTCAGTCTCTCTCTCTTTCTTCTGTATTGGTAGTTTGTTTTTTTTCCTGCACCTGCTTGATGTGGATTGATGCTGCTCCTGTGGAGATGAAGCTGGTTACCTCATCCAGCCCAACAGGTTTCCAGCCCTACCAGGAGCTGTCACTGCTCCTTCAGCCTGCATTGCAGCCATCCAGCATGGCTATGGGATAATAATAAATCTCTTTTAATTTTCATTTTCTGCTCTCCAAAAGGATAAGGGTTCTGCATCTCCTCTGTTCTGTGTGAAGGACATCATCATCCTTTACACACAAGAGCCTGACCCAAAGCAACGTGAGAACCCCACCAATAATTTTGTTTGAAAAGCCTTCAGTTGTGAACTATTTTCTAGTGTCATTCATGGCAGCCCAGAAAATTCCTCTGCTAAGTTTGCTCTGGTTTTGTGCACAGAAGTAGTGCTTTCTGACAAGAGCCCAAGAAAAGCCAGCCTGAAATAATGGTGTATTCCTCTGTGCACAACCACTGCAGTGACTAATCCCAATGTGCTCCCTTAACTCTGCCTCTCTCCCTTTCACAAGGCAGCTCACTCCTGAAAACAAATGAGAGTGGAGAAAAAAAAGCAATTTGTCCTCACATTATCTCCCCCACCATGTTTCCTCCCACTCCAAATTCAGCAGCAAAAGATAATGTTTTGGTTCACTAGCTGAGCCTACATTCCCAACTACTACATTAACCAACAGCAATGAAAGAATGGTTCTGGTTAATTATGTGGCTCTGCTGACTGGAGAAGATGAGAAAGCCTGTGTGGGTTATGGTACAAATGTAATGTGGGAAGTGCCCAGTCCATAGATTTGTGGGGCCATCACTGAGTTTCCCAGGAAGTTGGGGAGCACTTCAGTCTTAAACTGAAGAATTGACTGAAGCTGCTATCACGATTGGGAAATGCTCTGTATTTCTGTGATATGGTATCTTTCACTACAGAATATCAAAGTACTTTTCTAATACATGCTAATGAGCCCTTCCAAGATTGCTATAAATACAGTATCATGTGTATATGACTCATGTGGCTTATTAATTTTACATCACCTACCCTGCTGCTTGAGCAAGAGTGACAGACCAGCATTCAGGCAAATTCCTCTGTGAAAACTTTGCCAAAATAGCAGTACCTGTGTCTTCAGGGGTCAATCTGCCTCAAGGCTGATCCTGGTTAGCAAGATTCGGTCTGAGAGAAATGTTCCCTTCTTACCACAGCCCTCCCAGTACAGTTCTCTTGACAAAAATTTAGAGTGTTCTTCTAATAAGAAAATAAAGTCTAAAGCAACGTCTAACATCTCCTAGATTAAACATCCCATACTATGCCTACGGTGAGCAGCAGGGCGCAAGGAAGAACAGGAACTTTGCTGGGGGATGGATATGGATCCAAAAGGCTTATAGATCCTCAATGGGACTTGATTTTAATTAAAAAAGCAGGAGGGAAAAGCAATATTTAATCTCCTAAACTTACCTATGCCCTTAACCGAATGACATTTTTACTTTGCTTAATTAACTATTAACACTGAGTTCCAGAAAAGCCCTTTGTAATTTCAAAGTGCTCACTCTGTCCCTGTGGCAATTAGCCCATTAAGAGGTTCCACAGGCAGAGCCATGATGAAGACACGTGAAGGATTTGTTTGCTTGGTACTTTACAGGGCTCTGAGCCAGACAAATGATTTTTAATTGAGATAAACAGGACTCTGTGCTCATAGAGGTTGATGAGAGGTCAAGTTTATTAGCATGGGGTTAGCACTAGACAATGTAGCTTCCTGCTAGCTTAGAGGATGGGAAGGTAAAATAATGCCTGTAAACCACCACAAGTTAAACAAATGGTTAAAGGCCCCACGGAGGGTAAGTAATAGGGCTGAAACCACAACAACTAGATTTCTTTAGCCCAGTCTCAGTGGAATCAAGAAAGGTGGCTCAAACCACCCATTTCACAGTGATTTCCTTCTTTCCTGCACACAGGATGATTGATGTGGTGGAAATCAACCCAAACAAGGCAGGCAAATTTCACCAGCAGCAGCCACACAGGGGAGAGAACTGAGACAGGGTGGAGGGAAAGGAGAAACCCCCAGGAGCTGCATTGTTCTCTCACAGCAAAGATAAAAACAAGGAGAAAGTGGAGAGAAAGATGGTTCCTCCTGTGCTCCAAATGGGAGGAAGAACAGAGCAAGCAGCCTCCTAGGTGTCACTTAAACCCAGCAGCTCCCACCCTTCCCACACTGAAACCCACACCCATTTCTTGTCTTTGTTAATGGTTCCCCTCCATCCTGAAGCCAAATAACTCCAAACTTCTCAATATTCAAATCCAAGAGCAGCTTCTGTAGCTGGAGTGTACCCCTGAACTCTGAGCCATCCATATCCACTACAAGTTTCATTCTGTAGTTGCTATAATTATTTAGAATCCAAGCCTGCAAATTGAGATTTAAATAGAAAAATGTCAATTCTCTGCCTTTGTCAATTCAAAAAATACACTGAAGTTTAAACCTATTTAAGCCTTTCTTCTAGTAATTTAAGATTGAATTAAGAACTTTGCCATTTAAAAGGTTTCTATCTCAGCTTGGTACTGCAAGTAGTGTACATGGATGTGTTCTGTTTGTCAGTACAAAAATGCTCTGACATTCCAAGAATTTCATCTGAAACAGAGGGAGAAACATGAGAAAATTCAAGTACATCTGCTTGCACTTGAATTGCCCTCACCCCAATGGCCTTTGAATTGCCAAGGATGATCAATCCATGAAAAGCTAAGAAAAAAAATTGGTGACAAAACACGTGTGGTCACCAAGGGAGAACCTGAGAGAAACTGCTGTGCACTGGGATCAGTCAGTCATGGACTGGCTGGGGACAGCTGCTTCCACAGCCTGAAAAGCATTTATCACCATTTCTAGTAGGGCACAATTTGGAAAAATCAGTGCTCTTGTGAAACACCTGATGGAGTTAAAATGGAAGTGGCCCCTGTCCACAAGAGTTAATAACTTTGGGGAGGGGGAAAAATGACCTTAGGAGCCAGCTTGTATTTCAGGGGTAGGAGAAAAAGACAGCTGGGGGTTAAGGAGGTCAAGAAAGGAGGTGAAAATCTCATGCAGGGGGGAGAGTAACTTATTTCTTTGACCAGCAGAAGGTTGGGTGAAGCTGTGCAGCAATTTGGCAAATGAGTCTACCAGTTTTTGAGATTAAGGCCCCCATCTTCAAGACCAAAAGCTCCAAATTTGGTACTTTCCACTAAGTATATCTGCCAGGGGGTTGTATTATTTATATGTATTTTAAATTGGCTGGTGACCTGAGCTGTATCTATTACAGTCCAAATGCAGTTTGCATATCATTCATTATATAAATGAGGTTAGAAATGAACATAACTGTTTACTCAGAAGACATCCATTTAGTGAGCTGGCATTTCTTCATTACCCAAAATATATGATAATTGTCCATGTAATTCCTTCAGCAATTTAATTGCACACAGTCCTGCTCCTCCATGGAAATTATCTGTCAACTCCACACAATAATTATGTATCAGCCTCAGTTAATATTCAATCACACATACACATATCGTTGGATTGAAACTGGATTCAATTCACAGCAAGGTGAGCACTTTTTCTTAAAAACCTACAACAATTAGGTTTTTATAACATAATAAAAACAATCAAATGATTGAAGAGCTGCCATGGCACATGGTTTTAGCATATCAGAAAAAATACAGCTTTTCCAGGATGAAAAGTAATGGTAAATCAGGGTAGTCACATTCTGCCCTGAAAGGAAAGATTCCCCCTGCAGGAAGGGTGGGGGAGGCATTTCTGCAGCTGGAAACAGATTTTGCATTTTGCACTAAACTGTTGCAATTTATTCTACTTCCACTGGAAACTTGACTCATTTCTAATGTAAGTTAGCTGCAAGGCTGTCTGTAAGTTTTATGGTGCAGAGGGATTGGGTTCTGACAGGAAGCATTTCTCAGCCCTGGCACATCTGAGGCTGAGGTTCAGATCTTGAGGGAAATCCCTGAAAGATGGAATCGACATTGCCCTCAGATCACGTATGAGATACCAAAGTCAGGCTCCTTGTTTACTGTCACCTCCAATTTATCCTCTCGGAGACAGCCCCAAACAACATGTACCACAGAAGGAAAAGCATGAAACAGTGTATGTGATACAACCCAGCAAATCTGTCAAAAACATCTTAAATGTGTGTGTGTGTGTGCCTATCCCCATAAAACCACAAAGTATTCAGATGACTTGCTCAAAATAAATGCAAATCCCCAAGCCCCAAAAAATCTGACAGAAGAAGGTCTCAGCAGCTAAAAATGTAAGTTTGAAAACCGAAAAGGATAAACTGAAAATCTAGGTCAGGTTTTGTGATCTGTTGGTGACTGGTCTCAGCTTTTCTGAACCTTTTTGTTCCTGATCCTTACACATCCTCACGTTACAACTTAAAAAAAAAAGAAAAAGAAAAAAAAATCTGTCTCCAGATCCCAAACCTTTTGGTTAGCTAAATAAAGGGCTTTGCCCATCAAGGCTTTAGAATATTCTATTTTTCTTTAGACATTTATAGAGGAAAATACCCTGCAATGGAGTCTGTATTCAGAAGGGAACATAAATCCCCAGAATACAGACCCAACTCAGAAGGGAACATAAAGCCTTTATGATCATTTGGGCATCCAACAGTGATACAGAATATGAAGCAACCTGAACAAGTTTGCATTCTGCAGAGCCCACAGCCTTTTATTCTCTGTGCAGAGAGTAAACAGGAAAATCTAAATTAATTGTCTGTATTGAGGTTAGCATAAATCACTATGCTGGATCCCTGTCATACTCCTCACAGCCTTAAAAACAAAACCTCCCTACCAATTTCACCTCTTCTTGTAGACACCAAATTTCTGTAACTGTGGTGGAGAGCAAGATACAACCAGGTTGCAACAAATTTTGTCAAATATTTTTTCTTTTTTTAGGATTAAAAAAAGTAGGCAACCAACATTTTTTTGACAAGAATGTTCAGCACTTGGCAACAAAGTGAATCACAGCAGAGCCCCCATGGATCAGGTAGAGATCAGCATTAACTACAACCTCAAAACCCAGCTCCTTTCTCACAGAAAGTCAATTAAGTTACAAAAGAAAGTTTCAAAGAAGAAAAAAATTAACACAGAGAAATGCTTACCTCTCCCAAAATCAACCAAGAGAGACTCCCTGTTCCCCCAGGATCTTCCCAGCCCTCCAGCAGGAGGAGGGAGCATGTGGGTTTCCATTTTAATTGCTTTAATTTCATGCAGGTGGGGAACATTTCTTACTCATTCCCCACCCCTATCAAGATGCAGAGCCAAAAGACAGCAAAAGGGAGTTTGCAGCAGCAGTTCAGCATTAAAGGAGTTTATATGTCCCAAAAGTAGAAAACTTTAGAACAAACTTTCTCTAGATGATCATAAAACCCTCTTCTTCCAACCCAGGTCTCTGTGCCAGCCTTATCTCCACAGATTGCATTTATTTTGGAGGGGAAGTCTGACCATGTACAAAAATCAGAGAGAATTTTCTATTGAGTTCTGGCACACTGTGTGCCTCAGAGTGGACCTCAGTGCACCTCCAAGGGTCAAGGGTGGCTCTTAAAGTTGCCAGTGATATTCTGAAAACTCTCCTGCTGACTTTAGAGGGGCTTCTGCTCCTTAGACTCTGGGGAGGGGAAAAACTGTGAATTTGTTATCATTTTTAATATCCATAAAGCACGACCTGAGATGAACAGCTCAAGATGACTCAGAAATGCAAATTTTAGTATTAAAAAAGTTTTTTTTTTCATGTCAAGATCACAAAAAACCTCCCCTAGAGCCAAAGAAATGCATCAGTCTATTTTTAATGCGCCATATATATGTATAACAAGCACTTAAAGATTCTGTCTATTCAAACAGAGTTCTATACATCTGAGTAGGCTCAGGATCAAAAGTCAGGCTCCAATTTATGCAATTTGAGCTTACTATGGTAAATAAAGAATCTTCAGCTGGTGATCTCAGATATTTTTTCTGCTATTACACTCCTTCATCCAATTTTCCTGTTGCATTTCTGATACTTCCACTTCCTGTACTGAATGGATATCAAGCATGGAATACAACATGGCTAAAAATTCACAGTCTAGAAAAAGTTCTGATTTTAGATGCCGCAAAGATTATTTGCAGGACTAAAGAGAAAAAAACCCTTAATTTTTTTGAAAATGCTTAGCTCAGCCTTAGTTATAGGACCTCAGAAAAAAAAAGACAATGACACAACAATGCTGCAACATCAACTCCCATATTATTATTATTATTATTATTCTCTAAGCAAGTTCAAGGAAACACCTAATGTGCTTTTTTACACTAACTCAGGATCCTATTTCACAACAGAATTTCTTTAAAGTGGTCTAATTTTACTTTACAGGAAAAGCATAATTTTCAGGGTGTTTTCTTTATGGCCCAAGAGGCAGTTCCCTGAAGATCTAAAAACCTGCAGCTTTTTAAATAATCACTAATTTTATGAAAGAGAGATCTGTCATCTGAGTAAGTGATGTCTGAAAGAATAAGCAAATGGAAAAAATGATGGTATTTTTGCAGTTTGAATTAAAGAAACAAAATGTCTGGAAGGAAATTAGTTAGATAAGATATTAAGATGATGAAGCATTCTTTGATGCCCACTGAAAAGGGAACATCACTTTCTTGCCAGAGATATCTTACACATTTCAGGCAGTATAACCAAATAATAATTAGCTTTCCATGGCACTCAACAGAAATATAAAATAAAGAAACACAGCTTCAAAAATGGTTGCTGAATAATGTCATTCAACAGTTTTTGTCTTTGAAGACATGTGAAGGGCAGGTTTTCACACCTTAGGGAGGTTTTGCTTTTAAAAGTAAAGCACATAATTTATGCCTTTAAAAAAAAACCCCATCTTTAAATAAACGAAGGTTGTATTTTTCTAAGGCTATTGAACTAAAGGTGATTGTTGAAAACCAAAAATATATTGACAGTTGAACTTTCTTCCTCAAAAATATTTGTAGGAAAAAAAAGTAAAAATTAGCACTAAAAAATAGTTTGAAAATTTCAGCTAAAAGTACAGCAGTCGACACATCTCAACTCTAAGGCAACCAGAAATACAAAAACCTTGTTTCTTCAATAGTTTATTTTTGCAACTATGTGCAAATAATTCCTCTCAAAATCTCTTTATAGCAAGGGCCAAATCATGGATTTCATGTGAAAGCTCTACAGCAGAATGAATAATAAAACCAGCATTGCCCAAATTACTTGGAGCCATCTTCTCTTTTGAGCTGCTCCCACCAGACAAAAGGCAGGGGAAATTACAGGATTTTCTGGCTAACCCAGAGCCAGCACAGGGAGCTTGATCTGCCCATCCTGCAGCTGCCACCACGTCCAGGGAGGGAGCCAGGGACTGATGATGCCCTAAGCTTTAGATTTCAAATTTTTCAGATTCTTTACTGCCTTAGTGTGTAAATCTGAACTTCATATAAAGTGTTAGCAAGTTCTCTTCACACCTTAGTCAGCCTTTTCCAGCCTGAGAACCAAGGACAAGGTTTGGGTCCAAAAGTGTGAACCATGGTGAATTGATGAGAGCAATCTGGGAGGATGGGACTTCACAACCTGAAGATGTAATTGGACAATTAACCCCAATATGGAAATGGAACAAAACGTATAAAAGTGTGAAAAATCGTGTCCTGTCCTCCATCTTGGGTCCATCCATCTCGGGTGTAGCCCTGGCTGGGCTCTTGTTCTGCCCAAGGTGTAACCTTTGAAGGCTTTTTAAATAAATTCCCCTGTTTATTCCTTCAACTCTGTCTAGCCTCTGTTCCAGGCAGCCTCTCCAGGCATCACAAGGACATGGCAATGCTGTCTCTTTGAATGCTGTGGGTGGAAAAGGTCGGAGGTGTCCAAGGAAGCCTGGGAGCCATCCTGGCCTCCAGGGAAGGATTTCCATGCTGCACAGACTCAAGGAGCTCATTCCAGTGCACTTTGTCACACATTCTCCTCTCATTAACCAAGAAGGTTGGCCTGAAAATCTGACCCTAAAGTTTGGGAAAAGCACAAGAGGCCCAAAATGACAGGTACTGGACAGGATCTGGAGCCACTGGTCCTTGGAGTGCAGATGGACTGACCTACGTCCTGCTCTTCTGACCAAGCTCTTTTTTCCCCTTTTAGGAGAAAACAAGCCTTTCCATCATTCCTTATCTTTCCTATTATCTCATCCTGCTGCTGAGCCCACAACAGCAGGTGACAGATTGTGGAGAGGGCTTTCAGAGATATTGTAAATGCTTATCTGCTGTAAATCACAGCTTCACCCCCTCCAGTGGAATCTGCTGAGCTGTCCCAGCCCAGGGCCTGACTGCACATGAGCTGCCCCATGTTCCACCTGTAATTTAAATTAATGAGGAATGAATGTTATTATTTCTGGCACAGAAAAGGAGCTCCCCACACAGCAAGGGAAAATAATGATGGCAAGCTCGCTCTTCAGCCGTAACTCTTCAATGGGTTTACAAAGGAAGAAAGCAGCATTACCCTGTTCCACAAATTAAGGCACAAAAAGGAACATGTAGCCAGCAGAGCTGGTAGCAAATCCAGGGATAGGCTCTCAAAAGGCAGGGAAAAAAGACATCCACAAGGATTTAGGGTAGATTGGAAACCTACAGAAAAATGACTCAGAAAACCCAGGAACTGAGAAGCCTCATGTCCAAATAAAGCAAAGATGGTCTAATGGTGAAATGAGAGATCAGTCTACACATTTTCAAACATTTTCCAGTGGAGCAGGGGTGCCTTTGACTCTGAGCTAAAATCTTTCCTGCCTTTCTCAATCTGTATTCAGCTGCAAGTGAATAAACCAGCCTTGCTTTTGACAAAGCAGACCAGGACAAGAAAAAACCCACCGCATGAAATTATGACCCTATTTCAGAAAATGGGTAAAGTGCAGCAGCCAAGAGCCAGCAGGTACATTTGTCCAAAGTGTGACAGTGGTCACAGGGGTTCTTGAATGAGGGGAGAGACGAGAATGTTGATTCCATGTTCAGAAGGCTTGATTTATTATTTTATTATATATATATATATATATATTACATTATAAGTATGCTAAAAAGAAATAGAAGAAAAGGTTTCCTCAGAAGCTAGCTAAGAATAGAAAAGAATGATAACAAAAGGCAGCTCTCTCAGACTCTGTCCGAGATAGCTCCATCTTGATTGGCCATTAATTATAAACATTCAAGATGGCCCAATCAAAAATCTACCTGTGGCATTCCACAGCAGCAGGTAACCATTGTTTACATCTTGTTTCTGAGGCCCCAGCTTCTCAGAAGGGAGAAAAATCCCAAGAAAAGATTTTTCACAAAAGATGTCTGCGACACCAAAGCTTGATAAAGATCCATACAAAGACCCTTAATAAAATTGCTCCAAGGAGCTACAGCACAAAGGGTCACCTCCAGCTTGGCACAAGTTCAAGGGAGATTCACCTCAGCTCTGAACTTGACCCACCCTCTCAGTTCTGATGGGCACTGCCAAACTCTACCCTGGTCCAAATCTCTCATTTAATGGGAACATGAGGGCTCAACATCCTAGGCATAGGTAAAAGTTAACTTTCTGAATTTTAGGTCTATGTGTATTTTTTTTTCCTGACCTGAAAGGAAGCCATCTGGATGAAAATCTTCTGGCTGTAGCTGCCAATGAAGGTTAATTAACAGAATTAATGTGTGACAGGTTGTCCCTGCAGATCCAGCCCTTTCCAGTGACAAATGACAACATGTGCATTTATGGCCGCAGGAGAATTCCGGGTGAAACTTTTATCATTTAGCTGTCCAATTATTAAGACAATCTGCATGATCAAGCTGGGGAAGTTTATCCCACATAAAAAAAAACCCAAGCTAAACCCAGATTCAACCAAACCCCCCAAAATACTTTGGTACGATGCTTAAAATGGCAAAACGAGAGCCTATATTTGGGTTGTAAATAGAGATTTTTGTGGCAATGCTTGTCAGTTTATCTCATAATCACTGAAGTGGAATGATTTACTAAAGACCTTAAAATAATACTATAATCCCTATTTGGGGAACTAGATTACTGTATAAATTCATCCAGGGAGTTAATTTAGGAAATTCCTAGCAGAGTTGTGAAGACACTCTCGACATCCTAATTTCTTATTCTACACTTAAACCTAGCAGTTTGTCTAAACTTTTACTGCCAAACCCTACCCTGCTGAATTCTCCATCTCAATCTTCCACAAGCTTAACTAGTCCTTATGTTAAATACACCCAGAAATTGAGTGTTTTCAAACAGCTGTCCTCAAATATTCACAGTCTTGGGGCAGGTGCCAAAAGCATGCCAGGCATCACTGGCAGCCTCACCACATGTCTCTGGAAGCTGGCCCTTTGCACTTCACCTGACAGAGTTTTGAGTGAAAAACCTCATTTCTCTCCTCCTCCTCAGCCTCAGTTTGTTACTTCTGTTCTGTGTTTTAGCCAGGCCTCTGAAATACAGCATTGAATTCATCCACATCCCCATTACTTCCCTGTGCACTCATCAGAGCTTTTGAGCTGGGAATCCAAGCATTGCTCTGGCCCAGGAAAACACACATCTATTGAAGTCTCAAAGAGGAATTGTTTTTAAAAACGTGAGGATTCCAAATGCCAGCTTATTTATCCACCTCCAATTGCAGCTCACCCTGCAGCACCCTGCACTAACAGAGCTTCACTAATTATCCTTTGGAGGTGAGCTGGGCTACTCCAGCTTTGATGCTCTGCAATTAAATGTATTCCAGCAACCACATGGGGGAGAGGGGAAAAAATACAGCTTCCAGTTCTGCAATGACCTACTTACAGCATTAAAGCACTGAGGGGAAGGGGGAGGGCTGGGAGAGGTCTAACTACAGCTTAATGCAAGCTGACACTGATCTGGGCTTTGGAATACACAGCAATCAATATCAGATATTACTTCACATCCTACAGAAAATATTGGTGAGATGGGCAAAGTTAATGACAGGAAGAAATTAATACAAGGCCTTGCTTCTCAAAACCTGCAGTAGTTTTAGTATCCACAAGCCCTTTGTGCCTCCCCGGCCGTGCCCCATACCACAGCACTGCTAAAGTTTGTGTAAAATTCACATTATTCGAGCTAGGGAACCTTAGCACTCTCTCCCTGTCTAGGAATACCTTCTACTCAGGCAAGGAAAGGAAGAGAATCTGATTTATTTAGCATCACTAAGCTAAGTCAATGCCACAGATTGATTCCAGACCTTTTCATTCATGTTTTAAGCCTGTCCCTTCCCCCAGTTTTCCCCCACCTCAGATTGTCTTTAGTCTTTAAGACATTTAAGCAGAATCATTAGAGAAAGGTGATCATGGGAACATTTTAAATTCTGTCAGTGATCCCAGAACACTGGATTTTTAGGTATGGGATGTATTTTGGGATATGGTTTCTCTTTTCAATATTCCACTATCCTGGCACATGCAATTTAATTTCTGGACTTCATACTAAGCACAGTGTTTATTGGTGACAAATTCAAATGACAAGCACACACTTAACAGTGTTATTAAACTAGACTCTCCCAAAAAGACATATACTTGCAGCACGTTGAAATGCCCATTGTTTAAGTATCAGAGAAAATGGTTTGAAAGCCTAACTGCAAAAAATAAGCTGAGCAACACATGAGTAAGAATTTAAAAGCCTTTCTAAAAGTTCCTTGGAACCTTTTGTATAACATAAAGCAAAGAAAACCCCTATAACGGTCTGAGATAATCACCTGCCTTTTTTTTCTTTTTTTTTTCTTTTTTTTTTTTTTTTTGAGTCAGATGAAATATTAACCTTCAGTTATGTTCCCAAAACTTTACAAATATATTGGAAATATCAAATGTATAAGTGTATAATGGTTATCCTGAACTAAGTATCTAAGAATCAAGAAAACAGAAAGAAAAGTGAAGGTGAATGTGATATTTTATCCTTTCAGCCCCCACCCAGATAAGGAGCAACATCCAGCAGCACCACTTGCCCCAGCCAGAGGATTTTCAGCCTGCATTATTAGCTTCCTTCAGTATTCTCTAGCTCAGTAGTTGCATTGCTGGAAGGAATCATTCACATCTGTGGAATTTACTAATCCTCTTCTACAGCTGTCACAGAAATTGGCTGTTCTCCCTTTCCCCAACTATTTCTGAGTCACACTACCTAGGGCTGAGAGCTTGTCATATCTGATAACTGAGGCAGGGCCAGACACAGTCAGTACTTGAACAAGAGACAGCCAGAGAGAGGAGATGATGCTGCTTAATCAATGGACAGCAAATTACACTTTGCATGATCCTGCACAGAGCATTATTCCCTCAGCACAGCCAGTTGTGATACAACTGACACAGCTGGAAACAAAGAGAAGTACTGCTCCTGCCTGAAATGACAGTCAGAATATAATCATTTCATGAACACCTCTAAATTAGTCAAAATAGCTATGATCTATTGCATCTGAATTAATGTCCTGCAAGAAAGTTGGCAGGAAAGTCCCTCCATTCAAACCACAGCAAAAATCTCATTGCTCAGCCAGAGGTTTCATTTAACACCATGTCCATCACTGCAGTGCCATGGAATGGAGAAGCTCTAATCTCAAATTTACTCAGCCTGCAGCAGAGCATCAGATAAACCAGAGCTTCCTGCAGCCAGTCAGCTGCACCTATTTATAAACCTTGGTGCCTCCAAAACCCAGGCAAAGTTAAAGTGAGCAGGCAAATGAGAAGGTGGGGCAAAAGGTGATGGTTTGCTGCTTTCCTCAAGTCTCTCTCCCTTCTGGTAATCCTCTGTAAATGTTAATAAAACTGCTTTTCTACAGCTCGGAGAGAAGGAAGCATTCCCTGGAGAGGAAGACCATAATTTTCTTCTTTCCTTGCTGTGCACCTGAGATCCTGTAAGGGCCTCTTTATTGGGCAAATGTATCAAGGACCAGTGAAAACATTTGAGCAACTGAAGTTATTTGAGCCATTATACAAGACAGCAGTGTCTCACTTTATCCATCAGTGCTGTAAATTATGTACTTTGCCTTGCAGTGACATTAAGCCTCCACAGTTGTAAAAACTTTGCCACGCTTGGATGAAAAACATCATCTAAACCATACTGTATAATTAATGTGACTGCACAGACTCTTCCTTCTTTTTAAGCAGCTTCTTCAAAAGCATTCTAAGCATCTAAGGCCTTTTTTCTTTTCATATGAAAATGACTGATTGCATATTTAAAAGTATTAATTGGTTCTATGATAAAGTTTTTTTTTTTTTAAAAAAATCCTCAACACTTCCAAGATATCAGGAAGAAACATTGTAATTGCTCAAATAATTTAAAATGCTCAGACATTTTCAGTGGTCCTTGATATAATCAACCAATGAAGACACTCATTGGCAATGGTGGACGTTATTTATTTAGAAAAGGCTGCTTGAAAGTAATGGACTAATAATAAATAATTTGTAGAACATTGTGCACAAATTATAAAAAGCATTCCAAACAACTGATCTCATTCCTTGGTTTAATTATTCAGTTCTTTTTAGGCTAGAGCTATGTGTCTGGTATATTTGCCTCAGATCTCAAGAGGGTATTGACCAGGTTTTCTGAAGTCTTCTGCATTATTTATCTCTTCCTACCATAAGGGGTCTGATAGGCATACTGTTTCAATAATTAAATGTCAACAATTCATGCTGTTGGCCAAAACCCAAAGGACCTTCATAAATAAATAATAACATCTTGCATTTTTATAGCTTCTTTCATTCAAGGGTCTCAAAGTGCTCTGCAAATATTCATTAAGACCCCCCTAAACAGCCTTGCAAGGTAATTCAGAATTATTCTACTACAGGTTTTTCTCAACAGGAAGGGAGAAGGATCAGCTATTCCAAGGTCAAGGCTCAAGCCAGGGTCTGAGGTGGGGCCAGAGCCCAGATCAGCAGCTCCTTCTGCCAGCTGCCCTCACCAACTCTGCACTGGCAGCAGCAGGAAGCAGATGTGGCTCCAGGGAACTCACTGCCATCCAAGAGCCACAAAAGTGGGACAGGATGGGGGGAAATCACTGATGGCTCCACTCTTGACTTCTGCTTTAAACATGTCTCATTGTCACCACATTGCTCTTCACAGAGAAAAGCAAGGCACAATTCTTCCCAAGAAATTTCTGGGTTTCACATTCTGTGAACCTCAGAGAAAGGAAAAACAATTCTTGTCTCATTTGCTGCACTTTTGTTTGTTCACAAGTGTAATGCAGTGTGGAAAATTGTTTACCTGAAGGGAATTGGTAATTGGATTCTGGTGTGAGAGTTTTGATTCACTGACCAATTGAATCCCGGTGTGTTTGTGTGTCAGGACAGTCACGAGATTCTGGTCAGTGGAGTGCTTGGCAGATTCAGCTTAAATGTAATGTAAAATATGTGTAATATAGTATAGAATAATATAGTATAATAAAGGAATTAATTAGCCTTCTGATAAGATGCAGTCCTCCTCATCATTCCTCTTTTGTCAGGGGCAAAAATATCACAATAGCTCATTATCTTGTTTCCAAAGACGAGAGAAAACAATGCTGCACGTGGACCCAGCATTGACATTTCTCTCTTACTGTTTGTGCTGTTCTGGTCAGCAGTGATTTCAGTCAGAGCAGGGACTGAAATATCCTGTTTCCAATCTAATCCATCAAAATGTTCATTAGAAGTCAAATAGCTGCATTTCATTCGCCTTTCTGCAGTCATTTTTGTTAGCATCATTCTCCATGACCTCTTTTTCACTCCATACTGAGGAAAACAAGAATGATCATAATGATCTGACATTTCTATAGTGGCTTTCATCACAGTGACATGTTGAGAGCAATGATGAGCCTAGAAATAACATAAGAAGCCTTTTCAGGCATCCTCTTCTCAATTTAGAACTGAGTTTCTGAGGAGAGAAAGCCTGAATCTGAAAGCTGAGTGCTGCTGCTCATTCAGGTAGCTTTCAGACATTAATTCTACCTCCAGTCCTGCAAAGCTGTGAGGAATTCCACACATAAATGACCGCAACAACTAAAACCTCCCATTCTGGTTCTCAGAACAAACACCAAGTTCAAAAAAGCTCCATTGGAGCTCATTTCTGGTTTGAATGCAGTGCCTAGATAAATATAACACCAGAATATCTATTTTTAAACAAATGGAACAACATTCAAAAGTGCTTTCCCTCACATATAGCACTTTAGGGGCCCCTAATCTCCATTGCTTTCACAGGAATGCTCACATTTTGCACCCCCTGCCCAGCTGTCAGTATATACAGATATACACATACACCTGACACACAAAGTCATTTCAGACTGGTTTTAGTCTGGTTTTAGACTGACCAAACCTGAGTACAATTATCCCTTGATTTTTCAGGAATTAGAAGCATTTTTCAGATGCTTGAATGTATATACCTGTTCCTGATTGTCTTCCTGAAATTCTGCACCTGAACTTCTCTCTGTTATTACAGCCAGGAATATTTACTAATTTTCAAGAACTGTAAACTCCATGTCCATTTTTTAAAGACATAAACCATCAATGCCTTTTTTAATTCTTTTTTTTTAATTCAAATAAATGGACCAATTCACTCTGTGGGAAAAGTTATGGGATCTGATGATGAAGATGAAATGAAGGAACATTCACAAATATTTTTGTGGGTCAAAACACATACACTGTCCTATCTGAACTTGATCAGTGCTCATTACCAGTAAGAAAAATATAAAAATATGAAATATTATTGAAAGGATATAAGATATAAGGATACAAGGATATAAGAACATACTTAAGCATTTAAGGCTATGCCATTAGATGAATAAAAGTAAACCAGATTTAATACACTGTGAAAATCAGTAAAAAATGGAAAATGGGATACATTATGCTGTAATAGCCGTAATTCAGCTCTTTCTCCTGCAGGTTCTTTTCTCCATGCATGTGCTATTACTCTGCTTCCTGAATTTCCCTTTCACCAAGCTTCATGTTTGCTTCCAGTTCCCTACAGCTTGCTTTGGAGCAATTTAGGGAAGGTATAAGTTCTTTTAATCACCACATTTCTGTATCTGCTGCATAGTCTAAGTCATCCTTTCCCACATTTTTTCATTAAGTCATCCCACCCAGAAATTAACTTTATTGGCAGTTTTGCCCTCAGTGAGACATTGAGCTGTGGAGCACAATTAGGAGAACACACAAGGCCATAAGAAATCACTTGTTTGGTAGAGATGCTGCCAACGTGGTGGATGTCTAAAGACATTTTTCTGTGCAACAACCAGTTGATTTATGGATTCACTGGACCTATTTTCCCCCATGTGATGTGAGAATGTCTTCCCACTGAATTAAGGCTGACCATGTGCTCCTGTGCCAGAACAGCTCCAGTTCTGTTGACTGCCTGGAACTCTTTCTCAGTTTTCTCCCTGCATGCACGTCCAGCAAACAGGTAAATAATTCATTTAGGTAGACTTAAGCCTGTCTCAGAAGGTTAGGACGTTGTCTCAGGACAGCAAACTCCCCAGTGTTAGATATTTCAATACTACTGCTGAAACACAGTTTTATTCACTTTTTTTTTTATTACCCTGAATACTTTCTGCTTTATTTGTGATCTCCTGAAGATCCAGCAAGCAGCACAAGACAAATACAATTAATTTTCAGAGAAGGTACTATTGATCCCATGTCACTGCCCTATTAAAATGACATTTTGCACGATGCAGAATGACTGATGCAGAAGTTATTTAACCTGACAGATGCTGAGAGCAAGAAGGCAATAGTTGCTCACTGCATCATTATTCAATAGATAATAATTTAACTTGGCTTTGCAAAGGCCAGTCTCATTTATGAGGTGCTACTGAACTAACATTTTATTACAGTTTAAGATTACATCATCCACTTCTAACATTCCCTCCCTTCCAGTAAAATGATCTTAAATCCAGTCAATGCAATAGTGAGCAAAACAGTGCTAAATGCTATCATTTGAATCTGATTAAGTTACAAAGCTGGCCTCAATAATATCTGTATTCTACAATCTGTTTTCTTAGTTGTCCTCCCAGTTTCTTTACTGTAGAACTTTCAAATAACCAATCAACCAAACCCCACCTACCACCACCTCCACACCAAAATCCTGTATATGAAGTGAGGAGGAGTCAGTCTCAAATTTGACTCTCAAGATTTTTGCCTTCTGTGTGCAAAATTCTGTATATACACAAGCCAAAAGTTTGTAGTTTGAGTCTAGAGGAATTTTCTACAGGGAGATTTCATACAGCCTGACATACAAAAGTAATCAGTTATTAAGCTAGGATACTCATTCCAGCTTTCAGAAAATTCTGCTGTCTTTTGTCCTGTTCCTTCCTCCTAATGCATAATCTGGAAACTCTTCTGGAAGAGCCAAACAGAATTCCTAAATTAGGAGAAAAGATGGATCAAATTTCAAGCCTTACACCACACAAACCCTTTCAGTGGTGACAGCAGCATTATCTGCATGAATGGGAACTGCTTACACAGGGTTTTATTTCCTGCTCTGTGCTCCAAGAAGCAGCAGGAAGACAGGAGGAAGCTTTGGGAGCCACAGCAGTGCAGCCATGCCAGAGCAGCATTTCCAGAGCAGCATTTCATTTAAATCTATTTCAGGCATCTCCCAGGTACTGCACATGGACTTGCCTTCAACCCCAGCCAAAGCTCACTGAAACAACGGGCTAATTGCTAACCCCAATTATTTTTTTTTAATTGAAAGAGCTTGAGTTACTCAGGGGCTGTCCACAGAGGGTTTTTGCAGACAGATGGGAAATGGTTTGCCCAGGCTCTGGGCTGCCTTGCTCCATCCAGGAGCCACAGAGACACAAGTGACATGACCCCGTGCTTAAGCTAATCAAGCTCTGCCAAGAACTTTCCCCATGTGACAAGTTATCAGCCCACATGAAGAGTGATGATTTCACTTCTGCTATTTCCTTCTGCTCTAAAAAGGTATAAAAAAAAAAAGCAGGGAAATGGGATTCCAGCACATGAACTTCTCAGAAGAAGACTTGATCTTCACCTTCCATCAGACAAGAGCAGAGACAAAACCACATGAAGTGTGCGTAGAAGGTGAAGGGTAAAGAAAGCACGAGAGGCAGCCTTGCTGCAGAGATGGCAGACATGCAGGCAGGTCCCTTTTGTCCCCCTCTGTGCTGCCAACAGCTGTGGCATGCTGCTGGAAAGCCTCCTGCTGTAGCCCCACATTTCTCTTCACAGAGAAAAGCAAGGCACAATTCTTCCCAAGAATATTTCTGGGATTCACATTCTCTGAACCTCAGAGAAAGAAAACACAATTCTTATCTCATTTGCTGTGCCTGTGTTGTGCCAAAGAAGAATGCAATATGGAGATTGTTTACCCACAGTGATGGTGTTTTGTTTCCTTGGCCTGTCTGGGCCAGGTGTGTGTGTGAGTTGGGACTGTTGGTGACAGTCATGAGATTCAGGCAGTTGTGTGCAGAGTTGAGTGCTTGGCAGATTCAGTTTTGATGTACAGAACAATACAGTATGATAAAGTAATTAATTAGCCTTCTGATATCCATGGAGTGAGATACAAAATTCTTTCCCCTTGTGGGGGCCCTCACAGTGTTGCAATATCCTGCCATCAGTACAGAAAGCTCCTTCCTTTCTTCTCTGCCATGCCAGAAATGAGTTTGTAAAAGAAATTTGCACCATGAAGTCGTGTAAAACTCTTGTTTTGGGAAACAAGCTGTCACTGACAGGGCACCTCAGTTTATTTAGGTCATTTATAGGAGAGCTTCTCACCTGCTGACTGCTTAATAGGGAGAGATGGGTTATCAGTGCTGGGCCACTGATGCCTGGCAGCCCTCCTGCTGCAGCCAGTGCTTTTGACTTGCAGAGTAAATTTGATGAGATAGGTAACATGGGGACCTCTGCTTGTACCTGGGTGCTGATGAGCAGCAATATTAAGCTTAAGAAGCAGAGCTTTACTGTCTCCTTTGATGGCAAGTCAAACAGACCAGATGAAGGTTCCAAGGGACCACACCAGTAGCAGCAAAATATTTCTAACACAAACAGCTGTCTATTTAAAGAACCACTCTCTGGTGAGGCTCCCATGTGATAAATACACCCAGGGGAACCCAAGCCTTGTGGTGGTTATCTTAAAAGTTCCCAGAGGCCTGATTATTTTGCAGTGCTGTTGCAAGCCTTGTCAGGATGCATTGCTTAATCAATCCCTGCAGAATCACTGGGCTGGCCTTTCCCTGACAGGGTAACCAGCACCAGCCTGGGAGATTTGCTCCTGCACAACTCTTGATGTTAACAGAGACAATAAAGCACAACTGGCTATTACTGGTTCAATTACAGCAGTCATTCCAATTGACAGGGTTTGCTAAGACAGAAGGAAACAAGGCAGAAACATCCTTATCTGGTCATTTCTCTCCCAATGTATGTGGTTACTGCCTTTTTTTTTTTTTTTTTTTTTTTTTTTTGCTTAGCAGCATCCCTTGATTTGTAACAGCTCATTTACTTACTAATCATATGCTCAGATTTATTTTTTTAAGGAAAGAAGGCAGCATTCTCTCCTCTATTATGATCTTTTTACACAACTCAGGCCAGAGAACACTGACCAATTTCTCTTAAGCCTAAAGCCTAAACCTCTGCCTGAGCTAAAACAGTTTTACACAGATTCCTGACATCATGTGTACCAACTTTCCTTTGCCTTATTAAAGAAAAACATGTATGAAAGAGGTAGGTATTACTGAGGAAGAATGCACTACTTCCCCAAGTATCTACAGAGATTAGTTATCCATAATGTGATTTTTTTTTGCATGTTAAACTCAGCATCAAATCCTTAGATCTGACAGAATAGGAAATATGGAGATCAAAACACTATTGAGTATCAGAAGTCTCTTATCAATGTTGGTTATTCTAGACTCTAACCAAAGTGAGTCCTTCCCTTCCCATGGATAAACTAACTAGATGAAGCTTCTTTAATCTCCACTCTAAGTCACATTCCCCAAGCATCACTCTCATACCTTTCCCCTAAGCCTTTTTCAAATTTGTGGCATTCTGTTTCAAGTTACATAAAAAACACAGCTTAGAAGCAGCCTGCAGAATCATAACAGGCAGTTGGATGTCATTATAAAATCCAGCAGAAGCTGGTTCTTATTAGTCCAGAAGAAAAAATTATTGGTGAAATTGCATGCTTGTAATGAAGAAACCATACAACCTAGAATGGAGATCTGTGATTGAAATGAACCTAACCTACCCAAAGACAGCAGAAAGAGATCTAGGAAGAAGTAGAGATATTAAGAAAAGAAAGTTTATTTTGTATAATATTATCTTTTTACCACATTTTGCTGAAGGGTGAAAATCCATCTCTAGAGAAATTCAGAATTAGCAAGAGCCAGTTTGTTCAAACCACTTACCAACTCTTGCTGAGGAAGGAAAATTGCCTCTTTCTATGCTGCCTTTGGTGAGGAACCCTCATTCTTTTACACAACTGTTAAATGTAAATGTTTCTTGCTCACATCAATGATTCAAGGCTGGTTTGCTGGAAATGGAACAAAGAAAATGGAAAGAAGGAAGGAAAGGGAAGGGGAAAGGGAAGGGGAAAGGTCCAAAGGCACCTTCCATTTTTTTATTAAAGCAATTGTTTAAAATCCTTTTTCCCCTCCATATCCTCTAAAATAAACTTTCTGATGGACTACAGCAAGCTGTTATGGCCAAGGACACATCAAGATGTTGGCTACTGTTATTTAATTTTAGTAAGAGCTAAACCTTTGATAAGAAGAGACAAAAAGGGAAATATTTTATAAACTCTCCTGATCAGGAAATAGTTGAGAATGTGTCTTGGAAAAAAAACCCCAAGCATTTATGCAGTACAAGCTGAGTCTGCAGAGACACTGAAATGACAAATCTCATGGCAATATTTAACCTATTGATCTGGAGGAATTTCATCAAGATCATCTTGTGCCCTCCTGTCTAATCAAAGCATTTCCTATCCCCACACCACTGCCAGCCTCACTGGATGCCACAGGAAACATCATCTTACACTGCACTAAAATTTTTAGATAATTTTCAGATAACTATGCCAGACTCCAGTAAACAGCATCTCCATGAGCTTTTCATCACACAATGCAGAACTGCATTCTTATTTTATCAGCAAAGATTCCTCCATGATGAAGATGCAAAGTCTGTTGTGATAACTGCAGATATAATCCTAGTTATTCTGCTGCAAGTGTTTTGCTGTCTTAAGAAGCCAATTTCCAGCAGTTTTGGACAACTTTGTACTTGAGCCAGTTAGATTCAACATTGGAAACAATGCAGACTTGTAGAGAAAATATTTTCTATGTCAAAAAAAGCCAGGGGAGCACCAGGTAACTGCTTTGTGACCAAGAAAACAGAGCTGAGAGCAGCTCACTAGAGCTGGTTATAAAAAGCTCCATGGTTTTGAGCTGTAGGTTTGGGGTCTTATTGGTTGGTTGGTTGGGGTTTTTTAGTTTTTTGTGTTTTTTCTTTTTTTTTTTTTTTTTTTGTTAGTTTGTTTGGGTTTTTGTTGTTGCTTTGTTGGGTTTTTTTGTTTTTTTTTTTCTAAAGCAGGGGGTTGAGTGTAAGAACATAAAAGAAACTAAGGTTTTTCACATGACAGAGCAAATCTTCCTGCCTGAAGACCTCAGAAATAATGTTATAATTTTAACATGGCAGGCAGAGCTGGATTAATAATTTAGGATGTGAAGCAGACTTCCCTTATCCTCAGTGCCACTTTCTGAGAATGCAGCTGGGGCTCCCTTGCTCAGGCAGGATGCTCATCACTGCCATGTCTACAGCAGCAGACTCAAAATTCGGACCATCAGGAATAAAATGACCTTCTTTGCTTTCATTGTGACTCTTGTTTAGGTCATGATAAAGCAGCACTTTTCCTTAGGAAAAGTGGAAATTACTCTCTGTGATAAGTTCATGCACCAAGAATAAATTATTTTATTTAATTCTTTGTGATTTATTTGGCTACAGAGAAAAAAAAATTATTTTACACTTGTATCTGTATGTGAAAAATTTTGCATGTTTTTTTTGTTGCAGCATGCAAGTCAGCATTCTTTTCCCTGAGCCTATAAAATTTTAGTGTTGGTTTTTAGGTTTTGGGGGAAGTTTGACAGATACCACCAAGCAAGCATTTCATTGGCTTATTATTTTCTCTACATTTATGTGTGTTCTTCACATGGAAAAAATACCCTTCTAAGGCATCACAAAATGGCACAAAAGAAAGGCACAAAAAATGCCCTTCTAAGGCTGTTCTCCCTGCATTACTGGTGAAAAGATTTTAGCAGCTTTTCAGATACAGAAGTAGAATGTCACCATCTCCGTTCTCTCGTCATACCTTAAGCACATTCTTGAGAAGTATAAATCCCTCCAGGAATTTGTCCCCAGTCTGATGTGGTGTCTTTGAAGACTAACCCTCCTTTTCCTTTACACCTCCATGTGATAAAAGAGGATGAACAATGTACAAATGTGACCTCCTGGGTCTAAAGCCCTCAACTTTATCTACAGATAGCAACTACAAATTCATTTCCTGTGTATTTTACCTAGAAGTGTTTTGCTGTGTGATGCTTTTCAAGGCTAATTTGATTTACCCAGGTATGGATGAAGCACCTGCCATGGTACCAGCACATTATTATCACTTTCCCTTTTAATTTAGATGCACCTGATTATTCTACTTGCAGGGATGCCTCAATAAAGGCAGGAATGATGCATCTGACTCCATGTTCTCAGAAAGCTAATTTATTACTTTATAATACTATATTATACTAAAGAATACTATACTATAGTAAAGAATACAGACAGGATACTTACTGAACGCTAAAAAGATAATAATGAAAATAATGAAATAATGAAAACTCGTGACTCTCTCCAGAGTCCTGACACAGCTTGGCCCCAGTTGGCCAAAGATTGAAAACAACTCACAGCAGAATCCAGTGAAACAATCACCTGTTGGTAAACAATCTCCAAACACATTCCACAGGAGCACAACACAGGAGAAGCAAATGAGATAAGAATTGTTCCCTTTTGTCTGAGGCCTCTCAGCTTTCCAGGAGAAAAATCCTGGGCAAAGGGATTTTTTCAGAGAATGTGAATGCCACACCTGATCACCTCAGTTTGCAGACTGAAAACCTGTGGAGCTCCAGGGGATGTTTCTGCTTCCTCCCTTCCTGCTCATGAAAGCAGCATCTGTTCTCTGGGCTGGGGAGGCAGAGCACTGCCTGGTGTCTTGCTGAGCACCCTTTCACAAGCAGCTGGTCTCCTTTAGCAGCAGTTAACTTGCTGAATTTGTATGATTTTCATGCAAAACATCAAGAAGGTAGCTTCAGGTCAGTGGTCACAGTTGGTGAGAAAACCCAGCCCAGAGCTCCTCACCTTTCCACAGGATCTGGGAGGCTACACTGCCTTGCTTTGCAGGAAAAGGAACACTCCTTGCACATGCCCACAAGCACCATGAATTTCTCCATCCAACCAATCTGTGCCTTGATTATCCCAGGAATGTAAACACCAGAGGGACAGGCTGTGCCTGAACTGCCACGCTGAAGGGAAGCGATGGTGTGGCACAGCAGCCCTGGCCCTGGAGTCCCTCCCCAGGAGGTGACCTGCCAGACCACCACCCTGCTGCCAGTGGACACACAGAACCACAGAGAGAGGTCCTGACTTCCAAATTAATCCTCACAGACAGGGACTGTCATTGCTGACACAGGTGGCCTTTGCTCTCAGCTGTGCCAGCAGCTCCTCATGGGCAAGGATGCCCTGCCTGTGAATGATCTTGGAAGGGAACAGAGCTGCTGTCATGTCCCTGACTCTGTCAAGGGATGGGGATGGAAAGGAGGGGAGGAGAAAAAGGAAAAAGAAAAAGCCCACCCCTCCTGGTAGTGGGAGCAGAGCTGTCCCCATAAAGCACAGGGAGAAGGGCTGGGGATGTAACAGATGAAGGCATGGCATGGCAGATACCAAATGAGAATTTAAGTTCAAACTTAAAACAGATGAAATGCCAAAGCCAAAAGGCCACAAGAGACACAAGAGAGCTTCTGGTAACTAACAGCATCCATCACTGAAATGCTGGAGTTCCCCAGCCCCCCTCACAGGACCAGCCCTGCAGCACAGGGCCAGTGTCACAGACATATTTTCTGAAAAATCCTTTTCCTAGGATTTTTTTTCCTGAGAAGCTGAGAGGCCTCAGAAACAAAATGTAAACAATGATTATCTGCTGCTGTGCAATGCAACAGGTGCATCTGTGATTGGTCTCATGTGGTTGTTTCTAATTAATGGCCAATCACAGTCCAGCTGTCTCAGACTCTCTGGTCAATCACAAAATTTTATGATTCCATTCCTTTTTTTATTTGCTAGCCTCCTGCTGAAATACTTTCTTCTATTCTTTTAGTATAATTTTAATATAATATATATCATAATAAATCAGCCTTCTGAAACATGGAGTCAAGATTTTCATCTCTTCCCCCATCCTGGGACCCCTGTGAACCCCACCACAGGCCAGCAGAGTCCCCAGGCGAGGGACACCCAGCCCTGCACAGCTTGGCTGCAGTTTGGAGCACCAAGGCAGAGGCTACTGGTGCTCCCACCCAGCTGCACAGAGATGGCCACTGCATGTCAGAAAACCCCACATGGAAATAAATTCTGAAGGTTTTCCGAGATTCCTCTGTGTGCTGCCATTCTGCTGTGATATTATATTAGCACTGTTAAAGCAAAGGCAGAACAGAAGCATACAGACACAAACAAAGTATTTTAATTTCTTTCAGAAATCCAACTCTCTGGTTCTCCTTCCATTTCTTACTCCCTCTCTCAAGAGGGAGCGGAGCATTTGTTAAATTTGGCTTTGAACACGGGAAAACATTGGTTTGTAATAGCCCTCCTAATTTGCTTTTCTTGGCAAGCACCCTGCACCAGCCCTCCCTGGTTCTGTTGTGAGGGGATGACTGTGAAGCTAGGAAAACACACACACACACAAATTCTTGAGTGATTGTACGTGCAGCTCCTGCTTTTTAATGCACTGTAGTGTAATTACCTTTTTGTCAGCTCAACCTCATTCTGTGCAGAGCAGCTGAAATCCCTAATTACCAACTGCAGCAGCCAAAGTCTCCAATTTGCTCCCAAGGAAGTGGTATCATTAACCCAACTCATTATGTGCTGCTTGTCAGGTGAGGCCCATGGAAATTTCACCTGCATTTATTGGTTTCCTTCCATGGAAGCACAAACATCACATTCTGGATAAAACCCTGGGGGGAGAAAACCCAAGGGGAAAACTCAACAGGCAGAGCCAGAGAAGGTTTTAAAAAGGTGGGGCTCAGTTTCTTCTCACGAGCCACAACTCAAGAGATCATTAACTCCATTTGCACCAGGGGAGAATTTGTTTGGGTATTTGAAAAACTTCTTCCCAGAGAGGCTTGTCAAGCACTGGAACAGGCTGCCCAAGGAAGTGGTTAAGCCACCACCATCCCTGGAAGCATTTAAAAAGATTTGTAGATGTGGCTCTTACAGACATGGTTTAGTGGTGGCCTTGGCAGATTCATGGCATTTCCTAGTACCCAGTGGGGAATAGATCACTGGAACAGCCAGGGATTAGGGTCATGCTCCTCAGTTTTTACAGTCCTGCTTTATACTGCTGAACAGCAAGTGCATTTTCAAAGTCTCTATGTGGATTCAGATGTGACACACACAGATCCTAAGAATTCAAAGAATTCCTGCATTTACTATGCAGAAGCTCAAAAAAAACTTAAAGCCTTTGTGACTCAACCATTTCTCTGCCAGGAATCTACCCTGCAACATCAGCCTGTTAGATACCTACAAAGACACGAAAGAACACAAGCACACCACCATTCTCAAAGTGAAGGAAAAAAGGGAAGTTTATTTTCTGACTCTATAGTTTTACAAAAGTGACAGCGACACCTCTCTAATGACCCTGGTCAAACTAACAGTCTATCAACTTTCTCTTCCTTTATAAAGGAATGCAAAACAATGAGTTATTTACAGAAAGTGTGTGAGAAAGTTCACTACAAGAATGTCAAATCAGAAGGCTTAGAAAATCTTAAAAAACTAAGGTGACAACAAAGGATGATAACAATAATTTATTTTTATGTGAACATACCCGCTTCCTCCCCTCTTTCCAGAAACTAAATGGTGAAATACAACAAGTGACAAAATTTTAGCAACTTCTGAGCAGATTTAATTAAGGAAACTCCATTTCATTGCAGACAGGCTGTCCTATTTAATCTCCCACTCACAGGTTTTCTTCTCACTGCATTTTTGTGCAATTAAAACAAGGCAAACTGGAATGCCAATTAAATGCCTCTTGAAACAACAGCCACCCTTCCTGACACCTGTTTAAAAATGCATGAACTGACACATTTGGAAACTGATTCTGGCATTTCTGCACTGGCCCTTGTTGCCTGCATTCTGGGCTGATGCATTTTATGCCTCAGGAAAGCAGAGAACATCAGCCACTCATGGGCTCTGTCAGGCAAGAGAAGAGAGGGGGTTCCTAAAGCTGCTGCTGAGGCAAGGAGGAATTTTGGCTTGGGGACAGAGAGAAGACAGTCCTTCTATCTCTTAATGCTTCAGGGATCCTCTTTGTTATTAATTTCTATTGAACTACACCAGAAGGAACCCCCTGAGGGCCCTGCTGCCCCTCTGCCAACCTTCTCACTGCTTTCACCATCCTCAGACCAAGAGGAGAATTCAGTTTTCCTCCTCCCCCATGGGGCTTCCCTTCTGCACTGGAGACAGAGAAGCTTTCAGCTTCATGGGAGTGGGATAGATGATGAATTTAAACTGAATAGTCAGTTACTGGATGTATCTGAGGTTTCAGGGTAAGATAAAGCCAGACACTCCTAGAAACAAATCTAATATTCTTTGGGGAAATGTTCATTTAGAAACCTTGTAATGGAGCCCTTCAAAGTCTGGGCCAGGTGGTGGCTCTAGGGATGTGATACTCAGCCACTTGGAGAAGGACAAAGGTTGGAGAATAATGAGACACTCTCTCTTGTGGCACAAATTACAATTACACCAGGAATAATCATAAATAAGGAGCCTGTACTATTGCTTGATTCTTCCAGAATCAGTGTTTCTTCAAAAGTAAAATCATTTTGGGTCAGTAACTTTTTTCAGTGAGAGTCTGCTTGAAACTGATATATGTCTAAGTAAAGTTCTGATTGATCAGCAAAACGCTAGCCCAAGAGATTATTGTTAAAATAAAGCTAGATTTGAGGCACATATACACACAGCTTGAGTAGGAAGATGAGGAACTGTGCTGTGTCTTCAATCTGAACCAAAAAAACCAGTCCAACAAATCCCACTCTCACACAGATGAGAGGTGGCTCTGTATTTCTGGGTTCTGCATCTTACTTTTTGCTAGCCTTTTTTGCTGCCAGCCAGTTTTTCTGAGAGTGATGTTTGTGTTGGTGGCAGGTACTGCTCTCCCCCTGCATGCAGTAATGAAGCCACACTGCACATCTGCTTAGTCCTGTCAGCTCCTATCACAGCATCACTCCATCTTCAGCCACCTGCAGCTGCAAGATTGCTGATCAAGCTGCCTGGATTTGTCTTTCCTAGGTAAATGTCAGGTGTGGAACCTGCCTGTCTGTTTGTGTTTGAGCAGCACCCAAACTTCATGGGTGTAAAAATGTCTCAAAGTTTGGAAATATGAAACTGTGGTATTTTCTGTGGTCCCCCACAGCAGGAAGGAATGAATCTGACTCCATGTTCTTAGAAGGCTAATTTATTATTTTATGATCTATATTATATTAAAGAATGCTATACTAAATTATACTAAAGAATAGAGAAAGGATACAGCAGAAGGTTTAACAAGATACTAATGGAAAACCCATGACTCCTTCCAGAGTCCCGACCCAGCCTGACCATGATTGGTCATTAAGTCAAAACAATTCACATGTTGGATAAACAATCTCCAACCACATTCCAAAGCAGCAAACCACAGGAGAAGCAAATGAGATAAAATTGTTTTCCTTTTCCTCTGAGGCTTCTCGGCTTCCCAGGAGAAGAATCCTGGGCGAGGGGATTTTCCCAGAAAATATGACAGTGACGTGAAACACTGAGAGAGATTCCAAAGTATTTTTTTAAATTAGGAAGTCAAAACCTATTTTTTCTGCTGTAGTCAGAGCCTTAAAAAGATCTTAGCCTAGCTAGTTCACACATTAACCTCTGTGCTACACAGCAGTCCAAAGCAGAAGTAATTTCAGAGAACAGAAATAAAACTACACCAAAACAAAAGCTCACATATGGCATTAGTGATCCATGCCAGTCAATATCAACCAAAACTGTTCACAGTCTTTGACCCTGAGCCTTCAGACTGCTCCAAAAGTCATTTGCAACCCCCTTGGCACTGTGAATTTATTCTGTAAACCTTCAATGTATAGAAAAGACCAACCCAGTAAAGAGCCCAGCTGAACTTCCGGACGTTAGGGTGACCCCACAGGGCCTGGATATCTCAATTTCTGCCAAGTTTGGGATGTGCTGGCTGAAGCACAACAGACCTGCAGCATCAAATCCTCTTCTGCCTGGGGGCCTGGATGTGCCCTTCTCCCTCCTGGAGAGGGAGCCTGGACCAAGAGACCTCCTGGTCCACAGAGCAATTTGTGGGAGTCCCTGCTTTGCCAAGGAACCAGGCCAGCAGCTGGTGAACACTGCAATTACAAACACTTGCTTACTAAAAAAAAATCTTGTTTGAACTTGTTCATGTTTAAGGGGGTTTTACCTCAGCCTGACAAGCTATCTGCAGTTGCTTTGGCACACAATTTTCATTTAAGTGTTCCACATAGACAGGGATCCAATGTGTCCCAATACCTTCTTTCTCTTTTCATGTAACACCACCACAACACAGTAATGGACCTCTGATGTGTGGCAAATAAGCCTCTAAGAGCAGAGTTATTTTGTACCATTCTGTATTTTGTTATTGAGGCAAACAGGACCATTTTTGAAGCAAACAACATAAATTTCTTTCCATAAATGCATCCTGGGGTCATTATTCACTACGATGATTAACATTAATTTTCTTTTCTGCATAAGACACAGTGGTGAGTATTTATCCCCAGTGTTCATTTATTCAATAAAGAACATTTTATGATGGATGTTGGACATCCTGTACTACAGCCCTGTCACAGAAAATTAGGATCTAGCATCCCTACAAAAAGCCTGTCTGCAGGTGGTGGTGTCATCTTTTTTTAAAGAGTGTTGTTACTATAATCTAACCACAATCAAAATTCATATGTACTAGATGTTGGACAGAGTAACAACTAGTCCTTTCCCTAAAGGGCTATGATTATTACCAAAAAATAGACCAAGTGCAGGAAAAGGAAGCATTAGCTGAGCAAAGTAGCAAGAACAGCATAAAAAGGTCTAAACAACAAAAGTATCTGCAGGATTTTTACTAAGAATAAAAATATAGAGATTGTTGAAAGAAACCTAAGGACAAGAAGAAAAGTCAGTGCACATCTTCGAAATTCTCTGTTTTTTAACCAAAAGTTGATTTTTTTTACAAAATAGATTCACAGCTTTAAAAGGGGGAGGGTTTCACCTGATGACCACCAGAGACTCCTTCTGTTTTAATTATTCTATAGCCCTCTAACTCCATTGATGAAGAACAAGGGATTCCCTTATTGTCAATCAAGGCTAAAAGTAACTGCATAGAGAAATCTAGAAAATAAATTTATTTCCCATCATCTCTGGTCTCAGGAATTGTTTCTGAACAGCATGCCTAACCACCACAAAAGGATTTGGCCAAACACTTTGTCTCTTTGCTACAGCACTCAGACTATAAAGAAAGCAAGACAGAAAGGCAGCACTTAACAAAGCTTCATCAAAACTACATAGGCAGAGTGACACAGAGTTAGCAAAATAAATACATCAAATAACAGCCTGAGACTTTGTGATGCTCTCCACTGTTCAAGTACCCCTTCAGGAATAAGCTCTGCTAAGAGGGGCTCCAGCTTCAGCCTGGGCAATCCTGAACTCAGTGCTTGGACTGCACAGACTGGACATCTTTGAGGCACTCTGACCTCTCCAGCCAACATCCCTTGATGCCTCAGGTTTAGCTTTTATATTTTTCAGATTCTGTGCTGCTTTAGTGTGTGGGTCTGGGTTCCTATTAGGGGATGGTGAGCTCTGTGCACAGAGCAGGGAGACAAAAGCAATTCCTGCTCCATCTGGGGACCAAGGACAAATGACCCAAATCTCAGCCCAAGAGCACAAACCCCATGGGCTGGAGAGAGCAAAACAAGCAGGGTGGGACTGCAGGGGCTAAAGCTGGAATGGGACAATGAACTGCAAGATGCAAATGGAGCAGAACTGATCACAGTGACAGACCCCAGGCGCGCTCGTGCATTTTGGGACCATTTTGGTTCATCTTGGGTGCAGCCCTGGCTGGGCTCTTGTGCTGCCCAAGGTGGATCCATTGAGGCAATCCTTTTAATAAATCCCTGCTTTATTCTTTAACTCTGTCCAGCCTCTGCTCTAGGTCAGCCTTCACAAGGCATCACTCTCACAACACAGGCCACAAATTTCAACCCACCAATTTCTGGGCCTGGCAACCCCCAGTTGAGCTGGGAGGTGTCATCTCAGGTGACAGAGCATCTCTGGGTGAGCAGGGCAGGTCACACCCCACAGGGCCAGCCCTTTGGGAGGGGAAAGTCAGCAGCAGCACATTTTAGTCCAGCAGCAGCATGACCCAGCTGTGCCATGTGAAACACCAGTGCAATGGAACAATGTGGAGGAGAGGGTAATTCATCACTGAGGATGGACTGGGAGGATGGAGGAGGATGGATTGCAAACTCCTGAGGAATGCAGGGACAGCAGAATGCAAATGGAAGCAGCCTGGCAAAAATGTACTGACATTGCAGAGACACAGACCCAACTTAATATACTGACATTGCATAGACACAAACACAGAGCCAACTCAATGGACTGAATTGCATAGACACAAACACAGACCCAACTTGGATTTCCACCATCCCTCCACCAACGAAATGCAATCTTGATGCAGAGGGAACATTACTCTCCTTCCCAGCTCCCCAGCAGCTTTATTATACCTACAGCAGCACTTATCCTGCGTGTTCAGTCTCATTAGCTTCACTAGGGCTCTGCTTACTGCAAGATCAAAGGAGTCTTTTCCTGGAGGGTTTGTGCCATTGATAATTTGGATATCTGCAGTAAACTTAATCTATCTGTGCTACACTACAGAGATTTGAGGCAGGGGAAGATTAAAGTGATTTGCCTAAGACAACAGGCACAGTTTGAAGGAATTGAATGCAGGTTTCCACAAAGCCCAGGCTTAAAGAGGAGAAGTCTCTTCACACATTAAGCACCCCCAAATACACATCTGCAGAATTAGGATTTTGCTATCACCATATAGGATATCTAAAGGGGAAGGATTTGGAAATAGGCTTATGTTTGTCTTTTTGCTGCATTTTTTAGCCTTTTCTTCCTCCCTAGCCTATCTTAATTTGGCCTCTGAAAGGCCCAATCAAGTAAGTCACACAAGTCTTTTGCATACATATCTTATCAGCAGACAGCAGCTCTGGGAGAACACTCTTCCAACATGCTCAGCTGTGCTAAAAATCCTTCCCCATTTTTGCAGTTATTTCAGGAAAAGTCACTCTGAGAGAAGGTTCAGGTGGCCACTGCCACTCATGGGGGTCCAGCTCTGGCTCTGAAGGGTGGCACTGGGAGAGGCAGGGGGCACAGAGAGAAAAAACCAGGGTTATTCCAACACCCCCTGGAAAGCACTTGCAGGTATTGCCTTTCTTCAAAAGGTTTAAGAGAGAGATATAGGTGTGACAGCAAACATCACCCTGGCTTTGATAATGACATTATGCACAGCTAGCCTGTTCTTTGGCTTGTTAAACTCCAAGTTTCCTGTGGGTAAGAAATTAACATTACTCTGTCACTGTTTTCAGGGCTTTCTGCCATGTTAATCTGATTATCTATGACACTTTCTGTCAGTTTGTTAGCGAAGATCCAATTATTCTGCTTGGCTTTTAAGTTTTCACATATTTCTGGCTAAGGGCCTGATTCTGGGTGCTTCTTTGTCCTCATGTCTTTAATACAAATATTAATGTAAAAAAACAATCCCACAGAACTGATAGACTAGTGGTGGATATGCATTTCTTTAAAAATGGATGCATTCTTCATCTCCAGCAAGAATAAATAAAAAAAGCTGCAGAACTGACAGCTGAAGGAAATAAATAGCTCTGCACTTGATCTGACTACATTTCTGTAATGAAAATTTACAGTGTTGGTATAGAAGGGAAGTGGCTTTTGGAGATTTTCTTCCCCTCCTTTAAACTCTTGTTTAGATTTTGGATTTTCTTCTGCATCAAGAAAAGGAAAATACAGCATAGTTCTATAAATAAATGGGACACATTTTAGACATAGAAATTAAAATAGAATCAGGTGGGATCCTTTCCCAAGGCATTTGACATTAGAGACAGCACAGTTGGTCTGTTATTTTTTCTCTTACACATGGTTTTTCTCAGATATGAGTTTGCATGGCATAAACCTGTAGGACTGGAAAGTGGCAAGGGTGTAGTGAGCTATAAACAGAAAAATATATATGCCCACACCATTAGAAGGTGTTCAGTGCCTAATACTTGCATGTCACTAGCTTTTAACTCATCTCTGTTTCTCATTCTAGTCTGTTATAAAAGTAATTTTTTCCCCTCAATGATGTCCACAAATAGCATATATCTACTCAAGAGTTTTCTTTTATAAAGGACTGCCCACTATTTCCTGCAATGATACAGCTCCACTGAGAACATCAGCAGGAGTTTGGCATGACAAACTCCTGCAGGTACCTGATATAATTATCTAAAGCTCTATGAAACAATTATCAAGATTCTGGAAGATGTTAGTCTTTCTTGCTTGGGCTCCATGGATTTATTACTGCCAATAATCAGCATTAGTGATACCTGCAGTAGTCAGCATTTCCCCTCTCCAAATCCTCAAAAAAAAGAAAAAAAAAAAAAAAGAAAAAAAGAAAAGACCTGTCCCAGGTAATGCTTTACAATCAACATTTTGGGAGCAAGCAGTGCTCTCTTGTGCTCTCTTCCCACCTCTCCACTTCTCTTTGGGAGGTTATATAGCTTAAGTGGGGCCACAGACAGCTCATCAACTGCAAAAAGCATGACAGCAATGCCTTGTATTTATTTATAATATCTAGTATTTATTATCCCATAAAAACCCTGCATCCCACCAACCAAATCAGGAACTGAAGGCAGCAGCCATGAGAATAAGAAAAGTATTATCAAATTCAAACATTATAAAGTGGCCATAAGTTTCCATCACAGCAAAGGTCATACTCAGCAAGAGCACTGCAAATCAAGCCAAATTCCACTGCTAAATACTAGGTGCAACTTTCTGCACCATCACAAACTCCAACATCTCCCTCCATGATCATTTCCTTACACAGTTCCTTCCAAAATGATCCTGGGTGTAACTCAGCAGAGATTCCTCACAGTTAAAATACCACCAGCCCCTATCAGACAAGGATTTCTGCACATCTTAGAAATGACAGATGAAAAAACAGGCAATAAAAACCCCCAGCATTTTCATCTGTGGAGAATTTTAAAGCTTGAAAAAGTCTTCTCTTTTAAGTGCAAGCATAAAATACCTGCTTGGATAACAGCAAGGTTGGGTGTTCAGAAGGAAAAGTATTGAGTGCTCCTGCCCCCCTCCAAGGATGTTGTGCTGAAGAGAAGCTGAGGAAAAATTCTGTGTGTGTTTGTCTGTGTTTTAGATGAAGAGGGGGGAACATGGCAATCAAATCTCACAGCTTCAAAGCCTAGGTCTATCACTAACAAGGGTTAGCAAGAAATCCTGCAGACATCCCTGCTCTGCCTGCTATGGTTCAGCCAAACTCGCGCTCCAGGGAGTTTTGTGGGGTTTTGCATCATTGTCTCAGGTTGCTTGAGCCAGCCTGCTGATCTAAATGGGCCAATTACCTACACCAGCAGCCAGGTGCAGTGCTAGGAAACCATTTGTAAAACTAATTCACCCCACTGATAGTCACTGATAAACAGGTTTCATACAGAAACACCTCACAAGGTCTCTGAAGCTGTGTAAATTAAATTTCCTCCCTGTTACATCTGTCTGACACCACTGGAAGTGATTATGCTGTGAGAAAAAGGTGGGAACAGAATACAGACCACACTCCTGGGTCTGGGAGATAGGATTATAGGAATTATGAGCTGAATAGCAAAACCTCCAGAGCACTGTACCAAACAGAAATTTATAAGCCTATAGCACAAGCAAATGAGCAGGAAGGACAGGAGGACTGCTCAGTGGGCATCTTAAATCATCCAGATTAAAAATATAAATCTTGTTCATTGCACTGTCTGGGGTTTTCTGAAAGGCATTTTAGAGAGGGACAACAAGGAAAAAAAAAGGCTTCAAAGTTTTAGTGGCAGCAGGGAACAGCACAGAAGCAGAAAGGCAAAGACAGGACACAGGCAAGAGATATTTACTGTGCATTCCCCTCAGAGGAGGTGCTCCTGCTAATGCCTCAGCTTCCTTCCCAGGCACAAGGCTTGATTTTCTCTACTGAAAATATCTAAAACTTTCTCCACTAGGTTAATCAGAAATATGGCACCTCATAGGTAAAGTAAGGAGCTTGGGTGGGGAAGTAAAACAAACAAACAAAAAGAAAATTAAAAGGAAATTCTCTCTCTGCTTTATTTTACCTTTAGGCTTCAATCTTCAGGAAATTTAAGATCAGCCTTCACAAGTGCGTTTCATTTGAGTGCAGCAGCAAATAGTTAGGAAAAGAGAAATCCTGAAAGTGTCAGGGATCATTGGCCTCCCTGATCTGTCACCAGGGCACAGCACCACTCACACCGTCCACACGCATAAAATGCCCCCTTCTCCTTCAAGGGTTATTGCTGTAAACCACAGAGTCAGCAGCCGCAGCCTGAGGCTGCAACAGAGAAAATATCATGATAATTCCTCCATATTCCCTCAGAGAGATGAGAGCAGTTCAATTCAGCCCTAACTTTTATAAAGCCCATGAAGATCTTTAAATGAAAAGTGCAAAACAGCTTAAGCCAGGCAATAATTACCAGCACAGAATAAAGAGAATAAGTCAAACCATGAAGTTCAGGGAGAACATGGCACTATCTGCTGCTTGCTCTATTATTAAATACAGTGGAATTTTAGATGTAGCGCTTGGATATTATATTGCTTGAAGCTGTGCATAGGAACACCTAGAAAACTGAATGACAGATGGGAGGAAAAAACTTTTCCTTTATATGATTTTATATATATATTATATATATATAAATATATATTATTTTATACATATATATATGTGTATATATATATAATTTTTTTTTTCTGTAGAGGCCATTCCTTTTCTTCAGAAATCACTTTCCCACAAAAGTAAGGGATAAAAATCAGGCAGGTAAGAAGGAAATCCATCTGCATAAAATCACCACCAAGCATGGGTAGATTTACAGGCTCGTAAAGATTTTGAAATGCCTGTAAATATTTAAATTTTGCTCAGTAGGTTTTAAAAGTACTCTTTGCTGCCCTGCATGCAGCCTTTCCTGCCAAGATGCTTGGGCAGTGTACAGCCAAGACACTGAAAATGCTTGGAGCTATTTCCATAGCAACAGACAGTGGTGAGGTAATACACCTGAGCTACTAATGACCTCAGCGTGCAGTCTGGATGCTAAAAGAGAAATTAAATGAGATGGATGAATATTTTTTAAATTTCAATGGGCTTTTTAAGGAGCAGGAAAACCAGCCCATAACAAGGATTTCCTGATAAAAAAAATAATCTTTTCTTTGTGTCACTCCCAGGACATATATTCTTGTTAGAGGGAAGAAAAAAAATTTTAAAAAAAGAGGAAGCCAAAGCCATGCATGTATCTTCAGAATGAGCAGAGCTGACACAAGCAGATTGTTCACCTCTTTTTTGCTTCTGCTTGTACAAATGCACAAATGCACTTCCTGACTGAACACTTTTAAGTCCATAGAGAGCTTTTATTTACTTCAGCAGATTTTACCTTAGGATTTAGCACAAAGATCCAGTTTCCCTCCTGGGTCACCTTCCCTACTTTACTCCCCCTAGGAGATTCCCCAGCTAATTCTTGCCAAGAGGCACAAGAGCTAAAAGACTCTCTTCAAATTTGTATCACTCATTTGGGAGTGCTGGTAATATTTAAATTTAACATCCTAAAGTTCTTCTGTTTGATGCAGTAGAACTTCCAGCCAGATCCTGCCATGCTCTGACAGATGAATTGTGAAACAAAAACGCACCTGTGCTCAAAAAGTGAGGTAGGTATGACCAGTCGCATGGAAAGTAAAAAGGAATGAAACCAAAAAATAATGCCAAAGTTGGTCTATTTCTTGGTGTATCCAGGAAGTTATTTTCTCTCAGTTATTCTCTCTTCTTGCTGGTTTCATCAAGATGTTATACTCCCCAAGAAATAAAAAATGTGTATCATTTGTAGATCATCTTGTTATCTCTGTCAGCCACATCCCCAGTTCCTACAGCTGTCCCTGCTCCAGGACTCCATACAAGTTCCTTCTGAAAGCCAGGATCTAACACAGAGTAAGTGATTTTGACAAACCACCCAACAAGCACTGAGAATATGTCTTTAACTCCTAACTGCACCACACCAGTGCTTACATCACCGGTGATTTATAGGAGAGAAGTTCACTCTGGTTTAGTGCTGATTTCCATAATGAAATTATAAAAGTGCAGGGTTCCCACCTCACCAAAGCAGAGGCACTGGGCAGCAGGGATGTGGTCTGCAGGATATCAGGGCTGCAGAATAACCAGGCACTTGGGAAGTGGACTGAGCACGCCTGAGATTATCCAGCATCTGGATCAAAAAGGGCCAAAAGCTCCCAGACAACCTTGGCAGCATGGGGCTGCCAGAAGAGGATCTCCTGCAAGCAGCAGTGCCAATGCTCTGTAAACATGGGCATGATCAGACAAGAGCTTCTCTTCCTAATGACTTGACTTTTCCTCTTTTTTCTCATAAATTCCAATTAGTCCCAGGCAACCAGTGTTTTTCCTTTTCCTGTAGCTGCCCTTGAAAATGCTTTTAATCAAGATACAGAAAAAGCTTTGATAAGGTTGCAACCAGATCTTTTCCAATTTGCAAGTTATTAAACACTGCCAAGGCCCCTTTCCATCACCTCTTTGGAAGTGGGAAGGTACTAACTACAGGGAAAACAAAATTACATTCATCACAGTCAGAGTCACCAACTCTGCTCCAGTTTTTCCATGAGCATCCTTCAGTAAAACCATCACAGTTTCCATCTGGAAAAAGTCATTACCATGTAATTTAGAGGTGTGATCATGATGGCATCAGAGGAAGTCAAGCTGGGGACCAGGATTTGCACTTTGGAACCTCTGACAGTGGGATTGAATCCCACTCCAGGTGTGCCATGGAAATGGGCAATGTGGTCATTTGTGTGGGGATTGTTATATCTGTGTGTGAGGCTGTCTGCCCCCAAAAGAGAAAATAAAACCCTGCAGCAGAATTCCTAAATGGGGTAAAAATACCCCACAGAGACCTAGGGCTGCTGCTGCACAGGTTGGTGATTGCTGGGTGAAGGAAGTGCTGAGCCTTTAGGCAGAAATTACATGAGAAGGGCCAAGGAAGCAGAACAACCAACAGCAATTTTGGACCATTCCTTCTTAGGAATAACTCAGGAGTCAATTCTCTTTATCTATCTCACAATCTCACATCCCAGGGTTGGCATATAACTGCTAATTTTCAGCTGCCTGATTTCACTTCCTTAGAAATTCCACCAATTTGTTTTTGTTTGTTTTGTGCATGAGAAATCAGCCTGTGCAGGTAATACACTTATCTTAAGTCTAAGATAAATGTGCATAACAGAAAACAAGAAACAAGCTACAAAAAACAAACCCACACCCAAAAAAACCCATCACAACACTTTGCAAGTGGCTTGAAAATTAAAATATACAAAACATACTAACTAGCTAATTCTGAGCACGTAAGGAGTGGAGCACAGGCTTGAACTGTTGCAAACACATCACTCACTCTGAGGGAAAGGAATCTTCTGAAGAGAGAACTGGGTCAGTAGAACTGCAGTCCAGGCTTGTCACTTCAGCAATTTAAACACAAGTCAAGTTAGTGTTTAAACCCCAGGCTCTGACTCAAGGAATGAGAACAGATGCCATACTGAGAGAAATCAGACAAACCCATCTTGGATGAGTTTATTTACTCCTTTTTTTAGTCTTACCTTAACTGAATTTTCCCAGAATTTGATGCAAAAATTCAACAGAACAACCCAGTTCCAGTATGTGCCACACAGAAACGAAGCTTTTCCTCATGAATATTTATAGGCTGTAAATTATAGTCATTGGCATTGTTCACTTCATGCCAAAAAAAGCAAGTGTCACATTCCTTTCACGTAACTTACTTGCTATTTCTGTTGATAGCTCTACCTGGCTTTGAGGGCAAACAGGATCTGGCTTCCATAGGTACATGATTTCAGGAATGTTATATTGACAGAACTCAATATCATACTTCTACCCTGGAAAGATTCAAGCTGAATACAAAGGAGACAGGATAACACAACCTGGAACTGTCTTTTACTGTAATTAAAAGTGCCCAATAACGTTTATGATCCTTTCCCCTTAGCAGCTGCTGCCAGATTTAATGCTAATAAAAAAAGCACATTTTGGAACAATGCTATTTTATTGCAATCCTCTTCATATTCCTGACCTTCACAAGAGGCTGAAGGCTGTTTAGTGGACTGAAAAAGGACAGACTGGTGTAACTCAAAGAACCAACTGCAATGTAAAGAGAAGGAGTACTCAGTCCCTGAAGTATAAGAGTGAAGGTCAAGGAGTCCACAAGCTAACTCCAGAAAAATGCAAGACATAAAATCCACTCCTGAATATTGATGAAATTCTCATCTACACCATAGAACTATTGTTTGATGATACCTCATCCACCAGGCCGGTTTTTTGTTGTTTTTGGGGATTTTTTTTCCTTAATTACTTCATGAATCATTTCATCTGAAGCCATTTTACACCTTTACTGTGCCAGCTTCTAAAGGAAATCAGAGAGGAGTCCCTGGAGAGCACTCATCTCCTTGAGGTTGCCAACGCTCCTTTGTCACAGTGAAATCAGAAATACACTGAGTATTTTGTGGCTTGAGGCATTTGGTATTTTCATTTCTGGGATGAGAGATTTATGCAAATTTGTACACAATAACAGAGAACTTTGAAGCTTCTAAGATGTCCTTTCACAGCCAGAGGGTTGATGGGAATTTAGCATTTCCATTCAGCAGCTTTCCCTTTCCTGTGTAAAGCATTACTTTCTCTCTCCCAAAATTTCATTTTGTGGAATTACTATTAAAATCACATCCTTAAATAATAATAAAGGCCATTGTTACATCCCTGTTGGTGCTGTTGGTTCAAACCACAGTTTCTCTTAGGGCAGAGCAGAGAGCTCAGCATGCTGAACACAGGGATGTGTTACCTGGGGGATGTTGCTTTTGGCCCTCTCTGGCTGTGTCCTTCATAGAAAATGAGATTTGCAGAGGAGGAAATTAGACAGCTGTCTCCAATTGAATTGCAATGAGATCTGAGGACCAATTTCCCACAAACCTGAAAAGCTGCAGTCAGGATCATGCCCTGGCACACAGGTAAATGAGAAATGCTATTCTGGCTGCTTCCTGCTACCCAGTGGTGTGCAAATGTGTTGGTTTTTTACTGTCTCACCTTGACAGGCTAAACTGTTTCATTTTTGAGTTTTTTTTGGGGTATTTTGCCTCCAATTTTATTCCAAGCTGAAATGACCAACCTCTTCATGGTTAAAATTGGCTTTGGGCAATTGGTTACTGAATTAAGCTGCTTTTCTTTAGCCTATTTCTAATCTTTAAAGCCTTTCTTCTACTTCATTTACCTCTTCCCTTTTAAAGCAGCATTCAAATTTATACATTTGCCTTTTTTGTCCTTTTTTTCCCCTTTGGAATGGCTAATATTTACAATAGTATTGAGACAATCAGCCAGGAAAAATTTCTCCAGACAGAAGACCACAGAAAATTGCTTCTGTACACTTATGTGAATATCCAATTTGTGTGAAAACAAAGAGCTAAAAAAATGGTAATGTTGGAGTGGAGAAGGTGACTTTAGCACACCAGTTGGTCCTGAAAGAGCCTGCTCCACCAAGCCATACCTGTGCTGTAAATTATGGATAATCAGGAAGAGCAGAAGTGGCCAGAACTGGTTGGAGAGATGCACAAAAACTACCTTTCAGTCTCAGAGACCATCTCCAGCAGGTCACATTTGATACCAGCAAGGTGGTAAATGAATCTCCTTCCTTCACAGATGAAACCCAAACTGATAATTCCACTCAGAAGCCTGTCTTACTCTTCGAAAGATTTTTTTTTTTAAATGAAGCCCAATTGAACAAAATGGAAGCACTTTAAGAAATTTAACTGGGAACTCAATTTCGAAAAAAAGAAATTTTTCAGATCATGATGTACTACTAACATGTTAAATGTCTTCCTGTATTCTGTTAAGAAAAGCCCCAAATCTCTCAATATCTATTAGAAGCAAGATCTTGTTCCCAGTGCCTGGAGAAGCAGTAGGTAATTACAAAACAAACAGAATAGCTGGAGGAAGATAAGAAAAATCATTATGCCACACAACCTTGAATTACATTGATTGCACACTGAAAACTACAGCTTTCAGTCTTCCCTCTTGTGAGGTCACTGCTAATGCTGCCATCCACTGCACTTGGGAAAAGTTTTGTACAAAGGTTTACTTATGTGACACTTGGGTCATCCTAAAGTACTTGTTAACGTTACAGTAGTTATTAATGAGGTTTCTAATTAACATTTATATGGTCTCTATATAATCCTTTCTAACTTACAGTAGTGCTGGAGAAATTCACTGAAAATTATGATTTCGCTCCCCCCAAATTATAGTTGGGGCAGGGAGAGGAGAGATATTTTTGTATCTATTCATGCATTAGATCTTTGCCTTGAAATTTGGAAGGTGCATAAAAATTTCAAGGCAAAAGCACGAAAATGACAAAGGGAAAGGTTAATTAGACCCTTCCCTCCTTTCCTCCTCTGCAAATATCTTCACGCCTCTCCTGTCTCAGATTTTGGAGGACTTTTCACACTTAGCAATGCTAAAATTTTCTGCCTAATTTTTTTTTTTTTAAGACATCAGAAAGAAGAGAGGGGCCAAAACCAGACTTCAGTCCTACTACTGTTGGAAAAGAAAAATAGATTTACTGATTTTACTTATATACACTATAAACAATTTATGCAGCAACATAATGCAGACCCTGACCCTGAGAGCACTCCAGTGGTTACAGCAGGAGGAAGCAGAGCATCTTAGCATGGACACAAAGTACAGACTGACCCCAAAAAAGTTCCTCTGGGAAAGAACTGCAACAGGTGGAGCTGGCATTGCTTTCACTGGCATCTTTTGTGTGGATAAGCACTGCGATTTTGCTTCCAGAATTAACAATTTGGCAGCTTCATTACGCAGAAAATTTAGTTAGGAATAAAGAATTTGCCATATGTTGGTTCTTTCAGGCAAGTGAAAATGGGCCAGCTGCAACGGTAAGAGCTGGTGTCTCCTAAATTCTTCCTCCTTTGTAGGGGTACCTAAGTGGAATCTGGTTCACAGGTTGGGAAGGATGTGCAAATAACTGAACACAAAACTCAGAAGTGCCACTGTCATATTTTCTGGAAAAATCCCTTCACCCAGGATTTTGCTCCTGGGAAGCTGAGAAGCCTCAGAGAAAAAGGAAAACAATAATTATCTCATTTGCTTCTCCTGTGTTTTGCTGCTTTGGAATGTGTTTGGAGATTGTTTATCCAATAGGTGATTGTGTCATTGGTTTCATGTGAATTGTTTTAACTTAATGACCAATCATGGTCAGGCTGTGCCAAGACTCTGGAAGGAGTCACGAGTTTCCATTATTATCTTTTCAGCCTTCTGCAGTATCCTTTCTGTATTCTTTACTATAGTTTAGTATAGTATTTTTTTATTATAACATAGTATCATAAAATAATAAATTAGCCTTCTAAGAACATGGAGTCAGATTCATCATTCCTTCCTTCATCTGGGAACCCCACAAATACAATACTCAGGTTCATCTCCCAGGCAGTCTCCAGAAAGCCCTGCAGTAATTTCCCCTCACCACCAGGTAAATAATAGACTCCCAGGGGGATGGAACTTATATCCAACTTGTCATGTAAGTAGAGAATAATTAATTACACTCTTATTTACAGTTTGTCTGATAAGAGCATTAAATGGCAAGTAACTAGAAGAATTCCAAGGTGCTGAAATGTTTGCTCTCACCCACTCAACACATAAACACAAGGGGAATGAAATTAATTTGGCACTGACTTACAGTATGATCCCTCACAGTACCAGGGCTTAAGTTTTGCAAAACAGGAATCACAGATGCTTCCCTCCTGAAGCTGAAATCAAATTTTGTTGGTGCTCCACAAAGCAATAAAGTGCTCTAAATACATCAGCAGTCTTAGAAGTCATGAAACTCCAATTATCTCCTCTGAGATCTTATAGGACTCCCATACATTATTCAGATGACAATCTAAGGTATGTCCTTGATTTTATTTATTTTTTTCAATTCAGAAAGTGTTACCAAATACAAAGCTCTGCTTGTATTTACAAACCCCAGCACGTACATCTGCTAGAAATCAGGAGGTTAAATATTTACGTGCTCAGCTAATTACAAACCTTTTATGACCTCTGAAGAAAGAGAGGAAAGAACTTTAAGGGGAAGTAGGAAAAAAAAGGGGTACTAACCAGGCATAAAACAATTACAATACCCATGTCATATTCACTTGCACCCTGCTTAAAATTTCTGACTTCTGAAGAAAGAGGGCAAATAACTTTGAGAGCAAGTAGGAAAAAAAAGTAAATAAAAAGGGTATAACCCAGGGATAAACCAGTTACAATACCCATGTCATGTTCACTTGCACCCTGCTTAAAATTTTGTTCTGGTAGAACCAGAACATCTGTCACAAGCCTCCTAATACCCCTGTGACAAGGTGAAGATAAAGTTACATTAAGACCTCTGGATGTGCCAGTGAAACGTGTAAGCTGTTCTCACGCTCAGCAAAAATGAGGGCCTAAGATTTCAAATTGCAGTCATAAAAGTGAAATAAAAAGCAGAAAGGCAGAGAGAGAAAGAGAAGGAAGATGCTTTTATTTGAGCCATGAAAAAGTAATTCCCTGGGATTAGCATATTTTTATTTCCTTTGCATATTCTTTTCTGAATTAATTTCGCTGCATTTTGATAGTGATCTTAGAGAGTGAAAATAAATTGATGCCAAAAAAAGTTATGCTAATAGGAATAAATGGCTTGAAGGTAGTGGAAAGGGATATATGGCCTCTTTTATAGGTTCCTACTTAATCCAGCTCCAAGGGCATTAGAGAGCAAATGTTGCTGCCTTCCTGTGGCAAGCAGATAAGCCTGGCTGTGAGGCTCATCCCTAAAATCCAGGGGGGCTGTAAGAGGAGCAGCAGCCCCAGTGAGAAGGTCAGAGGAAGTGTTTTGCACACACCTGCCAAGGAAAATCCAGGTTTCACTGGCCCAAATAAATCAAATAAAGCTGTGTCTGATGGTCCAGGGCAGAGGCATAATGCAGGAGGGAAATTCTGCTTTTCCACAGAAAAGAGACTTTGGTTTGGTTACCCACTTCTTGATTTTTTTTTTAAATGTTAACAAAGGGAAGAGCAACATAAGTGAGAAGGATTCCCATGGGCTAAATTATGATCAGGCTCAATTGAGTGACAGCTCTGGAAATCATAACCATCTGTGAGGTGTGTGTGGTATAGCAAACTCCTTCCCATAAACCCAGTGAGAAAAGCTACTTACACTTCTGTGTAAAGCAGGGGCAGATTGGCAGCTCAAATGAAAATGTTCACGTGGGTATTAACTACTATCATGTAGTGCTGGTGTTATTCAGTTTTGCAAAGAGAAAAACCACTCCTAGCCACACAGTTTATTCAAAAATATTTGTTTAAAAACATATTATCATAGGATTCAGCTATTACTTTAAGAAATTCCACAGTTTATGGGTTTTGATGTGTGCCTAATTATCAGTGTGTGAGTTTTTTTCCCCCTATTCATCCTATTTTATGTATGTCTTACACCACATTATGAATAATAGAAACACCTATAATAAGAACAACTTGAAATAAAAGCCATGTATTATTCTGATTTGAAAAGGAACAGGACACCCAAACCAAAAATCTAGATTATAAAATTGCCTGTGACAAAAAGCAAGAGAAGAAACACAAATGTGAGCCACCCTCAAAAACCAGAGCAAGCAAACAATCCTAACCACATATTGCATCCACCAGCACAATCTGCTGACCCACTTCTCTGAAACTCAGGCACCAGAAGTGGGTTGTATCCAGGAGGATTTCTGCCATCCACATCTCCAGCCTTGCCTGTTTCAAAGAGCTGTCGAGTCCGTATCACACTACACTTCAAAGACAGATTTCAGCCTTTCAAAGGGTGCATAGCAATTTGGTTTTTTTTGTAAAACATTAATAACAAAGAGATAAGGAAAAATATTATGGAGCCTGATGTGAACGCAAATATTATAGGAATATTACATTTAAAGAACACACAATAAACATGACAAAAAAGAAAAAAAATATATATATATTCAAATAACCAAAGAAATCTCCAAAATCCCACCTTTTTCTTTTGTTTAAAAGAACAAACAACACCATATTAGATCATCAGAATCAAGTAAAACTCTCTAAACTAGTAAATGGAACCCAGCAAAGTACACAAAGTGAAGCAATGTGGGCTCGCTGTGTACTGATAGAAGCATCTATGTAGATACATCAATGAAAAAGAAAGCACCTTAAGGCTGATTTTACTGCTGGTGTTACTATTTCAGCTTGTGGGGAAGATGTTTTGCAAATGAATCTCATATGAATTCAAATCAGATTTAGTAAGCAATTAAGTGTAAAAGGAAACAATTCTATTGTGTCTCCTTCAGCTTTATATGAGATGTCTGTGCCACTTCCTACAGCACTTTTCATGGATTGGATAACACAAAACAAAAGATTTCCAAGAAATATGACCAAGTGCTTGCCAAAATTAGTGACCTTTTCTTAGCTACCTGTATGGAAGTTAACAAAAGGAGTAGGAGTCTACAGACAAAAATACAGTAACCAACACAAACAATTTGGAAAACCTCTGTAGTCTCAGGAAACCCAAAGGCTGGAGGCTGATTGAATAAATTACCTCATTAGGTAATTATGGACTGTCCTTCAAGCCTTATGGCTTACTGAGGATCCAACACAGGTGATATTTCCTGTACTCAGAGCTGGATAATCACAAGGCTTTGTGTGTACCCTAAAAGCCAAACTTTCTCTCCAAAAAAGCAAGGGAAAGGCCTCTCATAAATATTTCACTATTTCATCCATGCTTTCTTGGCTTAGCCTGCACCATGACAAAGGGAAAGAGCACTGACTAGGTTTCAGGCTAGTTTCATCACTATGACTTCGGGGTGAAATCCTAACTCTGTGATGGCAGCTGAAATCAATTCTGGGCTTAAAACATAGGACTAGTGCTTTAATATTCTCCTCCCATCAATGGTCTTCTAAATCTCTCTCAGAGCTTTGAAAACTGTAGTCTGAATTACTTCATTCAAAACTGCTGAAATTACCCAGAAGCTTTCATGAGCAAGAGATACTGAAATTCTTCTGATTTTTGCACCTTAAAATCGTATGCAGCCCGACAGGTGCATTTAAGAGATATGAACTTCAGTTATAGCATCCGAAGAGCCTAATGGGAGTTTCAAAATTATAGTGGAACCAGAGGCCAAGCAGGTTTCACTGTGCTGTCTAATAATGATTAGAAATACTGCTTGTAATAGCTGTGAAAGTTTAAAGTTGTCAGTTCTCAAAACATCACGATTTTCTCAAGCACAAAACCCCCACAAAGGATCTTACCATGTACTGCTAGAAAGACTGTACCCCTCAATTTTCCATGTCATTTACAAACAACTTTTAAATAAAATTTCATTTGAATCTTAATATTCAAGGATGACAATGCTACATTTTGTTTGGTGTCTGCTGTCTCCAAATCCCTCTGCCTGTGCTGTCACACAGACAAGAAAAACCATCACAGGACAACCTGAGCTGTGAAGGAAGAGACTCCTGAGCATAGGGGCTGGCTGCTGCCAGAAAACCTAGATTTCTTTCATTCTCAGCTGAAACTCTTCAAAAATGGGGCACCTGATCTGAGCAATTTGGAACCATGCTGTCTGGATGGAGATGACCAAGTGTGGAGGGTGAGTTACCCCACCTTAGCACCAATGTGAAGCATCTGGGATGGATAATCCCCTCCCCCTGAGTATACAGCAAAACACACAGCTCGTGCCCAGGCCATACCCATCTTTTTAAAGGATAATGTGAGGTAAATCTCACCCCAGACACATCTCAGCTGCAATGGCCAAGCCCCAAGAGCAGTTTGTCCTTCTGGGAGGTGCCAGAGTGGGCTGGTTATCCATCACTCCCAGGGCTCCTGCTGCAAGTGCAGCTGCCCGGCAGTGCCAAACCCTTTCAAACCCAGCACAGTCTGATTGTGCTGCTGTGCTCTCGTGGAAGGGGTGCTGTAGGAGCAATGGGGGGTAGGACGGTTGGGACAGACGGAGATGAGAGATCTCTGAAACCAGGTCATGGAAACTGGGGTTTATTGCAAAGGGCCTGGGTGCAGGGCCCTGCTTGGAGCTGCCAGCCACAGCTTGGAGCAGGCCCCAAAGAGAAGTAAAGAGAGTGGTACAGAGGATGAGAGAGAGAGAGAGGATGAGAGGACAAGAGGAAAAGAGAGCAAGGTTCCCCTTACAATAAATCTTCTTCTGTGTTGAAATTCTAATTCTCACTAACCAATCTAGTACAAGATACAAATCCTATAGCATTTCCATACAGCCCATAAGAATCATTATATTACCATACTGTGTTACATTTTAAAACCTAAAAACTCCTCTTTGAGCCCCTTCTGCCAAGCTAGTGGGGTCTGCTCTGACCCTTGGAGCTGTCTGCAAGCAGAGGGTATTGTTTGATCAAAAATGGATTACCTTCAGCTGGCAACACCATTGTTTTCCAGTTGTTCAGTAACTAAGGTATCTCAAAGCTTGCTTTCATTTCAACCTAGCTTATAGTTTCTATATTCTCAAAATCCTTTGCCAGGCAATCATATTTATAAGGCTTTCCTGTTTCATCTTCCCCAACAGGGTTCCACTCGGTGTAACAGGATTGCACACGTGGCAGGAGTTTGGCCCTGCTGGCTGTGGGGCCATGGAAACATCAGTAGAGGCTGCAGCCCAGCTGTGAGCTCAGCAGCTGAAGGAGCACATCCCCACAGCTCTGCTGCTCAGGGCAGCCGACCTGAGTAGGCTCAAAGCAGTTTATGCACAAGCACCTGAGGTGGAATCACTGCTCTGCCCTGCAGCCCCACCCAGCCAAAGGGCTGGGGAGCTCCTGCTGCCAGCAAAGCACAGGGGAGCAGCCCCAGACCTGCTCCCTCACCTGGGTGACCTCTGGCCATCATCACCATCACTGGGTCACTCTGGTGCTGCTCTGTTAACTCTGCACTGACACCACTGCTGCAGGGCAGAAATCCCCACTGAGCAGCATGAGCACTGCTCAGCCAGGCAGATCTGAGCTGAGCCCACTGGTGCCCATCAGTTTCCTCTTAAAATAAAAAAAAAATGGAAACTAATCCAGAGTTTGGATCTGAAGGCATGCCTCTTGTGCTCCATACGTAAGAGACCAGTTTATTATTTTTTTCTGTCACTTTGTGTGATTGGAACAGATTAAACAATGCAAAGGCATGATCCTGAGGGTGTTAGGCTGGTCACTAATTTAGGGGACTACCCAAGCAAGGAAGGGTTATTTCACCTAATTAAGACAGAGCAGGGTACTTAAAGACAGAGCATTTGCATTAAAACAGACAATTCAGAATTTTAAATACTGTTGAGTCTGAAATTATGATTGTTAATCTCTCCTCACATAACAATGTTCTACTGACAGACATTGTAAATCACTTCCTTTTGCTTGCATTAGATGAACCCATCACTCAAAGTGCTCAATTATAAATCTGAATACAATTTATAAGGTGAACTTTCTTTAATCTTACTAAGGGCAGAAGGGCAATGCTGATGGTGTAATACCAATGTTAATGCATTACTTATGACTGAAATTTAGTTAGCATTCAGTAAATTGTTCATTCCTGTGATCAGAACAGGCAGCAATTTGCTTTCCTGGATCTTATTTCCTCCCCTGCAAGTGCACTAGGTGTGTCATGGGCAGCAGGATACCCAGCTGTAAACTGTCTGAAAGGGACATGTTAATCTATAATTAAAAACCACAACAAAATAGAAAATAAACTCAGAATATTCATTGCATAATCATGACAGGTTTACAACCGACAGGTTTACAACCTGCAGGTTTACAAACTGCAATTAAACACAGATATGAAATCATTAAAACACTGCATCGTTAATTTTCATTTCCCTTTGGAAATGAGATAGACATGAGCAAATATGTGAACACCACTGTGAATACTCTCTGCCCCTCAGCTTCTTTAGGTGCCAGGATTTAATTATCCTTTGTCCCATGCTAATCTGCTGAGATGCTTCCACTTCAGCAGAAACTCCTATTGAAGTAAAATCCTAAAAATAGCCACCTCCAGTGCAGAACTGCAGTTTACCAAAACAAAGTCAAGCAGGGTTTTACAGTAGTAATTGGTTTGCTGACCAAGTGGATGCTTCCATTTCAGGTCACTTCATCTGCTTAATAATGGGAAATGCTTTGAATGTACTTCAATTCCAGACCCTATTTCAAGTGACAGCTGAGATGTAGAGTCTCACTTAATGACAAATCATTTCTAGAGGTGGCCAGAAGGCAACTGAACTCCCATGGCTAAATGTGCTCTGGTCTTCACCAAAACTTTGGCCATTTTTACTGTCTGCCCTCATCCCCCATTAACAAAGATGATCCAGGAAATGTGTTGCAAGACACAAAAGGTGGCAGTCCCAGCATCCTTTCCTCACAAATTTCTTGGCTCCTGCCTCCCTGCTCCACCTCTGATTATGTTCGTGTGACATTAAGGAAACCAAACTGCTGGGTTTGTACAGAAACACACAGGCAGATGTCTCTGAAGGCATTTGCAGTTCTCCCTAACACCTTCAGAAGCATAAAGGCAACAATTCTCTCTTAGCTCTGAGCCATTCTGCATGTGCACTGCAATTTCAGCACTCTCAGCAGGTTGGTGTGGGAATCCATAAAATCAGAGGGTTTTGGGAAAGCTGCAAAAGGCAGGCCTCAGAGACAGCAGAACTGTGATTAGAGCTAAGCAGTAGCCATGAGATAGGTCAGCAGAAAAATTATGTAAAAAGTAGAAAAGTAAGGACAAATAGAACAATGGTCTGTGTGTTAACACTTGTCTAGAATAACTCCCTAAGCTGCAGAAAAGTTTATCTAGCAAGATATTAGGAAGTTCTAAGCTTAATAATGGAGCTCTGTGCATTGTGTTTTAAGGCTTACAAGCAGGTATTTTATTCAAAATAAGCAAGCATTGTTTCAACCAGTAGTACCCGGGCTTACAGTGGTTGGATGGAACTACTGTCAATGTGCTTTTGCTTTGTGTGACTGGTCAAAAAACTTTTAAAGTAAGTTGTAACATTAAGTTCTTGGTCTGCTGCCTGGGATGTGGGCTGCTGGCATCTTCCCATTGCCATAACCATGTAATGAGACTGATGCTGGAAAATAAAAGAGCTCAAAGCATGTTCTGAGCTGTCCTGTCCTGTTTGTGATTTGCACATATACCCTGGCCAGCAATATTTGGCCCCATGGCTCAGTAGCTCCTACGAGCGGCCCCCAACCTGCTCTGGCTATCAGACATCCAGAAGCTGAGGAAGGCTTCTGAAGTCATGTAAATGTGCCCTAACAGAAGTCCTGCAAGGAAGAAGAGGAAACATCCGCAGAGCCACCTGAGCCTTGCTGCTTTGCCCTAGCATCTGTCCCTGCTTTACCTCCCCAGCTCAGCCCTCCCTGCTGCTCCATGTGCCACCTCCCCTCCCACCCAGAGCCACCGGCCCAGCTGCACCTCCTGCTCAAGGAGCAGCACACCAGAAACCACAGCAATTGTGCCCTTACCAGGACACCTCTCCTGCAGGGGTCTCACACCACCCCCAGCTGCAGCTCAATTTCTTGGATTTTGGAGCCTGCACCTGTCACTGACATATTTTCTGAAAAATTCCTTTGCTAGAATTTTTCTCCTGAGAAAATTGTTTCTCCTCAGAAATGAAATGTAAACAATAACTATCTGCTGGCTGTGGAATGTGGTCTGGAGATGGTTTACCAACAGGTTCATCTTTGATTGGTCTCATGTGAATTGTTTTTAATAATGACCAATGACAGCCAGCTGTGTCAAGGCTGTGAGCAGTCACAAGATTTTATTGTTCATTTCTTCCTAGCCTTCTCCTTTCTCTTTTCTTTAGTATATTTTTAGTCTATCATTTTCTTTTAATATAAGTTATATCATAAAATAATAAATCAGCCTTCTGAAATATGGAGTCAAGATTGTCATCTCTTCCCTCATCCTGGGGACCCTCAAACACCACCACATGCACCCAGCCACGGGCTTTCCACTCATGGATGGAACTCTGAAGATAACCCTCACAAAGTCTGCTTCTGCAATTTTAGTCCACTATTTATTTGCTTTCACAAGCTGACAGAGTGACTGGTTTTCTAGCAAAAACTGTAAGAACTTAAAACAGTGATATTCACAAGCAAGGTCATTCACCTTCCAGGGAAAGCATCCCAGCCTGCTAATAAATGGAATTAATTAAATTCCTCTGTATTGTGGGGAAACCCCACTACTGTTGGTAATGGTGGGTTTAGAACTTAGGAAGGGCCTTGGTATAAACCACATAACCACAGCAATAGTCCTAGAAAATCTAATTCATTGGCCATCAACCTGTCCTGGTGTAGAGTAGGACCAATTTATCTACCAGAAAACTTAGAGCATGATAAATGGAAGAAAAATATATAATTCAGACAGGCAAAAGTACCCAAACAAACTTGCATTAAATGTCTCACATGAAAAGGTGAAGGTAGTGGGAGGAGAATAAAAATCAATTTAAAGTCTTCACAAAGGCTTGGAGCTCCCAGTCTTAGTAGTATAGTGTATATTAAGCTGTAAGTGTATATAAGCTATATAAGTGTATATAAGCTATATACACTATGAGCTATATACAGCTATAAGTGTATATAAGTCTTCTAAGAATATAGCACAATTCTTTCTAAGACAATTGAGCACGTATTTCTAAGGAAGTAATAATTTTTAATTTGAGGGGAGGGAAGGTTCATTAATAGATGTATTTCTATTTTACAGTAGTGTATATTAGGCTGTATATATAATTCAGACAAAAGTACCCAAAGAAACTTGCATTAAATATCTCACATAAAAAGGTGGTGGGGGGAGAATAAAAATCAATTTTAGGGAAAGGTTCATTAATAGCTGTATTTATATTTTAGAGCAGTGTATATCAAGCTGTGTGTTGATACTGTGCAGGTGTCCCAGAGCCAGCTGCTGGTGGTGCAGCCCAGCCCACAGAGGTTATGGAGACACCTCCTGAGGGACATTCCCAAGCTGTCTGCACCCAGCTCTGGTGACCTCCAGAGAGCCTTTCCAACCTCAGCCCTGCTGTGATTCTGTGAGCTGGAACCAGGACAAGGCTCTGGAACCCAGCATAGCCACGACCAGCTGAGCTGAAAGTCACAGGGTTTAGTTACTTTTGCTAAAAATCCGTGTAACTAAGCGGCTTTGGATGAAATTCATTTGAATTCACAGTGTAGGTGACAAAGCTCAGTAATTGGCCTTTTTTTTTTTTTCCCTGAGAAATATGATCTCTATTTGAATAACAGCTATCTTCACTAAAATAGTCTTTTCATGTAATCACAGTCTTTTTGTGACTATTTAGCATTCCTCTGGAAGTTAAATGACTGCAAATGGTGCGTGCAGAGGAGCCTTTGCTTTGATTGTTACAAAGCTGCAATCCCAAAATGTTTGCTGGAGAAACAGCGCTTCACAGGGAAGCTAAAAGCAAAATAGGGTGGTTTTTTTTCTGGAGAAATGAGGTTACACAGGGTAGGTGAGCAGGGTGGGTGAGAGCCAAAGGGACTCGAGCAGGGTTAAGCGCAGATGGAGGAGATGCAGGGATGGCAAGTGAAGCAGAAAGGGAAGAAGTGGGCTGGAGAGGAAGGAGGCCAAGGAAACAATAGCAAGGGGACAAACACTGGAGAGGATAAATGGGAAAAACGGGATAGCATTTTATTCTTGGAAAAATACAGATCTCAGTCAATTGCAATTATTTGCAGATAACTTCAAGTGGTTGTTAGTTGTTGAATTTTCCTTGACTGACTGCCCCTGCATCCTTTTTTCTTTAGAGAGGGCTGAAAGCTTAGAACTGAAGTGTTCTTTCTGGAGAATTGAAATATTTGCTGGGAAGCCTCTTAGGCTTCCCTATCATAGCAAAAACTGTAAAAATAATGTTTGTCAGTCAATGCAAATTATTATTTTGCTTCTAAAACCTTCTGAATACCCCACCTCTACAGTATTTTTTGCACAGGATTAATAAATAAAACATTCACACACTGCCCATTAAAAAAAAATCTAGTATTTAAGCCCTGAGGGGAAAGAAGAGGAAAAGATTAATCTTAGACATTTCTTTAAACTCTCCAACAAGCTGCAGCCTCAGAGGTGTTCCTCCTCTCTCCCTCAAGTACATTTTCACAAACTGGAAATCAGATTAGCCTGCAGTTTATCCATGGGTGGACAAATGGGTGCAGCTACAAAGCAAAGCCAGGTGAGTGACCCTGCCCTCTCCTTTCCCCCTGCAGGAGCTGCTGCAGGGGGTCAGGATGGAACACGGACATCCCCAGGTCCAGTCCTGCAGGAATTGCTTCTGGTCTTTCAGCAGGGCTGGCTGAAGGGCAAGGGAACAACCTACTGTGCCACTGCCATCCTGTTTGCATGCTACATGTTAGCAAAATCTGGCCCTTTCTGCATAAAACAGCATCCACAGAGACTCCTCCATCACTGTCACAAAACTGGGCTTTATTATTTTAAATAAGAACCCATATTTGCTTAATCCTCCCCAGTCAGAGTAGCAATATTTAAATTTATGAATTAGTACTGGGCAAGGGAAGAACCCACTGCCATGCTGTTTCCATTGTCCTCATGCTACAGGTTCCCAAAATCTGGCCCTTTCTGCATAAAACAGCATCCACAGAGACGGTTTTTAAATGGGACCTATATCATTATTTCTATATTTATTTTCCCATATCATACCTTCATCACTGTCATAAAACTGGGTTATATTATTTTAAATAAAAACCCATATTTGCTTAATCCCTCACAGTCAGAGTAGCAATATTTAAATTTATGAATTAGTACTGGCCAGGGAACACATATTCAAAGTGTATCCTTATCTTGCCTCTCAAACATGATGATTTATAGATTGATCTGACTGGTTGCTTTGACACAGTTCCTTTAACCATAACATCTTTCTGTTCCTCTAGTAGCTGAGATTTAGCATTTCAGGCTGTGTACATATGTTGGATAAGAACATAATCCTCAGCTCTGGGCATAGGAGCTCATGGTAAGAGGATGGCTCTGCATACAAATTGAGAGCACTGAGATGCAGAAAAAGAAAAATACATTAAACCCTAATATGCATATTACGAAGGCCTTCTGGCATCAGAAGAAATCATCAGTTATTTAGCTTGACATCTTTAGAAACAGAGGGACTAGAGAGAAAAAAATAAAGGAGAGAAAAAGAGAAAAAAAATGATATGACCTTTAGTCCAACACTCCAAGTAAAGACTTTGGATAAATAGGCACACAGAAAGAATGTGCCAATATGCAAAGAGGCAAAGAGATAAACGTGACTAGACCATTTCTGCAGAGAAAAATCACAGCACTCCCATTTCACAGCCATTTCTGACAGCACAGAGATGGATTTAGCAGGGGGCAGAAGGGGACCCTCCTCCTCTTCCCCTCTATTAGCCTCTTTAACTCAGCACGTGCATCCCTGGGTGCAGGATGCAGCACATCTCTGCAGTCCATCTGCTTCCCCTCACACAGGCTGGGGCTCCTCTCCTCATGCAAAACTTACATTCCATTACCATTGCAAAAATTCACCCTGGGCACCCAGCAATTCACAGCCATCCCTCTCACAGTACTGAAGGGTGTAGTGCTCTGGACAAAACCAGAAAAGCTTTGTCCAACCCCAATTAAAAAACAGAAATCTGTATTCTAGCATGGACAAGTAAACAGTTAAAAATATGAACTGACATAACTTCAAGGCAAAAATCTGTGAAAAAAAAATAAAATTCCTGAACTCATCCTCCCCTCCAAAGTTATAAAATCATTAGGAATAAAATGCAGAGTACAATGCAGAGTCAGGCAACAGAAGCTGTAATCACAGCCCTAACTGTTCCTTTGGAGCTCATTAAGTGCATTGAGTCCCTGTAATCTTTTATTGATTTTAGAAGCACTGCTTCCGTTATCAATACAAAAAGTTTAAGAGAAATTTTCAGAAAGGATTCCACATATTCCCTTGAGACATGGATCTCACCACCCCGATTTACACAAATGTTGGTAGCTGGGTGCAGTGATGACAGATTCCTCTGCTTCAGCACTTCCAGGACAGAGGCCAGTCCTACACCAAGAGCCTTTGACTCATATTGTTCCCAAAAATCCCCTCGAGGAGGTTTTAATGGTTTCCTGCATGCCCAAGACCTAAGCTTGTAAAATATATGAAGTCATAGTTCTCCTCCCAGAAATGTAACTCAGAAGAGGAGGGGGAAAAATAAAAGAAAAAAAGAAAAAAGGGAAAAAATAAATCAAAAAACCTCCTTGAGAATTCTGAAGCTGGGAAGTGAATGTGCAGTGATAGCAGATACCTGTCTGACTCTGCAGAAAGCTTAAGTGATAATTAAGGTACATTCTAACACTGGCAGCTCTAAAAATTTTATCCTTGATATAATATTTAAAGCTCAAGCTTCAAGGCACTGATAAATGCAGGAAAACAAGCAGAGTTCAGCATAAAGCTGAGTGGAACCCAGAGTTTGAAATTCTACAAAGGAATGTGGCCCAAATTATTTTAAAATGAATTTGCAAAACAGAACAGTCAGGTTAATAAAAATTTCATACTCTTTTGTGTCCCAATTCATGATCTTTAATTGGCTGCCATTCCTCTCCTGCAGGGTCCTAAGAAGCTGTCCAGAGAGGTGATGGAATCTCCATCCTCACAAATGCTCAGAACTGATCAGGACACAGAGAGAGCAGAGGCTCAGAGCAGATGCTCTCCAGACATCCCTTCCAGCCTAAATCATTGCACAACCCTAAACTGTTCCACGTGTCCCTGACCCTCTGAGATGCACACAGCACCTCCTCCCCACCACATTCTTTGCTTTTTTGATGACAACCAGGGGACAATCCTGAAGAGCCTCCTTTCTCAACACCCCCCCTGCAATCTCTTGCCTGCCCATTTCCCCACATGCTGCATTTGCCTTCTACATCCTTCCAGCTATGCCATGGAGTGAGAAATACCAGCTTAAAGCCAGCTAGAAGCATTAAAAAATCGCGGGGTATTCCCCTCAAAATCTTGGGGGTTTTCTCTTTAAAATCCTGAGGTTTTCCCTCAAAAGCTTGGGGCTTTACCCTTAAAGTCTTGGGGTTTTTGCTTTCAGATCTTGGGATTTTGCCCTCCAAATTCTGGGGTTTTTCCCTTCCAAGTCTTGGGGGTTTTCACTCAAAAAATCTGTGGTTTTCTGGCTATCCTGTATTCTGTGATAGCCCAGTAGCTCTCATATGCTCTAATCACATCACCAGCACTCATAATGGAAATAAATCCCTCCCTCCAGGGAGGGGAGAAAGAAATAAAAATGTTTCAGGTAAAAAATGGAAATGCTGTGATCAGTAGATGATTTTTACTCACAGCACATATTGACAACAAGCAGTTGATTCCATGCAATCATTACAAGGTATCATTACTAAAAGCCAATCTTCCAAACAGGTCACGTCTTCATTAAAGATTAGCTACCAAATGCAGAAGGGATGCAAAAATAACCTTGTGTCTAACTGGAACAGACAAAGCTGGCTAGATATGCTCTGGCACATTCCAAAATGCTTCTGCTTCTTTTCCATTTTATCTCCTAACCTCATCATGTCCACAAACAGGTTTTATTTGTGCTTGAAATAATGTCACCTGCAACTATTCCAGTCACAGCATCCTCCTGGTGAGGCCATGGAAGGCACTGTGGCTCTGCTCCAGGCTGAGCACTCATACAACACGGATTCCAGAATTTGCTTCCTCCACCTGGACACCTACTGACATCCTGATTTGGGCTGTCCATCACCTGGTGCAGTAATGCCCACCAGGAAAAGCTGTTGTCTGACAGTTAGGCTGTGACTCAATGCACAGAGCTCAGTGGCCATACAGCAGCTTTTCTTATCTCAATCCACACTTTTTTTTCTGATTCTCCTCCCCATTCCACCAGTCAGGGGGTACCAGTGGCTGCATGGTATTTGGTTGCCACAATACTTTGCAAAACCTGCCCTGCAAAGTTCAGTTCATTGACGACTAAATATCCTAAATATCATATTTAAAAAGAATATTTACAATATGAAGTAAATAATTATATAGATTCCACTTAAAACTGTTGTGAAGCACTATAGTCAAAGGGCCAAAACTCTTTCTTTATTGCTATTGTCAATTCCTTTTGACAATGCAGCCCTCTAATCCTAAAGTTTTAAACAGAAATATGTCCATGCAGAAACAGGCAGTGCTCAGTTAATCTCTGCAATCACTCTGCATGGACATCTAAGAACACATCCACTTTTCTTCATGGAAAGAATTCAAAGGGTTTGACTTCCCCATGAGTTCCTCCACGCTCTCCTACTCAATATGGAACTTGGAATCACTGGCTGTGCATTTGCCCATTAGAGAAGGATTATTCCAGACACCAATCTTAAATGAATTCTCAAATCTTTGTTCATTTCTGCATTTGAAATAAGTATATTTTGAACTGTTATTTCCATCTGTTTTATCACACCTATGGCAGTTTGTTGGTCTCTAGTTAGCTACAAAGATGTAAGTGGAAGGGTCTAGGAAATAATAGCTGTGTTCTGATTGCACCTGAGCTGAGCAGGATGAGAGTTTATCTTCTGAAATTCAAAGGCCTCAGATGGCCACTGGGCTTTGGTCTCATGAGTAAAGAAGCAGGGACCAGCCAGATTTTTCAGATCCAGATAAAGTATCTGATATTGACGCAGAATTTGGTTTCCACACATCCATGTATCTGTACTAATGCTGCAATGCCTGCAACAGGAGCTGTAGCTTGAAATGTCCTTAAATGTGAGCTGTAATTTGAGCAGAGGGAGAAGCAAGGAGAGGAAGAGAAAGAGGAGATTTGTTGTCAACTTACTGCAAAAGTTACACACCTTCTCAGTGATTTCTCATGGACAGCTCCTCACAGCACTGACTCCTTTTCCTTCTTCACAGCACAGCCAACAAACTCCAACTCTCTCCACCACCAGCTAACAGACTGCAGCTCCCCTCACAGCACAACCAAACTCCAGCTCTCTCCTCACCCAGCCAACCCACTCTTTTGTAGCACTCTTCTTCTTATTGGGCACAGCTGTGGCCTATTAAGGGCAGGGCTGTTCCTAATCTTTGGTGATCAGTACAGCTGCAACTCCTCAGGTGTGAGACTGCCTCCTGCACTATTCTCTTACATTCTATCCCTCCACAGAGACTGATGGCTCTGTCTGCAGAAAAGCACCCCAGAGCAGAATTAGTAAATTCCTATACTGGCTTCAGCCGTGGATTACAACACCCCACCTCCTGCCAGCACAGCTACCCCCTAAACAAGAAGATTCCTCAAGATTGATCTGATGGGGAGTCTCTTCAAGCTATCAGAGTCTCAGATTCTAAAAATCAAACCCACCCAGTTCGTGCTGCTGGCACCGCAGCGAGCCCTGGGCCACCACGGCGTCACTGCTGGCTCTGTGCTGAGTGTCAGAGCCACATCATCCCCCGGCTGGGACTGCAGCCTGCCCACTGCAGCCTGCTCCAAAGCCCATTTAAAGCAGCATAAAAACATCCATTGACTTCACTTGGGCTTTGGAGCCGTTCCCAGAAGCACAGTAGACTCTCTGATAGCTCCTCAGAATTAGAGGAAACCCGTCAGTTCTGGTTCCAGCTAACAGACACTGATGCTGCACATAAACAACAGGTGAGCTGGCAAAGTTATTGTCCTTGTTCCCAGAATGCCCCAATTCCAGTGAAATGCTGGTGACATCATTCTGTAGTTTTCATTATTTCCCCCCATGCTGCTTAAGGAAACCTGATGGGGCTTCGTAGCCCATGGAGTCCTGAGTAAGTTTTCAAAAGGTTTGAAAATTAAAAAGCTTTTTCAGCTTTTTTAACATATTATTTTGCAATGCAACTGAGAAGTAATTTTATATCAGAGATCATTTTGAAATACACTTAAATATTCACTATGTATTCATTTCAGAAAACATCATAATTTTTCTTGTTGTATTTAATAACTGCTAGCTAATTATGTAAAATCCCATCCCATCTGCTTAGTCCTTCACACAGCAAAATTAGAGGGCTTCATTCTACACTCATTACTCACAGAAGGAGAGGCATTGATTTAATGGACTTCCCTGAAAAGGGATTACAGTATAGGATCCTCTGATATTGATTTTGTGACATCATCATCTTTTCCTCAGAAGCAGACACTGATGACTCAAGAAAATACCAGGACAAGATCAGGCAGGCAACTTAGAGAAAGAAAATTATTTTTAAAACCTCCTAATTCACAGCAAGTCGACTACAATAAAATATTAGCTATGTTCTCGGTTTCAAATGCAAGTTCTCTTTGAAAAAGGAAAACATCTGAGTGATGTTTCTCTCTTTCATCTCTTGCCCTGCTTACAGTCACTTTCATGAAACTATTGTGAGCTAGACCATTTTTTGTAGGTTAATGGGTTCTCTTTGAAGGGATTAAAGCCACATTGATTATTAATTATTTTTGATGTTTTAAACTGATGTAAACGACCAGAAGCTCTGAAGAACAACATCCTGTAGAAATCAATACTGAATTTAAAAAAAGAACAAGTAACAAACAACAACAACAACCACCAAGACCCCTCTGCTCAGCTCCTGGGGGAAACAATTGTGACTTCTGTTTGGAAGGTATACCAGCCCTTGGAGAATACCAGCACTGGCATATATGATAATCATTTCTAAGTTATCTAGAGCATCCTTATTTTGATGTGTCTATCTTCCAGACTCCAGGCAGAGTCTGCAGGTATTTTGCATACAGAACAAAGCTAGGCACAGCAGTGCTAAGCAAATAATAAATAAATTCATTTCATTGCTCTGGGAAAATGATCATTTTTTTTTTCCTTAAATCTGCCTTGCAGTGCTTTAGGAAAACACTAATTAGCATTCTTTCCATGTGTTTTTTTCTCCCCAATTCTTTCTACTGTTCTTCACCACATGTAAGAGATCTTGGGGTTTTGGGTGTGTGTGGGTTTTTCCAGTGTTTTGTTGGCTTTTTTTCCCTTGCTCAAATTTAACATTTCTTCAATGTTTGTAAGTGGAATGAAGCCATTCCTTCCCATTTAATAGATCAGTGAGGAATGAAGATTTCCCATGTTCAAATGACTTCCATATGAACAAATAGGAAATGATCCAGAATAGCTCTGCTGCAGATAAAAGACAGAAAGCAAATTACACAAAGGGAACTACACAATTGGGACTGTCTGCCTGCTTTGGGGGCTCCTCCCAGCATTGAAGAACAGCCCCTCCATGGCTGATTCTAGGAGGTGTGACGAGGAAATTACTGAAAACCCTTAAACTTGAAGGAGTTGCTGATCAGATTCACAAATTAATGACTGGGACCTACCTCTCTTACCCCAAAGGCTTGGCCTTCATGTGATACAGCTGGAAATCAACACAGCTAACCTGAGGACCTGCAGGTTTATAACACACAAAGGAGCTGAAGTTGTTCAAACCCTTCTGACAAGACAAGAAGGACCTTGTCTCAACAACAGAGGAAAGTGCTGAGGCCAAATCACTTCAAAATCACAACTGGGTAGATTGACAGGCAACCTTATCTGTTTTTACAGAGAACTTAGAAAGGAATTTAGGATTTTTATCCCCCAAGAGGTTCATATCTACCAAACAGCTACCTCATGTTAAATCTCTGACTGACATAGAATAATAGCTCAGAGTTGTTTACTTCCATTATCTCCGTTCAGCTTCTCTGAAGTGCTCAATGCTTGTGCTTAAATACCATGCTCACATTTTGCCACCTCCAATGTTATGTTTTCTGTCCAAATATCCCACATATTCTCATGTCCATGCTATCACCTCAAGACCAGCATACTTAAAGCTTAAATTTTTCCTGCTCCCTGTTGCTGTGACACCAACTTTTGCATCACCCACACTTACTGTAAAGCATCTCTTCCCTAAATACCTGCATTCAACCAGAAGGGTAACTGCAGAGCTTGCCACACTCATTCCAGCACAGCCCTGATGCAAAGTGTTATCTTTCTGGTAAGCCAGACACCATGCATATCATTTTATTTCTGGAACTCCCTCTAAAAGCCACTGTAATTTCCCAGCACAGGAATGAGGGGGTTCCAGAAATGGAATGCATCATGTCTGGCTTGCTGCAAAGATGGCAAACTCCTTTCCTAGGAGTTGCTCCCTTCACTGGCTGCCATTCATTTGAGATTGCAGAGTGCTGAGAAACGCAAGGTAACCTTTCTGTTTCCAGTATTTCCCATTCTCTGTTCATCTGTTATACTCCATATGTGGCAGCTAGCATATGTTGCCACATTTGTCTCAAAGATTTTCCCCTTTTCCACTCTATCTACATTGATAGAAATTTAATAAGAAAAAAAAAGAAAGTTACAATTTCATGTGCAAAACATTTAATAAACAAGTCTCTTAATTTATATCAGTGCACTCGTAGGTACTCGAGTCTGTGTAAAGATTTTAATTTCAGAATATTCTTAATATTTATTAAGTTTTTTTTTCTTCAGGTTGCAACCAACTCAGTTTTGTATATAGAATAGAATTTTTAAAACCTTGAGTAACAAAAATGGAATCACTAATTTACTAGAAGCTAAGAAGAAATTAATAGAAGAGTGCTCAGGATAACAATGTATACTTCTCCAATGAAAAAGGCAAATAATTTAAAAGAACACTTAGATTCAAAGTTAGCTATGAGTCTTTTAAGTTCTTCAGCAAATAGACCTCTTCCCAAAGGTTTATTTTTTGACATTTATTGTCCTGACTCATATGCCTAAGTAAAAAAACGCTCCCTTCCCCAGAGCTGAGGCTGTCTGGTAAAATAAGTCTCAAGGTGGATTTACACAAGGCTCTGTTCAGTTTAGCATTCATTCTGAAGCTCTGTAAGGTCATTTCATTATCTGCCTGGATTGCTCTGTGTGGTGACAGCAGAAATGCAGAGATTAGTGGGATTCTCAGGTTCAGCCAGCACTGTCTGGGAGCCCTTTAATGAATTGCCACGGGATCAGCACAGGTAAGTCTGCATCCATCCCAGGCTGGATGAGGGATCACCCTTGAGTGCAGCTTCTGACCCAGGCGATACAACCTAGAAATTGCCTTACTGACCCTGTGCAATCTGAGCCTGGGGCTCATAAGTCCTGCAGGCATGAAGGATCTTTTCTCAACGCTCCACTGTCATTTCATCACGAGGAAATCTGCCAGAGGGTAATGGCAGACTCTTATTTCACTGGCAGAGAGGGGTTTGCGAGTGCCTGCTGCAGTTCTGTAAACATGACGCGGCACAAGCAGCCTCTTCTTTGGCTTTGCCCTCCAGAATCACCCTGATCCACATATTATCCATGAAAATGAAGAAATTAAAGAGAATTATTAGGATCCTACACCTGACTTGTAGAAATTTAGAGCTGAGGGTGACTATTCATAATTAGCTTTTTTAAAAAGAAAAGTCCTTGCTTTTCCTGGGAGGATGCTTTTTTCTCCCATACAGTCCAAGAGGAGTGGTAAGAAAAGACTTTTACCTCTGGGCCTGAAACCCTCATGAGGAAGCCTTTCATTTGTTTTGCAAACAAAAAAGAGCTGGCAAGGTAAGTTTGGGTCTTGCTTTATTTTATTTTGACACTAGTGGAACACAGCCATGAGGGAAGAAGACAAAACTTGTCTCAACAAGAGCTTCAGCCGCCATCTCTTGGAGAGAGAAGAGTTGCCAAAAGGACTCCATAGCAAAATTCAAATTATTCATTCATTGCTTTTCCCAGCAGGAGGAAACAGCAGTGACACACTGGGGCTCTCAGCTGTGAAATCAGCCTCTCTCTTAAAAAGGTTTTTCCTGCAGGAAAAGGCAGCACCCTAATGGTAAGGCTTTTGCTTCAGATTATTAACTGAAGATGTAGATATTACTGAAAATTACACCAGTAGAAACAGATTTCCTTTGCTGGGTAAAGCTGAGTAAAGTCTTACAGAACCTCAGTCTCTTTGAATGTCTTGGTCCATGTAAACCTGAGTTGAGTTCACTATGATGCCAAACTACAAAACCTGATGTAGCACTGGACAAAATTCTGCCCTGCTAGACACAAAAAAATTGTCCTTGCTAAGAGAAAGAAAGAGGATGTTGCTGATTTTAATTAAGGGCATATATAAGACTGATATTCAAAGACCTCAGTCTCCTGGGAATAAGAGATGTATTATTTTACTTACAGAGAATTTTCCTGAAGAGTGTCATCACTCCTATTTAGCCCAGACATGGAAGCACTGAGACAACCAGTTTTCTCATTATTTTCCTACTGAGACCCTTGCTCAGAACATCTTGGAGGTGGAACAGATTGCAAACAATGTCCCAGCACCAGGTTTGGCTTGTCCAAGATGTTTTTCTCTTCCAACTAAGCTTTACCTTCTCCCCCAGAAATAATTTAACAAAGCAACCTTAAAGCTCCCAGGTGCAAGCTACCAGCAGCATGGAACATCTGACACACCAGGGACATCATCCAGAGCAGAACTTCAGCTGGCCAGAGCTCAGAGCAGTCATGACTAAGGGAAGGCTGCTTGGTTGCAGTTAAAAAAGATGATAAACATAACATCAGTCACTGGAATGAGGGAATGTGTCTACTTTTTATTCCTATTTATTAAGCTGAAGTACAGCTTTTCCTTTGGGCTGTGCTCAGCCCTGCCTTTGCCATGCCAAAATGAGATGATTACAGAGCAAGCTGCTGAAGACTCTGCCTTCCAGCCATTCTGAGTGAAACAAACTAACAGAGAACACAGACCAACTGCAAAAATGGCAATATTTTAAGAGATTCCTACAGCAGCATGGTTGGAGTCTTCTCTGAAGCAAAACCCACAGCCCTGCTCCTCTCACAAGTACTGTGAATCCATCCTGTTGTCTGAGCTCACACACAATGCCTTTCTCCTGCCAATTCCTAAATTAGCCACCACATAAAAAAAAAAAACTGCTAAAGAAGGAGAATGGTAAAGGTTCAAGATCACATTGCTGTATTTCCAAAAATAATACGATGCTCCTACCCTGGGACACAGAAAGCATGCACATCACACTGTGAAAGAAGGAGCCACACCTTACTAGCCCATGGGCAACCATATCTGGCACATGGCATGCAGTGGGCAATGTCCCATGTGTCACTGACCCTTCAGCAGCCCCAGAGAGCATCAGGAGTTGGAATAAACTGGCACTATTGCTTTGCACCCTGAAATAATGACAATTGGAAGACAAGAGAAGAGAGGAGAAAATGTGCTTTGAGCAGCTTTATCGCTTTGCAAAGTCTGCTGATGATTTTACAAATTGCCAGATGGGCATCAAGGCCACATCAAGCAGATTCAGCTTAGCAAGTGACATTTGGGCTGCTAGCACTGAAACAGCAAGCACACAGACATCAGTTTTGCCTGTCTTCAGATTCATCAGTTCAATGCCACTGCTTTCGCAACAAGATTAACTTCCAGGTGAAGCACCAATTTAATAAATTGCGTCTGCTAAATCTTAGCATTACTTCAACAGGTTGGTAGAACTAAACAGAGCCAAACTGGGAAAAAGCCTTGTTTTGAAATGGGATCTTTTCAATTATTTGTCACTGAAAAAAAAGAAAAATACACAGATCTTGAAGAATATTCAGTGAATTTCAGGCGCAGGAAAATGGTCCTATTGTCATGATCTGAAACAAGCACTGTTCTTGCTTCCCCAACTTCTCTCCTGTAATCAGATTTACTTTGACTATCTCCTCAAGTCTCACTTCATTTATTGTAGTGTTCAATACCAATGCAAAGATAACTAATTATAGTGGGCTTGCCATCCAACCAAAGTCATAATCCAGTCACACAGGGAGATACTGATGCACCTCTATCTGAAGCTGCAGCTTTACCTTCTCTTACTCTAAAATTCTGCTAATGCTCATCAGCTTTCTTTGTCCCTCCAGTCCCAGGTTTATTCAGCTGAAAAGTGATGGTTATTTTCCAACAGAATGAAAACCTGGGCCCTTGGCTACCTTCAAACCTTACACAATTAGTTCAGATTTATTATTCATTTCATACAAATTTAAACTACCTATTTTCTGTCTTGCTTTACCACAGCAATGCTTGTTAAAAAAAAAAACAAAAAAAAACAAAAAAACCAAACAAAATACAGCACATAAACATTTTTTTTTAAAGCTAGGACATAGAGTAATGTACATTCTCTAATTGTGGGATAAAACAGCTACTTAAAACTGTGTGCAGTTCTATGTTCATGAAAAAACTAGAAACTTAATCTTTCTACTGGGCCAGAACATCCACAGACTTACTGTCCTTTTTATTTTCTTTTTTTTAACTACCACATTCCATGGAACAACATTTTGTCTGTATATTAGCATTTTATCTTGCATAAATGTATGTTTCAGCAGTTATGAAAATGAGACAGCTGACAGTTGACTACTATATGTGAACAGATGCTGTGAAAGCTTCCCTTTAAATAGTTCTGTCAATGCAATGTCAATTTTAGAAGCGACACCACTGCTGTTCCAGGACATGATCCTGCAAACTCTTATTCACACAGGGAGCCCTGATGATTTCCACAGAACATTTACATTTATAAGCCTCTGAAAGGTCAGGTCCTTAGTTGCAGAGCTCTGCTTAACAGTGACTGACAAATATACAACAAAGTTTTCAGCAGTGCTGAGCTCTGCTCTTCAGGGCAATGACATTTGCAGTATTCACCTGGGCAGCACATTCATTTTCTTTTAGAAGTTACACGAGGCATATAAAATACACTTAAGAAACCATGAAACGAGCTAAAGTGCAGAGATGAAAACACCATGTGAAAACCGAGCTCGCGGCACGAAGCAGAACTTTGAAAAATTAATCTGCCGAGAAGACAGGCTGAGCTTGAAACACAAAAAGAACTGCTCAGCTGTGCCACGACAAACCCAGCACGATCCAGCCCCTTTGTTAGCAACATCCTCATCAGCGGAGTGTGCCGGGGGGGAAAGGTGCGAGCTCTGAAGGGAGCGGTGCTGAAGGACAGCGCTCCCCAAAACCACCCAAACCCGGCCGGTCCCTCCGGGGCGGGCAGGGGATGGGGCTCAGAGCCAGCCCGATCCCTCGGGGCGATGTGGGGATGTGGGGGACGGAGGGAGGGAGCGCATCTCTGCCCGGGGCACGGCGGCCGGGGCTGCTCCCCGCGCAGCACAAAGCGGGCACAGCGCGGAGCGGGCTCGGCGGGCAGGGCAGGCACACAAAGGCGGCGCGGAGGATGCTCCAGCCCCGCATCCCTCCCCTCCCCTTCCCGGCACTTACCTTCAGCAACACAAAGAGCCAGAGGAGACAGGAGCGGGCCCCCGGGGCCCCCCGCCGGCGGCGGTCGGGCATGGGGGAGGTGCGGGGGCGGCCGGGCAGGGGGGGCTGCAGCTCCGGTGCCCCCGGGAGCCCCGGCTCTGCCCCCCGCCTGCCTCCGCTCGGCTCCGAGCCGTGCCCGGCAATGGCGAATTGCGGCAGCATCAGGCGGCCGGCGGCGGCGCCGACCTCCCCTCCGAGCGGCGCATCCTGCCGCCCCCCGCCCCTTTTATTTGGGGTTTGCGGCGGGGAGGGGAGGAGGAGGAGGAGGAGGAGGAGGAGAAGGAGAAGGAAGAGGAGGCGACGGCGGGTGGTGTCTCCCCTCCCTGGAGTTTGGGCGATCGCGCCGCTCACCGGCTCCGGGAGCGCCGGCTCCTGCAGCCCCCGGCGGAAGGCGAGGGATGGGAGGTGATGGAGATGATGGAGATGGGAGCCGCCCCCGGCCCCCCTGTCCCCCAGCAGCTGCTCCCCGCGGGCAGAAACGCAGCCTCACCGCCGCTCACCACCAAGCCCTCCCCGATGTCTCTTTTCCTGCCCCGCCGCGATCGGGGGACAGAAATGCCCCCAGCATCCGGGGGCATCTGGTGGGGCAGGGAAAGGAGCGGCCGGAGTGGCCCTGGGAGGTGGCTGGAGCTGCAGGGGCAGGAGCTGGTACACAAGGCAGCTGGTACCCAGCTGGTATACACAAGGCAGAACGTCCCTGTGGCTGTGCTCGTGTGTACAGCTCTCCAAATGTTCACCCTGCAAGGGATGGAGAGCTCATTCTGTCCCACAAGATACTCGGGCCCAGGGGTACACTGAGAGAGAACTCAGGGCACCTCCCCTGCCCTCTCTTCCCCCCACATCCCACCCAGCGATCCTGCAGGGATCTCCAAACACCTCAGCAAGAGTCTTGCTTAAGATGATGTCCCCAGAAAAAAAAACAAAACCAAAACCGAACACTTTGAGGAACCTAAACAAAGTCCCAAAGTACTTAAACAGCCTCCCCATTCAACCACACTGATGAAAACAGTCTTTCCAAAATGAGAAACTACCTCAGAATCTGGTTTGTCACAGACCACACTCTCACACAGGTATAAATCAGGATGCATCCTTGGTAACACTACCAGAGTTATAAAAAAGGTAAATTCAAACAAAATAGGGTTGCAAGTGTAATAAACAGCTGTGTCTGGGGTGTTAAACTTCAGAGCAACTTTGGGTTTAAGTGTAGTGCCCTTACTTAGAGTAATGGGCCACCACATCACTCTTGCTTCAAAAAATAAAGTAGTGGCTAAAAGTGGATTCTGGGATGGTTTTCAGATTTTTAAAATCATTTAGGCAAGATGAGCTCCACCACAGTCTCACGGGAATGTCCTTTAAACCAAACAATTACAAAGCTGTTTTCTACCAGCACTGCAAAATTGGACAATAATGAATCTGTGTTTCAGAGCCCTGCTCAGCTTATATATGGCATATTTTTGATTTTCCTTATAATTTGGACACTCAGTCAACAAAAGCTTGATTCCAAAGTGGCCAAAGCCAGAGAGGGATGTGCTTATTTTGTATTGAAATAGGCCCTTGAGCAAAGATTTGCCACACTTGATGTGGATTAATCCAGAAAGCAAAGGAGAAATTCAGGCCCCATGTAGATATTGGCACAAAGCCTAAATTTAGAAATCCAAAAGGCAAATGCTACCCACATGTTCATTTATAAGAAGCTGGGGACATTACAGACATATTCAATGCTACCAGTAAAGGACACAGACTTCTCTTGGGTGCTCACTACTCTGTTAGTGCTTGAAACTTATCTGAAATTGGTATGCAAGGGGTTAACCATAAATTTCCTTCAGTATACAGGTTTACAATTAAGAGAGGTTATCTGAAAGACAAAGATGTGAATTTCCTTAGGAAACTAAAATTTTGCCAGTATTTGAAAGCTGTAGGTGGAATTTTTGGCTGGGAACCTCTTGTTTATTAAGTAAATTGGACTTAAATGATTTTTGTCCTTAGGACTGTATTTTATGCTTCTTTCTTCTCCAGTATTCCACTTATTTACAAACATTTAGACATTAAAATGATGATGGCATAAGCAAGGCTAAAGATCAAAGATATTTAAAAGGAAAAAAGAAGTATAAAATTCTAGTAGCATTTTAGCCTCAGGACAACACTATTGGAATCAAAGAGAGTGAACAATAGCTGAAAGAAGTGAGAAACATTTTTGCAATGAAACCTTCAATAAAGTACCAAGGTAATAAAGTTTTCTGATCTAGCTGTTGAAGCTGAGGAAAATGCAGCCAAGAGAATTCAAGGATTGCATCTTCTTTAAGTTATGGGAGTATGGAATTATTCAACTTTTTCAAAAAGGGCCAGTGCTTTGGAAGATTCCAGTTTGTGAATAGAACCTAATCCTTCAGAAAAAAATAGAGAGCAGAGGGGAAAAAAGAAGAGGATCTATGAAAACAGAATCACCCTTATTTGTTTCTAGAGTCTAAACAATAAAAACAGCCAGATTATTAATACACCAGGAAAGCTGTAAAAATAGAGACAATGAGATAACTTTTATGCACTCATGGAAGAAGAAACAGGGTAATTTGTGAGTGGTCAGTTAGAAAAAGATACTGATGCTCTATAACCCTCTGCATGGGCCCAGGGGGAAAGGAAGTGCTCAGCAGGATACCTCACAAACTGGAATTTCATTTATTTGGATGAAAAACCCACAAGAATTTGAGAAAAATTTTTTAAATAAAAATCAGGAAAAATGAGGAACATTTGTTCTGGCATCAAACAGCGGCTTTTTCTGAATCAGATACTGGGATGTTGGCAATTTGAACTAGTTTTTTTCCCCTCCTCTTTTCTTTACATTCCAGAAACCTGAAAAAACTCTTCTTGTCAGAGTAGAGGGTGGAACATGTTCCCAATTCCTAAGACAGCCCTGTGCAAGGAGTCAGTGAAAGCCCTGACCTTGGCTCTTGTGGAGCTCCTGCAACACAGAGCAGCTCACTGGCCACAGACTCCCTCACTCCATGTAAAACTCCCCTTCACTCACATAAAACTGACACTTGTGGAGCTCTGCCACCTTTGCCCAGAACTCATCAAAGGTCATTTAGGGCACTGCAGGCCATCCTGAGTTGGAAGGGACCCACAAGAATCATGGAAACCCAACTCCTCCAATACAGCATGGACTCATGGCAAGACCTCATTGCACTAAGAACAACTCTCATTTTTCCTTCAGGATCTGTTCTACTTGGAAAATATCCTGATTTTTTCTTGGTCTATGACAAACTCTGGGCTGCAGTGGACACCTGTCTATTATATTTGGGTTGCCCCCAGATGTAGGCGGGAATGAAGAATCTGACTCCATGTTCTCAGAAGACTAATTTATTGTTTTATGGTACTATATTATATTAAAGAATGCTATACTAAACTATACTAAAGAATACAGAAAGGATACTTATAGAAGGCTAAAAAGATAATAATGAAAACTTGTGACTCTCTTCAGAGTCCTGACACAGCCTGGCCCTGATTGGCCAATAAATCAGTGAAAACCAATAAACAATCACCTGTGGTAAACAATCTCCAAACACATGCCACACGAGCAAAACAGAGAAAAAGCAAATGAAATAATAATGTTTTCATTTTTCTCTGAGGCTTCTCAGCTTCCTAGGAGAAAAATCCTGGGCGAAGGGATTTTTCAGAAAATGTGAACGTGGCTAAAGGGACTTTGGCTCTCTCTGAATGCAGCTGGCAGAATCACAGTGAAGCAGAGAACTTAGAGCCTGACAGAGAGGTGCACAATGTGGTATTTTGATACAAAGTCCTGTCTCTACTCACTAGATTTACTGTAAAAGCTGGGCAGGAATTATTTTTTCTGATGATGATAACTATTTATTATTTATTCTGACGTGCAGTATGCAGGAACATGATAAAGTATTTCAAGGCATTATTAGGAGACAGCCCTAGAAGACAAAAATGGTTTAAGGAAAATCCTCTTGCATTTTGAGAGCACCACCCCCAAGGAGGACTCCACATCAAACACAGTTTCAAGAACTTCTCCGGTAGCTCATCACCCCCTTGAAGGCTGTGTTTGTTACAGTGCTAGAGCTTTACCTTTATTTAATGGCCTGATGAATTAAAACATTGTTGTGTGCTTTAATCAGCTATTTCATTAATGTATCATCCTAACTAAACCAGTGTTAGTTACCATATATCACCCTAGATTATCAGAGAAAAATAGAAATATAATGTTTCATGGTTTCAAATGTTTCTATGAATGTTCCTGCTGATAGCTTACATGGACTTGATTTAAGGTTTATGGTAAATTCTTCCCTTATCCCTGAAAACCCCAAAGCAACACCCTGTCAGATCTACCAACTTTGCCTGGCCTAAGGAAAAAAGCTGTAAATTAGCATTTATTCCTAGCTGCAGTATAAACCCAGATTTATGTGAAGATTTACAGGCCTCAGCAAGTCTGGATAAGCATGACATGAAAGGAGGTTTATAAAAAAAAAAACCCACTCTAAGTAAAAGTCATCTTGGTCCATGAAGTTTTTGAAGCAAAGTTATTTTTCAGTGAGAAATGCTCTTATGAAAATAAAGTGTGGATCCTTCTTAAATGTATTCTCACCTAAAGTCCTTTCATTTCAATGACAGCAGTGGATGAAACAATAACAAAAACAAGTGCCAAGGGTGGCTAGAATAATGTACATGGGTTGGCACTTAGTGTTCAAGTGCAAATTTATCTTGGATTTCAGTTTGATAAGTACAGGCCCTGTGACTTCTAAAAGTGTGCCCCCCAACAAACAAGTTGTCAGTTTTTTAAAACAATCTGTCTTTTCATAATAAGAATGATTGACACACTTCAGATGTGCAAGCTGATCAACTTCCAGACACTTATTAGTCTTTCAGTGCAGGAGAAGCAGTGAACTACCCTGCAAAAGGTCATTTCCCTTTTTAAAGCAGTCAGAAATCTGTTCTTGACATTGAATCTTTTCCTCATAAATAAGCACATGAAAGATTTTTGTCTGATGTTTCTTTCCTTTAGCACTGAAATGGGATATGGAGAGGCACCGAGTTGGTTTTTGTGGGTATCTTTTTTTTTTTTTCAGAAGGGAAGGAATAAACATACCCACAAGGCTGATAAGATTATTTAACATTTAAACAGTGCATTCCACTTTCATTTATCTGTCCCAGGGTATCTGGATGCTACAGGATGCCTGAGAAACAGATTGAGTTCTGTGAACATAATTCTAGATAAAAAATATTCATATATTTACCTTTCAAGCAAGTTATTAAGTATTTGGCCAGTCCTGTCTGTTATCAAAATGTCCCTTTTACTCTTACAGCTCTCTCTCCAGTCTCAGCAGATATGGTTGAAAAAAATAAAAATAAATCACTGCACTTTCTAACTGTTCTTATTTTGTGTTGCAACCTCAGTGTTTCCTTCCAGATGGGACCTGCTTCTCCATTTTTGTCTATGATCTAAGCAGGCCAAAGGCTGGGGAAAAGAGGCAGGCTGGGAATTTCTCACTATCTTCAGCAACTTCTAAAGCCATAGAAGTTGAAAAAAGTAGAAAAAAAAAAGAAAAGTTATTTTATTCCTGCTTAAGATGGGCATTTCTTTCTGCTTTCTTGGGGGTAATTCTCAGTAATTCCACAGTACTTTACATTGCAGAACCATCCAGCCTTTTTATAAAAAAAAAAAAAATTAAAAAAAATTTGAGCTCCAGTCGGCCAGAGACTTTTATCACCTTTCACCTCTGAAATATACTGACTTCCTCTGACCCTCACAGGCTCTATTGATTCACAGAAATCTGACTCATAGTTACAGGAAACATTTCTCTCCCCAGAAATTTACAGCAGGAGCTGAAATTTTGCGCAGATAACATCCTTTTCTGCCCTGGCATCTGTGCTGATATTTTTTTCTCTCACTCCATGTTTTGGGGGTACCATAACCCAGTATAAAAATGCATGCCTTAAACCAGTGCCTTTTCACTGCCATTTCCCAAATGGCATCACTAAGCAGGCCTTTTCACTTCAGATATATTTCTATAGTTTCAGAAAACCCCAGCTGATCAATCAGGCAACAAGAGCTGACTAAAGCAATCGGTCACAACGTTTGATTAATTGTGCCAATTACTGGGCACTCAGAGTAAACAATTTCAAAAGCAGCCCCGTGTGGAAAGTGGGCCTGCAGCTATGTGAGAATGGGGAAAATGGCCTAGAATCATAAATGTATTCATAAAAATCCCATTTCATTCACTAACAATTTACTTCCTAGGGGGTGGATTTCATTCAAAGGAGAGAGAGAAAAGAGAAGATTCAGCAAATATGTTATTGGCACAGTCAGGTATTCTAATCACCAAGGAAAGTGGGTTGGCAGGATTTAAGAGAATTTTACCTATTATATGGAAATAGCAAGAAAATCTGTAGATTTACCAGCTATGGCAAAAATATTTGTTATTAAACTTCAATCTTTAGCATTTCAAAATCTCAGGGGTCAAAAACACTGTTAAACACAAAGAACACAATGATGCATGATTTTTTTTTTTTCATTTGTGCCTTCCTGTACATTATATGTGGGCTCATTCCAGAGTACTTGAAAGATAGCCAAGAGTAGGTAGGGAAAAAAAAATCTTTTTGAAACTTAAGTGTTAGAACATCTCCATAAAATTCCCCCTCCATTTTTAGACCCACTACACAGCTATTTGGATGATGTTAATTAAAAATAGCCCACTTTCCTTCTCCATGATCATCTTTCACAGACTACCCAGTTTACATAAATTAGCACACTAATATGTCAAACACATCAATTATGAGCTAACACACTCTCACACTAATAGGATTTGCATGTTTTACTTCAGCAGACATAGGATGCCTTGTTTTTTGGAATGCAATTTAATATGATTGGGCAGCCAACTGTGTCTTCTAACAAACACAACTTCCACCTCCAGGAATGATCCTTCAGAGGCCATATAGGAAGAGCTGGGTGTGAAAACATGCCAGGACTGGGGTTTGCTCTTCCTGCCCTGATACCTTGAACAAGCCCTTAAATGGGAAGAGAGCCAGCAGAGCAGAGCAAGACAGCCAGGTTGTGGAAACCCAGGGCATTGGGAATATTTCTCTGTCTGCTCTGGGGTGCCCTGACCCCCAGGAGAGCACTGACTCTGACCCTCATTCATGGAGAAAGTTTCCTGGACTTCAAGATAGACTGGAATCCACAAAAGTGTGAAATAGATTATAGAGAGTAGTGTAGGTGTATCACTTGGTGAGAAATTGAGGTTTTGGGATTTTTAGTGGGTTGTGGATGGAAGCAAGATGGAGGGCACAGGGTGTTGTCCTGGGTTTCTTCTTCATGCTGCTTCTTCCTCCTTCATGGGTTTGGGTGGCACTCTGTAATTGGGCAGAAAAGTCCCCATTGCAGCTCTTTGGGATCAGTTATTGGGTTAAAAGAGAAAATAATCTAAGTGTCAGTTCTTAATTGGACAGTTTAGTCTTAAAAGACCTTGGAACAAGAGATTGTTGGCCATTTTGTGCCTTGCTGCTGAACTCACAGCAGTGAGTTTTACTGATAAGAAATAATAAACACCCGAGTCCCAACATGAATTAGTGTCTCAAGTGCCTTCAATCCAGACCCAGAGAAACCAACAGCTGGTACTGTCACACAGGTAGCTGTGCTGTCAGGGGGAGTTAGCAAAATCTGAGCCCTAAGCTAATACCTTCAGCTCCTGTGCCTTAAAGGAAACCATGTGATGCTCCAAGTTCACTACAAGGCAGAAGGGATTTTACAAGTAAAAACTCCCATTGGTTCTGAAGAGAACCCAAAGTTTGAGCTGACAAAGGCTAACTAACATGCTGTCTTCTGCCCTGACCCACATGGTCCTTACAGGGTGGCATTGAATTCTACTGAAAGGGTGTGGGGAAATATTGTACTTCAGAGGCACTTCAGAGCCTCGAGGCTATCAGTCTCCAAGGTGGAGGTGGCAAAAAAAAAAAAAAAAAAAAATTAGAAAATCCATCACTGCTAGCAATGTGCAAAAGAGTGCCCACATTAGCTTAGCCAAGGTTATCAAACCCATGACAAATATGGGGTTCACTTTCTTATGCTTCCAGACAACCCACAAATCTCAAAGTGCCAAATGCACTAAATTGCTATGAAATTAGAGTCACACAAAACTCCACGCAACAATGAAACCCAGAACAATCTTCATTTCCATGGCATTTTTGTCGTAATTAAAAATATTCATAGAGCTTTACAAAGCATGAAATTACCTTGGCATTTCCATATCACAGAGTAGAAGCTTGGCATTAGCTCGGGGTGAAACCCTGGAACACATCAAACACATCCACAGAGCTGCTCAAACGCCTGCCCAGCACCTTGGAAACTGCTGGAGTGGCCCAGTGCCTTTGGACAAGACAGCTCTGACATTCTCTGTCAGCTCAGGAAAGCTGCACAAAGCAGGAGGTAGATCAATAGCACAGAAAACATCAGAATGACATTATGGGGACTTTGAGAGAGGTAATGTGTTTCCAAGCATCATAGCTTCAGCTGCAATAATTAAATGTGGAGCTTTGCTCAGACTGCTGGCTGATGTGACCCAAATACATACAGAGGGCTAAAAAAACCCACCAAAACCAAAGGCAACTAGGTGCATTTACTCCCAAATTTTGGTATAACCAGAAGCAGCTAACAAAGGGTCCATGAGGTTTGATGTACCTTACACTTCTATCCAGAAAAGGAAGTGAAAATGAAGTTAACCAATAGAAATGTGGAAAGTGCTGTGACTGCTCCCTGACAATGGCTTGCTCTGTTAGAGCATCACATTCCTGTAACAAATGTCCACTCAAGTCAGTGGATTAGTTTACAGGAGAAAACACCTTTTATTCAGAGTAAAATCTTCAGAACTCGCTCCCTGGAATTCATGGGCTGACACTGAAAATAATTCATATACATCTCAAGAATACTTCAGCTTTTGGGATTTGTTGTAATTAGTCACCTAACTCCATTTTCTTCATGCAGGAAAAACCAATTCTTTATTCACACAACTCATTTTATACAGTTTTTAGAGGCCTTCTGTGCAACTTTAATTGGTTAGCAGCTTTCTTGCCGTTGGTCAGTAAGAGATATTTTACTTCTCTGTCAAATCTCTCTATTCTTGAATTGTTTACATATTTTCTTCACTGATTCTCATGGGACAGATTTCATGTTTATGCAGGTGCTAGTTGTTTTTCTCCCCTAGAATTGGTTGTTGTGTTAACAACCTACTCATACCAAGATTGTTTTTGCATGGGAACTTGCAAAGTACTCAGCTGCACCTAGAAGTGACAGGCCAACTATTAATTTAGCAGAGCAGGCCTGATCTTATGAGACCTTTCTTTTATAATTTCCCTACCTGTCTGCTACAGGGATTCCCACCCATTTTGAACCATCCTGATGCAGCCAGCACAATATACACCCTCCTCCCAATCTCCTTAGATACTTGCTCCCAGGAATTCCACTCAGATCTGCTCCTAACTTGAGGAGCTTTCTGAACTTGGACAGCTTGAAATTAAGATGGCTCCATTATTCCAGCAGCACACACAAATAGCAGAAAGGCACAGGTACATGCTGGGGCTCTGATTACCAAGGCACAAATTTAAGCAGCATTGTTGCAAATGTCTGACCATGACAGCCCGTGTTAAAAAAAGAAACAAGTCTTCAGTTCCTGTCCCATCACTGAGTGAAACAACTATGATTGTAATATCAAGGTGGATTTGAATGCATTGCCATCAGAGTAATTCTATTTGACAGAGATGAGAAATGGGATCCTGTTATATACGGCAACACACTTTATTACAGAAATCAGACTGTGCTACAAGAAAAAACTAACACAACATATTGAGGTCAACTGAAATTACTGGAGAAAAGAGGACGAAACTAAAATGATAGACAACACCCAGATGAAAACACAGATTTTCAGGGTAATTTTCAGTGCATTCTAAGTCTCAGAGGCTTATCTGCAAGATTTCTGTCAATCATCCTCAAAGCACTGATCCATCCATCCCAAATCAAGGTATTTTATCATTTTAAGGTGCAATATTGATTCAAGTAGTCACCATGACAGTAATCAGAAAGGTGAAGTTGGTTACTCTGCCAGGAACAAGGTTTATTGTTGCAATTCCAGGAATAAACATTGCTGGACAAAGGCTGAATATATCTGTTTCTTCCAGAGCAGAGTAGACATCAAAGAGACACAAGACAGCAATGTTCTTATCACTGAGATGGAATGAATAATGTTGGAAAATGTATTTTTAAGAAAGGAGATAGCAATGGAAGTGAAAGTAAATTGAAAACTTCCTGCTAAGATCATCATCCATACACTGGATATTTAAGGTGATGCTTACTCTGAGCAAGCCCTCATGCAAAAAACATGATCAAGCAGGAGTCTGGCAGAGAGCCTGAGGAGCAAGCAGAGCCCTTGTTGAGCAGCAGGGCATGCAGCCCCCAGAATTCAGAGGAGACAGGAGCTGCACTAGCCTGATGTGGCACAGAGCAATTTGAGGCTCACATCAATCATCTTTTGCTCTTCCCCTCCTTCCCATGCCCAGTGCTGTAGGAATCCAGCACATGGATCTCAAACACCCTATTTTTCCAGACTGTTTGACATTAAAACCTCCCCTTTTGTCTCTACCTGGGCACACCTGTAAAAATATTGCTGTCTTCGATGGATTTAATGCTTTCTACCCATTTAAACTTCTGGTTTAACCTTATTTTTATTCCCTATTCTTTAAGGAAGCTGACCTACTTAATCACTTTCTTTTTCGGCGCCACTAAGTACCACTTATTAGTGTCTGTTAATGTCAAAACACACTGCAAGTTTTTATTTTTCTGGCACGTTCTCTGCACCCATAAAGCAAAATAAAATCATCAGATGAGAACAGGATCAGTAACCAGCTATTCTTAGCCCTTTACATGCAAATCTGTAAACTATTATTGCACTCATTTTTAGTACAAGCTCTCCAATAACTCTGATGTGGAGGGTTATCCTCTGATGGGGATGTTAGCATCAATATAATCAAGTCAGCATAATTTTCAGTCAAAATGCATAAAATTAAAGCACTATCAGATTACACTTTGTTTCCATACAATTTAACCTACAGCAAGCAATATTTTGACTTTCCTTTTAGCGCAGCAAAGAGCTCCACAAAATTAATTAATTAAGCCTTAAAATCCCTCTCCCTAACAGGAAAGTCTTATTATCTCCATTAAACAGATAGGTAAGCTGGACTCAAACTGTGTCTAATGACTTGCCTGACTCAATGACAAATGCAGGAATAGAGCCAAGAAGTTCACTTTCCCAATTTCTCCTGCTTTATCACTGAAAACCATTCTCTGATTCAGGGTAAGCACTCATGAGCTGCCTCAATATGTGTAGTTAGTTAGGCACATAAACAAATTTCACTGTATTTGTCTTTTGGTCTTCTGTAAGAAAAGCCTCTGTCAAGTCATGTTCTAATTAATACAGGAAGATGGTCAATAGAATATGTTGACATCAAAGCTCACATTTGCTGAGAGTATAAGCCATCTCATTAAATGGAAAGAATTAATTATAACAGTTTATCAGTGTCAAGTTCTGAACTACAGGCTCCCAGAGCAGTGAATGCATCATTGTACCATGTTTGAACTAATTTTCCTTTGCTGACAAAGTCAAATATGAATGTGACAATGTTTATGAACTATAAAGCTTTTCCAAATCCATGCATTATTGTCTGACTCAATTTTGCCATGGTAAAAAAACCAATACAAGTGCAGCACCCTAAATTAGACTGGCTGTGAGCAATACAGTGTGCATGTAATATCCATGGTAGCCTTCTGAATACATTAGTGTCTTGCAGCAGAATTAATTAAATTGGTATCAAAGATAACTCTATTGCTTCATATTTTCCAGTGAGTAAGGAAAACCCTTCAATGAGTTTAAGATCCCCTCAGGAAAAGGAATGTCATTGGGAACTAATTGCTGTTAAAGCAGGCCTGTGCAGAACTCAGTGAGATTTAATAAGAGCATCACTGAATTGGTGGGGCATTGTTATTAATTCCTGGTGCTCAGGTTATTCCTTGTGCTGAGAGGGACACTCAGAGTTATTCCTCTGAAATGAGAGGAGTGGGGCAAGGGGAGACATTAAAGATTGAGAAGGAACTCACACACACTGGTGTATTGATGTGCAACACACTCACCAAGCGCCACACAAACTGACACTGACAGTAAAATTCTCCTCACAGCAGCACCAGCCATAATGTCCCCCTGGACCTTGTTTGTGGGTGAAAATAAAGCTAAACATTGAGCATCATCTTCCACAGCACACAAAACCAGTTTGAATGGCTTTGCCTGATGGAGTCTGGGCAGAGCAGATGCATTTGCAGAGCCCTCAGGCTCCACCTCAAGATTAGGCAAAAGAAGAAGGAAAAGAGAAAAGCTACCTTTGATTTTACACAATTACAGGGCATAATCTCAAGACATAACGAAAACCCAACAAATTAATTTTTTCCCCACGCAAATTTTTAAATGGGAATAATTCTGTAAGGAAATATGGGCACTGAGAAGATGTAGAGCTAGCTGCCTCAGCTACAAGACTCTGACTAAGCTTGAAGCGAGCTGGATCCAGGGTTTGGGCAGTGTCCTATCTCTGGCCCTTGTAAAATATGGCTAATTTGAGAAATTAGATTGACATTTACCCTTTCACAGGCATTTATTGGAGTAAAGCTTCCAACAAGTACAAGTGTCAATGTATTGAGAGGTTAAAACAGGATCTGTGTGAACATGGGTTACTTCACATTATGAAAAAAACCCAATAATGTGGAAGGTGGTAAACAACCTAATTGCAATTCAGAACCTTAATGATGTGTTATTTTCACATTACAGAATATTCGGAAACAAACATGTAAGAAACAGTCAAGTATGCAACTCTGCTCAGTGTTTAGTTTCAAAAAAAATCACAGTTTTGATTTTCCCTACAGAAAAATAAATTACTTGGGTAGGATGGGGGGGGGGGGGGAATAATAGGAAGTGAACATGAAGAGCTCAGAGACCAGCAATGCTGGTCTCTCCCACACAAATTAAAAATAAGATGAAATTTAAAAAAATATCATTAAATCCCTGTACCTTATCCTCACCCCAATCACTGCAATTCTCTATCACAGCATCTCAGTGCATTCCTCCTCCCTCTTTTACACTGGAGCTTGTCACTGCCACACTGAATTATTCTGCAGAGTACAGAGAGGGTTACAGGGAAATGCTCCACTATCAGCCCAGTGCTGCGCTCACCAATACTGTCAGCAGACTTGAACAAAATTCTCTGAAACATCGCCACGCTGTGGCAACTCAAAGTATAAGATTTTCAATTCTCTATTGAACAGGTAAACAGTTTTCTACTGCTGTAAAATCTGGCTTTAAACTTTATGGAAGATAATGTTAAAAAGAGAAATATTTCTGACAAAGAAATAGCTTCAGTTATGATATAGGAGAAAAAAACCCAAAAACCAAAACCCCTGAGAAACAGCATTACATCAGTGTACACAGCTTTAAATTCAGTGATTCCTGATTTCAGCCTGCATCATCTCTCAGTCTTAATATTATCATAATGTAGTGCTTTCTATAGGAGAGAAAAGAGAAACCACAGCTATAGAAAGGGACCTCATGAGATTTCAAACAGTGAGGATGATGAGATCCTCCCTCAGCCCTTCCCAGAAAATAGCTATGCTTTTCCATGCTTCAAAAACAAAATACCAAAAAAAAAAAAACCAAAAAAAACCCCCAAACCTAAATGCAGTGTAACATTAAGCAGCTGAAAATGGAATTGGTCCAGTGTCACCCTTCAGAAAACCCATTACAGTTCTGGTTTATTTATTAATCTGTCCCCACGTTTGTCTGTAGGATCACAACCAAAGACCATCCTGGGGCAGGTTTATTGCCCTGAGCCACAAAAATAATGAATGAATCAGCTCTGGCTGCATTCAGAGCTGTGTTGGAAAACCTGATTCCTGTGGTGGAAATTGCCACTGGCTGGGAGCTCTGCTATTCTGGGTGTCTCTGTACCAGCCCCCAGCTCACCAGGACATGCCTGGGCTCTCTGAGCCCCTCCTCAGTCTGAAAGGCTTTAGGGCTGCAAATGTTCACCCACAGGACTCAGGCTGTGGGTCCATGTTAAAATTTGTCTGCAACAAAGTAGTCAAATTTAATTAGATGCACCACCACCCTCATTTGACACAAACCAGTCCAATTGCTGCATTTTGCATTTGTGCAAAGCACTTCTGTGCACAAGGAAAACACAGCACAGCCTTCAGCTCATTTGCTGTAATTTCAAGCAACTTATTTATTAAAATGGAAGGCATCGAGGACACAAAGAATTCCTGCTGGGGAAATTCTCCAAGCATAATGGATTTCTCTGAAGCATTTTGAGGCATCAGGGAGATCCTAGAATGGTTTTATAATTCTGTTTTGATTCCACTGGCTCTTATACACAATACACATCCTGTATACTTGACACTTATCATTAAGGGATCCCCATTCTTCCTGAGTCTGCATTACAATTAATCCTCTTCTAAGCAAATCACCACAGGCCAGATGTCCTCAGCAAAGCTTAAAAACATTCAAATGCTTCCTACCCTTCCTTTCCCTTTTATAACCTGCATTCATTCTGACAAGACTGGGGATTTCTGGCCAGCAGAGGTTTACATATCACAGCTCACAGGAGGCAGAAGCAGCAAAACTCTAAAGCCGAGGCTGAAGCCACAGCCTGGCCCCATTCACTCACTTCTCCTTGGCCTGGGGTGGGGTAACGAGGCTGTGAACACAATCAGGGCCTTCCAAAGGGGAAGACAGAAGTCAAGAGAGAGAAGTTTCAGCCCAATTCTAAAAAACCCTAAAATCTGATAGGAACCTTCAAATGATACAGCCTAAGTCAATCTGATGTCTTTGCCCTACAACTAGACAAGAAATATATCAAGTCCCAAAGAGAATCCAAATGTCATAATTGTAAAACAAGCCAGAGAGAATAGAAAGAGGAACATCAGATAATTCTGAGGTTCTTCATTATTTTAGAAGGATTATTTCGGTAATAATCAGTAATATAATAAAATATTGTATAGTAATAGAATAAAATAATTCAGTAATAATTCTGAGGGTCTCAATTATTTTCAGTTCATTCTTATTTTGTCCAACACAGTTATATTCCATGTGAAGTACATGTTTTTCACAACAAATTGCAATGGATAGCTTAAACAGCAGCTATTTCCTTTAGCATAACCTACAAACTCTATGTTCTGTGAGCAATGATGTGTTAAAAAAACCCAAAATTCAAGCTTCTGAAGGTGGAGAAACCCACATGAAAACATGAAAAGTCCTGCTTTCATTTTTCCCAGAAGAGCAGTGTGTGTGCAATGCTCCAAGGTTTTTTTGGGGTTGTTTTTGTAGAGATGCTCCCTAGCAGAGATGGCATCGGTCACCTTCCCACCCCAGCAGCTTTCCTGCTGCAGCTGACCACTTGAAAGCTCTGCAAGCTCTCCATCTGCTCCATTTGCTCCTTCCAGAAGAAAAACCTGGTCAGGAAAACGCTTGCCAAGCAGCGTGGATTTTTATGCCAGGTACCAGATCATCAGTTGGAAGTTGTACAATCATAGAGCGCTCTGGGATGGAAGGGACCTTAAAGGTCGTGTTGTTCCAACACCCTTGCCATGGGCAGGGATACTTTCCACACTTTCCAGGTTGCTCAGGGCCCCATCAGACCTTGCCTTGAACACTTCCAGAGATGAGGGGTCCACAATTTCTCTGGAACCCTGTGCCAGTGCCTCACCACTGTCACAGTAAAGAATTTCTCCCTTATATCTCATCTAACACTACCCTCCACAATTCAAAGCCATCATCAGTTTATATTGCTCAATCACCCCTCTTGCCCTCTCCAGCTTTCCTGTAGGTCCTTTATAAATATATAAATTTCCTATTTCCAATAGGAAGGTGTTGTAAACTCTCCCCAGAACCTTTTCAGGAAAAAACTCCAACTCTCTCAGCCCATCTCCAGAGAATGCACAGACCCAGTGAAATCAGCACATTATTAATTTCTCTGCAATCCCTATAGAGGGAAGGGAATCTTCTGGAAAGAAGCAGAATATTACAGATGGCATCATCTAGTGCCTCTCTTTCTAAGCCAGCACCTGCATAAACAGGACCCTGAACAAGATAATTCAATTATTCCTTGGAGAATTTAAATGCATCATTATCCTCCGACTTTGGCCTTTTTGTAGGCATGAACACATACATAACAAGTCTTTTACTTGTATATATAGTATACACCAGTATATACTTATATATATAGTATATACCACTTTCTTTTGGTTTATAACAATTTTATTTCACTGTTTGCTGTTTTATTTCATTTCTAAGCACGAAGGCGTAAAACTGATGTAAACTAATGTAAAACTACAATCAGAATGTGTGGTTAGTGAATGAAACTATAAAGAAACTGAACTACTTATTTGAAATTTGCATAAATACAGTACTACTAAATAAATATATATCAGCTAAATTCACCCTTTGCTGAAATAAAGGGTCCCCTTGAATATAATTTTTACCAGTGGTCAGTGACTGCACTCAACCAGAAACCTGCCAGTAATTGACAAATTATTTTGTGGTGTGACTCACCTGAAGCCAAAATTCCCTGCAAGTATAACCCAGGGAAGTTGATGGAGCTACTGAGAAACCTACATTGTAAAAGAGATTCATGTGTGACTCCAAATACAAAATTTAGCTGGATTGCCAGTGCTGTTATATGGCCTAAGGAGGGAAATGAAGAGAAAAGGAGACTCAGGGAAGACCTTCTTGCTCTCCCAAACCATCTTAAAGGATGTTGTAGCCAGGTGGGGGCCAATCTTTTCTCCCAAGTAGCAAGCCTCATGTCCAGGGGAAAAGAGGAAACAGCCTCAAGTTGTGCCAGGGGAGATTTAGATTGGGTGTGAGGAAAAATTCTGTCATGTAAAGGTTGTCCAGCCCTGAAACAGGCTGCCCAGGGAAGAGGGATTTAAAGGCCACATAGATGAGGCACCTGGACATGGTTTACTGGTGGGCTTGACAGTGCTGGGCTAATGCAGTCAATGATCCTAAAGGTCTTTTCCAGCCTAACTCAACGATTCCACAACTTTGTGATTAATGACTCCCATCTCTTAAATCAGTGAAAGTGGTGTTTTACAAGGGGAAGAGTGTTTCAGTAACCAGTGTTTCACAGCAGCACTACATTTTGTGTTGGAAGAGCAGAATCACTCCCCTGTGCTGGCCAGTGCCCTTCCCAAAGGCTCACTGCTCACATTCCCACCCTCCTCTGGCTCTGTGCCCCCACTTCCCACCACGTGGCTCAGACCTCACACGGCTGAGGGGGCACTGCAGATTAAATAATTAATGCTCCTGGGCACTGCTTTAGCTCTGAACTACACTCTGTCACACAGGAACAAAACCCTTAAAGAGGATGGGTTTCTCTTGCTGGCACAGGAAGAGGAGAAATCTGACAGGAATATTCTTCATCATTCTGCCCAGGCTTGGTCAAACACTCCAGCTCCTGCACTTGGAGAAATAACAAGTGGCCTGTAAGAAGTGACTTTGATGCCAGTGAGTATGTTATTATGGATTAATCTCACACTAGAAAGCAGTCTCCACACCCTACTGCCCTTTGCATCACCCTAAGAGTTTGGATGCTTTTGCCTGGTGAGCTCTTGAGTTGTATCTTCCTTGTCAATCTTATCTGCCCCTTGTTTAATTGTAAAAACTTAAATAAAATGCAGCAAGCATTGGCCCAGGGTCTCAGGACTTGCATATCTCTTCCAAAGAAAGGGAAAAAGGAGTGTTTCTCCCAAGCCACAGAGTCAAAACGTTCATGTTATCTACATATATTTTTAAAGGGAAAAGAGGAAGAGTCAAATATCCACTACTGTGCCAGTGGTGCTCCAGTCTATTTCTGTTCCCTTCTCGTAGCACCTCCAAGAATGGCCCCTCTATTTCTGTTCCCTTCTTTCACTTGCAGCCCCTCCAAGAATGGTCCCTCCAGCTCCTCACCAAAGCCACCCGCAGGTGGCAATGTTGGATCTGTTTTCAAGGATGCTGTTCCACAGAGTGGCCCCAGGATGTAGCACAGTTGCCTTCTCCTATGTTCCATTCCCTGCCCCATCACCTCTCGTTTATTTTCATCCTACACTGGGCACTCACCATGAGATGCATTCCAGTGCTGAATTCACTTCTAGTTTGTTGATATTCGTGCTTAATCTCCCATCATTTACAGGTTTCCTAGGTGGGTTTTCTGGAGTGATAGGATTTGGGAAGAATTAGATTTCGTTGAATTCTCTACCTGATGCTTTCTGTAGCCAATACTTGGCCGACCTTGGCAGGCTCTAAGGAGGTGTAAATTACCCCTCCGTGCTCAGTACATTTAAGACTCCTTTGGGCCAAGGATTTATTCCAGGAGTAAGTACTGCTACAAGGAAGAGGGAGTATAATTTATCTTCCTTTTCTTTTCTCTCCACAGACACAAAGCTGACAGATGCTAAGTCCCCCTAGTACCTCATTACCAAGGACTCTGAGGACAGCAGCAAGGGAAGGTGATAACAGCGGGAACTCCAGAATGAATTTTGGCAGCCTATTGTAATGAGGAATACACAGGCAGGAGGGGGAAATGAGCTTTTGCTCAGCTGTAGCATCTCCTCTGGAAGCCACAAGGATCACACACACATCTCAGAGCCCAGCTGTCTCACTCAGCTAGATGAGAGAAAGAAACTCTCACCTTCTTCAGCAGAAGCACTAGAGAGAAACCAGTGCTCACAGATGATGATTAACTACTGCAGGGAGCAAAAGATTATTTTAAATTCTTAGTCCCTTTTATAATCCCCTTAAACCTAATATTGTATCTGTAGTGAAGATCATCAGTTCATATTGCTCAATTATCCTGCACATGTTGTGGGGCTGGTAAAAGGCTGCAACTCCTGTATTTTGGTTCTTTTGAATCTATTTCAAACTGTCTGAAACATACACTTTTTTGATAGTCTCCCATTTTACCAGAGCACCACAGGAAGGTCCATGTCCTTCAAAACAGGGTGAGAAAGAAAAAGAAACTAATTATATTTCTATCACAGATTTCAAAACTCTTGAGGAACAGAAGCAAGCCCCAGAAGGTGCCAGCAGTTGTGAGGGGAATAACTAAACCTATCCAAATTTAAGTATTGAATTTAAGAACTAGGCACAGGAGGATTCTTCTTTTGTCACTGGATAGAATCAGCATTTTTGGAGGAAATTCAGCTGTTAAACTTTCTACAAAGACTGTATCAGAGCTGAAAAATGACTACGCTTCTAATTCAGGCATCTGAGGGAGTAGGAATTCCCGATTTCTCAATTCTTGATAATCTGTTTTTACAGAAAAACAATCACATAGCTACTATGATTTTTTCTTCTTTTGACAATAATTTGCATGAGCATGGGAAAAGGAGTACAGAAGCATTAATAACTAGACTAGAAATCACTGATTATGCTTCAACTGGGTGCAGCAGCTGAAAAAAAATATCATTTTCTGGAAATTATCTACTGTGAGTGTTGCTATCCCACAGGAGAATATGCCAACTTTGAACTTTTGTTTCACACGCTTTACTACCAGCAGGACTGTGATCAAGGAAAAAAAATCTTAACAGTAATCCCACCCTCAGAAACCCTCTGGAGAACTTGCTGCTGAGAAACCCTGTCCTGGAAGCTGCCAGCAGCTCTAATCAGCTCATATATCAAAGCTGGAGTGCAGCCTGTCTGCTCCCCCGATCCCAGCAAGAGTTAAAATAATTCTCATGGGTCAAGCTACAAATCTAAGAATAAGCAAGAAAATATGCATTACTACACCCTGCAAGATTGTGAATGGATGATGGTGATCAAGACAATGCTTTGATGCTGCATCCAATACATTCCTAGACATATTCCAAATCCTGCATTTCTGTGGATTTAGTGAGCCAGGGGTGAACAGAGGCATGTGGTTTACTTCCATGCTTTATGCCAGGCAGGCACGCTCAAATTTTTTGCCTTTGTTGGCATTCAAACAGGGTGAACTGTCACTTTAACAGAGCAGTTAATTCATCACAGGCTGAAAGGGTAAAGCAGGCTTTTGCAGTCAGGAGACATTTCTTCCTCTTTCCATTACAAGCCTTTAAAAGGTCACACGGTCCCAGCCAAGGAGCCACTATCAGCCCCAGACTTCAGGAGCACATGTGACTGTGGCTCTACAGCTCCTTCCCACTGGTTTTACACAGTTTCTCAGATGTGGGCATGGATTAAACCCCTAATTGCACTTTCATCTTCCTAAGTCCATCCATTTTCAGTCAACTTTCTCAAAACATTAAGTTAACATCAGAAAGAAACAAGAAAAACCAACCAACCAGCAAAGCTGAGATAACAGCTTTCTTTTTTGTGACTTGTGCAGTGTGAATAGCAATTTCAAACCTGGACACCCAAGAGGCCACCCCTTTTCACTGCAGAGTAGGTGATGAACCCCAGTTTGCCCGAAGCCACCAGAGCACTGGGAGGCAGCCACTCCTGGGGCACAGCAAGCACTGCACCCCAGTGTTGGCTTGAGGAGCCTCCCCCATCCTGAAAAACAGGTAAAAATTATAGCATGACCTATGTGAATCCTGCAGTCTTCTTAAGCTCTATAAAAACCCCTCAGATTTTCAGATAAGTGCAGATCTTTTTTAGGAATGCTGTTAATGATACTGGCTCTAATGGGGGATTTTATTATTTTATTTTATTTTTTACCAGCTGTAGAGCAAATGTCTTTATCAAGGAGGCAGCACTATCAGTTCAACTTTGGTACTTTCACATAATAAAAATGACTCTCCTAAACAAGTAGCCAGCCCTACAAGTTTCACTGGGGCTACTTTTAGAAAATATTATTGCTCAACTGAGCTAAAGCAACCCTGGAATATCCTGTGTGAACAAGTGGGACTAGAGGTCAATAACCTTGGATGTATTTTATTCAACAGATCAAATAGCTGTAAATTATCCCTGAGGTGGGCAAGATTAAGTCAGATAAGAGCTAAACTCTCGTGGTCATGCAGAGTTTCAAGACTCTGTTCCAAGTCCAGGCTTTCTGGAAGCCAGTGATTAAATGCTGGGGAAAATAAAGTGAAATGTTTCAGATAATTAGAACCATTTACTCAGTGGGAAAGGGCATAAACTGCATTTTCTTAAGGACAAACAAATGTAGAAGGACCACTACCAGCCTGGTTGAACTCCAAAAGCGCATCTTCCACGTTAAGGTTAGAGGATTCCCATGTGGGGTGGTAGGCAAAAGAACTCTTGTTGAATTTTTCTATTTTTATTTACCACATATAATGAAGTGTGGCAAAAAGGAAAATGTGGCAGGATATGTAGAAATTTTCTTCATAGGCATTTGAGTGGTCAAAGCCTTGGTGGGGGGCTCACAGTAAAAGTGAATTCTGGGGCAACCCTTGCTTTGTACAATGAGAATTTAAACAGCTGGAGGCCTCTGGGAGATCTGGATGTGGTACTCCAGCAGCTTGGGGACCATCTGCAGTCACTTTCATTCCTGTCTTCCTCTTAACCATCTAAATTATTAGCCAGTAAACCATCCAGTGGAAATGGCAAAATGCCGTAAGCCATAGATTCTCAATCAGGAACTCCCGCATCACATCAGTAATTTATAATTGGTTTATAGCAGCACTTTAAAAAAATCTGTTTAGAAAGAGGTTCAGTTTAAATTAAGATATAAAGGAGATGGTCTGTTTAAATAATTTGGAAATTATTTCAAATCTGTATCCAAATACAACTGAACATGAATGCTGAGAAATTTAGTGACTTTACTCCCCATTTCTCTTCTTCTATTTGTGTTCGTAACTACAGACAGCTCAGATTAAATCTACATTTAAACTATGTCTGGATGTGAATATCTTCTCAAGTGGTACAAACCACAGTCCTAGATCCAAACATCCAAGAAAATAAAAAGAAAAAACAAAACAAGAAACAAATATTGGGTGCTGATGCAAATCTTGAGAAGCATGAAGTGTTCTAAACCAGCTCGCTCTAAGCCAGCAAGCGTGAGCTCAAAATTGAAGCTGAACTCTGAGCCACATATGAGCTATGGATTCCTGGGTTATTTGCACAAATCACTCCTTATAAAGAAATGTTTTATCACATTTACTTTGAAAAGGAACACGCAGAACCCAAACCACAGCAGCCCCACAGTGAGGTCCAGACATGACTGACCCTGCAGGACCTGAAACCTCTGAGATCCCAGCCCAGGAGCCTCTGCCAGCACCTCTGTCCCAGGCTGGGGGGACACAGACTCTGCTGCCCTGGCTGAAACACAGCCTGGCCCTGGAGAAGGGACACCACAGGCAGGTTGGGGTCCCAGCTGCACATCCAGGCTGCCCAGGCACTGTCACCCCTGCAGGCAGGCTGGCCAGCTCTGGGCTGCCCTCCCACCTCAGCTAACCCACACTCAGTGCCAAAAGTTATCTGCAATCTATTCCCATCTCCACTGATGTTGTTATCTGCAATCTGTTTCCATCTCCACCATTTTATTGCATGTTGGTGGGCAAAATCTGCTCTGTCCCTGCCTTCCCAAAAGGATGCAGAACGAGTGATGCAATCTCTTGACTTCCATGGAGTTTCTCTCCATAGTTGCCTTATGAAAAGAAATTTACCATTCAGACTCTGCCTTTTTCCCCCCACAGCCAAAGTCCTGCTCTTTTGCCTACCTGAAGAATGGGAACAAACATTATTTTAAATGGTTCAGTAAAGATTTTGGTTTAACGAGCAGCAAAGAAATGGGTAATGGTATAGGCTGCATCAGTATGCTGATAGCAAATAATAGGAATACATTAAATATACCATTTATACACATGTATCACTGAACTGTGCAAAAACAAGAGTGGTATCAAATAACCAGATGAACAGCAGAGACATTTATGGGAGAAGAAATCCAAGCAACAACCTCCACATCCAGAGAACAAAGCTGGAGACGTTCTAACAAGCCTGAATTCTGATTCTCAATTCTGACCTAACAAATTTGGACAGCGGGTTTGAGGACAAAAAAAAAAGAAAAAATTGCCACAACAAAAAAAAATCAGTTCTCAAAAAACATTGCATTATTTCAAAACCTATTTTGAAATTATTTTATTGAGAAAAAAAAGAGAAGGTTGAAAATGTTTAAATAATAGTAAAGCTATTTCTTTCAGTAGGTTGTGCTCCAACTTCTGTGCTAATCCTCACTCAACTTTACAACCCCCTGATATGCCCACAGCCAGCTCCTTCCATCTCTTACAAGTTCAGCTCCTTATCACTTGACCAAGATCATTTCTTTGAGGGCTTAGTCTTGCAAATTACTGATATTCTGCCCCCAGTCTCCAAAGCACTTGGACAGACATTAGTCTTCAGGGAAACTGCTGATGGAGTTAGAGTTAAGACTTGTTTTGGATCAGGGCCAGAGCAGGTTTTTCTTCCCAGGATTAAGTCCTAAATCTCCCTGCAGAAATGGTTCAGTTCCATTTTTTTACCCATTGTTTTGTTCTCTGAAATTCTTCATTTGCTTTCATCTTTTGGAGGAAAATCAAGGCCTAAGGCCTGGCTCACCCACATATTGTTGCTCTTTTACATGAACATAACAACTTCAATGGAGTGTCTTAAATCAAATCTGGGAAAATGATTATCTGGGTGAATGGATGTGTTTATGCACTACTGCTTTCAGACAGCTGGTCACCAGGAAAAAACTTTTCCCCACTGTACACTTGCATAAAACTGTAGCAAAGTATGATTTTTCTCCTCTTTGTGATAAGAATGAAATAAGCACAGCGTCTTTGCCAACAAGATAATCACAAGCTCTTCCTGATAACAAACATCAGCCAAGAGGGCCTGAACAAGGAAGAGAGCAAGGGAATTAAAATCCAGTATTCCAATAAGGTTTGGAGGCCTGCGTGTTTAAGGATGGTAATTTATTTTTAGATGTAGCTAGTTTAAAAAACAAATTTTCAGCACTTCTGGTAAAAAATCACTGAGGCAGAAATCTGTGGCAAGCCAGGGAATAAATTCTCATTTTTGTGGGTGAGGTGTTGGAAAATTTTGGTTTCCTTTGTTCTAATTGATTTCAAAACATATCAGAGTGAGCCCTTCACATTGCATGGGAGTGGAAGTCTAAAGCAATTTCACTGTGGGTTTTTTTTTTTTCAGTTTAAAATTATTTGACAGAATTTTCTGAGTAATATCATTGACACCATTTTATTGCATGTTCATGGGCAAAATCTGCTCAGTCCCTGCCTTGCCAAGAGTGATGCAATGAATGAGTGATGCAACCTCTTGATTTCCATGGAGCATCTCTCCATAGCTCTGATGAAAGCTCAGTCCAAACTCCTGCATGTGAGTGGATTTTCAGCTCACAGCAATTTTTGCAGTTAAATAGAGCAGTAGAAAGTAATCACATCTTGTGGCAAAGCTGGTCAAAGCTCATCTCAGACTGGCTGTGTAACAGAAAAACTGCACAACAAGCCAAGAAAGTCCTTTCAAAATCAATCATGATTTAGGGGAAATGAATAATCTGGCAAAAGCTCCATTCCTTATTTATCAGCTGAAATGCATCTTGTCTAATCTAGTAAATAACAATACCAGCTCAAGTTCACTTTAAGTCATATCATTCTAAGCAGATTGCTCCTACTTTCATCTCAATAAAAGTGCTAGAATTTTCAACATTTGGTGTTTTTATTAAAGATACAACTGCTTTGAATGTAGCAAACAATTAATGAATCCTGATTTTCTTCAGTATTAGGAGCTCTTAGTTGCTCTTTTTCAAAGAATTATTATTTGACCATCCCAACCAAAGCCCAGGTGGCTATTGAGCAAGTGTATCTAGGCACATATTTCTGTGAGGAAAGAATGCTTCTGGCTAAAGCTAATATAATTAAGGACTGCTACACATGATCCCTCAAACAAAATCTGCTTTGGTAGAAATCAATGCCAGGATGCATGTTAATTCTTTAATGTCAATATTAATGCAATCTTGTGTGAGCTGTTCCTTCAGGGTACATTTTAACTCAGACATGCAGTGAGGCTGCCTTCAGCAAGAACAGCAAGCTGGGCTGGTCAGGGAATAGGTGTATCTTGAGAGCATCTCATGGCAGATCAGTACAATAATAATAGATCCTGAATATATAATCATTATTACCCTGAATAATTGGATCGGTTCCACTGCCAGCACAAGTCCCTGCTAGAGGCAGGGCCCAGATAAACTACATTTATATTCCTGGGGGGAGATAGGAGGAGATACCCTTGGTGTTGCTGCCAGATGGCTCCCAGATGCTTTTTGGGGGAAAGCAAGGCAGACTTTGACTCCTGGTGCACACTGGGCTCTCACCTTGGCTTGTGCCAAAACACATCTAGACCTAAAGACTATTCCCAGGTTCTGGAGTCTGGGTGTAGCCTAATTTAAGCAGAAAGCAAAGAATGGATTTAAAAAAAAAGTAGAAATCTGAAATTCTATTCATATCTTTTTAAGTACTGTAATTAAAAATCTATTTGCCTTTATGTCCCTTCCTATAGGTGAAGGTTACAGAACATTGTTGTGGCGCCTTCACTGGATTCAACTCCTACAAGGAAAGCTGCTGCCTTTCACAACAGCTGCAGCACCCAAACCCACTTGAATTATCTGTTTATAAGGCATTGCAATATTAGTCTCTTCTGTACGGTTTCAGATCAAATATCCATCTTGTGAGTTTAAGTACATTACATGAAAAAAACAAACAAACAACACAAGAAGAGCACACATAATATGAAATACCAGGTTTAATCTACCCAAAAGCCTCCATAATTCACTTTCAGTGACACATTCCTTAATTATATGATGCAAATGATTATTTTCCCCCTGGAACTCAGCCTTTTCCACCAAGCCTCACCCTGAAGGATAATGTTGCAGATAATCCACCTAAGGAGCACCTTCCTCCCAACAGCTGGCTCCTGAAGCCTTTAGGACTAATTAAGGCTATAAGTAACCAGCAAAACTTGCCTATTGGCAAAGAGCACAGCTCCAGGACTGCATTTCATATTCCTTGCCAAAGTGAGCTCTAGATGAAGCTCTAAGGAGCAGCACAGCTGTAAAATACCTGAATCCAGGTCAAAATTCAGTCTGTCTTTAAACCCAACCTCTCTGTGTGCCCACAGCTCTTCCCTTTCCCAAATCCAGGTCAAAATTCATCACATCTGCCTTCAAGCCTCCCCAGCAAGCTGCTTTGCCCAAGATCTGCAGCTTGTGCAGGGAAAATTCTCCATGCAGCAAGAACTCCCAGGCACACACAAGATAAAATACCATGTGCTCATGCTCAACAAGATGAGGTAAAGAAAAGCCAGAAATCCCATGGGTTATGAAGTCATAGACCTAAAAATACTACAGGCTTTTGACACTTTAGAGAAGCCATTTTCAGCACATTTCTGCAGTCTGTCTGAGCCTGGTTATACAAGGAAAAGAGGTTTGTAACTGATGGACCCACACACTCCTGGCCCTTAGGAACACAGAACTCCTCAGACAGTTCTTCCTTGGTCAAGCTTTAACCTTAAAAAATTTCCTTGAAAAGTTGAGATTTTTCATAGAGGAAAAAATGCAGTTCATTCATTTTTGTAACAGACATTGATTCTACATAGTAAAAGTCAAAGCAAGAAATATTGGAGCGATAAATTTCATCACTGAATAAAACCACCTTCCATCTTTTCCACTTTGCCATGATTTACCAGTAATCCCAATAAATAAATTAACTCAACCTTCAACATGAATAAAATCTATTTTTGCAATAGTATTACAAAAAGTTTAAAAATATTCACTTATATTCAGTCACTGAAAGAGTCTCCCTGCTATTTCTCTTGTTGAAGAATTTCAAAACTGCAACAATCCTTTCTGCAATGTAAAAAAGTATATTCTTCTAATCTTTCAAAAAAAACCCAAAAAAACAACCATTGGACTCTCCACATGTTCAAAGCTTCATTTCTGCCATTCAGGTCTTCAGAACAGCCACAGGAACAATGAATTTGTTATTTTTCAACAAAGGAGAAATGGAAACATTTGAGTAATTACCTGTTCTGAAGGATCAGTGGCCAAAACTGAAAACACATCCTTTTAAAATGGCAGGAATTGTTCTTCCATCTGAAAGAAAAATTAAAATATTGTTACATAAACAAGAAGCTTTAAGCTCAACATGACTCAACAAGTGGGTGAATGTTGGAAAGCAGAACTTTTATGTGATATCTTAATTATGTAGTTCCTACTCCAACCTACTCTTCTTCTGTAACAAATATACCCCTGGTTTTCTACTTCTTAAAGAGGAAAAATTTTTAAAAGCCTTTTATTCTAAGTAACTATGCTGCAATTATTTTAATTATTTTTTATGATTTATTTTTTACTCCATTTATAGGCTCTTATCTTAGTCTGCCATTAGCAATTGGTGGAAAAATTTTCCTACACATAAACAAAGCAGGCCTTATGGCAATAAGTGCTATCTTTAGGAATCTATAAAAAATGTTTTTGTCTATTCCTGCCAGAAAGCATGACCTCTTTTTAATGATACAATTATCATAATTATTGAATATTGCCATTACAGTCAACTCATGCAAGCACGCTGCTTTATAAAAAAGAATTACATAAAGGCATTGAAATACACAAAATTCAAGCTCAGACCACAGAACCCTAGAATAATTCAGGCTGGATGCCACCTCTAGCTCAGCCTCCTGCTAGAAGTGGGCTCAGCCCTGGATGCAGACCTGTCTGCCCACAGCTTCTTCAGCTGGGGGTTAAAAGTTTGCAAAACAGAGTCCAGAGCCTCTCTGGCAGCCCTTTCCAAGGTCTGATTGTCCTCTGGGTGATCTTTTCCCCCTTTATGTCAAGCCAGAAGCCTGCAGCACCCAGTGCTGGCTTCAAGGGTCCAACCCTGCTGAGCTCCAGGGTTGGACAAGTTCCAGTGTGTTCAGGGGTAGGAGGACACACATGATGTGGAATCACTCATAAATTAGGTTGTCATCCTCGCACAGGACCCTGGTTTTAAAGGTGCTGCTTAAATGTAAAAGTTACTGTTTGAGAACAAAAGCATCAAACAGAGAGATGTCTTTAGTAAATATTATTCAAACCAAATCACTCAAACTCTATTGTAAACAAGTGTTTCCAGCACTTTTTTCAGATATTCACAATTAACTGATAAAGCTTTTCAGAATTCAGATATTAAACTGGGCAGACATAAGAGCTGAAGATTCTCCACCTGTTCTTTTTGGAAATGCTCACTCAGGCAGTGTCACTGTCTTATATAACAGAGATAAAACATTTCTTATTATCATTTGGCTACAGAGCTCCAATGCTATTCTACTGTCTCTTTGAAACCCAACACCTTACAAAGAAGCCACTAATGGTCCATTTTTGAGGTTTTTTTTTGGTTTTTGTTTTTTGGTTGGGTGGTTTTCCATTGTTTTATTTTTTTGGTTGGTTGGATTTTTTAGTTTTTGGGGTTTTTTTAGTTTTGTCTTTTTTTGTTCTGTTTCTCCTATGTATTAAATAAAAATATTCCAAGAGTTTTGGTAAGGTCCCTTTCTAGAAGTTTCCTCCCTGTGCCAGAAACTGGCTGGTTATCACATTTCAAAGCCTTATACCATACAGAGCACACAATGAACCTTTCCCAATAAATTCAGAGCTCGTGTGTAACAACAATTTGTGGTTGATGTAGCTATTAATAAATGTTTCTACAAGTCAGAATCCCTACATTCCATCTCCTTACCTGGCACAGGACTGGGAAGACACCTAAGGGAGTTATGAGTCTCAACAGGCAAAGGCATTAATTCCAAATTACATGGAGAGGCTAAACATCTTTGCTCCCTTTATAAGCAGAGATCAGGATTTGCTGCTGTTAAGCCAGAAATCAGGCTCTGCAGGCGTCCTGAGTTACCTGCAGGACCCCTCCCTTTTCTCCACTGACAACAGAGTAGCACTCAGCTGAGTCTCCTTTCCTTAAATGAAAGCCCTCCAACATCATGAAACCACATCCCCAGTTTTTTGGTTGTTTACAGGGTAGTTAAAATGTGTCTTTTCAAGCTGGAATACACAGAAAGCAGGATTTAATGAACAGTCCTGCTGCTAGTGGTAGTTTAGCTCTGCAGATTTTTGATCTCTTAACGCACCCTTCCAATTGGTCATGTGAAAAATGAACAAAATCAGGAAAATACTTCAAAATATAGGATGAGTGTTCAACACTTGGTACAAATGAAAGATAAATTTGCACACCATTAGGGAAATTTCTATGCATAAACAGTCTAATCTTAAGAGCTATGTTTCTTCCATAGACATTAACCTAACAGCATTTTAATAGGTCAAAGCAGCACCTACACCAGGTCTCTCTAATTATCATTCAGAAGAAGCTTGCAAGTAATTAGTAGCTTTAAATTTCTTGGTACCATCTGTAACCAGTAACTTAATCAGAGTTTTAACGCAGTAGAAGGGTTGTAAAGAATAAATTGCTTTCTCTCTTGAAGGCAAACATTTTTACACTGGATTATTTTCAGAGGTTATTTTTAGTTTGGCTGGATAGTTAGCAGAGTTTTGGTGCTTGTAAGATTTCCATAAATCATGGAAGAAGGTGGCTTGATGATGCAGATGGCACAGGGTCACGGAATGCACACGCTGCCTGTCTTAAAAAAAAAGACATAAAACACGTTCCTCTCCCCATGGCATGCCTTGAAAAGCTAAAAGGGTTTTTTATCTTTATTTCACTTGAAAGTCGGCCTAGTAATTCAACTTTCTAAATGCAGCTTGTGCCTTTTAAGAGGTGCCACCCTGAGCCCCATATTAAATAGCTGTGTGCCTCTGGGGATGGTCATTTCAGCGAAAGGGTTGTGGTTGTCAGGGGGATAACAGGGGACCAAGCTGTCTGTCCCATTCAGGCTCAAGAGAAAGTGCAATCAAGCCCTTTATTTAGCTGCAGGTGATGATGGTGATTGCCTCAGATCTTATAATAAAGCCAGACAGACCATAGTTCACAATTAAAGTGGCTGTAAAAGGCCTTGGTTGTAAAAGTGGGAGGAAGACAAAACCAGGAGTGGAGACAAAGTTTGTTGAGTGAAAAACTCTTAGGAGTGACACATAAGAAGCTTTTCAGAATGCTTCTGTTGTGGTCTGGAGAGCAAAAAATTATCCATGGAGCAAAACTGCATACAAGATTGAACCATAATATATGTAATTTTAATGGATTTCTAATCTTCTGTAAAAACAAGGATGAAAGCCACAAACTTTCCTGATAGGTTACATCACAGGGAATAGGAATGCCAAATTTTGAACTCCTGGAGGGGAGTCCCACGTCTCCAGCTACAGGACTGTCACTTCTTGGGAAATTGGGATGGACCTTGAGAATGAAACCTTCAACACTTCAGCTTCAGTTAAACACTTCAGCTGGAAATAGGACTTATTTGATCAATAGTAAATGGTTCCATCTAACCTATGTAACTAAAAAAAAGAAAAAAAACCCACAGAAGTGTGCTAAACTCAATTCATCTCACCAAAATAGGTGACTTTGACTCTAAGCAGAGGTAGGATGCCTGTGACCAGTCTCTAGCTGGGGGAGAAGGCTTGTTGGGTCAGCAGCAAATTGTTAGGTTTCACCAAAACACTGGAGCCTCCAAGATGCCTTCAGAGCCAGAGAAGATGAAGTTGGAGGTAATACATGGGCTGCAGAAAATGAGAACAGCAGCTTGGAGTGGGTGTGCATTAAATGACTTTTTTAAAAGGTAAATGAAATAACCAAGCCAGCCCTGGCTGTTTTGAACAGTCACACCCAGCATGGGGACACCACTTACAAACACTCTCCGCGTGATGATCTTGTACTCAGGCTGGCCTCTCAGTTTTCTGACTGAATCAGGAAAAGAACAACATGAAGCAGCCTGGACACAGACCCACATCCACCCCCCAGGCAGGATGGATGGGATGGGGCCCCCCAGTTTGGCTGCCTGTTGGAAGTCTCTAACACAGAACCAATATTTACAAAATACTCAATCTGAACATCAGCCTCCTAGGAGAGATGTCAGATTCCACATCCATTCATTAAACCACTCACAAGATGAATACTGATCCAATTAACAGTACTTTTAGGCAAGAGTTGGTGCTCTCAAAAGCAACAGAGAACTCAGAAAATGTGCTCAAGAATTCTTCATTAATATCATGACCTCTTAAAGACTTTCTAAACAGACATCAAAAAATTTGGAATGCAAATACCTTTCAAATACCATACTTTTTTACCAAGATTTTTGTGTTAGCAATGGATGAACTTTAATAGTAATACCTGAAACCATTTCTGCTCTATTCACCAGTGTTACATCACCAAAAAATAGCTACCCCTTGTGCATCTCCTTGTTTTGGGTCAAGGTCAGCAGTGAGCTGCTGTTTTGGTGTTTCAGTTTGGAAAATGACAGAAAAGTCCTAACCTTTCATCCTTTTCTACAAGGATATTCTTCAGATAAACTCTGTCCTTTACCAGATGGAAACAGAATACATAAACAGAAATTATCTTGACTGTGGGAAAGGTACTGGTCTTTTTTGTTTAAGATTTCACAGTTTGGAATAAATTTCATCCACACCAGCCAAAATATTATAAAATTCTTATAACTAAGCTATTTCATTTGATATATTCTTTCCCAGTGCCCATTTGCTCTGCACCTGTATGCATTAAAAGGCTGAACTGCAATCTTGTGTGACTGGAAAAAACCTACTATTTCATTCCTGAGACAGAACATTCAAATAACAAATGAAAAAAAAACAATGTACTATTGGACAGCCTGTTCTTTAACCATGCAAGAATATGGCAGCTATATTCATTGTTCTAAATTATAAGTTTCCTGTAGAATTTCTATTTCTAACTAAAGCCAAAACAAAAAATAAATTCAACTAATTTTAAGTATTACTCCTAAGTATTTCAAAATGGAACATTTATTCCTTTAATATTTTTTTCTTACTACATCTCAAAACATTTAATGAATTTTTAAACTACATTTTGTTATGGATGATACCATACTAATTAAGGGTATAGCACAGGCATTAGAGAATAGTGTTTCTTAAGGAGTACACTTCACTGTGTTCCTGCAATCTTACCATCAGTAGATACTGAAATAATGAACAGTTTAAATAAACTAGTCACTGCTTATTTAGTTAATCTCCATAAAAATGCTACACAGTTTTCCATGGGATTTGTGTTTATATGAGGATGGGAACCCTGAGTAAAGAGCTAGAGACTTAATCTTAGGGGTTTTTTCCCTGCAGTTTTAATTATTGTTTTTTATTGAATCCTTCAAGTGCCATCTGTTGAGCAGAGAGTCCATAGAAATATTACTTGTGTTTAAAAGATTCTGAAAATCTGGCATTACTAGTTGCTTTTTAAAGTAGGTCCTTTCAGAGTTGGTTTGTTGGGGTTTTTTTGTTTGTTTGTTTGTTTTAACACAGGATAACATGCTGGGAAATTTGAGCTTGTAACATCAATTTTTTAACATTTTCTTCCCTTTCATTGGAGGGAAGCTCTGACTGCTTCTCTCATTCTGTCCTAAGAAACTTTTATGTTGGTTTATTAATTTACAAATGGTGTCTAAAGGTCTTTGTTGATGCCTGGAACTTCCAGTGCACACACAAAGTCTCAGAAACCAGTTCCCAGAAACTTTGACAGGGAATATGCTAACAGTAATTAGTACCCAAGAGCTGGACTAATCAGCAATAATGATTTCCAGATGAGAATGGATGATCCACCAGCACCATCACCTCATGTCCTACAGACACAGAGCAGCACAGAAATGCTCAGCATCTGTTACCAGCTACAGCTCTTTCCTCATGCTGGAAGAGCTGATTACCTTCACCAGCTGTGCCCTGGACAGAGAGGAGTCTGAGGCTCCTAAATTCCACATAATGAACTCAGGGATACTTCTAAGAAAGTATTTGGATGACATTAACATATCAAGTATTCCAATAGTTGGTTGGGTTTTTTCTTTTAGAAAAGATTGTGGAGAAAAGTGGCAATATAAATCCCAGTGTATCACTCTCTAAAGCAGCACCAAAGAGAAGGAATAAACTTTAAGGCAAAATTGCATAGTCCAAGCACACAGGGAAGGAGAAAATAAATAATTTAGCTCCCAACAGCCCTCAATTGTCAATCAGATTGTTTGCAGGACTCATGGACAGCAGATCATCCAGGCCTTGAGTGAAAAGTGCACTTACTCCTTTTCCTTCAGGGTGTTAGAAGAAGTGTCACCATCCCAGTGACATGAACTGCACAGAGGCCATTCCAGCTTGGGTGCACAAAGGTTGGTTCCCCACCACAACACACTCCAGCCATGGAAGACAACTGGTGGATTTGGATAGATGGAGAAGGACAAAGATTGTAAAACATTCCTCAGCACGATAGGCAGTGGTCATAATATATTTGCAGACAAACAGTTCTCAAGTTGTTGTTAGGCATTGTGGCAAGGAGGAATTCTATAGGCTAGACTCGAAGGAGGATGATGAATTATCTTATTAAAGGATATTATTATGTGAGCCCCTCCCAAGCACAGCAGACAGGACAGGGGAAAGCACATCTCTGGAGAATTTATAAACATCAGAGTGTCTCTTGGGCCAAGGTCACACTCCCACAAAGCAGTGTATTGTCACACCCTGTAAGGACTCTAACCCCACACTCAAGATTTACCTGGCAGTGCATTCCTGAGCTCGTTTAAACCCTGGCCCTGAGAGTGGACTTGCATCTGAAGGGTTTGGGTAGGAAAGAAGTCAGGATCTGATCAGGCATAGATAAAGATTCCTATTTAAAATCCACGTCCACCCATGTCTCCCCTTGATACAAGTACAGAACTGCTCTATAGAACATGAAATGAGCCCAGTGAAGGAAACAGGGAATATGCTTGCCAAGACAAACATATTCCCTTTCTGTGAAAGGGCATCCCCTGTCAAAGCCACTGCTTGGATTCAGAACAGAAGATGGAAAAGTGCCCTCCTGCCTCTCCAGGCCTGCAGTGAGCTGAAAGCAGCTGCTCCTCAGTCTCACCTCCTTGGACAGAGCTGTGTGCCCTCCCTGCCAGGTGTACCCATGCTCCAAACTCCCAGCAATCACTCAGGGTCTTGAAGACATTAACAACAGCAGCAATTTCCCCTTCCCATTCTCTTGATTAAACAGAAGGAAGGAGGTAGAAAAAAGATGAGAGACATAAAACTCCAGATGTTGTCGACACCAATATCTGGTTCCACCAGAGAATTTGAATGCTGAAGCAATGATGGATTACAGTGGAGTCCCTACAGCAATCCAGATTGCAATCATAATACCACTGAGGAAGAATAAGGGCTAGCATTCATTAATGTGAACAGCAAATGAATTTATGACAATTTCCACTGGTACTTTCAAAGAACATGAATACATCTGTAAGAAATTAAGATGACACACCAGTGTAACTCATTCATTAATAAAGTCTGGGATTCCACATTTGTAGCAAAATTTGTTGCTTTTGTTACCAGTGGGTTTTAATTCTAGAAGTGTACTTTATTAAAACCATAACACAAATCTCTCTAGGAGGAGACTTCTAGCCCATTTGCAGACTATTCTGTAGGTGATTGAGTTTTTAGTTTAAATTTACTTTGGTGCAGAAATGGAACTTGTTCAGTAAGTAGATATTTACAGATATTTACAGTAGATATTTACAGATATTTAATTATTTAATTATATATATTTAATTTAATTATTACACACATTGAATTATTACAAGATATGTGGAAGAGAGTTACAGTCACCCTGCTTTCTTTTTGATAATACAGCAATTACATTTCCATTAACAAAAACCTATTAAACAATCTCTCTGTGATCTAAGTGTGGAGGGAGAGATAACAATACTGGAAGAGCAAATGCTAAACAAAGAGCAAACCCAATAACAGCATGCCAAGTGTGGTGGGATCACAGCTATCACAGTTCTGTGGCCATGAGTGTGGACTCTCAGCTTGTCCATTTTTAAGGACAGACTGACAGCACACAACCTGTTCAATGGTGAGAAGAAACAAAGGTTAGCAGAATTTTAGCTCAGGCAATATGAGATGTATCTGCTGGCCATGTGTTACAAAACATGAGCTGATACCTCTCTCTACTTGGCAGTAGCTGCTACTGGGCTGTGCCTCTCAGCTTTGCTCATGCATCACTGTTAAATGTACCTGATAAAAATCTTGCTACTGCAAGAAACCCGAGCTGTGTGTTTCTTTCCCTGCACAAATGTGCCAAGTGCCTGCTGGGACAGAAGGTCTGCATTAGGACAGAGGCATTTGCACATGTGAGATCCACACTGGGCTGTCAGGAGCATCCCATGTTCATCTCCTGTGCCCTGTTTGGGCACCTCACAGAGCCAAAAGGGACAAAACGTTGAAGCCTGGGTTCTGCAGGCAGCCCCACAGAGCACCTTCAAGTGGAACTGATGGGGTGGCTGTACCTCCTCCATTAAGCTTGTCCAAATACTCACAGGATTGTGGTTTATTTATTCCATTAGAAAGAAACACTTCTAAAGAATAAAGCCTGCATTGCATATTTGATTTTTTTCTATATATTAAAAGTGGAGAGGAAAAGAAGTTATAAATGTTTAGCTTACACTCAAGAAAACCCATAACTATAAAATCAGCATTTCATAAACTACCAGGGAAAATATGAGAAAATACAATATTAAATTTAAATTTAAATCAGCAATATTTCACATTGACTACAAGCCAAACTAACAGCAAAGTTTATCCATAATGTAATGACAAAGTTGCAATATTTTTTACTGTGCTAGATTACTGTAACTGAGCATATTTATGTACATTACTGAGAGCCAACACAAAAACATTTGGAAGATATTCTCTGAAAAAAAAGAAAACAATCTGAATCCTTCCCTGTGAACCTTTAGTAACAGCTGCAAACACAGTGTTAACATGCTATTTATTTGGTAGTTTTTCTACTAGTTATCAAGTATCATCTCAGCTCCCAGCAGAAGGAAGGGTGACAAATAGACCAAGTCACTGATTTGCTATTTAATGCAAAAATGACCAGATGTACTCTGTTCTAGACCAATCCTAATGGCAGAACTGGTCTGTTCTCTACAACAGCAGCCAGGACAGCAGCCCTGAGTTCAACAGCCCCTTTCTTACTGCAGGAATTGTCACAGAGGAATTGCCCCAGTTCCTTACTGCAGGAATTGTTCTGCTCTCTCATTCATGCCACCCGTGCCATGATCTGCTCTACAGTTTGTAGGCACTTGGACTCAGTTGCACAGAGGTGCTCAGGAGATGAAATTCCACCCAGTTCCACAGGATTCAGAGACTCCTAAATGACCACCTGAAATCTGTGTCTTGCTTTTCATCTCTCATGGGTCTCAACAAAACCCGTGCCCAAATCTTGTTTTGGAAGTCGTTGAAACCTACAAAATTGCCATCTCTAATGGGATTTCCAGCTTTAAAAGGAAAAAACAAACAAACAAACAAACCCAAAAAACTAAAACCCCACAACTTCAGCTCCTTTTCTGCTCACAGGTCTTCTTCATGTGTTAGCTTCCAGACCTGCAGTCTCACACCATTCCTCTCTCCCACCTTTCAGGAATCAAACGCCATTGGCTTTCACAACAAAAGACACCTTCAGAAAGCACACCAGAAGCATCCAGGATGAAAAAATAAGCCAGTGGAAATGTTTGACATAAAAAAAAGTAGCACCTCCAGACCAGGGAGAAAGAACTCTCTGGGCTTTGGCAGCACCTGGATACATTTTTTAAGCCTGTAAAATTTTGTTTAGTAGTACTTGAAATTGTGAGTGTTTCTAAAATGCTTCTGTCAATTGTAACTGCTGATGGACCTCTGTTAATCAATCCTGAAACAGCATTCTGTTTTGACTTAAGAACATGTGGCTTCATTGGCATTTCAAGCTGTTCACACTCCTATTGCATTATCAGCTCCTCAGCCATCAAAGTTTCTGGTGAAGAAGGGTAGTCCAAAGCTCAGACTGAAGTCCAAAGCTCTGACTACAGTCTAGACAGAAAATAAACCAAAATTCTTGTTGTGGAGCACTACTGGCATCTTCCTAAGTAAAAAGGGGTGCAGTCAGGTTTGGATAGCAGGGATCTAAACTAGAAATAACCCCCACAGCTGCAGAAAAGAAGTGTACCAAGAGGAGTGAATTGTTTCACCCAGTAATTCCCATAAGACTTCTATCTTCTTGTTCTGGGATTACTCTTTCTCCTGATGAAACAAGAATAATATTTTTTAAATACACCAAAATGCTATTTTCAAAAAATAATTAAGCTGTGAAACACTACATGAAACACTACCAAGAGGCAGAAGGGAGAAATCTAAGACACTTGGCTGTGATGGATGGGAAAGAGTGTTCTCCAGATTTTCTGCTGGATGAGGCTGAATTCACACTGACAGCACACAGACCACCAGGGATCAGACCCCAGCACTGCTTCCCTTCTCTCAAATTTTCATAAAATGGAAAGGCAGAGAAGAAACCTCCCCCATCCTTCAGCCACACGATGGACTTCACTCATTGATCTCAATACCAGTGCCAGGGTAACATTTTTTGATCAGCACAGATGGCAAAACCATGGAGAAAATACACTATGCCAGCCACAACAACCAAAAAATATTGCTTTTGATAAAGCAAGGTGGCCCTTGATCCACAGGATGAAAGACCAAATCTTTCAAAATCCATTTTGGGTAGGAAAAAAAACCCCAAAACCTCATCAGCATTATGAAACACAGTGAGTACACAGGAAACAAACAGCAATTGGAGCACTCCTGGACCAGTCTTGGATCTCAACCCTCTGAAACCTTTGCCTGTGTCCATGATTAATGTTTACTGAATTCTTCCCCAATAAGAGACTTCAGCACAAGCTGACTGCACAGCCACCGGGATTTTAATGCCCAATAAATTATCTGGTGTTTTGGAAAAGCCAGTTATCCTATTTAATTTGACAGCCCCATGCAGGGTGAATTCCATAGACACAAAACAAATGTCAGGCCTCGAGACCAACACACATTTCCCCAGATGCAAACTACATATCTGTTGCTCTCTTAGGAGGATGGAAAAAACTAATCACTCTAAATTATGCAAACCAAGCAGTGAGAGCAGGCTTAAAGCCCTTGCTTTTAAGAAGTAAAGCATAAACCACACTACTGCTTTATATCTTCCTTCTAATTTTTTTTGCCTTTCCATGATCTGCAGTGCAACTATTTTAAGATCTGCTCCTGGGTGCCTCCAACAGGCACTTCTTAGGGGGAATTAGGTTCTCATTTCTCCTCAGGACTGCCACCCTGCCCCCTAAACACTTATCTTGCTCCTGTAGAAAGACTTGGACCATGGAAGATCTTTTCCAATCCAACTTTCATTTAGTTTTGCATGAAGGAAGACAGTGAGGTGAGAGCTTTTTCTTTTACTCATCTGGTATCTCATTCAGATCTGAGTTGGAACAGAAACAGAGGAGGAACATCCACTGAACTCTAAGTGCTTTCCAGCTCTGGCTCACATCTGTTACTAATGCATCTTTATATTACTGGGTAGTTTAATAAACAAGGAAGTCAGAGCTGTCGGTCCTATCATTTCAGAACTTGATCCCTGGCTCTGACACAAACCTCTTGCAGAGGCTGATGCATTTACATGATTCGTTCTGCCCATTTGCAAATCGAAATAAGAATTTCTTTTGCCATAAGCCAAGTGTGGAAATCGGGAGGAAAAGCTCAGAGTAGAAAGTTGGTGCTACTGGAAAGCAGCCGGATGGAGCAGCAGCCCTGCTGGCACACTTTGTGTCGGGACGGGAGAGACAGGGCGGCACAGGCCGGTACTGGCGAGCAGCACTGAGAGAGCGAGAGAGGGAGGGACAGAGAGCAGGAGATGCTAAAATAAACTGCGGGGCAGCCTTGGCAAGCGCTTACCCAGAATCCATGCAAGCGAACAGCAGCTGCCCCACATAATTAAAGGCTGCGCACCGCCGGATTACAGGGCTGCATCCCTTCCTCTCGGGCACCGCGCTGGGCACGGGTTACGCTCCGGGACGATACTGCAAGGGGACGGAGGCACCTCGGCCGCCCTCTGTGTCCTTTCCTCCTTTCTCCACATCGCTCCCGCTGTTCTCCGCATCCCTCCCGCTCTGCATCCCTCCCGCTCTGCGTCCCTCCCTCTCCTCTCCGCATCTTTCCGAATCTCTCCCGTTCCTCTCCGCATCCCTCCCGCTCTTCTCCGCATCTTTCCCTCTCGCTCCGCATCCCTCCCGCTCTTCTCCGCATCGCTCCCTCCCGGCTCCGGCTGCTCCGGCGGCCCGTAGGTGGCGCGGCAGGTCCGCGGGCGCTGCGGAGCCGCGGCCGGGCCGAGGGGCGGAGGGGCGGGCGGACCCTCCGCATTGTGCGGCCGCGCCGCTGCCGGCGGGAGCGCCCGGGGCCGAGCCGGGCCGGGCCGGGCCGGGCTGCCAGCAGAGAGGTGAGCGCCGGGCGGGCCGAGCGGGGCACAAGGGAGGATGGGGAGCGGGGCTGCACCGCGGGTGCGGGCACAAGGGAGGATGCGGAGTTGAGGGGCCGCAGCCGCGGAGCCGCCCCGCGCACCTGCCCGGAGCGGTGCGGAGCAAAGCCCGGCCGGAGGGACGGAGCTGCCGGTGAGGAATCGATAGCTGGCTGCAGGGAAATGGGAAGCAGAGCTGCGGAGCGGGGCAGCAGCGCTGGTGCGGGCGGTCGGCAGCTTCCATGGGAGGCAGAGCCGGTGTCCCAGTCCCTGAGTATCCCATTCCGCCACGTCCTGAAACAGTTCGGACTGTCCGTGCTGACTGAGAGTGGTCTGATACTCTCAAGCGCTAGGAATCAGGAGCATTTAAACGTCAGAGATTAATCGGGACCTTCTCGATGTAAGGTGTCTTAACTTTTTCTTTTCACTAGCGTTTTCGGATAGGAAAGAGTCTTCCGCCTTTTTTTTTTTTTTCCAAACAACACGTTAGAAATGCATTTTGCTGTAAGTAAGGAGTGCTGACATGGGAAGCATCCTACGCCACTGTTAGAATTCGTGGCTAAAGCGGGTGCTTCAGCTCAGCAGCAAACCCGTCACTGGTTGCAGTCACACGTAAAGTTCTACCCTGCTTTAAGGGGAGAGCGAGTATTTGAGGTTTTAGTCAGGGCTGAGGACCACCATCATCACAATTGCTATGTTGTCACTGAAGATCTTAAAGCATTCTGCAATGACAGGTATGGTTATAGATTTCATTGTCCAGGTCAGCCAAATCAAGGTCGTGCAGCAAAAGCGTGAGCACTGACAATTCCCCAGCTTAAAGTGCAGTACCAGGAACTCTGGCATCCTTGTGCTGACCCCGTGCTTTGCTGAATGTTTATGTATGAGCTGAGGCAGCTTAAAAAGGAGTGCTAGAGAACTTTCTGGGTATGGATTTGTTTAGGGCAGTGAGCAAGGTACAAGTGCTTAGAAGGTTTTAGGGCAGCTGCTGCTGAGTAATTGAAACCCTTCTGGAGCTGGAGGGCTCAAGGAAAGAGTAGCTATCTGCAGGCACTGCTAGTGAGAGCTCACAGCTATTAAATATAGTCCACAAAAAATTATTCCTTGCATATGATTCAAATACAGTAAATAGATGCAATTTCAGCTGAAAGAGAAAGGAAGAAGTAAATAATCAGGAGCCTTGCAAGGTGCTTGGGGTTGTTAAGTACCTTTTGCAGTCTTACAGTGCCAGTGTGAAGCGAAGCAATAGCCAGAAAGCTGAAGGTAGGTTCTGCACAAAGAGTGCCAAATGTGACAGTGGTGTTACTGCAATGCTTAAAGCAGGAGCATCAATTATCATGATTATTTAAAAAGGAGAAGAAAAAGGAGGGGGTGTGCAGGGGAAGGGGAGAGCCTGGCTCCTTGCAGTTCCATCCTTGTGCTGCTCTTCCCCAGGCTCTGCATTGACGTCACAATGACACGGTGAAGCTGAAGGCAGGAGCTGGGAACAGTTCTTCTGCTTCACTTTTGGTAATTGAGGGAGTTTGCCACCACTGCCTTCCTTCCAGCATGGCCAAGAGTGCAGAAGTGAAGCTGGCGATCTTCGGTCGGGCTGGCGTGGGCAAGTCAGGTACGTTTGACTTCTGGTTTTTAATTCTGCTTGTCTTTGGGTAACTTTTTGCTCCCTCTGTGCAGATAAACTCTTCATAAAAAAAGGACATGTCTGATCTTCTTGTCAGGGAGGTTGGGATCAGGCCAGGAATTCTCCCTTCTTTGGAGCTATTTTCTCCAGGTTCTACCAAAGAGATGTATTTTTATCACTTTTTAAGAAAAAGCTCAGCAACACCAAAACAAACTTCCCAAATCAAACCCACTTCTCATGGAGTGGAAACATTATTCTTCTCCAGTGGAACAGAATTAGTAATATTCAATATGTCTCTTCTGAGCTTGTGCTTGATGGAGGCATGGGATATTATGCTCCCTATCCTCTGTTAACTATTAGATGACTTCTGTCACAGTCGTAATTTTGGCTGATTTCCACAGGAGATTTTAGACTCAGCAACTCAAAGAAGTTTTGTTCTCAATGCTCTCCTGGATTTGCATGTTTACCAGCAATCTAAGGCAGCACCATGTGTAAAGTTTGCATTTGTAGAGATCTTTTGAGAAATAAACATAGTCTGTCGATTTCATGTGGTAGAGACACAAGGGGGAGGCATAAATGTTAAAAACCCATTTGTGCAGACAGCCTTTCCTCTGGTGAGATGAGGAGCAGTGCGAGGCTCGCAATCACTCTCAGGTACTTCAGGGGTGTTGCATTAACTTGACAGCTCCACGACCACTCTAACAAGTCCCTGCACCACAGGGATGAGGAAATGAGGAGACTGAGCCTAATCATTCTCCTGTGGCACTTTGGGAACTGTAAGATACTGTTTCTTTTAGAAAAAAAAAAAATCTGCACAAGAGAAGGCAGGAGATAGGATGTCCTGGTAAGAGCATTAAGGCAGACTCAGCTGCCATCAACCAGCTCCAGTTCCCCAAAGTGACTTTTATGTTACACATGCCAAGGTTCTGTCCTATAAAAGCATTACAGTTTCAGTAACTTGGGAATGGGTTGTTTATAAAAGCACATTTACCCTGAAGGTATTTTAGCAGAACACTATCAGTGAAGTAGTTCTGTCAGCTATCAGGACAAAAGGCATATGTGAGGCAGAAGTTCTTAGAGATTATACTGCTTATTCAAAGGCAATGCAGATTAAATTCCACCTTTTTGAATAGAATGCCCAAGGGAATGCTGATAATATACTGGGATAAGTTTAAACTCTGCCTTCTTCCCTGCTGCCCTTACCCCATCCCCTCTTTTGTATTCATATTTCACTGTCCTACCTAAGTTTTGCAACTTCAGTGGTTCCCCTTTTGGTTTATCTTACATTCAGTTGATGGTTTCTGTGGTTTTCCAATCTTTTGGCTGGATCCAAAATAATGCAAGAGAACATTGAAATATTTGCAGGAAAACAAATGCTAAAGGAATCCACCCTCCCTCATATTCTTAATAGTTTGAGAGCTTATATTTAAAAAATACAAAACTACCTTTGAAGTGCTGTGTTAAAATGCTACACCAGCACAGGATCAACAAAAGTCTTTTTTACTTCTTGTATCCTTTTGGTAGATTTCAATATATACTAGGATAGTGTAAATAGTAAAGATGTTTTTCTGTAGTCTGGAACTGGGTGGGAGACAGAAGAAACAGAAAGCCAATAAAAACATCCTAGTCCTTCAAAGTCTTCCTCCTCTCTCCTTTTTTTCCCTTTGAGATACAAGGAAATATTACATAAAATATGAATGAGGTCCCCCCTCTTTTGACTGTGACCATATTTGCCAACCTGTGTGGAAATGAAGGCACAAATAAGCGGGCAGCACAACAGGGTGAATTTACTGGGGTGGAAGGGCTGCAGAGCACTGTCAGCTACCTGAACAGAGCCTGAACTGTGCCTTCCAGAATCTCCAGCTTGCTTATGAAAACCCCTCTTGTACATTCCCATAAAAGGATCCAGTTTCAACAGCTTGGCCAACGGCAGAGAAATAAGAGTGTGTGTGTGTGTGTGAGGGGGGTGGTGTCTGAAAATACCTATTTGCCCGTAGCCAACAGCAACAACAGTGGGAGCTGTGCAAGTGCTGTTTGTTACACCTTTGCTAGGAACAGAGCTGGGCACAAAGCAGGCTCCAGACAGCTGGGTCTGGTGGGCAGTACCCTGCTAGAATAGTGTCAATAGTGTGTTTTCTGGTGTCACCACACCGTGCCTTGTCCCTGTGATCAGCTGTGGGGACAGGACCCTGTGGTCAGGGCTTGCTGGAGCAGACTTGGCCAGACAGCAGGAAGATAAGCCAGACTCCAGAAGCAAGAGCACAAGGCAGAGTGCTGGAGCACACATGCAACGAAAAGGAGACTCTGGGTGATAAATAGGGCCACTGCAATTGCCAGAAAGTCATGCCAAAATACGGTCACTGGCTTGCTTTCCTGGCTCATCCTCATTGCTGAGGAAGAGCCAGGCATTGGTTCTTAATCTGTAAGTGGCTGAAGCACCTGACAGGGTCTGTGGAGTTCCAGACACGCTCTGCAACGTCCTGGAGAGGCTCCTCTCCCACTGCCTGACCAGAGCTTGGGTCAGGGAGTCACAGCAGCTGTGGAGAAAGAAGTGCTGTGCTCCAGGACAGTGTGTGGAGAGCCGGAGCTGTCCCTCAGGCACTACAGAAGTTGTTTGACCTGTTACTATTACTGAGAGCTGAGGAAGGTCCCAGTCTCACCATTAATGCCAGGCATCTGTTTTAAGGGTGAAAGACTCCCTGTTGTACAAAGCAGTCCCTCCCAAGATTCTCCCAAAAGTGAGGTGGGAAACCAGAACACTGCTCACAAATCTGAATAGTGATAGCATCTCTATCACCTCTGTCAAGAGATATCTCAAAATATATACTGAATAGAGATAGGATCTCTATCAAAAGAGGTATCTCAACATGTGCTCACTGAATAGTGATAGCATCTATATCATCTATATCTATATCTCAAATTTTGAGATATCTCAAAAGAGATTTAACAAAAGAGTAAAATCCAGGGAAAACAAAATGTTTCTTTCTTTCCACTTTCTTGCTGCTTATCAAGTTTCCATGGTTCCAAGGTTTAAAAAAAACAAACAGGGGGCAATAGCACTGTTCTCCTTCCTTGCCTTGTCTCCTCCTGCCTGCTGGAGAAGACCAGCAGGATGACTTATCAACTCACCTGTCCCGTTTTGCTTTTTTACTTAATGCAGACCTAAACCTTTCAGATAGAAAAAGAAGAGCAAAACCAGCTCAGAAGGAGGCACACAGGAGTCCCCCCAGACCAGAGTTACACTGAGTAATGGCCAAACTCACCAGGTACAAGCATCCCAACCTGCTCTCATACACTGCACTAGATACTCCTCCATTCACCCTGTTCTTACTGTATAAAAGCTGCATAAACATTGTTTTAAAACAGCTGAAAAAAGCCAGATGAGGAGCTCTGCCTGAGCCAAGGAGCAGTTTGCAGCTGCTTCACTGGGGAAGAGGAGGAAGTGCTCTGTGGGTGGGAAGGGACATTGCTAAGACCTGCTGTAGATAACAAGGCTGCACCTCCTAATTTGGGCTGGAGTCAAGCAGCACTGAGGAGGGGAGAGAGCTTTTAGAGTCTTTTTCTTTACAGCCAAGAGGAGCTTGGATGGAGCAGAGAATTAAAGTTGAAGTGAATCACTTAAACACTGCTGTTTAAATTGTTCTTTCACTGAATCCTACAGCTTCATTCCTATGGTAACAAAACTGAGGATTTCCTCAATAGCTCCTTTTAAAACTACAGTGGTAGCAATTAATAAAGACTTAAAGGCCTTGCTCTTTCATGTCATCACAAGACACAGTATTTGCCCAGAAATCTAAAGAGGAGTGAAAATGTATGAAGCAGGAGGAGAAAAACAGGGCATGTACTGGATAACACTGCATGGCTGATGCTCTTCCAAATCATAGCTCAGTGAACTATGAATGCTCAAAATACCTCTGCTTAGGAGCCTTTCTGGTTTTGGCCAAAAAAGAGACAATGTCCAGCTGCAGCATGTGCTATCCAAGATGCCTTTTTGCTGTGTGTGTACCAGGCTGAATACTCCAAGTTTCTGGGTTAGCAGGGCTGGCTTGCCCTGGCAGATGCAGTTCTCATCTGTCTGGACGGGCTGTGCAGCTGCAGCTGAGGAATGGGACATGGAAATGTGTGTGGCTTCAGCAATGGGGGAGATACTGAATATTTGCCCCAATAAATGATACTGAGGATTTCCCCCAATAAATGTATCAACCCCTAAGCAAATCATTGCCTGTGCAATCAGGTACAGAGGGGCACAGGGCTGTTCTCACCTTTTGATCCAGCAACAGCTTGGATGCTTCCATTTGGCAAAAATGACCAGAAAAGTGGTTTCAGTGAGTGTCACCTCACAAAGAGCCTGTGCCACCACAGAAATAAAGATCTCATCAACCCAAATCATTTTAGAGTTACAGTTGACAAAGTCTTGAGCAGATATATAGTTGTATCTGTTGGCTTATGGTATTTTCCCATGTCTAAGCCAGGATGGGGGAACATTGCTGGGAGAAAAATACCTGGTTTTGAAAATTCCTACAGAAAAATTCAAGTAGCAGCCAAACCAGAGAGTCCTTCAACAAATCTGTGTTTTGTTTTCATTATCTGGGGATATGTCTGAAACACACTACCAGGGATCACTTCCCAATTGCAAGGTCTGGGCATGTGGGAAATAGAACTGCATTCATTGTCACCCCACCCCCCATTCAAAAAACCCTCTGGGTTACTGGGAAAGAAGCCCAAAGTGATTTTTCTACTTCACAAATCCCTGCTCATATATTTTCCCCCAGCAGTTGCATTTCAGGGACTTTTGCAGAGGAAACACGAGTTATTAAGGAGTGATTAGTTATCAAGCTCACAGCTCTGCTAGTAAGGCAGGGAAAGCTGCCACAAGATCTTCAAAGTCCTTGCTGTACCAACTGATGTATGGATTACTGTAATAAGGTGCCTCTGAAATCCAGAAAGGTGAGTGGAAAGAGGCTGGATTTTCTGTTGTGGGCTTTGTTTGGTTTGTTTTTTTTCCTTACACTAGTGTAGTAGGTCAGTCCCCTTTGTTCTTAGGAATGGCAATGACAACCAGATGCTTAAGTGATTATTCAGTGATCATGTTTAACACCCACTATATTAATTTTGCTATTTTGCAAAATTTAAAAAAAAAAATCACTATTTTGTACTATTTTGCTGGTAAAGTACTCATAAAACACTTCAAATTTCTACATTGTCTGGTTTTACACTTTTCAACCAGCTCCAGCTCCTCTGAAGGGACTGTGCACGTATGTGTATAAATCATAACGGTAATTAGGCCACTAACTTTAGGATTATTTCTTCCCCAACAAGAATACAAATGTGTCCCCTTGGATCAAGTAATACTGCAAGCAAACAGCTGCATTGGAATAATCCCAAGCTCCTGTTCAGGGGATGATGTTGATGCCCATTCAGAGGGTGAGCCCCAGGTTCATGCATTGGTGAAAAAAGTTGCATTGTGGCTTTAGCACACAGATACAATCTCTTTAGCCAACAGCCTTTCTCAAAACTGCATTTGTTGATGTTGTCATGCTAGAACTAAAGAGAAGAACACCAGGAACCTGGGCTAGACATGCAAACATTTGCTCTGCTTGTGTCTGTTACCTCCTCCCTTTCCTCTGCTTGTTTGCCTATCCATGGTTCACTATAGCCTTGCTGTAGTGGAAACCATTCATGCTCTGCTCAACATTTGATCCTCCTTCTGGCTAACCATGAAATCAGAAAATGCAGCATTTCTCTAACCAAGTGCCAACGTTGTTCATTGAGGCATAGCTGCCTCCCCCGTTCCATCTCATTTAACCACATCTGACACCAGCTCTACCTGTATCCCCTCTGAGCAGCTGGTGGCAGCTGTTGGAGCCAAGACTAGGCCTGCTGTTCTTTTTTTTGTTGTTTAGGTTGGGCTAAATATAGCCTGCTGTTTGATTACTGAGGAAGGAATGCAAGGATTCAAGATTTATGCGTGCAGCACAAATTTTTCCCTAGTCCTGTGCCTGGCCACCCCCTGCAGCTCTTGCCTTGATAAGATAGCTGCCCTGCCCCCTTGTCTCCTGCAGTTTTGCCAAAGGCAACTGCAAAGCTTCCTGCTGGAGTCCCAGGAATGGTTTGTCTGGTTTTGGTAAAGGTTTGCACTGTTTGGGTCAGTCTGCTGCTCCCCAGCATGGCACAGAATGCAGATCTTTTTAGAAACAGCAAGATTTTTCATCTTTCACAAACTTGTTGCTACCTCCCTGATATCTGAAGTCTTTTTTTCCTTGCATATACTTTTCTTGCCTTGTCTCTTCTCAGCTGTCACCCTCCCCCTTCCAATTCCCTAGAACTGTGCATATTCCCTAAAGACTGCATATGGTGAAATGGCTTTGTTCTTTACAGAAAGACTTTGTATTTACAGGTCCTTTCTCATCCTCCTCACTCTGGGCTTCCTCCCATCTCTGTTTCTCATCCCCAGCTCCTTCTTTGCCCACACTGTCAGTGCACTGTGCATCATCAAATATTCAAGGCATGAGACCAGGTGAGCTAATCCTGGCAGCAGTGGTGTGATGCAGCAAGGAACAGTCACTCTGAAGTGGTTCCCACTGGAACTGGTCCTGGAAACCACTCCTTGGTGTGGATTTGGAGGATGTTGGCTGCTCCAGGCAGTCATTGCCTGAAGCCAGCTTTGCACAGGTTAAAAAGCAAAGCAGTCTATATATGTACATAGCTACCCCTTGGTCAGAACTAGGTACATTTACCTTTTTTGGCTTTGTGGCAGAGCAGGAAAAACAAATTATGTCTGTATTTCTCAAAGAAACTCTCTTTTTGCATTTACTTTTGTGCCACCCTTGAGCCTTTTACATTTACAGCACCCAAAAATAAATATGTTAGATGTATGAAAAACTAACAGTGCCCTAAAGCAGGAGGATCAATGAAATGCTTTAGGCTCTAGCTGAGCCCTGGCTACAGGGCTGTGATTATCTGCTGGTGACTGGAGGTGTTTGTACCCTCTCACCACACCCCTGGCAGGGCTCTGGTGAGCAGGAGAGAGAAAGAATTGCTCTGAGGTGGCAAGGGAACTGTGGCACCCTCATCCATTTGCTGCTTTCATTCCAATCTGTGTTTGCTCAGTATTTCTGGCAGCCTTTTGTACACCCCCTGCTGCAGAGGCAATCCCAGCTTTGGGCAGGGACACGCCTCAGCTTCCCTTCCCTCTCCCCAGGCAGTTTGAGGGGTGCTGCTGGAGCTCCCCACTGGAACCCAGAGTTTTGGAACTCCCACCTCAGCAGATCTCATCCTGGCCTGCTGGTTTTGAGCCCATATTTCTTTCCCTTCACCTCAGATCAAACCAGCCCCTCCTGTTTTCATTGACTCCTACCTTTTCCTGGAGACAGGCAAACAGCTGAGGGAGGTGCCTCTGTTTCTATAGCCTTTTCATAATTCTGAATGGGAAAAGTTATTTTTTTATGGCTGTTTCCCACCAGGTAGAGCATTCACACTGCTGGAGTCAGTCTGCAGCTGTTTCAGCTCCTGATGGATTTGCCATGTAGGTGTTGGGAAGTGCCATATGTTATGGCAGTGATGCTGTAGATAACTCACATTCTCTGCATCCAGCATGAAAAGATGAATGGCAAGAGAAGCATGAAGCCCTGGGGAAGGAAGTAGTAGATATATTTAACATATGTGCAGCTTTAAAATGTCATAGAAATTGGCTGGGGCCTCCAGCTGCCTTTCCAGAAATGTTAGACAGTAGTCTGCTTGCAGGAAAATGAGGGAATATGTTGAAAACATCCAGCCTGGGTTTGAAAGCACACAGAGCTGCTGACATTGCCAGGTTGTTCTGCTGCCTCTGGGGTCAGCAGCAGAGGAGCTGCAGAAAAGCCAGAGCAGAGGCCTGGGGCAGTGGCAGTGCTGTGTTACCACAGGGGAACTGTTTGGATAAGTGGCTTGAGAAGCTTTCAGGGTGGAAGGATGCAAGTGGGCAGGATCTATTCTCCCAGGGAGGGGATTTCTTCAGTGCTTGAGCAGCCCTATGGCTTTCCCAAGGGCTGTGGGAACAGTGGCCACCAGCACAGCCTCCTTCCTGCAAGGCAGGCCACTGGGACTGGCCTTAAGTGACTGAGGTGAAGGAAAGGGGAGCCTGATAGACCCAAGTCACCCAGGGAATTGTGACTTGGGCATTGCCAGAGCTCCTTTCCATGATTTCTCCTCAGGGCCAGGGCTGCTGAGATCCAGCTTGAGGGATGGCTCCCAGGCTGGCAACATCTGAGAGACAACTCTGTCAGCCCTCTGGGATCCTGGCCCTTTATGGCTCTGCCACTGACACTTATTACTGACAGCAAAATAAAGCACAGAAGCAACACTTATTTTCATTAAAAACATATTTGGCAATCCTGTGTTCCACTGCTTTTCCAATAGGGCTTAATTTCATTTTGACCCACAGGACCACAAGCACAAAAGAAGCTTGTCTTTACTTCCTTTCCCCCCTTCATGTGGCTTTATTTTCCATCCAAGACTCAGTCTGACTATAATATAGTCTATCAGAGATTTGCACAACCTTACTCTAGAGAGCTGCTTTTGTCAGCAGCTCATCCCTGTGCCTGCCCTGGGAAACAAAAATCCCACTCCCCAGAGCAGTGGAAGCCAGTTAGAGCCATGATCTCTGCCTGACCTACCCAGCAACTGACCCAGAGGAGCTTCACAAGTGAGAACTTCAAAAGTGTCATTCAAAGCAGGAAAGTGTAAGAAGATCAGAGTCAGCTATTTCTTTTTTCACTGCAGAATAAATTGGAAATTATTGAAGAGTCACCACAGAAGAATGCAGTACTAGACCCATGGGTAGCAGAGAAAACACACAAACAAAAAATCCCCACCAAACCCCACACTCTCCAAATGTTGGACATGGGAGGATGAGTGCCAAAACAAACACCTTGTTAGCCAACCTCAGTGGCAGAATCTGTGATGCACTGCTGCTTAACCCAACTGGATTCCTTTGGTTATGTGCACTGGAGTTGGTTCTCCTCCAGGCTGATTTCCAGCTTGAAATTTAATAGTGATCCACAATATGTCTTGGCAAAAGTTGCAAAAAATTTATCTCCAATTAAAGAAAAATTGACCTTTATCTACATTGAGTCTGATAGGTCTCAAGATATTACATTAAGATGTGTCCTGGACAATCAAACATCCATATACTAATCTTCAGTCTCCTATGGTTATGTCAGACAATAACATCTCGTGCAGGAATACTCAGTTTTTAGTATTCAGTGTAATTAAACCAGTCTAGTTCTCACCACCCACCACTGTGTATCCTCAGCATCACTTTGGTAATTTCTTGGCAAATTCTGTTTGCAGTTTCTGACCCAGCATGTGAAATAACCAAGCCTCTCTCATGAAAACAAACTACCTCTATTTTAAACATACTCAGTATGACTGGTTTCTTCATTAATTGCTATTTGGGATCTTGTGTGAAAGAGGCCCCTGAGATTTAGCTCAGTACCACTGTGCTGGAAATTCACATAGTGTTCAGTGCAGACTGGGAGGAGTTTGGGAGCCTGTACTATAAGAAATACTTCCATAGTTTGGACAGGTCTTATGTATCATTCTGCAGACTTCAAGGACTCCACAGAAAAGACCACACTTTACTTACACTCTTTCCTGCTTGATAAGGCAGATATATTGGATTCTCAACTAAGAAAGGAGTTTTGCCAATTCTGTTTTCCTAATCTCCCTCTTCAGAATAAAGCCCCAAAACCTATAGGAATTTCTTTATTTTGTTTTCATGAAGAAGTCTCATTAAAGTTGCCTTTTCCCTAAGCAGCTATGATGTATATTTATCTGTAAAATCACATGCAGCTCCTGATGTTCATGGTACAACCAGTATCAGCACTGGAGCAGGGTAGTTTGGTATCCTGGTAAAGATGAGGCAAGAGACAGACCATGGAAAATGCAAAGAACCTTTGAGCAGTTTCTTAAGTTCTGACATTTTACAGGTATGAAAAGTCTAATGATCTGCCTGCAGGTCTTCACACCCAGCTGGACAAATTTTCAGTGTCATTAAGACTAACTCCATGCTCAGTATCATATATCTCACCTCACATTAGGTCTGTACCTAAAAGACTTTTTATTCAACTAAAATTATTTTGCATGGCTCATTTCGTAGCATTGCTTCAATTGCTAAACATTTACTAAATGGTGCCCTTCTAGTAAGCTGTGAAAATATTAATATCATCCAGTCTGAGGAACTCTGTTTGCACACCAGAGCCCTGGAAATATTATTTTCTGTTCCTTGCTGTTGCAGGACTCAGGCCACCTGTCTCTCCAGAAGGTAAATCACAGCAGCTCCCCCAGCCCATGCATTTGAAAGGAAACCCAAATATTGTCACACAGGTGATGCACTTGGCACCACACTTCAATATTAGACAAGCCTGGAGCCTGGACTGTCCATACTGTGGTAGCCTGCAGCCAGTGCAGGGTTTTCTGCCCTTCTGCTCTCAGCAGTGCAGAACCTGTCTAATTCTAGGTGCCTCATGAACACCCAAGGGTTTTATTCCTCATTAAATAATTTCCCCAGTTACAAACATTTTATGTCTTTCATTGCAAGGGGGTCAGAGAAGAGGACTGCAATAACCCTTCCTGGCTTAAAAAAATATGATCTTGTTGACCATGAGTATATTAAATTAAGAATCTTTCCCTGGTGCTTAGTGGATTTTCAATTCCTCTTAAGCTAAAACCCTGCTACAGTAATGATCCCCTCCTCTGGGCCACTTCTCTTTTTTTTTTTTTTTTTAGTAGTGTTTGTATTCTATATACCTGCTTATTCCTACACACTAACCACATGGAGCCCTCTCTTCATTTAATGAGGCAGGTGACCTTCATAACACTGTTATGAAATCTTTTTTAAGATTAATATTAAAGTATCTAAGGAAAAAAATCTAAAACTTTCTGTATTGGTTTTATTTAACGTATAACGTTATGGCACTAGGCTGAAAGCATTCACGAGTCAATGTTTGGACTGCACTGCAGGGATGTTAATGAGAACATCCAAATTTTATGCTTTTGAACTCATTAAAATGAACAGCACAATTTGTGCAGCAGTGGCTTATTTGCAAGAACAGAGATTAACAGGAGCACATAGAAGAGCAGAATACAGATCTCATGGAGATCAGAACAAAAATGCAGAGCTTTCCATGCTAACAGGAATATTTTTACCTCTGAACAAGGTGTAAGATTTGAAAACACACTGGCAAATAAAGAGCTTGCACAGAGGAGATCTGCACATATCAAAGAGGAAATGTAGAAGCAGTCAGATTTAGAAAGACAAACCTTAAGTTAACACTGTTGGAAGATGAAAAAGCAAAGGCACAGAGGGTGAGCTTTAGTTACAACTCTTCAAAACTAGATGGAAATTTCAAGGGATTATTTGCAAACCTAATACAGAACATTAGTTATGGAAAATTAAAGATTAATTCAAGGCTCCACAAAGTGCTAGACTAAATAACCTTGTGCTGTGTCCTGAACAAATGCTGTGGCACTCACAGATAGGAGGAGGTTGATATATGAAAATAAATTAAAAAGAAAAAGCCTGTGTTTATTTCTGAGGGCTTGGGAAAGCCACCAGGAGCAGGATCAGTCGTGCCATGGACCATGCCTACTCTGCCTCCTCCCAGGGGAAAGAGGATGTCTGGGGTGACCCCAAATCAATGCTAGCAGATTGCCAGAAAGCAATATAATGAGCTGAAAGACAAAACACAATTTGAAAGCAAGCACTGTAAGGGCAAAACCACAGGCCCCGGAAAAGTGTGGGTGCTGTTCCCTCAGTCATAGGTGCTGCATCATTTTTCATTCAAAATCTTGATTTCTATTTTTTTTTTGGCTTTTTAGTGCCAGGCTGGAATACCATGTTCAAGCCAGGACAGTGATCAGCTTGGGAAGCAATGAGTATATATTATATATATATATGTACATTATATATATAATGTATTACATATATATTATATATATAACGTATTATAGATATATAAGTTAACCCTGAGTATATTATATATATAATATATAATACATATATATATATATACATACACACCATGCAGCAGCAGCCCCAGAAACCATTGTCAAGTGCATCACATTAATTTGAGGTGCTCACCTTACTTCTGGATGTTTGTCTTGGCTAAATGCTTTTAAGACTCTCAAAACAATCAGTGATCCCAATGCCTTCCCAAGGTTCAGCACTTGCAGAGCAGCGGGGAGGCCTTGGTTTATAAATAAAAATCCTAAAAATCTGTTTGGGGCAGCCTAAAATCCAGTTCAGGCTGCCCCAAACGATGAGCACAGGGCACTGGGTGCACTGGCATTCACATCAGCCCAGCAGGACACTGCTGTTTGGCTTTGCTGGAACTTTATAGCCTGTTTTACTGCAGCAAGGCCAGCAGTGGGATGAATCTTTTAAATAAATCTCCTCTGATGGATTTGCTGGCGCCTCACTTAGATTAGGGGTGGAAAGTATCTCCCAGTCAAAGCTCAACACATTTACCACCAACACAGGCCCCATTTACCAGCATTAGTGCATTTTTCACCAGGAAATTTACATTAAAAATGCATTTACTCTGTGGGGATACAGTTATGTGCATGCAGTAACAACACAAAACTGCCATGGGTTTTTTAAAGCCTGAGCCTTATACACAACTTGATAATTGTCTCTTTCCCCCACAAAGCAACAAGTGAATAAATGAGTGCTCTGCAGTTTGTCTGCTGCTGAAACAAGCTGTGGGGGAAATAATTCATTTAAGGGCAACTTCAATTTCATCTTCTCTCAGAAAGTGAGTTTGATGCAATTTTTCTTTATAAAGTAACTTCCTCTGCCCTTCCCTCCAGTTCCCTCCACTTTCTGCTTCAGTGCTGCAATACTGAAGCAAACTGTTTGAATGGCAAATTTTTTCACCTTGTCCAGCATTGCCATGATGAAAAATTTGTTATCCCAGTGAGAATAAGGCCGATTTCAATTTTTCAGAATCCTAAAACCCTGAGAGTTTGGACTAACTGTTAGTCCACATTTGGACTAACTGTGGTTTGTGCACTACTAAGAGAAAAGCAGGAAAAAAAGAAAAATGGTCTGGGGTTGGTAAGTAGTTCTTGATCCTATATTTCATTATATCCCCATTAAACTGTACCTTGTTTGCTTAAGCCCTAAGTCTGTGGAACATAAAACTTTTAAAGCCTATTTATAGGGCAGCATCAGCAGCCTGTGCAAGTGTTAAGTTAATCATTCTGACTGTTGCCTGGTGAAACAAAACACCCCTTCAGCATTTGTCCCTGTGCACAGGAGTTTAGGGTCTGAAATTCCCTGCTCTTTCCTAGGCTCTCTGTGTGTTGGCACAAAGGAGGTTTTTGATGGATTGCCCACTGCCTCCCCTTAGTATCCCTTTATTCCCTGCTCCCTTCAAGTTATCCCTTTGCTGAAGAACAGTGGGAAGGCAATCTTACAGCCCTCTGCCATTACTGGGGACACATCCTTCCACTCTTCTCCTACTCAAACCTTTGCTTTGCTCACAGCAAAAGCTGCATTGATTTATTGTTTCCCCTGTGGCTTGCAGGAGCATGAAATTAGTACTTTTATTAATCTAAGGAACATTAATTTTACATTTCTAGCAAGTGATAAAAGTCTGATCTTTAGCAAATATACAGGAGATGTCTACAGATTTTGAATGTCACATTATTTTTCTCTTTCTTTATGGAAGCTTTCCCTCAATATATTTCCATATTTTTGTGTATGAAAAAGATACAGGTGATTTTGAGAAGAGCTTGAGCCTTTTTGAGCAGTGGGCTTAAAATCTGTTTAGAAAGGAAAAAAGTTAACTACTTTACTAGTTTAATACAGAGTATTTGGTAATTTTCATCCTATGTTATAGGCAGAGAGCACTTCCCTGAATTTTTGAATCTCTTAGGGAATCATAATCTGATTCATACCAATGCTCCCGAACATTCCAAGCTACTCCCAGTGAATTTTAACTGATACAGAGAACAGTTTTAATAAGAATACAAGTGCAAGAATCATATTTATGTGCACAGAGCAGATGAATGACAGTTCTGAAGTCCACATGTGTCTACACCAATAGTTAATTAGCAGCCAGAAAAAATGCATACATTTCAATATTTAACCTTGAAGTCAGGCTGGTGTAAAGATCTGAAGTAACATTACAATGCTCTCCAGTAATTGTTTCTCAAAATGCAGCACAGTGAGCTGTTGTTGACAGCAAGAGACTTTGGTCCTAGTTTTCCATGATCTATTCTTAATTCTGCTGGTATTTATTTTATAAACTTGAAAAATCTTTGATCAATTTGGAGTTATTTACCATCTTATGCTGAGACTCAAGGAGAAGGTTTTATTAAGCTCAGAGAAATGCTTAAATTCATTGTCCTGGGGCAGCTATAGAGGTGCAAAGTGTGGATGACAGAAAACCTCCTGGGAATAGAGTAAAAGGGGAAGGTGGAAAGGAATTCCTGCACTCTTATTTCAGCTATTGAGATTCTTCTGTTTGTGTGTGAGGTTACTGAGCACACCTGCATAATACCTTCAAACTTCTCTGCATAATCACTGTGGCTGAACACACATCTCCATGGGCTTTCAACCAAAACTGAGATTCTCACAGTGTCTGCTGCCATCAGTCAGGGCTGCAGAGAAGGCAGAAAATGTCAAAAAAACATTGCAGTTCAGTCATGAGAAATGACAATACTTTTGTGACTGAAGAAGACTGCACCTGGCTCTCAGCCATCTGGATGATTTTATATGCACTCAGCTCCACAAACCAAAAAGATCCTTGAGTTAACCTATTTCCAAGGTCTCCATCAAAGAAAACCAGCATTTGAAGTCTCAGCACAGGTATTAAAACCAAACAAAATTGGCACAAAACTGACTGTTTTTCTCATCTAGGACTCCTTTCACCACAGTCACAGCACTATGGGGTAGTTCTTCTTAAGGCTAAACAGATGAATTTTCTCTTAAAGTCTGTAATCTAGAAACTTCTGCAGCAGGTTGACACACAAACCAATGCCAGTGAAATGGAGAGCAAAATCTGGGCAGTTGCATTTCATTTTACTGGGATTCTTAAGCTACTGGTTTATTTTTAATTCTGCTTCTGCCTGGTGCAGTCTTTGGCAAGGGCACTTTGTCTGGAGGGCACAGTTCTGTGCTGGCTGGGCCATCCATAAGGTGTTCTTTTCCTTTGCAAGCAAGGGTATTCTGCCCTCATAAAAGATAACACACAAACATGCTTATTCAGAAGTCTAATAGTATTTCAAAATAGAGCTATTCAAAGTGTTGCACATTTGTGGTTTTGGGGTTTTTTTTTCTTTCATTGTGGAGGTTTTTTGGGTTTTATTTCTCATTTTTTAACAACCACCTAGATTCCTAGGTAAAAAACCCCTTATCTGTCTCTAGCCAAGCAGCAGAAAGATTTGTCTCACTGTAAATAAACACTTCAGCTACACCACTGTGCTTTAAAACACCCTTATCAAAACCCCTATAGGACCACAGTGTTCTTCTACCAACCTGAACACTCAGAATTGATAATTTTGAGTCATTTAAAAGGGACATGAAGTCACTGGAGAAGAAGGTGTGCAGCCACTTGTGCCCAAGCCCAGGGTGGTTTACTCTGAGGACATCCTTTGCCATTGTCCCTGTGTGCCAAAGGGGCACACGTGGCCAGGAGATTATCCAGACCAAGAGTCCAGTGATCCACTTCCCAAATTCCATGATGCTTTTCAAGATCAATCCTAGTTTTAATGCAAGAAATCCCACATCTCCCAATGGGGGCTGCAAACTGGGGAATAATCTCAGGGTTCTCCCACTCCTTGTGTGGTCTTGGCAAGTCACAATAGTTCTCTACCTCAGTTTATCCCTGTCCCTGAAGAACACAGCACCTTTTAATTTCCTGCTTCCTCTTTAATTATAGCAGGACCCAGCAAGCCCCAGCAGAGATTAGAGGGTTGGCTAGAAGGCAAACAAAGGATGTGCAGGAATCAGCTGATGTTTGTGTAGCAGTGAGTGCCTTGTTTGCAGTGCACCATATGGATGCAAAGTTTTATGTCTGGCATAATCCTACAAGCAGATGCCTGAAGAAGCAACTGCTCATCTGAAGGTTTTCCTGGAGGAAACCCCCATTTCCTTTATGCCACAACCTCCTCCTTCTCTGACTCTGGCATTCACTTTCTCTGAACAGGATTCCCTCACCCAAGGTTTTTCTCCTGGGAAGCTGAGAAGCCTCAGAGAAAAGGAAAACAATTCTTATCTCATTTGCTTCTCCTGTGTTTTGCTCATGTGGAATGTGTTTGGAGATCGTTTAATTGGATTTCTGGTGTGAGTTGTTTTGACTCAATGACCAATCTGTATGTCCATGTCGGGACACTGAAAAGAGTCACGAGTTTTCATTATTATCTTTTTAGCCTTCTAGAAGTATCCTTTCTGTATTCTTTAGTATAGTATTCTTTAATATAATCTAGTATAATAAAGCAATAAATTAGCCTTCTGACAACATGGAATCAGATGCATCATTCTTCCCTGCCACGGGGCTCACTGTGAATTCACAACACCTGACATATGGAAGTTAAATGTAGTTATGACCCAGGGGAAGTGTTTCTCCTTAAATTTAAAGAGCTTTCCCTGAATGTTCTTTCTGTGAGGAGTTTTCTTTGTCACATTTTTTAGAAACCACTTGCAGAGTTTCCACTCTTCTATAGATGTAGCAGAAAGCCATTTGCTTGTACAAATATTATGATATTTGGGACAGGTTTGCTGATCATCAGGCTCCAAATAAAATCTTTAATAGCCCAGGAGAACATTTTTGTTCTCCCACTTTTCTATCTGCAAGAAACACTGTGGAAGATGCAAGGCAGCCCTCATGAGAGATAAACTTCTTTTTTTATTTGGGAAAGACTACCCAAACAGGAGCTAGGGCAAAGCAAATGATGTAGGTGCCTACCTGAATTAGTTTGAGGTACCTATGTCTACCTGTGATGTAGTTGTCATTAAGGAGTAGATATCTTTGAAAATCAAAAGCTTGAATACAAATTTTGTATCTGTCAGAGATTTCTTGTACAACTTTAGGTCAGTCACTTCAACTCTAGAGTAATTTCTAGACTAGAAGTTTATTTCAAAAAAGCCTGGGGGGAATAAATCCTTTTAGGCCTTTAAAAAACTGAATACCACATCAGTGGGAAGCTCCACACATGTCAGTTTGTGTTGTAACTGTGTAAAAATTGTTGGGAGTAGATGAGATTTCTTTTGTGGCTACCTCCTTGGCCTCCACATTATTTTTCTCTCAATCTATTTTAATGTCAAAATAAATTTCTTGTAATAGAAAAAGACCATAAAGATCATGTCTGAGAAAAACATTTGGAGGTGTGAATATGTGAAATGCCCATTCCCCAGGGGAGAAAAAGCCATCAATCAGAATATTTTAACCTAAAGAATTTGTATCTACACCTGGACCTTCCCCATCTTGTCCTAACATCTCCAGCAGTATCTTCAAGGTCCAGTGTCTTGTCCATTCACTGGGAATCCTGCAGAACATGTTCTCTGTGTGGAATCTCAAGGATTCAAGGAGCCTTCAGCTCTGGGTGCTCCTGCTTGGATCAACCAGAGTCCACTACTTGGGTGCCTCCACTCTGTCCTACAGAACATATCCCTGTGCTCCTGCATTTCCTCCCATCTCACTGGTGAGGCATTTAAACACCACCCCCAAATCCCCAAACCTTTGGTACCTGACCCAGGAACCTACCAGGACCCTTCTGAAAATGAAAAGGCACATTGTCTTGCAACAGAAGTAGAAGAAAATTCTGCTCTTTATGTGATGAGGGGCAGGCTCATGCTCTTGCTTTAAAAAGACTGGAGGTTATAAAATGTTTCTCAGTGGAATGTAGGAGACTCGGCAAGTTGGTTCAAAGAAAATGTTTTTCCTCTCAGTCCAGTTTAAACCCTCTCCCTATGTTTTTCCCATTGGCACTGAAGCACTCATCTGAAATAGCTCTCCCCTGTAGAAACTTCCATCCCAGGGAACATCCTCATGCAATATCCCAGTGGTACTTATTAGTCCTTAAATGTGTACCTGATGCCCTTTCCCTGTGGAAACCAGGAGGGCTGAGACACTAAACCTGCCAGCAAGCATCATGATGCAGAAAGAATTAAGGATGCAGTAAGAATTAAAGATGCTTCCCCTCAAGAACCAAGACTATAGACAGACACCTAGTCAGAAATCAATCCAAAGCAAGAAATAAAAAGCATCCTACTTTTCCTGAAAGTGTGAAAATTTACTATTAACAGACACCCCTGCTCCCCACAGTTTAGTTAGGACAGCTTAACCAGATGAGAAATTTAAATATGCTGCCCATGCCAAAGGGCCTTCCTGCAGTATTTCTGCCTGCATACAAAGGGACTTTGCAGCTATAGGTGTGTCAGAGATGTGCAGAATTTGGTCTGCTGTGGGCAAAGATGAGAAGGAGAGCCTTAGAAGTACATTGAACCTAATTCATTTTCAGCACACTGCAATGACAGGTAGCTCTGAGGTGAGCACATCCTGCAAAGAACATTCTCAGAGGGAAGGGAAGTTGCTCTGAAATAAGGAGAGAGAGTGTTAATTGGAAGCATAATAATTATCCTAGAATACTCTGCATAGCTGTCCTGATTTCAAGCCTAGTATTTTATAATTTAGTTGAATTCCTTTTCAGGTATTTATCCTTGCCCAAAAACACATCTCCAAGAGCTCAAACTGACTATCTTTCATTTCCCACACGAGGGATTCAGAAATAAACCACAAGCTTGCAATATTGCCTGTGTGGTATCAAATAGCTTTTGGAACTGTTTATTTGAAGTTTCACATCCTGGTTTATTAGCCACCATGATCACATTCCCTGTCTGAAGGTGCTTCAGTGCCTTGCACATCTTCTCCAACAAGATTTGCAGAGTCAAGACAACGAGGCAAAGTTTTTGGTAGCTAGAGCTCAGGACTATAGAATTACACATGAAGTGTCTCATTGGGACAGGCTTTGTGTCTTCAGGGAGTTCACTTGCTGCTAAACCCTAAAGGTTGGCCATATTTTCTAGGTAGCACGTGGTGTTTATGTGCAAGGGTCAGAACACAGCAGCAGCAGCTAACAGAGAGTCACCAGATCCCATAGTGCACACACAGGCATACAAGGAAAGTGGGATTATCAGATCCTGGAAAAACTTGGACTTGTTGTGTATCCCATAGAAACAGCATAACATTTTTCTTGGAGAAGGGCCACTCACAAATGAGTCAAGCCAAAAATCTAGGAAAACAGCAAAGAAATCACTGACTAGTTCAGGCCCAAACACTGAACCTTCACTGCAGAACATTTTCTACCTAGGAAGGTTTCTTGGTGCTTTCCATTGACTACAGCCAGGCACCACCTTTGTTTTCATGGCATCAGGTCAGTTAAATCCCTTTAAAACACAATTTTTCCTAGGATCTGCAGGTTTTTAAGGTCAGACAAGCCAAGGCAAATCTCTGGTAAGGGCTGCATCTCTTCACCTGGGAGTCTTCTTGCCTTCCTTCACTTGCTGAGTTCCTAAACTCAGTTCTCCCATTGGTAGAATTACCACTGACACTGCAATGAAAGTCACACCAAGCCAGGCACAGACTTCACAAAGACATGTAGGACACAACTGGGGTTTTTTTGCCCTGCATATTTCACTTTCTGCTCATCATTTTCTGGTCTTGCTTTCCTCTGCCCAGCTTGGAACCTCCTTTTCATCCACCCTCACCTCTCATTTTCTAAGGCCTCATTTCTCTGCTTGGCATTTCCCTGGGCCCTGTCCAACAGGCAGAACAGATGGCACAGCCTGGTTAGCCCCAGAGAGGAAGACAGAAAAGCGTTGCCCTGCTCTATCAGTGCTGATGCCGGGTGAAGTGTAGGTTAAAAATCTCATTCCCTGCATTGTGGCTCCTAGGAGGAAGCTGATTATTTAAATTTACCTTTCAACACAGCTCACAATTTTTGGACAAGTCCTCTCTCAAAGCATGGAGCCCTATGGGGGAAGCATTCTCACAAAGCACTTGGAGCTTGCAGGTGATCCATTGCATGGGAATGCACCCATGATCTCCAGTATAGGAAATAAAGTGACCTCTTCCATCAGCTGAGCCAAACTAAGTTAAAAAAAAATAATAATCAAGGCAACAAAAGAAAAGCTGCTGAAGGCCCACATGCTCATAAAAACACACCATAGTGAATTAGGAAAATTTAGATCATCCCAAGGGATTTTTGACTGCCATATACAGATCAGCTTCTATTTGCTATAACCCAGGTTGTGTGGTTGAAGTTGAATATGAGTTAGATCACATCAGATATTTCCCATCCTTTGCAGAGCCCAGAGTTGGACCAATGGTCCTTGGGCTCCCTTCTGTGATTGAGTGGTGAGAGTTAATCTTGTCATAAATTGGATTCTCAGCTTGTTCTCCAAAGCATGCAGGAAAGACATTGTGAAACAAATCACAAAAGGCTCTTTGGAGCTTTGGGTATGAATAAAATAGGTTAAGAGCAGAGCTAGATAAATGATAGAAAATGCCTGACTCACATTGTAGGAAGAGCCTTTAAAGTGGGGAAAAAAAAAAAAAACCCCAAAAGATGTGCTCCCATGCTGTTCAGACAGGCATTGACATCAGCCTTGACTGCTGCCATGTAAAAGGAGGGCTGTGGGTGGGGGTCTGACTGCCAGCTTCAACACATGGCCCTCACAGGGTGCTCTGAGCTGCTCCCCCCTCTCCAGACAAGAAGCATGTGCTGAATTTAACACCTCTACCCTCAACATGGGCACAGTTTGCATGTAGGAAGCAGTTAATGTATAGCTCTGTTACAAAGTTGACAATTTCTGCATAAAAGCCATATTTCAAGAGCAGGTTTCTTATTCAATTGAGTTCAAATGGGCTCCTTTGCTTCATTTAGACTAAATGCAGAAAAAGAAATGCTTCTAGCCCAGAACCTGACCATGAATCTCTAAATTTTACAAAAGCCCTTTATGCTCTACAAGTATTTCATGTTCACATACATTTTGAGCTCCAGGACAAGGATATCTTCTAAAAATTATTACAAATGTAAAAGCCAAGCATTCAATCCCTGTAACACCAGTCACTCCTGCTCCACAGGGGAAAAAAAACCCCAAAGCTCTCCAAGAAATGAAAATGATTGTCCTAATAAAACGAAAAACACAGGAGCAGCTAGAGAACCTGAACTCGGTTGTGTTCTTGAGCAGAGACCACTAATTAAAAAGAAAATTAGTGATATTTTATATCTTACCACATCAGGAGGATGAACACAGGACTGTTCACAGAAACAGGCTGGGAGCCTCACTGGCCACAGTTAAGGATTTATCAGAGTCACACTCCCACAAGATAAAATGGGACACTCAAGTAATCCAGAGTTACTATTTGAAAGGGATAGGTGTGAATTAGAGCTTGAGAGTAGATTTTCCAGACAAAGCATCTAATCCCAAGGCTTTTATGACACAGCTGTGTGAAAGGCATTAGCTACGAGCTGCAGTTCCATGGCTAGGGATACACAATGAGCTCTCTGAAACTCACTGTTAACAGCAGTACCCTGATTCCTCAAGTGGGCACCAAGCAGTGGGCACTCACAGCTCTACCCTCTCCCATCTCCTTGACCCAGGATAAAACTCCCCAGTGAGACCAACAGCAGTGGATTTTGGAGTTTCACAAAAGGCCTGTTATTTTCTGCATACCCTGTTTCCAGCTCCACAAGTTAACTGTAAACTAATTTTCTTACTTAAATAAGTCATGGTTCATTTTTGCCTCTGTTTAAATTTTCATGCAGGATGAAATGTTAAAGCTGACAAGCTTGAAATGAAATATCAGAACATTCCTTGACCTTGTCATCACCATTTGCTTTTTGCTCTTCTGAGCAATGAAAATATTTTATTTTAAAAACCAGCATATTCCCATGAAACTTGTTGATTTTCATGAATTGGAATTTTCCAGAAGGAGAAAAAAAATATAGTTAGCTGGAAATTTTTCAAGTAGCTCTCTACACAAGAAATTCAAAGCAGAAAAATTGCCCCAGCCAGTCCAGTTTGAATTCCCCAAGAGCTTCTGATTTGCTCCTTTGACAGTGGCCAAAGACAGAGCCTTCCCTGAATTCCTTGCTGCAAGGCTGTGTAATGTGAAATAGTTCTCACTGCTTTCTTGGGTTGCTTTGCACTCTGATAAATCCACACATGTGTTACATTAATGGAACCAATGTAAGCACTAGGAAGACATGAAAAATCTCTATTTGGTATCCAGAAACAAAACCACAACATTTGCTCCAAGAACATCCACAAACAGTCACTGGTTTCCATACAGGACTCTTACCTTTGTTGTGCAGCTCCTTCCCATCCTTCTGAGGGTGCATCCATGCCAAGCTTAGACTGCCCTAAGCAGCCTAAGGGGCTGCAGTTTAAGGGAAGTGCTGCAATCAGCTGATCTCCATCACCTGGCCCCCAAATAGCCACAGGCTGCTGCCAGTTGTGGGCTCCCTTTTTTTACCTCAGTCAGGATGGAAGGCACTTGAGACAATAGCTCGCATTCGGCCTCAGGTTTTTATTGTTTCTTATCAATGTTACAGTCTCACAGCAGGGAGTTCTGCAGCCTTTCATGAGAAGGCACAAAATGGCCAACTATCTCTTGTTACAAGGTCTTTAAAGGCTAAACTATCCAATTAAGAAATGACACCTAAATTATTTTCACTTTTAACCCAATAACTGATCCCTCAAAGTCCACAATGCAGACTTTTCTGTCCAATTGCACAGTACCACCCAAACTCACAGAGAAGAAGGAGGAAGAAGGTGAAGAAGAGCAACCTGTCTCCACCCTAAAAGCTCCATCTTGCTCTATATATATTGCTATATTGTAAAACCTTAAGCTCTAAGTTTTCCACCGTGTGATATTACACACTCCTATTCAAACTCCACACCCATAATCCCAGTGCTATCAATCAATTCTGGAAGCTTCTGCACAGCCCCAGGTCAAATGCAGTGTTCTCTTGTGGGTCTGTGCCTTTCAGCACAGAAAGTTTAAAATTCTCAGCATTTAGGGTTCCAACATCACCCCCTCTTGTCTGGACCATGAACACTGCATTGGAAACTTTGTCACCCATGTGTCAGACACACATTTGACTGAACCCCATATTTCACTTAATCTATCATCTAAAAAAAATTCTACACCACCACTGATGCCCACATCCATAAAGAAACCCAAAGCCCACAATCCTCTGTGGGCAAAACACAAGGGTTGGAGTCTCTGTGCAGTCCAACAGGTTCCAGCAGACTGCATTTCCCATCAGGGCTTTGCCCTGTGGAGAGGGTGGTGGGGAAGCAGCTGCCCTGGGGCCAGCTGGTGCGAGTGACAGGGCAGGCAGGGGGACAGAGCTCTCAGCAGGGGCTCTGCAAAGCTCCCTGGCTGCTCTCTCTGCTTGGCAGATCACTCTGGAATGGAGCTGACGGACAGAGAAGACACCATGCTATAAACATGCACCACACTTCACAATCCAAGCCCATTAAAATACCTGCAAAACTGAGTGTGGAGCAACTTGAGAGAGACTTTTAGGCAGTGTGAATAATTCTGACATGTGCAGCAGCCTGTTTCCAGCTACTGAAATGGAGAATATTATACCTGAGTGGTCAGCCAGAGCCCAGAGTACATTCCTACATCCTGAGAAAATCAGCAAGCCCTGAAGTTACTGTGGTGCTGAAATACAGTTTTTAAAGCTATGGCTTAATTATTCACTCTTTATGAGGAAAATTTTTTGTCTAAGCATAAATTTTCAAAATTGCAAGCAATGATCTATAAGTAAAAGCTTTATTTTCATGATTTACAGCTACATTTGATACTGGCCTTGCTAATAATGTGATGTTTGTGTCTGAGTAACTTATGAGTTATCCAGCAAAAGCACAATATTTCAGCTCTTAATAGCTGAAGGAGAGTTTATTGGGAGAGTTTATCAATCTGTGCACTTCATCAAAGTAAAGAGGAATCCTTTCTTTATAACACTACAAAAATTATATCAGGACATGGGCACTATCAGCCTATCACACAGAATTCCCAGGGGCTGCAGCTTTGAGAAGAAAAGTTGAAAACTTGAAAACTTGCCAGTATTCGGCTTCAGTTTTTCATAAATCCTCATGGTTTCATTCCTGTTTTCCCTTTGTGCAGATGGGAATGGTGGAACATTTCCAAGATGGAGATGAAGTAGTGTTCCCATCACTATGGCTTTTTTAAAAATTAGATTTGTATCTCAGTGTACAGCCTTGTACAAAGGGTCAACAAATATCCTGTGCAATGTTTTTGTCCTGTATCATTAGACCAGGAATTGTACTGAACCAAGGCCACAATACTGTTCCACAAGCATATTTCATCTTTTGAAATGCTGAGGAAGGAGATCACTTATAAATCTCAGGTTTTTTTCTTCAAAACTAAAGAAATAAAAAGGAACTGTTTTGCAACTATCTTATTATAAAACCATTCTCTTGTGTAAGAGGTCTTGCTGTTAGAATGGTATGTCAAACTTTCACATAGCTTGGTTAGGAAGGAACACAAAAAATCTGTTTTGATTGTATTTCTCTAAGGTTTCAGAACCTCCTAAAATAGTTTGGAAGTCTTGCAGAAATACATTTTATAATGAGATTTTTGTGACTATTTGCTTCTGCTTGAACTGGACTGTAGAGGGAAAAAAACCCCCACAATAATGTTTAAGCAGAGTTTACTAAGACTGAAAGAGGTCTGATTTGAGATGGGAATATTCATCTGTGCTGTCGTGGTATATATTAGTGAGGAAGTATCTTAAATGTGCTTTGTGTTTACTCTTCTAACCTCACATTAACTTCCTGTAGTCCACTATGTTTTCACTGTAATTCTATCTCTGAGAAATTGGGAGCTTCAGTTTTAATTACACAAGAAGCACAAATCTAACCAGCAAGGGAAAAGCAATAAGGGGAGGTACTTCTGGAAAAGTGTGAACTGTCATCAAAAAAAAAAAAAAAGGAATAAGAAAATATGTGAATCCAAACATTGCATTTCACTGTTGTCTTTGTGGTCCTAATTTCCTAAGGAAACTTCATTTTTCCCCCCATCATCCCCATCTTGCTCTATTTAGCCATCTGTCTCTTATTTTAATTATTTGCTGACCAAGCTGCATCCAAATTTGACAAATACATATAATTACCTGAAGCATATTTTGTCCTGACAGTGCATGTAAAGCCCTGGCTGTAGAAATTGGTCATTGTAAGCTCTCCTCTTTAGGCACCTGAGCTTAATCTTGGGAGCCACATCTGGAAAAACATCTGGACTCCCTCAGTGTTGCTCCTCCCAGACTGAGTTCCTTCCATGGTTGTAGCACTTCAGGTTGTGTTAGGTGCTGTCCAAACACAGACCAAGAGCAAAGATTACCATGAGTGGCCTCCCAGGGCAGAATAATGCCTAGAAAACAGCTCTAGAGTAAAATACATCCAAACAAGCAGGTGTTGCTTGACATCTCCACACTGATTCATATTTGTACTGCAAGAAGCCACAAAGGATGAGTCGAGGTGCAGTTCTACATCACTTGTCATATTCCCAAAGTGAAGCAAAGAGAGAGTTAGAGGACTTAATTTGAAGTTATTCTCAGGTGCTGAATTCAGCTGCAGCCCCAGCCCTGAATTTCAATGCCAAGCCTGTGTGGCAGAACTGTAGTTAATTATTCATGGGCGTGAGCTGCAGTGGAAACAGACCTGGAGATGCCAGAGTAAATTTGTGCTTGTGAGTAAAATTCCCTGGGTAAGCAGGTGCAGCCTCAGCAATTTGAGAGAAAGTTCTCCAGTGAAACTGGGCCACTCTTTAGGGTGCAGGTGGCAGGAGGTTGTGGAAGAAATGGATGTGCCTGGTTTGCTTTCCGTAGCACTTCTAATGTGGTGTGCAGCTATGTGCTGTGTATTTACTACAGCTTTTGCTTTGCTACAGCTGCTCTTCTTTCTGGAAATGAATGCTTGCAGGCCATGGTAACAGATGCTATGCAGGCAGTGTGTTCACTGGTTCTCAAAATGCTGTAACAGCCTAGGATGCTGAAGTTCTCTGTACCCTGTGAGATGAAGCCATCGCACAATATCAAGCTCCTGAGAAAACACCAGCGACCTTTCTGCAGGAGAAATGAAATATTCAGCCCCTAAATCCCTGTGGGGCACAGCAGGAGCACAGAGGGATGTGGAGCTCTGCTCTCAGCAGGGTTCTGCACTGGCTCCCAGCATTTCACACTTGTCACTCAGAGGAAGTTGTTTCACGTTCTCCTGAAATGTATCCGGCCTAGGGGGAAAGCATGGATTCCTTTTCATAGCACAAAGTAGCTGTGACTTTTCTGGACAGAAAATGAAGGGCTCCTGTAGCCATCCCAGCTTCTAGAGTTGGGAGGCTGGCAGGATGGAGGTGCCTGAGTGTGCCAGGAATAACAGAGCTCCTCTCTCCTGCAAGGGTGGCCATCTGTCCTGCTCTCCTGGCTCTGCACTGTGATCTTTGGCAGCCTCCTGCTTCCAGCCTTCTCATTTATGGAACAGGGGCTTGCAGTGTTTCCTCCACCTCCCAGGCCTGCCACAAAGCCCTAAGACACAAGATGCTGCAGAGGTCTAAAAATATCATGGCTGCTAAACATTTGGAGAGCATTTGGATCAGAAAGGCCAGTGAGAAGCATCTGGAATCTGTCCCAGATCCAGCAAGGTGCATTCGTTTCCAGTCAGACTTTGTCATCTGGGTGGCAATGAATCAACAAGAGGAGAACTTCTATTCCCCGTGTGCTCTAGCAAGACACTGCATTATTGTTTGTAATACAAGTAGGTGCTGGATAATATTCCAAATAGCCCTGCTTTGTACTTTTGTGCCTCTGGCAATGGTGTTAAGTGCATAAATATTGCAGTTCTGCACTGAAAGGTGGTTCTGCTTAAGAGAAAATTTAGATCATTTGAATTTTGGTAATATTCTGATGAGAGACATGTTTTTAAATCCTCTATAAAAAGAAAAAGACATGGGACTAGGGCTCTGAAGCAGACATCTTGGCTCTCTTCCCCACAGGCAGTGCAATGCCAAGAGCCCTAAGAAATCCAGCCTTTGTGCTGACTGATCCCAAAACTTCCTGGGTTGTGAAGAAAAACTGTCAAAACCAAACCATCTCTTCAAAATGTTTCAACTTTGACAAATAAACAAATGTTAATGGAAAAAAAATAGTAAAAAAATCCCAAACCAAACCCTCCTGGAATTTTTCCTCAGCCATCCTAGTAAACATTGAAGTGCAATGGCTCCAGCTAAGCAAACAGGAAAGCATGCCCTGCTGTCTAACTGTGCAGTGGCAAAGACCAGATTAAAGGTGTGTTGAACCATAGCAACCAAGAGGTCTGGGTGTCTAAATAACACCATGTAATGAAACACATGAAGTGTCTCTTCATGAGCTAGTTATCATAAAGATAACTATCCTCTTCATGAGCTAAACCCTGGTGTGCCATGCAGGTGATCCAGGCTGATGTTGTGGTGCAGCCATCCAGGAGAGCAAATGGAACCTGCTGTTGGCCAAAACAAATAAATAATGACTTCAGGAAAAACACAGATCTGTTCCCTCCTTTTGATTGTCACAAACATCACTGGTATTCCCTGATTGACAAAATTAACCCTCAGGATGATTGTGGCTGTATGAGTGTTGCACAGGTACCACTCATCCATGAGGTGTTATTCCAGCCCTGTTGCTGGGATACCATCACATTTTGGGAGTACTCCTGGTACTGATACTGCCAGGAGGGGCTGTGGGCAAAGCTGGAAATCTCTTCCCCACCCACCCTTGGTGTTCTGTGTGATGGCAATCACTGTTCCCTCTTTCTAGGCTGGGTAATTAATTTCTGTTCCCTCTTTCTAAGCTGGGTAAACATCCCAGCTGGCTGTGGAGAAGGCAGCTCCCCCCAGGCACTGCACACCCTCCATTCTCCCTCCCTGCAGGACTGGGAATACAAACTGTGGCCCCTTGGCCATTCTGCAGCCCATCACTACAGCTCCACTCATGTCTGAAGTCACCTGCAATGATTCACCTTCCCCTGTGGCTAAAACACCCATGTGTGGCACCTCAGCCCATTCCCTGGGCATTTTGCAAGCAAATTGCCACCCAGGTCTGCAGGGATTAACAGCATTGTTTGCTCTCTCTGCCTGATCTATATTTCTCCTCTTCCCATTTTGTTATCTGCTTTGGGATTCACATTTGAAGAGCTGTGACTCACTCTACTCATGCTCCTACAGCTTAAAATTAAAATAGGAAAGCTTCTCCCTCTACACCCTCCACAATCCAATTTTCTAATATGTTGCCTTCTGAAGCCACACAACTCCTTATAAATGTTTCACCAGAAGGGAGCTGACAGAGAATTCCCATCTGTCGCATTAACACAGCCTGGTTGGAAATATTTTTAAAAATTAAGATATTTTATGGAAGGAGGGAGTGGACAAGGACCTGCCTACATGACTGGGAAAAGGAGAGATAATGGAAACTGTAAAGGATCTTGGGCTTGAGAATCCCACCTTGAAACTTGCTTCAGCTGCTTTTACAGAGGATGAGCAACCACCAGCCTCTACCTGCACTATTGGTGATCAGCACATCTGTGACTGTGCCCTTTGCTCCTGACCCTTAAAAAACTAAGACAATTTTGTTAGAAGTAAAAAATGTGGTGACTAACCAGAGCTTAAATGGGAATGCTTGAAAATTAGCTCTGCCTACATTCTTGAAGTGGGGGAGGATTCTGTACCTTAGAAGTAAGTTTTTTGTACAGTCTGTCCTTTGAGCCAAACTCCTGTGCCACCAAAAGCACTGCTTTGGGCATGGCTGTGGTGGGTTCTCAGCCTTTGGTGTGGCTGCTCCCTGTGAAAAAGTTCAGATCTCACTGAGTGAGCACTGAAAATGGTCACTCAGGATGGAGGAGTAGAACAGCTGAGATGTGTGCCTGCTCAGGGTAATTAAACTTTTCTGTTGGCAAGGCTTGGTGGCTCTGCCTCTGCTGGCTGCTACACAAAATTGACTTTAAAGACTGGTTCTTAGCCCTGAGTTCTCCTCAGAGCCCAGTTTGTCTCAGAAGGAGCTACTTAGCACAATCCAGAACAAAGATGGGGCAACCTGATGAGTGGGCAGTGTGAATGAGGTTGTTCTATTTCCCACTCTTGCTCTCTTCCCCTGTGCCATTCAGCAGTGTATGTTTGTGCTTGCCTGTTCAGCCTGGCCTGTGGGCTTCTCTCTTCCTGGAGCCTTTGGTGACCTGCAATCCAAATGGGCTCACAGAGTTGCAGTGGATGAATCTACATCACAGGGCAGTGTATTCAAGCTGTAAGCCAGAGACAGTAAAAGACAGTAATTTGTGCAGGGAAAAAACCAACCAAAACAAACAAAAAAACCAAACCCAAAACAAAAAAGAAAACAACTAAACAAAAAAATAACCTAGAAACCACTTTTTTCCTTTGTAGATTGCTTTAATTCTGAGACGTAAGCACAGATAGTACATCTGTATTTCTCAGTTCCACCGAGTAGGAGGAGTGCAGAGCGTTATCTTGTGGCTTTCCAGGAACTTGCCTCACTCTGCCTCACTGCCTGTGTCTCATGCAGCAGCTCTGTCATCACCAGGATGCTGTTGAGCTCGTGTTTTAGCCCCTGCCCACGTCACAGCCCGTGACACACAGCTCTCCCTGGAGCTGAACACTTTGTCACAAGCCAGCCCCACTGCAGCCCAGCTCCCTGGACAGAAATGGGTGGTTTGACAGCCTGGATGCTGATCTCATTTCCACCTGTTTCACAAATGTTCCATGGCTCTGGGCCCTCGCTCTGAGCTGTCACTTTGTCTCCTGCAAAGCAGTGATAACCTTACAATAGAGCTCCAGGTTTTCAAAAGAGCTCAGCCTCCCACTCTGACAGCCAGACTTCACAAGGAAATCACCTCCCCTTCAGGCACCAAAATGTTCATAGGTGGAGAAGAAGTTTAGCACACTGAGTCCTCAGCTTCTCACACAATCTGGGCAGCAGGCACTGCTGCTAGGGTTGATGGAAACTTTGAAAAATTTGCACCTTCTTTAAGAAACCAAAAGAGAACTCAGTTTTTTGGAAAAATCTGGCTCCAATTTAGGTGTTGAGCACTCAAAAATTTGAGTCTGAGCTCTCTGAAAAATCTGGCATCTAACAAAGGAGTGCTGTGAGGATAAATTAATTAATGTGAGATCCTGGGGTAAGGGTGTTGACAGGCCTGCTAAACTTTGTAAAGAAGTGGGGAAGAGTTGCATGTGTTGAAATTTCAGGGGAAATACCTAGTAAGTGAGAAATTATGACCTACTGTGGATGTGCCACAACACGAGGAAAACCACAGTAAGTTCTCTCATAGCTGAATTCTGCCACTGGCAGAATGAACACTGTTGCCAGTGACAGATATGATACTATTGGCACACAATTTTAGAAGCTTTAAAACATTGAAGTACAGGCTTTTAGTGAAGTAGAGAAACACAGTATATCTTTAATTCTGGCTTCCTAACCAAGCAGTGCAAAGAATGTTTGAAAGCTGTTGTTGCTGTGTTGCTATTAGTTTCAACCAGAAAATTTGTTGTCAGGTGGACTTGAATTTTCCAGATGACAATAATATCCCTGCAGGAAATGAGAAGGAGATGAAGCAATGTCTTTGAAACTGCTGAGAGACTTGTTTTGTAAAGGAATTATGCAAATGTGATAATTGTGTGTTTTCCTTTCTGACTGTATGGAAGGAAAACAAATGCACCTAGGAGATGCCTGATGTTCTGCATGCTCACTGGTGTAACTCCTGCTTTGTGAAAAGTGCTTGTGACTGGCAAGGGATTCAGTGTTCCTCTCAGGGATAGCCAGATAACTCTGGTTTGGAGGAGAAATAGAAAGGGTCTTGTCACCCTGATTTTTTAAGATTTTCTAAGCCTCTGATATTTACATTCTTGTAGCAAGCTTTCTCACACACTTTCTGTAAATAACTTACTGGTTTGCATTCTTTTATGGAGGAAGAGAAATCTGATGGACTGTTGGTTTGTCCAGTTTCATTGGAGTGGTGGCACTGTCACCCTCCAATCCACTGTCACTTTTAGAAAACTATAAATGTTGGAGTCAGAAAATAACCTTCCCCTTTTTCACCTTGAGAGCAGCGGTGTGCGCGCTCGGGTTGTTTCGTGTCCCAGAGCGACAGGGTCTTGCTTCTCCTGGAGTTCTTTCAATTCTGAAACAACTTCTCAAACACAGCTGGAGAGCAGGGCTGCATCTGGCACATCCTCCAGCAGATGAGCAACATTTATCTCACAGCTTCATGTTCCAAGGACCTTCTATCTCAGTTTTGGTGTGAGCTCAGCAGCCACAAAGACTGATAAGTTCTGATGAGTTCAACAGAGCTACGCTATTTCCAATCAGCAGAGAGAGCAGGCAAGTAAATAATCTTTTTGCAGATGCACTAATTATTTGTTCACACATGTATACATGGACAGCACAGCATTCCAAGGACAGTGGAAACAAGCAGGTTTGGCACTTTTGCCCTTTGTTAGCTATCTTGCCTCTCTTCTCAACATTTCTTTCATAAGATTTCTCTTTTGCCCTTGGGATACTTAACTCTCTTGCCTGCTTCTGCCAGTTTAAAAAAAATAAATAATTTTTTTTTTTTTTTTAAAAAGAGGTGGGAAAATTAAATTATTTCTGGAATGTGTCAGCAACAAGTAGAATCTCTTGGGACCACCTTTGACACACAGGAACAATAAGTTTGAGAGAGGAAATTGGTTTCCCCATGGCTGATGGCTTTCCTGGATTGGTTTACCCCACTCCCACAGTGTTGAACTATTGAGTGCTCAATTAGCATTCCCCAAAGTGTCAAATGAATTGAACCAACTCCAGAAATTCTTCACTGCAGTTGATGTATCATTTTTCAGGCTCTTAGAAAAGGACCTCCTGTTTCACTCAATGCAGCAAACAAGTTCTCCCCTTCTCAGCCCTCTGCTGGTTTTCCTTTTTTTAAACATGGTTCAAGGACACCTGCAAAAATAAACAGGAGTGGCAAATTATTGCCTCCAAAATGTGTGCAGTACCTCAGCAAACTGGTTTACAAATAGACAGGCAGATGGTTATAATGGCTATAGTATCTTGAAGTATTTTGGTTTGGTTATGTTTTGCTTTGGGCAGTTGCTATAATACCCTGTGTGATTGTGACAACAGTAATGGATTCCCAAAGTGCAGATGGCCAGCTCCACTTTGAGCTACAGGCCAAAACTCATGCTGTCAAGCCCAAGGACTCAGAAATCATGACCTATATTTCATCTCAAATGAAGGGATTTCTTCACAAACTGATGAAACTCGCCTTGTAACTTAAAAAAAAAGAAAGTATTTATTGTATTTCATATTTATATTTTTCAGTCATTTTCGTCTCCTCTTTATATCCAAGAGTCATAAATTTCTTGCTTAGTAATAAAAACAGGGATCATAGTGTGACTCCAAGTTTCAAAGCAAAAGCTTTCACTGGAATAGAAAAAATAACAGAAGTTAGAAATTAACTTTTCAGTCTCAAGGGGGGTCCAAGGATAACAGGTTCTGGTTTTGCCCAGTGCACATTCCCAGAAAGTTTGAATCACTCACTGAGGTACTCAGTGTAATAGACTCTGCAAATCTTATTTGCATTAACTTTGTTAGGTTTGCTTATTATAGTCAACTTCACCCAGCCTTTGCTGGGGATGTTGGCCAGGCTTGTTTTTGTGGTCAGAAGAAGCAGATAAATAAAAATAAGATATAGCTATGCTGGGTGCTGGACACAACTGAGTGAATCATGCACTAAGATGCTCAGAAGAATGAAAAAGCAGAAGTTGTCTTAACTTTAAACCTCAAATCACAGCTGGATTTTAACCTGAAGTACCAAAGAAATTTGCAACAATTTTTCCATTTATTGTGAAGCAAGTTTTAGTATCTTGGTGCTTTGTAGTGAGATCAAGGATTGTTTTTTGAGAATTGAAGCATTCAGCCTTGAGTGAATAATAAAGAGCCAGTCTCCCCAGTTCAGTCAGGAACTATTTATGGGAAAACTGCTTGCTCAGGAAAGTATCAAAGAGGATCTACTTGGAAAGTGATTCAGGAGAAGAACTGGGCAGAGAAGAGAGACAATGGCTCAGGATGCAAATACCCTTTGTTAATCCCTGAGCTCTGACAGACACAGGGCAGCATAATAATTAATAATTTTCATAATGGGTTGGAAAATATACTTGTGATATTATGCTGGGATGGAAAAGAAGTTAAGAGAGCAGAATAAGGATTCAAAATGATCCTGGTGATTTGGAGATGTGGTGTAAGATGTCAGAGAAAAGCCCCAGGTGCCTCCCCTTTATTTACCCCTGGATGGTGTAAAGGGCTGCTGCAGGAAACCTTGCTCATGTTTGGCCTTCTGGCAGGATTCCTGTTCAACATTTGGAGAGAAATCCAATGTCCCACCTGCCTCACCTCCTCCTGGAGCCCCTGACAGAAGCCAGCATGGTTACCTGGAGCTTCAGCCCTTACAGAATGCAGACCTTATTCCAACTTGGCTCCTTATTGAAAGTTATGTGTGGAAGAAAACACATAACCTAAAAATACACTTGAACAAGCCAAAAGAAAGAGATAATGGGAGTCAAAAATAGACCATTTTCAGGGACACAGTGTGTACAACCCCAGAAACTCTACCTTCATTTTAGTTTTCAGCTTTCTAAGAGAGCAAGAAAGTTCTGGGGGAGTGGGAGAGTGCTTTGACAGGCACACAAAGATTTGTTCCTTGGCAGAAAAAGTGTTGCTGGATTTGCTGCTATATCAAGGGCTTTACTACACTGACCTCAGCTCATACACAGTGTTTCCTAAAGTTGTACCTCTCTTCTGATTTCCCTCCTTTCTTATTTTCATTTGGAAACTATGTAGCCAATAAATAAAACATCAGATAGGCTCCTAAACAGAAATAGGCATCAAATCAAAAAAGAGTGGGTGAACAAAGAGGTGGCAAAAAAAAGGGGAAGAGTGGGCTTAAGGCTGCACAGAAATTTCTTCTATTTAAAATAATGTTCATGGCACTTTCTCAGCCTATGTTGAGTTTAACTGTGCAGCTAGAAGAAAGGTCATGTAAACCAGAGCATCTGAAACAATCAAGCATACAATAGATCATTTGTAGTCTCCCAGCAATGAGAGGAAGTTTCCATAAATAAGTGCCTAACAAGCCTGAATTGCCATTAGGGCACGACAACAACCTAACTAAATATGGAGTGTAAATCCAGAGACTTTAATTGAAGGGATCACCCAAAACATTTATGAATTATGCTGAATTAATGAAAGAATCAATTGCCATCTCTGTTTTCTCATGCTGCACTATCATCCTTGCAGAGTTTAAACAATGTTGAGGGTGCTTGGGCACATGCTGTTTAAGCTGAATTTGCCCTGAGCAGCCTAGGCTACAGCTACCCATAAGGGAAAAAAAACTTGAAATGGGGATTTCAGCCTATTTCTAATGTGTCCATGGAACTTGCCCTGCAGAAGCCACCAAGAAGCAGCCAGACAGTGGAGACTCATGTTTTCCACACACTATGGAGCTGCAGGGATTAAAGCCCTCTGGTGAAAAGCTTTGTGTCCCATTAGTAGCACCTCAGCTTTTGTGTGCTGGTGACAGAAGGACTACCTGGTGTGAGGAATTGCATTCCCACGCAAAAATTTTAAACCTGAAATCTTAATTATATTTTATTTTTCCTCTTGGACTTCTTTATTGTTTCAGGACTTTTGGTGTAATTTATGCCTTGTTATTTGACTTTATTACACAAGATGCCAAGATTTATGTTAATAGAGGAAAATGCATTAAAAATGTCTCTTAATATATTTCCCTTGAAATAGAGGAAGATTACAGCTGCTGCAATAAACTCATAATCTCTGAATGCTAGAATGGAAATGTTTGACATTAACAGGCTGCTTTTAGAAATGAAATATCTGCAGTAAGGACATGGAGAACTTACAAAAACTGACGTCTGGTTGGGACTGCATTTGAACTTTGTGTGCTGTTTGAGATTCAGAGGGAGGAAATGTTAACTTTTTACACATACCTCAATACTTCTTGGTGTCAGCCAGAACCAGGGGCAGCAGAATTCCTCGGGAGAGACTGCTCCCATGTCACTTTGGAGTTGGCAGGAGCCAAGGAGAATGTGAAGTCTGGTGAGAAAATCTGATTCTTCCTATTTTCCAGTCCCAATGACTTCCATGGAAAATGAATGCTAGGGAATGCATACAGAGATTTATATCTCAACTGCAGCACAAAGTTTAAAAATCTGGAATGCTCTGGGACAACTTTGGGAATAGTTGGGTTTGAGTCAGCCCTGTGTTTGTGACATACCCTGGTTAAAAATGTGGCTGGGAGACCTTGGAGGTGGTAAACCACTCTGCCAGCCCTTATTGCACTAAGTTTCATCACTTTTTAGAGGCTGGATGCTCATGTTACTGTGAAGTAGCAAATGACAGTGAGATAGAAAGAGGTGGTCTCTGACCAGGTGCTCTACTCTGCCACAGCACTTTTGTGCCAACTTTGATTTTACTAGCTTATCTCACTGTAAATCTGATGCAGCAGAGCAGAGACTAAATCTAGGTTTAGAAAATATGGGCAAATTTGAAATTAAATAATCAGAGTGGAACTGTAGTTCTTACTGCTGTTAGCAATCCTTTGGGCTTAAATAAGATGAAGGCCATTTTTGTACCCATGAAACTCCTGCTGAACTCTGCTGGCATTGACAGGGCAGTGAGTAATTGCTCAAAATAAATTATCATTGCCTGCTCTGAATTCCTTTTGCTGAGGATCTAGATCCTTTTGATATACATAGGGTTATTTAAATCATCCTTTGAAAAATGAACGTCAGAGGGTGGGTCTGAGCATGACCTCCACTTTTGGACTGGGGAGGCCTTGGCATAAGAGATATTTAATTTACATACTAGGCATTAACTGCACAGTGTATTGCACAATAAAAATGGTACCTTTCCCTTGTCCTGGAATACTCCACCAGGAGGAAATCAACCTCAGAGTGGTTATATAGCCTGAAGGAACACAGTGGTTTTTGTGCAGAAAAATCACAGATACAATCCTGCCTATGTCAAGAGAAACAAACAAAAACAAAACCCAAAACAACCCTGAATCTGGTTTAATAACATCAATCATTTGCTATTTTTTTAACAAAGGAATCATTTTAGCACTGAGCTTATGAATATATTCCATGCCAGAAACACAAATATCAAAACTGAAACACACCACAAACCAGCCCAATTAAAAGAAAAATTTTACATTCTTATCATCTCTTCACATTTCCATCCAGTTAGAACAACAATGGTAGGCCAGCCTTTAGTTGAAACAAGGTCAAAGTGGTTTCAAAGAAATCAAGTAAATTGATGTGCAGATTTCTAAATAACTGAAAGCAGAATTTCATCCATTAGGTATTAAATGAGCACACTTTAAAATAGCAAATATCAGACTACAAGCACATGTATCATCATTCATATTATGATGTACCTCTTTGAGCCTCCCAGCACAGTAAAGAAACAAACAAGTGTGAAAAGGAATTTCACAGTCAGTGAGGAGAACAGCATCTCTTCTACTATTTATTATTGCCTTTGCTGTATAGAACTACAGAATGCTTTCTTGCGTTCATCAGGAATAATTTTTTTATGGTTTTAATGTAAATTCTTTTTTGTATTCACTTTGGGCATTTTGTGTGTCTTATTCTATAAAATCTAGAGTGATTTCTAATCATTATGCATTGTCACCATTATTTTGTTTATGCTATAAAGGGCTCAGAACTGGTCCTTTGCTACATACAAATATGAAAGAAATCAAAGTCCCATCCCTCAAAAAGCTTAGGAAGAAAATCCTAACATCTTTGGGTTCATCCCTTTTATGGAAATTAAATTTAGCCTTTAATATCTTTTAAAGAGAAATCACAACATTTTGGTAAATTATTTATTCAAGCCAGAAAAGGTACTCAGTAAAATCTTAGTTAGGTGTTTTATCTGACTTATTAAGACTTCTGAAAATGTCTTCTTTTTCACTTTAAATGGATAAACTGAAAAACATTTTGCTATTCCAGTAGTGCTGGGAATTATAATTCTTTGGTCCTGAGTTTAAAAACTGCCCAGAGTAAAGCATCTTTTAGCACAATTTATCCAGTACAGCTTGAAGGCAAAAATCCCAATGTTAATCAGGTCTGCAAAATTGCTACATTATTAAGTCACCAAAGGCCTTCATAATAATAGTAAAACTAAACAAATATGCACATAATATGATATTTGGATGAGTTTTGCAATTATAGTCTCTTTTGGGGGGCACTGTGTTTAATTTTGGGGTTTTTTTTTTTAAGAAACAAGGGATCTGAATATTGAAGTGTCTCATTTGGAAGCTCATTAGATGAAGTGGAACAGAACAAAACTAAAAAACCAATGTGATCATACCTGTGAATGCCCTGGTCATGACTGCAGTGAGAGTTGAGAGCTCAGGTGAAGCACAGCTTTGCTGAAAGCCTGTTTCACTGTAATTTTAATTTTATCTCATCATATGAACTTGGTTGTACACAGGAATATTTAATACAAAATATGGCTAATCAAAAGTCAATTTACAGTAAAGATTGCTTTTGATGACAAATTTATCACTACAACTTTGTAATCCATAACAAAAAGGAATTCTCATGTGGGAAGTAAAGACCTTCCTTTTACTAAACATATTCACTGCCATAGCATCAAAGGTATTGGGGCCATTTTTCTCAGGTGGAGCTTCACAGAATCAGATCCAGAGCTAAATTTCATGGTGTCCACTTCTGCAACCAAGGAAACTGATCTCTGATATACAGAAACTTATTCATTATCAAGAATCTGCTGTCCACCCTCCATACAGTACAGAAAAGTACTGGGGTCTTGGAAAAATAATATATGATCATGTACCTAAAGATTGTATAACAGACCCAAAGTCATTAGATTAAGATATAATGGACAACCTGAATGCTAAATACTTAGAGCTCTTTTCTTACCAACTTAGCAAGCATATTAATAACAAAGAAAAGGAATTGGGTGTCTTTTAAAACTAATATTAAAAAAAGGTTGTCCCATTAATTTTATGCACCTAAACATTTACATTATATTTCATGTAAATAAAGCTTTTACATGCAAAAGGTGTGGAGATGTAGGCACAGAGAGTTAGGAGATAACTTGGTTGGTCTTTGAGCCTGATCTCTCATGTCCTTAGTGCCCTAGCAGGTGTTAGCCTTCTATGTGAATAGTGTATTAAAAGAAAAATTGCCTCATCCATAAGTTGTTTGCTATTTTAGGTTAAAAAATATGTAGAATCCTTCAAGAAGACATTGTACTGTAGAAATAAATAGCAGTTTTCTTTGATAGAGTGAAAATAAAAGAGATTAGGAACATGAAAAACATCAGGAAGTGCCAGAGCTGCTTCTTCAGTCAAAAATTATTCCCTGGTTTAAGTTAAAAGGGAAGACAAAGATTGCCTCAACTTTTTCCATTTATGTAATAGCATTTTTAAGTATAATAGGTATATTAAATAAAGCATAAGGCATTTTAGGAGTATTGTCATACCTTGAACACCTGTGTGTTGTCTGATGAGCACTGAATCATGCTGACTTTGCAGATGAATATTCTCTCTTTGTCTCGGCCTTGCTGGCTAGACAGTGATGCTCCTGTGGGTTTTCAGGGGTGCTTTGCCTGGAAAAGGATGGATGAAAGTGTGTGAGGATATGGCCACCCTGAACATGCCAAGGATTCACAAAGGGGAGTTGCCATGGCACATTCATCCTCACGGGTCTGACAAGCAGATAATCTAAATATGCTGTGACTTCCACCCATAACTTTCCTTTCCTTTAAATTTCCTATCCTTGAAATTTCCTTTCCTTTCCTTGAAATTTCCTTTCCTTTCCTTTCAATTCCTTTCCATTCCATTTAATTTTCCTTTCCTTTCTATATTCCTTTCCATTCCATTCCCCATTCCATTTTCCTTTCCTTTCCCTTTCCCCTCCAACTTGTGTCATAAATCCTAAGTAGGAATATTTATTTCCCTGTTGATTAAGGGAGGTTTTTGTGATCTCTGCTGTGTCCCCAGGATGACCACAGCACTACATCCCTCACTAGTGTTCCTCAGCTAGAGGCTGCAGCACAGGATGCTCCCAGTGCACTGCAGCTGTGGCTGGCATGCAGCACCGCATGCAGCAGCCTGCCTGCATATCTGCAGTGCCCAGGAGACAGGCACACAGCTGATTTCTGTGCCCTGAGCAGCAGGAAAAATACCCTGGGCTGAACAGGGTTCCACTGCAGTTCTGCACAGAGCATGAGGATGCACAGTGACCTCTCATCTTCCTCTGAGGCAGGCCAGCAGCTGGCCATGGGGAATGCTAAGGTGCATCTCCAGACACTCCTGGCCCTGCTGCGGGCACATCCATCAGGGCTTGGAATGAGAAAAACTCAGGGAGGGAACGCCAAAGGCAAAGAAAGCCCTGCAGCTCCATGGCAGCAGCCACATCCCAGGACATTCCTCACTCCAGGCTGCTCCTCAAGGCAAAATGTGAGCAAGATCTGTGGGTTCCAACTAAACTGATGAGGGGAGTAAAGATAAAAAGGGAAGCAAAATCTTTGCAGCTGTTTGAATAGGAAATTTCTGTGTTGTTCAGACCTCAAAATCAGATTTTGTTCAGGCATCAGCACATGTTGCTGCACTGGTTTTTACAAGACACCAGATGCTGATCTGATTTGCTTCACAGAAGCCATTAACAATCCAGCAGATTTAGGAGGCTGCTGATAAGAGAAGGAACAGCAGCTCTGTAAAATTGTCTCATTAAACGTCAATAAGGTTGAAGTGGGAGCTTTCATCTACATTTGATCTCTGCCTAAATATGTGGAGTGGTTGAACCTGCCCATTTTCCTGAATAATAAAACTATTACATTAAACCTTTCAGAAAGTACTAGATTAATTCACCATCCTTCACTGAAGAGGCAATTGTAGAGAGTTTTTTTAAACTGCCTTTTTTTTTTTTTAATGTTAAAGCTTTGGAGGCTACTGCTGACATTTACTTAGGTGGTTTTAATTAAGTAATATTTTCAATGCTCCTGAAACTGTTGTCAAAAGATTTTTTTTAATGTATGCTGTATCAGCAGACCTGAGCAATAATTCCACCTGAAGCTGATAAGGTATAAATGTAAGGTTAGAGAGCAGTTATAATCAAGTGTAAATATTTTCCACTTGACGTTTTAGTTTTCCAGTTCTAACAGATCCTTTCTAAGCTGTGCTGGACTCTCCCTTGGGAAGCAGCTCCTTGGATGGAACTGCTCCAGGCTCCCTTTGAATGGAAGCACTGGAGTACTCCACAGCAAGCCTGCTGTCATGCAATGGGAACAGCAGAATTCAGATCAAAAATACTCTTAAAAGGAGATGTTACAAATAAGAGGAGCCTTTTCCAAGGAAAGGATCTCACATTCTCTGCCCCCGTTGTCAGGGCCTGTAGTTTGCTGAAATTTTGGAAGCAGGGATGCTGTTCTGAGTTGTTATTAAAGTTCTGATGGGTTCGGGTATTTGCCACAAGGCTTTTCTAAGTGACATTGTCAGCACAATGGCCAAGGCTAACATCCACTGCTTGCAAAAGCTGAAATGTTTCAGAATATTCAAGTGATTTATGTGCTTTGGGGGTTTCTACCCTAATTCTTTGAGAGCAGAACTTAAAATGTCACACTGCAGAAGAAAGTACAGCAAGTACACATAAGAATAACATCATTTACAATTAAAGGATAACTAAACATTCCTAGGGATGGATATAAACCAGAACAATTGGATCCAAACAGAAGCAGCCTTTCAGACAGACTCAGATCTGGTTACAGTCTTTTTAGCTGAGGCATCTCTCTAAATATCCCTTAAAGGAATGCATAACAGCTTGCACTGTAATATCTGAGTCACCTTTCAGCTAAGGAGGTAGAGGTGCTGGAGACAACACTGAATATTTGGATATTAAGGGCACCTTAGGAGCTGTAGAATAAAGCCAGTTTTGGGATAAGTAAGGGAAAAAGTCAACAAAAAGCTCAAAATTCAAGTGTTTGCTTCTGAAGATACCAAGCTGTTGAATTGTGGACAAATAAAAGGAAGCATTTACCTAGCACAAATGGAAAAAGAGATGAGAATTCACATCATATTTGTATACATAATGTCCAAAAAATCCCTCAGAACTGTTCAGAATATATTCAGCCTGTCAAATAACTTCATCTGCATGCTTTGCTCCCAGATTTGGCCCTTTAGCTGCCTGCACGGGATGGAATAAAACTGAATTCTTGCCCTCCACTCCAAGTGGGATTCAGGGAGTTGTTTCCCCTGGACAGTTCCTGTAGCATGGGACTAACTGCTGTTAAAAATAAATAACTCTTTTTTTGGGGCTGATTGATACCATGGGCTGAGGGGTCCAGAAGATATCAGTCCGAGGGCTCAAGCAAGGAAATTGCAGCAGAATTTTATGGAATCAGTTATTTCTACTGATAAACTGAAAGATGCAGACTTAGTTTCTACACACTAAAAGGCCTGGGCAGACTGGATAAAGCTTATGATTACAGATACCAAAGATGAGCTGACATGCTGGCTTTTGTACAAGGACAGGCAGACCTGTCTAGAGTAGAGATGAGATAATTACATTTAGCCATTTTAATAAGCTATTTCTCATCATGCATAAATATAGCCTGATCAGTAATTAAACTGAATTATACTATCTGAATTATACTAACTGAATTAAACTAAATTATACTATGAATTTGTGCAGTTTTTCTTTAAACAGGCTCATCTCTATTTTGCTGCCTGTTCACTTTGGTATCTCTTTATGTCACTGTGCCAAGGATAATAAAATCACCTTTTTGGGAGACCAAGTGTGAACACACACACTGATCACATACAGCAATAAAGCATTGGTTCAGTGGTTTCAGGTCACTAGGGGTCACTTCAGAAACCTTTTGTCTCCATCAGTGGTGCACATGTTGAAGAGACAAGCTGCACCTTGTGGCTGTGCACAGAACAAAGACCACACAGGGCTCTCAAAAATAAAACTGTTAGTTTGTAATGACAATCCATTTAATCATCAGTGTTTATTAACAAGAATAAAATGCACAGTGATCCCGCATCAGGGGAAGACAAGGATCTTAATTGCAATTTTATCCTAATTTGGCTGAGCATGAAAGGATGAATCAGTGAGATTTTAGGACAGGCTGATATGCTTTATGTGAGTGCTTGTGTAAAAGAAATAGGAAATAATATTGCCAAAGGCAGGAGCTTATCCTGTTGAAACTGGGAAGATTTCAAGAGATCTTAGAGGGTATTATTAATAAGAGATCTTAGAGGGTATTATTAATAGAGGGTGTTTCAGAAAATAATAATTTGGTCTTGGGAAAGATGTCAGAAAATAGAGGACTGTTCATATTTTTAAATATTTTTGCTGTTTCTTTAAATTATTTTTTGGTAGTTAGTAATGGAAAATGAAAATATTTCACTTTCTAATGGAAAAGGAATATGCTCCCATGTTGTAGTGCGTTTTTATATTTTTTAATACTTTGAAGTAGTTTTGTTTTGTATCCCCATATTTTTCCCAAATGGTTTATCCCAGACTGTACCCCCCTCCCTTTACCTGTGTAATTCCTCTCCTGGGATGAGATCATCCCCAAACCCCCACCCTGGCTCTCTGTCAATCACTCTGCATCCCATCCCTCCATCCAGAAGTTTCGGTCCAGGATGTCGAGTGATTAGCCAGAGGCCAGGGGTCAGCCCCCCAAGCCTTGCCCCATATGCTGTCCTATATGTCTGTCCCCCAGTACCCATCCCTTAGGGTCACTTATTGGTTGGTAAAATGTTATCTACTGTCGGTTTCCACCTCCCTTTAAATGTGACCTTGGCACATCTCCCGGGGCTCTGGGCAGGAGGCCCCTGAGGTGCAGGAGCTCCTTTGGGACTCCTAATAAAACCTTGGATTAACCCCTGCTAAGAGTTGGCCCTTTCTCTTCTACCGATGTCTCTGGTGTCTCTTGTGCTGCACAGGGGCCCAGCCCAGGTGCCCTCAGCACCCTCGGGGCACAGAGAGTGTCTCCCTGCAGGCCCAGGTGCCCTCAGCACCCTCGGGGCACACACAGAGAGTGTCTCCCTGCCAGCCCAGGTGCCCTCAGCACTCTCAGGGCACACACAGAGAGTGTCTCCCTGCTGTCAGCCCAGGTGCCCTCAGCACCCTCGGGGCACACACAGAGAGTGTCTCCTGCCAGCCCAGGTGCCCTCAGTACCCTCGGGGCACACACAGACAGTGTCTCCCTGCCAGCCCAGGTGCCCTCAGCACCCTCGGGGCACACACAGAGAGTGTCTGCCCCCAGCCCAGGTGCCCTCAGCACCCTCGGGGCACAGACAGTGTCTCCCTGCTGTCAGCCCAGGTGCCCTCAGTACCCTCGGGGCACACACAGACAGTGTCTCCCTGCTGTCAGCCCAGGTGCCCTCAGCACCCTCGGGGCACACACAGACAGAGTCTCCCCACTCTCGGCCGTGTCGGGGCTGCTCCCCCCGGTGTCTGCCGACTCGGGACTGGCCCAGGGTTCCTGAGAGGCTCACAGAGAGACAGAGACACTCCCATTAGGAAAAAGTTTAGACTATTCTGCAAGCTAGTTAACATTGAAAGAAGAGCAAAGGAAACCCAACAGGCCTGCAGATTTCCTCTCTGCTGGTAGAAACAGACAAAAACCACCAGATCATTTCAACTGGGAAAGGCCTTTGAAATCATTACATCCAACCAGGAACCCAACACAGCCAAGCCCAGCACTAAACCAGGTCCCCAAGTGCTGCAGCCACACATCCTTAAACACCTCCAGGGGTGGTGGCTCAGCCACTGCCCTGGGCTGGCTGCTGCAGTGATCAGCCACCCTTTCTGTGACTGCATTTTTTTCTTGTATCCAATTTAACTTTTCAAGGTGCAACCTGAAGCCATTTCCTCTTTTTCTCTCTACTCAGAAGAACCCCACCCCACCTGGCTACACCTTCCTGTCAGGGAGTTGTAGAGAGCAATAAGGTCCCCTCTAAACCTCTCTTTCTCCAGGTTAAACAACTCCAGCTCCCTCAGCTTCTCCTCCTAAGATCTGTTCTCCAGCACTTCATTCTTCCTTGAGCACACCCCAACATACAACACAATTCTCAGCTTAAACAGAGCATTGGACTGGCTCAGAAACTCACCCTTTTTCCACTGTGTTGGTAGTAAAAGCAGTGTTTCTCGTTTCTTTCTGAACTAGCTTTCATTCTTGTAGAGGTTCTGCACATCTTCCAAGTCCATTCTTTTTCTTAAATGAAAGGCTTGTAATAATAATATATGGCATTAAAAGATAGGGGGAAAACCAATTCTATGGATCAGAGTCTGTCATGGCCTAAAAAAAAAAAAAAAAAAAGGTACAGAGCACAGAGTCCATCTTCTCTGAATTTGGAAGGTTTTCCTAAAAAATAGAGCCATGGAAGACAAATGAGCCACAGACTGTAAGAAAGAGTAATTATATTATAATAAATATTGCAGAAGACAGAGTCAACTTTTCCCTGAACATTTTAGAAGTTTCAAGATAAATCACCCCTGCCATGACATTGAGCTGGGGCAGAAGAACCCACTCCCACTTGATGAGGTCTGGGAAACCTCATTAAACCAAATTCTGCTCCTTGACACATTCCCAGGAGCCGTTCAAGGACCATATGGAGCCCTGCATGCAGCTCACAAGGCCTAAAGTTTTGCAAATGCTTCACCACAGTATAATAAAGATCTTGGAACATCTTGCATTTTGCAAGTGAGGAAATGGAGACACAGAGACACTCTGGTCCCCTCCCACTCTGTTTTGAGGGATAAAAGATAAAATGTGCTTCATGCCAGAGGCCCCTCACTCCATCTTTAGATTGTGCTATTGCTATTTGTAAATATTTATCCATTTCCTAGTCCAAATTTATCCATTTCCTGTTCCAAATATGGCTGATAGTGAAGGCTGTAGTAACACAAAACAAATATGTTGTTAGTTTTATTTTACTACACATTAGTGATGGCAAAACCTTTGCACTGTAGAGGCAACTTCAAGAGTAATGATCACCCTGGCATGGAGAAACCATTTAAAACATGTAAGAATAGAGAGTGTTTTAACATGCACATGCTGTCTGAGTGCTCACTTCCACACTTTGAGGAATTCCTCTATATGGAAAACATTCCTCATTTGTCTTAAAACAAATGGTTTCATAATCTGACACAAAATAGAGCAGAACAATGGCTGAAATTAATTAAAAATTGTGAGGGAAGTTTGCTGAATGCTAGCAAACACCATAAGCCAGGTTCCGTCCTCATTCTGTATAATAAATGTTTGGTAACAAAGCAGAATAAAAGTGAAACATATCTTCATGTTTCACTTTTACTCTAATAATATCTTCATGCTTGTAGGATTGTAGGTAAGGAAAAGGTGCACTAGAAAAAAAAAAGGAAAAAAAGTACTTTTAGGGGAGAACAAGTATGGAGGGAAAAAATACATCATCAAAGCTGGGACACACTATTGTAAAACTAAGGGAACCAAAAGGTAAAGCAGTTTCATGAAACCTGAAAATACAGAAAATAATTTTTCATAAAAATCCATCTCCACCATCTATCTCATTATGCCCTTGGGAGTTGCTTATGTATTTTGTCTGCAAAGAACAGAGTGAAATTCATCTTTGGAATATTTTGCTGCTGGCTGGGAAATCAAGAAGATGCTCATAAAGAGAAGCTACTAAGTGCATTTGTAACTCCCTGGGCTCAGCATTTCAAGTGGGAATGACTAGCTTTTAGCTAAAAGTGAACTGGAAATTTCACACTAGGAGCAAAGAAACAGTATGTGGGAAAGCAGCAACAAGATTATTCTAATTTTCATCCTTGGTTCAGATCTATCCCACATGGCTGTTGGTCAAAAGCATTTTCCCATCCAGATGCATCTGGAGACAAGCCAGGACACAGGAGAGTCATTGCAGCTTGTGGCTGCCTGCAGCACATCCTAACTGGGTCTAGCTGGGGTTTGTGCTGTTGATTTGAGCAGTCTCACATTCTCTCCAGTGAGCTCAATGCAGGCAAATTCAGGCAAATACATCTCCAGCAGGAGCAGCCAGACAGAGCAGTGGGACTGTCACTGAGACCACACCAGCAGAGCTGCCTCTGTGTCCCAGCTCCAGCCCCAGCCCAGCAGAAAGCCATTATTTTCCAGCCTGAAACCTCAGTTTTCTTGAAAAGCTTCTGGTGGTGTGTGGTGGTGTTTGCAGGGTCCCCAGGACAAGGGAAGAGGTGAGAATCTTCACTCCATGTCTCAAGAAGGCTGATTTATTATTTTATGATATATATTATATTAAAAGAAAATTATATATTAAAACTACACTAAAAGAATAGAATGAGGATTTCATCAGAAGGCTAGCAAAGAAAAGAAAGGAATGATAATAAAATCTTGTGACTGACCAGAGTCCCAACACAGACTGGTCATCAAGTAGAAGAACTCACACGGACCAACCAAAGATGCACCTGTTGCATTCCACAGCAGCAGATAATCATTGTTTGCATTTCATTTCTGAGGCCTCTCAGCTTCTCAGGAAGAAAAATCCTGGCAAAAGGATTTTTCATAAAATATGTCTCTGACAGTGGTGGTGATCAGGCCACCACTGTGCTGGTGCTTCAGCCTGTTGTGAATTTGGGATGGTGGCCCTGGCTCTGCTGTCCCTGCCACCCCAGCTCCTTGGGAACACGTCTGTGCCAGCACCTTCAGGCAGGGAAAGGTCCCTTGCTGGTTTGTGAGAGTCAGGAGATGCTGCTGCACACAGTGATTTTAACTGTTTGTGTTCACTGTGTTATAACAAACTCTGAGGCAATAATTACTTCCCTGAGGTAATATAACTGCACTAACAGCATGAGAAATTTGATCTGCCCATGTCCTGGTTTTGGCCACAGCACATGAAATCACAACTATCAAATGCAGGGCCTGGATAAAAGGGCCATTCTCCTCTACCTACACAGCTATTTTTGGTTCTTCATGGCTTATAAATAAAATAACCTGTGAGACTGAAATTGATCAGGAATTATTTTCCAACCACATGGCAAGCTCTTGGGGAGACAGGAGAAGTCAAAATAATTTTTGAATCACGATTCTGAGTTTGAAGTATTCAAAAATGAAAGCATGTTTCTACAAAAACAGATACACAAATACTCTGAGTTTGATCCTGTCCCTGGAGAAGCATTCATAGTCTCAGTGATTTCCATGGAGTTATGCCAAATCACACAAGCTGGATATTTGCTCTAGGCCATTCTGCTATCACAAACAGCAGCTCCATGATAAGGATCACAACATATTTCTGAAAGGAGGGCAAGTGTCTCTGATAGACTGGTTGCAAAAACGTCATTCATTAATAAAAAGGTCATGAGTGACTGCAAGGGATACAAATGAAGTATTTCACTTTTTTGGAGCATCATTTTGAAATCCTATTAATTGCACCCACCAAACATATTCCTAACTGTTTCCAAGGTTTGTCTTCCTGCAATTTAAGGTCTGTGTTTGGGAACCCAGGTTAAAAAGAGCCTCCCCTTTCAGCCTCTAAGCCTGGGTACACGCTGGGAAGGTGAGGACTAAAGATGCAAGGTGAGAAGGAACCTGGGCATTGAAAGGTGGCTCAGACCAAAGAATGTGTGCAAAACACAGGTCTGAGTACAGCAGCAGCAGTGGTGCTCTGAAAAGTAGGGAATTGCCTGCTCAGGGAATTACAGACTACATTTTGAAGCAGCACACACTTAGCAGTGTGAGCCTGTAGAGACTGAAAGCATGAAGCACAATATCATCCTTAGAAAAAAGAGCTCCAAAGAAAAGTCAAAAGAGATGCAATCTCACAGCATCAAGCATGAAATGACTGAATACTTGACTTCCTCAGTCACTCCTACCTTAGGCAATGAAAGCAAGCTTACACTACAGGGTGAGAGGGAAAATTTATGAGAATTGTGGAAATAAATCACATTGTTTTACTTGTCCATGGTGTGCAGGTTTTTCTCAGCATCCAGAAATTTTTTTTGTTCTTGTTCCAAACACAAACAAGGAACGTGTCCTGAATTAGTGCAAACTTTAAGTCAGTTTTTCCAAGATAAAGAGCTGTAGCATAATTAAGAACACTAAAGTCCTACTTTAGGGATCACAAAAAATGTCTAACTCCATGATTTGGACAGCACCAGAGGTGAAGGTCTCCAATGCCTACACAGTACACAATCCAAAATGAAATTAAATTGTAAATCAATTGCAAAACACTGGAGATTTTTTTACCACGTAACTTTGCCCCCTCTTCGACCCAGCTGATGTTAATGAGCAAGTATGAATGGGCAGTACCAGAATCCACTCATGGCAGGGATAACCCCTAAGCATTTGTACAGTTTTTCCTGTTCCCTGCCTGACCTGCTCTGCTTTATGTCAGTGTCTGGTTGGAGGGGGAGGATTTGCCTTTCTGTGCCATGGTTTATGTAGTGTCACAAATGCTGATATTGATCTCTTGCAGCCAAGGTTTCTGTTTGATCTCTCCAGTATAAGAGCATGTGTGTTATTTTCATCAGGGTCCTTCCAGTCACTTGATTCATTTGTTTTGCACAAAGCAGGATTGTAACTGGGCACTGAGAAAGGGGAAGTTGTATGTTCAGAGCAAGATTTAGCAATTCCTATATTTCCTGTAGGACAGAGGCTATTTTGAGTTTGGGTTTTATGCTTTCTTTGGGGGAAAAAAAGGTATGATCTTGCCAAAGCAGAGGGCAATGGCATCTAATTTTCCCATCCACTGCTTGTAAGATACTTATTTAATAAACTTTTACCTTCCCCCGTCTTAATTCTCAGATAATTCTGGGACAGAGTAATCTTGTTATGACTGTAAATGTCACTCCTCTCCCAGTCAGAGAAAACAACTGCCTTTGACCAAACAGCACATCTCCATTTTTCACCACAGCATTGCTTCCCCACTGGTTGTTTAAAAGGCAAAACAAATGTTTTTGCCTGTGGGAGCAATTTAAGATGAGATAAACTGTGGGTATTGGCCTCTCAAAGGTCATCTCAAACTGATGTCATAACCTTATTCTGGGGGTTTGTGAACTCTCCTGTAGCAATATCCATAGAAATGGTTTAGTTATGGATCATCCAGCAGGATTATGAATCTGCACCACTGTCACAGGTGGGTATTCTCCTAAGTGGGCTCTGACTCACTTGCCATTTGCATTTTTAGAAGGAGGAAAATCCTTAGAGATGCAAATCAAAGCTATTAGTAGGAAACAACTCATATTGATCTGAAAGAAATAGGAAAAAAAGTAGAAATCCCAATGTTTTGAGATTACATCATCGTCCTCATAGGACCAGCTGAGCATTATTACAGGGCCATCCTTACTCCAAGGCTGTAGAGCTGCAAATTTAGGTGCCAAGTCCCATAAAAAGTCTCTTGAGGAGGAGATGTTGAGGGAGACTAAGACTAGGGTTCTGTTTCAAAACCCAACTCCAGCGTGCCTGCATGTTCACATTTACATGGAAGTGAGGGGTGCACGGAGCTCTGTGAATTTGCTTGAACAGAGTCACCTGGTGCCACCTGGGGCAGCTGCAGGAGGCTGGCTGGTGTGGGACAGGACCTGTCAGTGCTTTTCTGAGTGGCTGCTGGAGCCGTGTAAGGCACTACAGGGAATTTCTAGCACCACTTGGTACCTGAACCAAACCTCTCCACTGCTCCTCATGCAGCTCAGCCAAGCAGCAAGCACAACCCAGGAGGCAAATGTCTCTGGATTCCAAAGAACTGAGGCAACAGCTCAGTTCTCTCAATCAAAATTTAACCAAAATATCTTAATTAAGGCAGAAATTTGCCTGGCAGAAAATAATTCCCTCCCTGCAATTGACCTGAAGTTTAGGAACAGGGCATCTCAGTGCCCCTCTCTTTTCCTGTCTTCTTAAACTTTTAGACCTTCTCTCACACCAGGAAAACAAGAAAATTTTGAAGTTCTCTGTGGGAGAGTGAATCCCCCTCAAGGTCTAGAAAACAACTTGATATCCTGAATTGTTGAGCTGTGATAACCAGCCAGCCTAGTTGCCTGTCAATTCCTGCCCTTGGTTCCCTTTATCTTCCTCAGATATTCTCCTAGATACCATTGGAGGCCGTATTTGAATAGCAAAGACATTTTTGACATTACTCAGGAAGAACAGCATCATTATTCTGGTGCTTTACAGCCCCCAAAGGCTTCAGAACCTGCAAGCGTGGTGCTTTGCTGTGCTGCAGGTCCCTGGTGTCTAATCCTGCAAGTAAATATGTGACTCATTCATCCTACAGCAGTGGGGGACCATAAATATCAGGCATTTCTGATAGGCCACGTTCATGTGTAGCTGACAAACACAGCTCTCTGGGCAGTAAACACTCAAACCTGAAACAACCCCAGCCAGGAATAAAAAGCTTTGCAGTTCTGTAGAATTTCATGTTCCAAGGTGGACTGTGTAGTCAGTGCATCAAGAGTGGTCCCTGATGAGAATTATGCTGTCTGATTTCATAACAAAAGTATATAAAAAGTTTTAAATGAGCTTTGGTGTTGTTCATGTCTTTGTATCCTTTTAAGGCCAAAAGTTATGTTCATTTGTGTCATGAGCTGTTTCCAGCCAAAATATGCTTGACAGATTCTAATTAGTACATTCAAAGGGGCAGTTTTAGCACAGTTTCCCACATACACTTCTACAACAATTGTGTTTTATGGGAGCCATAAAACCAAAGGAGATTTTGCACTGAAAGTACATTTGGCTGTTTCTCTGTGCTCAAGGTTACCTGAGTGTTATGTGTTCTCTCCTGGCAGAGAAGAATTAATTTAAATGGGAAAAATAGCAGGAATCTTTCAGGTAGAGGGCTGCATCATCCTGGAGATTTTTTTCTTAGCAAATCAAATTCAGTGATATTAGCCCTAGCAGAGCTAGAAAGAGCTCAAGAACACATAAATGCTTCTTTGCACTCATTTAATTTCCACCTAAACTATTCACTACTGTGATGAAAGTCAAATACAGCCTAGAGATACCACTACAGAAGTACCACTAGAGACTCCAGCATTACAGGTACATTGACAACTGCAGCATAAAAATCCTGCTAGTTCACAAATTAATGGTAGCTTTGGAAACCAAATTCTAACACAATAGCTCTTCAGGGGACAGTCTGGAGGAGGAAAAGCATTTTAATTTGATTTTGACAAGCTCATTTGTTTCCTCAGCCCCCTTTTTGCTAGCATCCACTTCAAACCTTGCACTTTGAGGGTGCTCTCACTCGAGTACAGATCTGAGGATGCATGGCACATTTCAAACCTTTAATCACAGCATTCTTCATTACCAAATTTAGTTCTTGCAATTAAAATGTCAAGCTTCATGGGTTGCACTGATTTTCTAGAACAGCCTCAGAGCTTTGACAGAAATATCTCCTTACAGTGTTTGCTCTTTCCTTGCCCTGTTCACATCCTAGGATCAATAATCAATATTCAGAAGCAAAAGCTCTCAGCCTGAAAGACTTGATCAGTTGTGTGCAAACCCTGGTGACATCCAGAGAGTGCAATAGATGTAACTTTCCAGCAAACCCACAAGCTCTGCTGCTCAGGAAAACACAATTCTCTATTACAGGAGCTGCCAGACTTCCACTCCCCTGAGTTAGCAGCAGAGCAGCTTCTCCCTGTGATGAGTTTCCTGCACTGCAGCAACTCTTCAAGCTTCAGATTCTAACTAGTATAAAATAAAATTTAATGAGCGCTGAAGCCCAAAGAAGGAGAAAAGCAACATAAGCAGGATGGGCAAAGAGTTCATCCTCCTCAAACCTTCCTGTACTGGAAGAGAAATAGGCACTTATGCCACAGAGTTTTGGTTCCAGGATAAATGGGAAGGTATGGGATAAATTAGACAGGTTTAGGGTCTAACATAAAAACTACTACAATAAAATTGTACTGCACAATAATTCACTCTTATCCTAATTCCCACTGAACTCAGAATTGAGATTTTAAAAAAACAGAGTGGAGCACTACAGAAAATTAGAGTTTGCATCAGACTCTGGAGTGCAGGATAAATATTCATTATGAATGGGAAATAAGAGAACATGTCATTGTGAAATCTAGTCACTTTTCATGTTTCTCTAAAGCTACAGTCTGAGAACCTCACTCTCTGAAAGGATTAATAACCAGTAGTATGTAGCTCATGCCAGTCAGGGTTCACTGACCATTTTCCCCTCTGTTCAGAGCCAGTGAGATCTTGATCTGTTCTTCCCAGGGCTTTCAAAATCCAGGCATGAAGCAGCCAGAGTGGTCAATCCCTGTTTGGTAATCTCTTTGTAGACAACTGGAGAGCACAGAAAGGCACCCAGAGTGCTCTCAAGTTCTGTCACTCCTCTTGGGACTCATCTCTGAGAGCAATTCCATTAAATGTGGATTTTTCTCTGGCATCCAAGATCAGTGCTCTTTGCAACGCATAGCTTAAAGAGTCAGGAGTCAGTTTGGGACTTGGTGACCATTTAATTGTATGTGGTCCCTTTTTCTGTGTTACCCATGTGCACAGATATGAACCATGTACGTGACTCCAATTTTGCTAAAAAAAAAAAGTATATCTATATATAGCCAGACATACATCAGAAATACATAAGCAGATTTTAAGGTAAGGTACAACTATAGAAAAAGATTATTGCAAAATCTGGACACATCACTGCAGGCAAGTTATTTTGAGCCAATATTTTTGCCCCACCTGCCCCCTGAATTTTTGGCATGCCCTCACTGCCAGGCACCTTGCACTGCTTGTTGCTTTAAGTGAATGCTGTTGCTTGAAGAGAGTGATCTGATGGCAAATTGAAGGAGGATTTAATCTAATCAATTCTTGCTTTGAACTCCTGCCTGCCAGATTGCAGTGTTTGCACAGGGCAGCTGCTCCTCCTGAGCCTGCACCTTGTGCTTTACCCAGGGCTGCTCCAAGGTGCCAGCAGAGCTCGGCGCTGGGGCTGCCAGATGTGCAGAAACATCTGGGGGCTTTGCTGCAGCTCATCCCTGCTTGCACAAGGAATACCAGAATCCTAAGAGAACCTGCTGTCAGGAAAGTTCAGTGTTTTTCTCCTGATCTCACTCAAAGCCAGCCAGAGCAGAAGGATGTGGAAGAATTAAGGAAAAAGTAAGCAAGCAGAACTTTCCAACTTCAAAAGGAGTGCTGAGCAATTTCAGCCACAGAGAAGGTCCAAGTAATAGAAATAGATAGATTAGTTTGAATGAAACCAGAATGGCATTCAAAGTAACTCTGAATGCTCTTTTTCCTCATAGAACTATAATTAGTGAATGCAATATACTTCATTTTTTATGAAACAAAAAATGCAGGCAATAAAATCTTAACTTTACTAAAAAATTTAGCCCATGCAGTAAAATGTCACAAAGTTTCTTTACCTGATGGAGTCCAGAACTGGTGATTTCTTTTTATGTCACCTCTGCAGGATGGCTTTCAGCAAATCATCTCATGTCCATATAACCCCTGTTTATCATAAAATAGCAGAATATAGTTTTCTAGTTAATAAATCATCCTGCAGAACTGTGGATGCAAACATAATTATCTAAGAGCTCATACCAAATACTTATTACCAGCCTGCTTGTATAGCTGAAAACATCACATGGATAAAAGCTGCATGCAATTAACTGGAAAGCAGGAAAGATCAATTGCTTATCAGCAATAAACTGGCAAAATATTTTGGGAGGTCTTGCAGGGTTTAGCAACCCAAAATTTAGCTTGTGAAAAATCAAGCAGAAGGAAGGCAACACAGACCCTAGGTAAGAAACTCAGAAAATCAAATCAAAAAGGTGTAACATCATATGATTGTAAAACACAAGAGTATGGAATTGGCTTTTTTTGTGAATGGAAGTTTACATTGATATAGAAAGAATGTAACAAAAATATGAAGCATAAATGTTGTTTCAGTATTTAAAATATAAGTGAATTTATGCAGGGCTTTCTTTCATTAATCTCATGGCTTGCTGTAGGCAAAATGGATATAGTGGAAGAAAGAGGACAATAAACAAGAAAAAAAAGATGGGCTCAGTGAGTAAATATGTAACAAAAAAATAAAGGATGACAATAATCAGAAAAACAGTAATACGAAGAAAAACTAAAGCTACTAAGTCTTACTCAACCCTCTTTTTATAAAGGGAACACAGCAAGAACTTTATTTATTTATTTACTTACTTTAGACTATTCTAAATGCTATTAACTATAGAACAAACATCCCTGTGTTGTTTGTGGAAACCAAGTGAAAGAATGCAAAGCAAATATGCAAGTAAACTAATAACCAGTGTTTACTCAATTACTGTTTTGTGCAAACAAGCAGAGTGATTTAATATCAGTTTGTAAACATCTTACCCAAACTGCATTTCCAGTTGATCATCTGCATGCAAATCTGTTTAAAAGAAGCACAAGCAAAAGCAGGCCAAAATTTAAAGGAAAAAGCCCCTCAAAAAATCAATAAGAAGGGATAAAAAAGGATGAAGAAAATCAAGTGAAAGATAAAAGCAATTGTTCAAACTTTTCTCACTGAACAATGTTAGAAAACTGTCAACCAGAGAAAGACACACACAAAAAATATCTACTCATCTTGTATAAACTCACTTGTGAATTGATAATGAAAGATTTTAAACAAGACTGTCTGCCAAGAAGAGAAGTGTAAGTCCCAGCTGCAATTAAATATATTGACTACTCTTCCTCTGGAAGCAGCAGAGCCAAAGCTCCTCTTTGATGTCTCCCAAAACTTCCCCTTTTCTGTGGCTCTTCCAGTGGAGCCCACCTGGCTCAAGGCAGGCTGAATTTGGAGCACTGAGGGGGCTGGAGGATTTTAGGGCTTGCAGCTGAATTTGGAGCACTGAGGGGGCTGGAGGATTTTAGGGTTTCCTTCAGGTGCTTGCAATGAGGGGGAAAGGATCTGAGGAAAGGAGGAGTGTCCCAGGTGAGGGTCTCCATTCCTGCTGCCAGGGCACTCAGGGAGGGAAAAAGGGCAACAATTACCCTCAGATTATTATTATTATTATTAGTAGTAGTAGTAGTAGTAGTAGTAGTAGTAGTAGTACTACTACTACTACTACTACTACTACTACTACTATTACTATTAACAATTACCAAGAGAGAAGAGAGGGTCTTACAGTGCCCATTGCTGGCCTCACTCCTGTGAAGGAGGGTAAAACAGAATAGAATCTGCTTTTCAAATATAGAGGTTACTATTTTTGATGAATAAACCATGTAAAATGTAGATTGTAGTCAGGTATCCCCAGCAGCAGATCTGCTTTCTTGGGAGAGTTACATGCTTGAAACTAAGCACATCCATCCTTTACTGAAATATTTCAGCCAGTTTTCAGGTTCCTGAGTTTTTCTACCCCACAGATACTGCTCCAGCAACCATTCAGCTTTCCTATTGGGATACTCCAAGCATGGAGAATTTCTAGGACATGATGAGGTACCTTATAAAAGGACAAAGCAGCTGAGTAATTTGTTTTCCCCACTTCCTCTCAGACACACATCTCCCTCATTCTGTCCTCCCTCCTGAGGTGCCCTTCAGCACACGGCCATGGCCCTGGTGGCTCTGCTGCAGGGTGTTTGCTTTGTCCCACACCTCCTGAGAGGAATCCAGGCTCTTCTTTGCAATCCACCTCATGCTGGAAATCTCCTGAGTGTTATTAGATTCTGTAAGAGCTGACCTTTAAAAGTCAGCAGTGCAATTAAGCAATCTGGGCAGCTCTAGGCCAGCAGCTCAGCTGGTCCACGAGAGGCAGGACCAGACAGTTCACTCCTGACTAATGTCATTACAGGAGGACAGGAGGGGCACCCAGACTCTCTAATTAAACAGCAGCAGATCTGCTCAGCAGGCTGCAATGACTGAGGGCAAAGCAGAGAGACAGTGCAAGACATGACAGAATCCCTGGGCTTGGTCCAGTTATGTGTGACAGCCCCTTCTGGGGGGGTTTGTTGGCTGTAGTTTCTCATACAGCTGGCAAAAGGAAGGGAAGGTGTCCAAAGAAATGGGGATCCACCACTGCCAATGCTCTGGTCTGAAGGCCTCTGTCCTAACCCACCTTATCAAAATTAATGCATTAAAGCACTTGCAGAATGGAAGAAAAGGTGGTGTGGTGAGGGGATTGCCTTCACTGTCTGTGTGGGGCTCCCTGCTCTGCTTTCAGGAATTTCTAATGTCAGAAATAGCCCTGCATGCCAGGGAGCCCCTGAGATCAGAGGAGTCAGCTGATCAAGTCTGACCCACTGTTTCTTTGCCATGGGTCAGGAGCCTCTGGCCAGTGCTTAATGGTCACTTCTCTCTCTCCCCCTGTCCCATTTACCTTAGATATGGACTCAAACAGCAAAATAGGAGTCCTGCAGAAAGGTGAACCTTGCAATTCTGTTGGAGTGTTTTGCTTTTTCTGGTGTGTCAGATGGCTGGAGTTGTGCACTGGCTGCATTTGTCCATGTCAGTGTTTGCTGTCCTTCCACTGGGGTTCTGCTCACATTTCTTGCTTCTTTCTCTCTCCTGCTCACAGTAAATTGCCTCTGGTTCCACACAGGCCTTTTCTGTTAACAAATAAAAAAGTTCAGACTTTAAACTAACTACTTTTTACTTGTGTCAAAAAGGGCAGGCCTGAATTTGGCTTTTATTTAGGCTGGTAAATTATTTACTCTGCAGTACAAATGCAAGTCAAACCTGGTGGTTGCTCATTCTTTTGGCCCCTCATTTCTCTCATCTCTTACTCAGAGAAGCAAAGTTTTCTGAACAGCTGCCTGTGAAAGAACCAGAGGCTCCACATTTACTCATGGACAGCCTTGGGCTGTCCCTAACCTTCCTACAGTATGCCAAAAAGACCCTTTTGCATTCTCAAGGAACCTAAATACCCTTCACATTACTGAAAGCTGAATATATTCTTAAATGTGGGCATGAGCTCCTTGCAACTCTGGGATTTCAGTCTTAACCTCTGTCCTGTATGGTTGGGTGTGCTGCCCATATCAATTTGAGAAGATCACTTCTCTCACTGCATCTAAACAACTCCCTGGGGCAGGAGCTTCAACCTACACAAAGAAAAGCTTTGATGTCTCCAGTAGCTTGTGCTTCAGGCTGCATTAAAGGAAAGAAGAATACAGCACAAAAGTCATCCCAGAAATATACCCAGCTGCTGAAAAACTTAACAGCCCAATCCAAAATAACCTCCTCATGGTGTTTCACTAGGAATCATTTCAGTGGCACATGAATTTTCTTCCCTTCATTGTCAGCTTGATTTCCAGGAATGTTCTTTTTTTCCAGCACACAGCTCTCTGTCTCAGTGGTTTATCTGATAGTAGCTTGCATTGGGCCTGCTGCTTCTTTGTTTTCCCAAATTCAGTCTTGGTCTTATCTGCTCTGCCTGACATATCTTTATATGTTAAACTCTATCTGGTTAAAATGAGAGTTCATTGTTTGTCCCCTTTCTGGCCAGACCATGCTCATTGCTTTGGAGCAGTGAATTATTCAGCTCTTCTTGCCACTTCTCTTGGGCTAAACCCTGAAGAATGGGAGGGAAGGGAATTCAGAGAATGGGGTGGAATAACAAAATTCCTGTTTGAGCTCTGATCTCGATGGCAATGGGTGAGAGCAGGAGTTGCTGCTTTGATTGCTGGTGCTCTGGGACAGCAGGAGGGGCAGGCAGAGAGGAGCAAAGCAATGCTGGGGGGTACAGGAGCAGGATTGCTGGGTTTTACACTCCCTCCCCTAGGGCTCCATCACATCTGCCCTGGGTGGATGAGCAGGAGGTGCCTCAGCCCTCCCAGGTGCTCTTCCATCTCAAGATAAAGCCTCCAGGGCAGGACACTACTTATAGCAGAGTTTAAAGACCATATCTCTTCCTCTATATGAAACCAAAACAGTAAAGAAGGTATTTAAGGCTAGTTTAAAAAATAACTCTTGCTCCTGTAAAAAAGGTCAGCCAAGCTTTCAGCTTTGGCTGAGCTCAACTGGAGCTGAAGAGTTCACCCCACCCACAGCAGAGTCATTTGTGAGACCACAAGGCTCATCTTTATCTCCTGGGGAGGCTGTGCCAGGATGCATCAGGAAAGTTAAAAATGCCATCTAAATTTGCTTCCTCTTTTAAAAGCAGTAGAGAACCAAGAGTAATAGACTATTCTTGCAGTCTGTAAAAAGCTTCCAAAGGTACATTTGTGAAGGCATTGTTTCAGCGTCCAAGTGCTATTTATATTTCTAAAACACTTCTGCTTTGTCAGCATCAGTCTATCTGCAGTGATAATCCATTTATACCAGCAGCAATAGCATTACACACAAGTTCCAGATGAAACCAGGGAATGGCCAGGAAAGCCAAAGACCAAAGTTTTCAACAGCTGCTTGGAGACTGAAAGAGGAAGACAAGCTGCAAAAAAAATTTCTAGTATAAGAGAAATCTCCAGGTGCAGCAACAACAAACCAAATAACAACAAAACCAATGAAAACAAACAAGAACTAAGCAAACAAAACCCCACAGCAAATCAGTTTTGGGGAAAGAGCACCTATCTTTTAAATCAGGAGAATTTAATTCCAGATAGAGTCCATCCCCACACACAAGTGAATCAATATGGCTGGGTGGGTGCACTTGCAGAGCTACAGACTGGGGAGTGACAAGAGACTTGGAGGGCAGGAGTGGATGGGATTACACTGGGAAAGGGCATACTTTCAGCCCAACATAATTTAAATATTACTGGGCATCATGCTGGCTACCTCCCTTTTCTGCCAGGCACACTAATAGTGCTGAAAAGCGCTCATTACTCTGAGCAAAGCAAAATGTAAAGCACAGTGAAGCAAGGAATGTAAACCTCCTCTTGGGCTCGTTCCCTAGTCACTGCACCAGCTTTCATTATAAGCAACTGGAGGTTTTTTAACTTGTTAAATTTGGAGTCCCAGGGCTGTGTTTCTTCACTTCTAGGATGTCATTGTGAGCAGCTAAGCAAATTCAGATTACTGCAGCCACTCCAGGGCACTCTGCAGGGCAGTAACAGGAGAAAGAAATGTATACTGTGCTGTTTGACTGCTGTCAAAGAGAGTGGAGTTGTTTATGTGCTCTCTGCTCACTCTGGAAAGAGCTCAGGGTGAAACTGAGGAAGTGTTCTTAAAACAAAGCATTAGAAGGAAAACTTAGCCCTGAGAGTTTGTCACGCTGGCCTGAGAAAATAATAGAAGCTAATTATTGTATTTGCAGGGAATGCCCTGAGGAAGGCAGGAATGGTGCATCTGACTCCATGTTCTCAGAAGGCTCATTTATTACTTTATTATACTATATTATATTAAAGAATATTAAACTATACTAAAGAATACAGAGAAGATACTTACAGAATGCTAAAAAGATAATAATGAAAACTCGTGGCTCTTTCCAGAGTCCCAACACAGCTTGGCCCCAACTGGCCAAAGAGTCAACTCACAGCAGAATCCAATGGAACAATCACCTGTGGGTAAACAATCTCCAAACACATTCCAAAACAGCAAAACACAGGAGAAGCAAATGAGATAATTATTGTTTTCCTTTTTCTCTGAGGCTTCTCAGCTTCCCAGGAGAAAATCCTGGGAGAAGAAATTTTTTTCAGAAAATGTGAATGCCACAGCTGGTATCATCATAATTGCAAACTTAGAGCTGCATGATCTTTGAGCCCCTGGCACTGTGGTGGTGTGCATTTACCAAGCTTCAGGATGGAGGGGAGGATCCTTGAAGGGAAAGATCCCCTTGCAAAACTGCCGTGGGATCTTTAAAGTCCCCCTGGAACAAACAGGAACTTGGTGTTTTCAGCCTCATGTAAAAGGAATGAAGAAAATCCCATCACTAAGGTCACTTCAAAGTGGATAAACCACTGCATGAGATAATGACTGAAAGAGCCCTGAATATATGACTTGTTATATTTCTTATCTGTGTAATTTCTATGGACAAGAGAATCTCACACAAATAGCACCTCAGACTTTTGGGGTATAACTCATTATTCAGCATGGATAAATGTAGAAAAGCTCCCTCTTAATGCAGGCTTTCAACTAAGTACAGCTAATTACTCAGCTGAGACCAGAAGAGTCCTCCCTTTAGCTCCTGCACTCTGGGGAGGCAGGGCCAGGTCTCCTGGCAGCTGTGATGAACATCATAAACTAAGTTATGCTAATCCTCCAAGTTTCAGACTGGAGATAAGTCAGAGGTTTTACAGCCCCCATTATCTACTACCGTGGCTCTTATTTTGTTTGAAGCCATGCAATGTTTATTAGCTGAATGCCCTTAAGCATTGAGAATGAAAGCAGAAATTTACCATTTAAATTTAGATCATCCTTCCCCCCTGTCACACACACACATAATTTTAAAGTTTACTCTGAACAGTTCCCAGGATTGTGTGTCCAGATTCCAAGCAGAAGGCTAATAATAACCCCTACATTATTATAGGCACCAAATGGGTGCTCATAAAACCATAGTTGCAGCCAGAGATAGGAGATGATAGTTGTTTATCAAAACAATGAATTAGTTTAAATTCATTTCGTGCTGTCACTAGCACTGGGAACCAAGCACAGCACTCTGTAGTGCCCTGGCTGGAGCACTCAGTAGTATTTATCTTTGCCCATTATGACATGGCCTTGTAGGAAATCACTGTTTCCAGGAGCTGGGATTAATTATCCTCCCCCTGACAGAGGTTGTATGGGATGAGCAGGGATGTGAGCCCTGGCAGGTCACCAGTCAGGCTTCAGACACAAACAGGCTTTGCTCACTGGTGCTTTATGAAGAGTTGCTCTCCACCCACACCCGTTCCTCCAAGCTGCTCCACAAAAGAAAAGCGATGCTGGGGTGATACTCTGAGATAGCACCTCAGACTTTTGGGGTGTAACTCATTATTCAGCAAGGATAAATGTAGAAAAGCATTAGGTACCTACCAATTCCATCTCCCCTGGGGTCACTTTTCTGCCTTCAGGAACAATCAGCAGCAGCATGTTAGGAAACCTTTGCTCAGTCTGAGCTCTTGTCTTCAGCTAACAACTTCTACACTTTGCAACACATTTATTTTTACTGTGAGAAAGATGTGGTCCACATCTTGTGTCTGCCTTCCATTTCACTTCAGTTGTTGATCATAGTGTTTCTATCCTTCCCTTTTATCATCCTGCAGCACTGCAAACCCTGCTGTGGAAATACCTCTTAAAGAGCTTCTCTACTCCTCCTGCTGGGTCTCTTAAATCTCCAGGTGTTAAGGCAAAGCTGTTTGCTCTTTAAAAAAAATTAAATTCCTGGTACAAGCAACAGTTCAAGATTCCAGGTGGATAGCAAATAACAGGAGCAGGTGTCTTTAGAACACAGAGAAAAGGAGGGAGGGTAAAACAAAAGGCATAGCTAAAATATGAGAATAATAGCTGATTTTGAAAAATATGGGTCCCCCTAAATATTCTGTTGTGCACTGTGTTAAAAAGATGTAGCATTTATCAAAACTTATGTCATCAGACTCATAAAAAAAAAAAAAAGGAGGATCATTAAAAATCCATGTGTCAGTTTTCAGTGCATTTTGTTGCCTTAATTCCTCATCTTCCTGGGACATTCCAGGCCTGCATCCATCAACTGATTCAATCATCAGTCATCAATCAATAGGGCTGGTACAAACTTCTGGTGTTCACCTAAGCTCCACTGTCAAAGAAAGATGGAAATGGCACAGGACAAATGATTTTTCAAGATTTTCCTGAATATCCTGCTCTAGCTGGATTGTAATCACAATGCAAAACTTTTCCAGGTTGTCTGAGAATTCCATGGAGCCAAATCCAGAAAGCCAAAGTGTGCATGCAAAGAAAAAATAAGTTTATCACAGAAAAATCCAGGGAACAGCTTGTTTTTAGTTTGATGCAAGCTGTAGTCTCATTTGATATAGTATACTGACGCAACTGAAAATAAGACAAGAAAATTATTACAGTCAGGCTGAGGAGAAGAGAGTGACAGCTACTCTGTTCAGACTCTGACCACACAGAAACACCCAGTGCTGTCTACCAACATGAAATACAGAGCCCTGCATCTCTTTATGACATTTCTAGTCACCATTTGTGCTGCTCCATACTCAGTGGAACAGTGGCAGAGCAAGGCACTCTGACAAAAGCACTTTTTGTGTTGTGAAGATTACAAGTACAGGCAGTGATCCAGCATTAATGCCAGTGGCTTTACTCACTCAGTGTGCCAACTGCCCTCCCATTCAAACTGACTCACCAGAGCCTGATAAAACTGTATTTTTTTAAGCATTTTGACTTACTCTAAGCTGCAAATAGTAAGCTGTGCCTTTCCAGCATGACTTTGTCATTACCAGAACATACCACGTCAAACAAAATGTCTTTTGCTCCCAGCCAGAGCAGCAGAAGGGGAGATGTTGAAACTCCAGCCCTCAGAACTATAAATTCCTAACCTCAAGAGCAGGCAGGTTGGTTCCTTGAGTTCCTGAGGAGCAGCTTCCCCCTTGGCAGGGCTGGGATTTCTGGCCAGGTTGCTGTTGGCAGCCAGGATGCTCTCACAGAAATCCCAGCCCTGCTCACCAGTCCCTACCCTAGCCAAGGTCTCACAAAAAACTCTCTTTAAACTTTGTTGGAAAAATTTCTTCATCTCCTTGGTGCATGAGACCGTGCCCTCTCTCCGAGTCCCTGCAGCCCTCCCCAGATGTGTGCACTAAGAAGGGAACAAATTCACCTCTCTCCCCTTTATTCCAGCTCTGCCTACTCATCTCTTGGTTTCTGAGCATGGGAGAGGGAAGAGAGCAGGGATCAGACCAAAATTTGGAAGAGACCCTAAAAAAAACCAAGAAAAACAACAGAAAACCCACTCTCCTACAAAAAAAAAAAAACAAAAAACAAAACCAAAAACAAACTCCAAAACAAAACAAGTAAAAAAAAAAAAAAAAACCCAACCCAAAAAAAAACCAACACAAAAACCCCCAAAAAACCAACAAAAAACCCACTCTCCCAGAAAAAAAACCAACCCCCAAAACAAAAAAACAACCAAAGCGAAAAAAAACCAAAAAAATAAAGAAAAAACCCCAAAAGAAAACCAAAAAGCCCAAAGCAAACCAAACAAACAAAAAACCCCCCAAAAAGCAATATCACCACCAATACCAAAAAATCACAACAAAACAAAAACCCCCACCTCAGCACCAATGATGGGTTTATGGCCACTCTCTATTACAGCTTCTTTTAAGTGTGAGTTTTACAGTACTTTAACAAATTAAAAAATGGAGTTGTATTTTTTTCTTTATAAGGTTTTTTAAGGATAAATTGTCTAATTAAGAAATTATACTTAAATTATTTTTACTTTTAAATTAATAACTAACTACTTGGGATTCATAATTTGGATTTTTATGTAATTACACAGTACTACTTAAATTTATGAAGAAGAAGGTAGAGAAGAAGGATTAGCTTCTTTTTTACATTTTTTATCTTGTTTTATATATATATTACCATATTTTAAAACTTTAAACTCTAAGTTTTCTACTGTGTGATATTACACACTTCTATTCAAACTACACACTTATAATCTTAGTTTTATCATTCAATTTTGGAAGCTTTCTCCACAGCCTCAGGTCAAGGCAGTGTTCTCTTGGGGGGTCAGTGCTTTTCAGCACAGAAAGTCTGAAATTCTCAGAAACCAGGGTTCCAACACATATGTGTTAGTAATAGCACACCAGAAAGTTTAGGTTTCACAAATGGGGTGACAGAAAAAGTTACACAATGAAGTCAGGAGAGAGAAATGGTACAAGTGTGGATATTACCCTAAAATGATCAAAACCATTCAACACACCAGTCTGATAGCTTATCTTTCACATGAGTGCAATAAACACTCATGTGAAATAAAGAATCTTATGCTGAAAATATATGATATGGAATGGGGAAAGGTAATGTAAATTAAGCCTCCTGCTTGAGTTCCATATGCAGCAACCTTTGTAAAAAAATGCCTTGAGTGCTGAAAGCAGAGGGGAAAATATGACAACAAAAATCCTCCTGTTCAGTGAGGATGGGATGAATGACTATTAATCAACAAAAAAGTCAGGGTGAACTATCCAGAGGAGCATACAAAGATGTCCAATCTCCCATGAAGACAGTTGAGATGAATATGTAAATGCACTGTGCCACAGACTTCCAGAATTTCAGATGAACTCCCTGAAACAGGTTATTTTTCCCCAGGCTCTTTCCCCTCAAGTTCCTAAAATGGAATATTTCCCACAGAAGCAAAATGCAGTTACATCTGAGATAGAGGGAAATTGCCACTAACAGAAGAAATACTCCCCAAAACCTTGTAGCAGAAATTGAAAAGTGACAGTGGCATGAAATACACTGACATTTAGTCAGGCTGGAATATGAATGACCTGATGGAGACTGCAAAAAAGCAGAGCTGAGCAGGAGTGTGCTGTTTGTCTCTTCCACAGTAGGATACTCTCTCCAAACAGCTTGTGGAAAGAAGGTCAATTATTGACATCTAATTGGACAACCTGCTGAATTATTATCTGAAACAGCCTTTGGAGTCCTGCTGCATTCACATTCTGCATGCGAAATATTATTCACTGTAGAGATAAATCCAATCTACAGCACTTAATATTGTACATTTGAAAGCTTATTAGTGGTTTTGAAATACTTGAATGTGGAATGATGGTTTCAACCATGATCAAGTGGGAATTGAGATATTTGAGACAGGTATTCCAGTCCTTTTATATTCCACCAGAACAAAAAGACATTTGAACCACTCTTGCTGCTCAGATTTGAATCCACAGAACTGAAGCCCTTTCCATCACCACTGAAGAAAAAAGGCTTGCATTGCACAGTGAAACCTCCTGAAAGGCAAAAGCAGCACATTTCATCCCACAGCTGTTCAATCCTGGCTGTATGTGCTATAGCACTGTATATATACACCTGTATATACACACACACTGTCGCATATAAATTGCTACATGGTATATATAATATATACATTTGGTATTTATGTTTAATTGAACTTTATATGTTAAAGTATACATCCTTTTTAACTTCTATTGGCAGACAGTGGAGGACCTCCCTGTGCTTTTAAAGAAAAATTATCATAAACAGGAATTTTTCTGCACAGCTCACTGCTTGAGACAGTGACTTAAAAATGCCTAAAACATGCAGAGTTTGAAACAGCAAGGCAGTGTAAAACAAAACATTTTTATGCTTCATTGAGTTCTCCCTTATTTTTCTCATGGATCTTGCTTTGCTCCATTAGATTTACTGTAGGAAAATTCTAGTTTACTGCAGCAGGTCCCAACATCAGAAGTGACCACGGTGAGCAAGCCAAGAGAGGAGGCAGAGAGGTGCTGCTGTTGATGTCTCACCCAGCCCTCACATCCCCACATCACAGAATTGCAGAGATCCCATCAGAGCTGACTCAAACTCAGGCCCACGGATGCAGAGCAAGCAATGAGTGCGTGCTCACATCCCTGATGGATCAGAAAAGGACTCTGCATTATAAGTTCACACTTTCCCCCACACACAGACACCCCCAGATGACCTGCCCTTCCAGAAGCAAATTAAATCCTCATGGTTTTGCCTTTAAAAGAAACCATTATTTCCTGAACGTGGACAGAGAGCTGTTTAAGGAGGGAGAACATCATCTACCAGAATCCAGAGCACTGCCATCCTGCAGGCTGGAACTCACCCTGTCTTCCAGGGGGGCTGAAATTCCAATACCTAAGGGGCCTCTGAGAAGGTGATTGAAGGATGAACTCTCTAACAAAAATCTATATTTTAAGAAACAGTGAAATACTTCATTTCTGAAAGTGCTTTTTGATCATTCTAACCTTTGGTTTTAACCACTCTGGTGTCTCCTGCCAAGTGTGGTTTACTGATGACACATCATCATGGCACCAGGAATGGACTTGTTGATAAGTTAAATAATGGGACTACTTTCAGACCATTTTTATAGCTGAAAATTCTCATGGCATAAAAGAGTCATCATACAGTTATTTCACTGTGGAAAACTGTTATTTTTCTTAGAATAACTTTGAACTCTGTAACTTTTTGGGAAGGGGGTTGTTTTTCAAATAAAACCCTGCTTCCTTTCTTCCCCAAAAAACTCAGCTTGTATTAGCTGGAATGAAACCAAATCCACAGAGATATGTGTTCAGACAGATTGTAAATTTAGCTAGAGCATTTATATGTTACTAAATCCAAACAAAGATCTAAAACAAGATGCAAAATATCACACACACACACAAAAAAAGTTCCAAAATAGTTGGAATGGGATTTTTAAAGCTGAGCAAGGGACTCAGCCATACAAGTTTGAAAGAAATTGATTAATTATGTGGTTGATAACCTTGGTTTATATGCCATGTTAAATCCTGGTATAACTTCATTGTCTTCAGTGGAGCTGCACTGCAAATGTATTTGACAGATAGTCAGATTCTTCTCCAAGAATAACTTCTAAGGCAGAAGTTTTAAACATGAGTGAATGAAAGTCCTGTGCCAAGTTCTGCCCTAATTTATGCCCTGTATAAAACAGCTGAGTTGGAAGTGAGGGTGTCAGGAAAGGCAGAAGGAGACATGAGTCTGTTCTTCCTTTGCTGGGATGTTACATCAGCTCCCCTTGGTGATGGTCATGTCTCCAAACAGCACAGCAGGAACCCACAAGGCAGCTTGTGGGTGATTCTTTCCTTCCCAGCCTGCAAGTTCTTGTGTTTCACAAGCTGTAAGAGTTCAGGGAAGAGCCTGGAGCAGTCTCAGTGGAGAGCCATGAAATTCACTCCTATTAACTACTGCATCAATCTGAGCCTGGGATGCTTCAAAATGAATTTGAGGATGAGCACTGGAAATGGCCATTTTAATATGAATATTGGAATTAGTCACTTAATTTAATCAGAAAATAATGTGTTTCAGACAGTTTTGGTCTCAATGTTATTTTGAATTAAAACCCAGCATTTGGATTGGTTTTCTTTAGTCTGTTGGGTTATTTTTGGCTCATTATTAGCATTAGAGTAAAACTGACTGGTCAGACAACACACACACCTTTGCTCAGGTGAGAGGGAAGTAAGGCCCATCTCAACTCATCTTTTATACAACATTACTAAGGACACAAGGGGGATTTTATTATTTTGCCCAAAGCATCATTTAAGCCAGCAGCAGCAATCTGACTGCTCCAGCTCCAAGTCTAGTGAATTGCTGATGTCCTCACTCCTGATTCTTCTGCTGGCAGAGCTATTTTACAGCAAAGTGATGTAATCTGGCAGTGAGTGAGCTCAACATAAACAGCCTGGCTCCAGTAATACCCCTGCTCCAGGGGATCATTGCTGGGGCAGGAGGCAGCAGCCAGCAAGCTGGTCTCCAGACTCACAGCCCAAGCACTTGGATGCCCTTCCCAGCTATTCCCTCATCATCTATTTTCAGTCAAATCAGGCAGCAAAGCCCCATACATTGCTTTAATATCCCACTGGATGTCAAGGGCCCATCTGCTGAGCACCCCTAATGAGGCAAAAGTGAAGATATTTCCCATCCAACATAGTCTGAAATACTTATAAACAGAACAGGCTCTGGATCAAGAACCTCTCACGCTCCCCATCTGTGAAATGCAGCTAGCTGCTAATCTTCAGCCTCATAAAAATGTGTGGAAGTGAAAAGCTTTATAGGATGTGCTGTGACCACTGCCATGACAGAGAGCAGCAGCATTTTGAAGGAATTTGACTGGGTCAGAAGCAGGGAGGCTGAGCAGAGCCAGCAGCCCTGCACAGCCCCACAGTGCCCCAAAACAGACACAGAGCTCATGGTTCTGGAGCTGGTAGTTCCCCACTCACTGGGGTTGTGATAAGGGGGTGTTTCCTTCCCTTCCCTAGGCCCAAAGAAAAGGAAAATACTTATAAAAATACTTCATTGGCAGCAGTGCCTAGCAAGCAGCTCACTGTGCTTTCGGTGCTCACCTCTGAGGCCTGCCAGCAGAGACTGATTGCCATCTGACTGTGCATGGCAGCCACCTCCCACCCTTCTTTCTTTAGTTCTGCACCCTCCTAAACATGTCATTATTTATGTATCTGCATGTGCTGGAGGTAAATACAGCCTAGCCACCCCCTCCTCAGCAGAGCTTACACCTGTGATCTCTAATTCTTCACCTCTGCAGCGCTGCACACCTGCACCATTTCATCCTGTGTAATAACTGTGGGTTGTGTACCCTGGGGCTTTATGAAACCTGGGTTTCTCCTCCCAGGCTCATCTCAGCACCTCCAGCCCAGTTCTACTTGTACTTCTTATGGCTTGTCACCTTCTAATCTCTTATATTTGGGCACCTCCAAAACCAGCTCTTCTCTCTCTTTCCCTTCAGAGCTCTCTCTGTGACTGTTCTTAGTCATGCTTGACAAACTTCCAATCCCCTCCATCATTTCTACTCTCTTCTCCAGCAATTTCCATCTACAAGTACAAGGTTATCATAAATAGGGGGACCATGTTTTAGTATAAAAATAGTTGGACAGGTTCTTCTACCTTTAATCTGTCTTCATTAGCTTCTCCAGGTCCAGGCACAGGCTCAGGCTCTGGCTCTGCCACACAGGTAGCCCATCACTCCTTCTCCTTCAGAGTATGGCTGTGAAAACATTTTTAAATTCTTTAAAAATTTTAAATAAATTTTTAAAATCTGTTTGATTTTTAAAATCTGTTTTAAGTAATTTTAAATCTGTTTAATGTTTTTAAATCTGTTTTTAAATCTGTCTTTGACAAAGAAGCTAATAAGAGAGAATCTATTACTAGCAATTAAAGAATCATGACCAAACTTTCAAAACAACAAGATGCTTGAACTATTCCAGCTATGATAATAAGTACATAAAAAAAAATTCGTGGTGCAACATTTCCATGGATGTAAAATCAGCTACAAAGAGGTCATCTTGTTTTTGTTATCTTATGAATTCAGGTTAAGGACCATACTTGAAAAGTTACTTTGACTAAGAATTGCCACATCTACTCTGAGGAACAAGGACAGCATTTCATCAAAGCCTGAAGAAAAAAAATCAAAGTAGGATTTCCTAAGGAAAATAGAAACCTAAAATAACACCAACTTCAAATCACTTCTTGTGTAGCGATCTCATTTCCTAAGGATCAGCTTCTTATTACACCTCCAAGTATGAGATATATTAATCTTCTTAAAACTAATATTCTGATTGTCTGATTAAGGAAATCTTAATTCATTAGATTTATTTTGCAGACTCTTGCCTTATCCTAAGTCTGGGATGGAAGGCATTCTCCTGGCTTCAGTTTGGAAAAGGATCAGAGCTGGGTTTTATTGTCCACCTGCAAACAAAAGCTGGAACAATCATATGGGTCTGATGACAAGGAAAAGTTTTCCTGTAGCTGTAATTGCTGCACTCTTAGCCTGTGCAGTGATATCTCTGGTTTCATTTGGAGAAAGGATTTTGGATGGTTTGCAGGGGTAAATGATTCATTTACATCACTAGAAATTCAAAGCAGTGCATGGTTTTAAATTAAAGAATAATCAAAGTCTATAGGAGTTGTTTTTAAGGGGTTTGGAGGGATAGAAAAACTTAAATACAAGAATATAAGTAGCAAGATCTTATCCTGTAAGTTGAAACTAAGAACTACCTGTCCAGTGCTCCAAAATATAAACTTGTTTTTCTATTTCTGCAAATTGATTAATAGCATGTGTTGACCATTGGTTTGAAATATTTAATCTGTTTTTTTCAAGTAGGCAAAATGTGGAAATTAAACTGTTGCAAGGCATGCCAAAACAGAGAAGGAAGCTATTTAGCCAGTTATTTCTGCCTTACAAGGTTTACAATCCAAAGGCAAGTTTTCAAGAATAAAGTTATTTTGATCAACCCCTCATTTTGAAGTGTCAAAGCTGGTTCTAAAATCACCAACACTTTCCCCACTGGTTATAGGATACCTAAAGCATCCAAAGTAGTTGCTTTAATGCTGCAAAAAGTTTTTGGTATGTTTGTTTTGATTTGTTCTGTTGCTCCCATCCAAAAGCGTGAAGTGGGCCACAGGGACAAGTTCTCAAGTGCCCCAAGAAGCTCACAGTTCAGGGGAGCTGCTACCTGCCCACTCACATAGAAAACTTTGCTGGGAAAGCTTTAAAGCCAATCTGTTGAGTTGATGCCTTGTCCTTCTGACCCGAAATCTCTTTGTCCCTGCAGCTCTCGTGGTGCGCTTCCTGACCAAGCGGTTCATCTGGGAGTACGACCCAACACTGGGTAGGTGGCTGTGTCCTGCATTTGAGGGGTTCCCAGACAAAGGAAGGAATGATGAATCTGATTCCATGTTCTCAGAAGGCTCATTTATTATTTTATGACACTATATTATATTAAAGAATGCTATACTAAACTAAACTAAAGAATACAGAATGCTAAAAGATAATAATGAAAACTCGTGACTCCTTCCAGAGTCCTGACATAGTTTGACCCTGATTAGCCAATGAGTCAAAACAATTCACATGAAACCAATGAAACAATCACCTGTTGGATAAACAATCTCCAAACACATTCCAACGCAGCAAAACACAGGAGAACCAATGAGATAATTATGGTTTTACTCCTTCTCTGAGGCTTCCCAGTTTCCCAGGAGAGAAATCCTGGGCAAAGGGGTTTTTCAGAAAATGTGAATGTGACAGTTGTGTCTTGGAAGCAGGGTGTGGAATGGCATGGCTGAAGCAATGGAATCACAAAGCCAAAATTCCAAGCCTCAGTCAGCCTCTAAATTTGCTGCAAAAAAAAGCTTCTCTATGGTCATTTTAAGCTGGAACAAATTGTTGCCTAAGATGGCAGAATAGAGAAGCAGCAGCAGCAGACAAAGGCTGAGTTAGTGTATGAGGCACATTTCTGCCCACTCAGAAATCCAGGGGAATTCTGCCATTGAAATAAATTGCTTCAGCATTAAACTCTTCAAATCATTTACTGTGAGATCAGTTTTCTCCTTTTACATATACCAAATGTCTTCTGCTTGAGAATAAGATACTGGGATACAGATCTGTATTCTGGGATAGAGATCTTAAAAATTTGTGGCCAAAAAAATGTTTTTACAGTCAGCCTACCTAGACTCAGGTAATTTTTTTGTCCTCATTTTCAAACTTATATTGTTTCTCATTTTTTGGGTGACCAGATAGGGGCACCAATCATCTAAAGGGCATCCACATGTCCCTTCCACTGCTCCCACTTAGCTCTGTTGGGTCTGGCATTTTCAAGAAGCTGGTGCAGATAGTTCAAAAAACCTGTCAAAAAGTTGCCCTGAATTAGAGGCTTCACTTAAAATTTGTGCCAAGGTCAATTTTTAAATTTTTTAGTATTTCTTAAATTGGCATATATTTAAATGCTCTGCAAATCCAGGCCAAGAAGTGCAAGACAAGGCATTCACTTCTTAGAAGGTGCCTTCGATACCTCAGGACTAAGTAATTCACACACAAAGTAAAGGGCTGGAAAGTTCTCTTTTCTCCAACAATGTGTTCCTCTCTCCTTCATAACATTTCTTTGCAGGTTCCAACACAGATCATAGAGTTAAATATCAATTTCTTTATTAGTGTTCTTTCCTTAACAGGTTTCATTAAGGAAATAGAAAATGCCATAAAATTGCAGAGCAGAAATGAAGTGTAATATATTCTATTACAGAACCCAGGCAGCCCTTTGTAAAAAGCAAGCATCCAGGATTTTTGTTTGGCAAAATGGAGAGATAACAGACATCAAAACTCCCATCTTGGGAAAATAAATCTCAGCACAGCCTGAACTCAAATACATTCTTTTATCTGCTACTATCAATGTAGTCCTCAGTGAATTATGTGTCACCTGCCTTGTGCTGCACAATGGAATGTTCAATAGAATGTTCCTTTGGCATTATTAGTGTTAGTGCTTCACATTTCAATCACCAGTGCAACATTCTAAAAACTTGACAAGAGGTGTATAAAGTCTCTATCTGTGTAGTCCAAGTTCATCAGTTTCTTACAGGGCCACTGCATGCAGAACCATCCTTTTTGCCTTGTTTAAGCACACAAATGAAGTTATTAGCAAGCTACAAGGTTTATTATTTTTTGCCCTATTATGAGGGCCCCATGCCCTTTTTGCTGTACAAGGCTTGACATTTTGTTTCTGTTTTACAAATGAATACAATTGCAAATTACTGTGCCCCTCAGGAATCTAATTGTCTTCTCTTTGCAACAAGGAAAGCTTTCGTGCAGGCAGCAATAAACTAAAAAATTAAATCTCTTCTGACTTACTGAATTCTACATCACCATTCAGTCTAGAGAATAATACCTTAAATTATGTATTACACTCACTGTGATGCTCAGCTCTCCAGGTTGCTCTGAGGAAAAGGTTTGAGAAATTCAAAAACTAATAAACTATTGTCAAGGAGTTATTCCTTAATCACAGTAATCTCTGGTGGAAGCTGCTCACCAAGAGATTGTTTTGTAAAGTATTATTTTTTTCAAACAGATCACAATGGGATTCAAAAAGGGTTCTGAACTGTTAGAGATGACAAAAAATCTTGAAATTGTAACCACTATTTAGGCCTTCAGAGATCAATGAGAAAGAAACTGTACCTTGAAAAGCTTTGAAAACCAGTGCCTGAAAAAAATGCATTTCTGTCTTTTAGCATTGTCATCCTGCAGTGATTTGGTGTCCACTTACCTGTAAACATCTGAATTCACTGAGAAGCTTCAGCAGAATAGATTCATTTCCTCTCAGCAGTCATGGGCTGGCAGTTCTGTGGAAAGAGGAATATGCTCAATCAGTACAAAAAATTAAAGTTGTGTCAGTGAGGATAATTTCCTCTACAGGGAGAAATAAGCAGCTTTGTCAAGTTATTCTAAAAGGACAGGAGTAAAACAGATGCAAACCATCCAGCTACTAAGCAACGGGAGGTTTTGCCAAAAATCACTGGGGCTGAGACAAGAACATCAAATTTATAGTTTATTTCTTATGTCAAGCTTTCAACCACCCATTAGCCCTCTGATGCAAGCAATCTCCAGATAATTCCTATTTTTAGGAAAGCTTTCACCAAGCTGTTCAAGGCCTGATGGAAATTCAACATTAACCTAAAGTAAGCATCATATTAAAAAAACCCCAACTGTTCCTCTTTTTATTCAAGGGTGGCACATTTTAACTGGAAGGGGAAAAACACACCTTATAAATATTCCTTACTATTCTAACCTGCCAGAAGTAAATGAAGGGCCATATTTTTAGCAGCACCTGGATAGAATGCTGTACCACCAGGAGCCAAATTACCAACCACAAAATAACATTTTCTGGCAGGAGGAACATCACTGAGCCCTGCAATCTTTGGAAAACAGAGCTGCTGCTGAAGTCAGGGCTCTGCAGCTCTGCCACTCTTGTGCAGATGTTGGATCTGTGCAAACACTGGCAGGACAGCTGCATCTTCACCAAAAGTACATCTCACTCTGCTTTTCATTTAACTGTTCTCAGCCAAAGGGCAGCAACCTCAGCAAAGGTCATTTTCTGGGGAGTGTTAACCACCAGCCTTGACTTGTCCAATATTTCTGTTTAAATGGCAACTCATTGTCACCATTTTGGCATGGGGTTTTTGTTTGCTTTTCCAAAAGGTGCTAAATTCCTCGAGGTAAATTCCTACCTGGCATTATCAAGGTGAATGGGTTTCCACATCCATCTTCATTTACAGAAAATTGCAGCTATCTCACATTTTCAACAGAATTAGATGAAAGAGCTCTATGTGGGAATGGGCTGGAATAGCACATTTTAAAACATACACGCAGTTGTTTTCTAAAATATTAAATACATGAATAATTCAGCCTCAAACTAGTCTTCTTTAGCTAGTCAAATATGCACTGAGAAAGGGGATTGGATTCCCACATGGATTTCACCAAAATTCATTCATGTTTACATGTTTTTAAATAGGCCAAAACTTGAAGAACGTATAAGCAAGCTCAGTGTGATGCTAGAAGACCTCAAAATGCTTGGCCTGAGTAGGACACCAGTTAAGTCACACTCCTGTCATGAATGTGGGACTCTCATGGACCTCAGTGACCCCAGGGCTTGACCCCATAATTTTCAGGGATTTCAGCAGGGAATAGCTGCTCTCCCCAGTCCCAGTAAATTGCAATAACAAATTTTGAGTCTGCATCTCAGCAATTCCCCCCAGGAGCTACTGGCAGTGCCCAGAATTTATGGTGCCTTCACCTGAGCTCAAAAATTGAGATATTGTGGTTTGTTTTGATATTTAATTGATTTTAAAATTGGAGATGCTGAATCCGAGTGATCAAGGAATCTGCTAAATTTATTTTTTCCTGAGAGGCAAAAAAAGGAGGAGAAAGCCCAAAGAGCCATCACAGCAGCAGACAGATGGGGGGCCTGCAGAGAACTTCATGGTAGCAGCAAATTTCCTGCTTCCATAAGCCATGGCATGCAGGGAGAATCTCCTGGATCAAATGATGAAAGAAGAAAATTCATCATTGCTATGGCTGAGCACTTTCAAAAATAATTTTGCATCATTTCTCTGAGAACACATTTGTTGTTCCACCAAAACATGAACAGTTTGCTTTACTAGAAACAGAGCTGGGGTATCCAGGAATTGGGAGAAAAAAAATCAAAACAAACCAAGAAAACCTTCCCCCAAAAAAAACAAATATAAGGGGGGTGTGTTACGAACTATGTTTTGTCATTTGTTTTGGATTAGCATTTTTAAGTACAGTTGGGAGAATCAGGAGGCTCCTGAGGCTCAAGGACTGAAACATCAGTTTTTGCTATATAGGAAAAAGTCCCAAATAAATAAACCCCCAGGTAAATGCAGGAGAAAGGCTCCTCAGTTCTTTTCTTGTTTCTGTAACTGATTTGTTGTCTGCAGTCTCTGCCTCTGTGTCTCACCTACAAAATCCTTCATCTTACAGAAGGATTGCAAATCCCTAGAGTAGCTGATACTCACATTTAGGACACTCATCAAAGGCACACAGAAACACCAAGCAAAGCCTGGATTTGAAACAAAAATCTACTTCTCTCAGCAAACAAGGAGATGATATTTTTGCTGACCTTTCTAGAAGTGTCTTGGCTTTCTCACACTGCCCCTAGATGTCTTTCTCCAACTATTCACACATTTCATAGGATTTTGGCAATCCTCTGAAAAGAAAACTCTCTGTTAGCAGATGATCAATAGAACAGGACTGTGTATGAAGGCAAAGAAAGACAGAAAGCAAAGGAGTTTATTTAATTAGAAAGGGATAGAGAGAAGACTCTTAACTACTTTAAAGTAGAGGTAACTCTAAGAAATAGGGGTTTTAAGAAAAATTATAATTTTGCCAGGACTAGTAGATAAATAGTGACATTTTTGAAGAGTATTTCTTGTGACTGTATCAGAATTTCTTTACAGGTTTTTGTTCACTCTTTTTGCTCCCCTGGCAGAATAAAACCCTTGAACAGTGTTCCTATAATGTCCTATCTAATGCAACATACAGACAGCCCATAAGAGACCCTCAAACATGGGTAAGATGTGTAGGCATCAGGAAAGCAAGAAAAATAGGAGATAAAATAGTAACAATTTCTTGAAGGAAGGAGACAGAATCCTCTCCTAGAGCCCTGAATTCTCCCACAGCAGGAAACTAAACCTCCTAGAGACGAGCTCCAGACTTGCAAATTACACCACTGTGGCAAGAACAGCAGAAATGACTTTGTGAAGGTATTTACACTGGCAAGGAGGCTTTTCCCACTGGAAAACTTCTTGCAAGGATGATTATTTTTCCATTAGAAGGGCAGTTTTGCTTACATCTATAGCTGGGGGGTTCTGTTAGCAAAACAGTATCATTCAGGCATCACAAGGAAAGGGTGGAGGTCCCATACAGGACATAAATAATGTGGCAAAACTAGCAAATAATGCTGGCCTGAGTTTGTTTTCTGCACTGGATAAATACAGGTCTGTATGAACAACATAAACAGCAGAGGAAAGTAGGAATAAATCCAAACTGGCTTTCATCAAAATGGTTGAGAACCAGAAACAGTTTAGCTGGAATCTCACTAAAGAGTAGAAGTATAGTTATTCAGTACAATTTATTATATATTTATTATTTTTTAAAAATAGAAATAATATATTTAATATAAATAAATAGAATCACTATAATTTATTATCTATTTATAATAATATAAATTATGGTTATAAAATAATTCTATATTATTGTATAATTATAATATTGTATTATATAAATAATTATATATTATTAAGTATAATTAATTATATATTATAATATATCCTAACAAGAGAAGATACAAGAACTATCCTTTTGGGACAACTTGAAGCCATGATAAAAAGCTCAGGTCCAAGTAGAGCTCTCCAGGATTGTCTCTGCTGTCTGGTTTATTCAGCTAAGACATTGTCTGGACAGCTGGAATACCATGTGAACACAAACTCCTGATCCCTGGGTTTGCCATCCCCGCTGCAGATCCCAAGTTAAGGAAACATTATCTTTGTGCATTGTGGCTTTTTTAGTTTTCTTGACTGGTGGCTTACTCAGCAAGTTTGCCCTAGCACTCCTGAAGGTTTAACTGCCTCTCCCCAGCACAGATGAGGGAGAAACTGCCCAGACAGCAAACAGAGCTTCGAACAGAGCAGCCCAGAGTGAAAGAGGTGTTTATAAATCATTAACTGATGCCCCTCCAGCCCTGGGTGGAAAGGCTGACAGCCCTGGAAGGAACGCAGCCTCCCCTGCCAGTCCCTCCTCTTCCAGCTGCCCCACAGGATACTGCAGTCTGCAAGAAGCTCATGATGGAAAATTTGAAAAAATTTTGAAAAAAACCATTTTCTACAGTGAGGAGAAAGGCAGAGAGCTCTGCCACCACCTTGCAGAACTTTGCCTTCTGCATATTTCATCCAAACACCCGTGCTGACAACTCCAGCCTGTCCAAGCACACGTGGTCCTGGTGGGGTGTAGTGGTAACCAACATTTGGGGCTGGAAGGATGGGCTGCCAGCCTGTGCCTCAGGGACTGCCATGGCAAATGTGTAGGCACTTCATAAATCACTGGGAAACAGCCTTATTCTCAAGCCAGACTCCAGCTATTCGTATCCTGGATTTTTATTGACAAAATTACTCATTCCTTCTGCTTCAGTGCTTAAGGGATTCAGTCCTCAGCAGTCTAAGTTTTGCCTTCCTAGGCATCTTCCTGTGATCATATTTTTCCTACATCAAAACAGCAGCAACATTATTTAACCTGATGTACATTTAATATGCTGTATCATTTTTACTGTGCTCTTCAGCAGGAGGAATTTATACTGAATGCATTATAGCAATGAGCCATGAAAGAATTCCCAGTTTCTCTGAGGTGTTTCTAAGGAAATGGACTCATATGGCCTAAAGCACCTTAAAACACCAATCTGGCTTCTAAAATTCTCAACAAAAACTTGAAATCATGAAATTGTAATTGAGAGCAGCAACAGATGATTCTTACAATGACATGGGAAGCAGTTATCTGAAAATGTGGTTTGTTTTCTTTCATATGAGTCTCAAGATGAAGATATTCCTGATGCCAGTAATAAAAATACTGCTTTTTTACAGTAGCTCAACAGACAGCAAAACTCAGGAATGGCAGTGGCTGTTCTTGCTATAGCTGCAAAATATTTCTCCCCTACTTTTGTTGCTCATCATATTCTGAGATGTTTCCCAGATGGGCAGAATTTTCCAGTGCTTGCCTCTGCACCCCCAGGAGACAAGGCTTTTTGTTTTACTTATTTTGGGTGTGAGAAAATTCTCACTGGTTAGTTTTCATTTATGTTGTCAGAAGTAAGGTGAAACTCAGCTTCACCATCAAAGACTTCTGCTGCAATCAGACAAAAAGGCATTAAATTTATCAGGCTTAAATTTAGCAGGGTTGTATTTCCTACCAAGAACCAACTTCCCTTCCAAGCATTGGCAAGAAAATTAAATGAAAACCAAAAAACCAACAGACCAAAACAACCAACAACTGCTTAAACCTCTGAGCTTACTCTCTACTTGTTAGCACTGCTCTGGCTTTATTGGTTTGCTTTTAGCATGCCTTGATGAATTCAGTTCCAGGTACCTGCCCACATTTTCTTTGCCTGCCCCAGTAAAATTTGAATGAAAACAGAACCTATAGGAAAGGAAAAGCATCACCACTTCACTTCCCAAAAGAAACCCTTTCTTCCCATGCAGCAGAAAAAGCTTATTTGCATGCAGCAGGAGGTAATAAACAAAGACATCTTTAATTATTTTTAGAGTCCTCTTCGAGAAAACTATTCTACAATTTCTGTCTGACGGCCAAAATATTATTTATTAAAAATATCAACACATCAAGAAAAAATAATTTTCTGTAGGCTAGGTTTATATTACCCATGTGTTCTACCTAAAAAGAGGAAATCCCAGGGATGCAACAGAACCTCTCATACCAAGATGAGAACTTTATGGTCTATGTAAACACTGGCCATCTACTACCTTCCCACTTAATCATAAAGAGGATAATGTGATAAAAACCAAACTTCTCACTAAGCAGCAGCCTGATCAAGCCCCATTCCTCCTGGATTTGTTCTCCATATTCCCCACTACAGTAGCTGGTTTTTTTTGCATGTGTCCTTGTGCTCCATGGAGCATCCTTTCCCCCCATGAATCCCCACAGCATCTGAAGCTTCTGCTCAGGTCACCCACAAATATTCTCTGTCCATTGCCAGGGACCAGGGACAGACCCAGATGCTGCCTTGTGCAGAGGCTCTTGCCTGCTGACTACCCCGTGCTTCCTCAGCTAATGGATTTTTTGGGTTTTTTTTTTGCTAAGGTTGGGATTAAATGTGTGAGATGCTATTTCTTGTTCTGACTCAGATGTTTATTAGTTCTTATTTATATTATAGTTTCACAAGCTGTGAGTTCTACAGCATGTCACTTAAACTAAAAATGGAGCCCTATCTCTTTCTACAAGGCTTTTTAAGGATAAACTGTTTAATTAAGAAATTACACCTAAATTATTTTTACTTTTAGTTTAATAACTAACTACTCATGGCCTGCAATACAGACTTTTTATCAAATTATATAACACTACCTAAACTTATGAAGAAGAAGGTGAAAAAGAAGGATTAGCCTCTGCCCTAAAACTTCTGGTTTGCTTTATATATATTACTATATTCTAAAAGTTTAAACCCTAAATTTTCTACTATGTGATATTACACACTTCTATTCAAACTACACACTTATAATCTTAGTTTTATCATTCAATTTTGGAAGTTTTTTTACAGCCTCAGGTCAAATGCAGTGTTCTCTTGGGGGTCAGTGCCTGTCAGCACTGAAATTCAGAAAGTCTGAAATTCTCGGCAATCAGGGTTCCAACACTTAGGGATGTGAATAGGGTTGCTATGCCTCACCCAGCCTGGATTTACATAGAACAGAAACCTCTGAGAGCTCCACGTTGCACTGAAAAAGGCACTGAAAAAGGCACTGAAAGCAGCTGAGCCAGCACAGGTGCCCTCAGTGCCTCCCACGTGGCTCCTTTTGTGCCCAGCTTTGACCTGAGCAGCCTGGGGACACCTGCAGCACTGCAGTCACAAATCTGATTTTGGCAAAGGTGGCCTTGGAGATGGCAGCCAAAAATGAAGTTTGAAATGAAATCAGTTTGCACATCACCACGTGAATTCCAGAACAGCATCCACTGCATGTGAAGCAGGCTGGAGGCTCCAGACACAGGTTAAATATCTCTGCCAACAAATATCTTCTCACATCCATGTTTTGGTTGAAATTTATAGCTTGACACGAGGGTTTGTGTAGCTTGACAGCTGTGCATTAAGAGCACACAACACCCATGGGAAGTGTATGAGGTGTTTTTTGGGTCCCTAGGACAAAGGAGGAGTTGAGAATCTGACTCCATGTTCTTAGAAGGTTAATTTATTATTTATGATCTATATAATATTATATAAAAGAATGCTATACTGAAACTATACTAAAGAATAGAGAAAGGATACTTACAGAAGGCTTAACAAAATAATAATGAAAAACTCATGACTGCTTCCACAGTCCCTACACAGCTGGCTGTGATTGGTCATTAAATAAAAAGAATTCACATGTTGGTAAACAATGTCCCAACCACATTCCAAAGCAGCCAAACACAGGAGAAGCAATCAGATAATATTGTTTTCATTTTTCTCTGAGGCTTCTCAGCTTCCCAGGAGAAGAAATTCTGGTGAAGGGATTTTTCAGAAAATATGACAGTGACAGAGTGTTCAACCTCCTGGAGCTTTTCCTTCCCTATTTCCTGACTCTTGGAGCTACACATGCACAGTACAACATTGAAGAGTCCAAATCCAATTATCAGTCACAATGTTTCCTTCCAAAAACATTATTTTTACTAATTTTTCTCCTTTTGCACATGATAAAAATGATGCAATGGCCATTCCTGGCATCTTGTTTGATAGTATTACTAATAAATAACCAAGTTTTTCTCATTTGGGGGTCTGTGGTATTAATGAATAGAGAGACATGAGGTTATGCTGCATTAGCATTAGAGATATGTGCTAAACACACAAGGTACTGTGTTATACTGTGGCACTGTGTTTTTACTGACTGTAAAACCACTGCTGGTGGCAAAATAAAAACCCTCCTGTAAGGTAAACAACAGAGGGAACATGTAACAGCCAGAGGCAAGCAAGAAAAATAAATTCCACTGTGCTTTGAGAAAACCTGGGGTTGAGGAAGGAAGCAGTGAGGAGAGGCTTTCAGGAGGATACACTCAGCTTACAGGGGCTTTCTAAAATGTGCAAAATTCTTGCAGCAGCAGAGAAATGCAGAGGGGGACAGACCTCAGCAGGGCTGGGTCAAGGAAGGGTTGGGACAACATTGCCAGGGTTAGTAATAATTTTTGGGGTGTTTTTTCCCCAACAGTGAAAGTCACCGTTCTCAAATGTGACAGAGAAGTGCACCTGATGGGTGTCAAAGACTGCAGGAGTCTAAATGAGTAGTGAGGTACCAACAAAACCACCCCCAACAATAAACAAGAACATTTATTCTGTTAACAGAACTAATTAATTTTTAATCTTTTAGACACTGACATCCAACAGGAATTTAACCATGATTTAAGAGTTCATGTCTATTAGCTGAGGTTTTTGGTCTGAAAACTCTGCTGCAATCACTACACAAGAAGTCTTTCTCCAGATCTCCTGCATTTCTTAGATCCACCTGGCTGAAAACCACCATTAGACCAAAGTTTCTTAAAACAAGGACATTAAAAAATGCTTTAGTAACCTCTCTTGACAAAAAAATCAACTAAAATTCTGTATGGAAAGAGAGGTTGTGACCCTCTGTACTTAAAAGAAAACAACAGACCAGGCTGGCTTAAGTTTGCCTGTAAAATATAATTGCTTCATCTCAGCTGATTTACCCACTCCTAAAACCTAGAAACACCTCCATGCAAAAAAGTATTGAAAACAGCTTTTTACATCACTAAAACTTTTTACATCACTGCAAATATAACTCAAAATCTAGAAATTAATTTCCAGAGAACAGTTTTCCTCTACAAACTACAATATTCTGGAACAAATATACTCAAAAAAACAGGATAGTCCTGGACAAAACAAAGGTTTGAGAGATGACCAGCCAAGTATCACAGGCCAAAACTCTGTTTAAAATGTCACAGTAGTGCCAGGATGTGATGTGAACAAGTTGTGACTGAATATTTCATCCATAGACAGTCTGTGGATCATGGGCTTCAAAGTTTTCCCTACAAAAGTAGGTTTTTTCCTGTATTTTTTTAAAATCATATTGCTCAGAAGAATAAAGATATTTTGTAATTTGCTTATCAACACCAAGAGCCCCCAGGGAAGTTGTTTTATTCCCTGCAAAATAATTTTTTCCACAATTATTCAGCAGCTGTGGTCATTTGATTAATTAATTAATTAATTATTGTGGCTCAAAAGCAAACCAACTGCTGCCATTTTCCAACAAGTTTCTCAGGCCTTTTGACCACTCAAAATCTATTTGAAATAAACTTGAATTTTTCAAACAATGGAACCATAAGAACCAAGAGTGCTTTGCACTGCAGGGGTGCTGGGGGATTTCAGCTTTATGAGCAGGAGCCACTCTGAAATCCGGCATCAGCCTTCAAAGCCACCCTCATCACACCTTTGAGCCTCTTACTGGGAATATGACTGGAAGCACAGCAAGAACAGGTCAGATTTACTTATTTATATTGAAGCAGGGCAAATAAACCAATCATTTCCCACAGCACTGCCAGATTCAGGCAGGCTCAGTCTGCACAGCAGCTCCCTGACTCTGCTCTGACGCTGGGTTTGTTGTGAGCAAGGCTCAGCTCCGTGGTGTCTGTTCCATCTCTGGGGGCTTAGAGGTAGAATGGGCAACACCTGGTGCAAAGCAAGGTCTGAAGTGCAGAAAGTTGCCTAAAATCATCTTGGGAGCTGCTGGTGGAGTGCTGCACCTTGCTTTTTCTACTTAACCACAATGATGCAAGCATAAGCCTATTACAGCCTGGATTCATCTGACCAGTTCTGGACTTCCCAGGACTTTTGAGGTGCAGTTTATACCAGGAGAGAGCTCAGACACGCTATATCCAGCAGCACCTATTTTATTTCATCAACTCTAATAGCAGTCAAGGGTACTCAGCTGAGTCACAGGCACAAACACACAGGGGTTTGTTTCAGTCAGGGGTCAAGCAGTTATCTCAAGCCCTGTAGTTACTCTCTGGCTGCATGTCTCAAAAAAAAAAAAGAAAAAAAAAAGAAAAAAAAAGGAAAAAAAAAAAAAAGAAAAAAAGGACAAAAGGGACAAAGAGGGGAAAAGATGGGGGGAAAAGATGGGGGGGGAAAAAAGAAAAAGGCAGTGCCACAAGGAAAATGATACCAATAAATACCAAAGCAAGGCAATGTTTTTGTGATGTACCATGGGATCAGTGTGAGCAGACTAGGACTCACATCTTCAGGGCTCATAATTTACAAGACAACCAGATTCTTCAGATTTTTCTGTTCCCTTGAAGGAGAAGCCATGTCTGTGATTACACCAAAAATGCTTTCAACGTCCAGCTGTTTTACACTCCTCATTAAAATTCACCCAGCTACCACACATTCCTGAGCACAGGAGCAGACACACATTTAGGAAGATTTATTTACACGAATCTGACCTAAATCGGTGCTACTCATCCAAGATCAAATTCCATTCCAACATGAGCAGCCAAAGCAAGTTAAACTTGCAACATAAAGTGCTGCCAGAGTCCTATTTTGAGAAGTTAAGTATAATTTAAGATTCATGCTGCTTTTGCATGGTGAGCAAAAGTCTGTTCCTTGAGACTCCATAGGGAGACTCCATTCCATAGGGAGAATAAATCTCAAGGATTTATTATATATTATATTAAATATATATATTATAATAATATATTCTATTATTATAAATTATATTATATTATTATATATTTATTATATATTCTATTTTTATTATATTATTATAAATCTCATAGGATGGCCTACTCCCTCCTGCCTCCTGAGGACATTTCACAGATATCCTGCAGTCAGGGCTGGGTGAGCATTTTCTCAGCTTCTGTGGAAAAATTCTCAGCAGCCACTTGTCAAACAGGACCAGATGGCTGAAGGCAAATGAGCACTGCGAAGCCTTAGCAAGTAAGGAGCTAAAATCACACTCCTTACTCAGAGAGCCATCTCTCCTGCACAGCACCCTACCCCAAAGAAACAGAGCACAAGTTCCTAAATAACATCAAGCTTGGAGTACTACACAGGGAATCCCAACCCAACACTGAAATAACTCATTGAAGGTGCAGCTCTCACAGCAAAGCAGAGTTTCCTGCTCTTTCTGCATTCCCTGAGGGAATTGCTGAGCCAGGAGGGTGTGTGGAAGGCACAGATAAGACATTCCACCAAGGGACTTTGACATACCTCACTCTGCTGTGTAGGCATAGCCTCAGGATCACAAAGAGAGACTCCAACACCTTCAAGAGCCTGGAAATACCATCCAGAAGGCGTATTTACAGCCTTTAAGAAAGCCAGTCATCGTGGCCTGAAACCCTACAGCAAGCTTGCTTGCCATCTGCCCAAGTAAATTGGCCATTTGTCCCTATTGGAGACAGCTGGGCTGTAAAAGCAATTAAGGTGGCACAGGGAGGGCGTGACATTTTTGGTTTGGGAAGTGTTTGCAGCACTGACAGCACTGAAACATTCCTGATTGTGAGGAGTTGACATTCTTAAGTGAATAATGAAAACAGGCATTTATGAAACACCAGCCCTTGCAGAAGTTCAAGTTAAAGAAATAAGTTTCCTTCCTTTGTTCCTATTGAAGAGATTTACACCAAATGAAAGAATTTTGTCTCTGACAATGCAAAGCATTCATAGTCACTGGCCAGACTTTTACAGCATGCATATTTGTCTTTTGATATAGGACATCTGTGAGCTAGCAACAGTAATAAATCTGAATGTTAGCACAGATAGTTTTCCACATTTTAGGTCAAATGCTATCAAATTTAGCTTATCAGCTTATTAAGATAAAACAAGCTGCTTTGTCATTAGTTTTCTGATTAGTTGCTTGGCTCCAAAACCTGGGACAGTAAATAGGGTTGTTGGTTTCCATTTTTCCATAGTGTAAATGCTTAATGCCCACTGGTTATCCTTATAAATCATAAACAGGGAAATCACTGCTTGATCCCTGGCTAGAAGAGGGGAATGTGATGATTTCAGCATGTTTAAAACACACATTCCTAACATACCTAACTGGTCTGTAATTTTTTCACAGTACAGGGCCTGAGCTTAGTGGTTGGGTTCCTTGATCTGCAGCCATCCTGGTTTTGATCAACAAGCTATGCAGTGACAGTCTATTGAGCTGGATACCTTGAGAGTTGTGGTATTGTCTTCCAAAGCTAGCAGCCTTTCCTGGGAGCAAACAGGAAAAACGGGACACAGCTTTGCAGAGCTCTCTGCCACAGCTGTCCTTTGCTGGGTGCAGACTGCAGCATCCACCAGGCTTCTGCAGGTCTAACCCATGGGAAAGTAAAGGATGTGCCCTATGGAGAGAGGTAAGTGCTGCTGCTTTAGAAAAGAGGACTTGAATGTGCTCCAGGAGGGCTGGAAGAGCTCCAGCAAGGAAAATTTAGCCAAACGGCACGTCACATGTCTGCTCTTGTGCTGGGAGATCTGAGAGGAAGATATAAAAAACAGTAAAAAAAAGAGAAGAAAATTACGTTTTTCTAATACGTTTCACAACATGTGTTCTTATTTTAGAGTCGACATACCGTCACCAAGCTACCATTGATGATGAAGTGGTTTCCATGGAGATACTAGACACAGCTGGCCAGGTGCGTGGGTGCCTGTGCTGCTGCTACCCAGTGCCTTGGCTGGGGTGTGCAGCAGGGCAGGAAATTGTGCTGGTGGCAGCAGTGCAGGGGCTGGCAGGTGTGCCCCACTCTGGGGACACAGATTTCCTTCCGGGCAGAACCCCCTCTCTCCTCCCCTGTGCTGGATCCACATCCTTCCCATCAGGGATCCTGCTTGGAAGAACAAACAAGTCAAGGGGTTTACTCTGGGGATAAAATTATTTTGTTGTCATGCTTTTTTATTCAGGGCCAGTCCAGAAAGCAGGCACAAAGTCACAGTCTATTTCTACAGTCAAGTGATGGGGCTCGGCAACTTCAGCCAATGATTCCCACCAAAGTGAAGAGCAGATTTGCCATAGTCAGGTCTCCCTTGTAAAACATGGCAGGTGCAGGTGCTGCATAGGCCAGATAGGTCATGGCACTGGGTGGAATAGATCTCCTATGCCACGTGATAAAAAAGGTGATGTGAGCAAAGTATAAGGTAAAGCAGATGCACACAGCTTTGTAGGACCAGCACCTGTCTGAAGACCTCCTGTCTTCTTCATAAATCACCCTTCTGCAAGGGATCCTCCTTGGAAGAACAAACAAGTCAAGGGGGTGAAATTATTTTGTTGCCATGCCTTTTTATTCAGGGCCAGATCAGAAAGCAGGCACAAAGTCACAGTCTATTTCTACAGTCAAGTGATGGAGCTTGGCAACTTCCCACCAAAGTGAAGAGCAGATTTCAACAGATTTTGAAGACTTGTCATAGTCAGGTCTCCCTTTTAAAACATGGCAGGTGAACATGCTGCACAGGCCTAGGCAGGTCATGGCACTGGGTGGAAGAGATCTCCCATGCCACATGATAAAAAAGGGGATGTGAGCAAAGTATAAGGTAAAGCAGATGCACACAGCTTTGTAGGACCAGCACCTGTCTGAAGACCTTCTGTCTTCTTCATAAATCAAATTCCTGAGGCATTCTTCTGTCTTTTCCAACAGGAGGATGCCATTCAGAAAGAGGGACACGTGCGATGGGGCGAGGGCTTCGTGCTGGTTTACGACATCACGGACAGAGGCAGCTTCGAGGAAATGCTGCCGCTTAAGAACTTGCTGGACGAGGTCAAAAAGCCCAAAAACGTCACCCTGATCCTGGTAGGGAACAAAGCAGACTTGGATCACTCCAGGCAAGTCAGCACGGAGGAAGGTGAAAAGCTGGCCACGGAACTTGCGTGTGCTTTTTACGAGTGCTCAGCCTGCACGGGAGAGGGGAACATCATGGAGGCCTTCTACGAGCTGTGCCGCGAGGTGCGGCGCCGCAAGATGGTCCAGGGCAAGACTCGGAGGAGAAGCTCCACCACCCACGTCAAGCAGGCCATTAATAAGATGCTGACCAAAATCAGCAGCTAAAGAGAGCTGTCCTAAGCCAGAGAAGTGTTTTAGAGCGTGTTAGCTTGGAGTAGGGATGGGGCAAGCAGAGTTTAATGAGAAATGGTCAAATCTTTGCAATGAAGAAAAAAACCACAAAAAGACAAACGCCACCACTTTTTTGAGTAACACGGAATCATACTGTTTTCCTGTTTTGAAATGTATTTAGCCACACTGCTTCTGACTAATGTGGGGAATAAAAAACAACAAACAAACACCAAATGAACTCCAAATGACTAGACAATTGTGGGGATTGGCAACCAAGAGAGAATCTTCTGCTTCTACATGGCTAGCTCCAATCCCCTGCAAGTCAGTAGTGCCTAAACATCACTTCCAGCCAGACAGCTGCTCAGTAGCCTTTGGAGAGTAAGATTCAGCCCTCAGTCCATCAACAAGCATCACAACTGGTGTTTCTCAGGACTGAATATGTGTAGAGGCTGCTGTGTTGAAACAGTAAGTTCACCTGACACCTTCACCAGCTCTGAGTTGGCTCACTGTATGCTTTCACTCCTTCCTTGTTATTTTTGTCAAATCCATGAGTGTTGATGTTCTTAGCAAGGTATGCAAAAAATATAGGAAAGGTCTATTTCCTGGAGTGTTTAGCCAGCTAGACACGCATTTCAAGAGAGCTAAAGTTCAGGTACTCTTCCAGCTTCTCTGAAACTGCAGAGTTCTCCAAAATAATCATCTAGTCCAGCAGCATTTCACCATTTCCCCCTCAAAGTGGTTGGGGAAATTGGAGTATGTGTGCTGGGAAATCAAACTGAAAAAAAAAAAAAAAAAGAAGAACCACATTACTATTAATGTAGCTATGGGTAGTTTTTAGATTTCTTTCTTTCTTTTTTTTTTTTTTTTTCAATCTAAGTAGTTCCTCTTAGTCTATTTTATACCGAAGAAGAGCGGAATCCTTGGGAAGGCAAGTATTTAAAGTCTAAGCCCAAATGTAAATCAGATCTGAAGGGCCTCTACCATATCAAAAGACCATAATTGTCAGCTGTTTAAATTCCCAGATGCTGCTTGGAGCACTCTGGGGCTCAAAGCAGTGCAGGTTTTTTGTGGCTTTTATCTGGCACATTGAAGCAGAAACACATTTCATCAGATTTTGGTGCCTGGGATAAAAGGTGTCCTGTGCTTTCCTTCTCCCTCATGATCTCATTTAAGTTTTGCCTCCTGTCTAGTTGGTTTGTTAACTGCTAAAAGATGCAAGAATCAAGATTGGAAGCATTTAATTCAGATTGTGCTGGTCTTGCTGGTCTCCCACCAGTGGTGTGGCATCCCTTTGGGCAGCTCACTGTCAACATGTAGAACCACAGCCAAGGGTTGGGATGACAAATTAGCAGTGTTCTCCTCTGAGGAACAGCCCCCTTGGAGCATTTACTTACAACTTCATTCTCCACTGCTTTGTACTTCATGTGGTTATTTGTGGGGAAGTGACTCCAAAAGCCTGTCAAATTCAAATTGCCACAGATGTAGGAAAGTGAGTAAATCTAGCTGGCTAGAACTTTGTAAAGCTATAGGTAGCCACATAGGTGGTGGAACAGGCTGAAGAGGCAGATCTGTATATCCATGTGAACAGAGAAAAGTTCCAAATTATGACTTCTTTCAAAAGTATTCTCTTAAAGATATTTTACCAAAATACTTTTTTTTTTTAGACTTTAAACTTTCACTTTTACCCAGCCAGCAAAGAACATCACATTCAGATGTATATTTTATTTGGGCTGTTGTTTGTTTTCTCTGCTTCTGTATTCTAGGTGGTAAAAACTCATTTCACTGTCCTGTAATCTATGTCTATATTTTGGTCCTCATGTTCACGTGTGTTGCTGTACATCAGTTGCACACACTGCAATGGAAACTTCACTGTGTGCTTCTGGGCAGAGGGTTCTTGCAACAGGCCTCTGTGACACACTTGTTCCCAAACTACTCATCATATCATTAACTTTTTTAAAAAAGAAAAAAAAATACAAAAAAAAGAAGAATAGAGGTTTTGCCATTTTTAGTATTGTAGAATCAACACAAGTGTAAAAGAGCAAGCTAGTGCCTGATCACAAACCAGAATTCTTTAGCTGAGGGACTGAACTTGCCAGCAATTTAATTACATTAGGAGCCAGAGTGAGCATTTGCAAGTTGAAGCACTGAGGTTCTGTTATCTTTCAAATCAGCGCTGGTGCACGAAGTAAACAAAATCCTTACCTGCAATCCCATGGCAACGTAGTCATGTCTTTACTTTGGTGTGCTAAGCAATTGGTTCATCCCTCTCAGAAAATCTCAACTGTTCTTTTATCTGAAAATCCTTTCTTGGGGTTCAGGTTGGAGCTGCATTTAAAATACAAAAAGGTTATAAATGAATGACAAGAGAAAATAATTAATCATATTCATGCGAGAAGAGTTGAAAGGAAGGAGAGGCTAAGTTACAGCCTCCCTGTAAGATTTCCAGCAAATTGTATCTTCTTTAATAACATCTGTGTGCATAAATTATAAAATCCTGGTGAAAATAAAATGTTCCTCTGTGCAAACATCCCTTTTTACATAAAGAACCTACAATAAAAATAGAAACATTAATTTGCAAAGACTGAATTCAAAAACTGCCAAACAAGATAAACACTTGGTCAAAAAGGAGGCTGCCATTTTGTGACTTTTCCTCCAAAACTAACACAAACTTCTTTAATTAATTGCTCATTAATTTGTTTCCCTCTAAGCCATTTCTGTTGATATGCATTACATAGCATTAAATGCAACTCGATCTACTGTTGCTCACAATGTTGCAACCTATTACTGGCTATGTTATAAATCTTTCCTATTCCCACAATGTGCAAATTGAGCCCAAAATTGCCCAAGCATTGAAAGGGCTGATTGCAGCATGAACCCACAATCAGCAGCCTTTCTGCAGCAGACATCAACAGACTCAATTCTGTTTCTCCTGCTGCTGTTTAAGTGTGTGTATGTGACACTAATATTGAATTTCTCTGCCCTCTGCCATTTCTGCAGAGAGAGGATGGGAAAGAAAATAAAAATGGGGAGGAGAGGTGAAAGGGATACTTGTTACCTTCAACAAGTTGATTGTCATTTATGAAGTTTTTAAAAATATTTATCTTCAATTGATGAAGAGTTAGTCATGCCCATGCTGCAAGACCTGGATCAGGACCCAAAACTTCCCTAGAACTCTGAGAATCTTTGTATCTGGGGGTTTGGTGCAACTACAGATGGAAGTGAGGATCAGCCACTGGGTTTGCACCTGGATCCAGACAGGTTGTCCCCAACCTGGGGATAGTTGGATCTGGCAGTTTGCTACAAGGCTAGTTGATTTTTATATATATAATGATCTGTATGCATTTTTACATTAAAAATATGAAAGCCTGTGCTTGTAGATAATATATAAGAAAAAAATAAAAAAGAAAAAGCAAATATAGTGTTTTCTGTACTGAACTCTCACATATTGATCATCCATTAGATGTCTCCAGTGTTCCTTCCAGCTATTAAGGAGACAGTTCCAAAAGCTCAGATTTGGTTCTTTTTTAATTTTATTTAGTGACAACAAAGAGTGAATTTTACCAGAATAAGCACTGTAAAATTTGGATCATTTTACTTGAACTTATTTGGCTGTTAGTCCTGGAATAGAGAAGTCAAACAGCATCTACAGTGAGGCACAGCTCCAAATGTCCTTGCTAACTATTTCAAGGTTGATGAAAAAAGTTACAGGGTAATTAACTAACCTCTCTGAAACCCACCAAACACTCTCCTGCCAACTAAATAACACAGGCCTTGATCCCAAGCTTCTGAGGTGAAATCCTGGGCTAAGAAGTCTGGGAGATTTATGCTGGTGATTTGGACAGAGGCAACTTTTCACCTGCTGCCAACTCTGCCCCTGTTCCAAGGAAAATTCACTGTTAATCTGAGGAGGAGGTATGTAATTTGTACCTTATGAAAGGAACATTATGTAAATGGTAAATAATCAAACAGAGTGTGGGTATTAAGCTGTAGCAGAGGAAGCTTTAGCACTGCAGAGGGGAGCTGTAATCCATTCTTTTTCCCCCAAACCTGAGCCAACCAAACGGTGAACAGGAGTGGGGATATAAGAATGGTATAAGAATGTCACAACAGGCAGAGCACTGCCTAAAATCTGGGTGCAGGATCTATGCTGGCTGGTGAAACCTCCCAACACCAGTCACTGTCTGCCTCTGGAGCACGACAAAGCAGCCTTGAGTTCTGTCAAGCCACAGAACATTATTTTGCTCCAGTCAAAATAATGTCTCCTGCAAAGTAAGTAGCTGCAGTCATAAAGGCTATGCATAAACAGTCTTGGGGTTCCTTTTATCTTTTTCTTTAATGGCTTGATACATATGCAAATCTTAAGAAGAAAAAGAAAAAGAGGCTTTAATTAACAAAGGCTTCTTGGCATTTTGATGTATCTGCCTTTATGCTCTTTGCAAAATTAAACCTATAATGAAAACAGTGTCGTCTTAGAGACTCCGGTGTTGTGCATTTTATTTCCTTTACAGATGCCAGGCACTAATTACCTCAGGCTATGACAATACAAAGCAGCAGCCTGTCCAGTGCTGTGCAAGGCTTCTAGGAGGTGACAATGGTGTGAGGCCAGCTCAGCCTGGTCCCTGAAAGCACCATTGCCCCATGGGGGAGGCTGTTAATGCAGCAGCAGGAGAGGGGGCAGAGTCCTGGGGCAGGACTCTGCTGGCCCTGGGGGGGCTTGGGCCAGGCCCTGGCCCCCAGCCCTGGCAGCCAAAGGGTGGAGAACACACCCAATGGCCAATTCCTCTCGTCCACCTGAAGGATTTTACACATTTTCAGTTTAAGTAGACAGGCAGGAAACCCTAAATCCACACAAACCCAGTATTTTGAGGGGAGTTGGGCCTTTTTGGACTGGTCACTTTCATCTCCAGCTTGATTCCCCAAAGCATCATTTTTCTTTTGCTGTTTCCATCATATTAAATGAAGAAATTTCGAGTTTGTTTGGTTGTTTGGGGTTTTTTTTAAAGGGTAGTTGTCAATAAACTCTGATACCCATGGGCAAAGAGGCTGTATCCCTTCTCAGAGGTCACTCACACAAGGATGGATATTTGCAAATGCCTCTGGATATAAATTAGTCACACTGAACACAGCAGCTCTGAAGAGTTGGAAATAATTTTTTTTCCAATAAGGGAACCTCTCATCATTGTAGTACAGATGGCTGTGTCAAGTACCAGTCCTAAACCAGACTGAAATATTCTGCATCACTAGGAGCAGCCATGGCCTGTCATGAAATATTAACATGCAGAATAATAAAAAAAAGAAAAAAAATTGAAAACAATTTACAGGCAGACTTCAAATTATACCTCATCGAAGAAACCTGCACATTCTTTCCTTTTAAATTTTATGTGGTATCAGGAATTTACAGAACCTCATTTCGAAATCCAGCAAGTTCTGGAGGCTAAGAATGTATCAGTAATGTGAAAAATAAGGGTTTTTATCAAACTCCTTTGTCAGCACACATGATTTAACTCTCCACTCTGTTTCCTCTAGCCTGGTCAAAGCTGCCATTACTACAAAGAATATCAAGGAGACCCAGATGGAACTTTTGATATGAAAAAAAATCAAATTAAAAACCCCCAATAAATAACCCCAGAGAGACATAATCCAAATAAAGGTTGAATTCTCATTTTCCTGAAGAGCAATTGAGAGATTTCATACAGCAGTGCTGGTACACAGGTGATCTGACCACACTAAATAATCAGAAACAGTGGAATATTTTGAGGTTATAACTTGGATTTCTTTTTGCAAATCTGACAGTAAAGAAATGAAATTATTATTGTTCAACAGACATTAGGTCTGGAATTTGTAATTGATGCCAGGTTTTTTTATACCCAACTTTCAAAAAATCAAGAGGAGGGAAGAGGAGAGGGGAAAGAAAAAGGAAACAGAAAAGGGGAAAAGAAGAGAAGAAAAAAAAAATCGAGCAAAAGAAAATAAAAGGAGAAAAATCTCGTTTAAAAGAGTCCAAATAATTTTCTCTTTGTTCTTAGGGTTCCTGTGTGCAGAGCTTTCTGTAGTTCTGCAGTTCCTCACCAAAGACAATGCTAGAATACTGAACACTGACACTTGCTATCCAAAAATCTTGTCTCTCCTAAGAGCAGATACAATCCAAACCACACTCATGTAAACATTCAGCTCAATTCCAACCTGAGATAGAAGTTTACATCTACTTCAACCCAAGCTATTTCACTTTTGCATTCAGGGTGTATTTCTCCTTTTGGAAAAGAAATAATTCTAAAGCAGTGAGTGTTATTAACAATAAAAAATACACATAGTTTAGCTATGTATCTAAAATAAATCCATAAACAAAAGAATGCTTTGATTTTGAGAACTGAAGAAGGCAAAAGAATGTTAGATAGTTCTGTAAATATCAAACCTCTTGTAACAGACCAATAAATTGCCTGTACCTACTTTTCTCTGTTTTTTTCAATATTTGAAATAACCATAATAAACACAAAAAGCCTTCAACTTCCTTTAGGGTGTTTCAGTGAAGGACAGTATTTCTTTGCAATAGAGTTAAAACATTCAAGTTTATAACTCAATAGAAAATGGAAAATGTAGCAGGATTGACAGTTATTTTAGAGAGGCAGAAAGTGAGGGAAGAGTGACATCCTCAGACTTCCTAGACAAGAATCTAAGTAAAATTCTGTGAAGGACTCTGACATTTTCCTACAGTGATGAGCTGTTACCTGAAGTTTAAACACAGATTTTTAAAACATAATTATTACTGCAGGGAGCAAAGAAGAGATCTTTAGGTTAGAGTTGTTACCCTTCTGAAGCAGAGTCACTACCCTGGTTTCAGATCATTTTCTCAGTAGAACCACTCCAACCACCACCACTCCAATTTTCTGACAAACAGATGTCAGCAGAAAAAAAAATGAAAAATCAAAAGGTGGAGACTGAAAGGTCACAGTGTTTAATTTACCTGTGTAGCCCATGAACATTTCCTGGCTTTTGGAAATGGCTGCAGACAGAAATTCATAAGCTTCATCCATAAAATGGCAGACACAATGTTCTGCCATGCCTCTCCCAGGTGTTGGCTCTAAGTTTTCTCCACCAGATTCTGCTCTGTTTTAATGCCTTTGTCCTCTTCAAGGAAAGACCTAAAAATTGTTGGTGAAAAATTTAGGGATTTGAAGCCAGTTTGGTGTTGGTTTTACATTGAAACATTTAGAAAACATTTCCAAAAGAACAATCCCCACCACGCTTTAATTTAGATTATTGTGATGAACCCAGTGAAAAGATCTCAATAACTGCTTAAGAGAGCTATTTCTCACAACTATTTTAAAAAGAGAGCTAATCCAACCATTTTTTGTGAGCTCATACACAATTCAGTGTCCTCTGTTATCTTCTAGTGTGAACTTCTGGTCAGTAGAGCTCTTAAACATTCTTGTGGACTCCCACAGACCTTTATGGAAACAGGTTCATTTATTAATTTAGTTGCAGAGAGCATGCCATGATCTCACAGCTGATGTCAGCAGGTGAGAGTTTACTAACCATGCTCTAATCAATTTCTTATATTCAGAGATGAGCAAAAGGAATTATCACAACAATTATCACATCAATGTCCTTGGCCACACCACTTGGCCGACCAGCAGCTCCAGATGATGTCCCTGGGTTTGATTTACAGCCACAGCAGGCATTTCAGCTCAGTCAGAAAGCCTTGAACTTTTTCCCCACACGGCTCTTCATGGATTTGATTCAGTGGCTTCTGGGAGCCAGCCTGAACTCTGAGCACAAAAAGTGCTTTTTTGGAAAAGTTGGTGTTTCCAACATGCTATTATTGTGCTTATCAAGTTTCAGGAAGGGAATGAGCTGCTTCTGATTACATGAAGGGAATGTGTACCGATGGCAAACTCCAGGAGAAGTCAGAGGGAGTTTTCAGAAATTCCCAAAGACTGGTGAATGTTTCAGTAAGAGTGCTGAGAAGCACTTTGTTGAATTGCAAAATATGCAAAAACACATGGCAGGACAGGACTAGAGTGCAAAATAATTCACTACTTAAACACCTTCATCAAGGCTAAATTCAGTTTTCAGACTGCTCAGACTTACCCCTTTTGATCCTGAATTAGAGCTGTTTCATAGTTTACTGAAGTTAATGAAAATAATTCCCAGTATGATTTCAGGAGCTTTGGGATCTGAATCGTTACCCTTACACTTCTAAGTTCTGTTCCCTTAACTGGATAAAGGGTAATAATAATTTAATAATTTATTAATAATTTATTAACCCTCAGCCCCTTTAAAATGCCTCAGGGAAACCACACCAAAGTGAACATGACCAAGCCTAATTGTCCAACTGTCTAAAAGGGATTATTGACTTTATTCTGTTAGTGGATAGGGAGTAATTTGTAAAGCTGAAACTACTTACTGTATTTATTATGAGCCCATTCTCCTATCAGCTCCAAGATAGCCTTTTCAACCAATTCCTCTCTTTTACATGAATACTGGATTCTTTAAAGAAGCATGGCTTGTTGCAGCACAAAGGAGAACTTGATGTCAGCTCACCCTCCTCTGAGAGGCTCACCAGGGGATTCTCCCATGGAAAAGAGGGATGACCCTCTGATAGCCCCTGTAATTTAAAAAGTCATTGAAAATCGAGAAAAAATTCCTATCAAGACTCAATGTTCCCTTCCTCCGGAATAAATTGAGAGAAAGGATGTTAGTGTTCCTACCAGAATGATTAAACTGCATCAAGTTACTTATTCAAACAACTGCTATTTTTTCTCTGCTTTTGATGATTAAAAACATGTCATGACATTTAAAATACTACAGTTAGATATTGGGGACGGTTTTTTATCATAAAAACTTCTTTCTTGTAAATCTTCTAGTTGTTCCTCCAAATATCTAAAGAAAGATTTACCCTTCAGTCATCTCCATTTTTCACTCTATAAGTCCCACAGTGCAGTTCTCTTCCTGCCTACTTCCACACTCAGTTAAACACAAACTCAAAAATTACATAGTCATTCCTTCAGATCACTGACATCCCTGGAAAAAATTAGATTTATATTTTTTCCAATAGAAATAACAACAAAAATTGCCAGTGCTGGCTTCAAAGGCTTTGGTAACTCTCACTGAGCTGCTTTTCCCAAAGGTCTCACCCACTTTGTCCATTAACCTGTCTTACACTCTTGGAAGTGAACCAATAACATCTTTTAAGGCCTGTATATTTTCTTTTTCTACCCTTATTTGTAGGCATATTCTCCCTCCAATTCAGACCAAAAATCACTTGCTTGCCAAGTAAAAAAAAAACCACACTTTACAAGAACTTACCAGAAGAGTTCCTAAATCAAGTTCTTTGCAATGAGAAATTTTTTTTACCCATATATTCCACCCAGTGTTGAGCAAATAACTATCAGCAGTAGCACTTGGCACATCTCAAAAGTTGACCTCTACACAGAAAAAGAGTCCAGCAGAAAATCTCACTGTTGCCTGTTACTTCTCTTTTTATTTGAAGAATTTTCCTGTGATGGCAGCGTGCACACATTTACACCACTGCATTAGAAAGAGTGACTCCTTACTCCACTCACAATAATGAGAAGTTATATTAAAAAGGGCTGCAGAAAAGGGTAACTGCATAATTAGCATTTCTTAGCACTATATGTTGAAAGGTAAGGAGATGAAGATAGAGAAAAAAATTATATTCTTACTTTCAATGACAGCTATTTCTGTCATGTAAATGACATACATGACAGCTGTTATGTCATGTAAATAGGAAAGCCAAAATCACATCAACCCTTCATCTCCAACCCCTAGATTTGGTTATTCTCCTCTAACAATTGCTCCTTGTCCATAGGATATCAGCTCACCACCCTGAAAAGATCACCTTGTCCAAGGCCTACATAATTCCATATCCAAGAAGGGCAGGAGAAATAAATTTTTGAATACAGGATATTGAATCTTAGCTTTGCAGCTTTTTCACTGTGATCAGGGTTGCTCCAATGTTCTTCTCTTTCCCTCATTGAATGTTTGCCCCAAGAAAAATCTTCTCCCAGCTGCAAATAGAGAACAGAAATACAAATGAGAACTGCTGTCATTTCTCTGTCCTAGCTGGCAGTGCTGGAAGTCATACAAAATTAGAGGCGCAGGTTCATTGTAATAACAAGAATGGTGGTTGCTTCCCCATGCCCTAAGGAATGGCTGATTTTTAATTTTTTTTTTTATTTACATGCATAAAATTATTTACAACATTAAGTACTGCACTGATGGCTTACAAGGACAGTTCCTCAGCTGCAGGGAATCATTCTCTCTTCAAGCCCCACTAAGAAACATTAAGAAATGTATATAGGAAAAGAAAGATCAGCAGTCTGGTTTGGGCTCTGCTACAAAACTTCTGTCTCTGTTGGCACCAAGCTCTGACTGCTCATTTGGAAACCCTCATCCACCCCATGGGGATGCCTGAAATTATTAATGGGCCTGACTTGCTTGCTTCAAGTGCACCTCAGCCACATCTTCTGCTATTTATTGCAAACTCACTTTCTGCACTGTGATAAAAGCCAGGGGAGCTCACCCTAAAGGCTGAGACTGCAGGGAGAGCAGAGGCTGCCTGTGGGGCCAGGCTATCTCAGTGAGGAGACCAAAATAGGAGAGTTTATGGTGTGCTGCCACCCTCCCAGGGTCACCAGAGGTGAAGGTAAATGGGAAAAGTGGCCGCGCTGGAGCTCCCCTGGCAGCTCCTTTCGGCACACAAGGCCTTGAACGTTTTACTAGGCAATAAAAGAATGTTAAACAGTCCCCTCCTCTCCCTCCTCAAGGTCAGCTGGTGGTTTCATAACCCCTTGAATCCCACAGAAAACTGCATTGTTTCCACCACTCCCATGTATTTCATCCAAGGGTGAAAACAGTGAAATGTTTAAATGGTTAATAAAGGGGATCTAACTTTTGGGAGAAAAAAAAAGACCAAATACATTATGGTGTACAGCACCACAGCCTGGGTCTCATTTTTCTCTATGATTTTGCTAAAATCACTTCAGCCCTCTGAGCCTGTTTTTCATTTCTAAATGGGGCAAAGGACAAATTTTCCTTATTTGAAATACACATGGGAAATGTGCTTGATGACAGGTTAGAGGTATTGAGCAGAGCCACTCAGCAAAGATAAGAACTTCAAAGAGAAATGGTGGGTGATAACTGGAAGAGTGACAAATATCTAGAATTTCAAACTTTTATCTGTGAGGAGTCTTGTTTGCCAGATGTATCTCCAGACAATAACAATTTTAGTCTTAGAGTACCATTAGAACAACAACAACAAAAAAAAGGAGAAATTTTTGAACTTAAGATACTCACTCCCAAGGATCTTAATGAACTTGGAAGCTTTTTTCCCCCAAGCTTTTCTCATAGAGAAAACTATGCAACCATGGTTGCATCTTTTAAAAGAGTAGAATACCATGGCCAATTCTTTGATGTGTGATGGAATAGAATTTACAAGAATTCCTGTCATCTTGAATATTTTCTAAAGGAAACAGCAGGAAGAATTATGACTTTAAGAAGATGCTGACATAATCAGCTTTCTCTCTCTTTTGAATTTCAAAACAGCAATGAACAGACATTCTGGGGCCAGAGTATAGCTCCAGAGAGGCCCAGAGTGCTGAACACACAGAATTTGGCCAGAAACATTCTATTGGTCAATGCAAAATGCAATTTTGGTGAGTTGGTGTGAGTTTTTGGTCTATCAATGCAAGGTTTATATACCAAGCATGCTCATGTCTATCTGGCACCAAGGTGGCTAAAGGAACAGTTGATGATGTTTCTTTTCCAGTGTCCCTTTGCTGGAATTTTATTATTATCAGAGAAGGGTTCAAAACTGTGGAGGGTGATTGGAGAATAAAGAATGTTTCAAACTTTGGTGCTGGGGTGTGTGTCTGCCATGAGTTGATCTGAAACCCTAGGTCTGAATATCCCTCAAATCTGGATCCTTTCCAGATCTAAACTCTGTATCGAGCTCCAGGTCAAGCAATACTGATGTCTGATTCACCAGCCAGCAAACATGTAAACTAAACAGAGTTCCAAGGCCAGGTCAGAAAATTTCCACACTCCCCACTTAACCAAGCCCTTCTCTGTCCAAGCAGCCCTGAAGATTGTTTTGCATCATTGAAGCAGCACAAAACAGCTCAGAGATAAAATGGACTTGATGCAGGGACTGGGGTCAACAGGTCAGTTCCCAATCTGAAGGCAAAAAACTCTGGGAGGAAAGAGAGCAGAAATGGCAAGCCCTGAAGAAAGTAGGCAGTCAAGAAAAAGGCTGGGTTGTGGGAACAACCTAAAATGGCTTTTCCTGTGGGATCCCAGCTGCAGTGACACCGCTGGCTGCTCCAGAGGGCTCAATGTGTCTGGGTCACAGAGCTGCCTTCTGGAAAACAACAGCTGGAACCAGAGAACAGGATGAGACACAGGGAGGAGGAAGGTCCTAAACATCCTGCCCTGCAGCTCTGCAGAGGAAGACAACGTAGTACAGCTCAGCAGAACACATCAATTCAATGGGTATTTTCAGAGAACAGCACATCAGAGTAGATAAGGTAAAAAGTTTCACTCCATGTGTTATCAGTAAAAAGAGAGAATGGAGCACTGCATGGATCAAAAGGGATGATGGAGAAAAGGGATGGAGAAGAGAACAGTCATTCTTGGCAGTACTTAGAAAAGGGGAAAGAAAACTGAAACTTCTTGATAAACAGTCTCAGGACCAAAGCTGCCTTTTTTTTTTTTTTTTTTTGCCAAAATACGTTAAATGAATTACAGCAGTCTTTTCCCCCTACAATGATAATTTTTCACAAGTGCAGAAAAGCCCATTCACATTCCCACATGCCCTTATGCTGAGTGATTTCAGAGCCATCTCTCAGCAAAGAATACATTGGAACAACCTATCTCTGGATGCACCCAAAAACTTAATAAAGCAGCCCAAAGGAAGAGACTTTTTCCATTTGATGCAATCTGAAATATGTAAAACAACCTATTGGAGAAAATGAAAAGAGAGGAAGGATCACCCTTCATTTTAGATAGTCCATTTAGATTCCCTGAACAAACATTTGAATATTTTCCAGTGTAACTTCAGGATATATCAACTTAGAACGAGTAATAAAATAAAATTGAGAGACAAAGTAATAAGCTGCATATTTTTTTGTAAATTATGTTACTTGAGAAAGCAAACTTACAGATATATTCACTGAGATTTGACTCGCCAATGCATTTTAAAGATTCAGAATATCACTTCCAAATTTAATAGAGTTTTCAACATGTAAAGTGAAAAAATATATTTACATCTTCCTGAGGCACACTATGTTGCTGGCATATTAAAAAGAATACACTCAGTTTTTAAAAAAGTATGACACAAAATTGTGGTGCGAAGTCTATGGCCCCACAATCACAGCTGATTTTACCTGATTTTTTTCCACAGTCCCACAAGAAGACAAGGTTACATTGCCTGACATCGTCAGATCAGACTACACTGGGGAAATGTTCATGAACTTCAGACTTCCACTTTCTTTCTGAGGTGCTCCTGCCGTTCTGGGGTATTCCTGCCATCAGCCATCCCCATCAGCTGGTGGGTCTGACCAGCACCACCATCTAGTGGCACCACAACCTCCAAACCCCACAGAGCACACAGCACCCATGTCTAGAGTCCAGGGTGTGCAGCAGACTGTTCCCTCTGTTATCAGCTGCTCCAGAGCCCAGGGACATCCATTTATCAGACAAATCTCACAGTGCTATCCTTTCCAGAATATTCTAGGAATAAGGTGCTTATCTTCCCAGAAGGAAGTGAAGGTGATATTTTTATCAGAGTCCAAAACAGTGATATAGCACACCTAAGCAGCAGGTGGTCCTCTAACAGGCCAGAACACCTTTCAACATCCTGTGTAGGGAAAGCACAGTCCTCCACATGCACAGTATTCAATGCTGCAGAACACAGACTGTGTGGAAATAAAAGGTAGGAAATGGCACGGGGGAATTGCATCACCCTCCAATAGATAAATAAACAAATAAATAAATTTGGCAAGGTGCAAAAGAAATAACTGATTTAAAAGTAAACCAAGTAAGGGTCCTGTAAGGGTGCATTAAACACCAAAATGCTGCTCTGGTAAAGATGTAAAGAACAAGAACCTCTGCAGAAGCTTGAGAACTCAATCTGAGCCAGAAACAAGGCTTTTTGCAACTCAAAATGAAAACCCCTCCAGCCAAGTGAGGAAATCCATGTGTGGGAGCCCAGAGAAAATGCTGAACACAGGTACATGTCTGAGATCCAGCACAAGCACACAAAGCTGCCTCCACAAGCTCCTTAACAGATATTGATTCCTGCACCTCACTGCCAGGAGAAATGCAGGCTCAGAGCCCTCTGCCACTCCCCAGGAAAGCTGCACTCCTCTCTAAAGAGGCTCTCAGCCTCAGAAATACAGATTTACAGGGGGCAATGCACAGGCCAAGTGACCCAAATGGATCCACAGGGAAGGAATCCAGCCTGCAAACAAATGAGAGATAAATGGCACCCCACTGATCCACACCATAATTATCACCAGATGCACAAGAAAGGAAGGACACACCTCAAGGACTGCTGCCACTTGGAGATCCTCCCCAATGGTTGAGAAAGAAGCCAGATAATCTGCTGCCAGCACTGCTTACACGTGGAGCAGAAAAAATAACTAGCACTTAAATCCATTGGCCTTTTGCTGCCATTCCCACTGCCTTTCCTAAAATCCAGCTTTAGGACTGCAAGCCCCTTCCTCTGGAAAGGTTTTTTTGTTCATCACACAGCTTCCCAGTGCCCCAGCAGTGGGGAATTTCCACAAGCTAGAGATCTTCAGCAAGCTGACATAGTCACTCTGAGCTGATGGCAGGCCAGAGAAGATGTTTCCAAAGGCACCACAGACACATTTAACACAGTTATTTGGTTGGATTTAATAAACTCACAGAAGGCTGGAAATCTGCATCACAATTAATTTTAATAATTAGAGCAAGGCACCCAATTTTTTAGGAATACAGCAAAATGTCACAGAGCCAACCACTGGGTGATGAGATAGATAAGGGCCCCTACACACATTTCAAAGAGCATTCAAGAGGATGTGAGGGTCACAAAGATAATTTGCTGCACAGCTGGGAAGAAGAGCTGGTTATCTCAAGTTATAACAAACTCCACAAATCAGGTTAAGTAAGGGCAGCATTAAAAATAAGCTGAGATAATTCCAGCTGAGCAGCAGGCCATAATCTAAGCTTGTCATGACCTCTTGCTTTTTAAAAGAAGATGCAAATAGAAGATAAAACAAAGCAAATTAAGGTACAAAATACATCTCTAAACAACTGAGCTGGTTTAAGTTTGTATTGAAAACAGAGCTGGACTTTATGTACCTACTGGGCATCAAAAGAAGGAACATATTCTCTGCAGACAGAATCAGAAAAGGAAATAAGAATCCAGGACAGACTGGCTTTGTTTGGAAGAGGAATGGGAAGGATTTAAGGACAGCAAAAGGCTGCTGGTTATTATCTCACCAGTTTCCAAGGGCCATGTGTGTGAATAACAAGACCAGTGTCACTGATGCTCTGCTGCTTGAGGCAATGGTCACCTCAGTGAGGGCAGGTTCCTTGTGCAATCCCAAAACCAGAGGGCTAGTAATTGATATTACCATCTGGTGTAGATGACTGGTCAAACTGCAGCCTGCCTTTTTTCTCCTGGCAGCTTCAAAAAGGGCAGCTGCCGTAACAGGGTCTCCATACATACAACTCATTCCTCTCCTTACACACAATTTATGCCACATATCTGCAATCTCACTCCTTCAAGACATTTTACTCTGTGGTTTCTACAGTACCAAGAGCCCAGAGAACAGTTCTGCTAATGAGACAGCCTGCAAAGTTTTCTGGAGAGCTGGGAAATGGTGACAAACCCAGGGAAATGAGGGGTTGCCACACAGCTACAAAGGAATTCAAGCTCATCAATCTTTTGCTATCAAAACATTCTCTCAGACGTACAAATCTCTTTGCATACTTTTGTGAAGCTGTTCCAGTGAAGTATGATAAATGCTAGAGAGAATTTAAGGATAACAGCAGGGACTAGGTGATGAATTCAGATAGTTCCAAACATCTGTAGTTCACAGAGACCCTGCTCTAGCTTTTTTTTGGTCTCATTTTGCCTCCCTAATATCAAGGAACACCTTGTTCCAGGCAGTACAGATACAACCCCTTTCAAAGTCCATATTTCTATTTCATAAAATCTTAGACTGGCCTGAATTGGAAGAAAACTTTAAGCCTATCCTGTCATCCTTGAGTCAGAGATGACACAGAGTCACATCAGAAGGCAAATGGCAAAAGCCCTGTTTATTTGATCCTTTCTCCTTTTAAACCTTAGTTTGCTACAGGTGGACCTGATTGGTAATTTAATCAACATATTTCACATGATTGGCTAATTAGACACCCATCTGTAAACAACTTTATGAGGAAAGCAGCAAAACAGATTGCTAAAAACACCACCTGCAGATTGTTTTAATATTTGACTACCATTGCTTATCTCCAGCTCCCTAAAGCTTCCCAGGCTAATTAATAGGAAAACTTGTCCAGTGTTAGTGTTCTCCCTCTGACCAGACTGTCACACCCACAGCCATCCTTTCCAGCCTCCTTGCCATGGGGACACCTTCCACTGGACCATCCAGCCTCACCTTGAACGCTTCCAGGGATGGAGCATCCACAGCTTCCCTGCGCAATCTGTTCCAGGGCCTCACCACCCTGATAGTAAAGATTTCTTGTCCAAATATCTGCCCTAAACCTGCTCTCTTCCAGCTGTTCTCTCCTGTCACTATGTGCTTCTGTAGTTCCTCTCCATTTTTCCTGCAGGCCCCCTTGATACACTGGAGAGCCACAATGAAGTCATCACCTGTCACAGACATATTTTATGAAAAATCTTTTTGTTGGGATCTTTTCTCCTGAGAAGCTGAGAAGCTTCAGCTTCTTGAGGCCTTTTAATAAATCCCTACTTTTGCTGCTTTGGAATGTGATTTGGAGAATTGTTTACCCAGCATGTGAAATTGTTTTTACTTGATGACCAATGACAGCCACCTGTGTCGAGGCTGTGAGCAGTCACAAGATTTTATTATCATTCCTTTCAAGCCTTCTGATCAAATCCTTTCTTCTACTCTTCTAGCATAGTTTTAATATATAATTTTCTTTTAATATAATATATATAATAAATGATAAATCAGCCTTCTGAAACATGGAGGCAAGATTCTCATCTCTTCCCTCATCTTGGGACCCCTGCAAACACCACCACAATCACCCATTTCTTTTGCTTTGCCTGGGGTTTGCCTTCAGCTAAACAGAAATTTTTCTGGCTGGAAGGACACAGTCAGCTGTTGATGTTAGGAAAAAACCCTCAGTTTAGCATTTGCTGAGGTTTAACATTTACTAAGAAGCAGAATCTCCAGCACATTCAGCACAACAACTCTCCCTGCAGAGATACACACATTAAACCATCAGCACCTGGGGGTTCCTTGGAGGTTTCAGCATCCAGCTGAGGATTAAATTCACCTTTAAGCTGTGATGAATTCCCCTGAAATGCAGCCTGGCCTCTGGACAGAAATGATCTGCAGCTCTGCAATTCAGTTGCACTCCTGTAGTGTTGGGGACTCAACACTGGAGAGAAAGCTCCAGACAAGTCAGCTGAGGAGATTCCAGTGCATGCCCATTCAGAAGGAAGAGAGAAAAAGATAACTAAATTACTGAAATACAGAGAAACAAGAGAGTGCTGCTGAGCAACAGTGACACTCAAGTGCTTTACAAAGCCTTTAGCAACACATATAATATTTACACATAAATATATATTAATATATAGTATTCAAATTATTAGCTTATGCACACACACACGCATACATTTAAATGGTTAGCAAGAGAACATTGGGAAATTTCCCACTCATCTTCCCCCAGACAAAGGTTAATCCAATCCCCACAAATTTTTCACATATGTCATGTTCATGAAGACTGAAGTACCATTATGCTGCCAGCATGTTTGAATAGCTTTGGAAAAAAAGATTGCTGGAGAGTCAGGTATTTTCTTACCTTGGGAAAAACTAGTGTTTTATACAAGCTCTCCAATGCTGTGTCTATAACTGCATCAAAAAAGATGCAATTTAAGACCTTTTTTTTTTTTTTAATAACCTGTGCCTGTTAAAACAGATGGAGTAACCATGAAGAGCTAGAAGCACATTTTTGCTACGTGTAGCTATGCACAAAGCAAAACTTTGTTAATTCAGCACTAGCCTGGCAGCCTGGAGGATACAGAATAACTTCTGTCCCTCTGCATCCCGACACTGGGTCCTTCTCGAGTCGTTAAAGAAACACGAGGAGGAAAACACAGAGCCAAATGTTCGCCAGCAATTCCCCCGTGCATCAACAGCTCGAGTCAGGCTGAAGGAGGAAATTGCTGTGTTGTTTTATGGCTGTGAGGTGAGAACAGCTCAGAGCATCCCCAGGGTGGTGCTGAAGGATCCGTCTGAGAGGGGAGGAGAGAGAACTCAGAGTGCAGGAGGAGGACCCTGCACACAGGCAGCAGTCATCCCAGTGATGCCTCAGGGTTTAGCTTTTATATTTTTTGGATTTTGTACTGCTTTAGTGTGGAAGCTTCATAGATTTCTTTTGTTCTGAGCTTCATATTAGGGATGGTGAGCTCTGTGCACAGAGCAGGGAGACAAAACAATTCCTGCTCCAGCTGGGCACCAAGGACAAATGATCCAAATCTCAGCCCCAAGAGCACAAACACCGTGGGCTGGAGAGAGAAAAACAAGCAGGGTGGGACTGCATGGGCTAAAGCTGGAATGGGACAATGAACTGCAAGATGCAAATGGAGCAGAACTGATCCAAGGGAGAGACCCTGGGAGCGCTGGTGCATTTTGGGACCATTTTGGTTCATCTTGGGTGCAGCCCTGGCTGGGCTCTTGTGCTGCCCAAGGTGCATCCATGGAGGAGATCCTTTGACTAAATCCCTGCTTTATTCTTTAGCTCTGTCCAGTTTCTGTTCTAGCTCAGCCTTCACAAGGCATCAGCAGGCCTAAAAGAGCAGAATCCTCCACTCCTCCCCTCAAATCTGCTCCACTGCTCATGGAAGGCAGCACAAGGGATATGGGGGAGGAGAGATGGACAGTGCCTTTGGTTCTCTGTGGTTTCCATGACCTTCAGAACCCCTATACAAAATTGAATGTGACATAGGCATTTGAAGTCATATTTATTCCCCATGCAGCCAAGGCTCTGGGCTCTTCTGGAATAACATCCTTAGAAGGAAGAGATTGAAGCTGCATAAAACCCACAATTATTTCTTTCCAAGTACACACAAATGAATTTTTGAGCAAATTAACCATCCCTGACTCACCTCCATAGACACACACCAAGTTCCTGCCTCCACAAAAAAAGGCAGCAGGATCCTCAGTCATTAAACCACTCGAGCAAGGAGCATTTCCACAATTTTCATTTGGAATCTCTTTCTTGACATTCAGTCTCTATTTTCCTTTTCCCCCTGCTTCACCCCATCCTGCCAAGGCTCACCTTTCAGACCACATCAGTCTCCTCTCTATTGCTGTTCTCAGATACTCTTGTCTTAATCACCCCCTCTGCCAGATGGTTGAGAGCAGTCCTGATCACACAGAGCTCCCACTCCCTTTACCAACCACGGTGGAGAAGGCAAGTTTCCTTTTCTAACAAAAGTCCTCTATAATTTTAGCCTGAATATGAGCAGATTTAATTTTCTGCTCCTACAACTGAGGACTCCCTGGGAGGAGAAATGCAATCTTTTCTCTCTGAGTCAGCATGTAATTACATATGGTCCAGACATGGCCTGCAGCATCTTCACAGTTATTTTTGTCCCAGAAAAGGATTAGGCTGGATGCAGCATCATATATTCTGAGAGAGAGAAAGGGGCAGAGCCAAAAAAAGCACTGAAATAGAAACCTCTGGCTACCCTGAGCCCTAACTCTCCTTGAAACTCAATGTTAATTCCTTAATGAGCAATAAACCCAAGTACTTCCACCACTGCACTGGAATCAGACTCCTAAACAGTTAAATATTTTGTTTTCATGGGTGCTGCATTCACAAAATTAAAACAAACCATCAGCTCCTCTCTCCCCTCACACTGAAATGATTAACCAGAGGGAAGAATGCTTCTATACAAAGTACATTTTGTGCTGCTCATGGATGTGAGCACAGATTTCAAGCAGTTCAAACTGGGAATAGGGTCTCAAAAGTAAGTCAAAACATTAACTCAAAAGGTATAACAAGATATTTCTAAAAGAAAATTGATAAGTGAGGAAAAATAATTATGGATTGCTTGAATTAGGAGAAATCTTATAATTCCTATATCTCTCTTGTTTAGATATTTCCCATCTTCCACTTCAAATTTTCCATATATTTTCAATTTAAAATCAGTGTTACATCCTCTCATCTGTTCTAAAGTACTTTTCAGTTCTTAATATAACTCTATTTCAAAAACTGGAGCTGGCCACTGGTACCAAGAACACAAAATGAACCTACCACCAGTCTGGTGCTTACAATTGGCATGGCTAGAAAATCACTGTGTTTGTGTGTTTAAGTTACATTCTCACTTAAAATGACAGCAGTGCAAAATTGAAATAAATCACATTTCCTCTACAAAATGGTTGGGGATCTGAACGGTTACTGGGGACATTCAGCTGTTGGGAAGGCATCTGAGGATTTGGCAGCACATAACTCAGGAAAATAAAAATACATGTATATATTATTAGCATAATATATAATGATATATATTATAATATATATAATATATAATATATTTTATATTATATTATATATTATATATAATGATATATATTATAGCCATGAATTATGACCCATAATATATAATGGGTCATAATTCATGGCTATCTGCTCAAGCAGCAGTTCCATGAAGAAATAACCATATGCTAAGCCGGTGGCCAATCACTGGTGAAGGAAATATTTCAAATCTCATTACTGCTGCCAGGATTTCACTGCTCAGAAGCTGCCCAGGTGAAGAAGGACCTCTCCTCACAGGAGATCCAGCTGCACAGGGGCTCCTTTGCAGCAGATTCAGCAGGATCATGCTTCATCCTGTACTTTTTTTAAATTATCACAGAAGGTGTTGTCACTGACAGGCCTGCTAGCTTATTAATACCTTTAATTCTGGCTCACAGCAGCAATCCTTTTGGAGAAAGACTATGGATGGGAGTTTAGAATGTTTTTCATATAAATTTGAATTAAAATTCTAGATTCAAGAGTCCACAATAGAGCAGTGGAGTGAAAGAAGAATCCTTTCTAATATGAAGATTTGGGCAAAAAAAATTCTTCATTGAAAAGCCATGACAGAGTGCAGTGTTTGGTGGCTTCTGTTGCTGCCAGTAAGAATCAGTAAAGTATTAAAGGAGTTAAAACCCTCTCAAGCCCTTTATGCTGCTTCTTGTTGCCACTTTGCAGTGAGAGCTCTGAACTGAGAGTAAGGAAGGTCCAAAGCAGCTTTATCAAGTCATAGCTGAGTCACCAGTTTTCCCCAGAAAAGAAACAGCTATTCAGCCTTAGATGGGCTGGGAAATGCTGTTTGAATGCCATAAAATGTGCTTATATCAGGAGATAACCCACATAAACTGGCCAAAATCCAGGCTGCCCTCTGTGGATGCTGGGAATCCACTCAACCACAACAGTTGCTGTGGCAGCCGAGGCTCAGTACCCCCCTGAGGGTTGATAACTTGGCCAAACTTTTCAATAATTGTGGAATACTACACCAAAACACTGTGTTATCCCACTCACTGTCATTTAATTCTGATTTCCACATTTCTAGACCCACTACTGCCAGAATTGCTGGCATCACTTTAACTTTTTGTGCATTTTCTGCATAAAACATAACACAAGCCTTCTCACACTCAAATGTATTTATTAGTGATGCCAGGCTGAGGAGTAAAATATTTGATCCTGTGCAGAAAACCAAGCATGTTTTTGGTTAGGGTCTTCCAGGAGTTTGAGACTTGCCACAATTTTCACTACTATCAGCAGAACTATCAGCCAGTTTTCTTTGCCTGACAACTGTTGCCACCATTAAAAAAAAAAAAAGGCTAAAATCCATCATTCCTCCTTAGAATTCCAAACCAGATGTTTGGTTTAGCTGCCTTAATTCAATTAAATGTACAATATAACCAAGACTACTGTTTCAGTCTATTTAAAACAGGCTGTACTATCAGAAATATGAGAGATCTCTTGTACAGCCTCCCCCAACTCCTCCAGATAAAAAAAGGGGTGAGGATCAAAACATTTAGCACTCTGGAATAACACTCCCAAAACAAAGTTGTCTGACTTCAAAACTAATTAAGAAATTTGCAGTTTGACCACTTCTGCAGCTTCAGATGGAGAGCATTCTGACACACTGAGCTAGCACCAGGGAATTTCTGATTATTTTCTGTCTCTACCTGTGGTTTGTCACACAAGGAGCCTCCCCCTAGGCAGTCTGAGATGTGTGAAGCTACCAGGTAGACTCAACATATGAATCTAAGCAATCTGGAAAAGATCCCTGAAACCAAAGCAAAGAACCTCAGAAACATGGGCATGAAAATCACATTCTGGTTATTTTCAAGGCAGAGGAAGATCATGCTATGATTTTCAGCTCTTCCTATTTTCTTAAGCAGCTACAGATCAAAGTGCATTCAAAGTGCTTCAAACTGCATCCTGCAGTTCCAGTGGCTGGTCCTGACTTTGATGGAACTGAAAAATGTCAAAATTTGCTTTAAACCACCTTTTAAAGGTCAGTGGCATACCAATGACTTCACATTAATCACAAATCATCATGTGTCATCCTAATTCTAACATCTTCAAGGAGAATCTAGCAAAACTGCAATTCTAATTTATTCTGAAACTTTCTGAAGGGAGTTTTTGAGGAGATAAATGCAACTTAAAAAGCTGTTAATAAGGAGAAACATTAATTCCTTCCAATTATTTGCAAAGGAATTATTATCCCCTGGGTACAGTAGGTGCTAAGCATGGACAGGAATTTGTTTTTCCTGTATACACCCACACCATCTGCCCAGAGCACAGTGGATCATTTTCATTAATTTCCCTGTGGGAGCTTCACTACTACCACTGACATTGAAGTCACAGAAATAATTTTGAATACATTTGATGCAGCATTGGTAGAAATCAGGTGTTAATTTTCATAGCTTGTCTAGCTGAAGCAATGCAAAAGGTCAGAGAGAGCAACTGAAGAAATAATGTCATGGATAGAGGAGGGAGGAGGAGTTGTTTTAATAAGAGATGGGAAGATCAGACTTTGAACATACTGACAGACTTTGTCATACTGACAAATTACATAATCAGAGGTGGAAAAACTGTCAAATAGCCCTTCATGCAAAGTAAACACTCTCTAGCCTAACAAATGTAATAGGCATTTAGCAAATGTCATCTTTGCTGAGCCACCTCAGTGACATGTAAGTCAGCATCAGCTGTGCCCAGACTAGCCCCAAAATGAAGCTGTTTTTCAACACACCACCCTGTGCAAGCCTATAGTTTGTATTCCCATTATGGTCAAGAGATAATGGTGTGTATTTTGCTCTTCATGAGATGTGCCACTCATATTTAATTTCAGCTCCAGCAACTAAATGCGTCAGTGGCTTCCAGCAGCAGTAACTCAAGTTTTATAAATGGCTCACTCTGTGGGCTCCTCCTTTTCCTTCAGGAACGTTCCTTCCTCCACTGCAGCTGCTGCCAGCACCCAGCCTAAACCCTGCAACCAACAATATCACTCCTGTAACCAACAGAATAAAAAAAAAAAAAAAACAAACAGCCACCACCTCACTGAGAACACAGAAGAAATAAATAAATAAAATTTCCAGTTCAGAGTCTAACTCATGCATTATTCCATGTCAGAAATAAAACACCTGAGTGGTCTGACAATGCATACTGACAGGCAGGCAGCAATGCCAGATGGAAGAGGCAGAGAAAAGCAGTTTTAAAAATATGAGGCTTCTATAATCAAGGAGAAAAGCAAAGAAATCCAAAGGGTGGAAAGCAAAAATAAAAGAAAACTGGCTCTGAATAGTAGATATTAATGTAAACACTATTTGGCTTCTTTCATTTACTAGCATCTCTCTAAAATGTACTGATGCAAGGACACATCAGTCCTGGTCTGGAGCAAGGGCAGGAAGGTCTCTGAGGCTCTTTCCTGGCATGGCACAGTTTGCTGCAGTCCCCACATGTCCAGCTGGGGATGACATTAATGAACAATCTGCTCTGCCCATCCTTCTCCACACTCACCTCACTAACTTTGCACCCACAACCACTTTGGTTGGATACAAGACTAAGTGAATAACAGTCATTGGTTAAAAAAAAATAGCTTAAATTGTAAATGCTAACAAGCAGCAGATAGTTGAGTTTGAGTAGATGGGGGAATGTCCAAAACTGAATTTCTGAACTCTGTGACAGAAACCTGATACTGCAGCCTGGCTGCAACAAGTGCAGGCTCTTGTAGATTACCAGGACTAAACAAAAGTGACACATCCCAAATCCTTTTAAAGAAAGGGACACCAGACAGAACCACCAATTAGGGTGCTGACAACACAGTGTGCTTCTTCACACACACTGTTTTGGATTGAAACAGTCAGGCATTTATGGTTTCAGAAAGAAGGCCAAAAATGAGAGTTCCCACAAAGGAGCCATGGTCCTGGAGAGAAGAAGAGAGCCCAGAAATAGGAAGGTGAAGGTGCCATCTGGAGGAAGACCCCAGAACTGGTGGAAGAGCCAGGAGATCCATGCTGTCGTCTCCTTATCACAAAAGTGTCACACCTTCCTGGTGTTTCTCGTGGGCAGCTCCTCAGAGCACTGACTCTTTCTCCTTCACAAAGCAGCCACTGACCCCAGTTCCCTTCTCAAGGGGCCACCCCACTCTTTTATAGCACTCTTCTTCTCATTGGCTACAGCTGTGGCCTGTTCCTAATCTTTGGTAATTGGCCCAGCTGCAACTCCTTAGGGGTAAGATTGCTTTCTACACTATCTTTATTTTCTTATATTCTATCCCACTACAGATCCATGAGTGTTTGGGGAGGCCCAGGGGAGCTGATTGTCCAGCAGCACCAAATGCTGGCAGCTGGAAGCAGCAGCACACCATGAAGCACCATGAGCTTCTGTCAGCCTTCCCTGATCTACAACAACCTCACTGCTCCCTCCCGTAGAGATTTCCAGGACTCTTGTATTTTTTGGGACCCCTGTCATTGGAAGGAATGATGAATCTGACTCCATGTTCCCAGAAGGCTGATTTATTATTTTATGATCTATATTATATTAAAGAATACTAAACTAAACTATACTAAAGAATACAGCAAGGATACAGACAGAAGGCTAAAAAGCTAATAATGAAAACTCATGACTCTCCTCAGAGTCCAACACAGCTTGGCCTCAATTGGCCAATAAGTCAAAAAAATTCACAGCAGAATCCAATGAAACAATCACCTGTAGGTAAATAATCTCCAAACACATTCCAAAGCAGCAAAACACAGGAGAAGCAAATGAGATAATTAATGCTTTCATTTTTCTCTGAGGTTTCTCCACTTCCCAGGAGAAGAATCCTGGGCAAAGAGATTTTTCAGAAAATATGACAGTGACACAGGTCAGCATACCAAGAGAGGAGAGGTGGACCTAAAGAGGGAACAGTCAACAGAATAAAAACCCAAAATCCTATGCATTGCCCCATCTTCTGTGGGATGAGGAGCAGGAAACAGCAGATCTCCAGGTGGAATTGCGTAGTTTGCTAACAGCATGGCTGAGGAACTCTAAACAGAAAATGCATCCTCTTTTTCTCCTTCCCTCCTGTTCCCCAGTGAGTCTGTAGCCTGTGTTAGTCACTGTCAGTATAATCCTGGGGAAAGGTGACATGTCCAATCAATATGTCACAACAAAGCTGTGAGAGGGCAATAACAGAAACATGGACAGCTCTCAGTGTTGGAATGCCTCAACCAGTGCTAGAGCCACATACTTGGAAAGAGAAGACATGATCCAAAATCTCTCAGATGGGACCAGTTCCCAGACTCCTACAATAAGCCCTCTGTCAGCTCAGCTGGAAAAAAATAATAAACACCAAAACTAAAAATGCATCTGCAGGGAACCATCTGGTAACTGGTCACTTTGTGTGACACAATTTACATGGTATCCATAAACTCCTTTTTTGCTCTGTCACGTTCTAAGACACCAAACTTACAACAAGCAAAAACTTCAGATTTCCATGGAAACCCTGCAAGGAGAAGGGCTGCAGGACTGTGCCTCAGTTTACTGCTCAGGATGCACAAGCCAGGCTGCACGGAGGTTACCAGTGGTGGCGTTCACAGGGGTCCCAGGAAGAGGGAAGAGGTGAGGAGCTAACTCCATGTTTCAGAAGGCTTGATTTATTATTTTATGATATTTAGTATATTAAAAGTATACTAAAAGAATAGAAGAAAGGATTTCATCAGAAGGCTAGCAAGGAATAGAACAAGAATGGAATGAATAACAAAAGCTTGTGTCTGACCGAGAGCTGAGACAGCTGGACTGTGATTGGTCATTAATTAGAAACAACCACATGAGACCAATCACAGATGCACCTGTTGCATTCCACAGCAGCAGATAATAAATGTTTACATTTTGTTCCTGAGGCCTCTCAGCTTCTCAGGAGAAAAAATCCTAAGGAAAGGATTTTTCATAAAACATGTCTGTGACAGTTACCAGAGTGGACCAAGAGCACAATGAGCTTGTGGAACCCCTTATTTCCCAGGGAAGGAGCTTCCCAGATCCCTCACACCATGAAAGAGAGCATCAGGCAGTGAATGAGAAGATCCTGTTTGCTGAATTAAAATATCACTGCCCACCTCCCAATCTCAGATCCATTCCCAGTGTCCATCTCCTGTAGGTTGGCCTTTGGCCACAGCCTGCACTCCACAGTTTGGCCAGCACTCAGGGCTCATGAGCCACAACTTGGCCAGCTTCTGAGCCTCCCTAGGCTTGCTTTTCAACATAAATAAATAATTTCTCCTCCAAATAAAAGCATATTACATTATCTGGCATTCTAAAGAAGCTGAGCTACATTCTCTTTGCATAAGTTAACAGGGTGAAAACAATAATGCTGAGCAATGAGAGAGGCTGCACCTTGCTGGGAAGCAGGTAAAAATAAAACTCACTTCAAAGCGTGAATTGAGTTTTATTCAAAAACTCACTTCTTCCTGAATGCAAGGTCACCTATTTAAAGAAAATGGTATTTGAATATTAGAAGATTATGAGTTAATGTGACCTCAGGATTACAGGCAATACACTAAGCTTGCAAAACACAGTTTTAGAGATCCATTAGAGTTTTCTTCACTAAAACCTACTTTAAAAACATTCTGAAGATATAAGGTTAGATTTTAAATGCAGCACTGTTCTACAACTCTGGCTGCTTGTAAACTGAATATGGGTATCATAACTCGTTATTTATGTCCTCAGTCAAAAAGCAAAAATGAAATATGGCCAGCTGAATTTCTTAATAATTCACAACACATTTTTGATATGGATTCCACAGGATTAATAAGTTCATAATTTCACAGGAGGTGCCAGCTTGTTTGCAGGCAGTCTTGCTTTAACAGAGACAGAAATCTCTTTTTATTGTTTTGTGTGCTTACTTCTTTAGGGAAGCTGTAACAGCCAGCAGGGAACTTAAATCCATCTGAATTCTTACCTAGAGCCAATTTTGGAGAACCAGAGTCAATTCTTGGGGCATCAGCTATAAATAAACTGCTAAATAGAGTATAGTCATGGATTGACACAACACAAAGAGGTACTATCTGATTTCCTCCCACCCAACTCATTGCATCACAGTAAGAGGGAGAGGGAGTAAAAAAGGAGTGTTAGAAATCAAAGGTTTGCAGCAAGAACTCTCTCTTATTTAACAGTACACACATCCCCCATGTCCTGGGACTCTCATGCTGATGCTCAGGCAGAGAACACTGTAAATTTGTTTGTCTCTATCTCACTGACAATTCCTGTGCTGGCAATAGTGTAAACAGCAACAAAAATTTCTTTCAACATATGCCCACTAACACAAATTTTTAGGAGACAGAAATTTGCTGCTCAGCAGAATGCTGAATCAATACATTAGATTTCCCAGGGCATTTACATCATGTGAGCTGAAGTATTGAGAGAATAATAAATTTTGCAGAATGCCTTCAAGGGACAAGCTGCAATTTGACCACTGTTGCAAATAAAGGAATTGGCATTAGGACTTTAAACCCTGTGCCATGACAAGGAGGGGGAGAGCAGCTAAAAGCAGCCATCCTGCTGGATTAAGAATCATTTATACTGTGAGTTAAATGTTACAAAACAGCATTTGAGTCATTTAGAAGAAAAATTTAAAACCTCTAATGGGAGACTTAAAACCAAATCCCAACAAGAACAACAAAAAGGGAAGCTCATTCCAATTTTTTCTTTCCAATAACTGAATCAGGGCAAACTACTAACTCCTGGCATAATTCCATTTTATAGTCCATGCACTAATTTATACTCTAAAATGAGATGAAGGAGAATGAAAGCAGGTTTTCTGCAAAGCAGTCACTTCAAAGCTGTTGGCTTGGCACGGTCAGAGTGATAATGGCATTGTTCTGTCCACCTGCAGATACAGGAGATGATTTCCAGTTGTTCCTCTGCGCTTCCTTTAACTCAGCAGCCCAAAACATTAAGGCTCACTCAAGCTTCAAACACAGTCAACGGCAAGGATGCCACTGACTCTGGGGAGCGACTGAACCCTTAAAAAGGTACTTACTGCAGGTGACAGAAATTCTAAGGTCCTGCTAGGTGGAGTTCCTTGGAGTTATAAATTCAAACACTTCTGTTATCATAAATTATGATGACTTCAGTCATCGTAAATTCAAACACTTCTGGAAATGTCCAACTGCAATCCACTAGGCTCCATTAAACAAGGGATTAATGGGATTCTGCTGCTGGGAAGGTATAGAAAGCTGCTCCTGTGAGCTGTTCGCAAGCAGAGCCTCTGAAGGAGAGATAACAATTATGCTGATTTGCCTGAACTGTGGCCCTAATGCTCTTTGATGTCTCTCCTCTCTAAATACATAAAAGTTCTGGTCTTTTCCTGAAGGTGAAAATAGATGCTGTTGAGGCAATTATCTGTAAAACTTACTGGGCACCAAGTTATTTCTCTTTTTTGGGTCGCAAACTGGACTGTTGCTGGCTCATGCAATATTTTAATGATTTCCTTAAAAACTGCTAAGATCTTACCTTTTGATTTTTCTTCATTTTTAGCCAAGTATGACTAATTTAGCACCTCTTGTTCTGGAACAGACAGAAAAACATGTCACCTATGTAAGTCTGACAATTAGCTAGACAAACTTATTCTCCTAAATTAAAAATAAATCCTGAGTTTTAACGTAGTTTCTGGTGATCACTGAATACTTGCAACCAAATCTGGAGTGTTTATTACAGCACCAGCTCCTGTAAAAAATAGTTTATCACACTATTTTGTATGAGACAGCATTCAAGAGCAGTTGCATGAAAATACTTATGTCTTTCTTGCCCTCAAAATGTTTAGGGTAATTTTTGGGAGAGATCAAAATAATGTGGGAGGTCCATACTCCTTATATCTTTAAGCATTAAGATAGATAGAAAGACACACAAATAATTAGGAATCTAGGCAGAAAACCAGAATTTCTGCTATGGCTTAGAAGATGCGTTCATTCCCCATCAGACATCAGAGCATCACATAGGCACCCTCCCCCTGAAAGGCATCTCTGTAAAACAGACTCCCTCAGATCCAAGCTCTTGTTTGATTTATAAATGATTTATGATAAAACAACATTTCCTATCTATATGTAAGTATATTTCAAATTTTGCAAGGTAATTACCAAGTAGTCTGATCTGTCCTCCCCTAACATATGCTGTACACTCAATTTTCAGATGGGAAACATTTTCTAAAAACACAGCACTCTTTCTGGATGTCTTTCTAAAATATAACCCAACAAGAAGCTACAATTGGTTGCAGCTATGAGTGGCTGAATTCTTTTCCTTGGGTTATGCAGGGTATCTAATTAAATTATTATAATGTCCACTTTTGGCCTTAAAACAAAAATAATACAAAACAACACAACATACAACATTTAATTCCCCTTTTCCCCTTCCAAAGACCTCAGGACTAAATTCTTTTCTTCAGAACAAAACCTAACAGTAGATACTGTGGTTACAGCAAAGTAATCTTATTTGTTTCATTCCTGTAGTGATTGCAGAGTATTTCTGGGAAGCAGAGTTCTTGGCTTACAAATCAGGACCCACAAATGCCATTCCTCCTGTGCCACGAAGCTCTGTGGTGCTCAGGGTGTGCAGGAATTGATGCTGCAGGCTGGTTTTTGCTGATGTACCTCCACCTCTGCTTCTACAGGGGGACATGAGCCACCATGGGCTGCTCTGGCTGCTTTGGAAGCCAGCTGCTTTCAAGGCTGAGCTCAGTCCTGATATAGTAAAAACAGGGTGCCCCCAACATGAGGAATTATTGGCATCTGACTCCATTGATTGAGAATGCTGAGCAAGTGCCTTATCAAACTATACTATATTACATTAGTAAAACAGACTCCCCCAGATCCAAGCTCTGAGAAATCTTGTGTGATTTATAAATGCAGTACTCAGCTTATAATGAAACATTTCCTATCTATGTGTAAGTATATTTCAAATTTTGCGAGGTAATTACTGAGTAGCTTGAGCTGTCCTCCCCTAGCATATGCCATCCCCTCAACTTTCAGAGTATAGTCCTATACTATACTATATTAAATAATATACTAATAGACCATTTTATAGTCCTATACTATAGTATATTAAAAAGATACTATACTACACTAAATTGCACACTGAAGAAATCTCTCCAGACAGCCAGGACACAGCTTCGAGTGATTGGCCAAGGAAACAAAGCAATCTTCACTAGAATCCAACAGCCAAATCACCTCAGGCAAACAATCTTCCTAACACATTCCGCATGTGCAAAACAACGGGAGCACCAAGTAGAGATAAGAATTGGTTTTTCTTCTTCTCTCTGTGCTTCTCCAGGAAAAAAAACCCTGAGAGAGAGAATGATGTCTCTCTCTGTTCAGACAATGTGAATGCCACATCATGACCACACAGCCAGGTGTTCTGGGAGGAGAGCACAGAGTGTAAAACTTTGGAAGGGGACACTTGGGAGAAAGGGCAGCTCTTCCCTGACAGCCCTGCTGAAATGCTGTATAAAAGGCTGACACCTTCACCTGCTCTCCTCACCATATTTTCTTGGTTTAGTTTTTATTAAGTCTGCCCATAGACCCAGAAAATTCCTCTGCCTGCCATTATTTATCATCAACAGTATCATTATTGCACAAGTTGTGCTACCTAGGGATTAAAATGGAATACTGTGCCTTAATGCTCTGTGCACATTGCATCCCAGCCATAAGCAGCAAGCCAAGTTTACAGAGCAAACTTTAGCCCTTGTGCAATGCAACAGGATTTCTTGATTCAAATGGCCAGATTTGGATTGGGTAAAGGAGATCAAACAATGCCCAAAATCCTCCATCTTGTCTCCTATCTACCGCCATACTAAAACCCCAAGATTTTCACCCTGTGATAAACTATACTACTATGCATTTCACACACTCATAGATTCCAATTCATCCCAAAGTCTTGGAAGTTTTCTCCATGGAAAAAGGTTAAAAGCAGTGTTCTCCTGGGGTCAGGACTTCTCAGGACAGGCAGAGAAATATTCCCGGTGCCCTGGGTTCCAACAGGCAGAAATCAATTAAAATCCACTTTCTGGCCCAAAGCTTCCTAAAGACAAAAGCTCATTGACACATTTGTCTCTTGATAAGATTGAAACTGCACCAAGCAATTGCAGTGCTGGAATAAGACTAAAAAATCCTCCTGTTCCCTGAGTCCAGCTCTTCACTTACTCACTTACCAGACACTGCAGTTTCTAATCAATGCCAGTTTGATCTCACACTAATATCCCAGTTAATCCTCATGGTTTCAGTTGCTGCAGACTCTCATTACAAATCTCTGGTGCTCACACAGTGGCTGCAGAGACACAAGATTAATAACAGTGCAGGATAAAGTCAGAGGTGGCCATTTATTTTAATTTGTCTTGCCACATGGGTAGTTAAACACTTCTTGCCAAAAGTAAATGTGCATAGAAGTATGTTTTGTATATCTTGCAGCTAAGTTTTCCTTTGCTAAATCTTATGATCCAAACCAACCCACACAGAGCACATTTATTACTAACATTTGTACCACAGGATGACCTTCTTTCCTTAAACTGGATGCTGACTAAAGGAATTGCAGGGGAATGTTAGGAGTTGAAATGTTACTTTTTGTAGCACCTTTGGATCCAAAACAACCATTTGACTGACAAACACAGACAATTCTTAACTCACTTTGGTCCTTGGCACTGGGGAAAAAAAAAATAAAAGCTGTCAGATTTATGTAGTCAGGAGAATAGTTGTGTTACAACTGTTCATTGGAAGGAAAAGCTCCTCTTGCCATTCTTCCCTCAGTTTCCTGTGCCAGCCCTTTCCTGTTAACAGGATTTCCCAAGCTGTATAAAATTTATTAGAGACTGATGGAGTGCACACGCCATTCACAAAGGTGCTGTTGGACTCTAGGCCTGATCAAACCAAAGATATCAACTCACAGCCTCAGGGAGGAAAATGAAGACATTTTTCTTTGAATCACAGTGAGACAGATCAAGGAACTTTGATCTCTTGGAGAAAAAGAGTGATGCACAATAGAGTATCCAAGACCAATAGGAAAATTGGGTGGGCAGCTGGGGAGAAAATAGAATTTAAAAAGGGAACTGTTAACCATTCCTTGTGTTAGCTAGTCACACGAAAATAAAGGAAAAATTAGGATATATTATTAGAAAGGAAAAAGCTTGGATATAAAGTCCTTCAAGGTGTCCACAGATTAGCAGTAGCAGATCAAGTTGCCCCTTTACATCAAGCAGAGCTTGTTTGCTCAGCTCTGACACACAGGATTAGTTCTGTGCCAGAATAAGAAGTGGTTAAGCTCCCTTTCATCTGAAGTTTCCCAGTCAATTTGCAGCACATACATTAGGTTAAGTCTCTGCTTGCAGATATCTGGCTGGTCACAGATCTCTGGAGGTTGCACAGCCCCTGTGGAATATGTTGATAATTTGTTTACTTGCCCCTTCCAAACAGTGCTGATATACTCAGACCAGCCTAACCCCAGGTCTCTGTATATAATCTCTGTTTACTGGGGCAGTTGCCAAGATAGCAACTAGAAAGAGAAGCCATCTGCTGCCAGGGAGTCTAAAAAGTTTAACTTTTTCCGAGGTCACTGATGAGAAAAAAGCCCAGCTCTCTGGTGCTGAACCTGTGGATGTTAGCAAAGTCCTAGGAATGCCTGAAGCCAAGCAGATAGCTCAGGACTGACCAATCCTTTTCCTCTTTCACAAAATCCAAGACTTGGCAAGAGGGACTTTGTTATTCTTCCCCACACCCTTTTCATTTTCACATGCTTCTCTGTTCCTTGGCTCTGGCTGGGACCAGGAGCAAGGGCAGGATGCTCTCATCTTTCCAGCCTGACTAGAAAAGGGAAATATTAGAAATCTCATGAAAAGCATGTCCTCTGGAGATTTCCAGCCCAGTTTGGCAGATGCAGCTGTAGCTCAGATAATCAGCAAGACTTCTGGGTGCTTACTTGATGGGAAATATTTGGTTGCTCTGCAACACTACTTAAAGCATGCATGGAATAGGGTTGTTGCTGTGGATTAATGGAATCTGTCAACCTAAAATCTGTATTTCCAGCTCAGTTTTACGAGGTGCTAGTACTCAACATACCAATGTCCTCACCACTCACCAGCATCACTTATTTTCTAAATGATCTGACCCCTGCAGAGGTGCACTCAAGTAAGTTTGTTTTGCTTAAATAGCCCCAGCACTGAGAGAAGTTGCTCTTTAATTTGCAATGACAAAAAGGCTGTTCATTAGCAAGCATTTCTAGTCTATGCCATCCAGCTTGTGCTTTGCTACAGCTTCCCACTTTCCTGTCCCTTTTCCTCCTGCCAGCTGGAGCAGCTTGGCTGGAATGTGCACGAGAGGCTTCTCCAGACACTTCCCTTGGTGGAGGTGTCCAGGTCCAACATCTCAGAGTTCATTGCACAGCCTGTGGCTGCAGAGGGCTCCCAGTAAAACCAGCCCCAAATGCACTGGAGAATTTTGTCCTTATTTAGTGAAAAGGTCTTGGACATGTGATGAACTGATGAGCTCAGCTGGGTGTATAGCAAATAGCCAAAGGAATTTGCCAGGCTTTATTTAACCCTTAGATAGGCTTATTTTGTTAAAGCTGAGCCAATTTTGGGTTGGGATCCTGTCCAAAATCAGTTCTAAGGACAGGAAATCCATACTAAATATCTCCAAGCAGATACTGATGGGTACCAGGTGATCCATGATTATTTAAATGGATTTTTTAACACATTCTTGCTTGACATAATTAACTGTTCTTGTTATTCTGTTATGCTACAGTAGCAGCCATATGGTAGCTCACACATTTTTGGAATGGGATTTTTTACTTACTATTATTTTCAATCCTTTTTTAATCTAGTGCAGAACATACATTACATGATAAATTACCAATATATTGCCTTAATAAATTGACATTTAGATCTAGCCAACACAGAGTAATTTTCCTAATTAAATGTCAATATGTGCCCCAGAGTACAGCTCTTCAGCACTGCAAATGTCACAAATTAGCAAACAGGCAGAACCATCCACAACTCTGTTTCCCCAGATACCAAGGAGGAATTCTGCTGTTCATCTCCCATGGCAAAACTGGGGGGAGAGAGGGGAGAGGCAGCAGGTGTTGGGTGACCCACCAGAGGAACAGCAGCAGCCACAGGGCCCTGGTCCTGCAGCGCTCCACAAACACTCACTTCTCCTTCATTATTCCCTGCTGGAAAGCTGTCTTGTCAACTACAGCACACAGTGAGGGCAGCTAAAACTTGAACAGCAGCATCTTGCTAGAGAGTGTCACCTCTGAGCTCAGCACAATCAGCCACTGAGATGGCCCAGCACTAAAGTGGTCCTTAACCATAGCTAGTAATCTTAATCCTAGTGGGTTTGAATGAATCCTTTTGTAGTATTTCCAGTTGTTTTGGCAAAGCAAGGTTTGCAGCAAAGAAAAAAACCCTTCTCTTCTCCCTCCCCTGAGAAAGAGAAGTGACTTTGCTCACAGGATTCAGTCACCTTGTAGATGGGGATCCATCAAACGCTGTGCAAGTAAAACCTGCTATTTCTCTAACACACTTTGTGGAAGTAATTCCAGTTCCTCATCTTACAAAGATGATCTGATCTCTGTCCCCTTGGGGCCATTCAGCTACAGCAGTTTCTCCAACTTGTCTCTGTAACTCTTGGTCTTGAGCCCCTTGAATTCCCTGATGTTAAAAATCCCATTTTAATGCCAGTTGAAGATGATCTATCAGCCCCATAGAAATGAATCAATAAAGATGCACTCTGTTGACAGCCCTCATCAAGTAAATTGATACAGTGACTTATTGCTTACACTGTTGTGATATTGGACAGATTTTTCACTGCCATTACTGGTGAGTTTCTGCTGGTTTGGGGTTTTTTTCTGTCTTCATCATACCTGCAAAACACCAGTCATTGTAATTTTTAATTAAACAGACTTTCATAAGAATAATTTCAAGAAAATGTCATTTCATTCTGTGGCTGCAGGCAGTTTGCAAGTTGACCACATCTCCAGACTGATTGTGAGGAAAACTGAGGATCTGAAGTCATGCAGAAATCACAAACTTCCCTAGGAGAAACTGAGGGATTCCCATGGGCTGCAAACCCACTCTGCAGTGCCACCTCAGGACAGACAAGGGCTGCTGGGGCAAGTCTGGCTCCTTGGGCTCAAATCCAGCACAGCTGTGGCTGTGTAAAGCCATGCAGGGATATTGGCTGTGGACATTTCTAATAAATCCTTTTATTTTTTTGCCTATTTTGAAGAGAGAGGTCTTAAAGCTCTGCAAGGAAAGGCTCCACCTCATTGCAGTATCCTCACAGGGAATTCAGAATTATCCTGGCTCCTATTCCTACATGGGTATTGGATGTTACTAATTAGCAAAAACAGACCTTGAGGGACTCACTTTTGACTGTGTTTGCCTCCCCAAAAGGTCTACTCTAATGGACATCTCTTCAGAAGTTTTCCTCAGCTCTGCCTGGTCCTGTAGAAACTGAGTCCTGCACCCTCAGAGTTTCTTTGTTCTTCCAAAAACACTTCAGCTACAAGCTCTGTGTCTATCAGGAGTCCAAGACACATCAGTTTATAGAAAACAGATTTTCTTATATTCCAGAACCCTTCTGGTCTTTGCAGAGCACACAAAACATTTGACTTTGTTTGAGAAAGAGGCAGAAGATAATGTTATTCCTCTTTCCCCATGCAAATCCTGAATTCTCCCTGAAGTCTCCCTCTTTAAACATTTTTCCTCTCAGTTATTTGGTGACATAAAGGAGAGAATGAGCATGACTTCTACCCAGTGTTTAGAGAACTCACTTAGTGCATAGGAGGCTTGTGATGTAGTTTCACTAAATAATTAACCCAAAATAGTGACAGCAGAAGTCTGAGAGAACCACCCACACAAGGCAGGATTTCAATCATTTTCCTCAGATCTAATTCAAGATAGAAAAGAAAAAATCACTTCTCTAGCCCTCATGTAGAAGCAATTTGTTTTCATTCTTTTAAATGAAGCTATTCAAATCCAGCAGTGACTAAAATTAAAGAACAACCAAATTCACAAGTCAGGGAGAAAAATCTTCCAAATATCTATGAACACAATGACCCCTATCCAATTTCTAGTACTAAATAACTAGTGATCTACTGTTAAAATGAATCCCTATGTCTGTAGGAAGCTAAAATGCCCACTTCTGATTTGTGGTAAGCTGCACACCTAATTCTGGGCTCCAATTTCTGCCAGACAGCCCAAATGATTAAGCAGTGACCATCACAATGCTGTACCATTTTTGTTATATTTGATCCCCAGCTATAAAAATGATCTAGTAATATTTTCAAACTACATAGGAGTATGATGAAACTCACCTTCTTGCTCTAGCAATTAAAAGGCCTTGAAGACTTCATTGAAAGACACTGCTTAAAAGCAGGTTGCTCTGGAATGTACAAAATCAAGATTAGATTTTATTAGGAATGAATCTTTGTTGGGAAAAAAGTATATGAGAGAAATGCTTTAGTGTTTATTTGGAATGCATTGGAAGCAAAATAAGGTTTGGCCTTTGGAAGGCCTTTCTTGGTAAAATCATGCTGCACAATGAGATTTAATACAAAATACATTTAGGGATAAACACTCATTTCCTCATTAGGATTTAATCAGTTTCAGGAAATAAAATTATTATTGATTAAATAGACTGATATAGTTTAACACCTTCTCTTTTCAAGAACAAAAGTCATCTAACTCTTCCTTTGTCATAATTCTTTGAATAAATGTTAGCCATCTGTACTCTGGAGAGAGGGAGATTCATGAGTGTGATTAAAACACTCTTCTGAGTTCAGTGACATTTTTGAGGTCTGTGCTCCTTCTCAAGTTATGCTCCAAACAATGTCTAGGCTTTGGTGGTGAGAGTGTGAAGTTTGAAAATATGAACAATTAGCTGAGGAGAAAAGGAAAAGAGGAAGGATTAGCTATAGGAATGGTTCTGCAACCTGAGAGCCTGCTGCAATCCAGGGAGTTGAAAACTGCCACAGGAAAACAAGCTATGGCAGTGCTAAAAAACAACTTTGGAAAAATTTTGTTTATTGAAATGAAAGCAGTTGAAGACAAGCGGCAAAAACTCCACAGCAGAGAAATTTAAAAATGTACAAAATCTGAGTTAGAACAAAGTAAAATGCAGTACCTGTGAGTTCCAGAGAAATAGCTAATTCTGTACTACTGTAGCTTCAAGCTGAGCCTTTTTTCCAAGTCATTGTGCTCTTAAAGCCTCAACCTCCCCTGCATCTCTGCTCTCAGTTATTTCTCACTCCAAATCTCTGAATTAACTGGTGAAATCAGGGAGGAGAGGCCAGCACCAGTTCAGCAGAGTACCGTGGTGATTCCCTGATTCACTCTTTTTAGACACAAAAATGCCATCATCATCATAATCCACTAAGGATTTCAGACCTACTGAGCCTATGTCCAGCTGTAATCAGAGGCCCATTGAAAGAGAACTCAATGAGTCACTAGGTAGGACACTACCACCTCCTCACACTGGAATAAACCAGCATTCAACCCAAGAGAAAGAATAATCCCAGTTTCCAGTCTCCTTCCCTATCAGATATTTTATATATATATATACACACACATATTTATTTATATATTTATATATATATATAAATATATAAATATATAATATATAAATATATAATTTATAATATATTTAAATACAAAAATCTATATAATCTATCTAATAATATATTATATATATTATTTCTATTATATAAATTATTAGTACTAGTAGTACCATATAAATAATATGCACAGTACTAGTAGTACTATACTAATAGTAAAATATATATTAATAGTACATATTATATATGTACATATAGATACATATTCTATATATATAATATTATATATATTACACTGATATTCAGGAAATTATTATTATTCCACTGATATTCGGGAAATTAATATCAGGAAATTACACTGATAGATGTATTTTTATATATAACATATATAATATTTTATATATACATATATATCAGTGTAATTTCCTTCAATATGTATTTGGCCAAAGAATCCGAAAAAAAACCCAAAAGAATTAGTTTTCTCTCCTGATTTCTAAGTTAAGAAAGAGCTTGGAGTGTTTGCCCTATTTCCTGCATCAGGGCTTGAAGAGCTTTTAGGAAATGATCCAGAAGTGCAGCAACACAACAGAAACAAAATGCCCAAAGTGAAGATGCTGACTTCTACAAGAATAGCAACCCAGCTGACAGGGGTTATTTACCTTGTCAGGAAAGCTGCACAAAACTCACACACCCCCTTGGTGCTGGTGGGCTTCAGAGGCTCTCAGCAGCCAGGCACATAACGTGTTTGCTGTGAGGAGCCAGGAACTTTCATTTCTATTCCAAAGCTCACTTCTCCAAATTAAAGAAAGCACTGCCAAGCCAGGAATCACTTTGGCTCCATTGCTAAGCTTATTAAGTGTGGTATTAAACAGCACATGGAATGTGTGTGATGAGATTTACCACACAACTCTCCAAATCACGAGAGCTTCTGGGAAGAGAAGAAACCCTCTCTCAAAATTATTCCCTTTTACAGCCCAGAAAAGCTAGCATTGTCCTTATTCCTTGAATACCAAAAAATCAATTCCAAAAAAGTTTCTAAAGGCAAATTTACGGGATTTATCATTGGATCAAATAAAAAAAAATGTGTTTTTTGCAAGTCTGTCCCAGAAAACAAAGATTTTCTTACTGAAGGAAAGACATTAATAAGATGGTTTACAGAGTAGCTGTCTCTTACCTCTGTTGTAGACATCTTTCCATATTTAATCATAACAGTTCATAACATAGCAGTTCATAACAGTTCTTTCCTGAGAAATAATTCTTGATAAATAATCATGGCTAATCCAATAAGGAAAAAAATGTCACCTCACTTCCCCATATATATCTCTAATAGGATAAATACAATATCAAAAAAAAAAAAGGGATGCAGCAAATTTTACAGGAATTTTAATAAAAAGGAAATAAAGCATTAAATAAATAAAAATGTTCATTTGCTTACATTTGGATCTTCTTCCAAGCCAAGGAAGAAGGCATAACCCCTAAGTCCAAAGATAATCATGGTGAAACTTCAGTGACCTCAAATTTAGAAAATGTACCCAAAATACTGAGCCTGTTTCTGTTCAAGGAATAAGACAAGACAGAGATAATAAAGAGAGCAGCATCTTTTCACTTTGTTTGCCTTGCTTCACTTTTCAGGGATTCTGGAAACTTACTCTACTAAGGTTTGGTACTTATTTACTGTTGGAAATGCAATTGGCTTTGATTGGCAGAAGCTCTCCATACCTCCAGGCTTCAAAATGGCCACATCCACCTAGAAAAGTTAAAATACAATCTATGTTAAAAAACAAACAAACAAAAAAACCCCAAACAAACAAAAAAACCCCAAACAAACAAAAAAACAAACAAACTAACAAACCCCCCCAACCCAAACAAACATAAAATACCAAAACCAAACAACCAAAAAAAGCAAACCAATAAAACCATCCCAACCCACCCAATAAAGATAAAAAAATTCTTGGTACACACAACCAAGAATAAAGGGATGTGGCATCACAAGAGTCTCCCACATGACCACCATGCAAACCCCCTCCAGGCACTCTGGTGTTTTCCCTCCTCTTTTCCCCAAATTTATTTTCAGCTCAAGAGCCTAATTTTCCTACTGATGGATTTCCTGCAGGCATTCATGTCCCACCAGCAGGAGCAAAGGCATCCCTCAGTGCTCTGTTTGGATTTCAGACTGACAAGAAGCTCAGCCCCTCCATTCCTGCATCAGCTGGGGCAAAGGCAGATTTTCATCCCTGGACCTGTTTGCAACACTCCTCAAGAACTGCAAAGGAAATAGGAGCGTCAGGAAGTTTTACAGGAGTTGGAAAAGAGAAAGGAAAAGAAGTCATAGAAGACAGAGAGGAAGAATCCAAAGCACAGCCACAGTGTGATCAAAAAATGAAATAAATCCAACCCACCAAACCACTACATCCTTTAAGAAAAAGCAAATTTTTCCAAGTACAGAAGAACTTAAGTAAATCAAGTACAAAGCTTGTGATTTGGAGTATGGAATTTACTTCAGCCACTACAGCATTGAGTAAAAAGAAATCAGCATTGCCAGTAGCAAAATCCAATATTCACTCTGAATAAAAAATCATTATAATACTATTGGACAGCCAAGAGAAGCACTTGCCTTCTGTGTAAATTTTGTGAAATAAATTAATTTTCCTTGCAACTGAAAAAAGAAAGAAGTTGGAAGTTTTTTAAATCTACAGCTAGACTTAATGCATGATTGATTTTTTAATCTGAAAATATTCTAGTGCATGTGTGTGTATCCAGGGCTGCAGGGCCCTCATGCAGCAAGGATAGAAGTAATGCCCCTTTAGACACCAAAGACATTCTTCATTTCAGCACCTAAGAGCATTCTAGTTTAGAAACTACCACCTTATCAGTCCACATTATTCTAAACTCCCTCTATATCAAATAAACAGTGGGATAAACCCACTGAACTCAATGGAAATATTCTATTGGTTAAATTTAATTGTATGGCTTTGACTTTGGTAGACAACCTTTTTTCTCATAATTAGGGAAGGAGACTAGAAGTCAGAGAATGTAGCTGTAAATGATGCCAGCTTCACAAATATACATATCTTGATTTATCAATGAGTACAATGAGAGATTTATGCAATTTATGCTGCCTTTCTGGAATGATTCAAAGGGACAGATATAGCAGGAGCTGTAAATCCCTACAAGTATTTAAATAGATGTTTACTAGAAACAGTCCTGCATATTTCCACTGACTAGTTTTCATTATTTCAGTGTGATATTAAAAAATCCTGTTCTATAGATTAGTAACAGTCTTGTTCCAACTGGTAAAAGAAACAAGGAAAAAAAAAAAGAGAACATAAATAAAGAAAAAGGAAATAACAACAAAAATACAATCAGGTTCAGAATAATTCTGGTCCAGAACAAGCCAGAATAAAGCCAAGGGTAAATTTTGTTTCAAATCATAAACTCTCATTTTACCTGCATTAGGATTGCAATGCACAAGTCTCACTACTCCAAATTCTGTTTGAAGCTCAGTGTGTTTTCAAAGCAGACCTGCACTGGAGAATTCATCAGCCATCTCCAGACCCCAAACCAGTTTTGTTAACATTCTGCAGATGCCATCACAAGACCCAGGAACTCGGGTACTGCCTGGCATTGCAGAGAAGCATGCATTTAACTGGCATTTGGGGTTTGAATTCTGCCACCAGCTGAGGATGTCCCAGCCTGGCCATCCCAGCTGTGGGCAGGCAGGGATGCCACACTGCAGGTGGCACCTCCACTGCTGTCTGTGCTCCTTCCCAGGCTCCAGAGCTGGTACTGGTGCACTTGAAATGTCCTGATTTTATCTCACTGATTTTATCTCAGACTCTTGTATAATTGAAATATTTTAGGGAATAAGTTAAAAAAAAAGAAGAACAATTCAACAGAAGTCAGATAAAAGTCATAAGTCTAGATTGCAAAGGTCAAAATATTTTAAAGAGATCAGTATAACAATAACTTTTTAACAATGCTTTCAATCGACATTGAATTTTTTTGGTCATTGTTACAATTTAATGAGCTTACCCAAAGGTCAGTGAAGTCAGAGGGAGCCTTTCCATTTACATCCACAGGCTCTGGATTCAGCCAACAGCTTGACAAGTACTCTGGGACAATTTTGGGTCAAATCATCTGCATAAATGAAAGCTTAAGCATCTCTAATGAAGCAGTATGGATTTCAAATTGCAAAGAGACAAAGGATGAAGAAACCCGATTATATATCCCTGGAGGTGTAGCCACTTTTGTATTTTCCAAAAAATGTTGTCAGGAAATATAATGATTCTATTTCTGAAGCAGCTTTATCATAAATATAAAACTGCATTCACAGGTTTGGGGAGAAGGAAGGAGGAGTTAAATGACAGGGACAGGTACCAGCACTGAGGGGCTTTGCTCAGCTCACTTTCTCAGATGAAAATACACTTGGTGGAAATATAGCATCCAGTAGCTTCCAGTATTGTGGAAGTTGTGTTCCATTGTCAAAGGTCCACAAATCTAAGTATGTTCTCATTTAAAAATGATTTGGTGAGATTTGGTGAAGGTCAAAGACCCACAGAATTCAGTAGATCAGTGACATCTTCACTTTGCATTGCCACTTGCAGCGACAAAATCAACTTCCAAATTAAAAAGAAAAAAAAGAAGAGATAACTAGATAAAGAAATCATAGTTTCTATAGAATGTTTTTTACTGGGTTCCTCTGGCATTCATCCTTTCCCACAGCTTAGAGGGTCACATCAGTGGAGGTTCTCATGTAGGATAGTGCCATAGAGAGATTTACTCCCAATGCTCTCTGTCAACAGGCTGTGTCTCCTCAATGCTAAATCAAACACACTAATGTGCATTTTCCCCACAGCAAACTCCAGAAAAAACTCTGAGTTTCAGGTTGAGCAGAGCTGAATTGCAGAGAGTGATCCCAGGTTAAATTCCTGTTAATGCACTGGAAATGGATTAGGAGATCAAAGCAGCTGCTGCCAAAACCCATCCTGTGTGCATCTCACGGGCTTTCCCTCAGAGCAGCTCCAGAGTGGGCTCTGAACCACTCTGTACATGCAGTTCAAAGGACAATTATGCTCTCAACCTCTGTTTTCTTGGGCTTGAGGCTCTCAGTGGATTAGCCTGGGTAGTGCCATTCAGCCTGTCTCCCACAGAGAGAGCAGCAAACTGCTCAGCTCCTGGCAGAGTGTACAAATACAGGCAGACCTCACTTCTGTTCCTGATTTTGCTCCTGTTCTATTTCTTTCCATGCCTACAAAACAAAAAAAACAAAACAAGAAAACAAAAATAATAATAACAGTAATGAGGAGTGCTCGAAAGCAGAACATTCAGTGTGTGCACAGAGAATCCTACTACACCAGTATGACTAAAAATATACCTGAAAAACTAGTAGGGCTTTTATTCTAATAAAATGCTTCATTGTATTAAAAAAGTTGCTTTTTAGGGCATAGAAAATAGATTCCATGGGTTATCTGTATATTTGGAAATGCTTCTTAAACTGCCAACAATTAAATAAGGTATCAGCGCTGGGCAAAATTCTCAGGTATGGAGAAACTCAGGCCACAGATCTGAGGGATCACATAAAATTCTCTTTTTATCTGACCACAAAAGGAATTATTTATCCCACAAAAATACCCACAAGATTTGATATCAAAAATAATTAATTTGGGTAGTGACTTAATAATCCCAGTTACCACCACTTCTTCACTATCCTGAAAATTCCAGAATTAAGACAATTCTAGGCCAATATGGAAAAGGACTGACCTTTCCCCAGTTCTTTGGCTTGGCTTTCTTGTCCTCTAGAAAGCAGAGGTAATTTATTTTGGCCTGCCGTTTCTGGAGAAGAACTTCCTAACACTTCTCACATCCTCTTCTTCCTAAGGATTCCTACCCTCACTCTGCTCAGCTGGAGCAGCAAATCAATCCCTGCTCCTCACTCTTTGGAATTTCCATCACATTTAAATTGTTTCAAAGAAATGCTGAATGTACAGTGAAATGTGTTTACTCACACTTGGTGGAGACATTATCTAGATTAAGGATTTTTGCTTCCCATCTACCTCAGCAATTTTATCCATGGATTACCAGCTAATATTTGAAATTATGTGGAAGGAGCTGATCTTTCCAGCTGATGACCGGGTGGTGATTTGTCAAAACACTCACAAAAGCTGGACAGAACAGAAGATGGAGAGGGATTTTCAGGCAGCATTTCCTGGCTAAAAAAAAAATCTGGAATTTTGTTTTTCTGCTCACCTCAAGCAGCACTCGCCCCCACTGCCCCACCAGTGCCGTGCTCAGCTGAGACATCAGTGAACCAGGAAACAGAGCTCAGCAAACCCCAGCAATTCACTGGAAGACACTCCAGGGAACTGACAGACAATGTATGGCAACAAATCTTGTTTTCTTGCTAAGAGCAAAGCTTAACTTCTCCTTCCCAGCATTTTGTCCCCTAAAGCAAAACCATGCATGGCTATGGACACTGATGCAAGCTAATCCAAAGCAGTTTGGGAAAATAAGGGAATAAATAAAAGGCTAAGAGCAGTGATTTTTGATTGCTTTCCTTTAACATCTGTTTTGCAGATTCTTTTCCTTGTCAGTGCTTTTAAACTTTGTTACCTATGAAGAGGGTTTTATATAGGTGAACTCAAATTCAAGGAGTTCAGGAGAGCAGAGGGGAAACACTGCATCAAGGAACTGGATATTACCAGATAGATTTCAATAAATCAGGTCACCATCATTTTATATAAGGTGCTCTTACCCTCAATATTTGGAATTTAAATCTGTTTGCTTTGATTATTGGAAGTTGGCCTTGGACCAAATACATTTTAGGAGCAATTTCTTTTTTTTTTCTCTATATAAGCAGCAAGATCAGGAGGTATAACCAAGGTCAGCTGCAGGTAATGCAAAGGGCAGTCACCTGTTGGGGACAGCAGCATGGACATGGCTTTGGTGACCACTTTGTCTCAATAAAAATCGTATTTTAGCTGGACAACACAGAAAATTGCCTGAAAGGTAGTAGAATTTTGTCTCACGTGGAACTACATCCTAATAAAACCAGTATAAATTCAGACAGTCCCTCTGCAATCACTGAAGTGTTTTTTGGAACTTACTTAAATCCGTGTTATTATTCATATTCTCCTTGCATAGCAAGAAAATGCTGCAGGTATTTCAGAGCACCAGAATCCAGCCACAGAAGGGACAGAAGTGTTTCAGGGACAAGGTTACAAGCAACAAATGCACCCAACAAAAACAGAATGCTGAATGTTGATAGCTCTGCACTGAAGATGTTTCTATTCATTCCTTTTCTATTAAGCAAGGCTCCTTTTGTTTCCAATGCAAACCAAACCAATTGTTACCATAGCTGTATAACACAGCTGGAGAATGCAGAGGGCCTTGCCTTTCTCCATTTACAAATTTGTTATGTTCAGACTTATTCCTAGCCAAGGACAACAACACACCTTAAGGCAACAAAAAAGGGAGGTTAATCAGGGAGTGTAACATTTAAATTTACTTTACATCGAATTTAAATCTACTTTACAAGGAAAAGGAAAGGCGAGGCAGAGGTACACAGCAACTCTCTGCTACCATCAGATTTCTCAAGGAAGGCTCTATCCCCGTCCTTTGTCTCAAATTTTGCCCAGAATCCCACCCTCTGCCCTGGTTTCCACACCAGAGGGTCAAGCAGAAGTGAGGATGAGGGAGCTGCACTCAGAGAACCCAGGGAGAAGCACAGAGGGGAAGGGGAGAGCTCTGTGGGCTCTTTCAGGTGATTGAGGTGTTCTAAACAAAGTTTGTAGAAATCCTAACTCTGGGTAGGCACACAGGTGTTAATAGCAGGCAAGGAGATCTCTTTCATGACTCATTTTCTCTCTGCCTTGCTGGCAGAGCTCTGTTGTGCTTTCAAAGATGCAAAGCATCCTCATTGATATGGGAGAATGTATGATAAAAGATTACTTGCTTTTAAAGTCCTAAAGATATCAGAATGTCAAGATTTAACTTCTTTTTTTTTATATTGGGAAATCTAATAAGGCAAGGAACAGAAGGCAGGGACCATATCCTACTTAGAAGTTGAAAGAAGTGAAATATATTTTTTTTTATATATTCCTTCCCTCTTATCCCAATACAAGGGTCACACTGACAATTCTGTGCTTGAAAAATCACTTTCATTCTCAACTCCTCAGCTTATAGCCAAATTCTAAAGCAAGACCAGCCAGTGATTTAAAGAAATCCAAACCATCTAATTTGTTTTTTAAAGATCAGAACCCCTAATTATTTTTCTGTTACAATGCAGATAAAACTGTTGAAAGGAGCAAAAGAAGGAATGAGAGAAGAGGAAGAGGCAAAACATAAGCACATTCCCCCCACCAGGGGAAAGCTGATTGTGCTCTGAGAAGTTAGGATGCTGCACACGAATGCCAGAAGATTGTTGGGATTAGACTTTATCACAACATTTCTAGAAATAGCCCCTCAAAGTGTGCATCTGGGGAAGATGTCCCAGGAAATCATAGCATTCACCTAGACTGAGGTGTTCAAGTGAGAAGCCAAGGAAATTGCAGCTTCCAACTGCTCCACACCATGGTTTTGAGACTTAACCCAAAGTTTTTGGCTCAAATTTTAATTCCCGTGTTACATTTGCTTAGAACTCAATCTCTGTCCTTCATTCTTGTTAACAAGTAGCTGCCTCTCAACGTTTTCCTTGTATTTTGGTGACTAATTTGTTTTGAATACTCTCTACCGTCCAAGTATTTCACAGAAAAATGTGTTTCTGCAAATTTCCTGCGAGAGGTCCTCAATGTCAAAAGCCCTCCTGTCACAGCACCATCACAGAGGCTCCTCCACTGAATGTTTCAATGCCATTCTTTTTGGTCTTAACAGACAATAAACATCTTGAAATCATTCAAATTCCCACAAAACATGCAGTTCCCAAGCAGTCTTCCCTGAAGTTACCATACAGAGGGGCAGCAACCCCACTGCTGCCTGACACCCAGAGGTTCAGGTCATTATCTCCCTCATCAAAGCCTATGTTTCATCTGAAGGCAACAACATCCTCCAATTTTACATTCTGCTTAAAGATAGATTCTGGGCAGGCACTGCTGAAAAACAAGATGAAGGAGCAGAAGGTCAAAGAGCAGAGCAAACAACAGCACCCTACACCCTGCAAACTAAACAGCAGCACAGGAATACTAAAGCAACGTTCTGTGCTTATTATCACAGCAATTGCAAAAAGAAAATCCTGGCCTGGGCTAAACCAGAGAGGTTTAACATGGACATCAGCAGAACTGAAGTACAAATGATAAAGGTGATGGCTCAGATAAGACAAGGAACAAATCAGTCTCCTTCCAGAATTTCTCTATTTACAGCATGTAAGATAAACTGTGAGGATAACAGAGCCAAGTGACCCAGGGAGTTCCTTGCCCAGCAGAGTCAATTTTTTTCTCATATTCACTCCCCATAACAGCAACTTCTTCTGTGTAAGTTTGGAGTTTTCTTTGCAGCTGCAGAGATGAGGAGGATAAAGATTTCACACCCTTTTCACAAAAGAGAACAATTTTCTTTGCATTTTTCTTTTAGGAAAAATGGAAGCGTCCACATACACATTGTAAATTGCATGTGAACTAAATAAAGAAACTGTTCAAATGGTTCTTGTTATGGAAGCCAAATATAACAAATGCTGAAAGCCTCCATAGCTAGAGGATATAAAATGCATTGTAAACCATTGAGACAAAAATAAGGACGTCACAATATTTTGTATAAATTGCCACTTAGAAACGACTCTCCCCATCTCATATAAGTAATCTACTAGGAAGGTAAAAAATGCAAGAAAATGGGAATTAAAAAAAAAAAACATAAAGAAAAAAACAAAAGCATGGAAATAATAAACAGCATGCTATCAAGATGAGTGAATGAATTTGCAGCAATAATCCTAAGGACTGGGAAAAGAAAGTTATTTTTTTTCCTCACAAACTCCTCTCCTGACATTTCACTTGTCCATCAGATAAACTGATTTGCAGCATTCCCTCATTCATCTGGAGTCTGCTGAATGACCTCTTGACAGAGTAATACTCCCAAAGAGCAGACACCAAAGGAGTAGTGCTGAGCAATTTCCCAGATAAATGGCTTTTCATGGCTTCCAGGTAACAGTGTCACAACTCAGCCACCTTTGAGTAATGACCTTGAGCAATCTGAAGCTGCTGCAGGAAGGCAGGACCACAGAGACTGGGTACCAGGAAAAACTTCACAGAAAATGTTATCAAACAATGGAACAGGCTGCCCAGGAGAGCAGGTGATTCACCATCCCTGGAGGTAATTAATAGATTTGTAGATGTGGCTCCTGGGGGCAGGGCTAGTGGTGGGCTTGACTGTAAAAGCTGGAATTCAATGACCTAAAATGGTCTTTTCAGCCCAAATGATTCCGTGACTCTATGGAAATTGAAAGAGCAGATTGCAACGCGAGAGGCAAGATGAGAAATGCATTGCTCAGAGTTTCAGTAGGAGAATAACTGCAATGTCATTTTTTGAGAGCAAAGGTAGCTAGTACCCCTATGGAATAAAGTGAGGTGATGAGTGTGAGGAAGAAAGAAAATTGATATGGCAGTTTCACCCTCAGCAGAACAAAGGCTGGTTGTAAAGATAAGTAAATGTATCTTCTGTGAATAACATGGGGTTTTACCTGCTATAAACCACTCAACATACACATATTTCTGGAATCCAGTAGCAACATTAATTGCAGCATCATGAATTGTAGCTTTTAAGCTCATCTTTGGTATTTTTGCAGCAGGGGACCAAAAGAGGTCTGACTAGGACCAGAGTAATCACTTTCTGCAGAACATTTCCCCATTGTCATCCCAGTTTTGCCCTTTACAGCTTGCCAGTGAGAGCTCATTCTGCTGCAGAGTGGTTGCTTAGCACCACACCTGCAGGAGCACTTTGGGCATGTTCCTGGAAGGGCAGATGCAGAGTCTGGGAATGCCAAAAGTTCTTCTCTGTGGGGAATTTGCTCTTGTAGAGTAGCAGATGTGGACAGATGAGTTCTGTGTGGCTTTTTAGGTGTGTTATGAGGGCTGCTTTGCTTGTACTCAAGGTAATGCAGACAGGGATTTGTAGGAAGTCCAGCACAAATTCTGATTCTGGGCAGGTTTCTTTCAATACACACACTTCTCTAGTAAAGTTCTGAAGGCTTAATGGATTTCCATACAAGGACCAGAGAAAAATGGTGTTTAAGGGGTGTAAGAATACATGGACTTCATCCATACTGAAACACTTCCTCATAAAGCTCAAACAGCTCTCTCAAAAGCACGCTTCTTCCTCTGGAAAAGTATTCCTTATGGGGAAAAAATCACCTTCAAAATAGAGTTTGATGACTCTTCTACAGATGCAGGTGTATCTGAGCCTCAACTATGACTTGATACCTCTCATTATGGTGGATGAATTTAATAACAGCAGTTGCACCAGCTGCAATTCTTCTTTATAGGTAGTTATCTTTTCTTACTCTTCACAAAAATCCCCATACTCCAGCACAGAGATAAGATCAGAGATGCTCCTTTCTTCTTTAGTCTGAGGAAGAGGTTCCAGGGCATTGCAGCAAATTAATCCTGCAGTTTTTCCTCCACTTTTAGGAGGGATTTAAAATCAAAGTGCCAGTGAGAAGCACAGCCATGTGAAGGCAGAGAGAAAGGATTTAAACAGAACCTGCTAGACTTTAAAGCACTGATTAGTTCAGTAACAGGCAACTCTAAGCCTTGCATGCACTCCTGCAGACTTCCAGGGAAGAATAGCCTAAGTATTTTCAAGGAACTATAGTTTAGGATTTTAATGCTGTTGGTTTCTCATCTCAAAGGCTCACTGGCACAGGCATCATACTGAGCTCCAAGCCTTGGTGTCTAAGTACAAACAGCTACCAAAAGCCAGATTTCGATCCTTTGTTTGAGTATAGAGTCATTTTCAATAGCAGCATTCAATCTCAAAATATATTATTAACAAGTGAGCTGGGAGTAGATTTTGTTCCATAATGAGAGCACATGAAGTGTTACACCCAAGTGCCTCTTATGGAAACCATGACAGAGCCAGACTTGACTGGTGGCGCAACTGCTCCAGCAATCACTACTATGTATTTTAGATCTAAATGTCATCCTGCTTCCAACTCTAGAGTGGTTTATTTCCAAGCTGCTCTCCTACAGCTGCATGCCATCTCCCAGCTAGAAATAGTGACACAGAAAGTGGATCCCAGCTGGCCAGACCAAGATGATCCCTCCAGCCAAGGTTGAACAAGGTTCAGTAAAGATGTGGATCCTGTAAGCAAAAGTATCTGTGTTTGCAAGTTTAGAAGATTTGGTCCAAAGGACAGGAAGTGCTCTAATGCAGATATTAAGAGTCCAAGCTATCATTTGTAGATGAAACAACTTACCTGACACTCATCCAGCTATGCAGCAGCAGTGTCCACAATCATGTTGTTGATATTTGCCAGTTATTAGTTCCAATTCCTGTTTCCCCCATGCTCCCAATCTTTGCTACCCTTCTGCTCATCAATTCTGTAATAAATCAGATGATAATATTTATTAAAACATCCCTCTATAACACCAAAAACTTTACAGAACCAGCTCACCTTGTGGTTGCCTACAGGCTGGTGGAAACAGATGAACAAAGAATTTGAATTTCAGGGGTATGAATGTTAACTATGATGGTAGACAGGTAAACCAAAAGCTACCATGTAACATACTTGTCTAAATCTTGACTTTTTTTTAACTAGAAAATAGCTATGATCTTTTTTTTTTAAATAATTTCTCCCTTTCTACCTGTGGTTACTTGTCCTGTTCCTGACACTACAGTCTTCCTCATGCTGTCAGTGATCAATTTGTGGTCTTCCCACTAAGATTTTTATCTTACATCTGACCTGACCTTCCCCAAAATCTATCATGTTATGGCATGGAAAAAGCAGCTAGCAGTGAGGGCCCAGCACAGTGCACTTATGGGTTTTCAATATTATCTCTTCAAGCCACACAAAGGGAATTTTTTCTCCTCAGATCTCAGACCTCCAACACTAAGACCAAAGCCATCCAGTTCACAAGCCCACAACTATCACAGCCAATACCAGAAAACAGAGTTTGAGGCAACTTTCCCATTTGCAGTGTTTGACTTGCATTCATTGCCACCAACATGAAATGAATGAAATTACCTTATCAGGCCTTTGTTGAAGAACTGGCAGATTCTCCCGCCTGCTTAACAAAAGCTAAACTATGCTTGATCTCCTTAGTAACCATAGCAAACAAATATGCTCAGAAAGGGGGGGACAATCTGCTAACACGGATTCAGGTTCAGTTTTTATCTACATTGTCAACACATTTTAATGCTAACCAAGTCCCAGCTGGGCTGTAGCAGTTATAATATCCTGGTGCTGTTCAGTGCCATTCTCCTGACTTTCCATCTTTCCTCTTGGAGCTAAATATCTGTTCAGAAGAACTTCCACAGAGCATTAATGTGGTGTTTGTGAGGGTCCCCAGGACGAGGTGGGAGATGAGAATTTGACTCCATCTTCTCAGAAAGCTGATTATATTATATCATGCTATACTAAAACTATGTTAAAGAAAGAAAAAGAATACATCAGAAGGCTTGACAAGAATGAATGATAATGCTGGTGACTGACGCCTCAGACTCTGACACAGCTGATGGTGATTGGTCATTAATTAAAAACAATTCACAGGGAACCAATCAAAGATGCACCTGTTGGTAAATGATCTCCAGACCACATTCCCAAGCAATCAGATAATTATTGTTTTCATTCTTTTCCAAGGCTTCTCAGCTTCCCAGGAGAAAATCCTGGGTAAAGAGGATTTTTCAGAAAATATCATGGTGACACATTAGAACCTATCTCTGCATCTCAGCAGGACATTTTCATCCTGTTTCCAAGCAAGCTGCCTAATCCAAGCCATAACCAGGCCTTAGCCCTTCTCCTCCAGCTCCAGCACTTGCTGTAGAAAGCACCAGCTACATCTGCCAAAACAGCATTATCTGAGACAGAGTGCTGCTGACCACCCGTCACACTGCACATCTGAGAAGGGATCCATCAGATCCACACTATGAACATTTTTTACTAAATGCTGTATATTCTGTACTTCAGCCAGTGTAACGAAGCCAAGCACAACCAACAGCTATCAAACCAACAGCAGAGACTTGGGTGCAAAGCACTGTTTTTATGGACAGGGATTTTAATTTACATGCTCCATGGCCTGTGAGACCAGAAACTCAACAGCTCCTTATGGAATTATTGTGAGGCAGGTTTGAGATGTTCATCTGACTACCTAAAATACAGCAATGCTTTGCTGCGTAGAGAGGGCATGCCAGCAAATAAACACTGAGCACTCTGTACCCATGGCAAGAGGCATGCAAGCAACACTTCCCTGATGAATCTGCCCCCATTTTCAAATGAAAGCCTGTGCTTTTCTTTTCCAGTATAATTGCTCTGAAAAAGAAGCTGAAGTTGCAAACTGCAGCCCTTCCTGAAGGGATCTGGAATCACCCAGTTGGGGCACAAGCCATGCAAGTTCTTTTCAGCATGTGCACACCTTGAGAAGTTATTTTTGGGGAAGCAGAATCAGTTTTATAACTTTTAGGTTGTGGTACTTGCCTCCAAGTGGTGGGCTCTTACATCCCTTTTTATTTTCACTTCTGCCATTGAAACATCTTTTCACAAGTTCAAGATAAATAAAGAAGCCAAGTCACATAGAGAAGATGACATTTTTCAAGAAACACCCACACTCACATTCAGCTAAAAGCCAAGCTCTATCCCCAACTAAAGGGAAATAAATTGAGAAAAGAGCATTTCCCAAAGTTACCAAGCTTTGTTCTGGCTGAAGCTTTTCAACTACATCAGATAATCCCAGACCAATACTACACAGCTCAGAAGCACAAACTATTCCTACACCTTCAGTGAAACTCACTCCAAACTCTTGATGCATCAATCTGATGTTTTTGTTTTGTTTCTAACTACTAGTTCAGTTTATAACCCCTTCCCAATGACTGACAGCAGACTGACAGTCCAGAGAGGCAATAAAAATGAAGTCACCACTTGCTCTAAGCAAAAAGAGAAATTGGGATCTCTTTGCAGACTTCATGGCTTAGAAAGAAGCATTTCACTGTGTCTGACTGTAATTAATACCTCTGATTCTTCAATTAGCAGCAACACATCAATCTGGTGACTTCACTTGGAAGTCAACATTTTGATAGTTAACAATTGTGAAAGAAGGACTTTAAATCCAAGTGCTTACTCTTTATTCTTCTCTAGGGTAGTTGAAAGAGGGGTAGAGAAGACAGAGGAAAATATAAATAAATAAACAAATAAAATAAAATAAAAATAATAACAAAAACACCCAAACCTGGAACAAGTTTTAAGTCTATCTTGAGTGCTCTTCCAGAAAGAAAACCCAACTTAATGATAAACCTGTCCTGCTTATTTGCATATCACAGCTTTATGTACCCTAGGGAAATATTATTTTATATTTTTTTCTGTTCCTCACTAAAAAAGTGGATATAATAGTACTGATTTGACTTGTGAGCTTAGAGTAAAGATAAAACCATTTCTAAATGTAGGCAAGCTCTTCAACTTTGATCACAGACTTTAGGGCAAAATGTTAAAGCTTTTAGGTGGAGCCAAGAGCACTAGAAACAAGGTGGTAAAAAAACCCCCACCAAAATACAAGACAAAACTCTAATAGCATCTCAAATGGCCAAACTTTAAACATCTAACCAGCTTCTCATCCCACTCTGAGAGTGAGAGAACTCTTTGTTTTTAAACTATTTTTATTTAGAAATGAAGAAACAAAGACGAGGAGGAATAGACAGGGGAAAGATCTCAGCTCTGGAACCCAGAGCATTCTCAGCACCCTTTGTAAGTGGCATCCTCCCATCATCCCTGCTGATTCAAGTGATTATGCATGGTGACATGACACAGGAGAAAGCAGGGTTTTGGAAGGGACTGTACACCACAGCTCAACAATCCACCAGCCCACACAGCTGGAGTACAATTAGGAATTAATCAGCCCAGCTGAGTCTCCTGAGGAGCACAATGACCCTGGCTCTGTTGTGCACAGACACTCCCATATGCCTCTGTGATTAACATGAAAAACATAGCAAATTTAACATCCAAAACATAGCAAATTTAACATCCAAAACATACCAAATTTACCATCCAAAACATACCAAATTTAATGTCCAAACCTAAAAGAGCACAAATGTGTCTCTGCTGTTCCACAGTCCAGAGCCTGCCATCCTGCAAGGAGCTGGGTGCAGTCCAGCACAGACAGCAAGCCCTGTGCAAATGCAAATCAGGTGCTTATTTAAATGTTCCCCTCTCTGGCCTTTCATCCAGGTTTTGGGGGGGGAGCAAATTGCTGTGCATGCAATGGTGGCACTGAAGCAGTTTTCAGATTCCCTGGTGCTCCCTCTGTATCCAAGGGCTTTGCGTGTTGAATCTCATGTTCCTGGCCTCTGAAACACCCTGATTTTTCATGGCTGTCCCACAGGTGTCTAATGACAATCAGACACAATCAAAGTTTTAAAGTGCCTCTCTACCATTCTGATAGCCCTGGAAGCAAAGCACAGGCACCTTGCTCTCCAAACCCAGTCACATTGTCAGTCCATGAGCATCCCTGTTCGTGAAAAGGACCAGAATTTATGGCAGCCTTCCAGTCTGGGCTGGATCAATGCCTGACTCACCCCAAACACACAAATCCTCCTCCTCTGCTCCCACATCTGAATATTTTGGACAATAGACCTTAATTCAGCAAGACATCCACAGAAAAGGGGAAGGTGTTGCCTGTATTCCCCACAGTCACCCAGCTGCCAGGATGAGTTTTGGTGGCACTCCTTGCCCCCAGGCTCCTCTAGAAGGGTGGGGCACCACATACAGCTCCTGCAGAGGTTCCTGCCCTCCCCATTCCCACCTCTGGAAGTCCCAAAATTCCACCAAGGGTCACCACGGATGGCAGAGCGCATCAGGAGAGAGGGCACTGTGCAACAAAACACATTCAGAGATATTTTGGAAAAACAGAGCACCTTTTGCATGGGTCTTTCAAAATCTGGCATCAAACATAGCGAAAAAGCAATCATCATTGTTACACACAACATTTTCTATAAGTTCAAGAGGCATATAATGTTAGATAGAGATTTTTAGGGGATGATTTAATGGTTGTCCTTAATTTTTTAAACTCTTTGTTTAATGCTTCTCCATAATTTTTTTACTCCTTGTTTAAAGCTTCTCCATAATTTTTTTACTCTTGGTTAGAAAAGTTATCATTGACCCTCAAAGCAAATAAAAATGTGCTTCTGATCCTTGTTTGAATTGAAAAAATAGCTTGAAATCTGAGTGATTCTGGGCAAAAGACTCAACACCTCTGTGAAAAAGAAAACCAGCCTAGGTCTGAAGTCTGTTTCCTATCTCCTGCCTGATTCCCCAGTAAATTTCTACAAAGAATGGGAGCTTAATTTCTCCTCACTCAAAGTCACACCCATTCCTGAAGGAATGCCTTTATTCCCATTGTCCATTTGAAAAGTCAGAGTGTACTGCACTGCCTAAAAATGATGTATACTTGCAGCTTAAGGAAAGAGGTTTTGAAATAGATCTAAATTAGCTTTAACCATCTCTCACACATCCCAGCCTGAAGGAGCACCCTAGCAACAACCTTCAGCATTTTGCAAACATTTGCTACTAATTATGGGTTCTTAGAACAATAATACAAGGCTCCATGCTTTACAGAAAGAGGCCAAAAACAGCCTCAAAAGTAAGCCTTAGGCTTTAATTTAAACCAGTGCCATACAAATTCTCAAATATACATTGCAAAAGCTTCCCAAAACACTGCTCTGATTAATGGCTCCAGAAACTTGTAAAAGCTCAGCTGTCAAGCATTAAAATGTAGGCTGAGAAAAAGCTCATGTAGAGCAGCTAAATAAAAATCCTTTGAAACAGCTTTTCCCTGCACCTTAAGCAATGGCAGCACAACAGAGCAGCCCACAGGCAAGCTCCCAAGAGCTGTGGGGCTTGCTCTGAGCTGGCTCAAGGGCTCCCATACCATTAATCAGACCCTGGCACAGCCCAGGATGCCCCATCCACCCCATCTCTGATCTCTCAGCCAGCCTTCCATGGCTCATCCATTCACATCACCAGGCACTCCCTAAATCTCCTCTGTTACTGCCTGAGCTCCTTTCAGCCTTCAAGAGCTCTTTACTTCCCTTGACCCTAAGCAGGAGACAGGCACAGAGGCAGCATTATCCTCTCCACATCCCTCCTGCTCTTATTCTCAGATATTTTTGCCTCAACAAGCAGCCAAGCAGTGTCCAGCCCTTCTCCTCTGGGTGACACCGCTTGGGCAAGATGAAGTTCTGAGGTTCTTCCAACCTCAACCCTTCTGTGACTCCCATTAGCTGGGCTTAAGAGACACATCTGCCACAGAAAGCTCAGCCATAACCCCTGAGAAGATGCACTGACAGGAACCCCTTTAGCAAGAGATTCTGGAAGATGCAGCATCTGCTCAGGATGCACCTGGGTCTTAAGAGAAAATAACATCCTTGCTGAAAAAATAAAGGGTCAATTTTTTTGTGGTTATTTTTTATTTGTTCTCTTCTCATTGTGTTCAACATTTAACTGTTTAACACACACTATTCAGCAATTCCTGGGTAATTTTTAGTTAAACAAATTTGTGACCACAGCCTCTGTGATGCATCTTGAGTTTTCTCTATGAAAGGAAAAGGAAGGTGTTACAAAATTGTTCTCTTTGTCTTTAATGCAAGAACTGCATTGGCTCAGACACTTTAAAAGCAGGATGACAGAAGAGAGTAAACACAATAGATTACTGGCATTGACTACCACATATTCTAACGATTTAAATGATGGCAGAATTACTTTTACTCATAGAAACTGAGAATATGAGAAACATCAAGGAATAAAAAGAGTTTGCTTAAATTGGAGCTTCCTTCCATGGGTCTAATGGTGGGTTTCAGCATCACAGGCTTTCTGTGTGTGGAGAAGCAGAAAGGAAAAAGGAAACAGCAGGATGGTTTTAGGATGTAATACATTGGGAAAGGAATGTCCCTGCAGTGAACCAGCTACTTTGTCCTGTGAGACTGAAGCTTGTTCATACTTTGCAAAACTTCCCACAGCAGACAAAACTGCCCTCAGATTTCCCTGGATCTGACAGCTGATTTACTGCCAAACATCCGCCACATCTCACAAAATTCCAATCTGTCCCTGCTGCCTGAAAAACCACTCCTGATATGCTGTGGAAAGGAGGGATTAAAGCCTTTCTCTCCCACTCCCAAGTACTGTGTGGGACAGCACTCCCCTGGCTACTTTACAAACTTACTGGAAATCCACTGTTTGTGTGAGGGAGGAGAAGAAAAGAGGAGCCAGAGGCCTCCTAGAGACACAGGTTTGATATCCCTATAAAAAAAAAAAAGCCCAGGGGCTTTTTCAATGTTTCATCAAAACACTGAACCTGCAACTGTGTGATCATTGTCCTGTTGTGCCTTAGGATTTTATTTGGAGGATTTGGGTAGCTATAGAGGTGAAGCAAAGAAAAAAAACACTGCTGGATCTGATCTTCCCCCAGGCATAAAAAAAACCCAAACAAAAATCATTGGATCTGAGTCTTCTGGAAGTTTGGGAAAAGCTAAACTCCAAGTGCTGCAGTTCTGGACAGTCCCCACCTAAAACTTGCATTATATTCTCACAGGTCTGGGTTATCATGAGATCACATAGATATTGAATTAAAAACTGCTGGGTTCGAAAAATTTGATAGTGATGGCAAAACAATGAATTTTTTTTTCCTTGTGCTTCAGGGGGAAAAATGCATTCCAACAAAAGTAGGCTTCTACCCAAAGGCATCTCAAGATTCCACTAAATTATGGGTTCGGTTTATGAAACAGAAGAGTGTATTTTTAAATGGCAAGAATTTTTGCTTTGTGTCACAAAACCAGAATATACATTATACAACAAAAGTGTCTTGCTGAATTGTTTGGAAATGGCAGGTATGTGTAACTCTCTGAAAAACACTGCTGATAAACTCCTTGCATTATTACCTTTGTGACAGCCAGAAAACTGGCCTTTAAAATGAGAATTTTGTTAAATTTCAGCAGTAAGTGTACTGCGTGCTATGATTTATCATTAGACAAAGGCTGAGATGACACAGCTGCTACAACGTTGAACAATCCAACTAGAAACATGAAAGGGGACAACGTTTGCCATCAGATCTGAAATTAATGATAAACACACCTTTTTCCAGTGCACCATTTAAAACATACCTGGTGGGGCTAATTTTTGAAGATACCATAGTAATTATTTTAAATTTTGGCTTTTGAGGGGCTAAAACAACAGCAGAGCTTCTGTTGCCCAGTCTGCTCTGCTGCTCATCCACATGGCAGCTTGGGATTCACAAACAACTCCTTGTCCACCTCTGACATCCTCCATCCTCTGTGTTTGAGAAGACAGTGCTTCCAAACAGGTCAATATTCAAGCTGTGAGGCTTCCTGTTATTTGTGGCTCTTTGCATGTCTCTCCCAGCACTTCCAGGGGCTTTTCCTAATTAACCCAGCCTCAGTCCCTGCAGCAAGCACCAGCATGTGTTTTCCTGGTGTGATTCATGCCTGGCTGCTTTGCAGATGACATGAAGGCTGGAGATACAGCCCATAATACTGAAGCCAACTGCAAAGCAGGGCAGGTGCCATTAAAGTATGAGTCAATAAAGAGGGATGGGACATTCGTGGCTCTCACATCCCCCTAGGAGGGAATAAAAATAAACAGCCCACAATGGAGGACAGCTAAAAGCAAGTAAAGGCACTGAATTATTTAAAGGGAATAATTTCCTATCTGTTTTCTTTCTTACTTTCCGAAGTTTTGAAGCTGTTAATTCCCACAGGTAATGGACTCCTGTTGCAATAATGCAGAAGGTAAAGAGAAGTTCTTCTGCTTGAAACAATTAATTGCTCTTTTCTCTTGCAAGCCGGGGCTTAGGGTGCAAATCAGGGCTCATGTGTGTTTTTTGGGTCAAGTACTATCTTTCAGTCTCTCTCAAGCTACAGAAAAGGTTAAAAGGGAAAACCCCCTTGCACTGTTGGAGTGGCATTGTGTTAAGGAGGTGAACTGTCAGAAGCAGGAGAAGAGGACAAAACAGCAGCACCTGTTACCTGTTGCTGGGTCTAATTATCACCATTACCATGTTCTTTTTGCCTTCTTTTACAAAGAGTTTATACCTGAAGAAGGGGCAGTGGGGTCAGCAGATGACCCATGTGGATGCTCTACAATGGGCGATATGGCATGTCCCAAAGCTTCTAAACATTCAAAGTTCCACTGCTTTAATTGTAAAGATGTTTTGATAATTATTTTACAACTCTGTGGAAGCTCAGCCCTACAGCAAGGCTCTCTCCTAGTTTTGATGTCCACACAGCAGCCACATCCCCAAGCATTGTGTAGCATTCATTTGTGCATCAGAGTGGGGAAATAAAGCTTGTTAATCCTACAACTGCTCAACACCAGCAGTCAACAATTGAGATAAGCAAGAAAAAATAAGCAAGAAAAACTAAGTCTAAACTAACCCTTGGACCTTGGTAAAAATTCACAGAGGAGCACATTTTCCTTTGGAGTGCACATGCTATTCCATGTTTTCCACAAGTTTTACATTGCTGGAAACACCTACCTGGCTTGGCCAGTCTGCAGGTAAATAAAGATCCTTGATGCTATCAGCCCAATGCATCAAAACTTACACTTTTCTATTTACTGGGAGAAAGTTACCTGCAAATAAACACCTTTTGGTCAGAGTTTTTCCCTCAGCAACATACATTTGTTCAGAGTGAGACCTTAAATGAAAATATATTTCCATGCTATTTTTTTTTCCTGGTGTAAGAAGAGGAATATTTTTTTCAGCATTCTTAAAATGGAAGCAAATGGCCTGGCTACAAAGTTTTCTGCAGCAAAGGTTTTAGTCTTACTAGCTGGAGTATTTTGAAACTTCTTTTACATAACAAAGACAGGATAAAAGGAAATGTCTCAATATTATTAATTTAGGTGAAGTTACTGTAGTATTTTATAGTGTGAAGTTATCTCAATGTTTTGCTTAAATTTAAAATTTAACAAAAGGAAACTTGGGTTTGGGGTTTTTTCTGCCTGCTGGAAAATTTAAGCTATCTGTACTTGGAGAGATTTATATGAAGTGATTTTGTCAAGGCAGGGAGACCATGGGGGATTTCCAGATTCCAGAAGCAACCTGGGACCTACCAACTCACAGACACTAGAATTTTACAACTGCTTAGAGCCCCTAGTTAAAAGAGAGAGTAAACAAGGCCTATAAATACTTAGTTCAATTTTTGGCCCCTTCACCTGCTTCCATCTTTTTGTGCTACTATTTACTATGTATTTCCCCCGGTGGAGCTCCTCAGCTCATTTAAAACGTGCTTTTCTTCACACATCCCCAATATTTAAATGAATTGCCATATCAGAATCCTTAATAAACAATCCATCAGCAGTGCTTAGTGAATTTCACTTACTTTGACAAGCGAAATTCAAATAAATGGCAATATGAAAAACTTACAGGTGAAATGAATCTTGTGTAGATTTCCTGCCAGTTCCAGCTGCAGCTACAGAGCTGGATTTGTTCTCCTGTGAGGAACCAGCCAAAACCATAAATCTGCAGCACTCCCAGGTGGGTCACAGGGGAACAGAAGCACTTGGCTGACAGGAGCACGAGGCTTCCATTAGCTTCAGTCCCACGACTCGGAGGTGCCATCTTCCAGCATCTCTGACAACTTCTTCTGACCTGCAGCAAGACAAAAGGAAAACTGAATATAGAAGTCAAAGGTTTCCAAATATAAGTGAGGTGAACACGCTCGAGTGCTTTTTCAAAACAGCAGGACAGGCAAACACAAAAAATGACCTTTTCAGTGTATCCCCTATGGATGCCAGATTATTCTTCTCTGCTTTTTCCTTATGTGCTCCAGTCAGACTTGAAGAATAAGGCAAGATGGATTATACAAGAACTTTTTGGTGTTAACTCCTCGTGCCTCTTTGTCTCCAGCATGCAGCAAGCCCAGAGGTAACAGGACACCAGGAGGAGATTAAATAGCCATCAGTCTGAGCAAATGCATCTAAAACACAAAGGGGTGATGAAACAGGGGGAATGTCAGTGCAGATTCAGAGTTTGGGGCTTAGGCAACAGAGTGGGGGAGCAGCAGGGGTCATGCCTCACTCCTGGGTCACTGTTCTCCAAGGATTTCCAGCAAAGGGGCTGCTCTGTGGGGAATCCTGCAGGGTCTGCGGGGCTTGCAGGCACACGCAAAGCCCTGACCCCACAGACCCCATTGTAAGGGGGAGCTCTTGGAGACAGTTTTGTCACAGCCAACCCTCTGTGCAAAAGAATTCCACCAGCTCCCAGGCAGAAATGACCCAGCTGAAGGGATCCCAGGGAAAATAACAGTGGCCAGATACTTTTATATAAAACATGTAGTGGCAAAAATAAAAGTAAAATCGAAGAATGGATTGCCAGAGGTGAGCACTGCCACATCCTCACAGAAGCAAGAGAGGCAAGAGAAGCCATGCAAAATAAATCTCTGCACTGACAGGACAGCAAAGGACTTCAAAGCAGAACTGGCAACACACAGAGTGGGTACAAAAGGAGCTGAAAAATAAAAGAAAGGTCGATAGTGGTACAAAAGTTTGAAACTTAAAAAGGGGAAAATGCACTGAACAATGCAACCCTGCAAAAAACAGCTGAATTTAAGTCTCTGAATGATGGGGATGAAGAATTATTTTACAAAGCCCTGTACCACAAACTCGACGAAAAATAAGGTCCCATCTTTGTATTTCCTCAGGATCCCTCTGGGTTTGGAAAATAAAGTTGATCTGTGACAGGTGTGAAAACCAGAAAGTACAGACAATCTTCCTCTTAGTCACAACAAAGAGCCATTAGACAGGAGGCCCTGCTACACATCATGGTCTCTATTTAGTGTGAGGAACTGTTTGTAGGTTTTGTGGTATTGTGTTGAGTGTGGTTTTTGTTGTTTTGGTTTTTAAATGGTGACTTTTTTAACAAAAAACCCCACAAAACCACATATTTTAATGGCCAAAGGGAAGTAAGTAAATAAATTTAAGTAAGGTTAAATAGAGGAATTGAGCTTGATAGATTCCACAAAAAAATCAAACTCGTGATCTTCCTGTGAAAAGGAAAAACTGTTCATTGGCTTTATACACCTGAGCAAATTAGAAAATTGCTGAGTTATGCCTCTCTTGAACCAGCACCTCCCTTCTCTCACCCCTTTCTCACTAACAGCAAAAAGTTTAAAACTGTGGTAAACTGAGAGACTCTTGAGCAGAGTGTTGTCATTCCTGCAAAACGCAACAATAAATTCAAATTCTGTTTAAACAAGTCATAACAGAGCCACTAACACAAAGTACAAATCAAAAGTTAGAACAAAATCCTGTGTTTTTTAACAAGAAAGCTCAGTGAAAACATGCATTTGAGCAGACTTTGGGGTGACCATCCATAAGCAGGGTCAGACACACAGCTACAGCAATGCACACAGATGTGTGCAGCTCCCAGACTTATCAAATAGTGACATTCCACCTCTCCTCACCCCACTTTTAACTGGCAATTCCCACTCTCAGAGGGGCATGGCCAAAACGTTGCTTCAAGTCCTAAGACTGCATTGAAAAGTTAGGTTTCTATGTACCAGAATAACTTTTTAAACACTTGGGACAGACCCAAGTCAAAGAAGGCTGTTGCCTTATTTACCTCACCCCTGTGGAATTCTGAAGTCTACCGAGGTTATTTATAGACAAATATTCATTTTGCTATTGTTCAGCATTTTTGCAATCCAAGTGTTGTCTGGTAGTAGCCCAACTTCCAAAATCCCAAGTGCCATACTCACAGTTAGATTTCCTGACAAACACAATCATGTAATTTTGTGGTGGCAGTTATTCCAAAGTAATTTTTTAATAACGACCAGGAAATGTGGGAAAGACATAAAATAAATAGCATATCACAGAATAATAATAATAATATGAATCACACAGCACATTTTTTTTATGTTAGCAATGTGTAAATGATCCAGTTTAAAGTTTAGCTGAGGCTGCTGCACTCTCTTCATTTTAACTGATCTGGAGCACCACCAAGAATAACATGTCCTGACTGTAAGTCAAGGTGAGACAACTTATGTAAAGCCTTAGATGTTATTCCTGTCCATGATTCTCCTTCTCTTCATCCCTGGCCCTTTTGGATCCTGGGGGTTTGTTCTGGCCAAGGAAAAGTTGTTTTTTCCCACCAGCCTGCACTACTTGGGTGGGGACTGCCGTGTCCTTGCCAAGCAGCCTGAACCCTGGGGTTTTGCTCCAAGTGCACCAAAGCTTTCCAAGAGAATATCACCTCACCATGAAGCTGTTTCCAGAATCCTGTAACAGCAGAAGATAAAGGATTCTCAACTTCTTCAGCTTCTAAATGTTATTTGAAATAAGCCGATTTCATTCCAGAAGCCAAACCATCTCAATTTAGAATATTCTCAGCAATTACACATTCAGTCACTTGGTTTAAACTTAAGCTTGTTAGAAAACAAGGCAACTTAAAATATCAGTATTTGGAGTTGGTGGATGAACAAATACATCAGGAAAACAGGAAATGGTCCTAACACTTGCTTAAAGAACATTTGTCTTTGCACCATGGCTGGAAATACATCACAGAACTGTAACCTTTAATGATAAACAAAGGTTAAAGTCTTGCAAGATGCTCTTCCATACTTTTGATTTTGTGAAAGCCCTGTTCTAAGACTCACCTGTTTCCTTTGTTAATGCACAGGACCCAGCACTGCTGGTCAGGGATTGATGCCCCCCTACTCCATCTTCACTGCTTCCCCACATGAGCTGCAGACCAAAACCCAACCCTGGCTCCTGGCAGCCCTTAGAGGTACAATCTTATATTAGAGGTATAATCTCCTGAGCATTTTGAGAATCAGAACACCTGCAAAACATAACTGAGGGACACTTGAATTGTGAGGCAAGGAGGTGAAAGAAACCTTCAGCTAATTCACCTCACTGGCATGCCTGAAACCAACCATAATATCTCTTAATTGGTGCTCAAGGAAAAAGTCAGAGATGCTTGAAATAAATCATAGACTTTTTCAAAGGTTTACCCTGCAACTTTTAGTTAAATATTCAGCCTTACTGTTGACCTTGTTCATGTTCTTGGTCTCCATTACTACTTGGCTTTCTTTCACCTAATTACTTGCAAATAGACACTACAAGCTGAAAAAAAAATCAGATATCAGAGGATTAAAAGAAAAACACAAGAATTGTCTATTTTATACTCTCTTCCTCTTGTTTCTGTGATAATGTTTTACTGGTAACCTTTTACCAGCAGAGAAATTAAAAAGAGCTTGTGGCAGGACCTCAGCTGTGGAAGAAAGGGAGGGAAATGTCACTCAAAGCAGCAGCTTCTGTGTGCTTCAAACTGCTCAGAGACACCCAAAGGGAGTGGAGGAGCTTCCCCTGCCACCAAGGAACACAATCCACGCTGGAGGAATTATAACTGATCCTATTGCTCCTGCAAACACGAGGGGAGCTGATGAATGGAGCTGGAGCTCAGCAGCATCCAGGATTTATTTTCTAGCATTGTAATATGTCAGGTGAAAAAGCCAGACAGACTCTGGTACCTATTACAGTGCTAAATGTCACAGACAAGCTGAGTAAACAGGGTCACACCAGGCATTTCTGGAGGTAAAGACTCCTCTCCTTCAATTTGTACATAGTGCAAGAGTGGGCTTGACCAGAGATGCTCTGGCTGCCTTAGGACTGCAAAATCTCCCACATCTGCTCTTCCCACACCCTTAGTGAGTCCAACAGGCTGCTTCACCAAATTCCCATCACAAAATCCAACCTCTCAGTAAAACCACCAAGTACTCACAGAATCTGTGACATCTCTTCATGGTTCCTACCTCCAGCATTAGGACAACGTATTTTTTCCATACTCTTTATTTTTCTCTGAGGAAAACAGAGAGGCCCAGATGAACACTGATTGTCCTTTGAACTGCGAGGTGGAGGGAGAATTTAATTTTTAAGAAAGGATTAAAAATATTACAGAGATATTTTATTTGCTTCTTGAGGTTCCACAGGATATTTGTAGAACAAGATAAAGATACAGGGAAGCAAGCTAAATTTGCTTACATGTTTATTCTAATTAGTGAACATAGTGGGATAAATAGCACATGTAACAAATATCTGAGCATCATAAAATGGCAAATCTAAAGTATATAAGGAAAAATACCTTAACTATTGACTTTTTAATTTTACCTCATTTTCTGGGTCTATTTCCAATATTAACAGCTCTGAGTTACTTATACAAGGCAGTCATACATTACTAAAGTACCCCTTGTGTTTTTTCTGTTTTGTCAAATCTAAAGCAAGAAAATCTTTATGTTCCATCTGAGAGCTGCATTTTTACTCCTCACAGCTGAGCACAATGTCATGGGCATATATTTCCCCAGAACCAAAAGAAGGATCTAGTAACACCTGCAGCTCTTCATGGAGCAAATCAAAACACCAAGAGCACAGATGGAGATGCTTCTCTGTATATCCACAGCACTAAACAAATTCGAGCCTGTTTTGGTTGGCTCAGTGCTCTTGAAATAAAAAGCAGCTCTAAATTCAGATCTCAAGTTACAGACAAGCATTCAAAGATTCTCAGACTGTGACAAAGTTTAATTTTCTGCAGGGAAGGTAAGATGGGAAATAGGGTTTCTGGAAAGAAAGGAAGTAATGAATGCTGAACTAAAGATGTGAGCTGGGGAGATCAAGAAAGGAACCTTAAAACCAACATCATGATGGATTGCCAGTCTGGATTGCACACCCAGACTATCTGAAGTGCTGCACATGGGGAAAACCAAACCAAAGGGCTGGGAATGACCCCTGCTGCAATCTGAGCATGGAGAAACTGGAAAACAGGCTCCCAGGAAGGTGTGGGATCATTTTGAGCATTACAAAGAACCTAAGTACTGCAAACCAGTTACTGCAGGCAACTCCCTGATAAGAATGAACACCCCACTACATTTTTGGAAGGATTTATCCCTTTGCCAAGTGAGATGCACTCAGGTTCAGGAGGGGAATTCAGGTGATCAAACTCCAGCTGCACAGACTTAGTTAAGCAGACCCCACCTGACAGCAACCAGCTTGCACAGGTTCTTACCTACAGGTCAGGGCTCAGCCACCTGCCCTAGGGTGAGGTGAATCACCGTGGGGAGGGAGCTCTCATGGCTCTTTTGCCTGCCAGAGCAGGCTGTATGGGTGGGTGAGATGCACCATGAAGATGTCTCAAAGCACTTGCACCGTCATGTCCCATTAATCCCTGCACTAACTGGGTGGCACCAGCAGCATCAGAAGCCAGGGTGGGCAGGACATTTTTGTTTTCCTTTCCAGGGACAGGAGCCAGCTCCCACCCCAGTCAGTGTAGCTGTCAGCTGCAGAAACCCAGAATTATAGCTGGTTTAAAATAACCCCCCTCCTCTCAGGAGCTGGTGCAGCATCATTCCCCACTCAAAAGCTGTTCAGCAGCTTTGGGAAAAGAGCAAGGCCTATTTGCATCAACTTTCAGAATGCAGCTTATATAATGCCTCACCAGCCTTTTTGAGAGAAAGGACAGCAGCTGTGGAAGTTCTGGAAGTGTTTTGCAGCATGCACCAGGTTGGGAAGAAGCATAAGGGAAAGCTCCTCTTTTAAGAATTCTCTCCTTCCTTTCTGCCACAGTGACCATGTCAGCTGAAATCAAATTAGGAAGGTACGAGCCAGATCCCACAGGTGGGGAAGTTCAGATCTGAGATGATGATAGGCAGTTGCAGAGCTGAAGTACACCTACAGAATCAGAAAGAAGATTAATGCAGCAGCATCCATCCATTTGGCTTACTCTGATCCAGGCTGCTGTCAGGGGATATCTTTAATTTATAATCCTCATTAAAGATTGCAAGGAAAAAAATAAATAAAAGAGAAACAAAAAGAGAAAGAGAGACAAGGCAATCTTCCCCCACAGACAACTCAGCCCATCACTTCAATCCTTTCTTCACAACTTACTGCAAGTCTAAACAACTTTGGGGCTTAAATAGAAAAAAAAATTAAAAGGAAGAAAAAGAATCAATATGTTTCAATATAGCTGCCTTTTGCTCCTGTCTCCATTCTGTTCTCCAGTGAAAGGCATGGAAGATGTGCCAAAATAACACAAAATTACTGTTCTTCCTCCCATGCTCCCAAGGAAGACAGGAAACACTATGGCCTCATGAGAATATTTTTTAAAAAACAACTGTGGCTGATCCTGCACTGAGCTCCATGGAAACAACAATGGAACTCATTGCTGGACTGCAGCCTAAATCTGGGGTTTAGCTCCATTTTTTTTGAGTTTGTTCTCATTTTGTCCAAAACAGCCTACAGATCTCTGGTACAGCTCTGCTGATCCATGAGGAGCTAAGCTGAGCCCTCCAACTCCTTTTTAAAGAAGATACCAAGCAGCCATGAAATGGTAATGACTTTGAGTACTTGGCCCAGTAACCCACAGGAGGAATGCAGGTAAAACTTGGTTGACTAATGCTGCACTATGTAAAGCCAGGATCAGATAAGTGCTGATATTTTTTTCTATGCTTGCCACAATAAATAAAAGCACACAAAGCTTTATTTCAAAATATAAATGAGGTTGGGCTGAACAATTCCTGTAGCTCTTTTAAAAATTAGGCAGTTGAAAAAGAATTGTCAATCAATTTTATAGGGAACAATGAATGCTAAACCTCATTCAAGCCTGTTTCTGTACTGGTCTTATTTTCCTAGCATAGAGTGCATTTTGATCCACATATCAGATGGTATCTTTATACCCTGCTCTTTGAATGATTTCATCTTTTGTGCACAAAGCCACAAGAGAATCCTGAAAGACCTTTTCAATTTGTTGATCTGAAAGAGTGTTTGAATACTGGAGAAGCCCAGCTATTCTATATCCTTGACTTCATTATTTTTACAAAGTACAGCAACATGTGTTCCACTTTAGCCAATAAGGATGCCATTGAAAAGTAGAAATATGCCACTCAGTATGCAGGGCTTTTTTCCCTGGCTGCAACAAGATGTTCTGCCAACTAATTCACATTTGCATGACATTGTAATATTTCCATTAGCATGGCTGATAAAAGTTTTGAAGGTCTGCACATTCTGGCAACCTTCACCAATTTTTTAAGAAACTTCTGCCCTAACTCTTCTTGAGGAAAGGAAACAACAAAAGAGCCGAACTAAAGAACTAAAGCAAATCATCTTGACTTAGAAAAACGATGGGTTTACTTTAAGTTTTATATTTGTTTTAGGTAGGAAAGCAATTCCATTTTTTAACATTCTGCTGTTTTAAATGTTTTGAAGAAATTGGCATCACAAGCAAAACAGACATTGAGAAAAGTTGGGCATAAAGCCAGAACTGGTCACACTTGTGAGTCAGTGCAGTCCAGAATTCTCCCATGCACAAAGACATGAGTCAAACACTGAAAGCAGCCAAAGGCCAGAAGGATGAGATAAAGGATAGCAAGGAGATAACTTTGAGCAGTTCCTACTTTATAAATCCTAGGAGGAGTTGGCAGACCTTGTCCAGAGAAACCCAACCTTGGATGAGCAAACAGGGCCCACAAAAAGAAGTCGACTCCTTCAAACAGCAAAAGGCGAAAGCACCAGAAATTCATGCAGCACAGGAAAGAATAAATAAGGAAATAGATATTTCTGATGGAAAGTAAGCAGCCAATCAGGATGCTAAAGCCTCTGCTGCTCTAAGAAACAGGGGTCAAAGAAATCACAGGGGGTCATTGCTCTGTTTGCATCCTCAGACCCCCTCATGTCACCTGAGATGGGCTCACAAATCCTGCTAGAGGGAAGTTATTTTTTCTTCTTTCCATAAATAAAGCCAACTAAAATACAAAGCTTGAATAAATACGGCAAAAAGAATAAATTCAGCTCAAGAATATTGGACAAGAACCCAGACAAAGAACACCAAAACCTCCTTTCTCCTCACTCAGAGCTTCAGACGCTGCTGCTGGGGGCAAGGGGAAAGAACACAATCCCTAAAAACCTCACAAGTTTCCTGTTGTGAGGCAACATTAACCACCTACTTTAATACACTGAATAACCACAGATTGAGGCACTCAACTTCACTATTAATTAGCTCATCAACATCTTGCAATCAGTAGTGTGCAGCACAAACAATTCCAGCCCTGCTCCACTCAAAGCTAACTTAATTCTGATGAGTATTTTGTGCATCACTGATTGTAAGTGTGAGCTCTTTTCAGAACTGATAATTGAAGTCTCACTAAGTGATGGAGCTGGAGCATTAATTTTTCTGGAGTGTTTCACAGGGGTAATATTTGGGGCTTCTAGAACCATCATAAAGATGAGGAACTCAACCTATTCTTTCATGACAGCATTTCTTTCAACATGGAAACATTCATAAAGTCTTTTTACTTACAGTCTACACATTCATAACGTCTTTTTACTTACAGTCTGAGCACACAGCGCTGCAGGGCACTCATTACCTGTAAATTCTTGTGCCCATCTATTGCCCCACGTAACACAGCAGAGTCTCACACCAGAGCAACTCAACCAACTCAACCAGGCTCTATGTAAGGCAATATCTTAGAGCCTGAAGTCATGTTTCTACTTAAGAATTTTAATGCTCTGCAAAGGTCCCTGGCCAGTGGAAGAAAGCTGCTTTTGCTTCTTTTGCTCTTGGTCTGCAAGGCAGACCTTGCCCCCGCTGGAAAGCCCCAGTTTTCACTGGGATCATCCCAGAGATTACACTGCTGCTGCTGCATTAAATCCTTTCTTAAGGAGCAGGAATAAGGAGGAGCACATTCCAGCAGATCTCTCATTTGTGGCCACGCAAAAGTTCTGGTAGGAAGCAGTTTAGAGGCCCACATTCATCCCCCCACTGCAGGGCAGCACGATGCTCCTGTTAATTTGAGTCAATTTAACCTTTGGGTTTACACTTCGTCATGATTTTGCCACTAATTTGTTCACACTGTTCTTATGAATTGAAAACAAGCCTTTGAGGGACCTTTTCAAATGTCTTTACATGTCCATACCATTAACTCAGACCAAGAATAGCTCCAACCTAACTAAATACAGCTTTTAACATCTCCAACAGCAGTGGGTGAGAAAGAGCTACACCTAATGAGCCTCAGCCCACCAGAACATATGTTTGTCACTACTGCAGATTGATGCCAGGATTTATTATGTAAATTATTACACAACCATTTCTTGAGTCTCCACTACTAATGTCTTGCTGTGAAAATAGATCATAAACAGAAAAAGAAAATCAAGAAAGAAACCACATTATTCATATCTGAGTGTTTTTACTTCTGCCATCCATTTCCTAGCCAGAGCAATTCTTGAGATAAATCCTTTAATCCACTAGTGACTGCCAATGAGTTTCTGTGTTTGTGTCAGCAAAGGGGCCTAATAATAGTACAGGCAGTGTGGTACACACTGAGAACCAGAAAGGGAAATAACAGAACCTCTGACTCAGAAGATCATCTCACTTTGTACCCTTTGGATTCCATAAGGAAGTATGTTTACACAGCTCATTAAAGATCTATTTTTTTACAGGTGATGGTGCCATCCATTCGTGGCCTAATGTTTCAATGACTGCTGTTCAGAAACCTCCCATTTAAAGGTACAAATTCTGCATAATTTTGAAATTGTTTGCCAGAAAGAAAGGGTTAAAAATGTATGCTCACAGCAGCACTCTTTCCACAGGTGTGTAACACCTGCCATGGAAGCAAAGGCAGGCAACATGAAGCCTGGAAAGAATGTTTTGTAGTGCCTCAGCTCCTTGCTGTGGAGCTCACCCTTTCCAAAGCACCAGTCAAAATTCCACATAAGTGAACATTTACAACCAAAACCATCCTTTCCTATTGTTTTGATTTTTATATCTGCTCCAAGTCCCACCCACTTATTTTTTCTTAGTTAAAAAAAACCAATTCATTCTGACCTCCTCAGAAAGAAACACATTTCAAGTCAACAAGCTACCTTTAAAACATCTCTGCTGCAGTCTTAAAAGTGATTGACAGATGAGCAGTTCCCAGTCCTCTGCTAACTAATTTTAGACACTTAACTGCTGTCACCCTAAGCACTCTAGGAAACAGCAAGGCACCTCCTGACAGCAGCTGAGATCATGGTGGGGCAGGCTGCTCATTTCTCTCTCTGACTGCAGGGGAGACAGCACAATTATTTTCCTAACTGAAGTGCATTAATTATATACCTAAAGCTATCTATCCAGGCTTATGCAGACATAACATTCACAGAGAATCACTGCTCCTAAAGCACTTCTGTGGAGAGCTCCTTCTTTCTAAGAGTTTTTAAAGCCCCTGATACATCTTCAGGTACGTCATTCCCACTGAATTAACTGGGAGCTGGTAAACACCACTTAATGAAGACCTTTCCCCAAAGCACCTGTGAAAACCTTTTCACCTGTTTTGGGAGTCTGGGCACAGCAACAGAACAACAGAGCACCTAAGGAGAACAGGTAGCAGGTGATGGGAGTAGGAACAGCTGGGGAAGAGAGAAAATTGAGTTGCCTTATAGGCATTTCCAGCACCTCAGAGGTTCCTGGAGAATCCTGCTGGCTTTGTGATTGATGTAATTCGTGAAGGTCAAGAAGGCAGGAGCAGCAGCTGTGGATGGCACAGCTGACAGTGCTGCACAGGGGCACAAGGCAGTGACAGCATGCACAGTTTCCCTCCGTGGGATGCAGCACTTGAACCCTTCATTAAAGCATGCTAAGAGGGGGTTGGTGCGTTTATCTGCAAGAGAAAATCATCCTTTTGGCAAAAATAAACTGTTACAGCCCAAACAAAACTTGTTGAAGGTAAACAGAGAGTTAGAGGAGAAAAGCAGCGCACACACATGAAATTGGCCAGGCTTATTTAAGCTTGCAAAAAGAGAGCTGAGGATTTACCAGAGCAGATCTGATAACATCCCATATGTAATTAGAAAAAGGAAAACAAATGCATCCTACTGTATCTAGCACATCTCCACTGTGTGTTATGGGAAAAAGTGCAATCTCCTTCTGCCTGCTGAAAGGGGCCATTTAAACCAATCAAAATATGTCAGCTGGGTTTTAATGTGTATTTTCACACTAATAAGAAGCATAACACAAAATACTGAGAGGTGTAGGCAAAAAAAAATTGGGAAGGAACATCCAGCTCCACACTTCCTACAGCTTCCAGCATGCAAAGAATAAGATGGAATATCAACTCAATCATGCAATACCAGCCCATCCTTTGTCATTAATGACTTAGGAAAAATAATGAGTTAGGAAAAAAAGTGTTATCCCATTGGTATGAATTTCAACTACATCTCCAGGTGATCTGATCCTTAGCTCTAAAATGCCCAGCTTTCCAAATGCCAGACTCTTCAGTTCAGACACAGCTGACAGAATTTAATCTTTTGCTTTAATACTAGGATACACTACAAAGCAATGTGCAACCTAATGTGAAAGGATGATTTGACAACCTTGGGTCACTGCTGCCAATATTTACTTGTGAAAGTGGTAGATAGAGGTTTTCCATGGAGAAAAGCCAATTCTTTACTAAATAATTTGTCACAAAGTGTAACATAATCCATTTAATTTTTCTAAGACACAGCAAAATATGTTGCACTGGGCATGCTCCTAAATGGGGTGAAGGGTGGAATGGCCATACCCTTCTAGTTTAAATTATATTTAATTATGTTCTTTATTCTGGCTGAGCCAAATGTCTGCATTCAGCCATGAAAAATGCTGCATCAGGCTTCCTGATCCTGCAGCTGCAGGTGAATGTGGTTTATAGAAGCTGAGGTAATATTGGAAACTCCTGTCAGCACTTAGCTGGAGGAAAAAAAAAAAAAAACTTCAGGGCAAGGCTGCTCATTGTATTAAATAAAGGCTGGATTTTAAGAAAGTTGTGGTCCATTTTCTTCATTATAACACATGTGATAGCTGGGCCCAGTAAATAAAAAAGCTTTGAACAATCTCTAGCCCACAGCAGGTTATGTTTCTACAGCAAAAATTAATGACAATATCTAATAATCTCTGCAAATCTCTAAAATTTCCTGGACCTAATAGCTCCCCTCCATGAAACAGATTTGACATGTATTACCCTCACACAAACAACCTGATGATGAAAAATATTTCTTCTATCTAACACTTCTTTCAAGGAAAAAGAAGTCCTTAAAAAAAGATTAAAAACCTGATGGGTACATGAGCTTGATGGAAGCTCAGGCACATTTTCCCTCATGAAGAGAAGACACGAAACACCTGCTCGTATGGGACACAGTAGGGCCTTCTGGCCTCTCTTTGTAAATTCGCTCTCTGCTGGAAGCTGGAGGCTTTTTAGCTCTTTGCCGAGGTTTGCGGTGGCCTCTAGTGGTGTCCCTGGGAATGGGACACTTCCCTGTCCCGGCTGCCGGCACATCCCAAGGAAATCCCAACCATCCCTGCTCCGAGTTCTCCCATTCTCCTAAACGGGAAAGGTGTGAAAGAGCTGATCAGGAAAGCTCTTCCATAGTGTACGCTTTGGGATGACCAATACAGGCTCCTTGAATGTGAGTAAATAACTTGATTTGCTCTCTGTCTCTTTGCAACAAGCTCAGCAAATCCTTACTTTAGATATCTAAATCTTTTATCTTGGTGCCACAATTGAATTAGTCCTCTTCCCTAGAGTTTCCCCCACAGTCTCCAGGGCCTGTGGTCCTTAACATGTACCTGACTTCACCCTCAGTCCAGGGATAAAGAAATCTGGGGATGCTCTTTCCTGACAGAGACACAGGTGAACTCCCAAAACTATTGGGACACAGTCTGACTGTGCTGCAAGAATGATAAAGACAGATTTAGAGTCTGACTTGCTCCCAGGAGAAATGTTTTTGAACTTCATTCCTTAAGCTGTCTTTTAAACATTCCTCAGGTTGATTTCAGAAGCAGAACACTACCCTCTGCTGAGAGAAGCAAACACATTTTTCCTCACACCATGCAAGGAAACATTTCTGCATACACTCTCAGGCCTCAATGACTTCTTTGTCAGATGTCATTTATCATTTCTCTCTCACCTGTCTTAAAATCATCCTCATGAAAAGACTTAATCACCCAAACCCAAGTCTCTGCTGTACCACTGCAAAAATCTTTTTGGTTTTTCTTCTTCCTCACCTCAGACCTGCAGTAGTGAGAGGCTCTAAAACCAGCATGAATTTGTAGCAGCCATTTCACCGTTCACTTCAGCCACCACATTATTTAGTGGCTCTGAGACAACTTATTCCCAAGGCACTTGCTAGCAGAAATCAGGAGCACAGAATGCTGTCAGAGGTGTTTGAACTAGATGTGCTGGGGGTGAGCCTAATGAAAGGTGAATTTTTCCAAAACACACAGAGTTGGGTTTTTTTCTTTTTTAACTCTCATTTCTTCAAGGGCTTACACAGAACTCATTCTGTTCAGCTTTTCATTTCATCTGAAATATAGAGCATTGAACAGACAATTTAATAATGAGATGCTGCCTTTCAGCAGCTCAGCCAGGCTCCCAGAAGAGCCAGAAGCCCCCCTGGAGGAGCCCAGGGAAGAGCTTTGAAGTGAGGACTTTTGTGGGCTGGGAAACTGAGTCACAGATAGAAAAGCACACAGATAGAACGTGACAAGGTCAGAAATAAACTCCAATTTTCCCAGTTCCTAGGATCCCATCCTAATCCCTGAACATATTCCTCTTCTTGAGATGGTTATTTCATAATGAAGCCTTAAATCCCACCACCGTTCTCATCTTCCTCTGGCCAAATGGTATCCCATGTTGCTTTCATTACTGGTTTGTGCTATATGTTTGGCTCTCCTGCTCCACTCCAGATCACTTGGCTTGGCCCACAATCTTTCCAAAAGCACAGTGCAAGTATTAATTCTGTTCTTTGCAAAGCTTGCCTAAATTTGTGGCAAGGAAAAGGCTGCAGAAGAACTGTATCGTGTGACTCCCAAATGAAACCAGCTGCCTGTGATTTCCATGGCTGTAACTCTAGACCAAATTCTGTGAGCTGGAAAGCCAATCTTTGGCCACCCTTTGACAAAGGGAGTGTTTATAATTCTTTTTATTTACATTTTGCACTGTTAACATGGAAATTTGATTGCAAATGTGACCTTGTTATCATCTCCTCTCACTCAGCCAACTTTGCTGCTGAGCTAATTACAATGGTATGGAAAATTTGCCTTAATGGGTCATTTCACTGTAGCTGTCAAGTCTACTAATAAGAAACCAAAATTCAGTGGCACCACCTCCCATAGGTCATTGCAAAGCTCTCCTGCAGTCCTTGCCCTGCTTCCTGGCATGTTGTCAACTTTATTGCAAAAGTTCCGTACCTTCTTGGTGATTTCTCATGTGCAGCTCCTCACAGCACTGACTCCTTCTTCTTCCCAGCACAGCCAACAAACTCCAACTCTCCCCTCACCCAGCTAACCCACTCCTTTGTAGCACTCATCTTCTTATTGGACACAGCTGTGGCCCATAAAGGGCAGGGCTGTTCCTAATCTTTGGTGATCAGTACAGCTGCAACTCCTCAGGTATGAGATTACCTTCTGCACTACCTTTATTTTCTTACATTCTATCCCTCCACACTGGCAGGCTGTGAAGACTTCTGCCAAACTCCATGCTACTACAGACCATCCCTGTCTGTAACCACAATGACTGATCTAAAATTAAATTGGGGTTATTAGGTGTAATATTAGACCAGAGAAGGATATTGGCACCATGGACTCTCTGAGAGTAGCTGGGGGTCACTATTGTCACACACTCATCTACAAATATTCTGAGTCTTCCAAAGAGCCGTTCTCTCTCTCTCAAACAGACAGCTAATGCAGGAACTGTCCCATGAAACATTATGGCCAGAAGTCTGAAAGGTGTAAATTAATAACTTAATTCTCTCTGTGATTATTAAAGCACATTGTTTTCTCTTGAGCCTGTATGTTAATTTCAGCTGCTAGAGACGAGTGCCTTATTTCACCTCAAGCATCAAAACTTCAGCTCAACCTTCAAAACTTCCTTCTCCTAGTTTCTTTATGCTTGTGGGGAGGCAGAGATGAGAAGAAATGGATATTTTCCTCATTTTTTCCCACCTTACTTCCTACACACTGTTCTTACTCACTTGTGAAATATGAAATCTTTGTCTGCCATTGTCAGCAATCTTGCTCTGGCTCTGATTATGATCTGAGCTGCCGTAAAAATTGTTTTTGGAGATCTGTAAGGATAAGAAAATCCATTTGATTATCAGCAAAGGATCTCTCATTGAGGTGTCCCATTGAAATATGAGACCATGCAATTGCATTTTTTCTCCCACAACTGCAAGAAGAAATGGCTGTGGCATCACACAACTACATGCTTGTCTTTGTTGAAGGGCTCAGAAACTTTCTCAAAGGCTTCTTGGGCCTCAGGTGTGAGGGTTCTGGGTTTCTTCTGCCTGAGGAACCTGGGTTCCTTCTGCCTGGGGTCTTGCAAGGACTACACCTGAAAGTAAACTGACACTGGTCCCAAAAATGACACTATTTCCCAAAGTCAGGCTCTGGCAGTTTGAGGATGAGTACATGAAACAGCTGCAACAGAGCCCTAGCTAGTGGCTTTAACCAAAATTAAAATTTCTGCACACAGGAGCTGCATCTCTTAAGGCCCTGAGTACCAAAACCAAGCTGTGATCCACATCTCTTACCTCACTGCAAATGGTCTGTGTCTACAGCTCATCTGAACTGCATGGACTTCTCTTTTTTGTGCTTTTTCACTTCTTACCTTTTCAGAAGCCAAAGACCCACACAGTCAATGCTCAAAATGGCTTCTGCAACCCAGTGAGAGATAGGCAACCTGAATGAGGCAGCAGATTTGTAGCAGACAGAAATAACAGAGGACATGAGATATTTTACAGTATTCCAAAGAAGGAAGAAGGTATCTGCCACTGGTATTATGGGAAATGTGAGTGTCCAGAAATAGAAGGTGGTGGAAGCAGGATGATGCCTCAGTGCCAGGCCTGAATTGCTATGGTCCATTCACAGCCAGCACCTTGAGGCTCCCAGTAAATCCTGCAATATATTTCCTTCTGAAAAGAATTTATGGACAGGAAGAAAGCTGGCTAGCAGTATGAACTCATTGTAAAACAAACACATGCACAAATCCTGCTACTCTTCAAAGGGTAATAGATTCAAATTGACTTCCATCCAATTATTTCTTCATTTTCAGAGGGCACAGTGGAATGAAAGTGTTCAGAGGAATGAAAGTAGTGAAGCTTTATCTTAACCCTGCCAGATCTGCATAAGAGAATGTGGTTTATAGCTTAAGGCAAAAACACAGTTATTTGTAGAACCTTTGGCTTCCTGGCTGCATATCCCACAGGCTGTGAGCATCCCACATCCTCATCCGACTCTAAGTCTCCAGTTCAGCAGATCTCCAGCAGAGCATACCAGAGAAAGTGAAAAACTCTCAGTTACCCAGCAAGCAAGGCATGCAACAAGCTCACCATCTCTTCTGACAACATGAAAGTGCAGAAGATGTCCTTAGCATTCCCAGAATAATTATCTTTAAATTTCCAGAAAAATAAATTCAAAAATAAAAACATCTAAGTTGAGAACAGCAGCAACAAAACCCAGATGTGAAAATCCTAGATCCTATGCTCACAGATTTTGCCTTTCAGAGATAACTCAGAAGAAACTTCCCAAATCTTCATGGTTCTGCAGATTTCATTTTCTTGCATAGCTTTGCCAGAGTTTTAGGGTTTGAATGTCAGCACATGACTCTCTGGAACATGCTAAGTTATGAAAGTCAACCTTGTAGTTCTAAATTAATATATGCACATATTTCTTAGATATATATTTACCTAAGTATCAAGCTGATAAATATGCTGATAAACATGCAAACAAGTTCTGGAGTGTGTAAATTATAGCATGCTTCTGGCAGAGTCAGTAATCATTTGGATGGCTATTGATTTTCAACCCCTTGCTCTTTCTTATATACTCACTGCTTCTAAAAGCTTGCTTGTATTATAATATCAGCACTGATGGCTGTTTTACTAGCACCTGCAGACTAAAGCCTCTTACTCGTACATCCTGTGTGCAGCAGACAGGAATGCTCTGTGATTGGTTTTAGAGGTGTCTCTGAGCTCTTGACGTGACCATAATCCAACTGAGCCACATGGGCTCAGCCAAGCCCCAGCTCAGACAACCCTTCCCACTGCCTCTGTGCCCCATGCAAGGGACAGGAGCAGAATCCTGCCAGGATTTTGGCAGTTCACAGCACCTAGAATACACATGCTACTGCAGGGTTCACAGATTATTGTTAAGGCAAATTCCCATATGCTTCTGCTGTGATTTCTTCTGGCTACAACATCTTCAATCATTTAAGCTTGCTTACACTTAAAACTAATTTTCTTCATATCTTTTTTTTTTTTTTTAGTCTTGAAAAAAAAAGATCATAGCAATTCCTTTAGTTAAGCAATCCACACTAAAGTGGCTGAAGCAAAGGTATTTTTTATAGAAACTTTGCAATGAATAAACAACTTGAAAACACCTCCCCACCACCATCCCTCTTTCCTGACAACTTTTCACATGGGATTGTTTCCTACTGTGGAGCCACCTTCACCTTATCCCTTTGGATATGTCAGGTCAGCCCCAAAACAGCCAGGGAGGCTTTTGCAAAGATGAAATAAAGAGAATAGAGGCAGGCACAGAACAGGTAACTGCTGCTGCAATCCAAAAGGCAGTGCTTCAGGAATAAAATGTAGCCTGAAAATATTCCGGTCCTTCTGCTTTCCCACTAAACTTTCAGAACACAGCTAAACCCTCTAAAGTGGCAGTGCTGGACTTGCACCCAGCTCTGGGATACCCAGCCTGAAGCTCCAGCTTGCACAGACAGGGTTTGCAGCCCAGAATTACCACCACAGCAGATGAAATCCAACCTGGTCTTGGTGGACACAGCCATCACAGTGTTCCCAGCACCGTTACAATATTTCATAGGGGAAAAAAAATGTTCCCAACAGATCTGAAGATTTCACTCCTATGTCTAACCCTAGACACCACTCTTGGATTCTCTTGAAAATGGCTTGCTCCACAGAGCCTGCAATTATGTGTTTTCAGTCTTGCATTTTTATTATTCCCATCTTATCCTTTCAATAAAGTTAATAAATAGTAAAATTTAACAGTACAATAAAATTTTCCCTCACTGCTTCAGTTAGTGTCTCTTCAGCCAATCTCAATATACAAACTTACTATAACCAATGCAACATGAATGGAAGCTTATTGAACACTTGAACAGCCCATTTGAACAGCAGAAATTCTAAACCAAATAAGACTCTTTATAAAGGTTTGGGAGTTTTTCTGTTTTAGAACAAATGCAGGAGTTTGCTCCACTGTTTTCAGAGTCACTATGACCAGGCTCAACATTTCTGGCCCATCAGGCTGCAGGACCTGATCCAGCCACTAAGATAATTTACTCTGTTAATAGACCTAATTTCTAAGCCTTAACTCACCTTTGACACAGCAGATTAAGTGCTAGCAAGTGCCAAGCCATGTGGTGCTGTGCTTTGCTGCTCCTCACAGGAGAAGCACTTATTTTTACCTTGTACAACAATCAGAGTGATGATTACAGGAGGAAGCTTCTTATTATATGGAATTACAGGCTGGGGATCTAGACTGATTCTCTCCACTTTTCCCTACATGAAAAGAAATCGAGTTCAGCTTGGGCTGGGTCACACTGCAAGCACTCAGAGGCAGCGTTTGACCAATATTGACCACAATAATTCTTGTCTGCACCTTCTGATCCCTGTTATCCCAGCCACAGCAACATCTCATCTCAGAAGAGACAAAATATTAGTTTACTAGTTTCATCCAGCAATTTGCTGTAAATCATTTAACATTCTCAAGCTACATTGAGGCTGAGAGGGTGTAAGGCTTCAAACATTTTGTTCCCTTGCCTCTGACTCCATGTTGGTCATGACTAAAAAGACTCATTTAACTTGAAAATAAAGATATTTATTAATAATACGCTACCTCATTAAAATGATAAATAAGATGGACAAAGTAAGCCTCTTTCACAGCTCTTGTCTCTAAGTGAAATAAGCTGGAAAAATGATGAGGCTCTGGTTGAAACTTCAAAGCACCTGAAGGCCCCCACTGACTTAATAAGGCCAAGTATTTTATCATTTCCAATTTCTTACTTTATTATTTTTTCCTACTTCCCTTTGAGCATACAAAACTAATAAGTATTTTTTATCACAGAGAAATAAAGTAGCACTGCTGAAATCTGCAAGAGCAAGTGGGCATAGAAATGCCTTCTTTTTTTTTTTTATTAAAGCTTTAATAAAGATGTATGTATAAGCCTTGAAGCTCTTCAGTAAAAGCCTGAGCCTGCATGATGCTACAGACCTCAGCTTCCCCTGAAGTTGGCAAACTATTTCACAGGAAACAATCTTGTGCTGGTCCCAAGGCAATGAGCAATATTGTCTGATATATCTTTTCTATCTTGAACTTCTGTGGTCAGGTCCTTAATTATATCAGTTGGAGACTATTAGGAACAGAGGAGAGTGGATATGCAGATCCCAGGTATTTTTTCTCCTTGTACAAGAGGTGGGGGACATACTCCCAGTCTTTCCCAGTGGGTGCTGGGGGAAGAGAAAGCTCCCAGGGTCCCCATCCACTCTGCCCTGCCCTGTGCTGCTGCAAAAATCCTTCAATTGCAGACTCTGGTGTAGGAACGTGGCAGCCAAGGCCTTGGTGGCCAACAGGACTTGCTGCTACACAAGGTGTTAGGAACCAGGAGCCAGGGATTCATTAAATCATTTAGGTTGGAAAAGAGCTCTGAGATCACAGAGTTTGATTTACCCCAGCACTGAACCACATCCCCAGGTGCCACATGTACACTCCTTTTAAATCCCTGCAGGGCTGGGGACTCGACTCTGTGGCAGTGCCAGTTGTTGGTTTCTCTGGGTCTGGATTGAAGGCACTTGAGACACTAATTCATGTTGGGACTCAGGTGTTTATTATTTATCAGTAAAACAGCCTCACTGCTGTGAGTTCTGCAGCAAGGCACAAAATGGCCAACAGTCTCTTGTTCCAAGGTCTTTTAAGACTAAACTATCCAATTAAGAACTGACACTTAGATTATTTTCCCTTTTAACCCAATAACTGATCCCAAAGAGCCCCCAGTGCAGACTTTTCTGCCCAATCACAAAATGCCACTCAAACCCATGGAGAAGAAGCATGAAGAAGAAACCCAGGACAACACCCTGTGCCCTCCATCTTGCTTCCACCCACAACCCACTAAAAACCCCAAAACCTCAATTTCTCACCAAGTGATGCACCTACACTGCTGTCTATAATCTATTTCACACTTTTGTGGGTTCCAGTCTATCTTGAAGTTTAGGAAACTTTCTCCATGAATGAGGGTCAGAGTCAGTGCTACCCTGGGGGTCAGGGCACCCCAGAGCAGACAGAGAAATATTCCCTGTGCCCTGGGTTTCCACACCACTCCTTGGAGACTGCTCCAGTGCTTGACAACAGTTTCTGTGAGGAAATTGTTCCAATATCCAACCTAAACCTCCACTGGTGCTACTCCAGGCCATTTCCTCTTGTCCTGTTTCTTTTCATTTGGAAAAAGAAACCAACTCTTAGTTGCAGTAAGCAGTGAATATGTTCCAGGAGGAGTATCTCAAAAATAATTTTGGAGCCAGTCAAATTGATATTTTTTCAAAGTAAAGGAATCAATACCGGTAGCAAGAAATTTCTGTTTCAAAAGGGAAGATTTGCTAAATTGGAAGCACCAGTTAATAAAATTAACTAGGCTAGTCAACCAGACAGAGAAACCTGGGGATCTGAATGCCTGCCTGCAATTTCTGCAAGTTCATAAAAGCCACATAAACTCATAAATTCACAGCAAGTTCATAAAAAGCTTTATAGCACACACTGCCTGTGAGAGCAAGGAAGATCTTTCCCTCCTCCTCCCAAACCATCCCTCATGCTCCAGCCTCTCAAAGGGACTCTCAGACCTCACTGGTGTCCAGCCACCAGCTCAGGCACAGATATCCTCAGCACAAGGAACAATTCTGGCTCCAGGCCAGAGGAAAAGCTGGAATAAAATTTTGTTTGTCTTGTTTATGGCTTCGACACACTCTGCTCAAAACGGAACTCCAGAAAACTCAATTTACATTAGGGTTTTTGAGAAACATCTTATTTGTGTTTGTATTCAAAATTGTGCTCAGAGCTGATTTACACTGTAATAAAGAAGTAATATTCCTCTGGCAAGTATTGCAGCTACTTAAATATTCCAGTGAGAGCATTTTAATGAAAGCAGAAACAGTAAGAAAAACAGACAAACAATTTTCTCTGCCTGTTGAACTGTGACAACAGTTTTACCTCCTATCAACCTCCATTAACAGGGGGAACAGTTTTATCCAACAAGTATTTACAATAAAACCTGTAGGCAGCTCCAAGTTTGTGGAAATCAGCACTTTGAATTTAATTGCAGAAGCTTTTTAGTACAAAAAAAATTAAAAAATTAAAAATGGAAAAAATTAAAAGTTGTGTGCTACAAGACACATCCAATTAAGGAATAAGCAGATTAGTTATTTGCCAGAAGAACTGATTCTCTTTTAAGGCTAAGTCACACTTTACACCACTATAAAGGGTGCAATACACAGATTTACAGATGTGGGAGGCCAGGCTGGAGGTATGGAATAGAAACAGCATCTGAAAAGATGTCTCCTTCCATGAATCACTCTGACAAGACAGAGAGTTCTACTGTCTTTTACTGTTCTACTGTCTTTTACTGACATCTTTTTCAGATTGCAGAAACACTCAGAGGAGCAGGGTATGTGAAACTGAGACAATGATGAAAATGGATTTTAGTAGCAACCAGCCCAGACAAGTGCTGCTGTGCCACAAACAGCTTCACTTGGGTTCAGGTAAAACCAGGAATCTGCAATTCAGTACTTGAACAAAAGTTAAATATAAGGTATTGCTGTTACAGCCTGCTAAAAACCATGGAAAATTTACAGAAAATTTAATTTCTGAGGCTCAGGCATATAACATGTCAACACACTTCTCCCTTGTGCCTCAGTTTTACCATTGCTACCAGATAACCAAAAGAGCCAAAACTGCAGAGTTCTTCAAACTTGGCTTTAATCCTCTCTTTTGACACTTATAGAAACTGAACAAAAGGTGAGCACTTCAGAACACTGGGCAACAGGACAGAAGGCACAAAACCCAAAAAGGAACTCCTGATTCTCCAACTACTTAGTGTCACTTTCAAGTCCAAGAGGTAAAAGGTACCAGCAAGAAAATGACAACCACTAAAACACAAAAGCTGGGAGCAGAAAATCTCATGCATTGTATAAATTGAATAATAAGCAGCCACCGTAATTATGGGCCCTGAAATGTATAGAAAAAATAATTTGTAGGTATGACACTATAAATTAGTTTTCTTCTTGAAAGCAATCTGGATGCAAAATAAAAACTAGATCTGTGAGGGATTGCTGAAGAAAGGCAGAGGAAAATAAAGGTTCTAATTTGCAATCCATTCCAAGCATGCTGCCTCCAAGGGACCTAATTTAGTAAAAAATCTAGATCTGTGTGTAAAGACAATCTGGATGCAAATCTAATCTGGATGCAAATAAATCAGGTATTTACATAATCTTTACATGATCATAATCTTATTGCTACAGATTGTGCATAAAAAACTCAAGTATACTTAACTGCAGGCTTTAGGAATAAGGGGGGAGAGAAACAATAAAACAGAAAAGAAGCTGCCCATGTAAAAGCCTTGTCTAGTGTGAAATTTTATGAGCACAAAAAGCTTGCCTACCTTCTGATTTTGGGATTTCCACAGCAAAGCTCACCACTTGGACACCCACCATACCCAGTGCCTGCATGGGAGGATGTTCTTGTTGGATTTTTTGGGGGGGATATTTTTTTTTTAACACAGTGGGTCAGCACAGAGTATAGGAAAGTTATAGCTATTTTAGAGGGGAAAAAACCCAAACCAATAACTGAGTTATCAGTATCCTGATGGTATCAGGTGAACTCACTGTGTCTGATCAAGCCAAGTCACCATATGCTCAAAGAGGGAGTGTAAGAAAAGCCAGGTGAGGCTGCCTGGAGCCATTAAGGCTAATTTGCATCCACAGGGTCCTGGCCCAAATATCTCCAAGTCTCTTTCTCCCCACATTTTGCTTATCTTAAGATAATTGCAAAGGAACAAGCAGGGTATTGTCTTCTCTTCCTGAAATGCAAAATCTGCCCTGTGTTCAGAAGTGAAATCCAGGTGTTGTCCTGGGCCAGAAGTTCAATTTAGTATCAGAGTTAGATAAGAACACATTTTCACTTGTGCTGCATGAAAAAACTCCCATGACACAGTCACTTTTACAGCCCTGGTGACTCACAGCAAAGGATGCATAAATTGAGGTAATCTGGCTGTTCAGAGCCACAGCAACCAACTGAAAGGAAAACTGTGCCCACTGGAGACCCAGGCAAGTGATTTATGTTTAGAAACATTTAGCTTTTCAAATAGATTTGAGCCAAAAAGCAGCTAATTTCTCAGGTGTTGTCAGGAGTGCAGAGAGAAGGAGAACTTGAATGTGCTAGAAAAGAGGAGAGGTCACTGGCTGCTTTGAGCAGAAGGACAAGGATTTGACTTCTCCAGACTCAATTCTCCAAGCATGGACCTCTCACAGTCAGGCTCATGGCATGACCATCTCCCTACTGTTATTTTTTTTTTTAATTTATATGTGGTAGAGTACCTGCCCTTAAGAGTTTAAAATGGGGAAGTAGATAACAGCAACAGGAAAAAAGAGGGGAACAAAATCCAGCAAACAAACAAAAAACTCCAAACTACTGTATGCAGTTCTGGCACTGCTGCTTTGAATTAAATCAGGGGAAAAGTGTTACAGAAATTTTCATTGTGGGCAGAAACAGAAGGCTGACTCCATGACCAAAGCATTGATTTGATGCCACACCATATAAACCTTATTTTAACTGTGCTTTTCGACAAAGCTAAAAGAAGCAGCAAGTCCAGCAACAAATGAGACTTTAGAGGAGATGAATGCAAGCAGGAGGAGAAGAAAAGGGAGAGGAGCTGCACAGCAACCCAGGGGGAGTGTGGCAAAGGCTGCCATGGTAAGAGAGCCATGCAGCTCATGGGAACTGACTGCAAGTGCAGGCAAGAGACATTCTAAAGGCACCTCATCCAGCCAGCTGAAAAGCTCTTCCTATCTGCTTTGGAGGCCCCATTGTGAAATCCTCTACACATAAATTTCCTTTGGCTGGAGAGTGCTTTCCACTTGTAGCAGCTTTCAGAAAAGCTTCCAAAAAAAAAAAAGCACTAAAGGTAAGCATCTCATGGGACATAAAACAACAAGGAAGAGCCACACACAGCTGTGGGACCAGGCACTGCACCCTACATAAAGATGATCAGACTGCAGGCTGGTATTTAGATGAAATTATCAAGCCCACAAAACAGAGAAATGTTCTCTACCATTAGCAAACCAGACCAATATTTCATTCAGCTCTGGGTGCAGTTTCCTCAGAGCAGTCACAGGCTGCACCTCCCACAGAATGCTGTTACTTAACAGAAATTACAGATAACAAATCATCCTGTTTGCTTTGCTTGTAATCTTCACAGCATTATCCAATTAAGAGCATGAAGTAAAAGAAAAAAATCAACAGGAAGACATGATGCCATAAAACAGAGTGAAAGTAGCCTGGTGTAAGTGCCAACATCCCTGTTCCCAAGGATCATATAAAGTCAATCCTTCCCTCAAATTAAATTTGAATATTTTTGAGGGGGACTCTCCTGTGTAAAAGGAAAATGTTCTGAGTGGAAACTATAGGCCAAGCTGTATTACCATGGATCTAGAGGTCAAGAAAGACTCTTGTTAGTTGAAGTCTTGAAAACTTGTTAGTTGAAGTCTCAGCTAGTCAAGAATAATTTTCTTCTTCCTTATCCACCTACCACACCAGTAGTCGTCACCTCTGCAAATAGCTGATAGTTGTGTGGGGTAGTACAACAAAGGCTGTCATCTTCAGAAATGAAAATGCACAAACGTTTCTCCACTCTCTGTGGACCTGATTGCAGCCTGTAAAGATTTGGATGAGAGGAAAAAGAAAAATAATCACATGGTAACACATATCATGAGTTCTTACAGGAGTGCTGGAGAAACCTGACATGATTTTCAATAGAGACGTGTTAGCATTAGAGAAACTATTCTGAAGCTGACAATTGTAAGGAAGACTAGATAAATATTACAAGGCTACTTTGTGCCATTGGCTCAAAGAAATATGAATTAGCCAAGAGAGAAGATTTGTGATTTGTAGTGATATGGCAAGGATTTAAAAATCCACCAGAAAGATGGGAAAGGAAGAGAAAAAAATAGCAATTTCAAAAGTTTCCATAAAATTAAAAATCTTCCTTTGTGACTATGAGGAGGTGTCAACTAAAAAGGCTAGAGAAATCAGTGAAATTGCAAATGTAAAAAGGTATTTACAGCTAAGTTACAACAGCAGAATAACAAGCACAGCTGTGATGGTGTGGTCAGAACTTCAGAATCACATTAAAAGAGACTCCGTGCCCAAAATGACACACCAGTCTCTAACACACCTGACTGTATGGATGTTTTCCAGCATTTATAACAAAACACTTTGATGCAATCAGGTATTTTATCTCATCACATTTTCCTGTCATCTTCTGTGGGTCAAATTAAAATAGGCTTTGTTTGCAAATCAGCAGCACAGGAGAAATTAATTCCATGCATAAACCCAACAAACGTGAAATAAAAGACTGTATAACAAAGCTTTTATGAATCTGCATCCAGCATTTGGGGACACTAATTATTTATGGAAAAGATAGAGGAGCTTCTTCTCAAGAAGTCAGCAAAATGACATTTGCAACGCTCTGATAAAACACGAAGAACCGTGTCATCTTCTTGAGCCTGCTGGAGTGTAAAATTGCAACATCCATAAAAGTCATTAGAATTTCAGAAGTGGATTGTTAAGGAGACTTGTGATTTTTTTTTTTTTTTCCCAATTGGTGTTAACATGTTAACAGCAAAATGGAACTTCTGTAAGTTTCTGTCTCCACCACTAAGCCAGAATCATACAAGGAGAAACATCAGAGAGTTTGTGATGCCAGCCTACAGCAGCAGCTCAGGAGAGACAAATTCTTCTCAGCCTTTCCAGAACACACAGCTGAAATCTCCCACTCAGGCTGATCTTCTGACTATCAAGGAGATCAGCAAGGCACTGAGCAAATCTAAATATTCAGATCATTTGCAGTAGATATATTGTGCTTATTCTTATTGCCTTTTGGTATTCTGGTTTTTGGTATTTTTCCCTGCTGCACAAGAAGTGACCAAGCAAATGGCTTCTCTTTTACACAGTATTTAACTTTGGAATTTCTAAACTGAAAAGGAGAAAGATGATTGCTCTTTTAATAACAGCAATCTATTTTTAAGATGTAGTGAATGTTCAAAGCCCAACAGCCATGAACTTCTGTTATTCAGAGAGGACACAAAGTACCTGCACAAGTAATGAGGGTTGCCTTAAAAAGCTCAAGTTTTCTAAATGTTTTTTAAGAAAACATCTCAGTGGGTACAAGTACTACTTCTGCTGGGGAGAAAAAAAAATCAATCAGCATGACACTTAGAAATAAACATGCCAAATGCCCTTAGTTAAAGGCAGTACAAAGAGTTTATCTTCATTAAGCTATAAAATGTTTCATTCTAGAGAGCTAATTCAGTGTAAAAAATCAGCAAAAATTAAAGCCTGTGTTGTTTTTATGTGAGCTATTTAGTTAGGATAACATCTATAAAGGACTGACTGAAGTGAAAACTACCATCTGCTCTGCATTAGTATCTTACCACCCAGTCTTTCTGAAGTTACTTTTTTATTTTTGAAGTCACTTAGCAAATCCAGTGCCAAAGGATTTTTCTGTCTCCCTGCTCTAATCCAGTTTGCTTCCTCTCTGTTAAATCTGTCAAGCACTGAATGGTTGGTACATTTCTGTGCATGTTTTAGTTCAGCTGGTCGTGGCAACAGAGCTGACACCCACCCACTTTTGGGCTACTCCCTTTTTGAAAGAGCTGCTGGGGAAAAAAAACCTACTTTGCTCAAAAGCTGTCTTCACATCAACTTTGGATTAGCTTTTCCTCCCTCCCTGGCATCAATTGCTCCAAGCCTGTGGCTCCAGCTGCCATTGAGAACTCCAGTGGCAGCAGCACCTGCCTTTCCATAAAGTTGTCCTTCCCCATCTATAAAAAAATTCCTTCCCTTCACAAACACAAACATTCCCTGTCTTTTCAAATGGCAAATTCATTGCAGGAGCACCACTGGAAGTACCAGAAACGTTCCAGGTTTTATAAATTATTTCTTGCAATAAGAGATTTGTTGCTGAATTGAGTCCCTTGGAGGCAGCATGCTTGGAATGGATTGCAAATTAAGACCTTTATTTTCCTCTGCCTTCCTTCAGCAATCCCTCACAGATCTAGTTTTTATTTTAGAATTCTTATTTATCCCTGTTCCCTATTCCACTTTTGACGGATGTCAAATTACCAAGTTCATATGAACCTCTATCAGTTTCCTTAGTATAGTAAGTTTTTAATAGAAAAATGAAAGAATCAAAAACATCAGCAAAAAGGACTAAAATTAATGGGGTTTTTGTTCTCTTATCAAAGCTCTCTGTCAATTCTCATGCCCTAGGATACATGGAAAATAAAATTAACACTGCAGCCAGATTTCTAAAAGTGTCAGCTGATAATAAAGAATGTAATGACAATATCTGGAAACAATAAATTGTCCTACAGAGAATATTACCCAAGGATGCATATAATCCCTCTGGCTTCCCCTTCTTACCACTCTGAGCTTAATAAAATATTAGTTATTGCACTGTCAAAATAATTGCACTTCTCCACTCAGGCCAGGCTGGCCTTAAAATTCTGGCCTGGAGCTGTGTCCAGCTGAGGCTGCCACCAGCCACCCACACTTGGGGCACAAAGAGGAAAGAGAGGAAGAGGAAGAGGAAGAGGAAGAGGAAGAGGAAGAGGAAGAGGAAGAGGAAGAGGAAGAGCCCTGGCTGCTCAGAGAGGAGATTCTCCTCCACGCACATAAATAAATCTCAAGGCACTGTTTCATCTTCCATCAGGTGTAGCTCTGTCTGGGCCCTACAGAGGCTCTCTCATGCACTCCTGTGTATTTTTCATTAATTAACAAAGAAACCTGCAGAGTAATTCCCTGATCCTGAGGCCTCCATCACCTAATGTGCCATGGACTGCTATAAGCTCCAGCACCAGTGTTTTCCCTGCCCCCTTCCTGGCTCTGCATGCCCTGGGAGGAACTGAGCATTTTTACAGCTGGGAGCCCCCACCTTTCCCACCTGTTGTATTTGTGGGGTTCCCAGATGAAGGGAGGAACAATGGATCTGACTCCATGCTCTCAGGAGGCTAATTTATTATTTTATGATACTATATTATATTAAAGAATACTAGACTATACTATACTAAAGAATACAGAAAGGATACTTACAGAAGGCTAAAAAGATAATAATGAAAACTCGTGACTCTTTCCAGAGCCTTGACACAGCTTGGCCCTGACTGGCCAATAAGTCAAAACAATTCACATGGAACCAATGAAACAATCACCTGTGGGTAAACAATCTCCAAACACATCCCACAAGTGAGCAAAACACAGCAGAAGCAAATGAGATAAGAATTTGTTTTCCTTTTTCTCTGAGGGTTCTCAGCTTCCCAGGAGAAAAACCCTGGGCAAAGGGATTTTTCCAGAAAATGTGACTGCCACACCCACCCAAGGAAGGGCCACCCTGCAGCTTCTCACACCCCTCTCTCTAACTTATTAAAATAGAAATATCACTGTTTTATAGCAGAGCTGCAGATGGGTACATAATAGGCCCCAAGCCTTGAATCTTTCCTTTGTGAAGAGTAGCACTTCTCCTCCCTACCAAATTATATAATGATGCTGTGTTCTTCCTTGCAGGTCTAAACCTTGCAATTCCTGGAATTAAAGAAGACAACAAGATTATCATTATGATGTTAATACAGCTACTGAAATACTGCCCTAATAATGTCTTCAAATCAAACAATTTATTTACAATTAATCATTTTCATCTTAGAAAACTGCATCCTCAGACTTAATCAGAGTTATTAAAAATCTCCAAATAAAAATTACACTATCTAAGCAACTCCTTTTGAAACTCCTGACCAAAAGACTTGCACTGGGTAGGAATCAGAGGCAAGATGAAATTTTGCTACTGTTTTTCAGCAGAATCAAGGCCAGCCTCAAGGAAGGTTTTCTGTTCTCTCCAGTATCACCATCATCTGCAGCCACTGAGAACATGAGGGTCTGTGCTGGGCCTTGGCACAATTTTGCTTCTTGACCTCCTTGGTTGATTTTATATTTTTTTGGTTGATTATTTTTTGGTTGGTTTCTTCCCCCATCCACCCAAAGATGAGATATAAGCAGATCAATGCAAACGAAGTTTTTGTTACAGCCAGAAAACTAATGAACTTTGCCTAAAAAGAACCCTACAAAGAACTTTGGCCAAATACAGACACCCAAATTTAAGTGCACATTCATTCCTACACAAAGGCTAATCATGCAAATCCCACCAATCTCCAACAATATTGTAACCCAGCCCTTTCACAGCTGGTATGAAGACTATGAATTAAAAACAAAACACAAATGATCAGAAATAAACAAACTGAAAAAAAAATTCCTTTTTATGAAACAAGGGAAGTTAGACAAGTTAGACAAGTTTTACCACCACACAGTAACAACTTTCTCTCGCCCCTCCCTTGGCAGGTATTTTAAGTTTGAGGGATTATTTCCCTAATAATACTGCTCTAATTGAGTGGTAGTGAAGCATTTGTTTTGATTTGCAGAACAGAATGACTTTCTTTGAAAGCAGAGAAGCTTTATCCCAGAAACCCCTACACTTTAAAAGCAGTTTTTTGGCCCACACTTCCTCCCATTGAAGACCTCTGCTAAAACACTGAAAATAAATGAAGAGAAATAATAATAATGTCTCAGCTAGTTTATTCTGTTGTTCTAGATACTGCTGAAGTCATGTGAAAGTAAAGTGTGTAACCAAAGCCATGTAGTTTATCACTTACCTCCACTGTTTCCATGACATGAAAGAAACCACTTAAAGATGGAAGCAAGAATTCCATCAGAAACTGTTAGCCAGAAGAAATACCCAGGTTAAAATCAACCAGAAAGCAGAAAAACAGAGATGATGAAGAAGAAAGCATCCTGTTAGGGAAAGAGAGAAGAAGGGACTAAATTGCACTAAGCTAGAAAGAATTTCTGAGCACTAGGTGCAGCTATTGAAGACTAAAACACTTCTGCCAATTAAATGGCAACAGCCCTAATTTCAGTAATAAATGCTTTTATCTGCATTTTTGTTACAACGACATTTCTAGAGATGATCTTGGTGCTGATGAAGAGTTGCTAGAAGTTACCAGAGAAGCAAAATGCACCAGGAGAATGAAATAATTCTGCTTCTTCTAAGCAAAGTGGAGATTTTGCACCCTCTGCAGGTCCAGGAAGATATAAAGAACCTAGAAATATACCATCCTGTAGTAAAATGCATTTTATACTTTATTTATCAGTGCTGCCTTGCTGTGGCAATGTCTGTTTTCCCCCTTTAAGACATCCCTGAGTGTTGTCCTTCCCAACCCAAGCCACACAGGATATTTCTTTTTCCCTTTCTGTTTTGTCTCTAGCTCAGAGCACTTCCCTGCCAGCTGGGTTCAGGGCACTTGCAGGGACCACAGCCTTCTTTAGACAATGTTCTTTTCTTCCCTACTTGGAAATATTAGAAGGAAGGGGTTTTAAATGACCAAAGGCTATGGTACACATAGCCTCACCTAAACATGATGCACTTGTACTCCACTGTATGTTGGTTATTTTCTTCATGTTCTAGTTAAGATTCTTTGTGCTTCTCTGCATGAGACACTTTTGACCACACACAGACTGAAAAAACAGCAGTCATCACACAATTCCTTGTAGAAACAAAATTATTTCAGGTAAAGTACACCTTTTCCCAGAAAAAAAAAAAGGGACCAATTTTTTTAAGTTAATATATATCAATTTAATAATTTAATAGAAGTTCACTGTGTAAACATCATCTAACCTAATACACTGTCACAAAATATCAATATAAATAGATATAAGGAATTCAATCAATGGACTTTGAACTTTATTTCCTCAAAAGCAAGTAATCCTCTAAAATATTAAAAGAGAAAAATCTTGACAGTGTCTGAGAAAAAAAAAGGAAAATAAATAACACTGTATTTAAGATGAAAGTGGGTTTGATGGATTTGGTAAAGCCAGTTATATATTACTGTGCACCCTTATCTGATACAGCTGCTCCAGTACATGTCCCACTGCAGCAAACATAAACAAAGCCAGCAATTGATGATTAAAATTTGTGATGAAAAGACATATTGGACTAGTCTCAAGTATATTCCAGGGAAAAACTCTACACCACTTTTCCTGATGACTTCAACGTGTGTTTGAAGCAGGCAGCTGCTTTCAATTGCCTTTGAAACCTCCATTGACGTCAGTGAGAAAACAATGTCAGCAAAAGATCTATGATAAAATAAGATGAGCTTTAAGAGCAACTGTGCTTTTGGTTATTTATTTTTAAAGTACTTTGTTGCTTCCAGCGGGACTCAGATGAATAACACATTTACTTTTAAGGGTATGACTCCCTTATTTTTCCTGCTTCTCTCCCTTTTGGATCCCTCATTTCACACCCGGCACCTCCTACACAGAAGCTGTTCCTAAGCCTTCCCCTGGTTTCCCCACCAGTTACAATTCCACTTTCCTTCCAATTTACTAAAGATCAGCAATAAATTTGTTCTCCTAAAGCACTGTTATCAGGCTTTATAGAATATCAGCCTAAGGAAGAACTAAGAAAACTTAGAAAAGAATATGCACGAGGTTTAAACACTGCAATTTAATTTTCACAGTCAAAAGACCTACAAGTATAATACTTTCTTATTAAAAGTCCACAGCTGACATCCAGGTAATGCTAATGTTCTATGGGCGTCACATAAATACATTAGGAAGGTTGGAACACATCTCCAGCTAAGGGAATAGCTTTAAGATTAAGGGCAAAATATGCCAAAATTGAAGGATGAATGGCAGCACACCCTGCCCACAATCTAGGGAAAGGTGGGGCCTGACATGTTCATTCTTTTATAACAGCAGCCAGGTTTGCAAGCTTTCTTACACTTTTAACAGTGAAAAGAAGGAAAACCCCCTTTTTTCCCCCTCTTTTTTACTTAAAACATGGTTAAGTTGGCTGGTTTTCCTAAAGGTATTTAAAAGGTGCACTCTTTGTCACAGGATTGTTAGCATAGTCCAGCTTTGCTGATAATTTGATTTTCTGAACAGAAGAAAATAAAATTGTCACTTTACCTGCCCTGAACTGGTTTCAGCACATGGTTGTCTTCTCTTGCCAAAGAAGTTACAAAATTCCATTTGGAAACTGATCTGCAGGCAGTTACAAAAACCCCTCCTTTTTACCCATATGCACCAACCATACTGAAAACTCTGCTGTAAAATACAAGAAGATATGTGAGAAAAAAAAAATGTGAACTTGAAGTGTAGCAGTGTAATAAAAACAAACAACTCTGTTTACATAAATGTGGTTACTCACCATTTCTACATGTGTGAGTCAGCTGGGACTGCCACAAACTCAGAACAAGAACACAAAGAGAATGTTAATTTCTGTCACTTCACCCAGAGGGGGATGCTCGAAGCAGCACCTGGGCAGAGGGACAAGATGAAAAGGCAAAAGGCAAAAAGGGAAAAAAGGCAAAAAGGCAAAAATCACTGTTAAACTTTGTCCATGCTGGAGGACCACTGGCCTGCTGTTCACACAGGTTTTTCAAGAATTATTCCCACTGCAGGGTCACCTGAGCATATTTACAATCTCCAGTCTTCCACTTTTAGCTCACCCCTCCCAAGATGAGTGCACCTCCTTCTTGCCACAAGAGCACCTATTTTAATAAGGCCATTAAAGCTCCTTCCTGGGATGTGACACTTTTGTTTAGTCCTGGTAATCTACAAGAGCCTGCACTTGTTGCAGCCAGGCTGCAGTATCAGGTTTCTGTCACAGAGTTCAGAAATTCAGTTTTGGACATTCCCCCATCTACTCAAACTCAACTATCTGCTGCTTCTTAGCATTTACAATTTAAGCTATTTTTTTTTTAACCATGACTGTTATTCACTTATTCTTGTATCCAACCAAAGTGGTTGTGGGTGCAAAGTTAGTGAGGTGAGTGTGGAGAAGGATGGGCAGAGCAGATTGTTCATTAATGTCATCCCCAGGTGGACATGTGGGGACTGCAGCAAACTGTGCCATGCCAGGAAAGAGCCTCAGAGACCTTCCTGCCCTTGCTCCAGACCAGGACTGATGTGTCCTTGCATCAGTGCATTTTAGAGAGCTGCTACTAAATGAAAGAAGCCAAATAGTGTTTACATCAATATCTACTATTCAGAGCCAGTTTTCTTTTTTTATTTTGCTTTCCACCCTTTGGATTTCTTTGATTTTCTCCTTGATTATAGAAGCTCCAATTAATAAAAGGCTGACAATTCTCTTCTAGCAGCAATGACAACATCCACCCTATTTAAAAGTCCACTATTCCCAGTTAGTAAATGTAAATATCTTCTCAGGGATGTCATCCTAGCGTATCTGTTTGTTCATATTCACAAACAAGGGCCTCTATCAACACTTCAGAGTGCAGAGAGTTGGATTCCTGCCAGACCAGTACATTTCCTCATCCATCACAACCTTCCTACACTCTTCTCCAGGAGCAGCCACCCCCGCTTCCTTTGTATGGCTAATCTCAGGTGATCTAAGCTGTCAGCGTTCTTATCTGGATCAAAGGTGTTGTCTCAGCTCTTTTCAAAAAACTGCGATGGAAGAGATCCAAGATTCAGAGGGGGAAAGGCCCTAAAAAAGCAAGGAATAAGCAGCAATCAGACTGTACAACTCGAGAAAGCCCTTACAGGATTTAACTCAAGGCTCTTCTGAACACAGTTAAAGTGTGTGCTTATGGATGTGGCAAATGAATGTGTTAGGCTGCTTAAAGGTATTAGTGAAAGCAGGTTTTAACATAAATTTGTAAAGATGAAATTTAACAGAGCTCACTGGCAAAACTGACTCCATTACTTAGCACACAGGTGAAGCATACAAAGGAAAATTGCATTAGAATCAGTTCAGAATAATTTACACGGGGAGCAAAAAAGAAAAGGTGCAAAGGGTAATGGTGCAAAAGGGTAAGGTGCAAAAGGGCTTAACAGCACTTAGTCATTGACTAATTTAATATTTATAAAGTGATTAGACAGGATTTATTGCAATTACTAGAATGACCTAGTTACAGTTTCAAGATAGCACCATTGCTACTGAAGGGGGTATTTTAATTAATTCAGAGGCATGCATAAACAGAGATACCTATATCTATCTGTACAAAGGTACCAGTTCAAAATTCCCCGAGTGCAGTGGAATACTCACATTTGATGCCTTTGCATCTTTCAGGGGTGGAGGAATGGAGTTATCAGCCCAGGCCCTGTCATCAACTTTCAGCAACAGCCTTCCAAGGATCAGACTTAAGGGCTCATGAGCTCTGACAGGATTCCTACTCACAGCAAGGTGCTGGCACAGCCCACTGTGGTCCAGGAGAGCTCAAAAGGCCTCACTTAGGGCCTAACAGGAATCCTAAAGGTTGTAGAGCAGCCCAAAGGAGAGGGGAGCAAATGCACCACCACACTGGAGAAACAGGACATAGCTCGGGATTCAGTGGACACAGCTCTGGTGATTCTTTCCAAGGAATTTCTAACCCTGCTCTCAGAGTTTTGGTGAAGCGTTTCGCTTCAGTGTTACTGAAATTGGTGTCTTGCAACCACTCCAAAGGCAGCTGCAGGGAAATTATTTCAGTAAAAATGCACAGCTTGCTGATAAATGTGGGTACTGTCCATTGCACTCACTGAGGAGGGAATCAACCATTTTACAGATGTTTCTCTCACACAAAAACCTTTTTCACTGCTGATGCACCACTTCCTACTGACATGGTCAGATCCATGAGCATGATGTTGTGCAAGTAAGAGTGACAGTAGATCTGTCTCAGCAAGAGCAGACCTCTCCTGCTCTAAGTTACTGGGGTTGGTTTACTTTTGGTTTTAGAGACAGGCTGAGAGCATGCACCAATTCAGAAACATGCTGAAGACTGGGACAGAGTATAGCATGAAAGGGAAAAATTTGGGTGCCACAGGCATCTCCAAGAAGGGTCTCTGCAAAATGGTCATCTCCTGCACAGTGCCAGCTACACTTGGCACAGCACTGCCCCGTTCACCCTGCCCACACCCAAAGGCTGAAATTTGGGGGTGCACAGGGCTGGGTGTCCCAGGAGGGCTGCCCAGGGCATGACAGGAAGGTCATTCAGGCAAAGCACAGAGAATTAATTAATTCATTAATTAATTAAGGGATTAAATCCTCCTCCTGTTAGGAGAGACTGGGAGAGCTGAGGATCCTTACTCTGGAGAGCAGAAGGTTCAAGGGGGTCTTGTCAATGTACATAAATACCTGAAGGGAAGGTGCAAAGAGGACAGAGCCAGGCTCTTTTCAGTGGTGCCCAGTGTCAAGATGAGAGTCAATGGGCACTAAGTGACACAGAGGAAGGTCCCTCTACCATTACAAAACATTTTTCCACTCCAAAGCTGACTGAGCATTGGCACAGTTTGCCCAGAGATGTTGTGGTGTCTCCATCTGGACACAGCTCTCAGCAACCTGATCCCAGTGGCCCTGCTTGAGCAGGGAAGAGGTTCAAGATGAATTCTAGAGGTCCCTTCCCATCTCAGCATTCTGTGATTCTGTGCTATGTCTCAATCTTCTCTACCCATTGCATATCCTGAAAAGGTGCCCAGTATGCCTTTAGATTCACAGGAAAAAAACCCAAGTTTACTAAAATATAAATAGTGATACTTACCTTCTTAGCAGTTAAAAAATCACATTTCTTGTTTCACTGTTGTTGCAATCAATACATTGCAATGTTTTGTCAGCTCTGCAGGAATAGACATTTGTGACAGGCTCCTTAGTTCAGGAAAATAATGCAAATTGTTTCACCAAGGAACCTTATCAGCCAGGCTGACTCATGTTGGGACTTTCTACCTAAAAACTTTCGTGTCTAACAGCTGGACCTGATGGTCTGGGAGATATTTTCCAGCCTTAATGGTTCTGTGATTGTCACCATGATATTTTCTGAAAAATCCCTTCGCCAGGATTTCTTCTCCTGGGAAGATGAGAAGCCTCAGCTTCTCCATGTTTTGCTGCTCTGGAATGTGATTTAGAGAATTGTTTACCCAGCATGTGAATTGTTTTAACTTAATGACCAATCCCAGTCCAGCTGTATCAGGACTCTGGTCTGTCACAGGTTTTTATTATTCATTCTTGTCCAGCCTTCTGATGTATCCTCTTTCTTTCTTTAATATAGTTTTGGTATAGCATTTCTTTTAATATATCATAAAATAATAAATCAGCCTTCTGAGTACTTGGTGTCAAATTCTCATCTCTCACCTCATCCTGGGGACCTCACAACACCACATATGATTCTGTCTAGACAAAACACTCCCATTGCACTGCCCACGTAAGAGATTTGCCTTTTTTGCCTTTCATCAAAATCTGCTGATGAAGGAGCACCATTACCCTCTAGAAAAGTCACTCCAAAGGAGGGACAGCTCCAAATCAGACACAGGTAAATTTCCAGTCAGGTGGTAGCGACCCATGGGCATGATTAACAAGGTTGTGGACAAGTCACCACCTGTACCTGCAGGCTCTGATTCATTAAATATCATGGCAGGGTGCCCGAGGGAGCTGCCAGGCTCTGCAAGGAGTGAAATCACCGTGACTCAGCTAAAAAGTTGAGGTGAGTGGCCCCCAATCACCACCCATACTGCACCCAGCAAATAATAGCAGTTAGAAAACAATTAAAGCCTTTTAAACCTTCATAAAGTCATGTTTTATGTGGCTTTGAATGATGAGTTGCCTTTCTCCATGCAGATAAAGAAATCAGAACAAAAATGTTGGAGCAGAAAAGCCTGTACATGTAACAGAGTCCTTCTAGCAGTTCTCCTCTGCCAGCCCATGCTGGGGCTGAGCTGCCAAAATCTCTCCCTGCTCCTCCCTGGCCTGCAGGAAGTTCACTCCAAAGTCATTAATGTCTTCAAATAAAAATTTATAGGGAAGGAAAATTGTTGATGGCTCTGTTAAACAAGTGGAAAAAAAAAAGGCAATTATGTGGGGTTTATACCTTCCACACCAAGATTTATTGCGATTAAAGCAATAAACAGCAATTAATAGCTCCATCTCAGCATTTCCTAGTTTAATCTGTACATAATTTTAATCAGTTCCTATTGCTGTTGCAATAGGAGCAAGCACCCAAGTGCCTTTGATAAAAATTAGGTAATAGGGATATGACATAGCCTTGGTATAAAATCTTTTCAATATAATTGGAGATCAGTGTAAGAAGAATAGTGTGGTCCTTTCTAGCCTCAAAAACAATGTACCATCACTAAATTTATAAAAATCTCAACAGACTTTTCTATTTTTTTTTAACATCTTTCTTTTCTGTCAAATTCATCTCATCTCTCATAGTAGTTTTGTCTTTTTCTTGTTTTGGGTGGGGTTGTATGATCTATGTGTTTTTCATATTTGTTTTCAGTACAAGACACCTCCTCTCGCTGCTCCAGTTTGACCATACTGGAATTATCAGCCACTTTGAAAAATCTGATTCCCTGTTTCTCTGTCTCTACTTCATATCAGTTTGGGGGTTTTTTCCCATTCTGGAATGTGTGATGACATCCAAGGCAACAGAGAGATGACAATAAAGCTTGGTTACGCCAATGGCTTAGAAACCAGGCCAAGGAAACCAGGAAGAGATTTTGTTTATATTTAAACCCAGAACGTGCATTTGCTAGCCAACTGAAAATACTGTCCCATAAAAGGAGTTTAAATAATGAAAATGCACATAAATTTTAACAAATCACATCAAACATCACAGTTAATGGCTCAATACTTCATGGTTGCTTCTACATTTTGGTAGGCAAACATTAAAATCTAAGTATAAAATGTTTAATTCTCGCTTACACCATAGAAGTCACAAGATGACACCAGTGGAACTTCCACAGCATTTAAGTTGGTGGTCAGGGATCAGCAGTGAGCAAGTAGGAGTTTTTAGCAATAAAAGGAAAAGAAAAAAAGCAGACTCAAGCAGCAAAGCATCCCTGCTGTGACAACTAAACACAAAGTCTCTGTGACATGTGAGATGCCTAAGGTAGGGTGTTGAACTTACATCAGCTCCACGGTGTGAAGCATCTTCTCTTCCAGACAGCTGCCAGCCAAGCAGCCCAGTCCCCCCAGGCTCTGCCTCCTCATTTCTGAGGCACTGCACTCATACAGAGTCTCCTGCCAGCTTTAAATATCACCTAATATCACCTCTTGTGGAAGAGGTTTTACAGCAACTTCTGTGAGCCGCAGGGAAGTTTGATAAGAGGATCCATGTTTACCCCTGAAAGCATTTCCTACCAAGGCTGTTGACATAGAAATCAAGAAAGAAAGAAAGATAAATAAGAGAAACCTGCAACTGTCTATTCCAATAACCACTTTTTCTTTCCTGACCAATGAGTAAAGTGTAAACTTCTGAGTTTTGTAAGAGTGTATAAAAACTATGCATGTTATAATAAAAATGGGTTTGAAAACTTCTGAAAATGGAGTGTGGCTTTGTATTGTGACCATCTCAACTAAGACAACTCTTCACTCTATGCAAAAAATCAGGGGGGTTTTTTGGACTAAAGCACCCTGTGTTGACAAGCTGTAATCACAAATCCCTTGTGCAGCATCTGACACCCTACCAGGGCTGGGTAAAATTTTAACTGGGGGTCAGGGAAGAGATTCCTTCACACAGACTGATGGTCCAGCAGGGAGCCCAGCCCTCTGCAGAGACAGGGAACACAGAAATAAGCTCAAAGGTAAGGCCACTTTGCCTTTTAATGAATTTCCTCTCTGAACAAAAGGCAAGCCTAATATTTTTGAAGAAAAATATGAAAAATTCAGTCCATTTGCCACCACTGGAGAAAATCCTCCAATGTGCACCCATTGCCTTGGGAAGAAATTCTCCTGGCAGCCAACAGGCTTTGGCAGCTGTGGTGCCATAGAGTGATCAGGGCTGGAAAAGACTCCAAAGTAATTGAGTCCAACTGGTCCCCATCACATCTGCCACCAACCCACGTCCCCAAGTGTGGATGCCATGGGACAGAGACGGAGAAACAGCAAGCGTTTCTCACAAAGGCTTGAGAGAATGTTTAGGGAGTTGTAAGGATGTGATAACCTGTTAAGTATAAACAACCTGCAGGTGGTGTTTTCTACTTCATCTTTCTGTTCTTCTCAAGGACAGTGAAGAAGATGGTTTTTTAGTTAGCCAATCAGACTCTATCATATCACTCTATAAAAACCATGCGGTTCTCTAGAATAAAGCTTCTTTGCTTTTTCTACAACACTGCCTCCTGCCTGCTCCTGTGTCATTCTCAGCACAGGAGTGGCACCCAAGTGCCACATCCATGCACCTTTTGAGAGCTTCCAGGGGTGCTGATTCTGCTGATTCTTTGCAACAGAACGCATGCAAAAGCGTGCCAGCTCGGCTGCTGAGACGTTTTGCTCTGGGTTTGCTCATCCCTGCAGCCTCAGAGGCTGACGGGCATCCCGTGTGTGTCGCCGGTGACGAGGCGGGGAGGGGCGAGGCGGGGCCGGGCCAGCTCCGGTCCTTATAGCGGCTCCGAGCGACGGACGGACAGACAGACGGACAGCGGCAGCATGGCCATCCCCTGCGTGGAGCTCAGCAACAAGATGAAGATACCCGCCCTGGGGCTGGGCACCTGGCAGGTACCGGCGCAGGAGAAAGGCAGGGAGGGAGGGTGGGGATGCGGCGGGAGATGCCGAGATGCGAAATGAAGTTAAAGACAATAAAATAGAGAAGGAACCAGTCCTCCAACAGCGGGATCCGTGCCCTGCGTGAGCAGGATACGGCCGATGGCGGCCGCTGCTTGTGTAACCGGGCGGGATGCCAGGAGCGGGGCGGGGGGAGCAACAGGCGAGGGGAAAAGGCAGAAAAAAATATAAATTAGGGGCTGGAGAAGGTGGAAAGAGGTACAGAATAAAAGAAAGAAACCCAGCAAAAAGAGCGAGCGGCAGCGCTCGCAGCCCCGGGATGGGGTCGCGGTCGGAGGGGTCTGGGCCCGCCCCGGCCGGGAGGATTTGGGGAAGGCAAAGTGGCGAAACTCCTTGGGCAACACAGGGAGCAAAAAGGGGAAATGGCAGCGGAGGCTGCGCTGCTGGCAGTAGCAGAGCTGGAGGTCTTGCAGAAACAAACTCCTTCCCTGCAGGAACGCTGCTGTGCCTGCAAACTCTGCCGGGTTCCAATTAAATGCAGGTGATGAGCAAACGCCAGGAGCAGATGGAAAAGGGGACTGTGAGGTGTCGCAGCACCGGGACCTGCCAGGGGGACATGGCAGAGCTCATGGCTGGCTTCTGTTTGCTTCCAGGCTCCTCCGGGAAAGGTGGAAGAGGTGGTGAAGTTTGCCATCGACGCTGGCTACCGCCACTTCGACTGTGCCTACTTCTACCAGAATGAGAATGAAATCGGAAACGCAGTCCGGCAGAAGATCAAGGAGGGAGCTGTGAAACGGGAAGACCTCTTCATTGTCACTAAGGTACAAGGATGCAGGATTATTGGGGCATTTAGCTTGTCTTGCAGAGAAACCCTTAATGTAGAGCTGTAAAGTCACATAGGGACCTATTCCCTTCACTGACATTCACTTCAAGGTTTTCTTGTTATGCATTTGCATCTCATCCTGTATTTGCAATTTGGACTTGGCTTTATCAGGAACTGCTGTCAACTTAGGAAAGATATCACAGCTATTACTGATCTAATAATTTCCTGACATCGATTAAGTCAATTGTACCGGATGTTCAATTGGACACACCCAAGATAAAGGGGGAAAAAGTAAAAAAAAAAAAAAAAAAAAAAAAAAAAAAAAAAAAAAAAAAAAAGGCAAGATAGTTGTCTGGATTCATCAGTGCTAAGCAAGACATTTGTAAACTCTGTCATGTAAAAATGTTAATCCTGAAAGGGAGAAGAAATCAAAGTATTTTATAGGTGTTTTCTTCATTCCTTCTGTCATCCACTTGTCCCAGACGTGCTCCTTAACAAAAAGAACAGTTCAGCTAACAAACTGGGGGGTTTTCACCAGCAAAACCAGGAAAATTTGAGTATAACTAAGATTTCCCACCTTAAACTTCGTTTTTGTTAAAGCACATGGTTTCTTTTAATAATACTTGCTCTTCAATTTAAACAACTTGAATTCTGATTTCAAAAATGAAGCAAAATTGATAACTGTCCTCAGTGTGGACAGTTAAAAGGGACAGAAAGAGGTGCTCAATAGTCAAAATTTAGGCTGAAAAAAAAAAAAATTGTAACACTAGCAGCTTTGCTGTGTCAGGTGCCAGATTGTTACATTCATACCTGAGAATATCTTCTCATAAATGGGAATCCTGACTCCACCTTCATGACAGTTGGCTTTGGGGTATGTTTGTCCTGCCTTAACAGTGAAATGTTACATCCTCACCTTCAGCACGCACTGACTTCAGTGGGGAGGGAGTTTTCCTCCCAGACCTCCAAGTGAGAAGCTTCTGTGCCCTGGTGTGCGCTGTGGGAGCTGTAAAGCGACAGTCAGGCTTGTCCTCTTCCCACAGCTCTGGAACACCTTCCATGAGAAGTCCCTGGTTAAGGTAGGGTTCCAGAAGAGCCTTGCTGCCCTCCAGCTGGACTACCTCGACCTCTACCTGATGCACTTCCCCATGGGATTCAAGGTATTCCTGCTCTCCATGCCTTTCCTCCTTCCCTGCCCAGGAACACGCTGAGTTCTCTCATCTTTGCTGTGGCCATCTTCGTCACACAGCTGGGATTTGGGGTTCATTTGGCTCTTCCCTGATCCCTGTGGTAGCAAGAATTAGGTGTATTTTATCACAGGGGTCTGGCTTTGCATGCCTTTTGGAATGAGATGTAGGTGTGAGCACCCTGGGCCCTCTGGTAACCAGCACAGGTTATAGCATGAACATCTAGGTTTTTGGGGATGTTGGCTTGGCCTGAAGTAACCAGCAGTGAAAAATGAAGCATAGCACAGAAGGAGTGTGTTTCTTCCCCCAGTCTACATCTGTGTAAAATAAATAAGAAACTAGAATAAAGGGGCTGTGGAATGTCAGTTCCCTCCTATCCAGGCCTGCCAAAGTTACATAATTATTACTAATCCCCACACTCTTTGCACGCAGGCACTGATTTTGCAAAATATGGCCCTCATCCAAAAAAGAATACTAATGGACAAGAATCATTTTTAGTTATGCAAGATGTTTAAACAACCTGCTAACTTGCTGCCAGTAGATGCAGTCCAAAGTGCAGGCACACTGTAGGCAATTACACACTTTAAAAAGTCTGTGTATTACCTGCCTTGGTTTTACAGGCTGGTGAAGAGTTGCATCCCCTGGATGACAAGGGGCACAGTATTCCCAGTGACACAGATTTCCTGGACACATGGGAGGTAAGTCACTATTTGCCCTTCAGAGAAAGTATCAGCTCTAAAGATGGAGCAGAGATCTGTGTGCAAAATGAAACTGAGGGATATGTTTGGGTGTGAAGGACAGCCACACAAAATTGTATTTCAACCTGCTGGTATCTCTTGTTTTGGAGAGCAAGGGGATGTTTTTAGTAAGGCTAAAGAGAAGGAAGCTATCAGCTCTGTAGTTACTGTTCCTAAAACATTTGGATACACACAATGGTAAAACCAACCCTTCAGATTAATCTAGGTGTGGCTGTTAATTTACTGGGTGTTCATACATTAGGATTCTATTTTCCTTTATGAGCTGAGATACTTTTATGTAATCTAATCTAGAGTGAGTTGTTTGTTCATTTGCCACAAGCTTGAGAAAAATAAAATAATGTAGTTTGACAGCGATACCACCAACTCACACCCACCTTGGTTGTCCTTACTCATTAGGCCATGGAGGAGCTGGTGGATGCTGGCCTGGTAAAAGCCATTGGAGTCTCCAACTTTAACCATGAGCAGATTGAAAGAATCTTGAACAAGCCAGGACTGAAGCACAAGCCTGTAATGAACCAGGTGAGAATTTTTTCCTTTCCTCAGCTAACCTTGGAATCATAGAATTGATTAGGATTGCAATCATAGAATGGATTAGGATTGGATTGGAATCCATACTTTAAGGATTGTCTAGATCCCCCTTCCATGAGGCTGAAACCTTCCACTTAGAAGTATTCCTAAATATATTATGTGTGTGTGTGTATATAATCAGAGTATACCTAAATTCATATAATATATAATATACATGTTCTATAAATAATATAAAATAGATATTTAAAATAATATATAATAATATATGATATAGAAATATATATTTAGATATATAAATAATATATAATAAATATTTAGAGTAATCTTAAATATATTCAGCAAAATCCCCACTGGAAGTTTCTGCATCAGCATGGGACTATACAGGGATGCACAGGACTTACTCATTTTTCAACATAAAATAAACCACTCAGCTTCATTATAGAAAGGAGGTTGAAGAGTACAATTACATAACAAATTCTCACCACATACCTCATGAATGTAATCACAGGACAGCAGCAGCTTAGGGACCTTCTGATTTTCTTCCATTTCCAAAACTCTTTGCACGCAGCTGAGGGTGCTAAATGCCCATCTCTCCCAGATGGGGAGTACCCAGGGCAATCCCCACACCAGCTAGGTCTAAGTTAACTACTGTACATGTTTTTTATGTCACCACACCTGCTAGTGAAGCTCCAGTGTTAGAGACAGCTGGGTGTGGGCACAGGGCCACGTGAGGAGCACAGACACAGCCCCGTGGCCATGCCATGGCTTGGGCAGCTGAGCAGCATCCCCATGGAGCTCCTGTTGCTTTCAGGATATCTTAGACAAATATCTGTTTGCAACATGAGCTTGCTTCCTTAGGGTAGGCTCAGATCATCTCCCCAAGCTTCTTCAGGAATGAGAGAGGCTCCTTGAGGCAAGGAGAGGTTGGGTGCATCAGAGCAGAAAATAAACTTGAGGTATTCTGAGCTGCCCCTCTGACGATGCAATCCTGCCCTGCAGTAGCCCAGGAAGGCTCATTTCCCAGATTCCAAACAGATAACACTCTTCTCATCTATTTCTTGCTTTCTGTGGGTAATACAGAGCATGAGAAAGCTCTATTCTCTGGTAGCCCTCTAGATACTGCTGTGACTTTAATAACTTTTTTATAAGATAGATTTGAATCATGATACTGGAAGTCAAGTCTTCACATTTTCTTTGACACAAGAGGATTTAAAATTTAATGCTCTGCAGCTCAGTAAGGTCTGCCTCTTTTATCAACCATCTTTCTGTGCTTGCAGGTGGAGTGTCATCCATACCTGACCCAGGAGAAGCTGGTCAAGTACTGTAAATCCAAAGGGATTGCTGTGACAGCCTACAGCCCCCTGGGCTCTCCTAACCGCCCGTGGTAAGAGAGCACCGCAGCCTTTCTGAACACAAAACACTGCGGTAGAACTAGGAAGATTATTGTTATTGTTATTGGTAAATGATAGAGTTAAAATGAGAAGTTCTGTTGTCTTGATGCAGATTGTCACATGATGTCACAATCCTACAGGGAAGCCATCACCTTTCTCCTACCACCATCTCTATTTTTTAACAGGGCTAAGCCAGGGGAACCCACACTTATGGATGACCCCAAGATTAAAGACATTGCAGCCAGACATCATAAAAGCCCTGCCCAGGTAAGTTCCTCCTCCTTGGATGCTTTACAAGCCAGTCCTAGCAGATGCTGCTTTCTCTAGAGCTACATTATAATGTATGACTCTTCGTATTTGAAGAGTCTCTTCATATGTGAAGAGTCAAATTAATGACTCTTCATTCTGCCCAAGTTCTTAACAGCATTCATAAAAATTATCAGCTATTTTCAAGGAGGTCTTGAGTGCCAAATTTTGGGTTGGACTGATCAGCAATAGTACATGCTTACCTCAGGTGTTCACCTTACTAAATTTTTATTCCTTTCTCCAGCTAAGTTAATCTTCAGTAATTTGGAGACATATTTGATTGCCTCCAATCTGCTTGTGTTCACAAAGAATTATTGAAAGCTGCTTGATTATTTAAGAATTTTTTTTCTCTATATTAGTTTGCTAGTCACACAATTTAGTTGTTGCCTGGGGTGTGCAGAGACTGCACTTCAAACAAAGCCACATGTTCACGTGCAATCAAAGACAATCATATTTTAAGACAGGTAGAGCAGGATGAAAATATTGGATGCAACAGTTGGGGTTTTTTGGTAGGGGAAAACTTTTAAATTCTGTAAATATGTTTTTCCTTTTATGGACTTCCAAAAGCGGAACCTTTGTGAGTACTTACCTGTGAGCCCAAAATAATCTGTAGTGTCATTATGCTCATTGAGTCTGAGCACTCACGTAATACAAGCCAGAGCATCATCATTTTTCTCCCCTTGCTACTACCCTAAACAAAACCAAACCAAATCCTGCAAAAGCCACAATGTAGAAACAACATAGGCTAGAAAAAAATTATGGACTTGCAAGTCTTCTGTCAAATACATGAGCAAATCCTGAATATCAAACTCCTGTGTGCAAAGTGGTAGTCTTCCAAAGAGTGAAAAATAAATTGTAGACTAAAAGAAAAAAAAATCCACAAAATGTGTTTGAATAGATTTCTTGGGACCTCAGTGTTCATCTCCTCCTTGTTCTTTCCTAGGTCCTGATTCGATTTCTGGTGCAAAGAGACATCATTGTCATTCCCAAGTCTGACAAACCTCACCGTGTTGAGGAGAACATGAAGGTGAAATTCCCTTGGGAAATGCTGCTGCCTGGTTTTGTGCAGGATGGGCACCCACACCCACAGCCCCTCTGTGTTTCCAAGCAGCACCTGGGGCACTGGAAGGGTGGGAACAGATTTGAAAATCTGGGGAAAAGTGCTTTGTACCTGCTAGGAGAGAAATGGGTTACACCAGGGCTGTCTGAGCTGTGCTGCTGCAGAAAGGGAGCCCCAGGTCTGGACTTGCCCTTGGGGAAAAGGTTAACAAGTCCTTAGGGTGTAAAGGAACACGCTGAGAACAAACACCAGACCTGTTAGAGTTTGTCTCACTGTGAGGCTGTGGCTCCCCTTGGCAGTGAAGTTTAGCTGGATGTTTGCTCATAAGGTGTGGCATCTTATACAATACCTCTGTATTGCTTTCAATCCATGGTGAGAGGGTTTGGAGTTATTTTTCCCATGAACCCCTATCAATAACTCTTCAGATGATGACCTGTGAGGCAACTATTTGCAGTGGATACCCAGTAGACCTCTCTGGTAGCAGAAAATTTACCTCCAGTTCCAGTATTTGTGACACATCCTGAGCACCTAAAGTCTCTGTGTGCATTACAACACAAAATGCAGCCGTGTTGGAATTCAGCCACCCAGAATTGTAAGACCTTGGTATGAGCAGCACCTCAGAAACAAAAGGACTGTCTTGATGACTTCAAGGGTTCTTATTTGCCTGAGAAATAAGAGGATTGCTTAACTGTGCTTAATGCATTCCTACCCCAAGTCCTAAGTGCATGAAGTACACTTAGGAGCTAACTACTCACAAACCTCACTAAAAAGAGCTTCTTTTTTTTTTTTTTTTCTCTCTGTCCCTGATAGGTGTTTGACTTTGAACTGTCCAAAAAGGATATGGATGTCATCCTCAGCTTTAATAGAAACTGGAGGGCAGTTCCAGTGATCCAGTATGTTCCTTATTATCCTTACTATCCATTTCTCCTATTTCTTTCTGTATTTTCACACATCCCATCTTGAAAATGCACATGACCAAAACCAAAACTTTAAACTTGAATGAGGCATGTCCTGGATCTTCAGGAGGGAGATTTATTTGGAGTGTTCCCTCCAGCATGTTGGTGTTCCAGGGGCTTCTCCAGGCCTGTGTTCAGTTTATTTACAGCTGCAGAGTACACTGGCATTTGGGGAGGGAGGCTGCAACAGGGAAATGCTGCCCAGGATACTTTCTCACTGCTTGAATAACAAACTCTTTCTCTTTTCAGAGCTGTCAACCACAAGGACTACCCATTCAAAGCAGAGTATTAAAATGCAGGTGGTTCCTGCAGGACCTCCATTTACCTCCTTCCAGATTAGATGTGCTCTGCAGCTTGATCTTCATTTCTTCTTCTGTACTTGATAATTGTTATGACCAGTTACTTTCTCCTCCTTTTTTTTTAAGGAGGAGACCACTAACTGATATAAGAATGCAGCAATAAGGGTGGGGTTTTTGTAAAGATGCTTAGCAGAAATCTGGTTTTGGTTAGTAGTAAAAAGAAAATGTTTTTCCTTTCCTTTTTATCTGGTCTTCCTTAATTAGAGACATGCTTAATAAAAAACCAGGAACTTAAATGGAGTTTTTTATATGTTACTTCCAGAGGGGTCAGTCATACTGGCTCCTGAGTTACTGTCAAAGAATGCTCTAATTGCATTGCTTTTTATATATTTGTGATTTTCATAGTGAATTTCTAATGCTTTAAAATTTTATATGAATAAAGTTTATCAACCACAAAAGTTGATCAGTGTAGTCCTTAAATTGTTTTATATAGTTTTTTCTAAAGTCTGGGGTTTTACAAATTTGAAATCAGATAGACATAAGTTTCTATAATTTCTGTACTAGGACATACAGATCACTTTGTGGCTTATTCTTCAAAACAGGATTGTGCTCTAGGTAGGACCCAAAGAACAAAAGTTGCCTCACACAACCTTTCCTCTGAACACCTAGAAACTGAACTCCTGTGTGATTCCTGGGGAAAGCTGAAGGCAGCATCGTGGGCAGGGATAACTCACAGTAAAACCCAGCCAGCTGAACACAAGGGCTGCCTCCAACATCAGACTGGGAGTCTCAAACATGAACTTAGATTTTTGCAGCTCTGCTGGCAGCACCCAGGACATTACACTCAGACACAGGCTGGCTTTATCTAAGGAAAGCACAGAAAAAACTCTTCTTAAAAATCACCAAAGCAAACCCTGAGACAGCTTCACAGTTAATTGCTCTGAAATATTTTCATATTCAAATTCAAGTACTGTCATATTCAAATTTTTTTTTTCAGATTTTGCTAGGCCAAAGCCAAGCTAGTTTGTGGCATCAGGAGGGGCATCCTTAGGGGTTCTTCACGTTATCTCACAGGGACTAATTCCTACCCCACTTACAACAACTGCTCCATTCCTGCTCATTAACAAATGGGGCTGCTGATGGAAATATTACATTTATCGCAGATGCAGTTTCAGAATACATTGTTTGAACAAATGGTTTTTATTGCAGCTATCAGATGTATTTGAAAGACTCAGAGGAGTGTTTACAAAACCCCCAAACAAAAACCATGACAACCCACAGACAATGTCAGGCACAGTTTCACCCCCTACAGATAACTTTGTGCATCCCTAGATGTAAACAAGATGTTTCAGCCAAGCAGGGGAGCCCAGCTTTGGGTTGAAATAGAAATTTACACTTCTTGAGGAAGAAGCCAGATGCTGTAAGACATGGAAGTGGTGATGAGGGAGGTCCTGGGGGTTCTGGTGCACAACAAAGCTCTTAACAACATGCTCAGGGGCTGCTTGAGTTGCTCAGTTTATGCCACCCGTACACTGTAGGATGTAAGTGCTAAACTGTAGGGCATGTAAATCCAAACCAAGCTGACGTCCTAAAGCCATGTGTTTGCTATATACAAATGAAAACATCTGTAAATAAGATATTCAGGGGAGAGAGGTAAAAAGAAGCGTCACAAAGATAGAGGTTTACTTCATTTTCTCTGGACCTGGTGTAGGGCACTGATGGATGGCACAATTTAGTGTACAGTCATTTGAAACAAGCTCCAACTCTGTTTACATTTTTTTCTTTTTAATTATGGTAGTTTTATATAAATTAAACTACAATGTTTTATACAAGTGACCTATTTTTGACCCTCTATACCCTTACCTTTTCCTCTTTTAAAAACTATACTTTCTTTTTAATTACCCATTACTGGGCAACTGACATTTAAATTTTTTTAATACTTATCTCACCATACCTCTAATGACAATTATGAAATCTTACTATTAGAAAAGTGTGTGATTTTGTCTTTATTTTTTTTAAGCTGTGATATTGGCTAATTATGTATGTTTATTGCTAAATATAATACTCTAGCACATATTAAAGCATTCTACCATTAGTAGTGCCTTTAGGCTAAACTTTGTAAAGCTATGTGTGTATATATATTCTAGATTGCATTCAATTACTAGTCACTAACAACAAAAAGAAATATCAGTACCGCTGTCAGCTAACATAATCATCCAAATTTAGGTATTAACTTAAACTAGAATGGAAAAAATTGATACTTAAAAAAAAGTATAAAACAAAAAAAAAAATTAAAACACGTTATTGATGCAGTATTTCTCATGACATGGGCAACTTACAGAAAATATTACATTGTCAACTAAAGATATTTCTTCCATGCCTTAGTCTAAAGTGCAGAAAGAAAAAGACTTCTGTATTACAAAAGTAACCACTGGTTTTATAGGTTTACTGCACACCTTTCCCAAGCAACTTCACTTTACATGTGTTTTGGGTTGACCTCTAATGCCAGCTGAAATCACTGTTCAGATACATATTTATGACTTTCAGTAGGAGAGTCTATATATTTCACAGCATGGGTTTCTTTAGGAATAAAGGCTCTTGTGCAAAGGCAGTACTATTCTGATGAATGTCTAGACTGATTATTAAATACAGTGCTAATATACATGGTTTTAACTGGGATAATGCAAAAAAAAGACATTTTGGTAAATAAACATAAATATAAAAAGAACAATTTAGCACTTTTTCCTTTTTTTTTTCCCCCAAACTGATTGGTCCAGCGTCTTTAGTGGCCTTCTAGGGTTCTTTCTCAAATTGTCTCAAACCTGCTGAGAAAGAGACAGATTAAATATGGCTTGAAACCACCCAGACATCTCTAGAACAGAAAAGGCACATCTCTCTAGTTGAGCATGTAAGAAGGCAGGACAGAGCTGGGTGCTGCTCTGCTCCTGTACTGGCTTTGTCCCCAGGAGGACAAAATTCAGGGTTTCAGCCTCTGGGGAGAGGCTCAGCAGTGTCCAAACCCCTCTGCCAGGACTGCTCCTGTGGGTGGAGAGCACCTTCCATGGGAGCAGGGCTGCACTAACCCTGAGCCAGCCCAAAACCCCCTCTCCTGACACTTTGGTTTGAAAAAGGACAAGAGGAGCAAAACAATTCTGCTTTGCACGGCTCTCAGCCAAAAAGCAAAGTTCACAGGTGCACCATACATCTGGATTCACATAAAAACACTAAAAATGTGTGGGCACACATTAAGGTGTAGAAAACCAAGAGTTTTTCTCTATTTGATCATTTCACTCTTAGCAAAGAATTGAGAGATGCTGCAAAGCATCCTTAAAGCTATTAAAGTGGTCAGTGAACTTCCATTCTTCCCCACCGGTTCTTAGCCATACAATTAGTTTAATTTGCTTTATTTGGAGTGCTTTAAAATAAAAAATATTTTAAAAAATAAATACATATTAAATAAAATTTAAAATAAAAATAAAAAGCTAAGAGGGCTATTTTACTGACTTCTTTCAGTAAAACTAGGTCATGTTTCACCAACCAGTGGTTTCAAAATGACAATAGCATAACTATTTTTGCTCTGAAAAGACTCCAATGCACAGCTCCAGCAAAAGCAGTTTCTCAACCATTCGTGTTTCAATGATATTTTAATGGAGTTTTTGAAAGGCAAAGGCAAAAAGGGGTTTCTGCATGAATGTGAACAGCTGCAGAATTTTAAAACACAGGTACACCTATGCAAAAATGTGGCAAAAGAGTTCTGTATAATAATAGGTATTACAATGTTTGCATTGTATTATTATATGTACATCAGCAAATATTGTATCATTTTATTAAATATACTTATAATATATCAATAGCAATTAATATTAAGTATAAAATATATTAATTAAATTACTACATATTAAAATATTAATATATTACTATTGATATTTAAATATGTTAAATATCCTTTAAATAGTAATTTTTTATTAAATATATATTATTTTATTAAATATAATATATTAAATAGTGTATGTTAACATTATATGCATAACATGATTATAACTATATATATATATATATGTAATAATATGTATTAAACTATAGAAACAGGTGCAATATATGATTATGGCACTACTTACCATTAGTCTCTGATTTTTTCCCTGTAGCTGATACCTGTTTGAAAAAGCAAAAACACATTTTTAAAATCCCATATAGGAGAAAATTGTTATTTATAACAGGGAAAAAAAAAAATCAACAGATGTCCACACATAACACAGCTCTGCCAAACAGGAACATAAAAGTGATACACTGCTTTCTGAACCTCATTGTGCTTTCTTTTATAGACAATAAGGTGGGTTAGCAACAGAATATTATCCTCTAACTGCTGCTCAGAAGTATTATTACCTTAGAAGCAGCACCTGGCTTCTCCACTGACTGCTTCTCCCAGAGATTACGTTTGCCAGACACATCTCCTGGTCTTAAATCCTGTATTTTTAATGTCAGAGAACAGAAACCAACATTAGTTCAGGTTTATTTTCACTTGTTAAAGAAAAAGTTAAAATGCAACTTCCTCACAAGAGAAACTGAGGAACACCCACCAGAGGTAAACATTACATTGTCTATCAGTTATAAAGAATTCTATTTCATAAAATAACTCCACACATATCCATGTTTTAAGACAAAAACCAATCCTGTTTCATCTATTTCATACGGCACAGACTGGTCTTAACTCAGTATGTTCAATTTAGGGAGTGCAGAAAAGAGTTACTGCACCCTCAGATTGTTACAAAAAAACCAAATCCAATTTTTTGGAGAAAAAACCCCACATTTTTAAGGAAAGTATTTCTGCTAGGGAGGAAATCAAAAGTAGCTTTTCTTGGTTATTTTAGATCAAAATAAAAATATTTCATTTTAAAAATTTTTATAAGAAAAGAGTTAGAGTTTTTATGCAACTGAAGAGCAGATCATGCTCTACATCCTTAAATACAGATTTCAGCACTTAGCACTGTAATCCTTCATATCCATTTAAATTTCAATTGCACCCTTTGCAACCTTAGGATGTGCCAATCACTAGCCTGATAGGAAAACAAAAAAACAAACAAACCCCAAAAAAACCCAAACAAACAAAAAAAAAACAGATAAGGTAAAGTGATTAAAGAATAGAATAGTAGTAATCTCTGAAAATGAGTGCATTATTGAGACTTTAATCAAAATTCCATAAAAAAGTCAATTAGCTTCTTGGGGAAAAGGAGGGCTGCAAATGAAAATGAAAAGTGCTGGGCAGCTGGATTGATTCTACCTCTGTGCATGGCAAATAGGAGACTCAAACATTTTTGGACACAATTACTCTCCTTTTCAGCAAATATTCAAGTCCTGCATGGCTTCCAGGATTTTCTACTGCCCGTCCATAGGGAGATAAGTTTTCTGCACATGAGAATTTCTACCCGTGAAATGCTCAGTGATAAATGGAAATGAAATTCCTGCAAGGGGTATTTGCACCCAGCAGAGACCCTCTAGAACTGATTATAATTTGCAGCCACACAGGGTTGCTGATGTTTAAAATTTGAAGGCAATTCTGCTCTTTAAAATGGCAGTTCAGTAGTAACAGAGGAAGGAAGAAAGCAATTTTGACCTTATCACAAAGTCATTTGCAGGGGACATCATCACAAATCCATTCCATTATTTCCACAATCCTGAAATAATTTGGGATCTGTGACTTTGGTTCACTGTAAAACTGAAACCTTTGCTCTGCCTTGAATTCAATATTTTTCTAAAATCCACAAGAATCTTGATGGTCACAAAAACTTTGAACATTCCATTACTTTGGTGGAATGTTGTTGATGGGGGTGAGAATTTATTTGTTTAAATAAGAAATTCTAGGCTTCCCTTCGATTTATCCTGATTAAAAAAATAGTAAAAATCACACATTATAGATGTATATAAACCTTCATAGTCAATTATAAACAGGTTTACCTGACCAACTTAGCAAACAGACCCCCAAAGAAGAAGAATAGGAGGAGGGCGCGTTCCTTCAAGCAGAGACATTGAAAGAAGAAAGAACAATCTATTGAGAAAGAGGGAAATCAAGACATAGATAGAAACAGTTGGCTGAGGGAAAAACAAGAGATTAGTTTTACATTGTCTAAAAGATGCAACTTAAAAGAAAAGAGAGAAAAATCTGGAGGCAGATTCCATAGCGGACAATGCTGCAAATTTCAAACTCCTCTTTAAGACAAACAGGAGTGTGAATTGAGAAAGTGTTTTTCAGGCTGCACTTTTCATAAGGGGCAGCTGAACTGGCAGAAAAACACTGCAGAAGGATACAGGTAGAAATCAGGTCTTTAACAAAATCCTGAAGTTGAATCAACATCACAAACAATTCTCCAATATGGATATTTAGGTTCCTCATCCTTACCCTTCCCCACCCCACAGTTACCTCTTCCTGCTGCTTCCCACATTCCCAGTTTGTAACCTCAACAGCATTTTCTGCTCTGATTCTTGCTGAACTAATGGGCAGGCTAAAGGGCCTTCATTAGGAGTTACATTTAGGCTCATAAAGGACTAAATTATTTCAGTTGTGCTTTAAAACATACTTGGAAGATTTTTACAGGGCAAGGGCCAAACTCCAAGTGTGTGTAAGTGTGCAGCCTGGGGTCTGTGGCTGGTAATTTCTAAATTAATGGTAAGCCTTTCACAATAAAGGCTTACCAGTAAATAAAGTCATCCTCTACCAGAGAAGTGCTCTCTGAGCTTTAAAGTGAAAACTGCTCTGTTTCCTCTCCCCATTTTCTGACTACAAGGAGCCAGCAGCCAGAGGGCTGGGAGCTGCCAAGAGGACACAAAGCAGAGTTCCTCCAAAGGCCATCAGCTGGTGGAGGAAGAACCCCCTGCCCCAAGAGAGCCCACCTACTGAAGAGATGGCTGTTCCAAGTTTACTTACAGAAGGTTTTGGAGCAGGGGATTTGTTGCCCTCTGGGGTCTTGGTCAACCACTCGTTGATACGACTGGAGACACCAACCTTCAGCCCAGCAGTTTCCTGCAAAATGATAAAATTCAGTGAGAAGACCTTCAGAATGGCTTTTTGCCCTGTTTACCATGGTTTAGATTTAAAAGCAAAGCCAAGCCTGGGTTTAATAGAGAGGTCCTCACTGAGCCTGTGGCTTGCTCAGAGACAGCCTGTGTGCTCTGAAGGGTTTGTCCCTGTGAATTACACAGTGCTGCTGCCCCCTAGTTTACAAAAATAATATACATGGACTGACAAAAACATCTCCACTTTACTGCTACCCAAGTAATAAATGTCAGACATAAACATGCTGTTTCTACCACAAGCCCAAACTCCAAAAGTCTTTAGCTTAATAGAAGAGACATCAGTTCAAATCTACTTCTTTCCTCTTGTTATACTAATTTTTTTCAAAAGAGGTACACAATAGAGAAGCAGCCTAAAATTTAAAACATTAACTCTTTAAAAGGCTAGAACAAATTATTAAAATTTAATTATTATCTGTAATAACCCACTTCAACCCACAGCTCATCATTTTGCCTAAGATAAATGCCCAGCAACTCACATCAATTTATAGAAAGAAAATATTGCTTTAAGGATTTACACAGAAAAGATAAAGGTCTCACAAATACTTCTATGAATTATCTAGAAAATATCATCACTATCCTGTCTATTCAAAGCTCTTCTGTTCCCCAGAAGAATTTTGCCCTACTTAAAGAATTTCTTTGTACTCTGCTTGAATGGCCCAGATGTATTTTTCTAAGATATCTGATGTGGCTCTGGAATGTCTCATAACTGAGCTCAGTAGGTCACTAAATTCTTCCATTATATTCAATATTGCAGCCACACCATCTTGTGGCTTTCTGAGGCCTTCAGGATCCTTTGGGATATCCTTCACCAGTGATGCCAACAGGAGCAGACAGGCTTACTCACAGGAATATGAACGCAAGGCCAGGTCCTTAACAATAAGAGCACAATTCTTTACAATCACTAGGATAATTAAACACATACCTTATTTGGTGTTCCTGTCCCAGAAGGTGATGAGAAAACATTCCCTTTCTCCCACATGCTCTTGATATTACGGACGCCCTCGGCCGGAACGTGCAGGTCGGAAGCTTTAGGTCTTGAAGCCTTTGTGCCCTGGGGAAAAATTGGGGCCAGTTGGTGTTTGGCATTGAGAGCTGGATTTACAGGGTGGTTTGACTCTGGGGAATGCAGCATTTCCACGTGGCTCTAGCACTGATCATGCAAAGATGAGCAGGAGTACCCAGCTCAAGAAGTGCCACTGAGACTCTCTCAGCTTTTTGATTTGCAGTTTCACTCTTGATACAACCAGCTGTGAAAGTGGCATTCCCTTATTTTTGTGTTATTACCTTTCTAAAACCCATGGCAAACCTTAGGTCTGCGCACAACTTCTCCAAGGGTTTAAAATCTTAGCTTCTACCTGGCTCCTGGAAGCCTGAGCTAGGGAATCCCTTTGCAAGGGCAGGGGGAAAGGCTGTTCTGTCATTCAGCATCAGACTTCTCCATCTACCCCAGACAACAGAACCTCAGCATTCTAGGTTCAGTTGTAATCTCAGCAATCACAATATGTTTGGAAAAAGGTGGTCTTTTGAAGAGTGGAGAATTGGGTGGGAGTTTTTGGCTGTTTTTTGGGGCAAATGTGTCTTTTGCATGGTTACTAAAAACACTAAGCCAAATTTGTCCTCTTTCTTCTTTTCAAAATTCTTGTACATTTTACATATCATAGATTGGATGAGAATAAGAACCTGTATGAGTGATGCTTTGCCTCCCTCATTGCAAAGCAAAGCAGATTTGGCAAGTTCTGGACAAATCAGAAACTCAGCAAAGGAAATATTTCAAGTCAGATGGCAGCTGGATACTGTGGTGTCAATCTCTTCTTTTACCTTGGACTATGGACAGAAAAAGCCCTCAGTTCTGGCTCTTAGGGACAGTTCTCAAAATCACCCGGGGTCAAGTTCTGCATTTTAATGTGATTTTGATTTCCCTTTTGTCACTGCTTAACTGATTCTCTGTCTTTGCCAAGGAATTTCACTGTCGGGTGGCAGCCAGCAGCACAGAGCCAGTTCCTTGTTCTCCTAAATCAGCTGCTAGGTCAGATCTGCCCAGGATAACCATCAGCTCTGTGCTGACAGGTCTCTCACCAGCCAAGCAGAGGATGTGACTGCCACTCGAGATGCTGGCTGAACCCTCCAAAGCTACTGCCAGCTTACAAAACAGTAGATTACAGCATGAAAGCGAAGACCCAAATCTGAGGCTTTGTTTAGATGCATCTCTAGATGTTGGTTACACATGTGCCTCAAGCACTTTGTTCTTGAAGTCACATTAAAGAAGAGTTTGTGATCAGAAAACCCTGCAATTCTTGAACAGCAAAACAAAGGCTGATTAAAGGCCCCAAAGCCATTAGTAACCAGATCCATTTACTGGAATTTACTTACCCCAATTGCACTAGTGTATTGCTCAAGTCTACTGTCAATCTTTGAGACAACTGCTGTTGTCTGGGTGGGCTTCATTCCACTGTAGGAAGTAGGGAAGAAAAAAAAAAAACAAGAATTATTATTCCCTCCACTTAAACACTGCTGTTTGAACACAACTTACTGTTTCTTTGATTTACCTCTTTTGAGCAGATTTGTTCAAAAATTCTGTTCGCTCCTCTATCTAGAAAAGAGAGGAACAAAAGCTTTAAGTTTAGAGTTCATAAAGGGTCAGCCTGTGCAAGGCTAGCCTGAAATGTCATTTTAAATGTCAAAAAAGTCAATCTGAAAGAGATGCATTCCAACAGAAATTTCACAGACCACACAAAGGTTTTATAGACGGGAGCCTGTTATGCTACAGATTCATAAGAGTGGATGTATTTTCTGCATGAATGTTTGCATCCTACACGTTTCCTCAGTGCCTCATATGTAACGAGAATAAACGAACAACACAGAAAGAAGGGAAGAAGTCTATCTCATGGAAGGGACTGATATGCACAAAAACCTATGTCACCCTCACATCTCCCACACAAGAGCAAGTATGTATCTCGAGACAGACAATAAAGTTTGTATAAATTAAATAAAGTTTTTCTGAGCTGAGGGATCAGACTAGGCCAGGTTTGGAGCTCAGCCACAAAACCTCCCTTACTCACGTGTGTTTGGAGGACACGATCAATTTAAATTTGGGCTCCAAAAACCCATCAGTGTAAACCCTGCTCATGTTCAGGCAGGGTCACTGCTGAATCTGTATCTACCAGCTGTAATTATACAAACTGGTATCTGACATTTCATCATTATTTTCTACTCTGTAAATACGAAAATATTGTGACGTCTCCAAGGAGGAAGACTCATGAAAGTCTCATATGGTTTCTGTCAAATCTCTCAATACTTCGAAAACAAAAAACTCGATCCCTGAATAAAGCTTTAAAACATTTCACTCTGGGTGGTGGGAAGATGGGGAGTGTGTGCATCTATTTGTATTCAGGGTCAAGAAATATTTTCATCAAACTTCCTCAAGTCTTATCAACATTGCATTGTTCCACTTCTCATGCCAGGCTCTACAGTTTCACTTAAAAGTAAAATACATGCAAGCAGCTCCAGGGGATTGAAATGATTAATAATCAGCCTGGCTGGATTCCTGGGGATTCCCCACTCTCAGCAGGGGCTCTCCATTTCCAATTTACTTTAACCGTGACTGCTCTGGCATTTGTGCCTTTAAGACAAGGCAATGACAGCCATTCCTTTAAATGGTTCTCTTCAGTGCCTTTAGCATCCAAGGCTATGCCAGAATACCAAATCCCACAGCAATCCCATCAAAGGGCATGCACAGTTTATTTCTCAAGCCCTTGCAAGCAGGCAGTTCACTTGAGCACAGAATTTGCCAGAGGAGCTCACTGGAGGAGCTCCAGCTACCACCCACCCAGCTCAAAGGCACCTTGAAACTCTAAAACATACATACAATTTACAGAGTCATTTCCATCACCAGCTTTAGCTGCCAAAACACGAGCTAAAAGCAGTCCTGAGTGCAAAGATGGGCTTTGCCAGGACAAATCCCCTGTTTCAGTGGAAGGATGTCACAAGGTGGCAGCAAAAGACCGGCAGGAGCAGGAGCCCTGCACACCCGCAGGAAAAGGTCACAGCTCTCTCACCCAGAGGAGCTGCAGCTGGCAATGCCACAAAACCAGCAGGGAAATGGCTCAAAAGTGACCAAACAGATCGAGGATGGTCACTTGAAACACATGGCCTCACTTCTGCTATGGTACAGTAGGAGTTTCCCCAATGCTGACTTCTGGGTCATAACCAGCAATGCAGGAAAATGATGAGTTATTCCAGCAAGAGCCTCCAGCTTATCTCCAGATAAACATCAGTGAAACCCTGGTGGGCAGCAAGGACAAATAATATGGACTCTCTCAAAGATCCAGGACTTATGGCAACTGCCTAATAATTCATTTATAGGATCTTCTCACTCTTTTTATGTGCAGGCAGGGGAGATGCTGCTGCACAACAGGAAAACCAGGCTTGAGTGGGCACTGGGGGAAGAGTTGGGAAGGAACAGGAACATTTTTCTTGTGGGGGTTGTTCTTTACCTACTAGTAACAGCAGTTCTCAGTTACCAGTTATCACTGTGTATTACTCAGTTATTACTCAGTTATCGGCTGTGGGATCAGGAAAAAGTCAGGGGTTGTTCAGAAGAGGAAAATGGAAAAGCAAAACCAGAAAATAAACAGAAAAGAGTTAGGAAGAAACCCTCAGAGCTGAGCAAGGCCCTCTGGCTGGGGAAGCATGGAGGGATAAAATACCTTTTGCACATTTATGTGAGGATTTATTCTAGAATATCCCCCTCAAAAGATAGCAGAAGCAGACATTGAATACATCTAGGGCAAACAAACCTCTACACATGTGTATTCAACATAGAAGTCTAACACATTTAGACTGCACAGCAACATCTAAAGGTCATTTACCCACTGCACATCACACAAACTCCATGCAAAGAATTTAAACCGTTTGGCACATACAGTAAACAGTATGACAAAATAGATCTGTAAAAGAAACAGGCAAAGCAAGGTGGTTAACATAAAATTCAAGATGTTTTCTCAGTTTTCAGGAAATAATAATCTTTTTACTGCATTCATCTTATCAGAATCTTGTTAAATAGCTTGGACTATATTCTGTGACCATGGAATACTTTCAGAACACACATATACTCAAAAAAGTCAACTCTAATTAAATTATGACCAGAAAGAATGAGTTAACACACAATATGAGACCATGACTTGGGAAACAAAAATCATTGGATATTCCCAGTAAAACTTGTTTCAGAAAAAGGTATTACATTGATTCATAGGAGTTTTAAACTGTGTATTGGATATTATACAACAGAAAGTTGTAAATTGACCTATCTCCAAAAAAAAAGGTTACGGAGGAAATGGAATAAAAAACAAACACGGAAAACCCTGTATTTTAATTTTGCCTCCTATCCAACATGTGGAAGGACCTAGTGGAAATCCTCTGGAGCAGCAGTCCCTGGGAGAGGCTTCTCCTTATCCCCCCCGAATGGCTCACTCAGCCCCTTGCTTCACTAAGCACAGCTATGCTTTTCCCTGCTGTCAGCAGCACCTGAGCAGAGTCTGCCAATTCAGCTCAGTTTACCTACCAGACTCCAGTGCTGCCATCAGCGTCAAAGACTGGGAAAAGCAAATGTCACATATCCTGTTCTTACCATTCTGTTTTCCCTCTGCCTCGAGAATAGCTCATCTAGGGAGAACTGATTGTGTGGAGTTTAATTCTTTCCAATACCCCAGCTGTCAGGTACTGAGAGCAATAATGAGATAAAATAAGACAGGTCTTTAAAGAAAAAATTTTTGTAAAGTCCCGTCTGCTGGGTTAGCTGTCAGCAATGCCTTGCAGAGAGTGCTGGCTGCCACATCAGTCCCTGCTTCCCAGGAGACATTCTCTCCAAAGACAGGGATATCCCAGCCTCCTGCCATTGCTCCCTCCCCTCAACACCTAACTGCTTTTGCACTTCTCTAGTGGTGGTGCTCATCCCCAAGAGGAGACTTAGTATTGAAATATCCTGTACTCTCCTGATTTACCCAGAGAATAGAATAAAAAGACTCAATAACCTTCCTTCTCAAAAAAAAAAAAATATGAGGAATGAACTTTTCTGAAGAGCAAAATGATCAAAGATTTTTCAGGAAACGACATTCTTTGAATGCATCATGTTTTGCATTAACTAAATTAGGCAAAGGACAAGCTAGAGGCAGATGGGAGAGCAGCAGAGCTTGTTCCAGGCTTTGTCCTTATTTAAAAAAAAACCAACAAGATACAGGAGAGAGGTTGAACAGAAGTTTGGTACCACTGCAGACCACAGGGTGTCCACCCAGCCCTGAGAAATGCAAGCTGCTTCTGTCCCTGAGCTAGGGATGAACTTGGCCTGCATTTATTAGGCTTGTTTTCTTTTCACTGTACCCTCAGAAGGAACCAGCCCTCGAGCTGCCACTGAAGGACTCCACACTGTGGTATCTCTGCTGAAGTGTTGCCTCAGGTTTGAGGGAAACTCTGTATTTACCAGTTAAAACAACAGGAGCTGTCAACACTGATTTTTAGAGGCCAGACTAGACAATCCCAGCAGGTTCTCCTCAATATAAGCACATATGTATATTTTGTCCATGTTCATGTATGCACATTTACATTTGGGCATCCATGAGCTGTGTCATACGTGGGGAGGAGCTGCACATCTTGGTCTCTCAGTTCTGAGTCTGCAAGCCAAGCCAGCCCATGGCCTGCCTAAGGACAGATGCAGCACCCATGGGATGGCAATATGCCACCCTGCTGCTCAGTTAGGCTCCCTTCTTCCCTTTGTTCTTGTAGTCCCCTTGGCAATCAGCACCACCCTCCTTCCCTCATACTAGCCACTCCTATGAACTTCTTCTTCTTCTTCCCAAAGCTTATCACATCAGGAAGGACAGGGAAGGAGCAAAAAATGTGCTTTGCCGGATTGTTACCCAGGAGAAGTCAGAATGTGCACATGTATCATGCATTAATTTTACACAGAGCCTCCCTTTTTTCAGTCTTAATTCCAACCACCCACCCACCACTGTGCATTTGGGATTCTCACATGACTCATGGCAGATCTGAGCTGATACATCCATCACAGGAGAAAAGCTGTGCCAGATGCTTTACAAATCAAGAGATAACTTGGGCAGTGCAGAGCAGACAGTGAGAGAGCTGCATGCCAACCAGCTGAGACCAGCCTGGGAAGTCAGTCCAAATTAAAGGTAACAAAATAGACTGCCTTCTCATAACTGGATTTTGACATCAAGTTTCACATCAGGTTAATAAACTCAGATTACACTCCCCTCAGCTCTTGACCACAGGATTCCAAGAAACAGTTTGGGGTGTGAACTTCTACAACATTACACATCTACACTGGCCACCCACAGACACTGGGCTGGAATCTGCAGAGTATCACCAATTTCTCAGAGACAGAAACAGAGAAAGAGGAAAAAATGTGCAGAGCTCCATATATCAGGTTTTGTAGCAAACAACTTCTACCTAAAAAGACACGAAACCCAGCATTAAAAAATGTACCTTGCAGCCTAACAACATTTTAAAAATGTCAGCTTTCCTCTGAAAATACACTTAGAATAGTTTACATCTGTACAAAAGGTATCTGAAAGCTTTCAGCCTCCTGCCAAGTCCAGTGTTTTTTCACACTTTCCCCAAAACTAGGACCTATATCCTTTTTACTTTGTGTGTTCAAGTACAATTTCCTCCATTCTGAGCCTTCTGTGAGTCAAAGCTCCATATGTATGTCATAAAAGGCATCTCAATAAACAGAAGAAAAGGAAGCCCGCCCAGGAGGGCTGGGAAGAAGCTGTACATTTATAGTGTCTGTTATAGACATCATCTTTAGCAACCAAAATGGCAAGACCAGGTTTAACTAATCAGACTAAGTCATGAAGCTTTGCAATCTTTGTTTACAACTGTGTGCATTCTCTCCCAGTATTTCAGGTTCAAATGGTTCAAATCATTTGGACTCGGTATTTGCTAGAACTGGACCCAAAACAGACCCAAATCCCCAGATTGAATCAAAGTGTAGCTAAAACTAATTTTGTCCAAATGCAATTTTTCACTCAGTAGTTACAGTTTTAATCTCATGGAGATGCAATTTATGGTTCAATGGGCTCCTATCTGATTCTTTTCCCTCCTATTTCCCACTAAGTGGCCCTTTTGACAAATGTTTTGGATTCTTAAATGACTAATGACACAAAATGCAAAAAGGAAAAGAACTTTGAAAACATTAATAGATCTGCAGAGCTGAGAAATTAATAGATTTGAGCTGAGAAAGCAACTAGACTGAATTCCAAAACAATACTCCCAATAATTTCAGTGGGGCCAGGATTCCTCTTCCATGCTGAAAGACCATTTAATTGATTTATCACACTTCTAATATAATATAGGCCACAAAAGACCATTTAGAAATCCTGCAGCAACAGAAGGGTGAGGTTTGTAATTTTTGTTATGTAAGAAAATGAAATCCAGCCCAGTACTTCTAGATGTTATTTTTAGGGGGATTAGACATAAGCTAGAATTCCCATGCAGGTCAGTTACAATTAATGATGATTAGGCTGAATATGCTTAAGGACAAAGTAATCTGGCAAGCAAGACAATAACTGTGGATGTGGAAGGAGTGAGAACATTTGTGACTTAATGCTCTTAAGAGATCTTTTCCAACCTAAATGATTCTGTGATTTTACTCCAGTTCACAAAGCACTCCTATAATAAATTTAAAACAACACAGTATTACTGCTCTAAGTTTCAAAAATAATTTTCTCATGGAGGTGAAGATCCTTTTTGGAGATTCTTCATCAAGAAGGGACAGTTGCCAGTCTATTCTCTATTTCTAAGCAGGAATTCTAATTTTCAATCATCCCAATGAATGAAGTCTTTCAGCTAGAGGTTTCAGGCTAAGTCTATCAAAGCATTTTCCTGGGTTTGATTACAAGGATTTCAACATTGCTTTTGATGTTGGCCTGTTGGTTTGGACTACAAACTCCACTGCTTCTTATGTCCTGTATAGATGCTAGTGGAGAGGTTACCTTGAGAGATGAACCTTTAGGACTGAGACATTTAAATGGCTTCTTGTCTTCCGACACACCCTCTTCTGGCATCTTTTGGCGTTTCTCAGCAGCTTCAGCCCTTCTTCTTTCGATTTCTTCCTTCATCCTCCTCTTTTCCTCCTTGAAAAATATGAATGTTTACTCATTCTTTCAGAATCTACATCACCATCACAGGGCTGTGCAGCCCTGCAAATATTTACCAGATTTTCTAAAAACAGGTTTTTATGCCCGTTGAAAAAGTTCAGTGATCTGCCTGAAATTTATAAAGGTGTTAATGCCAATCCATCAGTGTTAAAGATGCCAGAAGACAATTAGTATGGGCTGTTCTAGTGCCTCCTCACAGTAAAGTCACCAAATTTACTGTCATGGAGCTCCACTTAAACAGAGAAAAAGGCTCAAGCTCAGTTTCTCTGTATTCTCATGTATCTCATTGGTATTGTTCTTCTGTCCTTCTACTCTGACATTTATTGTGCCAAGGTTAATATTTAACATGAAAAAATCAATAGGTGGCCAAGAAACCCAAGATTAAACGCTTTCAGATCTCCCTCCAGAGATGAGTTTTGCTTCACAAGCTGCAAGTTAAACCAGGAGCCCTTAAAGCAACACCACTGTGAGCACTGGTCAGTGGGGTCTGACCAGCAAGGCATTGTGCAATCTTGGCATCTGCTGAGTTCTGCTGTAAAGAGCTCAGAACATTAAAGGAATTGGCATTCAGCTGCCAGATACTATCAGTATTATTCATTTACCATTTGTTTTCCAAACAACTAGGATTCCTAAATGATGCACCAGAGACTTGGAAATCCTATTTGTAGAGTCCCTTGGCAGAGGAAGTACAAGAAAACAGATGTGTTGGATACTCAATATTTAAACAGACAAGAATATCTCCCTAATGAGATCTAGCCCATTGTAACTATATATAACATTAGCATTCCAGCCCATCTGCAGCAGATAAATTTTGACATGCACTTTGTAATTCAATCTGCATAATGTATAAAAAAAAAATCTGTGGCTATAGCACTGCCCCAAGATTCTGAATCCCCAAGAAGATAAGAAATTTGCAGCTATCTCAGAGGAAATCCTGACTCTAAAAAACAGATTTTAGAGCCCTGTCTGTCCTAAGGCTAGAATTAGAACATTTTTTCATGCCCTGGATGTTGTGGTGTGTTTTTACTCTTAATGGTATGTTCTGTTATTGCCTAAATTTATGGTTTGGTCCAAATTATCAATCTACCCTGAGTTCCCTGTCAATCCTCCCTGGTGCCAGTACCCTGGCTTGGAATTCCCCTTCAGAAATCCCCTAAAGTAAGACCTCCCATTAGTCCATGTGACCCAACCTCCCCTCCACGTCCATGTGGGGTCCTTGTGGCCCTTCCCTCATTGGAAGATGCTTTTGTGAACCCTGCCCTTTCCTCCTATCCAGGATTATCTCAGATTAGCTGCTGATTTATCCCCTCCCCTAGAACCGCCCCCATTTAAAAACCCCTCCACACCTATGTTCTGTGTCTTTGGTCCCTGACCCTTCCATAGAATAAATCCTTTTGGAAACCAACCTAAAGACCTCTCCCTTGTCCTTGCTCCTGCTCTTGAGGATTATCAGCTTGTGCTGTAGAGATAAAGCCCCACAGCTGTATCCCAGACTGTGCTGCTTTCTGGGAACAGCCCACCTTTGGCATGGAGCTGTGAGCTGGCTGGGGAAAAGCCCAGCACCACATCACCTGGATGCTGCATGTTTTACCTCAGGTCATCACTAGACAATGCTGCAAAGAGCTGTTGACTAACGCAAGGAGAGTGAAAGTAAAATAGTAATTGTTACTATCATATTTTCTGAAAAATCCCTTTGCTAGGATTTTTTCCACTGGGAAGATGAAAAGCCTTAAAGAAAATGAAAACAATAATTATTTGATTTGCCTTTTTTTGTGTTTTGTTGCTTTGGAATGTGGTTTAAATACTGTTTACCAACTGGTCATTGCTTGATTAGTTTCATGTGAATTGTTTAACTTTAATTTAACTTCCTTTAACATAATGACCAATCACAGCCAGCTGTGTCGAGGCTCTAGAGAGTCACAAGTTTTCCATTAGTATCTTGTTAATCCTTCTGTAAGTATCCTTTCTCTATTCTTTAGTATAATTTAGTACAACATTCTTTAATATAATACAATAACATCATAAATTAGCCTTCTAAGAACATAGATTCATTTCCTTCCTGCCACAGGGCACCCTAAAAACACCACAAGTAATAAATGGAATAAGCCCAAGTGCAACACTCCGTACTTCACACTCACCTCCTCTCTGATTTTCCTCTCAGCCTCCTCCTGCTTCTTCTTCTGCTCCTCTTCCTCCAGGATTTTCCGGCGCTCCTCCCGCCTTTTCTTCAGCTCGTCCAGCTCTGCTGCCGCCTCCTGCTGCTTCTCCTTCAGCTTCTCCAGCTCCTCACTCTCACTCTCGCCCCGGCGGCGCCGCTGATCCTCCAACCTCTTCAGCGCCTCCACGCCCGGCTTCGCCTCCTCCTCTGCGCCCTTCGCGCCGGAGCGCCTGGGAAGGCAAGGAAAGGGGAAATGGTGCCATGTTGTGATTTCAGGGTTTACCCCAGAACCTCGGGTCCCTCCCCTGAAGATTCCCTCCCAGGTGTATCAGTCACCTCTCCTTTCCCCTCCCTGACCCCTGCTGAGCACTGTCTGTCAGTCCTGGAATTCCAGAAGGGTGTGGAGTGATTGGCACATTCAAAGGATGCCCTCTACCCCTGGGGGGACATTGGGCCATCCAAGTGTCCTTTGTCCCTTAAGACCTCCTTCTATGTACCTGGTTGGTGGCTCCCTACCCTTCCCTCTCCCTGGGGTTAAAAGGAACAGCAACCACGAGGTTCAGAGAGTTCTGTTGGAGCTGTTGCTGCATTCAGAGGCCTCTGGGCCAGAAATAAAACTCTGGAATAAAAACCTCCATCAGAACTGACTCCTTTCCCTCACCATCGCCTTAAAGCTTCTCTGCCAGAGGGAAACCTGAGGAGCTGACCCTGTTATGGGGGAAAGCTCCATCCCAGAGCCACCAGAGCTCCTGCAGGCCTGGACTTGTCTCCAAGTGTCCAGCTGCAGCACCCAGCCAGCCAAAAGTGTCTCTGGGGTGAAACACCACAGTGCCAGTGTTTGGTTCAGCACCAAGGGCCAAACAAGCTCAGGCACGTCCCATCCAGCTATATTGGTAATTATTCCTATACATAGGAACAGGGGAAGGAGCCAATGGGGTCTAACAGCTTTTTGAGGGAAGCTTCTTGTGTCTCCCTAGACCAGGGAATGCGCCGCACCCCCCCCCAGGGTCTCCACAATTACCCATTTTTTATATTATTAAGAAAGCTTCTCTGAAGGATCAACTGAATCAACAAAATGACAAAACAATCAAAAGCGCACATAAGACAATTTTCAAAATGCAAACAATTCTGTGTCCCCAATGTCTAAACAGATTTTCTTAGAGCTGGCATGGCAGGAGGGATGCGGGGTTTTCTTAGCATGGTTTATCAGGAAACCGAGTCAGGAGAAGGTTCCTTCAGCAGGGACTGGTTCTCTGCCACCTGAGGCAGTGTTGTTGGCTGTAACTGGGTCTGTACAAGGTACAGAGTGGTGTGTCTGCTGGAAACTCCATCCTGGGGGGCCATTCCCTGGTCTAGGGAGACACACACGGGAGCAAGGTGCTGCCTTCTAAGACTTCTTGCTCCTTGCAAGCTGTGGCTGGCCCAAAACGTTTCCATTGGGAAAACAGAAAATGGAGAAAGAGGAAAGACTGTGTAGAGCTGAATATGTCAGGTTTTGTAGCAAACAACTTCTACCTAACAAGATAAAAAAACCCAGCATAAAAATAAAAACAAAATTTACTTTGGATGCTTAACAACATTTTTAAAATGTCAGCTTTCCTCTGAAAATACACTTAGAATAGTGTACCTGTACAAAAGGTACTTTTGTACCTTTTGTACCGAAAGCTTTCAGCCTCCTGCCACATCCAGTGTTTTTTCACACTTTCCCCAAAACTAGGATCTCTATCCTTTGCACTTGGTGTTTTCAAGTACAATTTCCTCCATTCTGAGCCTTCTGTGAATTAAAGCTGCTGTTAGGCTGGGATATTACAAGGAGCACCTCTCCCATCCCTGCCAGTGAGGAAGGAATCTCTCCCACACACACCACTGTGCCTGAGAACTTGTGCCACCCCTCTTTTGTGTTCTGTGTCATAAAGGATGCACTAATCCTTTCCTTTCAAGGGCAAATATTTTTAATAAACCCTCTAGAAAAAGACAAGTATCTTTGGGGACAGAACAATTTACTCGACTTGGGGAAAACAGAAGGAAATAGAGAAGAGGGAGTTTTCCAGTTTCAACAGTATTTAAAAAAAGAAAAAAAAACTAAAAAGATTCCTATCTCATCTATAACACCCATCACTCTAACTCCACCAGCATGTATGAACAGAAAGGTTCATCAGATCTTTTCCTTACATTTTCTAGGGAAAATATGACATTTTAGTAAGGAACTGGAAATTATTAATGGTAACTTTCCACAGGAGAAAAACAGGAGTTTTCCAAGCAGCTGTAATACATGAGACAGAAAGAAAGAATGCCAAAAAAAATCCCCCAAACCTAAAGAATTTGCACAGGTGAAGTGCATGCTTCCAACAGAGTCAGATAGCATCACCTTGTTAAATAATTACCACATCAGTGTTTAGACAAATGTCCGTTCCTGAAGTGTGTTTAATGTTCCTGCTGACAAGGAGATAGGTACTGAAGATTTCTAAGTGTGCTATTGACAAAAAGACAGAAGATGAATGTATTTATGGAATTAAAAATAAAAAAAACCTTTCTGCATTGTTGGCATCTTAAAAAAAAATATATAAATGACTTCATTAATGCAACCAGAGTGCTGCAGAGTATAATACCACAAGACAGTATAAATCAAAGATTCCAACAGTAACTGTTAGAGAGATGACAACGTAAAAAACAAATTCCATATAAATTTGCAATCCAGTCAATCACACCCAATCCAGCAAAGATGCTCTTCATTCAGACAGATGTCTCCTGCAGATGGAGTCAGCCACATAAAAGAGGCTAAATTATTTGTAGTTTCTATATCATAATAAAATCTACTAACACAGAGTTCTCTGCCCCCACATGATCTCACCAAATTGAATGAAATTTGGTTCTAGCACAGCACACATGATTTAGGAACTGTATCACTAAAAAAATATATGACAAGTTAATTTAAGTGGCCACAATAAGGGCTTGCATCAGGTAGTGATGCCAAATTACAGTAAGGAGCTCCTGCTTTTTTAAATGAAAAATACATATGCAATTGATGTAGTAGTGTGAGAATACATTGGAAATTCAATTTGAAATCTCATTTAGCCTTTCAAAAACAAAGGGAAGAGCAACACCTGAGGTGTGATTTTGAGTGGGTGCCCAGCCTGGAATACCCCCTGGTTGAGTCTGCAGAAGTACTGAGAACCCAAAATATTCCACAAGCCTCTCCAAGGCACTATGTAATTTCCAAAGATCCAATGCAAAGGACAAAAGAAATCCCTGGGTATCTTAGGGCTTTCCTCTTTCATTGCAAGGTTGTAGCCCCTCCAGCAAACAAACTCAGGAACCTCAATTTTTTTTTTCCTTTGCCTCTTGGTCTCTAAATCTGTGTTGCCACCTCACCAAGACCTGCAAGCTTTGGGCCCAGAGAAGGTGCAAGAAGTCACATCAGATGGACAAAATGATCCCCCTGGCAAGGGCAAACATTTGGCTTTCAGAATGAAGGGAATGAAGAATGTTTGCCAAGATTTTGCTGAGGAAGAGCCACTTCATCAGCACAGAAGGAAGGTAAGCCCTCAGTGCAGTGAGACTCAATGAAATCAGCAGCTACTCAGCTGATTGAGCCAGTGGCAGAATTTACCCTGAACATTCTTGCTTGCAGACCTTGGGTGATTGCTTTGGCCTCCTTAAAATGAAGGATATTTTAAGTTTTGAAGTTACTTTATTCTTAATGCTGCTCACAGCTCTTCCCTGACTAGTTCTGCATAATCCAAAATAGCAGACAATACACTGGCAGTAATAATCCTTATTTTCCTCCACATCCAACTCCTCTGTTTTCAACAGATTGTGGGAAAATCTGTGTTCTCTGCTGTCAACATTGGGAAATTAGTATTGAGGTGCTGGGTGGAGAAAGAGTTTTGTAAGAACCTCTTTGGTATTAAGAAATGAAGCTGGTTGCCAGATTTCAGACAAGGAGGAAAAGGAAAGACGTGGCCTGTGGGAGCCAAAAACATCAGAACAATGTGAAAAAACATGTTACATCACATTTAGGACTTTTGCAGTCCTGTATGAGAGTAGAGAGGAAGGCAGGTGGGAGGGGAGATGGGAAGGGGAAGCCATAAAATGGGATTTTATTCTGTATTTCTCTTACTGACTGACGTAGGCCAAAAGAGAGAGAACACTTTTCTTTAGCCTCCACTACCCTACTTTGTTCTCAGTTCTCACCACTGAAAGTTAGCCAAGTTATATTTTTTCTAAATAGAATCTGATGTGTGCATTAAAAAAAAAAGGAACAAAGGACAGTTCCAGACAAAGCCCAACTCTGTGGGGGCAGTTCATTAGAAAATAGCCCTAATTGATACCTAACAACCCAACAAACATTGGCACCTCTGCTGATGCTGCCAACCCAAATCTTCTACTCAGCTGGTAAAAGGTCATTGAACAGGCTTCTTCACAATTTCATGAAACAGAAGAAGAAAAACAGAAATAGAAAAAAAAACAAGGAGTGGAAACTCAAATCTACATTTTGCCACTAATGCCTGTCTCCCACAGGAAATAAAGCAAATGAAAACACATCAAAAATATTTTTAGAAAATCATTCTTGTTATTGATGATGTGACCCAAGTTTTGAGCAAGGCCAATTTCCTGCTGTTCTATCTCCATCACTGTCTGTCTTTTGGCCTTAGGTCAGGGTGTCTCCAGGGTCTTTTGAACTGCATTTTATTTTGAGAAAGTTTGTTCTTCCCGGCAGAATCATGAGGGGAATGCTGAGATACAATAGCAAATCCCATCTGCCATGCTCAGATTTCTCAAAATGCCTGGAGAGCTTAACCTTTCCTTTGCCTGTGTCAATGTAAAAGAGGAAGAGAGATGCAGAAGGAGAAAAAATTTGATTTCTAACCTACTCATTCCTGATTTCCTGCTAAAAGGAAGAACTTGATTTCTATTTCATGTATCCCATGCTTTTAGCAGGCAGGATCCTTTTAAATAAAATTTTCACTAGAAAATTGTTACCTTCTTTGAATTTCCCAATATAACCACAAGCCAAATATTTCCTTTAAAAAAAAAAAAATCAAACTCTGACACAGATTATAAAAAGGAAGGGGGGAAAAAAGGAAAAAATATTATTTTGGCTAGGAGAGGTTTTTACCTAACTGGAAAAACACTTTTCTACAGAAGCCATTAATTTCAATGTTTGCCTTGAAATGAAGAGGGAAGCTCTTTCTAGAGCTTCTCTCTTGGACATTTGAGAAAGCACATAAAGCACAACTGGATTGTGCTTTATTCTGTTGATTAAAGATAGGTGGGTAATTGGAAATAGGTTACTACAGTAAAAGTTGAGATTGGACTAAAAAAATTAGAGAACACAAAATATAGGGTTTTCTCACTATTGGTCTCTGTGTAGATATTAGAAATAAGAAAGGAAGTAAAGCTACAGCAGAGCAAAACCAGGCCTCTTGTCTCTGCTAGGGGAGCCAGGCCATTTCCAGCTGCTTTCAGAACTTGATGCTTTTCCTGCAGCAGAGTGGGGACAGCTCAGCAACTGCAGAACTGCAGCCCAGCGAACACCTGAGCCACTGCTGATGGTGCCAGCCCAGCTCCTCCACCCAGAGCCCCAGAGGTGGCCCCTGTAGCAGGAGCAAGCCCAGTTCTCCCTTGGCACTCACCCAAAAGCATTCTCAGTACGTTTCAGTTTGGAGGCAGGGGGCTCACGCTCCCCGTTCTGCGCCTTCTGATCAGGAACGCCCTTCTTGCGATCCCAGACACTTTTCATTTCCTCTTTGGGGGCTTTACCTTTGTCATCCTGTTCAGAACACAGCACAAATCACAGAACAAAAGACAAGACACACCAAAAAAAGAAAAAAAAAAAAGTCAGAACGAGGCATTCTAAATAACAGCTGAGAAATACAAATTTCTTGGGGAGATTGGGAACTGCCTTCAAACTGTTCATGTGCTGTAGGACAGGAGTGGTCTACAAAGCTCTAAACTGTGATCAACTGTCACTTTGCTGTCCTGATCTGAATTCCAGGTCAAAGCATCTTGAAAATAAGATTATCAGTCTTCTGTGAAAGTTGGCTGTGACCATGGGACTATGACACCACACTGCTTCACTCTGCAAATGCACCCCCAACTCTTCCTCCCACTGCAGCATCATTCACCTCTTGCTTCTCAAGATTGTGGGTTGCTAACTCTCTGGGACTTGCCAACACATTTTTGGTACCAGGTTTAGGGCATTGGTGTAATAAAAATAACACAAAACCTCCAACAAATGTCAAGTTTGTGTGACAAAGTTTATGCTCTTTTCAGTGTGACAGCAGAGGGAAACTTCATTACTGCAAGAATAATGGCCAAAACACAAAATCATCTTGATATCAGAGCAGAACTTACTCTGACAAAAAGCACAGTCCTGGCCTGGGGTTGGTCATGGGTAGCATTATCAGACATAAATATTTAAACCTGTGAAGAAGGAAATGCTCTGGAAAACACGAGTAAAAATTCCCTTTATCCTTAAAAAGTTTTGTCTTATGATTCTTAGTAGTAATAAAGAATATTTTGTGCATAAATTTAATTCTCCAGTATCTCTTTGGAGTTATGAGCTTGAAGTATTTATCAATATCACAGATGGCATGACCCCAGCATGCTGAGTCATGGCTAGATGCTGGTAAGGGAGAAAGTGAACTGATTTAAGTTATGCATCCTCAGGTAGAAATATTCTCTGTTAGTTAAGACCACCAGCCAAAACCAACTTTCAACAGCAGATGAAAAATTTACCTCCAAAGTATTTATTTGCTTTCCCCAGCTCTGCGCTGAAGGAAAGTTCTAGCTGGCAAGCAAGAAATACCTTCTGTGTAGAATTCAAATGGAGACCTTTCAAGAATAAATACTTTGGAAGCCTGCTGCAATCCCATTTGCTAACTAGAAAGATAAAGAACTTCTGTAACAGTCCTGTGTGCAACACAGCTGCTCTTAAAGGTGTCTTAAGATGCACCTTGAAATGAAAAAGTAGCACACAGCTTCACACCCCAAATCAAAAGAAATTTCTGTTCTTCCTCATCAAAGAGGAAGAACATCCACCCATCTCAACTCCTGGAGAAGCAAAATCTTTACCTACAAAGGATGAGTTCAGAGCCTTCAACGCCAAGATCCTCCTAAGGCTGGTGCAGAGTGAAGCCCCAGAGTCAGAGCCCGACTCTACCTGAGGCCAGTTTGCTGCCCAGAGGAACTGAGCAGTGGATGCCACCATGGCAGCACACATTAGAAGTGAGCACAGGATGCTTAAACCACTTCAGCAAATTTGCTGCTGGTGGGGGATGTTGGGCACAACCAACAGAGGCATTTGCTCTGCTCTGAGAGCAGATTTTCCCACCCTCTCCTTCCAACCAGGCCTGGCAGCAGCTCCCTGAGGGACAAGAGGGGAGCTTAACTTCCATGGCTGTGCATTCTTTGGCCATGATGCTGCAAGAGAGGGCCTCAAGGAATGGTCCTGCTGGGCTGAGACAAGCAGGGCTATTCATTTATCCTGCTGAATGCCACCAGACAGCAGGATCATCTTCTGGGCCTTCCCAACTCAAATGGGTGACCATGTTCACAGCAGCAATCTCCCAACCCTTGAGCCCCACTCAGGGTGATGCTGAAACAGGCTGTGCTGACTGGTGCAAGATTCCTTGTGCCAGGATGTCTGTCCTGGGGTTTTGAGAGCATAAGATTTCCTTTGCTGAGATTTTCATCAAGACCTTCCTAAGTCTTCTTTAAAAAGCCAACACTTCCAGCTGCCTCATGGATTCAGGTCCACTGGGGAGGGTTGTATCTCTTACATCTTAATTGAAATCACTGAGAAAACTAATATTAAAACAATATAGTTTAAAAATTATAAGGTTAGGAAATAGCATTTCAGAAGCCAGTATGATTTATGACAATGTGTCTGCATTTGAGAAAGCCATTAACGCAGCTTGGCCTCTTCATTCAAAAAGATGGTAAAACAAGATATTACAAATAAATTTCACATCTTTTGGGCTCAATCCTTCTCCTAGTAATTTAAATACCAAAGCAGAGATTGATTGGCAAAGAAGCAGCATCCTTTGTATTTCATTCCAAAGGCAGGCAAAAAAATAAGTTCTTTGCCTTGTCTCACTGCTTCCCTAAATTACAGACTAATTCAGCTTCTGCTGAATTCAAAAAGGACTCCACTTGGAGCAGACAGGTGATATTACCTGAATTGAAATAGCTCACCTGTGCTCACATGTGGCAAAGCTCACAAATCTTAATATCAAGCTACAACATGACCAAAGGCATGTTTCACAAATTTCCAGCTTTATATTTGTATTTTTATCTTTTTCCATACTGCCTCTTTTCTGTTTGATTTTTATGCTATTATTTGAGAGCTGAGATTTCTGAATCTTGAGCTTGAACACCTTCAGACTGAAGCAAATCAGTTACTGAGGTTGGGGCCCATCTGGGGCCAAGTCCTTACTTGGGCTCAGTTATTTGGGGAGTTAAAAGCTGTGGGCATCTGGGTCTGGGGCTCCCCTGTAGAGTCAGCTGCCACCCCCAAACACCATGAGAAAAGCAACTGCTGCAGCATGTCTGGCCAAACTGGAAGCAGGAAATACCAGGAGTCTCACATCATGAGAAAGCTTGCTCTTGTGAACTTCTCAGGTCACTTTCAAGAACGAAAAACTGTGCAGAAGTTCAGAAAAAGAGACAAATTTTTTCTTGCCAAATTAATCAAAACCTGAACTCTGAGGTCCAAAGCAAAAGCAAAACCTGATTATGCAGATACATTCTGTTCCCTCTGGGTCCTGTTCATGGAACACTGGCATCCTCTTAGCTGCATGCACATTCAGAAAGAGACCTCACTGAATTTTTGTGTCCTGGAAAGTGGGGGGGAGAAGTGGAGCCTGATCTTCCCTGATCATCATTTTTGTTCACAAGTAAAGAAGCAACAACTGAAATTTTCAAGACATTTTCAATGCTCAGGATGGGTATTCAGCATTGCACTAGAAGTGGGATTCTATTAAGTTCTCTCAGCTTCAGCATCCAAAGATGGAAACACTAAAAATCACAAGTAACTTTTATAAGTCTTGCCAATTTCCTGGAATAATCTAGCCCAGTGGGTAGGGCTTAAAAGCATGATGAGATCTCCAGGGAGAGCTGGCCGAGCTCTCCCTAAGAACAAGCAGGACAACTGTGTCTCAAGTTCCCACAAATCAAAGTTTGTGGTCAGCTACAGACTCCTCTTTACATTTACTTGTGATATTCAAAGACTGCATGCAAAAGTGAATAGTGGAAATTAATTTTCTGTCTTCTTAATATAATCCATCCCTTTTTTTTTTGTGCAGCTATTTCCTCACTGCTCTGTGAGGGTAAGCTAAGCATGTTCCAAACTCATCTGCTAACTAAGGACCCTGGAGTGGACCCTCCCCAGCCCTCAATGGTCCCAATCCACCAGACAGAAATCTGTGCTGTGTCTCCCTTTGAGCCACACAGTCTTGCCTGAACCCAAATGTCTCCAAATTTCCAAGGCTCTGACCAGTCTCTGAGCAGTCTCCCCTAACCAGGATCAGAGGCTGGTTTGAAAGCTGCTGCACTGACCCAAAACCACTGCACAGCACTGAGCATGGCTCCCTGTGTCCATCTGCACCCTGAAGAGTAAATGGTCCCCAAATCTTATTTACTTACCATACAGTAAAACACCATGGCACCAGCTCCTGTGTTTACAGTGGAAATGCAATGCAGTAATTTTGGTGGATTTTTCTCTTTAAAACAAAAGAAGAATCTTGGGTATGCACAGTTTACATTATGGGGTGTTGCAGCTTGCAGGGGAATTATTAGTTGAGGCAGTCTGCTGGCCAAAGGGCCTAGATTATTATTATCATTATGATGATGATTATCAATTATCATGATGATGATTATTAGAGTAGGTTTTGTTCATAGGGGAAAAAAGTTCACAGTAAAGTGAGAGGAAACCAGAGAAGGATGATTAGTTGATACTGTCCTGAAAAATTCATCCCCAGAGGGAAAACCATACTTGTGTTGTTGACTGAACTGAGTTTCCTGAAATATTTGTTTTAAGACAAACAGGAATTGGTCCTAAAGCCCCAAAAGAACAAACTACTTAAGAATTTACTTAATTTTAAGCACTTAAGGAGCTTCATCCCTATTTATTTCAGCAGGATTACCCATGTTCTTGAAGTGGAACACAAGCTTAAGTACTTTGCTGAAGAATCAACATTCACTTATAGGTGCCTTATCTGTTTTCATATCTCAAGTTTCCCTATCACATCTAAATCAGTGCTTTATGAGTTACCTGATCTTGTATGGAGGTAGCTTGGAGCTTCTCTTCTGGCAGCTTTTCCTTTTTAGCTTCCACTTTTTCTTCCTCCTTGGTTTTTGGGTTTTCAATAATTTATTTTTAAAGATAAAAACATCGCACACCTGTTTGCATTTCTGTTTCTCCACGCTGTGTTCACGTACCAATCCAGTGTGCAGCCACCACTCCATCATGTGCTGCTGTGCCCACACCTCTGTGTGCAGCTGTGCCCCCTGCACCCTCTCCAAATCCTCCCATGCCCACTCCCTCCCTTTGGGCCTTTCTCCCTGGAGTGGCATCATGCTCACGTGTCCCAGTACAGAGCCCTTTCCTGTGACTGCACTTAGCACACAGCATTCCTCACACACTTCAACAGGTGCTCATAATGTTTTCTGCCAAGATGTGTGTGCCTCCACCTCATGGGTTACTGCATTAGGCCAGTTTTTATAGCAGCTGATGGGGGGAAAAGGCAGCAAAAGCACATGCAGAGGTCTGAACATGCAAGGTTTTCTTTGAATGATGGGGTGAGGTCAGGCCCATTGTGCACTGAACTATTGGTAAGCAGGAGGGAATTTATTTTTAAAAATAGAGAGCAACAGCACAAGTATTAGTAACTTCAGTACAGGACTAGATCTGTGAGGAAATTCCAATTCAATCTGTTCTTGCATTACATTCCACACAAACCACAGGTGTCTTATTTTGGTGCAAAATGTTTACTGTACCTGTTTTTTTGAGACAGCTGCTTGACGTTTTTCATCTTCTATTTTCTGTTCTTCCATCTTTTGTTTTTCCTTTAATTTCTCTGCTTCTAGCTTAGCCTTTTCCTCAGCTGCCCTCTTTTCCTCTTCTGCCTTTGCCCTCTCCTCAGCTGCCCTCCTTTCCTCCTCTGCTTTCTGTTTTTCCTCAGCTGCCCTCCTCTCCTCTTCAGCTTTAGCCCTCTCTCTTTCCTCAGCTGCCCTCCTCTCCTCTTCAGCTTTAGCCCTCTCTCTTTCCTCAGCTGCCCTCTTCTCCTCTTCTGCCTTAGCCCTCTCCTCAGCCGCCCTCTTTTCTTCCTCTGCTCTCTGTTTTTCCTCAGCTGCCCTCTTTTCTTCCTCTGCTTTTAACCTCTCCCTTTCTTCTGCTTCCTTCCTTTCTTCCTCAGCCTTTTCCTCATCCCTGAGCTTCTCTTTATCTACAGCATCAGTTACACTTTGCGTCCCTTCTGGCACAGCATTTGTATCATTCTCTGCTTTGTGTTCCTCTGCATTTACAGTTACTCCCTCTTCTTTATCAGTGGATTTTTCTGCTGTCACATCTACCTGATTTTCCTCTATGGTTTCCTCCTTTGGTTTCTCCTCCTCCTTGTCTTTTTCTTCTTTTTTCCCCTCTTCTTCCCCATCTTGCCTCCAGTTGTTCCTTTGGTACGACTTGGTAACTGTTTCTGTCTCCTCAATCTCACAGCGTCCTCGGCGTGTTTCAGCCTTTTCCTCTTTGCCCGTGGTCTCATTCTCTTCCACGTTGTTTACTTCTCTCCTGCTGGGCACTGACAAGCTCCCATCTGTGATCGTGGGGTCCAATTCCTTCTGGCGTTCCAGGGCCTCCTGCAGGCGTTTCTGGCGCCTCTCCTCCCGCCTCGCCAGCCTCTCCAGCAATGCAGCTTCATCATCTGTGGAGCGCTTGCTTTCCTCTCCTGCCACACTGTGCAAAAGGGACAGGCTTGCATTAAAAAAAAAACCCAAAAAAATCTTTCTAACAACATATGCACTTCACTCTTTCTAGGAAAAAAGCTTGCATCATTGTTCAACGGTTGGAAAACTCAACAGGTTACACGCTTCAAAATTTAGCTGCTGCTTTGATCTCTCTATCCATTCTCCTTGCCTTAAATTGCTTCTTGTGCTTGATATCACTTGCCACCATAATTTTGGTTTATTTCTATCAGCTATGGCCAGTGGAAATCTGGGTATACTGTTTATATTATTATTTATAGTATTATTATTTATGTGAAACTAAACAAATGATGGACGGACAGGAAGGCCATCTCTGGACAGACAGGGAGGCCACTCAGCTTGTGACAAGTGGGTGGTGATAGCAGTGATATGGTGTAATGCTTTAGGGGCTGCAGGGGCACTGCTGGGTTGATAGTTAGACTTGATGATCCTAAAGGTCTCTTCCAGCTTGGATAATTCCATGATTTCAAGCGTCACCTCCTTCCATGAGCTTTTCTCCTCTTTATACCTGCCTGACCCTGACAATGCCAGGTGAGTTGCTGGGCTCTGGAGCTCACACCCAGCACCTTGCAAGTGTGTTGCAGCCACAGCTTGAGGACTGGGTGCCCCCAGTGCTTTGGCCCCACGGTGCCATGACCCCTGTGAGCAGAACCAGAGCTGCGGTGTTTTGTGAGGCCAGATGCACTCATGCCTGAGAGAATCTAAGAGCCTCCATGAGCCTCGGCTGACTTACCCCACAGACAGCCTTGAGAACACCTGGATATGTGCCATGAGCCAGATGTGTGATGCTCCCACCCTACTACATAGACACAGCCAGGCTGATCCTCACTGTGTGAGGTCCTTCTTCACTTTAAGGATGGCCAAACTCAAACACCACAGCACTTCAAACTCATGCACCACAGCAAACCTCCTCCAGGCACTTCTCTGAACAAAAACTACCATTGGCTTGTCAGTAAACAACATCAGACATTTACCTGTTCTGGGCATTGACCTCAGATTTGTCTGTTGCTTCTCCTGAGAGATCTCCTTCCTCCTTTTGCCTCAGCCTCTCCTGCCGAGCCCGCCGGCGCCGTTCCCTGGCAGCTTCTTCATCATCATCATCGTTCCTCTGGTAGGACAGCCTGCAACAGGGACAGGGAAACATTGGTGCTATGGCATATTGGACACTTAAAAAAAATCACATAAAGCAGTTTTCAAGAGCAAAGTAAGTATGGCTACAGCAGCTGCTCCATGTCCTATTGTGAAAATAGGCTGTGAAATTGAGACACATAATTTCAAACCCTGGTTTTCTTTTGTTTCTTAGAAGAGAACTTGAGAAAATAGTCCCTGTGAAGATAGCAGCCACACCATACTGGCTGCTGGCTCCTAGAAAACACCAAATCCATAAAAGCCCAGCTCTGTAGCTGAGCAAACATTCTGCTAGCCTGCACCACAGTCCTGTTGGAGCACTCACAGCAGCATTTGAGCAGAGTTGATCAAACCCATACAACTGAAACTGGAATCAGCAAACCAGCTTTCCATCAGTCTCCTCTAAACATCGCATGCTGAAAATGGTGACAAAAATCTACATTTTAAAGACTAGAAAACAGGGAGACACAAGTATGACAGCAGCTCTCAGTGGTTGGCTCTGAGTGTCAAACATCTGACACTCACAAAATTTTTGTGAGCCCGGAGCCCTGCCAGGCCAAATCACACAAGATCTCTGCTGTGATGAAAGCCTACAGCTGAGAACCCATTGTATTCATCTGCCCCAACAGATGATTACATTTAGTTTCATCCTGCTTGAAAAGGAAAGCAAGACCTTAAAATCCTAATAATCCTGTGTCCCATTCAAATCTTTGCTGAGGTTATTACTGTGGGAGATAAAGGGAGACGCCTGCATTCCTCTTATCTTTTTGAGCAGGGAAAGTGAATTAGGAAGCCAACATGTGCCAGACCCAGTCAGGACATTCATTTACTTTGCTTCTGGCAGTGGTCTGAGACATCATGGTTAAGAAGTCTCCCTTTTTTACACAGTCACATATTTAAGTTAGCAGTGCAGCCATGAACATAGAAAAAAAACAGAGTTCTGCACTGACTAAAACCAAGTACAGATAATGTTAGTTTTGCAAATATTTAAACATTAAAAGCAACTAAATTTGGTTTAGCCATTAATCAGACTCTTTGGGGGCAAACCTCTCCCATCACCATGTTTTGATGCTACTTTTCTCCTTTGCTGAAAGGGTGAAAGTATAGGTTCAGCAGGGATTCAGTACCCAATTTTGCTTTAAAAATTTTAAGTGGAAAACATGGCTGAGCCACTTGCCAGAGCTAGAACAGCATTTTCATCCTCAGTGCACCAAAGGTTTTAATTTGCTACTTTCATGCTTTGCTTTAAGAGGTTTTTCTTTGTAGAAACAACTCTTCTCAAAGAGAGCAACCCATGAGCAGCAAGGCCATGAGGGAACACAGTGGGGAATGAGGAAGAAAGGAAGGAGCTGAGTTAAAAGCACTAAAGGTGTGATGCAGGGAAGGCAAGGAAAAACACTTCCTGCCATTTGCAAGCAACTTCAATGGGTATCAGCATTTCATGTAGGTCTCCTGTTCTGAAAGGTATCCTTTCAGAACAGAAAGGATATGAATACAATAATAAACCAGTGGGGTCTTTAATTTCCACAGGACGGAGACTCTGGAATAAAACTGCATTAGCAAACTGACCAGACACCCCCCTCATTAGTAAGATGTTCTGGCTCCAAGAAGCCTGTGATCTTTTCAACTCTGAAGTCCAGCTGTAAGGGCACAGGAGAGGACACACTGCTCCCAGCCTGGGGCAGCTGGACAATGGCCACAACTGAGTCAATGCCCAATGGCTATAGCTCAGGATTTGTCTTTGCAGTGAGACCACACAAAGATGAAGATGATTATTCCACTCTCTCTACCCACACAGAGTACCCCTACATAGCAAGGAGAACAACTGCTTCTAAAAGCCTCTTTAAAATGCCTTTTTTAAACCACCAGTTGCTCAGCAAACTAAAAAAGGAAATAAAAAGAATACCCTAAGCAAAAATTCCCACAAAATCTTATCTATTAAACAGATATGTACTTCCTGTCCTTGGACACTTATCACATAGATCATCTGTTAAGAAAGCTGAAAATGTCTCTTATTATGATTCTAAACACATCCATGGCCTTGCTACATATCACAGCAGTTTCCTTCAGTGAGCAAGTACACCAGCTACTTTCACCTTAAGAATCCTTAAGTATTCATTTCTGTTCACCAAAATTCCTGCAATCTGCCCAGTAATCAGGAAACAGCCATAAGGAACAACTAGTTGCAGTTTTTTAGGAGATGTGTTCCTTGTTTTCCTTACAATTGTGTTAACATTGCTTACAGTGTAAGAGGTGACCCTTATTCTCTCATTGCAACAGATCTCTGTAGCAACCACCACAAGCAAAATCAATTTTGGAGCTCGCCAAAGTTTATCTTCCAATTGCCTATATCTTCTGACATCCTTCAGACTAAGAGTAAATAAATAATAAAAAGTATATCTCCAAGATTTCCACTCTGTTTATCAGACAGATGGAAATCTGATGATGCACACTGGCCTGTGCTGTTTCTCCATCCTTGGAGAGCAGCCTTGCTGCCCAGCACACACCCAGCAACTCAATTAAACTGAACTTCTATCCATTTGTCACCCTCCACGTGGCTTTGCAGGCAAGTATCTCTCCACAAGCAGCTGTTCCAGCTGTCTCAGGCAGTGAGACCACAACACAGCATGATCTCCAAGAGGTATGCCAAGCCTGCTGATAACACTCCCTTGGGGAATATTCAGATCACAGAATATTCTGAGTTGGAAGGGACCCACAAGGAACATCAAGTGCAGCTCTCAAGGACTGAAATCCCAGACCTGAAGAACTCAACAACAAATCTCATTAACATCTGAGTAAGTGTAAAAATGTGGCCCTCAGATTGAATGGCGGGGATTTTGAGTGAAAAATAAATCTGCTGCATTGGGAATAGAGGAGATGTGGCCATCTGCTTCAGACCTTTTTCAGAGAAATACAGCCCCCTGTATTTTACACCAAATACTGAATTTATGTAAAGTTATAACCCAGCAAGAAACTTGGTAATAGCTGGGAGGATCATGGGGCTGAAACCATTTAATACAAGCCAGCTTTAACTGGTTTCCACTTGAAACCTCAAATCAGCCCAAGCATTATCTAAGGCACTTTGGGTTTGGAGTTCCTTGCCCAGTACTAGTACATTATTATTATTTTCTGAATTATGACAGCACTGAAATTTCCTGATCAAGCTCATGGGCTTCTACACTAGGCAATTTATGAAGATAGGGCAAAATCTGGTCTCCATTCTAAAGAGTGTGTATTCTGATTAAAGAGAAATCTTATAATTTGTAGCACAATCTGTCCTCAGTGAGTCCAAAATAAACCTGATGAACCTAAATTCTTTTTTTCGTTTTTCACAGGAGTAGAAAAAAACCTGCCTAATTTGAGCTGGATCCCACTACTCCATTCTAGAGGAGGCGGGGAGACAGAATTGCTGAGGGTCTGAACTCTGACTCCATTTCAAGAGTCAGAAATACATGAAAAAATTCCAAACAGAACAAAAGCCTTTAAGATTTTTAAGCAGTTCATATGTGCCTTTTCTTTCCTCCATGGTTCACTCAAATATCAGTCTGGATTTTATGCCTGCAGAAACACCTTGCATCCTCAGCAGTGCCCTCACAACAGGGGCTCAATTAGACACAATTGCACCTATTCAGCAAGCTCTTTCCCACACTGCTTTGTTATCCTGGAGCTCTTACATGTATTACAGATTGAATTTGCCTGTGGTCCATCCCAAGAAATGAGATCATCCATCCTGTACCAAACTGCTGCACCTCCAGCTTGCAACCTAACCTACTTCTAAGACCTCTGCCCTTTATTGCGTAAGACCACAGCAGCTGAGGTGATATCTGCTGATTTGTGTCTCCAGATTTATGTCAGATGGAGGATGTCAGTAAAATGTCCTCAATGACAGATTTCACTGCCAGACTCAGCCCATAAAAGCTGAATTTGTTGGCCTTCTGTGCTCTTAGAAAGTCTTTCTATTTACCCAGGCTCTTCCTGAAAGGATGGGTGGGGTGAGGATGGACTTTGTTAAAATACCCACTGGGGAGTGCTCTTTGTGTCACTGTTGACATTCAGTCCCATTTTATTTATGATGAAATATGTTTTTAGTCTTTTTATTGTTTGCTTAATTTGTGTTATGATAGCACACTTCAAAACCTGAATATAAACAACTGATCAATCTTCACCTCAAAATAAAAAATAAAACCATAAGAAGGATAATGCTTCCATAGAAGGCTGTGCCTCTCTCTTCCAAGCTTTGCGTGTCAATCTCAGCTGTATTTCATTCAAATCATACCTAAAAATGTGCTGAGTGTTGGGGGGCAGTTGTGGGGAAAACTGTTTTTTCTAATCATTCCTCCATCATTCAGTGAGAGCTGCCAGCATTCTGCTCAGACCTGCTCAAGAAGATTCATTTTTTTATGAGGGAATGAGCAGAATTTCAGTCCAAAATGTTCATGCTTCAAAAAGATGTGAGTGAAATTAATAATGGTGGAAATAATTATGGATTATGGTGGAAACACGCAGCCATGCCACCACAGTTCTCAGTCCAATGTTGTGCATGAATGCTGCTATTAACACCCATATTTTTCACATAGTTCTCAATTTGACATGCCCCTTTTTTTTTTCCCCACATTGAATGTAGGAGAGACAAGTGGATAAAATTAACCAATGGCTGGGAATGAAACCCAGACAAATTAAAACTGGAAACTAAGCACATGTTTTGAACAGTGAGGATAATTACACACACAACAAATGATGGAACATTCATCTCTTGCATCTCTGCATAAAGATGGAAGTTATACTGCAAAATAATACTGATTTTTGGGTTCATTGTAGATAGCTTGGTGAAATTCCACCAACACTTATGTATAGGAAGTTAGACTAGATTATATGGCAGCACCTGCTGGACTTAAACACTACAGCCTTCCATTTCAAAACAGTACATGTTTCTCCTTTTGCCCACAACTTATCTCTGTCTCAGAAATATTTTTACTCTGTTTATCCATCCATTCTCCACAAGTACACAGCCTGTTCTTCTGAGCAGGCAAATTACCCAGATATGCCCACAGTACTTGGGCCAAAACAGACACTGATGCACCTTTCAGTGTATTATATTCTCCTTCACTTCATTTTCATACTGTGCTCCTGATACTTTCTTCTTTTTCATAGCTCCAAAGATTTCAAGGATTATTGGTTTTTTCTTATGAAATACGTTTTCAGAAGAACATTTTCTACTGTCAGATCTGACGTACCTAATTTCCTACTACACCTTTAGAAGCATTTCCTCTACCTTAAGCCTTGATCTAAAATACCTAAAGGCTAAAACTTTTTGCCACTTTAAGAGCACTTTTTTTTGTTTCAGCTGAGCAAAATCTTTGGATTATTTACTTGGGTTAAGGACTTGGCTAGGAGATTGTTATTTTGTTTACATGACAAAACAGTTAAGCATGGGAAAGAAAAGGCCTTCTGAGAGGTTCAGTTTGTGAATTTTTTTTTTATGGTTTCTTTTTTTGATGTTTTTGACATTTGGGTTTTTATACAGGTAAGGAAAGAGTAGGTGCATTCATCCCTCTAACAGTGTGATTCTGAAATCTAAGGTGCAAGCCATCCACACCAAAGAATGAAAGATAAAAAGTGACATGCAAAGTAGAAACCACAAGGAGAAAGGACTCCATAGCGCCAACAAAAATCCTTGGTGACTATCAAGTAATTAATGCCAAAACCATACAGAGATTTGATTTCTTTGCTGGGGATGGTGCTGAAGCCTCTAGGAAAGTCCCTGGCTTCCCAAATTACCGGTTTCCATTGAAAATGCAAATTTCAGTTTTGTAGATGTCCAAGATTTCCAATGCCCTGTCTCTTTTCCTTTTTCCTGCTCATAACAGCAGAGTCCCTTTGGCTTTAGACTCAAGCCCTAAACCTGGGCCTCGCAGTTAGATCCATCTGTACCATCACAGCATCGCTCTGCACAAAGGCAGAATGACTCATGCACCAGCCTATTTTTCTTTTTTTTCTTTTTCTCCCTTTCCTCATGGCTTAAAACTGATGATCTGTTTCATAATATGAAATGCAAGCAGATTCTGCAACCACAGCCACATAGCTCTGGTAAATTGCCTCTGAGCACCTCAGCATAAATCCAACACAGGGCTGCAAACATGAAGGGTAAAACCCTTCCGCTACCAAAACAATGTCAAATTTGCCTCCAACGTATATTATATTTAGATAAAAGTGCTTGCTGGAAATGTACCAGGGGGAAAGCACATAATTCTCTCAATATGTGAAGCCTAATGCTCTGCAGTTTTACTGCATAACAATAGACATGGCATTGACCTGCCAGTGAGCAGAGCAGCTTATCCAATCCGTTCTAATTTAGAATTTTCACATGGAAAAAAAAAAAGAAAACAGGAAAAAAAAAAAGAGCAGAAAACAATAATTAGCCAAGTGCCTTCTACCTGATAATTTTTTACTGTTTTCCTTGAAGCTTGGTGGAGTTCACCCAGATCTCTGTTTCCCTGGCAGAGATGGCAAACATGCAAAAAAAGTGTACAAAACAAGCTTGCTTTTCCAAACGTGAAAAAGTGGGAGCAAATCCCAATCAGTGTGCATACCACTGTGGTTAATGTGGTATTTGTTGACTCTGGAGCAAATTGCTTGCTGCCACCACCTCCAGCTTCTAGTGCTTTATTTCATATAAAATCCAAAATAATTTATGCCACAGCCTTACCCAGTAAGTAATATTTCAGGCACATGACTTGAGAACAATGGGCATCTTGCCTAGCTGAGGCATAAGTCAGGCTTTACAGGATTTGCCCTAGAATGCACAATCCACAATTTCTACAAAGACAAATAAGAAGTTTTCTTTCTTGTGGTTTTGGGCTGCTATATTTAATATGGCTTTCAAGGCAATTTTATATGTCAAATTGCTAGCTTACTGATTGCATCCAAAATCAAGACCTGACTCAATGTGCATTTTAGCCCAGTAGCTGCAGCAGGCAATATTTTTTGAAAATATGTAGTTTCAACTTAAAAAAAAATAATTTCTGGTGTTACTTTTTTTATTTTTATTTCAAAGTTGCATCCTGAGAAATTAGCAAACAAAAACAAATTGATGATTTCAGGCAAGCACAAACTGAACTACAATAAATCATGTATGAATTCCTGACCTGGAAACCAGCCTTCAATTTCATCTGCTGATCTACTTTCACCCTGTTTACCAGTTTTGAAGGCTTCTTTAATGCAGCACTCTAGGAAATAGAGAAACTCTTAACAAACCAGCAATTCCACTTCATTTCCTCCACAAAGATTAATAGGATTGCTGCATTTTAAGAGTGCTGTATTTTAAAAGGAAATGCAGGACCATGAGGATAAGGTCTCATACACACGAAGCTTCTTTAATTTCAACCTGCTCTTGCTCCACTGAATATCATGTAAGGACAAAGACTAACAAAGTTAACTCAGAGAATCACTTATTTGAGGAATGAAACATTAATATCCAAACCAACCTCAGTCACACACCCTAATCCTCCATCACCATGCCCAATCTACTCACAATCAACTTCCAGCATATATTTATTCACCATCCACCCTGATAAAACAAGAGATTTGTGAAACTGGAGATGGAACAAGGCTGTGGTTTTCAAAGATGACAAATTTCTGAGCAGAACTGCCTTTTGCACTAGTACAGTTTCTTCTCTTTGCAGGGTATAATGAAGGACCACAAGCCAGAACTCTACAGAGGGCAAGTGCTGAAAGCATCCCCTGGATTGATATCAAGGACAATGCCCACCAGTAGTGCTGGAAGCACCCTGAAGGAGGTTTTTCCTCTATCAGTGAAATGCTGCCATGCCTGGGGTGGATCAGATTGTGGATGGCTTCATGCCCAAACCAGCTGTCTCTGATTTAGGACTGACCCTGAAATTCATTCTGGATTTGGGACAGAGATATTAAGTGGGGCAGGAAGGAGGAATGTGGAAGCAGGACTAGCAGGCTAGGTCTGTAGCACAGGAACAAGAAATGTCCCTGGACTGTGGGCAGGGAGAAAGGAGACAGACCACAGGAAATGGATCAGGAGCCTCCATCCCTGCAGTGGGGGGTGGAGAACATTGATAGAGAAGTACTGGGAGAACAGGGAAAAGGGAAATAGATCCATAGATCCTTCCAGGAATAGCAAGGATAGGGCAAGTGGCTGTCACCAACATCCAGCCAGCTCCAGAGGGCTGTCCAGGGCCTGGAAAACCAAAACCTTCCATGACTGGTGGAAGGGAAACTGTAACACTGCAGGTTTTGACTACCCAGGTTACACATCACTCAGTAACCTCAGCCTGGACTGAAGTGTTCTGTGGTCTGAAACACCTACAAACAGCCAGAGCCCAGCATTTCTGTTGCTTGCTCCATTGAAGGTATGGGTGTTAGCATTAGTCTGGTCTCTGTGAAGCATCAAAACTGCTCTGTCTTTCCCAGGGGACTAGAGATTGTCATTAAATGACTATTGCTCAGAGCCAGACAGGTCCCTGGGGATGTCTGCTGCAGCTTTCAGAAATACACCAAACACTGTGCTGACCAACAAAGTACAAGGCATGTACAGGGAGTCTGGAAAAATAATTTTACCAGATAATTCTTCAGATAATAATAGAATAATCTTTTTTTATCCACTCTTCCCAGCATAAAATATGCCCTAGGAGGACAGGGCCTTAACATAGCACAGCAGACTATTGAAATAAATGCCACAAACAGGATAGCAGACAAAATGCAAGGCCAGAACATGCACCAAAACAGAGCAGACTGTGAACCCTTATGCTAACTCAAATAAACCACTTGAGGGGAAATATGGCATTACAAATACATCCAGTGCTGCAACATGTGGTGAATGGAAAAAAAAAATTAATGAAAATCAGATGTCTCAACATTTTCTGGTACTGATTCCCCACGCACACAACTCACGGATGCTGTGCAGGTGTGGATTTTGTTTCAAGGGAAATTCATGGCTGTTTGCTTTTAGCATGGGCAAGCATGTCTCTCTTTCTGAGGTGTTTAAGAAGCCTACTGTCAACAGCCAAGGTGATTAGGAGACACTTTCAGTGAGGCAGCAGAGGAGTTATTAGTGCAGATCCCGTCATTTGCTAACAGGATTAGGGGCAGATGCATTCCATGAATCCCTGTGAAAGCTAATCCTGATGTGTCGTTCACCTTCATGAAAGGTAAAGAACCCTTCCATAAAACAGGCCTGTACAGATCTGCAGGGTCATGTACAGCACTTGGAACAGCACACTAATGGTACAACAATTTGCAGACATCGTATAACAGCACTGTGCAAATTAAACAGCTGGAGGTTTGAAACGTAGCCATTGTAACTACACCCACACAAACACAATAAAATATCCTGGCTTTATCCTTTCAATTAGTTTTCCCTTAGATGTGCTTGTTCTTCTCATATTGCTTCACTGGAATCCTTATTCCAGAGATGTTACTCGTAAGAAATTACCAAACTCAGTACTGGAGACACTGTCTGGGAAGCTGACTGAGCTCATGAGAGCTGATTAATCACACTGCAAATACAAATACAAAAGCCACTGTTCTTTGAAAAGTGGGGGTGCAGGGGGGAAGAACAAACCTTTTCACAGAACTCTAGCATCCAACAAAAACCTATTCCATTTCAAAGACTCACTAACAAATTATCCACAATTTATAAGCTGTTCACAGAAGTATCCAGATAAAAACTAGGAATCACAAGAAAACAACAATTTGCTTGCCCTAAAAGTGCCCTCAGCTTGGACCCTTCCAGAGGGACATAGGCAGCTATAAAGAGGCACCTAACACAGAGAAACTGCCCTGTGGAGATATGGGGACAGGGTGCAATATTCAGTGTGATTTCAAACCACAGCAGTTATTATGGCACCCTTTTTGTTGTTGCTGCTGCTAATTTCAGTTTCATTCTGGAACAGCAGCTCCACAAAGGAAGCCAGTCAGCAATTGTAATAGTTTCAATAGCCAGTCAGTTGCAAAATGCTTTACACAGGTGGGCAACAAGACAGGAAGGACAGCAAAGAGCTGCTGTGATAAGAAAGCAATACAACCACTGGAAACAGACTGCAAGGGCTGCCAAAAGAGGATCTGATCCCAAAGATGAGAGGAGACAAGCCGTGATCATCACCAGTTTCCATCACCAAGAAGCAAAGCTGTCCAACAGATTCAACTGACATTTTTACAGAGAGGGTAGTAAAGAAATTCATCATTAAATGTACACACCCACAGATGTTTAAAGCAAGGCTTCTGGTATAATCCATTAGATTCCAGAAGTGAATGCAGACTGATGGCTATTTCCCCTTTGTTATCATACCAGTTCTTGGCACTGGTTAAATTCTTTCCATCAAAAGATCTCAACATGTTTTACAAATGTTAAGCAATCATTGCAACCCTTCTGACTTCTGTGTGGTGAGAACCATGGCTGTTATAATGCCAGTTTATGGAATGAAAAAACAGATATATGGATGAATATACTACTTTTAGCCTAAACAGAGCAGTTCTGGCTCTGTTTTGGCTGCACTACTTCACACCTGCTCCAAAAACTTGTTGAAGCTCCAAGGAGCTCTTCCAGCAATTTCTGAAGGGAGTGGTTGTGGGTGTGGGGACTCCTTCCTCCCAGCCCCATCTCCAACAGCTGCACTGTGCTGACTTCCACTGCTGCCCTGACAGAAATTACCCTGAGATAGATATTATCAGAATACCCATGTCCTGATCATCTGTCAGTGAAAGCCACTGACAGAATTATCCTGAGATGTCTTTTTCTGGCATACTGAACAAAAAGACATGCTCCCCTGAGCTCTGTCTGATCAAGTGATGGCCTGGCTCTCCTCTACATTTTAAATAAAGCCTTCTGTTGCTAGGTATTTCCAAGTCAGTAGTCTACATTTTTTAAGAAAGAGGTTTGCCTGCTGGGAAATAGGAAAGGAAGGGCCAAAAGCAAGTTTAACCCAGGGGATCCTGTGGCCTTGTCACTGCAAAAGCACCTCAGAATTTCACAGGGGTCAGCAGGGCTCAGCACAGTCTGGAACCTTTTGGAGCACTTGGTTTTGAACTGAGATACACTTCAATCCCTGAAAGTATGAAAGAAATGGGATCATCATTGGGAAACAAGGAGTGGAAACAAGGTGTGACCTGCTGCCACACCCTTCTGCTTCTCAAGCTTCTACAGGTACAGAAAGCTCAGTAGGACTTTGTGAGGCAGGACTCCCAAAAGCTGGTGGAGTGAGAAAATCCCTGCTCTGCACCAGAGAGGTTTTGGTCCTAGAGAAACTGCAGGAAGACAGATGGAAATGCTTCTGTGCATTTCCACAGCTCTCAGTGCTCCCTCTCTGGTCCCACAGGGGGGATGGGACTGACCTGAATTCCAGCCAACCCTTCCAACACCAACTCTTGCAGGATTGGTCTCGATTCAAAGTCAAAACTTCTCCCCTCTCTCACCTGGACTGCAAGACAGAGTGTTTTGGGGTGTCACTGAGACTTCTACAACATTTTCACATCAGATGGATCCCATAAATAACACCAGAGAGCAGACCTTACATTCGATCCAGCCAGGCACTGCTCATCCGAGTATCCTCTTCCCAACAATCCATTGGAGCCATTCACAGACACACACCAAGGCCATTGCAAGGGAGATGCAATTCCATCTATCCTTTCATCAAAGTTCTCACTGAATTTAAGTCATGCAGCCTGAAAGGCACTGGGAGAGGCCAAACCACAAGCACTGGATAGTAAATTTACATTTAATATACTTTTGTGAAAGTACAACATTTGTAAAGCGAGGATTTGGCAGCGTAAAAAGACAAATACTTGGCACAACAAAGAATTAAGAGAAGTGTAACAGAATTTGAATTCCTACTCACACAGAATGGAGTAGGAATACCACATTTCAACTGAGATTACTGAGTAAACAAGAATATGGTCATTATCTCTCTGAAGAAGATAACCTTTAACAGCTACAAGGTAACAAAAAGGTCTAGGGATCAGCAACACTCAATTGGAAAAGTAAATTAAGACTGCTCTCAATTCAAGCTATTTTAATTCCCAATTTAATTTAATTCTTAATTCACGCTATCTTAATTCTACCATGAGGTGCTCTTGGATGTACTTAGGGGCGTATCTGCCAGCTCAAGATGAGCAAGAGACAGATTGCCAGTGCTGGTGCACAGCTATAATCACACACAAACAGGTTTTCAGGACATTTGACCAAAGTTTGCTCAAAATACCACCACCCAAAATTGTTCAGGGGCAATAAACATAGGGCTGGGTGGGAGACACTGCCTCCTACCTCAGCACTTCAGAGGGTGTTGGGTGAGTTTGAAAGACAGAGAAGAATTCAGGGATTCAGGTAGGTAATTAACCCCATGGCTTTCCCAAAATGCCAAAGGACCAAATGCAGCTCTTAGAGATGCAAGAAAGTAATATTTGTTCCCAGCTGAATGGGCTGCAAATTATCACTAATGCACATGCAGTCAGTGAGAAGATTTCACAGCCATAGAGATAAGGGCCATGGGAACACCAAGATAGCTCTGCTACAGCATTAAGAGAGATTTTTACCATTACTTAAGTTTGGTAAGCCTTGAGTAAAAGCTATGTTTTCAGAGAACAACAACATTGCTTTGCTACAGCCTTTATGGCAAATTTGATGCAGGAGCAAGGAGAAAATTATTCCTCAAACTTCATCTTTCTAACTAAAGTAAAAATTTAGCTGGTTTTGGAAACAGATGTGGCCTCTGGTAGTAAGGCTTTTGGGCTTTTTGCAATCCTGAGAAAGAAAACTGCTGATATGATGTGTCTGACCACTCCTGTTCCAGGAGGGGGGAGATGACTAAGGCCAAGATGCACAACACCATCTTACACACCCAGAGCGCATGCCAGTGATTTTCCTCTTGCAGGACAAAGAATCCTAAAAAAAAACCTTCAGGCTTCACAGAGGAAAGATGAGTGTAACACAGAATACACACCCTGATTTAAAAATGGGATTCTTTTATAGACATCAGTGTGCAAGAGAATACAGTAAGGTTAGAACACATTTCATTTGGGCTTTGCAAAATAATCAAATAAAACACAGAGATGACTGAAAGGGAAAAATAAAAAAAGGGGGGAAAGGAAACACATAACAATGGAGGATGTCACTGTAGCAGATGGGAGGTGGAAAGCCAGGAACAACCTGAAAATGACCCAAGAGACTGCACAGGTTCCACCCCAGCCATCAGTTTGTGATGATGGTGGCACACACCATTTATGGATGCTGAAAGCCACAGCGCATTGAGCTTGTGAGGTTCACCCATCCCACAATCCTCTTTCTGAGTCACAAACTCCACTAAATCAGGTACAACAAAAGAAGTACAAAAAAACAAGCAAAAACAAACTCAAAACAACAAAAAAAACCCCAAAAAACAAAAACCCATGATAAGGCAGGAGCCAGGACAGCAACAGTTGTGATGTTAAAAGGTATTTCTGTAATGACACCACAGCAACTCCAGTGCTGAACGAATTGCAGATGCAATCTGGCAAGCCAAAAACCTCCTGTTCAGAAACATGTAATATATTTTTATGCTTAAAAAGGCCTGTGGGCAATTTGGCTTCAGCAAACCAAACAGAAGCCAGAATTTTACATCCTGTACTGTCAAGTGCATTGGTCTCAAGGACACACCTCTAGGACAGGCCTCCACATTTCCAGAAGAATCGTGGGAAGAAAAACAAATGTACATGGATGGCTTCTCCAGGAGCCTTTTTCTTAATTTTTTAAAATACATAGCACACAATATAGGAGATATTCCTCAATCATGTTCAGTCTGGAACCAGAATCATCTTTTATTTTTTTGTTCTGTACTACAGCAACATCTGCCTCAAGGACCTGCTGGAGGACCAGATCCTGCTAAAGAGAGGAATAAAGCAAATTGAAAGCGATCTGAAAAAGATTCAGTGAAACTTCTTGCAGGGAGTTAATCCTCTCCACTTGGTAGGCCAGGTTCTGCTGGAGCCAGTCTTGCTCATGAGAAACTGAATATTTCTCACTGTTGCTTAGTCAAGGTATGTGGAAAAGTGATGGATGGAAATTAAAAAAGAAGACAAAGTTAGCCAAGTTCCCGATCTTCAAGAGAAATGCTGGCTGAGGAAGGGTCTGAACACAAACAGGCATCTTGTTAAAAAAAAAAAAAAAAAACCCAAACCCACCAATCCCCCAAAAAAGATTGTTTATTAAGCTTTTGGGAGTAGTCCACACCTAATGGTGTATCTGTATATTTTGCTTAATGTGAACTGGTACCTCCAACCCCTGCTACTAAAGCTGTTTATTTTCCTTTTCTGTTTTATTATTATCCATTTGTCTTTCACATCGTTTCCATACAGTAAGCTAACCTCAATTATGACAGGATATGTACTCTAGGATTACCACGGTGGGGAGCAGAGGAAAAAAATTGCTTCACAAGTGATGCCAGCAAATGTACAGCATTCAGAAGAAAATAAGCAAGAGAGTGACAGAGAAAACTGGGTATTAGTTACTAAGTTGACCATTATTCCTCCTACAATCAAAGAAACACACCAGAGCACCAGGTGGAAAGGGGGCAGCCACTTTACATCCATGTCAGTCTCCTGATGCAGCACAAAGTGAATTTAGGCAGAGCCAATACTTAGCTTAGTATTCTTTTACCAAGAGATAAACAGAGGCTGAGGAACAAAAAAACGCAAAACACCAGCTTCTGCCCTCATTTGAAACTTTGTTCACCATAATTCAGCTTAAAAGTCAAGGAACTACATTGAGTTCAGATGTGAAGCCTGTACTTAAGCCTGGGATGTGCAGCTCATCTCTGGAATTCAAAATGCACATTCAAAGCAATTGGAAGGAAAAAACAGATGAGCCATCAACTAAACCTTGCAGCTAGTACTTTTCTTCAATAGTGGGTTTTGGAGAAGAGAGAAATTGTATTGAAATACTTTGGAGTACAGTGTGATTTTTCTGACAGCTTCAAAAATGGCTCAAATGCTTTAGAGGTAAAAAAAAAGCCCACATGGAAAACAGTTTTCCAAAGCGCTTGCTGTTCCCCAAAAAGGTGATTACAGCATTGCACTGCTGGACTCACAAAAATGTCTCATTACCACATCCAGCTTGAGTGTCAGGGTGAGACTGCACAGCAGCAGCTGAGCACTTGTGAAAAGGAGAAGGAAGAAGGGAGAGCAAGGCAAAAGGAGGAGTGGGGGAAGCCCTCCCTGCCTGCTCTGCAAAGGATTTGAGCTGCAGAAGAGAGGAACCGTGTCAGCAAATGCCAAACCAATGCGGTACCTGCCAAACCGCACCTTATCCCTCTCAATCAGCAAAAAAAAATTATCCACTGCCTGATTTCTCTTACCTCACCAATAAAGGGCTGGTTTTTTCCCTTATTAGGACAGTCTCCATGCTGTAAAATTCCGGCTCTAATAAGTGCCTTTAACAATATGTGCTGCACATCAGCACAAAAAGAAAGCAGCTAATAAAAGGAAAGCACAGAAGGAGAATAAAAGGGCTGAGTCCTAAACTAAAAAGGACAACATCAGCTTAGCTTGGGCTCCAAAATTTGATCATAGATTTTATGGAATGGAGAATTAAAATTGGAATGGATAAATGTATGAAGGCTAACATTATACAGATATATAATTATAAACTTGGCTCTGCAGCCACTTATACATGCAAGCTGCCTTACTGAACTCAAGGAGACTTTTTCACCACATTTAAGAGCTTACACATCCCAAAATATAAATCTAATAGTCAGGACATGAAAATAGTGCAAGAAAGGGTTTTTCAAATGTTTTTTACAAAGTAAAATGTGGGTAGAGTGAAAAGTTACAGTAAGTTGAGCCTCTATGTTTCAATTATTTCAATGACTGATGGAAGTATTTTTCTTGGTTACATTTTTAAGCATTGGGTTTAATTTACTGGACATGATTGACTTCATCTGCTTTATATGGAAATATGTACATATATATGAACTGAGAAGCAAAGAGGGCCTAAATTAATCACCAGAGAATTTCCCTGAGTTTTTCCTGTTTTACTCTGAGTTGGGAAGAGGGTGGAAGGGCAGTGCAGGTTTGGCAGGAAAGGGGAAGGCAGGGGTATGAAGAAGCAGAAAAAAGCTCTACCACCCCCATCCTCCACTGGTTGAACACCTATGCCAACAGTGTGGCTGTGGAGGAACTATCTGGATTTAAGATCTGCACTAACAATGAATTTTCTAGTTTTGCTGAAGCAGAAGCAAATACCCTTGTCAGGGTGAAGTGATATGGAAAATGTTCAGGGCTGGGTTTTTGTTTTGTTTTTTTTTTAATTCAGCCTGGAACAGGAAAGCAAATCTTTCATATACGTTTTTTTTCTTTTTACTTTTCTCTTTGAAAGGTAGGTCAATTGGAATCAAAAGATTTTTTAAAAGCAGATTTTTTTTATTTAGAAAAACTCACTAATTTATTATGTAGAAGGTGTAGAAAAATTCATTAAAAAATAAAGTATTTCCTATTCTTTTAATTTAGACAAAGCCAATTTCAGAAACCTGACATGAACTCATAACCAGCTCTGCTCTGAACCGTTCTGAAAGGGCTCTGGCCAAAACTCTCCCATATTTTCTAGGTTTTACTAAATTTACCTTTCATCAGAAGCAGTTCTCACAGCTCATTTCAGGCATTTGGATTCACAGCAAGTTCCTGGCCTGAACCAAGGCTTGCACAGGGTAGAGAATTTAGCTCAGAATTTTCATGAAACTCTTCCAAGTCACTTGTTCTCTGACAAAACTTTAGATGCTTGATGTTCACAGTCTCGAACTAGGACTGAGGTGGATGCTCCAAACTCCACTCCAGCTTTGTGCTCCTGAGAGCTTTTCTTAAGCTGAAAACATTTTTCACTGAGGCAAGAAGGCTCCAAAATCTCAGATGTTTCCCTATAGACCTGTCTTTTCTCTGCCACACAAACTCCCAATCGAAAATGTCCCTGCTGGGGAAGAGCCACTTTCAGAAATTGAGACTGGGATTCTTTGCTTCCAAACCAGAAAAATATCCTCACTACAGGCAAACATCTTTGTGCGTCATTTCTGTAGTTACATTATGTCCTTCTTGTATTACCTCAGCAATGTGAAAAGGCTTTTACAAATTAAGGATTCAGGCCTTTGCCCACTGGGGAACAGGGATGAAGAGGATGGTCAAAAGAGAAGACCAGAAGAAGAAGAATGCCTCAAATGAAAATTATCAGCATCAATTTTTGGAGCAGAATTAACCAGATAACACAGTGCCACCAACACCACTGCTATCTGTGGAGGAGTCCTCTTAAACCCTTCTCATCTCCTAAAAAAATTAGCTGAAATCAGTCTTGAACACCCAGCCAAGATACAGAAAAGATAACCTACACTACAAAGAAAATGCTGCAAAAAATTGAGCTTCCAACAACCAAACTGGAGTTTGAACAGAAGCTACCATATGCTGGAAGAAAATATTCTACCTGTTGGCAAAGAGAACTTCTGTTTTCTCTAGGAACTTGCACAGTAAACACTTTAGTGTCCAGCACAGCAAGCCAAGCCAATCCCTATACATTCATTAAACAGACTTCATGTTTTCAGGCCAACCAGAATTTCTTGGCTCCACTGAGAGCTTCTGCTTTTAATTTCTAGCGTATCAAATGCTAACAGGATTATATTCAGCTATCTAGCAATTACAGCATTTTCTACAAATACCACAAGTCCACTGAAAGCACAGAAAATATCTTTAAACAACGCAGATGAAATGATCATATAAAGGGGCCATTAGAGGACATTTGCAAGAAGTTAACAATCACCTTGTACCTCATTCAAAATAATGCAATAACAGCCTCCCCCTTTTCCCTGGAGAGTCTCCAGAGAGTGGACTTATAAGGATTTTAATGCTCCTTTTCTTTTCCCCTGCAATGTCCTGAGAAGCCATGAGCCCCTGGAATGATTACGTTATGCCTCAGCCTGGGAAGGGCAGTATTTCATCATGTATTTCTCTGAGCAATGCTTTGAAGAAACCTTTGTGGGTAATGCTAAAGGTGTCTTCCCTCTTTTGGCCTGAGGTCATGGAGATGTTTGTTACAAGGGAATAAATCAGTTTCCAAGTTCTTGCCGCTCATTTGATTTCTCTTCAGAGTCCTTGCCAAAGAGAACTTTGCTTTTCTTCCCCAAGCATGTTACTGTGAGTCTTGACAAAAGAAACCCGTGTCTGGTTTTCAAGGTGTGTCTGCTTTTGTTAGAAGCTGTTACAGGACCCAGGACTCTCAAAGTACAGGAAAACAACACTACAGTAGCTACCCATACTCCAAGAGAAAAGGATTGTTTTCACTAAGGCATAATTTCACTGATTTTAGTGAACTCCACACTCAAGCTAAGGCTTTGCTCCCAGCTTTTACTCCCCCAACACATCAGATATGCCAAGCTCACAGGTGGTTCCCTCTCCTGCCCAGAAAGGACTGGAGGAGAATATCTCCCAGCAAGGATATCCAGTGGCCCTCAGTATTTTACACAAAACAGCCAGACCCTGACATCTCACTAAACCAGGTCCAGCACAGACTAAAAAGGACCCCAAGGTCACCTCAGAGGTCCAGCCTGGACTCAGGGCCAGCTCCCCACATCAGGTATCACAAGTCAATTATATAATTATATATTATATATATATATATTATTATTATATAAACACTAAAGTGTCCAAATCTCACCTGCTTTGCCCTTTCCCCTCCCTTGCTTTCCCCTTGCACTGAGTGCAGAGAAATTGGTGCTCCCCCATGGCTGCTCCCTCTTCCCATACAGAACTATGGGAGGGCTGGCTACTGTGGCTTGTGGCTGTATTTCACCACAGAACAACACACAAAAAATTGTCATCTGACACGCCCTTAGTTAAATTACTATTTTTTTACCCAGTTTCTGAAATCACAATGAAGGATTTCAGATTCCTGGAAGGGACTTCTTGGAGGGGCTGAGTTTCAGAAACCCCTGAGCTCCCTCTCCCTCCAAGAGCACAGGATTTCATGCTGGAAACTCTAAAAACAGGCAGAGAAATCCCAGTTGCTCTTCAAAACCTCTCCCAATCTTTAAACCAAACCCTTATTTATATAAGTCACAGCAATTTAGAAATATAGCAGTGTCCTACTCATCAACTTGTAAAGCAGACCAACAAAACAATACAAGACAGGATAAAGCAGATTATATTACTGGCAATATTACACAGGCTAATTGATTTTCTCCTCTTGCTTTCCCTTCCACATTCAGGCATGAATGTGCCATGAGGACTTTATTTACTCAGTGAATTAAGCAATCTGAGTTATGCGAAAGCTTTCACACTAACTATGAAACTTCTGCAAACTTCCCACCAACAGAACTCCCGTTAGCAGCCAGTTCCCCCAACATATCCTTCTACCACTGAACAATTTGAATTCTGCAGTTCAGGTAAGAGAAATGCATGAATACAAAGATTTTAAACAACAGAGCACAATATAGCAAAAAAATAAGAAAAAAAACCCCAATCTATTGCTTATTTCCCAGTTCAAGCAGCTTCCCAGCTGCTCTGCTCCCCTTGCCATTTCCACCACCCCAGCACCAAAAGGATATACCAATCCATACAGGTATAACAAACTGGCCACTCACTTGGAAAGGCTGGACAAGTTCTGCCTGCAGTGTGATCTGCTGATCATGTCTGCAGAGGATGAATCAGTGCAAGCTGCTGGCAGCTCCAGGGAGCAAATGGACGGATGATCAGGGCGTGGAATGAGATAATAAAAATGCCATTATCCTTTCAGGCATGTGAGACTCATTGGATGCTCTTTCCAGCCCACAGGTTAACCATTTGGTTGGTCCTGCAGCTCCTGGAATGACACTCTGTATTTGCCTGTTGTCAAGCTCATTATCTCTCTTGTATCCCCCTCCCCTCTGCTCTGTGATCCTATGATTATGTTTTTTACTGTATTCTCTCTAATAGAGCCTCCTCATCATTTCTGGGACCCCAGTTACAGAAATTCCTGCAGATTCCTCAGCTGCTCAAGCTGCCTGACAAACTCTTGCTTCCCGTTCAGCTTTCATAAGAAGGGATTCTGCTCAGGCAGCTCATCTGAGCAGCCTCAGCACTGCACAGAGGTGCCTTTGCAAGCACTTGCTCATAGGAAAGTCACATTCCAGCCTGCTGAGAGATGAGAGCACCCAGATACAAAATAATGGTCCAGGGAACAGTGCTCCCTTTTGATAGCAAATCACTGCCTAAGCATTTTGCAGGCACTTGCATCCAGTCTAACTTGTGAAAGGTCAGGCTGGATCAGACAGCTCAGGACTGAGGGTGATTTCTAAACACAAACAAACCCAAGGAGGTGGGGAGTTGCTGCAAGCTCAACTTGCAGTCGAGGTAAAACCATCTTTTGTTTGACAACAGGATTAAAACCGGGGCTGGAGCTGAACGCAGCCTAACCGACTGTCCTCAGTGTTCTTCCATGTGATCCGGTGAGCAGGGCAGGAAATTGAAATGCAAACAGATTTCAATGGAGGCTCCATCAGTTACCAGTCTCACATGCTTGGCTCTCATATCCCTTCCCCTCAAAGCCCAAAAATGTGAGCAAACTGAAACAACTCACTGTGCAGTCCTGCAGCTCCTCCACCCCAGGCTGTGACCTTGTTACCCCTCATAAATTACTGCAGTGGGTGTGGAAGGATCAGTGCCCCAAAGGGAAATAATCTCTGCTGTGAGCTCTCCTGTCCGTGGGGAGGAATGTGTGGGTTCAGCAGGTGGCACTCTCACCTTGGAGTGACACCCAGGCCACCCTCTGCACAAAGCCACGGACAATGCTGCAGGGCCAGGGGAGCAGCAACCCTGACTCCTTTTTCCTCGGAGCTTTCAAGAATCCAACAGCTGCACTTTGCTCAGGACACTGATATTAATTTATGCTCTGCTGTAGTTCCATAGGCAATAGCTGGACCTTTTTTCCTCCCAAAAATTCTCACTCAGTTTTTTATTACATAGATTTTTTTTTGTGAAAAGGTAACAATCCTGTGCTTTTTAGATAACTGAATGATTCCCCTGTACAAGGGCTTTTTTACAGACACACAGAAACATGCCTGCAGTAACCCATGAAGTTGCTGTTTATTCATGCACACCTTCTGTAGACCCAGCCCTTTGTTCTAAAGTACACCAAACCCCCCATTCTTTTGCTGTATAAAATATACTGGAATTCTGGTCTGCCAACCCACTGCATGAGGTGAGGAGCACAGGGCCACGTGGAGCTGGGATATCCCACAGGAGAGCAGGGTGGGTGTCCTGGGGAGTGCCCAGGAGCCTCACCCAGCTGCCCTCAGAGCTGTGCCCATCCTGTAAACCATAAAGTCCATCCAGCTGAGGAAGATCCCTGTTTCAACAAGAGCTCCAGGGCCATCTGACCATCCTATTTGCAGCACCCAAGGAGGGCTCAGCCAAGGCAATGCCAAGCATTCCCATTGTTGAGGGCAACGAGGCTGGAGAGGGGCTGGGAACACAAACCCTGTGAGGAACTACTGAGGGAGCTGGGGGTGCTCAGCCTGGAGAAAAGGAGACTCAGGGGTGCCCTTACCACTCTCTGCAGCTCCTGAAAGGTGCCTGTGCTCAGCTGGGGCTGGGTTCTGTCTCCAGGCAGCACCAGAGCGCACAGCCTCAAGCTGCACCAAGGGAAACACAGGTTGGATATTAGGAAAAAGTTTTTTACAGAAAGAGTGATAAAGTTCTGGAATCATCTGCCTGGGGAGGTGGTGGAGTCACTTTAACAAAGCCTGGGTGTGGCACTGGGTGCCATGGTCTAGTTGAGGTGTTGGGGCTGGGTTGGACTCGATGGTCTTTAAGGTCTCTTCCAACCCAGCGATTCTGTGAATTCTGTGGATCCAGCAGCTCCCTAAGCTTGCAGCAGTGCAGAACTGGCTCCCCTGAAAGAAGCTGAAACACATTATGCCATGCTTGCAACCCCTTGGAAAAGCAGGATCTGAAGCAGCTATAGATCCTTGCATTTCATAATCCCTTTAATATTTGGAAGCCAAATGTTTGTTGTTTACTTCAGTACCTTAACCAAGAGGGATACTTTCAGTACACTGTGGCCCTGAGGTGAAGATCTTGCATATGGAGCAGCAAGAGGCAAATCACCTCCCAGATAATCTCAAAAATTCACATGGGTATCTAAAGCACAAAAAAATGATGGGGCAGGAGACGTGTCTCAACCTGCATTCCTTGTATGTCCTGATGCTTCAGAGATCTAGGACACCAGAACCCCTAAGGAAGACAACCCTAAGAAAGGGAAAAAAACCTAGAGCAAACAAATGCTAACCACACTAGAGCACTTGTGAGGTGTTGTTCATGCCAATGAACTCAAGGCAAATGGCTCTAGCAGAGAGTAAGGTCATCTATTGCAGCAAGGAAACGAACTACAGGGCCTTTCCTACTTTCTGAACATTAAAAGCAGTAAAATGAGGAGGAGGAAGGAGACATGAGAGCTTTCCAAAAAGGAAATTATTACTGGGAGGTTCCAATGTCTACTCATACTAACAATAAGAATGTCCAGAGGTCATCCAGAGAGCCACTTAATATTTTGTTTGTTATTTTTACTTTAACCATTCCTGCAGGCAAGGCAGAGTTTTCAGTGAGCTGATCAAAAAAGCCTGTGAATCTTTGTTTCTTTTGAAATGACAGTGAATTTAGAACCCAACAGAGGCACAGACCATTACTTTCCATATGTACCTTATTCTTTTCTGTACCTATTTGCCAACAGGGAATTCTCTGTGATGCTCACTGTTCTTGTCCTGTTATTCAAATACCTTCATGTTTCTTTAGCTCTTTGGTCCATGTTGAGGCAATTTTAAAACAGGCAACTTACAGAAGCACACCTGATTGGTTTCAGAGACAGTAAACAGCTCTCCCTGCACTGCCCCTTCCCTGTGCCACAAGTCTGAAAGAAGCAGGCAGACTTGTAGAGAAGTTTGCAGAGCTACTGGCATTTTGCAAGAGAACAAATGTTTTTTATGAAAATCCATTCTAATGACATTAACATCTGCTCCTTATTTGAAGAATATTTTTAACTGTTCCCTCCCTGGGAAAATGAAAGATGCCACAGTTTCTTTCATGTTCTCACGGAGCAGACAAACTGCTGGTTTTTTTAAGGTCTGTTCTGAAATGTCCCAATAGAGTTCACTGCAGGGAACTCAGTGGATGCATCTCACAGGGCAAAAAGCATCTGCATTCACCATCCTTGGAGATTTCCTTCTAGGACACTGGCATGTGAGCAGGGAATTTATTTCACAGATGAACAACACTTTGTGTATTAAATCACATGCTGAAGGTAAAGTCTGGCAGCTCATACATGAGCTCTTGGAGTGTATCTCTTGAGCACTTATAAAAACAAGATTTTGTACTTTGTCATCAAATAATGCTGAGCTGTCTCTTACTGTGCATTTTTTTTCCCAAGTCAAGCTGTAAATATCCCAAGTAAAGGAGATTCTGCTATTTCCCACTCGTAAGTTTTCCAGCTCTTTCAGGATTCAAGACTAAGAATCCATCCTACAGCTAGGATATCTCTTCTTCCCTTCATTCTTTAACTCTATCCCATATTTATAACTACTTGGGTGCCCATAAGAGCAGCAGTGTCAAAAAATTTAATGTGTTCAATGAAACCTGTGAGTACCCAGCTGCCAATAATGTAGATGTAAGTTCTCTTTGCCCCAGCTGTTCCTGGTAATAGTAATTTCAACAACAGGTTTTATATGAGATTATTGTTATTTTTAAAATATTGGAGGCATGCTGCAAAGATAACTATTCACTTCAAGCTTGGCCACAAAAGCCAAGCTCCATCAAGATTCTAGATTAAGAATCCATCCTACAGGTATGATATCTCTTTTTCCCTTCATCCTTGAACTCTATCCCATATTTATAATTACTTGGGTGCCCATAAAGAGCAGCAGTGTCAAAAAATTTAACGTGTTCAATGAAACCTGTGAGTACCCAGCTATTTATGTGGATTTATGTATTAAAATACATACTCAAATTGAAATATGGAGGTTTGGGCATCTGCATGTGCAAATCATGGAGCCACACACAAGCAGAATTTGCATGTTCACACTGACACATTACCAGGTAGGAAATGCCTGATCAGAAGATAGAACTATTTGCATAGACAGGTTCTGCAGGATTGGGAGCACAAGCCTTGTACATTATAGAATGCAAGAGCTTGCAGCCCACAATTATAAACACTTCCAAAATATGTAGCTCCAGATAAAGATAAGACCCATAGAGAGTCCATGCAGCATTCAATCCTATCTGATGCCTGCTTTGCTGAGACAGGATGGACTTTGATAGTGCAGGCAGGAGTAAGGTCCCCAATGGGGAAGAAAATTTGATTTTCTATGGCTCTCCTCAGTTTTTGAGGTAATATTATCCTGCTTTTCACATAGAAAAGTTACTGACTGCATGTATGGCTGTAACAGTAAACAAAAACTCCATGACAAGTGTTAAAATCATACTCCAAGAAGAGCTATCACTGTAAATTGAAACTTGAATAGAAAAACATATTTGCTGGTGTTTCCATTCTCTATCAGTCACTTATGGGGAAATCCAGAAATAAAGCAACATCATATTTCCTGAGTGTGAGAGACCATTTCCACCAAAGCACAGCTTTTGTTTTATATGTCATGCTTTCACCTCTTTCAAACAAACATGGAGATCCAAACAACAGTCTCCATATAACCACCAGGATACAGATAATTTCTGGTCACCAGAAAACTGGAATGGAGGAAAGTGTGAGAGGGAAGCAATCACAAAGGCTTTATCACTTCTCCCTGTGCCCTGGCACTGCCACAGGTGAGGGACAGACTCTGGTGCCCTCCTGCTCTGAGCAGGAGCCCATTTCTCTCCCCACTCAAACCCATGCCCATTCTTTTGTGTTTTATGCATTTCAGAGACACATGGCAGTTCTCACAGCAATAAAAAGCAATCTGTTATTTTGGCTTTCCAACTTGAAAATTTGCTGTCTCTCATTTATACCTGAATCATAATGGCTATTAATAAATTTCAGCTTTATCAGTGTGAAGGATAACACTCAAAGCCCAGACTTGTAGGACTTCTGCTCACAGCCATGTAGGATAATACTTGCAGAGCCCACAAAACAGAAAGCTGCATAAAGCTGCCAATAATGCAGATGTAAGCTCTCTTTGCCCCAACTGTTCCTGGCAATGGGTAATTTCAACAACAGGTTTTATATGAGATTATTGTTGTTTCTAAAATATTGGAGGCGTGCTGCAAAGATAACTATTCACTTCAAGCTTGGCCACAAAAGCCAGAAGGAGCCACAATGTGGTAGGTGTGATACAAACACAGATGATAGATGCATCTCCAGGCAAAACAGGCTCTGCCTTGATTTTACTGCTGAGAGGGCATGGGTGGAGGCCTCAGCTACAGCTCCTTAACAGACAGATCAGTAAACAACAGCAAGCTCAGGGTGTGAAATGTTGGATCTGTTCACCCCTGTGTGGCACCACATGCCAGCAAGAGCATCCAGCGTCTTGCTCCAGTCTGAAGCCAGGGTCTGAGCCCAGGCTTTGGGCTTGATCCTTCACTGCTGGGAGAGTTTATATGAATGTGTGCACACAACTCTGTGAGGAGAAGAGCTTTTCCTGCTGGGCCAATTTATCGAGGCCTTCCTGTACCTAAAGCTCCTGTCTTATGATACTCTGAATTTTACTGGTGAGCAACATCCAAGCCCCAGTCAGGATCTCACTTCACAAGCAACCCCATAAACTCAGCCAGCAAAAGCCATCCAAACTCCACCAAAGGCACCAACTGTTCAACAGCTTATGCCACTTGAACAGCTCAGAGGTATTCAAAACGCAAACTTGACCAGAAACACTCAGTTTGGACCTTTGTTATCCCTGAACTGAAAGTGGATCCTCAGACCAGGCCCCTGCTCCATGCAGGTTAAGGCTCAGTTATGCCCCTGTCTGACTGGACCAGTCATTTTTACTATCTGGTGCTGGCCCTTGGGTGTTTTAGAAGCAGCTTTGTTTCACTGGCTGCACAGGGATTACCAGCTAACCGGATGCTCCCAGGAATTTTTGGAGAGCAAACAGTGTCAGTTTATTTAATAACTTTCAAAGTGAAACTAAAATCTTGTCCAAATCATGTCTCTTCTGATTTAATTAAAAGGCACCACACATACTGCACTGCTCTGTTAATCATTAACTAACTTAATTCAAGACAGAAGATGAGTCTTTTCTTTTCTTTCCTTCAAAAGCCTCCAGCCAGTGGAAAACTTAAAAAAAAAAATTCCAAAAAAAGACCAGTACAGTATGATTTTTGTTAGAATGGTCAACACTTCAGTATGCTTTTCCCCTTTCTTCTGTATTTCTGATTCCTACAGGAATGCATATTAAAAGAGAGGGGTTGGGTTTTTTTCTCTTGCTTGGCAAAATACCTTTCCTAAATTTTCTAAATATTGCCTGGTATTTGCGTCAATATGACAGTCATTGGGTTTGACAGGAATCAGATTGCTAAACCCACACAAAAATGCTTTGGAAATTAGGAGCTAGTTGTACATTCAATTTCATTCAAATCCTCTTTAGCAAACTGGCAGAGGGTGGATCTGAACTGTCTCTGTTACTCCTTCACTTCCATGGTTCACAGCAGAGGTTCCTTCAGCACGTTCATCTCCACACTGACTCCGAGACTCACAGCTCCTGCTGTCTGATAAACCTCCCCAGCACTCCCATCCCAACCCATTTTCAGTTGATAAAGATGAGCTAGCAACACATCCAACTTACTCTCCCTGTGCAGCAAGCCTTGCCAGCTTCTGCCAGGGAGGAGCCAAACAGGGCATTAAATGGTGTTGGAAGTGCAAGACTCCATGGACGACTCAAGAAGCAGGATACATCTAACACCTACTTTTCCAACAGTTGTCCTTTCTTGAAGGAAACCAAAACAAAACCACATGCACAAAAAAGATTTCTTTCCTTCCTTCTCATTTTAGGGAAACCTATACACGAAATCTTCCAGTCTCATCTGTACAATCTAACAGAATTTCCCTCTTGAAAGTAACAAAGGGTAGGGGCTGAACACTTCCACAAGTCGTGTTGTATCAGATCAGGACTCTGCTCCATCAAGGCTGGATTCTTGCCTCCAGCCATGGCTCACACCTAACATTTTAGAGGAAAGCAGTGGGAAAAGGAAAAAATGCAAACCCACTGCACCTGGCCCATGGAGCAGAGTTCTCCCTGCAGAGCAGAATTCCTCTCTGCCTGCTCTGCTGGGGCTCTGCCACATCCAGCCCTTACAGGCTTTCAAAAGAAGAAAAAAGTGATTTATTTCATGGTAATAGACATAAAAGGGCACCAAGAAATTAAAATTGAATCACCATAGCACAGGACATAGTCTCAAGCTGCAGGAGGGGGGTTTAGGTTGGACATTGGGAGGAATTTCTTCACAGAAAATTGGGAGAAATTTCTTCACTGATGAGACCCTTTCTGTGATTAGACAATTAGAAAGGTGGTCAGCATGCAGGGAGTTGGTGGAGTCACCATCCCTGGAGGTGTGTAAGAAAAGGCTGGATGTGGCTCTCAGTACCACAGTCTAGTTCACTGTGGTCATAGGTTGGATTCGATCTCAAAAGTCTTTTCCAAATATAATTTATTCTGTGATAAATGTTCAGCGATTGCATCACAGCATGGGCATCAAGGGCATAATGATCTGAGAGCTTAAATTACTTAAATTTAGTGCAATAAAAGACCCAACTCTATTTTTTCTTTGCATACTCAAGTGCTAATACTTATTTCTGCACTGAAGTACCTGAAAGCTGTTATAATTTATAAAAACACCATGTGAACTACTCTGATTTTAGGCACTCCATCTCTGCTTCCTAGCTTCTCCTGGAAAATGGCTCTCTGGCCATACCTGACACCACCAGGACAGGACAGGTCTGAGCCAGCTCTCGAGCCCCTGGTTTCTTCCCATCTGCAGTGACAGATGACAGCAGGAAAAGCAGCTGTGAGTGTTTAAGGGAACTGGAAAATGCTGAATTACTTCCTTCTCAGCATCTTTGTAACCCAGTGGCTTGACCACTCTCACAAGGATCAGCATCCCTGTGCATCTCCTGGGCCTGCCACATCACTGCACTTTGCCAAATTTGCACTACCCTGTAGGGGTTCCTGGTGTGCTGCAAGAAAGGGTCTGAACCCCAGCTGTTATTTTGCTCCTCAAAGAATTGGAAAATCCCCTTTTCCACCACTAAATATAAAAGAAATCCTTGTCAGCTCTCACTGGCTGGGACGGGTTTGCATTCTCTGCAACTTGCCACTAATCAATATCCTCCCTTTAAACTCAGCTCCTCATAGAAGCTGAAAAAATTGGAAAACCTGACAATAAGAGGCTTAAGAGAAATGTAGGCTTCCCCAGAACAGACAGACTTGTCTTCAAGGAGGTTTAAATAAAATAGCTATCAAAAGAGTCAGTAGCAATCCAGGATGCAAAGAGAAATATCAACCACTGGCTACAAAGAAAAAAAAAATTCCTTTTTCCAATGGCAAACGTCCCCTTCAAGATCTGCCAAAAGCTGCAGCCTGAATTTTAGAGCTGTGGCTATACTTTCATGCCCTGATGATGTTTTGTGCCCTGAGACATGGCTTCAGAGTGTCACATTTTATGAATAAACCTCATGGGATGGGAAGGATTCCAGGAACTCCTCCTGCAGGGGCTCTTAAAGGATTTGGAGGTTCAGGACAGATTAAAGCATATGCAGTATTACAAACTTCCTCCTAAATTTAGACATTATAACAGGAACTTACCCTTCCAGTCTAAAAAACTTACATCCAGAAAGTGAATTTTCTATCATTCCAAAGCACAGGCAACTGAAGACAAACCTGTTCTTAAGGCATTATCTTCACACCTAGAGAGCTTCTGACATTTCAAGGCTTCCACAGGAATAATTAGAAATATCTCATTAAAATGGCCACCTGACATTTTAGTTCACTAGAGCTCTTCAAAAATATTAAAAACGTGTTTAAAACAAACATTTCAGAAAAATCTGAAAGAAAGAAATCAGAAGCATTTTCAAAAACTTGGCAGGATTTCAAGCATTTCCAATACTTGAGAGCAATTTTTTTTCTTTTGGGAAAGGTTTGCAGCTTTTTCCTCAGCATTCATTTATTTACACCAAAGCTGCTGTGAAATTCTGACCTTAAGACTAAGAAAGGATTTCAGAATACAAAGGAAATAGAAAAATCCCTTCAGCTCCAAATGCCAAGGTAGAACCTAAAAGCAGGATGGAAGCATTAAACCACTTGTTTAATTCAAATTCATTTTGGTCTGGCAAAAAGTAAGCTAACAAGTATTGATGTGATGTTCAGTGATTTAACTTAGCTCTTTTTTAATGTTGTAAATGCACAGCTGGGAGAAACTGGAGCAATTCCCAGAGGAGATGCCCCCCCTTTGGCAGTGGGAAGGGACCAGCAGCAGGTCCTGCCTCTCTGAACACCCCCATGGACAAAGGCTCCTGCATCACTTGATGCAATTTAAGTTAACATCCACCTCACTTAGGAACTTGTACAAAAACAGCTGACCTGGACCAATTCTGAACCCAAACATTAATAGATAGTAGATATTTTGAGGGTGTAAGAAACTGTACTGAAAAGAAACAAGTGTAGATCCTTTGCTGGTATTTTATTCCTATCAGCATTATTTAAAATGCATTCTTCCCAAATACAGTCTTTTTTCAAAACCCGACTTTGTCCACACCCTTCCATTTGAATCCCAAACACATTTTTTAAAAGTGTACTTCTTAAAAACACAAAACCCAGACTATATATGTCTCAAATAACCCAATCAAATTGTGGGATGTTTTCTTTCTCCATTCTTCCTTAGTAGGAAAAATATGAATAATAATATTCACTAGACAGGAGACTATTTTTATGTTTACATTTTTATAATTTACAAAAACAAATCAGGGACAATTTTTCAACCATTATAACCTTCTGTTATGTTTTTGTCCTCTAAAATATTCCCTGAAAAAGACTTCTCACCTATGATAAGATATGACATGCAGAATTTCAGGGGATACAAGATTATTTGGAGAAAATCAAGAGGAATGGATTGAACTGGGAAGATAAGCCCTGATCCTCAGCTGTAACTTAGTTACTCCTGGTGCACAAAACAAGGCTTAAGAGGTTAAATGTGGCTGTGAGAGGAGCAGGGTGCCTTTTTGTTTTTAGAAACACCACATTTAATTGAAACTGGAGATAAAGAAAATGATCCTTTGATGAAGGATGAGCGGGGTCTGGCTTTAGGCATTTTCTTATCAAGATGGACATGTTGAGAACCCACCCACCAACATACCAGAAACCACAGTTGGCAAATGCTGCACGAAGGCATTTCCTGCCTTCTGACTCTCTAGCTGAGGGCCAGATGCTTCACAATCCTTCCTTAAAAGCACAGCTAAAGGAGTGGGAGTGCAGAGCCTTGCCCAGTCTTGCATGGAGTATGGAAAGGCCAGGCAGCATCCCAGCATCAAACAGGCCATGGTTCCTTCCCTGATCCTCAGCTCCCTGTCCTAGTGGGATCCTGGGCCAAAGAAAAGCTTCTTCTACGCCATCACCTCCTAAGTTACAGTTTACCATTTGAACCTGCTGAATTAAGTAGTAATTAATGTGGTCCCCATCCATGTGATGTTCCGAAATACCACAAAGAAAGGAAGAGCAAACATTGTTAAACAGAGGCAAACAGCAGCTGAAGACTAAAGTGAGGACTGTGGTTTACCTCAACCTACAGCTTGCTCTACCTACACCACTTCCAAAAAGTTCCTTTTGGGCTTTCTCTCCTCTTATCTTCAACATCTAACAGAATAATCACTTATGTGAAATTCTCCAAAAGCACTTACCTCACTTGGAAGCGAAATGCTTCCAAAGGCAGGAGCTAGAACCTTGTACAATGGTTTCCCCAACCAAAAATTATCACAGAGATTCTGAAAGTTATAAAAAAGTATTCAGTTCCTGCCCCCCCCCCCAAAAAGGAACCAAAACAGGCACAGGCTGGTAATTTCAAATCTGTAAATACTGAATAGATGAGGGTAGCTTCCATCCAGAGGTGAAGAACACAAAGCTCAGGTGCCATTTGTATGTGCAGCTCTCAGCCAGATCAGAAATAATTGTAGTGTGTCTGGCTAGAGATACAAGCAGCTCTTTTCATGTACACACACAAGATCCATGCTTACCATGATAACTTCTACTCATAAAATCCAAATTATTTTGTGTCAATCCAGCACATGCCATTGGACATGACTGTCTACTAAAATCAAGCACAAAGCAAAGGAGAAAAACCTCTTACAGGTAGAATATACCTTCAGCATGCCAAAACCAGATTGCCAGAGCATCCCTAATTCTCCAGGCTTGGCCCTGTGTGTTACAGTCCTTTGTAGCTTCATGAAAGCATGATGGTTTGGAAAAAATCAGTGATAAGGGAAAAATCACACTTTCAGACATGGTTCCTATATCCATTGTCTTCTGTGCCAGTGTCATTTAGGGCACTTCTTTTACACTTACCTCAAATCAATAGCTTTTTTCCTATTGACTTTCAGATAGCTGAGATCAGAAAATAATACATTTTCAACTGTGGCAGAAAGATCTAGAAAGCACATGGGGAATGCCTACCAAATTCTTTAACACAATTAAACTTTAGGTAAGGAAACTAGGAACTCTACATTAAAGAAAATGGTTTTGTTCCCATCTTTTGAATGCATCTAAACACCAAGATTTTGTCTACATACTTTTTCAGCCAAGGAGAGGATTCTAAGGGAACTGCCTGAAATGGTCAGTCATTACCTGAATGTCTTCAGTTGTAGGAATTATGCCACTGAATCAGGATTAAAGGAGACAGAACCAAGGTCTAAACACTAAGCATAATCTCTGCTACCTTTTGCTGCATCACTCCACTTGCTTTCTCACAAGAGGTTTAGCGAGGTCATGTAAATTAAGAAAACATCCATTACTTAAAGTGGCTTTAAACATTTCTTGATATTCTGCTTTTTCTTTCTTCATTTGTTGTAGCTGTGATATTTTCTGAAAAATCCTTTTGCTAGGATTTTTCTCCTGAGAAGCTGAGAGGCCTCAGGAACAAAAGGTAAACAATGGTTATCTGCTGCTGTGGAATGCAACAGGTGCATCTGCAATTGGTCTCATGTGGTTGTTTCTAATTAATGGCCAATCACAGTCCAGCTGTCTCAGACTGTCTGGTCAGTCACAAAATTTTGTTATACATTCCATTCCTTTCTTTTGCTTTGCCTGCTATCCTTCTGATGAAATCCATTCTTCTGTTCTTTCAGTATAGTTTTAATGTAATGCATATATCATAAAATAATAAATCAGTCTTCTGGATACATGGAGTCAGAACCTCATCTCTTCCCTCTTCCTGGGACCCCTGAGAACACCACCACAATTTGTGACCAGATGGGAAGAGAGACTGCTTGACTGTATCAACATAAACGACCAGCCACACCCTTCCATGTGCTGTGATTCTTCCCCAAAAGGATAATGGCATTTCCAATCCAACTCTCCACCATACCACAATAATATCAGATGCTATGCCTTGTTTCTGCATGTTTACTACTTCTATATCTGATGAGAGCCCCCCTTCAAGAAAACATAGCAACTAGCAAATGAATAATACATTTCACAATTTCACACAGATTATTTGTTTGCACCACTTGCCAGCTGAATCAATCTATGACAATAAAAGATTGGGACACATTTTGTCCCAATGAGTCCCAGAGCTCATGTGTAGAGCTACTGCTCACTCTGCAGACTCAGACTGAGGTCTAAGAATAGGAGCCAGGGTTCTCTGGCTCTTGGCATTTGTGGCAGGAAGAGCAATGATAGCAGCTGCTGCAAAAGGCAGCAGAGGGATGGGCTCATCACCCACAAACCTGTGCATCAGCTCAAACTCTACCAGCAATGGGGTGGCTGAGAGCAGTCCCAGGTGGATTAAATTCTTCTGGTTTGGGTGATAGATGTTCCCACTTCCCAGGTGTTGATTCTTTAACTTTTATGCCACTGTCAAGGTCAGGATTGAAGCACTAGAGATGATATTTCATGTTTGGGCTCAAATGTTTACTACTTCTTATCTATATCACAGTCCTACAAGTTCTGAGTTCTACAGCATTCTACTAGCAAGCTACAAAATGCCTATCTTTCTCTACTAGGTCTTTTAAGGCTAAATACCCAATTAAGAAATGACACCTAAATTATTTTTACTTTTAACCCAGTAACTAATCCCTCGTGACCTGCAACATGGACTTTTCTGTCCAATTACAAAACACCACCCAAACCCATAGAGAAGAAGGTGAAGAAGGACCAGCCACTGCCCTAAAACCTCCATCTAAGCTCCACATACATTACTGTATTCTAAAACCTTAAACTCTAAGTTTTCTACCCTGTGATATTACACACTTCTATTCAAACCACACACCCATAATCCCAGTACTATCATTATATTTTGGAAACCTTTTCCACGGCCTCAGGTCAAATGCAGTGTTCTCTTGAGGGTCTGTGCCTCTCGGCACGGAAAGTTTAAAATTCTCAGCATCCAGGGTTCCAACATCCCCCCCAAGAGCTTTGTGCATCCCCGAAAACACACACAAAGAATTTTATTAATTGATGTCAGATCACCTTGCAGTTAAGAGGTGCTCCAGCCCTTGTCTGTGGGTCCATTTTAGCCTCTTTACACCAAATGTCCTCCTCTATTTATCCAGGGAGCCAGGTGCAGTCCACACACCCAGCAGATGTGAGTGCCCCCAAATGATGTTCTCAGAAACAAACATGACCTGGTGTTTCTTTTTTCCCCTGAAGAAGGATGACAAATGTCCCCAAAGGAAGTATGGTGAGAAGTGACCCAAACTTGGGATCAAATTGCCCTCTTGTAGCTCCAGAGGAAAGAAAATGATCCTTTCCTCTTCCTGCTTTGGCTCTTTTTTTTTTTTTCTTTTTAGCTAAAGTATTAGGCAGGCAGACAGAGCAGGTTATGATGGACAGGCAGATATTATTCTGTTATTGGTTTTTGGCCACTTTTGCCCTATACTGATCTTGGTTCCAGCCATATTATAGCTATGTTAAAAAGAAGGAAAAAAAAAAAAAGAAGAGTTAAACAAAGAGTCTTTAAATACTAGCAAAACATTTGGATTCAGGCTCTCGTTCATGCCCTTTAAAGCCATTATTTTAAAAAATGTTTATGCAGCAGGGGCATTTCTCCTACACATAAAAATTCTTGAAAAACAGGAAAAGGAAATTAATGCTTCCTTCAAAATTAACAACTATTGGCACAGTCTTGGGTCTCTTACTGTGATTCTCCATAGTGCCCTTACCTTTGTCCATATTTACAAGACCCTGTGTTTATTTTGAAGTTAAGATCTGAACATTTTTACTGATGTCAAACACTTTTCCAAGTTATTTTTAAATTAGCACCAAATTACAGGAACACTATAAACAAACTATCATGCTTTCAGAATTACAGGCAGAATTTCAAGGAATTTGCATTGTCCCACCAAGGCCCTAGGATGACACAGTCAGGCATCCCTTCAACACAGACCAGTTAGCAAAATCTTGTTGTTCTGGCAGTGTTTTTCCTCTGTAGCAATTTCCATCCTCTGCCTTGCATGCTCTCACCTTGCTGCGTTATTGGGAAGGCTCCCCACACCTCAGGTGACCTCCAGCCCACCTGTGCACTACCAGAAATCACATGCCCTCCATACTTTCACTGGTGGAATTGCACAGGGCCTGCCTTGATGGAAACATGCTCAGTTGAATAAAACTTGAGTCTAATCCTGTGCAGATTTCCTGCAGAAATGCAAGGGGGCACTTCTAAACCATCCAGGCTGCAACACAGCAAAGCTCTTCAAAACTTCCTTAAATCCTGCTGACAGCAAGGAGTGTGTACAAGTCCAAGTCTTGTAGCCCACACAGATGGATTAGAAGCCACCACATAAATTTTGGAGGCATTCTTACCCAGGGAAAATGTGGCAATGATATTGATATTCTGTGACACACGGCAGTCCACTTCTGCTATTAAAGTGCTGCATTTTTGCAGCAGTCAGAGGCTCAATCGGGATTAAAAACAGCAACGACAAATTTTCAGCAGACTGTGCTGAAGGGAGCACCTGCCATGCTGGCAATGGGAGCGCAAAGGATTGCAGAGATATCCCCTCAAGCTATTACAGCTCATCCTAAAGAGATAACACCAACCAAGGAAAGGAGTGCTCCTTGCTCCTCCCCATCCAGACTGGGCACAGTCCTCCCACATAAGAGTTGCATCAGCCATTACCAGGTCTAACTGCTTTGCAAGACTTTAACAAAAGGTTTGATCCAGCAGTGCCTGTGTTTCAGCAGTGCCTATGTGATGCCTCAGGTTTAGCTTTTTTTTTCAGATTCTGTGCTACTTTAGTGTGTGGGTCTGGGCTTCATATTAGGGGATGGTGAGCTCTCTGCACAGAGCAGGGAGACAAAACAATTCCTGCTCCAGCTGGGGACCAAGGACAAATGATCCAAATCTCAGCCCCAAGAGCACAAACCCCATGGGCTGGAGAGAGAAAAACAAGCAGGGTGGGACTGCATGGGCTAAAGCTGGAATGGGACAAGGAACTGCAAGATGCAAATGGAGCAGAACTGATCCAAGGGAGAGACCCCGTGCCCAGTCGTGCATTTTGGGGCCATTTTGGTTCATCTTGGGTGCAGCCCTGGCTGGGCTCTTGTTCTGCCCAAGGTGCATCCATGGAGGAGATCCTTTGAATAAATCCCTGCTTTATTCTGGAACTCTGCCCAGCCTCTGTTCTAGGGCAGCCCTCTCAAGGCATCAGATGTGTCTGCTGAAGTCACCCCTGGCAAGGAGCTGTGCTAGACAGCTCCTGACAAAGATCAAGCCAAACTCCATCCCAGTGCAGCTTCACTGATGACAGAGCCCCCACAAATCACATCCTGTGTTTACTTCATGGAAGGGAGCCCACCAGAAGCACCAAATGACTGGACAGACACATCTCTTTGTTTACAATAAACTTTTCAATACTGAGGGCTCAGTTGTATTTTCACATCAGAAGACACTTGAAGAGGAGATCCCTTTGGCAACAAGTCATTCTTTCAGTGAAATTTGCACCAAATTTCTTGTCCTGGCACTCTGAAAATTATCACATATGGCCTCACAGTTTTCAAAGAACAAATATATCCCCAGACATCCAGAACAGAGGAAAAAGACTATCAGAAATAGACAAATATGAATGAAGAAAATGACAAGAGTTTTACAGCTGGTCATCTTCCCCCCGGGTCACCATTCCTCCACTCACAGTGAAACCACCAAAGGCACATTAAAGCTTTTCCTCTGACATGAATAGTTCCTGTGAGGATGATTGTGAGCTAGAGCTGAACAGGGAGGACACAGAGGCAACACAAGAAATAATAACACAAAAGGATCCTGGGAAAACCCTGTACATCTATAAAAATGCTGATTTTTAATCATATGACACTTTGGATTTAAAGCCACTTGGTATACATACAACACCAATATCTAAAAATTCTGTAGTTAAAGTTTTTCTTTCCTTAGGCTCTGGGAGAAGAAGCCCAAAGGCTTTTTACTTTTACCTCACAACTAAAAAATTTAGGATACTAAACAGCTCATTGCAATGGGCCTAAAAATGGCGTCATCTTTCATGGATCAAGTCTCATGAATTATGTGTGCAGTAGCAAAATCCTGCAAAAAAAATCTTCCCAGGGCATTTTCATTTCCATGACCACAGTCCTAATAAGTGAGGTAGATTCTGTTGTGATTACTGTGACCTTGAATATTATATAACTACAGTCTGGGAGAGATTTTACTGTTGAAAAAAGCTTCATGTAAAAAAAAAAAACCTAAGCTACTAATGGTCATGACAGAAGGGAGAAATTTGATCTGGTCACATTCTAGACAACCGAGAAAGGAGGAAAATACTGAGATTGAATAAAGCCATGGTTTCATCAGATAAGAAAGGCAAGGTAGCAGTGAAAGAAATCATTTGACTGCATCCCATAAACTGGGAATGTAAGAAACTTGGAGGTCTGCAGCCAGGTTTTCCTGGACTCATTACACCTGGCACCCTTGCAAGCTCACTCAGCAAAGCCACCTCTGAGTCAAGGCTGTGGCACATGCAGAAAACTTCCATTTGGAGCATACCCTGCCACCTTTGGCTTGGGAGTCAAGACATCACTGTGGCTACAATCCATCACCTTTCTTCTTGCTGACCTCCAGTGGTTTCTGGCCTCCCTGCTGGAATAACACTGAGAGCCAGTACTGACTCTGCAGTAGGGCACAGCACCAAGTCCTGCTTCCATCTGGTCGTTGCTTTTTCTCCTGGGTTTTGCCTGCCCAGGGCCAGAGACCCCCCAGAGTAGCTGAGCCTACCGCTTATTTCATATTGTTCTAATCTGTGGGATCTCACCCTGCTGAGATTTTTTAACTCAGATGCTTTTCCAGAGGGATTTGGCCATAAACCCTGGCAGGCAGGGCACTGAGGGGAGGGGACACCTGACCAGGCCACAATGGGAACTGTGGGTTCTTGGGAACCAGTGTGCTAATAAAACCTTCCTACATTTGGTCAAGTTTCCAGTTTTTCTTCACTGTTGGTCAAGAGATTTTTCTTATAAGGTCATGATCTAAGTTCACCTTTCTGGCTGGATCTGTGTCCCTCTACCTGACTGGGTTTTCCTTGCCCCCAGGGTCTTTAGGAATTTAGTCTCTGTACCTACACCACATTTGTTCCTTTCCATTATTAAAGTTTTTAGTTTCTGGCTAGCTCCATTGTTCCCATCCCTCTTTATTAGCCTGCTCTTCCCAGCCAAGCCCAAGCAAAGGGAGCACAGGGGGCTTCAAAGCTTACACTTATCCAGGTGGGTTCTTGATGGTTTTCAGCAGAAACCTTCCAAGACTACAAAAAAAACTGTCTGGGGGAGGTCATCAGCTGCCTTTGGGCAGCAGGTCCTAACCCTTTTGCTGATCTCCTGGGTACAGACCACATTTTCCCCAGCGAGGTCTATCTGAGCACTCAGCCTCTCTCCACCCACCAAGCTCCTTTCTCTAACATTTGCATAGCCTGGAAAGTCAGATTTTCTGTTTAGTAGTCATGTTTAATAACATCTAATCTTCAGGCAAACAACATTACAGATGGAAAATTAAGCCCTGATCTTTGTGATCATGACATTGCTCACTCAGCAGGCCAAACAGAGGTACAGTCTGCAGTGAAGGGGCTTTTTTTTTCAATTTTCCTGCCCTTACAATTAATTTTCTTTAACCATTAGTGCAGCAAATGAGCTGTGGGGCCACCAGCCCTTGCCTCCAGCACAGCAGCATTTCAAAGCTGCAGGGTATGTGTGCACATCTACCTACACATTTATGTGGCAAACACAAATTAAATAGTCAAATTAACAGTAACACAAGCTGTCAAAAACAGAAATGCAGTTCCCATGAAGTCAACAGCACTGTTTTACAAACATGGGCAGGTAGGTTACAGGCCACAAATCCTTATCAACTGTGCAGAGAAAGAGAGGTTTAAAATATCTTTTATCTTCTAAAAAACCACCATCCCCTCATGCAGGCTAAAAGATGCTCCAGGGCTGCTGGGAATAGCAGGGAGCTTGGGTGAGGTTCTCAAGAGCACACAGATTGTCTTTTGTGCAGCCCCATGAGATGAAAAGAGATCACAAAGGCAAATCTCAAGAGGTATTGAAATACCTTTTAAAAATTGGACTCTATGTACAGGACAGACCTCACATATTTTTTGCTGACAAATAATCCTTCATACTGACAACCTAGGTTTCCCCTGTCTAGAAGGTACCCAATTCCCATTAATTGCTAGGCTTTGCTGTCACTCTCTTTGAAGACTAAAGAGAATTGTGAAAAATAAAAAAGGTCTGACTAGATTGCATCACAGGTAAACAGTGAACTTCTCTCAGAGGCTGCACATCAAATTGTCTCAAGTTACATCTGCTTTAAATTTGGCCCACAGCCTGCACCTCATTTTCAATTTAACACATATTTGATGTTTTTGTAGATTGAAATTACGTATTGGCTTGTGTAAGAACAAACTTTGTTATGGACAATATTTTTAAGTTGCAAGTCTAGTTCAGCATAATGCCTTTATTTTTATTTTTTCTTCTGGTCCAGCATTAAGTATTGGTACAAGTAGCAGCTCTCACAAACTTGCCAAAATAAAGTGGAATACTTTCTGTGGGAGTATAAAATAGATTGGCCCCTGTTATTCTAACAAGCACATGAGTTCCATGCAGGAGAGAAATAGAAATAAAGTGCTCATTCATTACCCAATTTACGGGGACAGCCTGGTGAGATATCCCGTTTACATTCTGATAGCCCCATGAAATGAACTCAATTCCCACACAGTCACAAAAGGCCAAAGTTAGCATTTTCCTTTAAAAAAAATAATAAACTCAAGTCTGCCTCTGGAGCAGATTGGCTGTAACCTTGAACCTTAAAGGAAATAAGAGGGAGAAAGAGCGAGCGAGGCACACACCAAAAGAGGGGGTGGGGAAAAGCTAATGGCACTGGGAATGGAAAATGTGGGCATTAAAAGAATTTCCTATTCTAAACAATGTGCAAAGTTAAAAATATCTTCTCCTGAGATTATCCTCAGCATAAATACTCACGACAGCTATTTATAGCTGTCTGGTAGCCTCCAACAAAGATTTTTATTCCAACAAAGGAGCTACATACAAATGCAGGACCTGTTTAAAGAGTTATTAAAATGGAAAATAAACCACTCTTGCGTCAGCTAGCCATACTGGTACCCTTTTCCAACTCAGTCTAAACACAGCTTTCCTGAATGCTGACAATGGAGCTTTAAGTACTCAAGGGAGGGAAAGAAAAACCCCTTGGTCCATTTATCACAGGCCAAATACCCACTGCCATAAAGGCTGACACCTGAGCACTGCAGGGCGAGGTGCTGAGCTGAAATAAAGAGTGTGCAAATGTCTCAGGCCTGCCTTGACTGCCCAGGAGCTCTCTCACAGCAAGAGTCTGGAGCCAGGATGGCCTGGGACAGTTCAGGAGGACCCCCACACCCTGGGCATGCTCCTGCACCACTGGGCAACCACCTGGGGCAGAGTCATCAACTCAGCTCATGGGAGATGCTTTAAAAATTTCCTCTTCCTAATGAGTTCTTCCTCTTTTAAGTCTTTTAACTAGCCTTGGTCTGATCGCTCCCAGCACTTGCCAACTTCTTATTGTTTTGGTTGCCTTCAGCCTTGAACAAGGAAAAATAAAATTGCTTGTAAATATACTTTTAAAATCCATGTGAGGCTTTGTTTAGATAATTCATGATAATGGATTGCAGCCACTGTTGGTATGGTTTTTTAGGACAAGGTACACCCATGATCCAAGTGGGGTAAGGGATCCCCACACCTGTACATGATAAAGGACCTGTGCCCCATTAGATGGGTCTAACAGGGTCACAAATGCCCCACCTTAACTCCCCCAAGGAACTGTGTCCTTCCTTTTTGTCTCAGGCAAGCAGCAACATCTTGGAGTGTAGAAGTAGGTGAGAGATTTTGCTTCGTTCCTTTCTAGCTCTTCCTATAAAACTCATCTTTCAGTGCAATCCCCGTGTCTGGGTCACATTTGCCAACAACTCCACAGTCAATCTGATGAGTCCTGACCACAGTTTGTGTTATCTGTAATTGCCTGCCTCTATGTTCTGCCATTTCACTGTCAATCAGCTGTGCACACCCTATGTTAATTAAGACAGCAAGAATTTCAGAGCAGAGGCTCTTCCCTTCACTCCTTCCCTTGCACATGTGTAAGCAACTTTGCAGTAAAATTCTGCTCATAAAGTTCAACTGATGTGCACTTTTCAGCTTAGCTTTGGTTTGGTTTCAGTTTGGCTCCTTCAATTCAAGTTAACATTTGAGTTTTAAAAAGACTTTTAAAAGTCATTTGGACTGAGTTGCTGTTCAGGAAAAGAGTAACAGCTTAAACAAGTTTCAAGGTCATATTTAGTTTAATTTTTGATGTTGGTTTCCAATTTGTGACTCCAAATAATACTGAAAAACACTGATTTGAAGTACAGCAAAAGAGGAGTTACTAAGCACAATTTAGGGACACCAGGATCACAGTTCAGTGAAGGCAAGGCCTCTATCCTTATTTCTCAATGGAGCAAACATCAGAGAATGTTCTCCATCTGGAGAAAACCAGAGCTGCTCATTGTCACCTTGCAGGAAATGTAGAATTTTTCCCCCTCCCCTTTTATTTCATACATGAAAAAGGGTTTGGGGTAAGCATTCCCAGTTTTCAGCACTCTTTCCTAGCTCCCCACCAGCCATGCAGGTTTTCATGGAAAACAAGCCTACAAGCATTTAATCCAGTTTTTGTAATGAAGTCAATTAGAATTTTGCTGACAGCAGGAGCAGCAAACAGGCACCTTGGAGTGCCTGAGTGATAAAAGTCTCTTCACTTGCATGCAACTCTCAGTGGAAGCAAAGTCTTTGCAGCAAAATAAGCTGGTTTGAGGAATTTAAATGGCAGTGTAATCTTTCACACACAGTGTAGCAACGTAATGAGGAGCCTATGAACCCCACAAGAGCTCCAGACTGACATCCACATTTCAGTCATACTGTATGGTTTTAGACACAGCAACAGCCATGGCTGGATAGTGCAGAACATTCTGTTCTACCAATGGCAACTCGACAGCATCCTCTACATCTGCCTCTCATTCTTTCTGGAATCCATATTATAGCTTTTGGAACAGGATAACAACTATTACCCCACAGCCCCCTTCCCCGATTTTGTGGTCAACAGCTCACTACTCCCAGCATATTTAATTGATAAATAATGGGGAACCAGGCTAGGGAGGAGGAAGTCTAACAAATACAGTTGGGTTACATAAGCAACCTCTTTTTTCACACCTAAAATCTTTCACACATCTTAATTTATTATCTGTTCCCAACATTTCACTAAATGCACAGGCTCAGCTGCCACACTCCCCTCTTCTGCCCGAACAAGGCTGCAGGCAGTTCTGTGCCGACTGAGACTGCTCTTTGTCACAAGGTGAAGTGCCCCACTTTGTGAGACCCAACTGCAGCTTGCAAGCAAACTGCAGAGCGGGCTGCTCTGTAAGAAAGGCCCCAGCTGTTCCCTGCCCTGGAGAGGCAATGTGGTCCTGTGGCTGAGCCATGCCTTCTATTCCAGGGTCTGCCACTCAGTGATTAAAGATGGAGCTTGAGGTAAAAGGTGTTATGGCAGCCTAAAGCCGTGATGACAAAGGCACATTTACAGGAAACAGTGTTGTGGCTCTGGTGAAGGAAGGGAACGGGAAGGAAAGACGGGAACGGGAAGGAAAGACGGGAACGGGAAGGAAAGACGGGAACGGGAAGGAAAGACGGGAACGGGAAGGAAAGACGGGAACGGGAAGGAAAGACGGGAACGGGAAGGAAAGACGGGAACGGGAAGGAAAGACGGGAACGGGAAGGAAAGACGGGAACGGGAAGGAAAGACGGGAACGGGAAGGAAAGACGGGAACGGGAAGGAAAAGAAGGGAGAAAAGAACGAAGAAAAAATACAAAAACAGGGAAAAAATACTATCTGATATGGCCATAGCTGCTGTCCCAGATGATGAATCCAGTTCACAAATGGCAGAAGAGCACCTCCAGTCAAAAGGTCTGGTATTGCTCCTGCCCTAATTTCTGATTGCTTGCCCAAAAATACAGCATCATGTTTGTTAGTTTTGGACAGAATAAGTTTCCAGATGTCTCCCACATGCTCAGCAACATTAAAGTGCCCTGTGCACTGACCATTCAAGATGTGACTCTTAAGCTCACACAGGCATTTGAAAGACCCTTCAGTCTCCTCAAACAATACCTGTAGAGGTGAAATCCCACAAAATCCAGGTGGAAAGGGGTTACAAGGAGGCGTTACTCCTCTCCAGCTTCTGAAAAGGAAAATTAAGAGCACAGCTGCTCCATAAAAGCCCTGCAGCCCATGCAAATCACCTCATGCCATCTCAGTGCCAGCCACCCAACAGCCAGTAGGCCCAGCATTATCAGGCTATCCACCTTATCAGCCTCCCTTGCCAGGAGAAATCATCAGCAGACACACTGCAAGATCTCCCTATCAACATCCAGGAGCCAACAGCCAGTGGCAGAGATAAGCAATGGCTCCACATGCAATTGTCCCTGCCATAAAACATACACAGAGTGCTTATTAGATGTAACAGAGGCGGGCCAACCTTCAAAGACCTTAAAACTTCTGGAGAATGATTCCTGAAGTCTGTGGCCAAGGCTGCTTTTCATGGCTTCTCCTTCTAAAGGTGGCCTGTACCAAAGGACAGGTGCTAAAAGCTGTGGGCCTGGATGATTTGCACATCATTCTCCAAATTCTGCAGCCTGGAGAAGATCTGGTAAGCACAGAGGCAAGCAAAAGGCACTACTACATCCCTTCTGATAGGTTTGTGGCTGAGTCCCTCCTCACTCCCCATTTGGAAAGCTAAAGGAACAGAACTACCCTGCTGAAAGGATGATACATATATATATGTATCTACATTTAGTAAATAACTGAGAAAATGCCAGAAGCTCTGGTTATAGAGGTGTACAAAGCAGCTTTCATCATGAGAAGCACTACAGTGCTAAAAGCAGTAAAAAATAGCATTACTATTCCCAATAGAAGGAATCACTTTCAGCTACCTTTTAAGCAGTCTGCTCTGGCCAGATTTCTTTATGTTTATTCTTACATCCTTACTTCATCTAATTAAGCATTTAAGCTTTAAAGAGTCTGAATTCTAACTAGCAAAGAGGTTGTCCTATTAGGAAAGTCTCAGTTTTAAACCCATTCTGCAACTCTGTTTATCCTGTGCTGCAGAACAACTTGAAGGCACTACAGAAGCAGGCCACGAACACAAAAACCCTTTCCTTGTGGAAGGTGAGAGTTCACATGATAACAGCTTACATTTACAGAAGCATCTCTCACATCAAAAGTGCTTTACAAACTATAGAGACACACATCTCCAGCAAAATGCAGTTACTGGTGGTGTAAAAGGTGGCAGCCTACAAAATCATGCACTCCAATGGGACAAGGAAACATTTTTAGCTGAGAACACTCCATGTTGCCCATTAAAATGGCACATTCTTTACCTCAGAGCACTGAAGACCCCAACATTTACCATATGCAAAGGCAAATAAAGACAACATCCAGAATATTTTGATTAAAAACAATTGTCTGGAATACAAACAGCCAAATTTACAACGTGTTGGGTTGCTGCCGGATGTCAATAGAAAATGAACACATGCTGTAAATTCAGTGCTGGCTAATTAGGAAAATCTGTACGTTTCCCAAGCCTGCTTCTCTGTAGGTAGGACTAAAGGGCAACATTATGTCATTTCCATTTGCGCAGGGACTCCCTGTTGACTTCCATAAAGAATTTGGCTTGGAAACTGATGACAGGGTACAGCCCAAGCAGAGAGAAGAACAACCAATAAATAAATGAAGATGGGCTGGTGATGGAAAAGTCATTGCTAGTCACCAAGACATCTTACCAGAATTTCTGCCAGCAGTAGAATGAGGAGAGGGCTGATGAACCCTGCTGTCAGTTACACCAATCCCTCAAATCCAGAGTAATTGTTAAACATGCACAACCACCAAAAGCAGGATCCAGAAAGAAAGGAGAGCAAGCCTTGAAAAAGAATGCAATTTAACATGGGATAACTTTGAATGTATGACATGGCCTGTTAAATGGGTCCTCTGAGTTTAACTGGCAGCCAAGCCTTTCCTCATAGATCTACCCTGCTTTAAAACATTTTCATTTCTATTCGCTTGAATTTCAGAATTCTTCTCTTATCTCCAAGCAAAGAGAGGAGTTTAAAAGCTTTCATCAGCTAAACTGTATGTTTTGTGGTCTTTGCTCCACTTCTGTGCATTTATGCCTTTATCTCCTCAAAGCAAGATGTTTTATCCAGCAAAACCACACAGCCAACAGATTGAGAAGTCACATTTCCTCCAAAGTCAGCACAACCACAAGCATGTAAGACCTATGGTGATATCAAAGGCAGCACATCAGGATCTCATTGTAAGGATGATGTGAGCACCGTAGGTGAAATCAGGATGGAGCCAGCAAAGAGAAACAGAGAAACAGATGAAGAAAGTTAGACTTGCAAGATATGAGTCACCAAAACACCTTCAAGCACTTCTCTTCACTCAGTGTCAGAGCTGGTGACACAGCTGAAGTCTTTCATTATCTTCATAGTTTATTAGGTACTGTATTAGGCCATCTGATAATAATCAGTAAACTAAAAATTAGATTACAAGTCCATTGGATTTGCCTGAACATTTCAGGTTTGCCTCGAAGACATATTTTCTTCATTCAATTTATGTATATCCTCCACTTATATTCAGGCCTGAAAAAACACAATGATATTTTCATTACTTAGTAGGAGGTTTTCTCATATTAATTTAATCACCAATATATTCCTTCTCATTAGAATATTGAAATGAATCATCCATGCCATCAGAAATTTGGGCGAGAAATGAGAATATAGCCCTGAAGGAACTTACTCAGTCCTCCAGTCTAAGATGATTACATGCTAATGAGAGAAAAGACTCTCTAGCTTGTACAAGAGAGAAGGGGAAGGGGGGGTGGAATTAAATATTTTCCTTAAACAAATTCCTCTTGTGGCATTCCAGCACAGACAAACCCTCCAGCTACCATAACTCACTGGTTTGAAAAGGTCATTAGCACTCTATCTCATTTTGCTGGGAGAAGGAAGAGCCAAATTCACGGCCATGACATGAAAATTTGCCCTTGGTATTGCTGTGGGATGACCTGATCCCTGAAATCCTGCAGAGGACATTCTGAGGGATGTTTTTTTGTGAAATAACAGCAGAATCATGATAGTCACAAATCCATCCATCCTGCAGCCCCAGGGAGAGCAGCAATAGCATCAATGCAAAATACACAGAACTCCAGGCCCTGCTTTTTCCCCTTCTTTCCACACTTCCCTACCCAACTATTTCTTTCTCCTTCTCAGAACAGCCTGGATGTGTGGCCCAGACACATGATGCCTGCACTCAAAAAATAAGCAGCAGTTGGGAAGCACTTTATTATCCCTGTCCTGACCTTCAGAGGAATACCCCACTGTGCAAGCTGGACCATAAAAGGAATCCATGTGTAGCCAGTGTTTAGAAAATCCATCTCCTTGTCCTTCCCAGCTCTGGTACTGCCTTATTAAGACACTGAAGTAGTGGCTGCTGGAGAATCTCGGGAATGATCCGAGCAACAGTGCCCAGAACAAGCTTGTCAGCTTGTGCAGGCTGAAAATGAACTTGAAAAAGCTGTAACTGTTCAGCTTGGTGACCATAAGCTAGTCAAAGAAACCTATTCTGAAGAAACTACATGATCCTATTCCTGTGGAAATACACCCAATTTTCTTAATTTTCTTTTTTTTTTTTTTATTTCTAAACAAGCATTTTCTATGTGGGAAAAAGGGACAAAACTCACTGCAGGTTGAAGACTTTGGGATGGCATGATGTGACATGCCAATACAATGATATAATGATCTCATGAGAGGGGGCACAAGGACAAAAAACCCTTCTGTTTATGGATTATGGAAAGGGCTTTCCTCTCTAATCTCTGCTGTGCTCTGGTCCTCTGAGGAGATGCTAGCACTGAAAAGTGGGAGGTATAGAGGCAGCCTTTTGTGGTGGTTCACATCCCAGCTGTAAGAATCTCTTTGAAAATCTGATGGCTACGTTTTGAGTAACAATTCTGGATTTCAGGTGAAGATCAAGAAACAAATTTGTGAGGTTTCCTGCTTGTTGTTTTTCCCCTGCTCCCAAAAGGTTCATTTCATTTAAAGCCATTTATACCATCATATTTCTTTTCTCTGCTAAAAACCACAGATGGAAATAGTTTTATTCTTTTCATTAAGTAAGCATTCTGCTCTGGAGCCAACTTCAGCCCTATATCTTTCTCACCATTGTAATTATAACTTTGCCTTTCAGAAATTCCCAGGATTGATACACTGAGTATCTGATTTTCTCCCTATCACTAGAGGGCTGACAGTGTTATAAATGAAACCAGCTTGCTGCTGTTAACACTGTCTGCTCATTGGAATTCTGCTCAAAAGCAACCTCCCAACCTCAAAAGATATATTTCTCCAAATTAATCTATTACACATAGGAACCTGTCTGGTGGTGGGAAGATGTGTCTTGTGAACACATTACTGCATGTGTTCTCAGTGATTTTAGAAGAGCATCACAGCTAGAGAGTCCTTGCTTGTGCACAGAAATAGAGAAAATTACCTCAAACCTGGTTTGAAACCAAGTGCATTAAATCTGTGCAAACCTCCCAGTGCAAATGTGACTGTGCTCACCCTCCCAAGCTGTTTCACAATAAAACCTGCCTTGAGAGAGGCTCAGCTCACCAGCAGTAAATCCAGCCATGGTGATTTGGCTTCTTTCCACTCTGTGCACCTAATTGACTCTAAAATTTGCCATGATATGCATGCATCAGGTCAAAGAGGTCTCACTAAGAAGGGAATACTTGCTCAATTCAATCAATCTATACACCAAAATGTTGCCCACACCAAAATGTTGCCTCAAGCTGGTGGAAGAGGGAAGTATGAGTATGGAGAAGTAACTTCACCAAACCTTTGAAGAAGCTCTGCTTTTGGGTACCAATTTAGAGCACCTCTTCTGCTCCCAGCACAAGAACCGAGTCCACCTAGAGGATAACCTTTGCTAGAGCAGTCCTTGCTGTCTGCTTCAATTATGTCTGCATTGAAAATGGGTCACAACCCACCTTAAAGAAAACTGAGGCATGTTTATAGGAAAATGTCAGAGAAAAAAACCCCAAAAACCAAAAAGATAGTCACAACTTGCTGTTGAGTTGCAGACTTCCCTTGATTTCCTGTCAGCATGACAAACTTGCTGGCCTTTTACTCAAGACTATCTAGCAAAGACTATTAATAAACAAGTTTATTAGGACCAACCAACAAGTTTTGACAAAAAAGGAGCAAAACAGCATCTATTTATATTTCCTTAATGTCAACCAACGTGAAGCTAACCTTTCACTGTCACATACACTACCCACTGGTTTATACTTTCCAATAAACAAAACGAAATGCATCCTGCTTACTTTTCCACTTCCCATCACCCTCGCTGCTCCCCAGGAAGAGGAGGGCTCAGCTGCAGCACCAACACAACAGCTACTGCTCCTAATCTGTGGCTGCATCCCTGTGTTGACCTGACCCTCTGCTCAGGCTCCTGGGGACTCTGCTGTCACCAGACTTCTTTCCCAAGGTCTGGTTGCCCACTGACCTTATTTCTGGCCAGGAACTTGTCCTGAGCTCTGTGCTGATGAATTAATTAGCCCAAGAAGCACAGCCACCTGATGAGTTCCTTCATGCCATGAAAGACCTTGATCAGGCAAGGACAATCTGCTGGCAAGAGGGATTTTCCTCGTTTAGCACAAGCTAATAAGTGGGCTACGATGAGAGAAATAAAGCCGCTTATAAACATTTATCTTCGGCAATTAAAAACTTGTTTAAAGGCACAAAGCCAAAAATGCAGAAGCTAATTGACCAAATGAGATGCTTCTGCAAGTTGAAATCAGTTTGGGGTTTCATTTGTAAATCACATTTTTCCTCTGTGGTTCTTTGAACTGAGCTGTGAAGGGATGGTTTTGCCCAGGCTGCCAGCAATCTGATAGTGTTTACATAACTCAGCTTATTCGTGTGTAAAACTTGTTAGCATTTGACTTCATTTCATCTATTATTCCTGTAAACCAGTTGGCCTCAGCTTTTTAAGGGGAAATCTCATCTCCTGATTATCTGGTTTAATTTCAGATATTAGATCATAAAGACGTTAATAAAATGCAAACTCACACTGAGCAGCAGATGCTCCTAGAAATACTCTGGCTAAATTTATTTTCATGTTAATCCTTAAAGAGTCTTACAAGCTGGGCAATAACTGCAATTTCTCTCATGTCTGATAATTTCTATCATTATGAGCCCAGAATACCCTGAAAAAAGTAACATAATTAAGCAATAAATTCAACAATGTTCTTGTTCTCTTTAGAAGAAGGCATTTAAATGTAATAACTAAGAGATACCATTCCAAGTCTGCAAATTTTCAGTTTTAAAGGTTGACATTAGTTCTTCTTCTGTCCAGACCCTTGCAACACACATATGCAGCCTACAGAGCACATTACTGCAGGTAAATATATCAAACATATTTGCCTGAAGAGTGTTTTTTAAACTTTTCCTAAGACACAGGGATATTCCATCAGCTTCTTCTGTATGAGAACAACATCAGTATTAAATATAAGACCTTATTTAGTCAAAGAAGGGTTAATGTAGATTTTTCAGCCAGCTCATTTGTAAGCACATGCATTTGTGTGATGAGGTAAACGTAATCCTGTGGCGTGAGAATGCTTTATAAAATGAATTAAATTAACTCTGCCACTTGAACTAGTTGTGGATATCAGGCACATGGAAAATGACTAAGCAGTTGAGAGCTGAATTACATCCTTATTGTCTAGGAAGAAATACAGAAATAGAGGGATTTCCCTGCCTAAGAGTCTGACAGAAGTAGAACAGGGACCAAGAACAGAACCTTTTTTAACTCTGAGTCAGTTGAGGGCAATGCCTTTGTTCTCTGCCATGGGGAGTTAACAGAAGTTAAGCTGTGTGCCCCAAGGTGGATGGCACAGGAAGTTTGAAGCCTCTGTGCCTTCACAACTTTAGGCCAATGTTCATTGACACAGCCTTTTTGCATTTCAAGTACCTGAAATGTTTTGTATGGGAAAATTTTGGTGGCAGATTTGACATACACTGTTTGAAGGGGCAGAGATGCAAGAGTGCTGCAGTCTGCCCTGGCTTAATAGACTGCATACTGCCAACTTGCATCTAAAATACTAAACAGATGTAATTTTTCATAATACATAAACATGGCAGGAAAGCCATTGACACTTAATTGTACTATATCAGCTACATTTCTTCAGACTCATGATTTTCTTTGTGCAGTACCTATGTTTTGGTCTAATCCTGAAAATAATGATAAAATTCCATGTTATATTGCTCCTCACATGGTGCTCTCTTAAGCAGGCATGCTTGTCAGAATTATCAACAATAAACACAAAAATCTGTGTCTCCATGCCTGTATTTATTAGATATTTAAATAAGATCCAGCTCATGAGGGACATCAGTCCAGTTAAAGCTAATAAATTTACAGTAGGAAACAAAGGGCAGGTTTTCCATTGGCAGTAGGTGGGTTACCTGATTACAGGATTGGAGGGGACTCTTTTCACCCAATCATTCCCAGAATTTCTTGATGTTTGCAAGAGATGAACGATGGGGCATTTTGCCAACTGTCAGGGTGCTAGATTGGAGCTGTCCTCCTAAAAGCTTGGCTGGTACTGCACACTTAGTACCCAGATTTCAGAGTGATTTCAACACACTATAATCCAAAATCTGGATTATCGTTTGAAATACTAAGGACCTGATTTTGTTGTCTGTTTAGGAATTGCAGTGGGTTCAGCTCAGTGAAGTCTGTGCTCTATATATCTAGCTCTCTGGAAGAACAAAACTGCTTTTATGAAACATTTCCCTTGCATTTTAAAGAAAATGCAATCTGAAAAACACAAAAATTCAACCACTAAATCCTACCAAGCTTTCCATACATCTGATTATTTCCTCCAGGGCATTTGAAATGCTGCAATAGCAAAGATTTGTTTAGTATCCACTCTCACTTGAGAGTGGCTGCAGTAGAGAAGGTTTTAATGAGCCACTGGGTCATGCTTTTCTGCCTGGGTTAAGAATGAACTCCAAAAACTGCACAACAGAGATTCAGTGTGAAAGGCCAAACCCACCTCAACCATCCAAATATGTCCTGTCACTCCTGGAATTCCAGGCAGCTGTGAAGACAGGTTAACAGCTGGAGCACTCTGCTTCAATTTGTTCTCAACTCTCACGCATCTCTAATCTTATTTATTCAGTGCCTCGATATTTAACTCCTGGGCAGAAGATGTCATGTCTTGGCTCTAGCAAAAAAGTGAGTATTTTACAGAAAGACAAACAGAAATCCCCAAAACATTTGCAACTTCAGGATATATGAAGTTCATGGAGAGATAAAACCACTGTAGGTTTTTTTCTAGTGGAAAAAGGGGTTTGGAATAGGCAGGAGCACAGCCCTTAGGAGGGCAGAGGCTTAACTTTTGGGGAAATTCAATACTGAAATAAAACACGAACATTGGGAAATTACATGGAAGACACATGCAGCCAGATTCTCTTATGGTCAAACATGCACTCACTGCAAACTTGTATTAAGATCATATTCTCCTTTCCTCAACACCAACCTGAATTGAAGCATAATCTCTGAAAACTCTTCATAAAAAACATAACCAGATGCTTGAGAACAAGAAATGGACAAGTCCTAGCATTTCAAGAAAAAGGAAACCAGAAAGGAACAATTTTTGTGTAATTCCTAAACTCTGAACTAACATTTCTCGCTAATGTACACCCCATACCAGGGCTAACTCCACTGCAGGAATGAAAAACAACTTCAAAAGTTATTTGTGGTCATTCAACATTGATCTGACATGGACACACGCTTACCCTCACTGTCCTGGACAGGAAAAGGGCATTTTTTTACTTCCTGTGGCTGGCAAAGATGACACTTCCTTGCTCTCCAGAAGCATTAAGATGCTAGGGACAAAAATGTGCCCAGTGTTAACCTCTCCAGAAGATAAAAAATGTGCTTCTCATTGTCCTGCAAAGATGCACCCTGCTGGTTTGACCTTCTTAACTGGGTGAATCAGTCCTTTGTGTGCTACCTGAGCTACAGCAGGCTCAACAGGAACAGCAAAAAGCACCTGAAAAATCTTTCTGGTTCTCTACACACCTTCACAGAACCAAACTGAAATTCATTTAACTTCTTTTTCAGTTATAGCATGTTGGGATTAACCACATGTCTTGTTTTAGCAGTTGTTTTATTAAGCAATTTACGAACCCAGGAGATTTTTAGCCTCCTGCAAGGCTGCTGCCATCCCCAACCTGCAGGATCTTTTCTTAAAAAATAAAGAAATCTTTAACCACTGCCTTTAGAAATTAATGCTATCAGGAACCATACAGCTTTGTGGCAGTGTTTTTCTCTATGTCCTACTCACATAACCTTTTTTAGGGTGAATTTAGTAAGAGTAATTACTAGTAAATAAAAAACTAGTAATAGTAATTTATCTAGTTAAACCCTTCTCTTTGCCACATTTTCACAACAGGGTGACCAACATCTCTCCTTCCCCATGATATGATCTGCAATCCCTTAAGGAAGAGCATGACAAAGGGCAAAACTCTGATTCAGATTCAAATTTAGGCTTCAGCTCAATGGAGGCCAGTCTGACAATGACCCTAAGACCTTCCTGAAGTCTGCAGCAGTGATGATGGAGCAAATTGGATCAACTTCCTAGTATAATTTTTAAAAAACAAACAAACAAAAAACAAATATAAACAAAACAACAGCCACAAAGTAGAAGTGAAAATTCATTGCTGGTACAATGCCAAGTCAGCCACTTGTAAATTTGAGGCTTTTGTGCTAAATAGATTAACCTGAGAAATATTCTTTAGAAAGTTCAAGGGGCGTATTTTTGCTCTCAGTTATGCTGAAGTCAAGGAATTAGGTCCATTGTCATTTCAAGAAGTATTTCACCTCAGTTTTTCAGAGCAGCTGCAGCAGACTGAAGTGGACCAGCAAGACACTCAGAAAGCACCACCCCTGCAGACACACACGAACCCTGCCCAGCTCCAGGCTAAATTCCTCCAGCATCAGTTACAACATCAAAATGACAAAACCCGATGGTTTTGTTCAAGAGAACATCTTTTACTGCCTAGGAAGAGGCACAAAGCAGCAGGTGGTATTTGTTTTTTCCCCTTGCTGAAAGAAGTCAGTCCCCTGTGCTCCAATTCCACATGGGATTCTCTTCCTGTCAGCTACGTGCAGCTCACTAGTGTGACAGCCCTGACACTCCAGCACAGAATGTACCCTGTGTCTTCACCGAGCTCCTTCCAGGGCTGACACTGCCTCATAAATCAGCTGGCTGGAATAACTCAGGTGGGGCTTAATCCAAAGGCCACTGAAATCAGTGCAAGGCTTCCCTCTGGCTCCAGGCTGGTACCTCAGGGCTTTATAAAACCCAGGCACAGGAGTCCCTCTGCCCTTGGGGAGCAGGACAAAGCCTCAGCTTTGCCACAGAGCAATTAAAGACGTAGCACATCCCATCATCCCAACAGCTGGAGGTTTTCCTTTTCTCCCTGACCTCACACCAGATACAGAATGCTGCCAGATGGGCACAAGTTAACACTGCCATACTTTGTCCTGGCTTTCCCAGGCTGTGCCTGAAAAGTCTCCTTCCCCCCTGAGGTACCTGAGCTGCTGGGTCCCTGCCAGGCTGAGCACATGCAATAAATCTGACAGCCTGGGAGAGAGCTGGACAAAGTCCCATATGTCTGCTGTTGGAAATGTGCCCCCTAGACAGGTCTGCAGTGCTGCTCCAAACACATTGATAGGCCTCCAGAGATCCAGACAAATATAAATAGTTTAAAAAAATAACTCTGGCTGGACAACATTTCTGGGTGGGCACAGTGAGCCTGTGTGGGGAGTCCAGAAAGTCTGGAGTACCTTGAAATTATAAAAACTTAAAATGCAAAAAAAACCCCACCACTTTGTTTTTGAGTTGGTGTCAATTTTTATCTGAGTTGCCTCTGCATGAACTACTAGCCACAGCACATACCAGGGGTGAAATGCAATGTTGGTCTTTAAAAGACAAAATGAGTCCTCAGGATCAGTCTTAAGCATATGAACCCAGAATGCCAGGGCTACACCGCACAAAAAAAGTATCATTTCCAACATGGAAAATGGACAAAAAGCCCAAAACACAATGCCTACCACCAGACCTCAAGGACTAAGTTTACACTAAGCTTCTCCTAATATTAAATAGCTGGACTTGAGTGGCTCCAGCATCACAGACACTTGGGAACCTGACAGCTCACGTATCCTCACCCCTCCCAAGACAGCCTCTGCCTCTGATGAAGCCATGATAACACCAAGCCACTTGGGCATGTGGTGCAGGAGTCCATGCTGCTACATTTTCACCCCTCAGTCCTTCTTGGGCACAGCACCCAGCTAGAAACACAGGCTTCCAATGGACATTTATCCCAGCAAAAGGCAAAATGCTGAGTTACAACACTGCTGATGGGAATGGCTGCTGGCATTTCTGGCTTTGCTGTTCTGCTCAAAGCCTAAACAGTATATGGGAGACCTGGCAAGCATGTTACAGCCTACAGAGATATCCATCTCTCCATCTCCCAGCAGAAATGCCTTCAACCAGTGCTGGATTCCCCACAGCAAGGCTACAGCCCACTGATGGGAGGGCTGGGGAAGTGGCCTCTGCTCAGAACTTATCAAGGAACTTTTCCAAGCTCCAAGTTGTGCTTTAGGACTGCACAACCCACTTCATAAAACACCTGAAAGCATTCAGAGGCAAGTCTGGCAAGCAGATTTCTGCAGCTTATGACATGTGAACATGTTGTGGTCGTATTATTAAAGGCAAAGATGATCCCCAAATCCCTAAAAATCTGAATTCGCCAAAACCAATGCAGCATCACATATTCATTTGTTAATAACAGCCCCAGTGCTGCTGCCCTTCCCTCTGTGTGAGCCCTGCAATGGGGGCAGATGCTCAGCTCAGCTCCTGCCCCATTTGCCCTCTCTGGGGCAGGATTTGGGAGGTCCCAGCTCCCGGAGTCCCATCCCAAATTGAGAATCAGGCTCTGTTATTGTTAAGGCAAACCAAAAATAAAAAGTCCAGACTAAATTATTTTTAAGATCCTGAGATTTTTAAAGCAGTCTTGTGACTTTTAAGGGGTCTGAGTCATTGTGCTTGAATGCTCGAAGCTGGCAGCAGCAAAGGGAGGACAGCAAGATTTAGCGTACAGTAATTTATTGTTGAAAGCCTTCAACTGTGTGGGAAAGGGCATGGAGCACATCTGCAGTGATTAAGGGAAAAAGGGACACAGGCCCAAGCCCTTCTCCTCCAGCCAGGCTGCCACCAAGCTACCCTCCTCCATGAAAGCACCACACTAAACCCCAACAAAGCACCCCAGACATGGAAAAAACACTTCCCATTAGCAGGATGGGACACAGGTGACAGCCTAGGTTTCAGCCCCAGGGATGGCAAGGACAGAGCCCACTATCCCCAATCCTGGGGCTGTCCCTGCCTGCCCAAACCAGCCACACCACGTGGCTGATGCCCAGGTCACCCTGCAGCCTCTGAATGCTCAACGAGAGCCTGGAGGTCTTCAAAGAGAAGTCAAGTGGCATTTTTCTACAGAAACTCCCAAATCACAGCCCCTAACATCCTCCACAGACCACCCAAGGCCTCTATTCCCAGCAAACCCCAAGGTCTTGGTCTTGTCTTTAACAGCTTTGCTCAAGGAATAAAAAAAAAATTAAGTCCCTATTCAGAATTAAGTGCAAAAATGAGAACAAAATGTGCTTAAACCTAGCTTTTTTTTTTTTTAATCAATGCAGTGTTAATAAGCGAAATCAAATACTTTTATCACTGAAGACATTTCAAAAATAAATGGAGCCTTTCTCCCTGCTTATACTGGTGTAAATCATGAAATTTCATTAAAGCAAACAGCACTGTACAGGTGTAAAATGGGTTTAGTTAATGCAATGTCATTGCTAGTATTTTCCTGGTATTTCTTTCATAAATTGACATCATCATACCCACATCAAGTTCTGGTCTCATTTCACCAAAGTAAATCTGTGACAACTGACAGCAAATGCTGCTCTTGCTGCCCACATAAAGTGACTGTAAATGAATAAAAAGCAACAGGCAGTACAAACACAACAACTACTGCACAGGAATGGAAGACAATTCACACATGTACTACATATACCAAGTGTATCCCAGCTTTCAACTTATAACCTTACCTTTAGTATATATAATATCTGATATATAAATACCTGGCAAACATAATCCCTCCTGCACAGCACTCACACAATCTGAGGATGAGCTTTCCCTTCTCTGATTTCCATGGAAATCATAGAAATATTGCCACCTTTGCTGTTAATATTTATCTGTATAGCAAAATAACTAGGAGCCAGACATTTACAGCAGTCTAAGGAAATTAGACAACACAAAACCCACAATGCTAGCTAAAGCTGATTTTTTGGCACATATCTTTAGCTCAAGGACTCTTTGGAAGTTAAGGCAGAAATTCTCAGAGCCACTGCTAACCAAAGGCCAGGCACCAGCACCATTTTCCAGCTGCAGTAACTCACCTCTCTGCTTCCAGGCGCATTTCCTCACGCTTTTGCCTCCTGAGCTCTCTGCGGCGTTCAAAGTCATCCATGGTGGGTGTTTAAGAGTTCCAAGCTCTGGGAAGATCCAAATCTAAAAGGGAGATGAGCACTTAGATGACAGTGAAAACACAAGGGATGCATCTAACCAACTGAGTCCATTTAGTTTTGTTTTGCTGCCTTAGCTTCGCTGTAACTATTTTGGTTTTCCATCAAAAAACTCAACTTCCTCGGTATTGTTGAGATAAACAAGATTAATGAAACGTCTTGTAGGATAAACATAGCCCGTGCCTGCATTTAGTTTCCTAGTTAAAATTAAATCAACATGCTTCAAGCAAGGACTGTATACATCTGCTAGCCACAGACTAGCTATTTGTAACGTCACAGGTCTTTTCCACTAACAAAAGCAACAATTCAGCAGGATTTTTAACTTCCAGCTTCCAATTTTTCACCGCAAGCAATAAAAGCACTGCACAAGAGAGTTCTTATTTTCTTTAGCTGCACAGATAATTAAAAGTTCTGCAGAAGTTAGTCCCCGGCCGGCTGTTCCCACCCCCACCTTCAGAAACGCAGAAAAAAGAAAGCAAAGAGAAAATGAGAGAAGAAAGAAAAAGAGGGGAGAAAAAAAATAAAAAAGAGAACAAAAAGAGAAACAAGAAAAATAAGCCCCTGCTTTTAAATACCAGCCAAGGGAAGTCAAACTATGTACAAACCCTGCTCAAAGAAGGAAGAGCAGCAATACTTTTTTTTGTAGCTGAATCCGCGCGTTTTGCCCGTGCCCTACCTTCTTCTTTATGATTTAGTCCATGAAGTATTTTCCCCTTTACAGTTCTTCATATACAAAGCCTTCCCAGCCTCGGTTTATATCCCATCAAGCCGACTATTACAGAATTCCCCTGCAGCCCCCAAACCAAAAATGACTACCAGAAAAGGGAAAGCTGTTCTCTTTTTGTCCCTGCTTTGTTTACAGAGCTGTCAGTGGTTAGTTAAACTCTGCCTGGAATCTGGCATTTAAGGCCTGCTCTAAGATTGCTTCCTGTGCAGGGCTGGAGGCCTCAGCTTCCTCTGCAATCCCAGCCCCGGCGCTGCACTCTGAGCACTCCCACCCCCCAAAATCCACTTTTCCCAGCCCCTCACCCCACAGGGAAAGCCCAGAACTTCCAAAGGTGGCTCAGGAGCTGCCTGCAGCTGGGGGCAAACCAAGCCAAGGTGCATTTGGGCATTATTTGAAGGGCTCTGTTTGCAGATGGAGATCTGTCTCGTGGCTTTATTTATGTTCCTGCCCACCGGGGCAACAGCCAAGTGCCCTCCCCATAAAATCACTGGCACCAGCAAAGCCTTGCTTGGCTTCAGGGAATTCGTGGCTTTTTCTGCCCCCTGTTTTGGATTAAAACACTGCTGAGGGCAGGGGTTTTGTGAAGGTTATTTTATTAGTTTACTTTCCCTGGGGGTATTTTCTTTTTGATTTGTTCCCAGATTGGGGGATTTAAATTTTTGATGTCGTTGATGTGATTTTCCTCGCATTTGTCTTGGGTTGTTTTGTGGAGATTCAAGGGAAAGATTAATTTTGCAAATCTGATAGAGACATTAAAATTGCTGCCTTTTTATAAATTCAGTTAGACCATGCATCTAAAAAACAAGCTGTAAACAGAATTTTTTGCCAATCTTGTGTTTACTGTTAGTGCTGGGTACCCCTTGAAGAGCCCAGAACAGCAAATCTTCCATTTTCTCCCAACAAGTGCTTCCATCTCAGCCCACATATGCAGCTAAACCTGGCCCCAGTTTCTTTACTGGAGGACTGTGAGTTGCAGGGCTGATGTGGTTCCCCCTGGCTGGGAGACAAGGATCAAAGGAGGAATGGCACACTACAGAACAAGTTCAAAGCAGCACGCTGGGTTTCTGTGCAATGACAGTGTCCTCAGGAATTAAGACTGTACCAGACAGCAGCATTTCATCTGTGGAGCACAGTCACCATCAGGGATTTAAACAAAGATTTGGCTGTTAGGATGACAGCTCACATGCTAGAAACAAGAACCCCAAAGCTTTTTGCTGCTTTGCCTCCCCAAAGCAGACATGCTTTGATATCTTTGATTTATGTGCACCTTCATCACCTCCTACCCAGCCAGGCACACCCCTCTCTGCACCTCTCAAGGCACTGATTTTCCTTCTGGGTTGCTCAAGGCTCTGTGCACCAACATTATCCCCATGCCCTCTCCACATGTCCCAGCCCATCCTCCACATGGTCCTCAGCACCACCTCTCATCTCCAAAAGCTCAAGCTCTTCCTCACTGAGGAAGTCTCTGGAGGATAATAACAACAACCCAGAACTATTTCTGCTCTTCCTCCCCTCTTTTCCTCCCCAGGAGCACTGGGGAGATTGCCCAGAAGTGATAAGGAGTTCCCTGATGCAGCAAATTTTCCCCATCCTCAGGATACTTTTTCTGTGGTGCAATGAAGATTAGATGGATGGATGTCTTGGGAGGATGTCAAGGGTTTATCCCAGTGTAATTTCTCCTCTCAAAGGACTGAGGAACAGCCACTGCATGACATTCAGAAAGTTTTCAATCCAAATCTCTCTTTCATAACTCAGGAAGCCACTTGGGAAATGGAGTTCAGGTTAACATTTTGACCTTTAGCTAGCAAAGCTATATTAGTGCAAGAAAAGGAGGCATCAGCCAGAAGGTTCACTTGAAGAAGTCAGCTATTCAGTGCTGTTTACTGTCTCCCCAGAAATGACAAGATGCCTTTCACCTCTGAGAACCACTTCACAATAACACCTAAAAATTCTTCCCATTTCCAAAAAAATATGTAATATATAATACTCTTTTTTTATACATGGTATAAAATCTAAGATTCTCAGAAGACTAAAGAATTGCTTTACTTATTGATGTAGGTAGCAATTATTAGAAGTGTTTGCTATAAGCCATATTTTGGAGTATGCACATTTTAATGCTTCTTTTTTAAGATTAAAATTATTCATGAGTAAAATCATCCTGGGACAAAATGTAACACTCCACCCAGCTCCCCTCCATGGCCTGCCTTCAAAGCCACTTGGGAAAATGTCTCTCTGCATGACCTTCCAAAGTGTGCAAAGACATTTCATTTTTCTATTTTTTGATTGCATATTTATTTTCCTGTAACACTTATTTTTAATAAGTTGGTGTCAAACCAAAAAAGTTTCACTTTCTGAAAAGAGGAAAACTATCCCAAGAAAACATTGTTTCAAAAGCAATGTTTCATTCGACCTCAAAATGGAAAATTCCTTAGTTTTATTTTAAATATAAAATTTTGGGGCTTCAAAATATTTTTATATGTCAATTTATTTTTTTCCAAATTATTTTCAGGTATGTTTTTCATCAAATTCACCTAGACACCAATAAATTTTAAAGAAGCATAAATATATATATATGTATTTATTGAATAAATGTGGATGTCTGAAATTATTTGACCAGTTCTATTCCCTGGCATCCAAACCTACATGCAAATTACTGGAAGATGGGCTACTCTTGCACTGTGGAAAGATCCACCACTTACTATTTTGTTGTTTCTACTTCAAAACAAGACCCTCAGCATCTTTTCAGCTTTTGCACCACTGAAATAATCTGAATTAAACTTGTGGGGGTTTTCCACACCAGGTTCAAAAGAGAGACCTGTGGAAAAATTTACCTACACTGCCACGTTATTTGAATCAGAATCACAGCAAAGTATGTGCCCTGAAAATGTCATCTCTCCCAAAAACATCCTTCAAAAGCAATACCAGTCCCTCCCTCCCTCTCCATACCTCGCATAATGCCTTTAATCTTCAGCTGACTAGGGTTTATTGCTAAAATTTGTTGAGTTTTTCATTGTCTTGCTAAAAAGTATTTTCTTCAATGACAGCCACATTTAATCCCTCCCAGAACAAAGCACACACGTGCAAATCCCACTCCCTTTTAGGCCTCATCCCATGAGAGAGTTTGAAAATTTTGTCTTCTTTCTTCAAGCTTTCATCCAGGTAGAAAACCAAAAGAAAGCACATGGTAATTGCAAATATGTGACAAAATATTTTACTACTGCTTGGTGGGAATATGCCTTTTGAAAGCAAACAATAAATTGGCTGAGTAGAAATACACACACACAATACAACCATATAATTGTATAATCCAGTATGGAGAGCAAAATAACCTCCTGCTCTGGCTCAGATTTAACGCTGTCCTCACCCTATTCCCAGCACTGCTTTCAGTGACAACTCAGCATCCAGGGGGTCTTAAAAACAGACAAGCCCGTCTGGCAGCAAGCAAAATGCAAGCTACTACTAAGGTCTTTAACAAGAAATGTCTTTCAAGACCTCCCAGTCATTCTTTCCATCACAGTGCAGAAGCTCCCAGACTCCGATGTTTAGGCTGAACTTCTACACCAGTTTCAACCTGGCTGGGCCGAGAAACTTCAAACAAAAGCAAATTCCCTGAAATGACACGGCCATGTACTGCACTGATGCCTCAGGTTTAGTTTTTATATTTTTCAGATTCTGTGTTGCTTTAGTGTGTAATTCTGAGCTTCATATTAGGGGATGGTGAGCTCTCTGCACAGAGCAGGGAGACAAAACAATTCCTTCTCTAGCTGGGGACCAATCCAAATTTCAGGCACAAGAGCACAAACAACGTGGGCTGAAGAGAGAAAAACAAGCAGGATGGGACTTCATAACCTAAAGCTCTATTTGGACAATTAACTCCAAGATGCAAGTGGAGTAGAACTGATCCAAGGGAGAGACCCCATGAGCAGTTGTGCATTTTGGGACCATTTTGTTTCATCTTGGGTGCAGCCCTGGCTGGGCTCTGGTGCTGCCCAAGGCTGATCCCTTGAGGAGATCCTTTTAATAAATCCCTGCTTTATTCTTTAACTCTGTTCTAGTTCAGCCTTCACAAGGCATTAACACAAGGCTCTGTGCTGGCCATGCCTGGTGACTGCATCACACAAGCACGTTCCATCTTATTTCCCTCTTAGTACAACAGCAAATTTCCCAATTTCCTCATTCACCTGAAGGGAAGCAAGAGGATTTGGCCTAAGTTTCCTTGTAACAAGAGAAATCTGCTGAATTTCCCATCATATCTCAAGACCTCTGCACGCTGTGCCTCAGGTGTGTCCCCTCCCTTTCTGAGCTCAACAAACCTCTCAGGATGGTGAATAAAGGTGGGCTACCAGCACAGGCCCATCCTGCACAAGAATCCCAGTTCTGCAAGAGCTGGTAGAAATTTCAGGGCCCTTCCAAGTCCAGCTACACAAAGGTTTCCCATTGTCATGGTTTGCATGCAAAGCTTTGCATCACTTCTCTAAATGTCTCTCATGCCAAACCATGACACCCATGTGCTTGCAATTAAACATTTGATTGTCCTCTGACCTGTCCTCACTGCAGGATCAGGTGGTGACAGAAGACCTAAGTTGTTGCTGTCATTGCCCTCTTTATTTTTCCTAATACTACCACCAAAACCATCACATTTCCTACTAAATTTTGACTTGAACCAAGACTGCATGCAGCTTTGTGACTTGCACTCCATTAATCCAAGTGTCCCATTTTCCCATTTGTGTCCACCTCAGGTGGCTCAAAGCCCCAGCATCAAACCTTCCAAATGTCAGCAAAGGACCGGTAGTGGGAAGCACAAGAGATATTTCACATTAGCTGGCTAAATGCCATGACATGTACTGTATCCCTAAGACCACCACTGCCCTTTCTTTCTACCTCCTCCACCTCAGAAGTGAAAACATAACCTCTCCATTGCCCCTTTTGAAGCTAAAAGCAACTCAGCAAGCAACACTCATTGTCTAAATGTGACTTGTTTAATCTGGCACCCGTGAAATGCAGGTATGACAAGCATTCTACTGCAATAACTGGGAGAATTAGAGTTCCTTAATCTATCTTCAGTCAAAACAAATAAATGTGTTTTTTATTAAAATCTGTCAGAAAACATTTGGAAATTATTTTCATTGCTCCCCTATTAAGTCTGCTTTAGAAGCATTCAGTGCCACTCAGGTCTTTTAGAAACAGGTATGACTTCATTGAAATCAAAAGGTGGAGTTCAAAGGATTGAATTCTCCTTTGTCACACCTCATGCATGCTCCTTCTTTAATCCAAGATGTTAGATATCACTGGAATCATATATTACCACCAGTAAGGCTTCATAAATTCATTTTCAATGTTCCTTTCATGCAAAACCACATCTGCAATTGTTTCTGTAAATTTGGCCAAGCATTCATGTTGACTGCAGAAAATAAACTCTTGTACATATACATATATGCACACATACCCACAAACCAGTGTCAAGCAGCTTTATTCCTTCCCAAACAGAATAGCTCATTTGGGATTTGAGGCAAAATAAATATACTACAGTTTTATTCCAATTCCTTGTTTCATCTGACCACGCTTCTTAGGACTTGCAAGGGCAATTCATCAATGGAAAACCAACCTTAGGATAAGAAAATCAAACTTTGGTGTTTTCTCAAGGTCCCTGTTTCAGTTCTTCGAACATTTCACTTCCAGCCACATGAGTATTTCCAAACTGACTTTATGAGAAGAAAGCAGTCAATTACAAAGAATTTCAACAAGGAAATCAAATCCCTCATCTAGTAAAATCCCTGCTTCTGATATGAATTACATTTTCCATCTCATGTTCCATGGGAGTGAAAGAAGCTCATGTACATTGGTGGGGCATTTGAAAACCTGATGAAGAGATTAGTGAACACCTCTGTGGCACCCTGAGCAAAAAGCTGCAGTGATTACACAGAACAGAGATCCCCAGCTGGTCCTTTGCAAACTGCTGGTGGCCCAAAGGACCAGGCCATGGTCCAGAGCCTCAATTGAAGTAGGTGCTGAACAAGTTTCACCAACCCTGCCTCCAGCACAGGCTACCAAAGTGTACATCACAAATGTTCTTGAAGGTGCCAGGCCCTGTGACAGCTCCTGCTGCTACAGAACCCCATGAAAATGTTGACAGGGAGCTTTTTATAGAACTTGGTTCCTGCCAGAGTTCACTCCTTGGGTTGATGCCTTTTCAGGACTACCTACAAACAGAAGCCAGACAAAATAAGAGAATAAAAAGCAGTTCTATTTATTGAAGGGCCTTCAGGTACTTTTAGGGCAGACAAAGCCCCACAGGGGCTATACCCAAAAATGGATGATGGGTCACAGTCTTCATACTTTTATAAATTGGGTCCATTTGGATATTGGGGGTTAAACTTCTAATTACAGCTTCAGTGAAGGAATGAAGCTGTTTCCCCCAAGTTTGCTCCCCACTCCCAACTTACTTTTCTCTACATTTCTTGGGGCCTGACACAGTGAGGTGCCCTTGATTCCCAGGCCTGGAGAGGAATTGTTTGGTATGACCAAAACGGGAAGACCACAGCCAACATTCTACATGGAGTTTAGAGTTAAGAATTGCAGGATTACAAATATATGAAAACTACAAAAGCTAAAATCCTAAGGCATCAGGGTCTGCAACTAAAAGATCCATGGCTGGTCCATTTCTTGTATCCATGATTAATAAAGCTGCACTGCCCCAGAGGTGAGAGCAAACATTGGTGCTGCTGCAGCAGCAGGAGCTCTCATCTCAGAGCCAGCCAGTTGCAGTGGAATGCAAAGTCCCCATTTATCTTTACTCCCTTAAGCAGGCTGATGGCCATTTCCACTCCTCCTCCTTCCTTCCTCTCCTTTTCTCTACTGCACACTGACTTAAGGGCCAGGCAAAGCTTTCTCTTGACATTTGGATTTGCATGTGCTGGTCCCACCCCGATCTCTGTGACATTTGTCTATCATTTCCCATTAGCAGAAGAAGGAAGAAACAAGGCATAGCTGGAAGCTGCTGGCACAGCCACTGGTTCTCATGGTAGGAGGATCGACCCTTGACTCTCCCCTCCAAGTGTCCTCTGAATTATTTCAAATATGTTGTCCCCAAAGATCAGAAGGTACTGAAATATTATTCATATGAAAGCTAGAGTTGAAATCTTGGTCCTGTTGGAATCCTTGGCACAATTCCCAGAGACTTCAATCAGGACTGAATTCCACCCTCACAGGCCAGAATGCTCTAATAAGCACAATGGAAGTTCCATGGGCATACTCTGCATGCCAGAAGCTGGTGTAATCTCAGATTTTGCCAATATAGGTTGCTTCATGCTCTTGTACCTTTCTGCACACACATGCAAAGACAGAATTGCTTTTACTCTTACAATTCCTTCTTGTGGGAAATGAGTTATTTTGACATGTACCATTACCACTGAGGAAACACTCAGCCTTTGCTGTAGATACACAGTGCAGTGAAAGCTTCATTGCCCTTTACCAGTGTTTAACCATAAGTGAAAATAACCCAGGTAATGTCAATGAGGCAAAACACAAAGAAACAGAAGGGATTTTGTTGTCCACAAAACCATTTGTCAAAGTGCTTCATCCCCAAATGAGCTCTGACTTGTGTTCACTTTTTCTGCAATCAAACACTTGGAAACAAGCTCATGGGATATCATCCCCTAGTTACCCTTGCCTTTTATCTGCTTCTACCAGCAAACATCTTCATTTTGCTAATTAATCACAAGATTAGCGTACTTCTTGCCCTGTTAAATGACAATGCCAATTTCCCACTAATTTCTATTAGGAAAAAAAAAAGAGAATAGAAAAGAGTATCACACAGACAGAAGCAGCTGCACAACTGTGGAGAAGCTTCACCAATAAATTTCCTGATTGTATTTGTTTCTAAGCAGGTTTTACAAATGTTTTAGCATTCTATTTACACACTTTCCCTGTATCTTTCACGTCTTGAATTAAAAGGCTAAGGCAATGCCATTAAAAATAATGAAACGTTTGAGCAAATCTTAAGGTGAGGTTCCAACAGCAATATTCACTCAGCCAGGCTTCAGACTCCACATGTTTTCTGGAACGTGTTTCAAAACAGAAAATCATGATACATTAAGCTACATAGTCAGTCATAAAATAGTAATAGAAAATAATATGAAGGTACAATGCAACCAGCTTACAGTGGCTTCAGTTTTGTGTTTTCAACCCCTTTTTGTGCTAAAACATGCAACTCCAGGATCCAGCTCTAAGATCAACTCTAATGAGAGTTAAGGGACTCTGTTGCTTGCTCTATTGAGCCAACACCAAGCAACAATACTAGGTTTTAGACATCATCCCAGCATTTCTAAAGAAAAAAGAAATACTACCAAAAAAACCACAACACAACTAAAGTTCTTTGGTTTGCTGATGCTTAACTAGTTTTCCCCTAAGAGACACTGAGTATTTTGAATCCAACCAGTTCCTCGAAAGAAATGAATCATAAATTTTCAAGGTGTTGCCAGTTGCTTTTAAACTTCAACTCATCTTCCCTCCCAATATCTTCACACTTACACCAAAACAACACACGTCACCATGATGGGCACATTGCAGCTGAAAGGCCAGGTAGTCCATGGCAGAACATCATGGAAACCTGTGGAATTCCATACACAAAACACATCACCATGACAGGCACGTGGCAGCTGAAAGGCCAGGTAGTCCATGGCAGAACATCATGGAAACCTCTGGAATTCCACCTGGCATGGATCCAGCTGCAGAAATTTCTGCTGGGCCTTTCCAGCTCACACTTCTGGTCATCTTTAAAAATGAAACCCAGATTGTTTCCTGACAAGTAGGTCTATTAATTTATCTCTAATGAGCAGCAGTTCCGTGTCATTTTGGTTGAAAGCTGAAGCAGGAGGTCAGTCCTGGCTTGAAAGAGGTAAAGCAGGGCACCACAAGCACAAAGCCTTTCAACATGACCATGCAAACAGAGTATCACAAAATAGATGTGTATCCCTCAAAGGCTACATCATACACCTCCACTATAGGCTGAGCTTAGCTGAAAACAAGGAAACACACAGCCATGTCACCAAACCAGAAGACCCAACAGCAGTGAGGCTTTGGCCTGGCTCAGAGTCAAATAAATAAGACAGATGAGACCTGGCAGTGTCCTGTGCCCACAAAGTCACACATAAATGCTTTGTATTAATGTGACAAAAGAAAGTTACACTTGAGCACTGCATAAAGGAAATAAATTTTCAAATTGTTTCCATCACTTAGGAACAGTGCCTCAAATATCTGTGTGGTCCAGAGGAAAAAAAAAAAAGAAAAAATCCATCAAAGAAATAGGTGAGGGAAAAAAAAAATCATTTCTGTACTAAATGTTACCTACTACCATTCCCAAAATCCTCTTCCACAAGTTTCCAAAACCCCTATGGGCTCTCCTCCAGCCTCTCCTGTTGCCATGTAATTCCACCCAGCTCAGACATGAGCACACATGACTGCTCACAGTCTAAGTTCTGGGCACCAAAAGCCATGAAGCCCCTTTTTCACAGCCACAGGGGGTAGAGGGATGTGTACAGAGAAGAATCAAACCAAAGTCACAGATGATAATGCTTGCAAACTTGAAGGATTCTTACAATCTATACTCCAGATTTACAAAAAAATAAAAAACCAAAACACACTAACCTGAAAATAGCTTGCACCCTTAAAGAGAACAAAGAAAATAACATCCATATCTAAAAATCATAAATAAACAGCCAGATTTTTCAATGCTTACCTGAACCAAATAAAACCTTTACAACTTGTAAATACTGACAAGTGTCACTTCAGATACTGTTAAAGGAGTCCCTTAAATATAAAATATAGGTTGCTCTCTAGTTAAATCCTTTCTTCCTTGCTTTTCCACAACTGAAAGTAATTGAAAACAGAAGACATGCATCTTGGTGCAGCCTAACTTTTCAGGAAGTATAAATGTAATTATTTACACAAACTTGCACATCAAGTTTGCTCTCAGTTGCACCCATCTACCTTCACACAAAGCCAATTAAAATCCAAATGCATCAACACTTAGAGTCACATAAAATAAATGAACCTATTAGGTGCTACCATTTGCAAGACACCCCTAATAAAATCCACATAAAGATAGCACCAGTTTTCTTATCCAGGGAGTGGTGCACAAGACACAAATTCATAATGTGCAAACTCACAATGTTACTTCAAAGAAAATGGTGTCACAAACAAAATTATAAAAACATTGCCCAAACAAGGTGTTGTATAGGGAATACATGTTATTTCAAAGTCTGAAGAATGTGCACATACCTCAAAGAGGGCACACCCAGGGAACAAATCTGAATTTTTACTATCTTTGCTACTGCTTTAAGTCCATACTGTTTTGGTATTTATATTAAAAAGGAGACAGAAATATCTTTGGAGATGACTAAGCAGTTTCTTGATTTCTATTAAGTACCAAAAAGCAGCCTTGCCAATTTATCCATATTTAAGTTTCTACAACTTAATATAAACTCACTTCCAAGAACTGCATAGGTCTTCTTAAAGTATGTGCAGCAAGAAGTCAATGCTGTGCCAGCTGGCAGATTAAACAAGCCATTAAATAGGCTCCTACTGAATTTAAAGGATTGTTTTTCATCTTTTCCCTCTCTTCTCCTCCACATCCAGATGTATTATTTAGGGGCTATTTTCCAGTACCAGTAGAAAAAGTCAAAGAAATGCCCTTGGCACATAATGAGTTTTCCCTCCAATGTGGTCTCCTGCTGCACTTGGAATTTATTCCATTACTGTATGGCTTGCAATGGTCCCAAAATATCTCTGACTATGTGAAAAGATGGGGAAAATGTGTTTGGGATAGGTATGGTTCTTCATTTGAAAGCAAGGGCAGTCTGGGGTGATGATTTCACTCAGGCCATCGCTGTCCCAGTGTGCCATCCCACAGCCTGCAGCCCCCTGTGCAGGAGAACACTGTTGCTCCCTACACATTATAGCTGAGTAAGGCAAAACCCACCAGGACTAAGGACAAGGCCACCAGCTTCTCCTTAGGTTGGCAGAGAAGCTCATTTCTCTGCAGTTCCTGCAGGACTTCAGGGATGAGAATTAAAAAAACAGCTGTGGTCAAACCCTTCATAGGACAGAGGTCTTCAGCATTTCATTCTCCCTTAGAGATTCAATCTTAAACTTATCTGATGCAGAGGAGGTTTTACAGAGACCTCTCTGAGCCAGGGGGAAGTTTGATAAAAGGATCCATGTTTACCCCTGAAAGAATTTCCTACCAAGGTTGTTGACATAGAAACCAAGAAAGAAAGAAGGATAAATGAGAGAAACCTGCAACTGTCTAATCCAACAAGCACTTTGTTTGTCTTTCCTGACCAATGAGTAAAGTGTAAACTCCTGAGTTTTGTAACAATGTATAAAAAGCATGCCTCCTATAATAAAAACGGGTTTGAAAAAATCTGAAAATGGAGTTTGCTTTGTATTGTGACCATCTCAACTACAACAATCTGAACATCGTGATCCAGCAGCATTCAGAGCATCAATGAGCCTAGAACAAACATAGATATTAAACCAGCCCTGGTGTCATCTACAAAGAAAAAAAAAAAAGAAAAAAGCTAGATAGCATTATTTCAGATTAAAATGCCCATATTTAAGTTTTCCAGATAAAACATCCCAAAAGATCTCAGCTTCAAATGAAGGAGCAGCAGTGCCTTCTGAAATGCCTGATAAATAATTTTACAAAAATTGAAATTTTCAGGCCTCTCTCAGTATTTCAGTTTCCAGGCAGTAAAAAGGAGCTCAGCCCCATAAGCCCGCTACTGAACAAGAAAACCAAGAAGGGCTTAAAACCAAGTAGAGGTACACAAGGAGAGGCTGAGATAGCCAGCACTGGAACCTGCCCATGGCTTGGAGCATCTCCTTTCCCAGGGCAAGCAGCCCCTCCCGGCTGGTCCCACAAGGGGAGTGAACCCCTTTGCTCCCAGCCAGACCCACAGAACATCCTGGCCCCTGCAATGACTTCAGCATCTGGCTCCAGCGGGGTGCAATTCGCCAGAATTGTTCTGGGGGTCATACACATCCCCCTCTCCCTTCTTGAGGGGTAGTTTAGGTATTAATTGCAAAAGCTGAAGTGTAAAAACCTGTGTCTTGCATGTATTCTTTGTTTCTAATCCCCAGTATCCGTAAGGGGACTCCCTCACTTGGCTAGCAGTCGGGATTCATTAGACCTTTTATGATGATTCTTTCTGTTGTGCAGATATATGATGAATCTCAGATGTTTAAATATAACAGCGCTCCATTGACCTTGCTGAGTACAGTTGGAGGGGAAAAAAGGTAATTTTCCTCAAAGAAATGTTAAAAATGTGTCTCCACTACAGCACAGATGCAGAGGATAAAGAAACTCCAGAGGGATTAAAATATTTTAGATTAATTTGGAAGAAGGCCACATTGTGTAAAGCCTGGTTAGTTTGGGCCTTTCCAATTCCACGCCGTATAAACAAACCCATTTAAACTGCATTTGTTAGAAGGAATGTTTTAGAGGAAAAAAAAAATCCCCCAAAGCAGTTGTAACTCAAATGACCTCCAGTTCTGTATTCTCTCCTTACTGCCTAAAGAACAAACATATGTACAATATATTCTAGCCAGAGTTTGTGCAGTTGCTGCATGATTCATACTGCTTGAAAATTAAATCATTTAAGTAAAGGGATTCTGGCTCCCTCAAGCAAGGTTTTAAAACTGAAGCAAGGTTGGTTTTGGAGCCAGCTTCCATGCTTTGAAGAAGACCATTGCTTATAGATTTTTGCTTTGGGCTGGGTGGAAGAAATTAAAAGATGAAAGTAAATTGAAAGCAAGAAGTGGAATGAAAGGGAAAAAGGGGGGGAAAGAAAAGAACCTGTAAGATCAATACAAATATATAAGAATGAACCTAATGTTCAGCATGTCACTGACTGGCAGGAGCAAATCCTTAAATGTTTACTCACTTTCAAGGTCAAATTTGACCCATTTTACTCCTACAGAAGAGAGCTTTTGCTCCCTCCAAAGGGAAAAATCAGATTCTAAATAACCATAACAAATAAAGATTTTCTGACCCTCACAAATTAATCAAATTGAGACACAAATGAACGTGAGAGTAGCAGCCAGAGGGGTAACAAAATGAAACACCCACACTTTAGTCATTTTTGAATAATCAACATCTTCAAGACAGTGGGAACTTTAAATAAAGGAATTTTCCTTATCATCAACCATAAATCCCAGAGTAACTCAACTTTAGGAATAACCTATCTGCCATGTGGATAAAGAGGCTTCTCCAAAAGCCCGGGCCTCCTTGTGCTGTGGAAATGGCAGCCAAATACTTCCCTGCAACTCAATCACTGCACAAATTCCTCATCCCATGGAGGACAACTGGCACACCTGAGTACAAAATGTTGTCTTCCCTCTCCCAAACACCCAAAAGAGCCATTATTTATTATTTCACCACTGTCAGCATCTTGGAGAGGAATATGGCAACTTGAAGCTCAGAACAATACAACTCAATAGTTTGGAAACTCAAAATGAGGGGGAAAAGTTGTTTTCATTAAAAGGAATGCATTTTCAGATAACAAAAAGATTAAATTAAATTCTAGGATTCGGGGGCTAGCATCCCTTCTTATATCTCATATCATGGCCATAAAACTCATAAAACTGGGATGATGGCTTCTGCAGGTATCACACATTTGTTAGAACACAATTTTCTTGCTAAAATGCTGCCTGTTTCAGTTCTCCATGTCATTTTTCCTCTTGGTTGTTTCTTCCCATTTGTGATTAACACATTTCTCCAGCATCTCACACACATTTTCACTTTGGCTGCTTCTTTAGCCAGCCCTGTGCTCCCATACTCAGCCTCCTTGCATGGATGGAAGGGATACATTAAGCTCTCCTTGGAGATACTCCAGGCTTGCAAGGATATAACCATAAGGAGAAAGCTGGCTAAGGGGACTCTTACATCAACAAAAAAAATCAAGACAGAATGTGGAACTTCTTGCGGTTGGGTTTTGTTCTTCAAATGTCATGTATGGACCTTTGTTTGTTGACATACCCCTCTACACATTCATGAAAACAAGATGTTCTCCTGTCACTTAGACTATCATGGTAAGACATTTTAAATAAATACTTCACATAATTTCAGAAACAGATGTTAGACAGTAAAATTGGATGTTTGCAATAGAAATGGCTGAGTCCTATTTAGTAGTGCTTGGAATTTTCTGTTTTATGCTTCATATTATCACCAGCAATGCATGAAAACTCAACAGCTATTACATCCTCAACTTTTCTTTTGAAGTGTATTTATCTTTAAAATTTACTCCAAGAAGTTCACAAGTAGAAGTGAATATTTTTCAATACACTTAACTCTGCCCTTTCACTCACATGCCTGCTACAGTTCTACACGCATGTATTTTTTATTTTCTGCATCTTCAGTAGGAGGTTTGTTGGCTCTACCATCTCTCACAGAGGCTAAGAAAGTGTAAAAGATACTCAGCCTACATTTTGCTTCTCTGGGCAGTTCTAGCCTCAGTGTTACTCCTTGTAGTACTCTTGGTTAAGTATTTGTGTACTAATAACATAACTCCACTGTTAATATTGCCCTTCCCTGACTGATTCAAATGGAGAATGTCTGGTACCTGTAGTAATAAACTTTGAAAAATTGCTGGCCCTTAGTCCAGTGGCAGAAGTAAGATTAGGTTGATTTCTTCATAAATCCCATTGTTTCAGCTTATTTACATGATACAGCCAACTTTTTGTGGCCTGAGTTAGCCAGGATCAGTGTGGTGTTAAGGTCAGAGACACAGCAGGGACACAGACGTGCAGTGACATCTCAGTTAGTGCTCATTGTTACTTTTTCTAGAGACTACATAGATTTTTATGGAATAAAATGCCCTGAAAATTCTGGTAAGAAAAAAAATGAGAGAACAATTAATAAAAATGACTAAATCAATTAAATTTTATGTTGAGTTTCATAGACTTTGCTCATGTTTTGTCATTCAGGATTTTCTTTGTGCATGTAAGGAAAACAGCACTTAGATTATTCTCACCTTTAACAGGAGGGAAAGACAGAGATTTGTGTCTCAGTGATAAAACTAGCAAAAATAGAACACTTAAGATAACCCAGACTTTGAAAAACATCAGTAAAAAGCCCCCTGAGCTCCATGAACATGTTGCAGACTGCACATGTCACATAACTACGGACTACAATTTTTTTGCCTGAGGCTCCCACATTTAACAAAGGGAAACCCTGCTTTCAACAAAAGATGCTATTCTAGTTATGTGCCCTTTTACCCTGTCAGAGGAACAGCTGGTATCATAAAGTCACAGCTAATTTGTATCATATCTGCACTAACAGTCAGATTTAGTTTGTATCAAACTTTCAAAGTTGGACTTAATGCCAGTTGATGGATGACAGCTTTTCTTGCCTCCCCCCTTCTCAAAACATATTTAAACATCACCTCCCATATTAAAAAAAAGCCCTCCCAATATTCAAAATACAAGCAGTCTCTAATATGCTCACATAACCGAAATACATGTTAAATATAAATCATTAAAACTAGCAAATTAAAAAATCTTAAAGAAGGGTGCAAATGCTATACCAGCAGTTCTGAAGTTCAGTGACAAATAAACAGCACTTTAAGACAGACACGTGGGTACTAAGTGTAATGGAAAAGAATTTTATCCTAAAAAGAAGAGCAGAAAAAACCTTGCCTCAGGTAATCTTTTGAAGTTTGGGGTATCTGTTCTCCAGATTCCAGTCTGCCTGCAGAGACTGTAAGAGTTTTTTCAAGGTCAGCACTCAAGAATTTAGGGAAGACCAATTTCACTTATTTTTTTAGGGGACCTGTTTCTCATTTAAGCTATTAAATGTCATCTACTTTCATTTTAATACCCCTGTAGCAGAATGCCTTAACTGTGTAAAGGGACTCTAGTGCAAGTGAGAGTCAGGCCAAAGACTCAACAGTTCCAAACCCACAGAGCTCACGTGAGAAAAAGTTGCAAAAAAAAAAAATTTAAAAAATTTTTAAAAAATCAGTTTCTTGTTGGAAAACAGGCATGGGGAACTTCCAGAGACTGGGAGTTCAAGCTCAGTTCATACCAACCTCTAACAATGACAGTGTGCTGCTGAGGCTATCCCAGCACAATGCCTGAGTACACAACATGAGCTGGAGACAAGATACTCTTCAAAATTTCAGCTATTTCTCACTTCTGTATTATATAGAAATACTGGGCCAAGGCATATCATGATCTGCAAGCATCACCAAACTGTGGGCAAGGAAAGTCTGCAATGCTGCACAATGTAATCATTATCAGGGTTCTGAACAATTGGCCCCATTTATCAGAGAGAGATTGGTGTGCTCTGTGAAGTTACACACACCAAGCCAACAACGGCCCTGGGAAGTCCAAAGCAGCAGCAACAGAAATGCAGGTTTTAAGTGACAGGAGAGCTCATTGTGATGGAGCTGAGAGAGAGCAGTTCTCAATGAAGACTGAAGAACCCCAGCTCCCAGCCTGTCTTTCCCTCAGCGCTTGCACTGCCTGACTTAGAAGGGCAATACTGCACAGAGGACAAAGACACAGCTTCTGCTTGTCACTGCTCCCTGATGGACTCCCTGCCAGTGAGCAGGGCCAAAGTGCAGCACATTCCTGCCACCTCCTCTCCAGTGAGCTGGATCTGCTCCCTACCTACTGAGAAGATGCAAATCATCAACTCCACTCTCTTCACCCCAAGCACAGCAGTGATTCTGCCCTTACATATGATCCTTCTGCTTGTTCAGAATCTTTTTAATATTTTTTTTTTCAAATGTTCTTAAACCTCTGACAAGGCACAGTCTGTCAGAAGCAGATTTCTCTTCAGCTACCCAGTGTGTCCATTTTACACTTCCTAGGTGGTGTAATTTCTGGAAAACAAAACCTGTTCTTCATCCAGAACTTGGGATGAGTCACAACAGGATGACTTGTTTGGGTTTACCTTTAAATGAAGAATAACTTTTTATATCTAAATGATGCTCTGGCTTTGTTTACAGTCACTCCAAACAGTTGTAACACCACCTCAGCCACACAAAACCCACCAGGCTCTCATCTCTCACAAAAGAGCTTTGCCCAAAAAATGCCCCAGCTGTACTCAGAGGTCACTTGAGGTCCGAGAAGTTACAGGAAAACTTGGGCAAGATTGAGTTCTGCCCCTCCTTTTCCAAGTAGCAGAGAGGATGGATGAGAGAAGGAAGACCCTATGTCCATCTAACTTTACCACACAAAGCCATAGAAAATATATTCAGAGACACTACAAAAATGCTTTTCTCCTAAATGGTTATTTAGGAGAAGCTGACCAAACCCATTGTTACACAATGTTTCCTAATGGCAAACATCTTTCAACCAAACAAACATTTCCAAGGGAAAATAAAAACCAATCATCCCTACCCAGTGACTCTGAACCTTGACCTTTGAGGGTAGCACTTATTCTTGAAAGTAATTCATATAAGCATGTCACATTGCCTTCCAAATTCAGGTTTGACTGTACTCAAAAACTAACAGAAGACTTGACAGGACTGTCATGATAATACTAAACTGTTGCTGCCCTTTATATTCAGATAGAAATGTATCTCATTTCTAGCACAGAGATAATGCTGGTTTTTTCCTTTCCAAATGAGTGTATTGGTCCACAACACTTGCTTTAATGATTTTTTAAAGGCAACTAATGACCTATTCCATGGTATTTTTAATTCACATCCCCTAAAATCCATCCCCCTGTTCAGCCAGCTTTGCCATGTGAAAGTGGAGGTTAAGTATGGAAAATATTATCAGATTTTACTTTACTTTCTTGTGACAGAATTCTTTTGTCACCTTGACAAGTGCTGGGCAAACACCAGAGGGACTTCATCATGAGAGGTGACATTCACCCTGCATCCTACACTTGGAGAAGATGACTCAGTCCCTAGAGAACAGATTTTCAGATGCAATTTATGAACCAAAATAAGGAACCAGCCCCAGCTCAGCCTCAGTTTTGAGGGATTGAAGTGCCTTCTTTCAACACCTGTCTACAGACACAAATCCAACTGCTGAGGTATCAGAAACACTCTGGAGGGCAGTCACTGCTCTCTTTGAACATCCCATCCTTAGCATAGGGAAAAAGGACTTACATTTATGACCCCACTTGCTTTTGAACAGTATGGCCTCCTTCGCCTGGCTTCATAGTTTTAAGGAATTTAAATACCTCATAAACGCACTACTTGTGGAAGCATATGGGAACTTTAAGCTAGACATCTCATGGGAAGAAGTGTTCCATGGGAAATTCCACAACAGTTTGGCTGGTTCTGAATTGAAAAGAAATCCTAATTTTGAAACATCAGCATTTCCTACAACTGGAAATACCAGATTGCATCTGGCTTCAGTTTTAAACACTCCCCCCACCGAAGGCTCGAAAGTAACACAGAACTGCAAAACAACAACCAGGGCAGAGAACAGCCTGCAACGATTATCAGCCCATTCAGCACTTGCACAAACCTTCCCAGAAGTGCAGACAAAGTTAAATTTGCTTCCCCAAGGATGATGACAAAACCAGCTGAAATGGGCCCAGACCCAGCAGTCCTGATGGGGAGGGAAGGCTGCTGGAGATGAAAGGCAAGGCAAGCAGTGTCCAGCCTTCTGCTGTGTGTGTCTCCTCCTCCACACTGCTCTTGCCAAAAAAAGAGGGGCAGAGGAGGCCCAGGCACAGAAAGTGGTCCCCCACCAGTGACCAGCAGCTCCTTATACCCTGAATTGACTGAAGATGATGGTATTTAAGGGGGCTGACTCAATGCTGGGGCAATATTTCTGACCCATCATTCTGCTGTCACAGGCACTGCCTTAAACTTTAGAGCCAGTTCAGAGTTTGTCTCCAGCCTGGAATTTCCGTATATTGAGGGGCTAAAGTTTACACACATTATAAACACTTCCTTTAAATGGTTTGTGAGCCCTCACTTGTTCTGGCAGTGAAAGAACAATGTTTGTAAAAAAAAAATGTCCAAGTGTTCCATGTTGTAAATGGTCAGTAAACACAGTTACTTGGTCTCTCACATACTTCTCAGAGACTGCTTGCTCTAAAAAGAAGACACAACAGGATAGCAGCACTCCAGCATATGATCATAACACAAATAAATATGATTTTAGACTCCCACTGCAAGAAAAAACTGCTAAAATCAAGTGGAGAAACAACTTTTAAAAGAATGGCCATACACTGACAAAATAATTACTGAAAAACACAATTATTTTTGAGTTGAAGGTAAAATTCCACCTGAAATGCTTTAAAAATCTACTATAAACTCTGAACAAAGTAGTCACTGGTGTCAGTGACACCAGAGGGACAGAAGCCAGGGGTCTGCTGCAGGGTTCTCCACTGATTTTCACAGGAATTTGGATCAGCCTCCAAAGAAATAAGAAAACACACAAGGAAAAAAAAGCCTCAAATAAACCTCCCAGCTTCTGAATACCACAGGAAAGGAAGTCTGAGGTAACTTCTTTGATCATACTCACAGGAAGGCAATCAGAGGAAATATTCTGAGCTTTTCAGTAATAAACCAGCTGCTTGATGAATCAAAATGACGACTCCAGAAAAACGAGGTGAACTCTACACAAAAATAGAAAAAGAAAGAACCTTATTTAGCAAAGGCATAATTACTCTGCATTCTTCATTTTTCTTTGGTAAAGTCTTCTTTAATGACACTCCTAGAAAGTCAGGTGTTTTTTAGGAATGAAATAAAACTTTAAAAGCTTTAAGACACCAAGAAAACCCACTGTTCAGAGCTCTAGAAATTACAATTTGACAAAGGAGATTTTGATTTCCCAATACCTCTTAACCAGATCAGTCACTAAAATATCCTAAAGAAGTGAAGTTGATACAGATTGTTGTTGTTAGAACAAGATGAAGCATCTTGTCTGACCAACAGTGAATTTTCACAGCACAGACAGGTTTCCAGCCCACCCCCCTAAGGATATAGGATATTCCCTGCAGTATAAGACACATTCAAAAAAGTACTCTGCAGAAGCAGATAAACAGTAAGATGACAGTCTGTAGAGGATACAAAACTATTCAGTTTAACCAAACTTAAAAGTCAAACTGGGGAAAGAGTTCATAGCAATTAGTTTCTACAGGCAAACTGAATTCATCTTGCAGAAGTAAAGGTACAGGAGGGAAAAAAGAAACCCTGAGATGATTATACAAACAGCAATCAACTTGAAATGAGCCAATGACACTCAAAACTTCTTGGTATGTGAGGAAGAGCTCCCTGAGAATATTAGGTGGCTCCCTAAAAGGGTTGCATGCATTGGAATAAGCTTCCCACCCTGAACAATCTCTGGGTGACCTGGTAGAAACCCACAACAGACACCAGAAAATGCAGAAAGAACAAGATTCAGTGAACTGGGGTATTTTTCCCTCTGCATTCAGCTACTTCTTTGGTAGAGTACAGACACACCAGAGTAAAAATAAAAACTGCAAGCTTTCTTCAGAGAGCCTCTAGTGGTCTGTTCTCTTTAGTGCCCAACACCTTCATGTTGAACATCTGCTGCCAACAGAGGAAACGGATTATTTAAAAATCAACCTATTTTCAGTCATTTTAAGATAATAGCATGGGGCTGGTACTTGCATTCATCTCTGGTTATTCACTGGAAACTCAGATTTTTGAGGACTCACTATAAATGGCTCTTCTGTAATTTCAACAACAATTTTACAGTCTGGTCTCTAAGTTTTAAGACACCTATCACTAATTCACATTATTGCAAAGACTGGGTGGCCAAAGGCAGGAATTTGATCCCATGTATTAGGAGTTTCAGTACTAGACTCAAGAGATCTCAACCCCAATTTTATGCTGAGCATTACTGTGCACATCTCACCTAAGAAAAAAGAACAGTGTAAGAAAACAACCCTGATTTTCAGGGTTGAAAATAACAACAAGAACTTTAAATCTTCTTCTTCCTCTCCCTGGTTACACCTGCTCACAGCAAGAGCAGGCCAGGCTCTGTCAGTCCAGAGCTTCAACTCATGAATAACAAGGCCCTTCCAGGTCACTGAATCAATTCTAACTTTTCCACTAAATTGAAAATCTTACTTTGCTCATTTCTATGGTTTAATGTGCCCCATTTGACTCTCAGCAGGAATAACTTCAAGACATTTAGATTATGCTTTTGGAGGGTCCTGGGTCCAAAAGCCCTTTTCTGCCTCAGACCATTTGTTCTCTTTCAATCTCTTCAAGATTTCTAAAATGGACACAACCCCCAAAAATATTTCCATTTTTTTCCAACAGTCATGAAGACTTTTTCTGCTGCTCTCCTTGTATTTGCTTTGTTCTAAACCAACACTTTTCTGAATCAAGTTCAACATAATTGGTGCTATCAATAAAATGACTGAAATATTCTCTCACAATGTTTGCCTTCCAAAAGAGATTGTCTCCCACCACAATTCCATTGTAAGCTGACTATGAAGGGTTATGAACAATTTAACAAAAAGGTAATTTCCATACAACTTCAGCGTGAAGGAAGTTCAGGCCCAGGTCAAAAAACAGACTCCATAAATCCAAACCCTCCAATCCAACAAACATCCCTCAGGTTTGGACACACTTTGGGCTGTAATCTTCAGTGGTAAAATTGGCACCATTTTTCCTTATTCTTCAGTCCTTCGAATTCCCCTGACCATAAACTTTGGGTTCATGTTCTGCTCTCATTTGTGCAATGGCATTAAAAGCACCCCAAACCTTGGCACACACCCAGCACTGCACATTCAACACTCAATTTCCAGCTAACATGGGCACTGTTATCCCAGTGGGAATTCTGGGAATCATAGATTCTCAGATAACACAGGACAGTAGTCATTAAACACAATTTTAATAACTGAACTGCTTTTATCAGAAGTTCTTAAAAATGCTTCATCAGAAGTACTTTGTGGCTTAAGAAGTTCAGGAATTGCTGCTCCCTTGATTATAAAAACTGAAGAAAACAAATCCTGTCCAAGGTCACTCAACAGTTGACCTGTGACATTCAAATGTGGGTTGGGGAGGGCTATTAAAAATTTACGCATACACACACAAAGAAAAGCATGATTTCACTCCCCCCTGCTCTGTTAATGAACCTGGTTCCATTACACCTGGCAGTTTTGGATGGAAATAAAGTTACGGGGCCTAGTTATCAAACTCTGTGTTGCAGGTATTCCATTTTATCCAAGAGATCCCAGCAGTGATCAGTATCAGATGTTTAGAGTAGAACACAGGGACAGGGAAAGTATATAATGGTGCTTCCCACACATACTCTACGGCAGCTTGTGACTTCCAGAATGCCTGAGTCAAAGGTGGAATCCATATATTTACAGATCTCCATGGCAGCCTTTTTCCATTAGGTTCAGCAGCTGCCAACACTGAAAAAAAAATCCTGTGACACAGTCCTCACTCACCTAGTGCCCAGCTAGCTCTGGTATGCACACAAAGCATTCAGCATTGCATCCCATACAATGGAGCAATCCCAACGCTGACAGCAAGGTGGTTAAAAAGCTGTCTGGGAAATAGCACACCTGGGTTTCAGTCCCACTTAGGAAAATGAAATTAAATCAGTAGGAAAGAGTGGGAACATAAAGAGTAGTTGAGAAGTGCATTTGAGTATTCTTTGTGACAAAGGAGGTAACCCAGTCTACCTACTGCACTCTGAGTTTGCAACTTGTTAGATAAAAGGAGTCATCCTCTAGTCAGTAAAACAGCAAATATTTCACACAATCACGGAATAGTTCAGGTTAGATGACACCTCTGGAGATCACCTAGTCCAATTCCCTGCTCCAAGCAGGCTGCCCCAGCACCAGGTCCAGTTGGGGTTTGAGTATTTCCAAGGATGGAGACACCACAGCCTCTCTTGGAAATCTGTTCCAGTGTTCATCTGTCAGAGTAATAAAGTTCTTCCCTACATCTAAATGGATTTTCTTTACTTTCAAGTGCTGTCCTTTCACTGGCACCTTTAAGAAGACTCTGGTTTGGTTGTTTTTATTGTCATCTGTCCCCACTCCCATGGTGACAGAGTCACAGTGTGTGACAGCCATAGAGTGGCTGTTAAGCTTGAATCTCACCCCAGTTACAGCTAGGAATTTTTATCCATAGATTTCAATATTAGCTGTTGTGCAAATTATTTCTTTTCCCTTGAGTCATGAAAATGACAGCAGGAAACCACCTTTTTTAAAAAATAATCTAGGTGAAATATTTCTTTGAATACCCACTTCTTCCAGAACTACTTTTCTCCTTTTGATTTTTATGTTGTCACTGTTGTCATGTAATTTATTTATGTTGGGAGACATAGAGGGAGCACTTAAAGCTTTTCCTTGGACATGCTATGTGCAAGAAGAAGGCTTCCAATACAAAATTTGGCAACTGAGTGTTGCCAGCAGAGAGGGGACAAGAAGCCTCAAACTCATCCATCACTAGGATACCCAAAAAAGCTGCCCAAGGAATTTGTCTTCTATCATGACCTAGAAAGGGGAGGTGTGCTCACACCTGTGAGCTGCTCACCAGACACTTGCACACAGCTTATCAGCACAAAACAACAGTTCAAAGTGAATAAAAACTCCTCAAGCAATATGCTTGAGTTAAATTAAAAAAACACAGTCAAATCCTACTGGCTTCAGGCTAAACACACATTTACATGCTCTGCTGAACACAGTTTGCTGTACCTGAGCTCCACCTCCCAGAGGGGTGCAGCCACGTCCTGGGGGAAAAGTTTTGTGAAGGAGAAAGCAGTATGGCAGAAGGGAAGGGGAAGATCTAAGATCCTTCTAATAAGAAACTCATCAAAGCTTCAGAAAATGACAAATTTCCCCTCCACCATCCTAAAATGCCAATTATCCTTACACTGACTTGAGTAGTACATTGACAGTAGCAGGACACACTGATATTTTGCAGGAAAGTCACTGCTCTTACATTCACAACGGTACTCTCTCAACAAAAAATGAGCATCTTTCAGATACAATGACTGCCCTACATGCAGGGTTTCATTCTGCACATCCTGGCAAGGAACAGGAAAGAAAGCCAAGTGCTTCCTGAGGTTAAGCACACCCAAAAGGAGGACTAGGTACAGCTGATACTGAGTGAAAGCAGATTGTGAGATCTGTGCATGGCAATTCCTGAAAGCAGAGGCTAACAAATAAGCAAAGTATGTGTGCATCTGAGCAGATGTGGGCTGGAACAACATCCTTTGCCATGCAAATATAGCACTTGCTTCCTTCTTTGGCCACATTTGTGCTACTAAGCAGAAACCATTTGCTAACCACACAGCAGTGGCATTCACATTAGCAGAAAACCAGACTCCTCATCTCTTCCTGCTTTGCTCAGCACTTACTGACCACAGGAATAAACAGAGGGCTGTGCTCCTCAGCTGCTCCATGCAGGATCTGCTGTTCTCACAGGGACATCAGTGACAGCAGGAGCAGGCCAGGCCTGTTCCAGAGCAGCCCTTTGTCCTCACTAAACGTCGCTGCCAACAGAGCAGCGACACGCACAGCAAGGAAAAGCCAGCTGAAGGGGAGCACTCCCCTCTCAAACTCTGTGTTTGCAAGAGAAAACATTTTAAAATTTAAAAGCCAAAGCTGGTGATATCCCTGTTTTTAATCTGGAAATTGAACATGAGCTCCCCTACATCACTGGCAGTGGATACAGGCATGTCTGCTACAGAACGTGCTTCTGAGGGGAACTCTTTACTGCTCATAAAAAAGTCCCAAATTCCTTGCAAATTCGCTGTCCCTTTCAGAAGAGGGTTCCAGAAAGCTCAGAGCTCTAATCCAAGTTGTTAATAATCCATAAAAAATACGGCATAATAATTCAAAAATAGTCTCTTTCAACAGACAGTAAATGGAAACTGCCTGCTTTAAAGCATATTTTGACAGCTGCTAGCATCATTCGACATTTCAAATAAAACAATCTTCTCAAAAGAAACAGAGTAAGCTAAAAAATTTGAAACAACAAAAAGGTCTCTCATGAAAGCTGTGATTTTCTCCTCTTCTGTGTCATCTTCAGCTATTGCACGGAAACACACTAGTGGAATGGGAGAGAGCGGGCTGCAGGGAAAATTCTGTGAGCTGTATCCTTTTCAGGGAAGTTTAATTAATGGCATTTCTGAGAAGAATTTTGATTGACAGGATTAGTGCCAGCACTAAAAGTTTCTATTTGTGGATCCTGGAGCTCACAGCTCCCATAAAAAATAAAGAGTTCAGAAAAGAGCTTTGTGCAAATGAAGGCATTCCCTCAGCAGGGAAGGTTCATGTGAACCTCTTCTGTGGCTTCCCTTCACATGGGTTTTTCTCTGGAGATAGGGTAGCAGAAAGTCCCCGGAGAACACCCTCCCCACGAGGCAAAAGGTTTGCTTCCAGTTTCTAGGTTGGTCCTCGGGGAAGGTTTCTAAAAGGAGTCAAAATTAAACCCTAAGAATGAGTGCTCCCAAATTTTGTGGAGGGAAACATTTGGTTCCACTTTCTTTTCTTTTGGATTTATTTCAGCTTTTAGTTCAGACTAACTTTTACTTTCTAAATTCCCACCTCCTTCCTGCTAAGACAATCTAGTGTTTTCCCAGCATCACTCAGCTCAGAAGATTTCAATTCTCTAATCACCTATAAAGACATTGGACAAATGATTAAGTTGACCACAAGCATTGTGTTTTATTTGATAATTGTCAAATCTTTAAGTACTATCTCAAATAAGCCATCTTTACACGGGGTAATGCATTACATTCCAAAGGAAGAAATTGGAAATGAGCCAATGCTGCTCCATTGCAAAAAATAGGGGAGGACACAGCATTCCAGTTCCCACAGGAAGCACACACCAGTTTGCTGTACCATCCTCCAGAAACTTTGAAATGGAAGAAGAGAAGAAGGGGAAAAAAATTATCCTCTTCACTTTCTACATCCCCTTCCCTAGCACCTTCCTCACAGGATAAAGTAGTTCAGATCCACTTACTCCATCTCAGAAGTTTTTGTGCATCTTGTTTGCATCACATCTGGATGGTTTTGCCCCATTTTCTCCTCTGCTCTTCTCCTGCTTTCCCTCAACTCTATTGTTCTCCACCTTATTTGCTCACTCCTGTTCACATTCTCGCTATACCAACCCTTTAAGGCTGCAGCATTACTATCTCAACTTCAATTACCTTAAAAATGCCTGCAGAAAGGAGCAGATAGCCCTGAACACTCAAGAGCCTCTAGATGTCTACACAAATACTGAAATTTTAGTCTGCTCAGGAGAGCAGACTGATTGTTACAGATGGGCACCATAAGGACCCAGCTTTGTCACCATGTGCTGAAAAATGGATCATCACCCTGACTTCTTCCTGTTCTGCCCCATGAATGGGGGAAATGAAGCTGCAGGAGAAGGCATGGCAAGCACTGTCCATTTTCTAACTTTTCACTCCTTGTGCAAACAAAACCTGGCAGTTTGCAATCCATCATCTAGAGGAAAACCACCAAGGCTGCCTGTCAGCCTTCAAACACTACCTGTGTGCTCAGTGATACCTGAGCTTTGCCAAACCCACTCCATTTATTTTAATGAACTACAAGTCATAACTTCAAAATGCAGTTTTGAATCTCTCCTCATATAAACAGCAAGGAATGTGCTCATGGAAAAAAAGTTACCTTGGTCACACCTATAACTTTTCCAAAAGGAAGGGCAAGCTCAGGTACTGCAGATGAAAATCAAGATGACTGAGCCCCAGCTACTTGTTTAGACTGTTAGTCTTGCTTTCAGTGGTAGGAAATATTACATAAAATCCATGTAACACATACAAGCTAAGTGCAAATGATGAAAGAAATCAGCAAGGGAAAAGAGGCCAGAGAGCTGTTGTGATGGAAGAATAGCAGCTGGGAAAACTGAAGTCAACCCAGCTATGTTATTTTTTAATTAAAAATAAACATAGCCTTTGTTGCCAAGGGATTGGTTAGCATTCCATTAAAAAAAAAAAAAAGGAATTTTATTTTACTTCATTCTCATTCCCCTCATAACCTTCCTCCCCTCCCTGTCCCCTCCTCCTCCCTCCAAAAAAGTATTTATAGATTTTGCAAAAAAGAACATGGTCAAAGTTTAGCTTAATCTGCAGCACCACATAGAACCACCTATTTGTAAGGCATTCTCTTTCTCTCACAGCAATGCCTCTTGGATTAAAAACAGACTACAATTTAATTTTGTTCATTATTTTGTCCTCTGCTGCTGAGGTCCATGTTAGCTGTACAAATATGCATGACTAAAGTGCACTAAAGTGTGAAGGGTAAAAACCCTGTCTGGACAGCCCTTCTAGTGAAGGTTTCAGCAGAGCCATGTTCATCCTTCCAAGTTCAGCCTTGCTTCTCTTTAACACTAAAGCAGCTTTTGCTCACATCTGGTTAAGGGTTTGTGCTACTTTTTATGAAATTTGTGTCCAAGACCAACAAAGATCTTACATTTTTTCTTTGCAGTCCTCATTTCACAACAGAAGTGTGGAGTCACTTAACAGAGAAAAACCAAAGCATCCAAAGACTCAGTTGAGCATTTTCACACATTCCAAGGACTCAAAGGTTAACTATTTTTAAAGGCTGGCTACCTCATTATCCTCTTTACCCACAGCTTTTCATTCATTCATCTTTCACATTTCTTGTGTGCTTTTATTATGCCTGACCTCAGAGAAGGTTTCTGCTACCAAGCTCTTCTCTACACAGCTTCCACATCACATTTCAGAATCTTATCAGGCATAACCAACTCCTATTTTCTCATTCACCATCTGCTTTTCTAGTTACACATTTTATTTAAGATGTTTTAGGCCATTACTCATATGAAATACATATCCAGAGGCAGTTGCAATTGTTCTGATAAAACACATAGGAGTCGAGGGGGCAAACCTCTCCAAACCAGACCAATGATATGCATGTTTTCTGTAGAAATATCCATCTTCAACTGAGCAAATACATCAGTTCTAGTTGAATCAAAGAAAGAGCTATCTAATAATTAGGCACTAAGCTAAAGGGTGAGAAAAGAGAATTAAGGTGTAAGTAAAAATAAGTGCATGTACATCCTGAATCTCAGGTAAGTACCATCACATCATCAACTTAAAGGGTGCTCAGGAGTGGGATTGTTTCCTGCCTGGACTGTCTGGAATCACTCCAGCTTCCATTACAAGAAAAAGGGAAAATTATTATTTAATTATTCATTAGGTGCAGAGCAACTATAAAGAGAGTCATGACCAGCAGCAGCAGAGTACAGGATAGCAAATGCACTCACATATTCACAAGAGAAAGGCTCAATATTCACCCCCAGCTGCACAGAGGGGCATTTCAACCTTCAATCTTGCAAGGAGATCTGAAAATAGATTAGACTGGAAGTGTGTCTCTTTATGCTTTTCTATTTAACACTCTGCTTCTATGCATCCCAATGAGTTTTCAGAAAGATTTTGAATTAATGAAAATATAAAGACAGAAATCATTTTTCACCCAGCTCTGGTCAGTATGTGCTGACTCACATCCAGATTCCTCCAGTATTTGAATCTTCCATTGACTCCAAAGAAAATTTGTGGTTGACCACAGAGCAAAAGCTTAGCTAACTAAATACCATAATGCATATTATTTGCCATGCAACACTAAACACAGGAGAAAGAGGATACGAGCTTGCAAAACCTTTTTCTTTATGCTTTGCATATTTTTTGGAATAGGAAAGATAACCACATTAGGCAAAGCAATGTGTTTGTTTTGTCTCAAGGACATTGGCTCACAAATAAATGTTACTGCAACTAGTCAGAGTTCAAGTCATTGGTGCCCAAACTATAAAAGAAAAGAAAGAAAAAAAGAAAAAGACAAGGCCTTTGGAAATGAAATGTTATTCCTCATCTCAACAAAACATAAATAACTCAACAGTTTAGTGACCAGCAGTACACAACAGAATGAATTCTGGTTATCCAAGCATCAAAGCATGACTCTGAAACATTCTATGAACATTAACTCCTATGTGGCAACACAAAATGGGATTAGAAAATAAGAGAAATTCAGTGAGACAAATAAGTTGGCACTGGCAGACCCTACCCATGCTAAGCTTCAGCCTCCCTGAGTTTTACACCAATTTCCTTCAAGAATAGATTTTAGTTGAATTACACACGATTGGAGGGATGGTTTTATCTCTCAGATGGTCACTTGCTGCCAAAGTCTAAGGGTTACATGAAACATGGAGAAGTCAGAGAGGCTTCTCAGTTAAACTTTCTTTTCTAGGTAGGGTGACTCTGACTACCAAATTAGAAACTTCCTAATTCTTCCTACTGAGGAGGATTCTATTATCACTCTCACAGCGTTTTTGTTTTTCTTCAAGGCTTCCAACAGCTCAGTCTAAAAAACCAAACTCAAGCAAAAGCTTTGGGAGGTTCCTTCCATCCCCTCTCAAACAGGAGGGAGGGTACAATGATGAACTCTGAGCAGGACAGGGGAACCAAAATAAGCCTCAAAAGTGCAAGGGGAAGGCAGAATATCCTGTCTAGAGGGAAAGAGTTGTAATAAACTAAGAAATGCCATCTTCTTATTCAGAAAAACAGCCACAGCAGCAAGAATAACAGTGATTTTGCTGTTTTAAAAGACTGGGAGGCTTCTCTCACCATATAACAGCACTACTTTGTCTTTTAGATCTCAGACCAAGCAGCTAAAGCCACTGAAAATGCAAGCATGTGCCAAAATGGGCAAAACATTCAGAAGCATCCACATGTCCCCTCTTCATCTGGCAAACAGAAAATGCTATTTACAGCCCTTTGATATTTCTTTGTTTCTCATGGGAAACTAGTTGATGTTGTCTACTGCCAGCTCCCATTGTTAGCAACACTCACAAAGAGGTTATTAATTTTGTGTCTTGATGCCATTTGTCTAAAGCAACCTTTCAATAAGGGTCACATTAGATTGATAAACAGCAAAAGTATCATATGGACATCAGAACTCATTCACCAAGTGGTATTCAAGAAGATTGATACGTAAACTTTATGTATTTCTTATTTAAAAACAGAAGCCTCTTGTCAGGCAAATCGGGATTTCCTTGATCTTTAAACTGTTGAAATACACAAAACTAAACAATAGCCACCCACTCCACTAATTTCTCCTATTCTGCAATACACAAAACCACAGTTCAAAGCACATTTCTATTTGAATATTCTCCATCTTCCTTTCCCAGCCCTGTTGAAAATCTGTGAATGAAGCAGAAATGCTGTCTGTATTCATCCACACTGTGGGAGCCAAGTTAACACTTCTCCCATCTGAGAGCAGGATAACTTTATCTGGAATGGCAGAACCCTGCTCCATCAGAACTGCCCCATTGTGACAAGGACATGAAGGTACCACCAGTTTAGGTTCATTTCTTTTGGTCTAAGTCACAGAGAGGATCTCTAGTCTCTGCAGACCCCAATGCTTTTAAATTTATTAGGTCTCACCACCTATCACAGCTTAAATCTCCTTTATGAATACTTGAAATAACATTTCCACCTGTAGATCAGTGAAAAAAGCTGACAGGAAGAATAAAATCTGCACTGTGATTCAGATAAAAACACACCCAGAACACACAACACAAGGATGAAAGAGAACCTGGAAGATTAAAGCAATGGAAAGATGTTAAAAACAAAAGAGAAGCAGTGACACCCAGGCATCAAAGAAGGTGAAAAAGATGGGCAGAATGATTGGCACAAAGGGAACAAGACAGATTTAGCAATACACTTGGGTAAGTCCATTGCACCAAGGCCCAGAGCAGCTCTTACAGCACCTCCAACTTCATGGTGTCACTTCAAGGCATTATGACATTATTCTTTTATATTTAGAATATATATTTAGTACATACAGGATCCTCAGTGATGCTCATCCCTTCTTCAGGCACCAAAAAGGCAGATAATCTGCACTGCATGATTTTGTGACTTCTAAAGAGGCCCACACACCAGCAGAGAAGGATCTCTGTTGATGAACTGTCAGATAGGAGGAGTGCACAAAAAGCCTTATGGTAACAAATACTTCTTGCAACAGGGCTCATTCTACCTGTGTGTCCAAAAACAGGAGATTAAAAATAGGTAATCAAAGGGGGGGGGGGGGGAAGAGAAGCATGAGGGTTTGAGAAGTTAAATGGCTGGTGCTGCAGCTCTGAGTTTAGTCTACCAAACAGCTTTCATCAGAACAATTAGATTGTTCTCCTCTGGGCCATTCATCATCTCAGATATTTTTCTAATTTTGACTACTACCCCCCAGAGATCAGAAACCTTCTAAAAAAATTATCATCATCTAGGGATTCCTCCAGTGGAATTTGGACTGGCCTCCATCATTCCTCCTTGACTCTTTCCCATCGAGCTCAGTGCTGCAGAGCAATGCCTGGAATGGCAGCTCTGTGCTGCAGGAATTGGGCAGAGCACTGCTGAGAGCAGTGGCAGCTCTGGCAGCCCTCTTAGGCACAGGGTGACCTCCAGTTCATGTCTGAATATTCTGAATTTTCCATCCAGGGTGTCAGAACTGGACAGTAGTTATAGTGATCCTTCTAGTAGCAAATCCCCAGTCCCACTCATGGCTTTGCTCTGTGCATATTTGAGGGAAATGAAAAGAGCTGCATTCCAGCATGAAGAAAACACAGCTGAAACTCCACACAGAGAAGGCTTCAGGTAATACTTTATTAGCTCTTCACCTGGCTAAATCTCCATGGTTCCTTGCATTACACAATCACAAATATATTTCTCCTCGCTTCTAGAAAACATTCAACCACATTGCAGTTTTTGTTTCTGTCTGTGGTATGCATAGGATTCCCACTGCAATCATGAGCGATTCAAAGTTTTCACTCTCACAATAAACCTGTGAAACAAGGAGGGATTTCTGTTCTCATTTTACAAAGGGCTCATTATTAAAAAAAAAGAAAATAACTTCTACAGCCACAGATATGTTCTGTGACTGAAAAGCTTACATGGGGGCCTCCCAGTGCGTCAAACAGTGAAACAGCTTTTTTGGTAGTATTATTTGGTTTTCTTTACAGGAAAAAAAAAAAGGCCACTTTCTCTGAAAGAAACAAATTATTCATTTCCTAGAAACACAAAACTGGTTTCTGTCAAATTCTTTCAATGGTATGCTCTGAAAAGGGAGAGAGGGCAGTGACAAATGTGGCAGAAGATGATGAACTGCTGCCTTCTCCAGAAACAGCAAATCCATGGGTGTCAGCTTCCTTGCTTGAGCCAGAACCAAAGCACACATTTTACACAGGCTGAAGGGCCTCTTTATACAGACATAAATGACAACTAAATCATTTAAAATAATGGAGGGAAGAGGAGGCTATAGAAAACAGAGGAAGCTTCAGACAAGTCCCAAGTATTGTCTTGTTCTCAGCCCACAAAACAGCAGGAATATCTTTGGTGTCCCTCTAGAACTGCAACAAGATCTCCTGTGCTTGACCAAACATCCCTGAAGGTAACACATGAACATCTCCATGGAGTTAATGCAGACACAGGGATTTCTCAGCCCCCAAAGAGTTTGCCATTCTTCCACCTTCAAGCCAGATCTAACAGAATTTCAGACAGACATTCATGAGAGAGCTGTCTATCATAAATTTCTAGTTATGTGACAGATTTGTCTCCATTTGTAAATACCTGCCTCAATACAAAGGCAGACATAGCAGTGGTGGGCTGGTTTGCTCTCTTTGGTACCCTGCACACCTTGGTGACGTGTGCACAGCCAAACAATAATGGATCACACCATCAATGTAAACTTTGGGGCAGAAAAAGGGGGGGAAGAGAAAATAAACGAAATAAACAAAAAACCCTAAACCAAAAACCTCACGCATATCATTTCACCAGTTCAATCCTGCCTTTACAACTGCAGCCTTTTGGCTAATAGACAAACAGCTTCTCCTAGGAAGAGAAAGTTGCACTACTTCAATGAGAAGTACAATGCTGAACAGATGCAGCTGAGCCCTGACAAATCCCTGGGCAGATAGTGTTATTTCAGTTTGTGAGCTTGGAGTGTGACTGGAAGTCCAAACACTTTGAAGATGACATAAATCAAAGTAGCCTCTCCTTCAACATAGTGATTTTCTCTGCTTGGAATCCCTTCCATTTTGAGAGAATGGATATAAACTGTTCTCTCAAAGCCATACACACTGTTCACTATGGATTATGTGAAGTACTTTTTTCAAGAAGAGAAAAATGAGCTTTTTTCCTCATGTTTGCTTGTACAGCCTAAAATCTTGTTACAGTGACATGGTGCTGGTGACTATTTTGGCTGTAGAACAATGACAGAAAAATCAGCTTTTTTTCCAACTTAAATTCAGAGGGAAATCTCAGTACCATGGCATGAGGGAGGTGTGGTGACACAGGACAAGTCCTCTTGTAGTCAAAAGCTTGTGCCAATGGGGGTTTCTGTTCATTTTTGAGCACTACAGGCTATAGGATCCATGGTGAATTTCTGCCATTTCTCCCACCTCCACACCAGGAGCATTAGGGCAATCAGATCATTAGCTCTGATTCCTTTGGGATGTCTTTAGATGTCCCATGTGAAGGTAGCCAGCTCAGTTACCAGAACAGAAATCTTTTCAAGAAAGTGAGCAGTGAGATTCAGCTGGAGAGATGCTCAGGCTTAACAATACAAACTACCATGGCTGTGCAGCAAAAATCCTGGGGTCACTCTGTACCAGAGAGGAACTACAGGATTATGCCTGTCCAGCTGGTCTGAAGGGTGAGAACACCTCCTGGATCTTGTTCTTGCAACAGTTTTCCCTTGCCCTTTCTTCTACTGAAATACCAAACACCACAAAGACAATGCAACATGAGGCTTTTCACAAGTTTTGCACAATCCAAAGACTGATTCCCAGCCTCCAGACTATAAATTGTCCACAAGACATAAGCTGAATTTAATTTATATAGCAGCATCCCCACTGGGGGTATTGGTTCGCCATGAATTATCATATTCACCTCTAATAACTCCAGAGAAAAATCCCTGTTTGGGCCTACAGATCAAATAGACTTTTATAGACACATATGATGGAACAATATCTTGGAACAGATGCAGCACAAAAATAGTATGCAAACATAGACACCATACTATCTTCCATAGTCTAAATAAAGTACAGCAGAACAGTATAAACTTTTCTGTAGAAACTAGAAAAGTACACATTAATAAGGTTTTGCTCTAAAGCAAGACTGAGGTTAGACATTAATAAGGTTTTGCTGTAAGTTTAGGGAGGTTAGGGAAAACACACATTAATAAGGCTTTGCTCAAAAGAATAAGCTTCAATGGCACACTGATAAAAATGCATCTACTGGAACAATTATCTTTAAAAACTCAGCATCTTACAAGGAACCGCTCTAATTGCTGCCTTAATCAACATCATAGCTTCTAATACAACTTGCAATTAACATATGGTAAATAGCATCTGCCAATTAGCCTATGATGTGCACTGTACATCTGATTCCTGTTTCCACTGGAATGCAGCTATTAGTGCTGGAACTTGTCCAGGGTCTCTGCTTTGGCCTCTAATGCTCTGTAGATGAGCAACCCTCAACTTCATGCAGCAGTTAAGAGGAAGACAAGATTCCTGCACACATGAATTAGGTCATAGATATGAACCTTGAAAGGAGGTTCATTAGTCATTTTTAGAGCTCCACTACTTTAAAGCAGAAGAAAATAAATCACAGAATGCATCCACTTCATCACTGCATAGTGTCATCATGGACAGCAAAGTTAAAACTGTATTAATCACACATATCCCACCATTTCTCCCTTCCTTGCCTGACCATCCTTTCCCTTTTCCTTTGTTAAACTTCATAGACTGGAAAATAAACACAGATATTTTATTTAATTGTTCAAGATCTAATCTCTACTGTTGTCAAGTGCCCTCTATGGATGGCTAAGGATTCACAAGGCCACCTATATTTGCTCAGCATCTGTAAGGACAGTTTTGCACAGAGCCCATAGTTGTTGCTCCTGATGAAGCTGCAATTCTCAAACACACAATGCTTAGCAAGTCATAGAGATAAGAGATGTGAAGCCCCCTAAACTTCTTGCACATTAAAAAAGCACAAGACAATGAGGGATTCTAAGTAACGGCATGATCAAAGCTATCTTAAAACTTCCATAAGTGTTGCTTTAACTTTCTGAAACTAAAATAACTCAGAGGGACACGGTCCAAACTTAAAAAAATAATTAAAAAAACCATACCATGGAAAGCCTATGCTTTTACCTGTCTTGGTAACTCATTCTAGAGTGGCAAGACACTCTTTATCAAAAAGATTCCACAACTGGTGAGGGTGACAAATTTTGTCAGTGTTCCAGAGATAAAGCATGCCACAAATATCAGTCAAAGCCTATTTAAAAACATCCTTTTACCAGCAAGAGAAAGTTGTGACCGAGGACTCAAGACGAGACTTCTCTGCCTAACTCTGTCACATGATTTTGGGGTGAGACTGGGGACAGGGGTTAGCTCAATGCTGCTTCTTCCCCTGCTGCCCTTTGATTCTCATCTGATCAGATTTTAAGTCTTTGAGGCCTTGGAGTGCTTTTCAACATAAACAGTGCTTAAGCTCCCTCTAAGTGTGGTATAAAACTATTAATACAGAAAATAGAAAGTGTTTTGGTTTCTTCTCCCAGGGATAGAAAGAATACCAATAGAAAGTCAAAGGAAGCACGCAAAATTTTCCACACTATTCTATTGACTGCATGCTGCAGAGTCAAGGTCCATTAGGAGCAATGTGGGTCTTGCTTCAGCCTGAAAGCCAAAGCTCAGTCGTCATTTCCATCTGTGCAATGTGCACAGCACAGGTTTCTGTGCACCATTCCATCATGTGCTCCTGTTGCTGTCAAATGCAGAAAGGGAAGAAAATGGAAACATGAAGCAATGAAGCAATTTTCCTTTCCATATACAACCTCAGGCTGAGATGATGTCAGGCTTCACAAGCCAAGCCAGTTGGAATGACAGCAACATTTGAGAAGAGAAAATCCAAAGGAAGCCTATATTTTTCAAAAAGTGCTTCTGCTGATTCAACAGGCAGCACCCTTACTGCAAAGTCTGAAACTAATCAAGACTGTTTGTTACACGTGGATGTCACTTTGGCTTTCACAGATTGGGGAAAAATTGCCCAAAAGCTATACTCTCTTCTATGCCAAACAACTCCTGAATGGATTATAAGGCTGGTTACCTTCACTCTCAAGATATGCAACTTTCTGCTGAACCATAAAAAATTGTATTGGTCTAGAAACTGCTGTAATTTCTGAGAGCTCTCAATCATCTCTACTGAATTATGAATCATACATGAATAAAGAAAAAGCCCAGGTCCCTTTGATCCTCTTACTGGAATAAAAATGAGAAGGGTGGACATGGTGGGAGGGGGCAGTCATGCTGCCATTATTATAGCAGCACTTGAGGTGCTGCTCCTTCCAGGGCATTTCTCAGCAGGATACCTGTGGTTGGACTGCATCTTTTTCCAGGTGCCAAAGAGGACAAGACTTGGACTGAGCACATAACCCTCACTCTTGACCTTTAGTCACTGCTGAAAGTCACACTGTAATTTTCACAAGAGTAGTAGAAGCACTTGGGAGAATTCTAGAGTGAGGGGAACTTGCATTTGTCCCCTCTGTAGATTAAGATACATGCATACTCTACCTAGATTTATTAGCTCCTGCATAGCAGGATTCATCTGGCTGTATCAAAACATGGATCTGCTGCATTCCTCTTTCCTCCTCACAACCAAGCAGCCTTTAGCAAAAACAGCGATTGGAGAGAACAAAACAATCTGCTTTCCCCACATTTCACTCCTCTTGCTCCTGGCTTGCTGCTATTTCACATGCCCTACTATTCAGGACAGTAGCCTCCATTTGAGGAAGGATTTGAAAAAGATGAGGGGAAAATTGACCCATTTTCCCCCCCTTGCATATGGCTATTTAGAAAGACAGGTGAGGAAGGTACATGACACTTCAGCTGATGTATTAGTGACTCCTGTCATTTTGGGGTAAGCTTAGACTTGGGAAAAAAATGCAGCAAGCTTGAATCACATTAAAGCCCTGATTTAGCAAAGTGCTCTGAAACACATGCTTATAGTTAAGCCTGTGCCTAAATGCTTTGCTGAATTAGGACCTATGTTGGTAAAGGGGGCAATTGATTAATGGCTTCTGACAACCACCAGAAACTAATGAGCCACAGACCTCTGCTTTTTCCTCCAAATGACTGTACTTAAACCCAAAGGAAATTTCATTATGGAAACAGAAAACACTTATAAATAAATCATATGTGTCTCCTTCACAAATATTAATTTTTATCTGCAATTAGTGGTAAACCCAAAACTTCCTTCCATACAGTAATCAGAGACAGTGCCATTTGCCCTACGAAGCTGGTTATTCTTTCAAACCCATAAATTTCTCCCTAGAACTCCATGGTTTACAGAAAGCTCTGTGAACCCAGCTAAATCAACCATGAAATATGCAGGATCCAAGAGAGGAACCAAAAGGTTGCCTGAGACAAACTCCAGGGTCAATCATGCCAGCACTGCACAACCCACCTGAAACTGAGAGAGTCAGCAACATGCAGAAATCTACTTCATGCTTCCTCCCTCTGAGACACATCAAACCCCAGGGAATTCACATATTTGCTAGCTCCCATATGAGAGGTGGAAAAGCTATAGAATAGTGAGAAGATAACTTCAATCCTCAAAGATCAAATCCAGCTATTTGCCAAGTGTTCACCATTGTGGAGGTTTTCTGAGTGGCCACGTGTCCTAGCTTTTACTTTGGTCGTATTTAGGGGCAGGAAAATCCTCTGGCACATCCACAGGAGCCATGACATTCAAGCCTAATGCCAGCCTTACCTAAATCTCATTAAACAACTCAACTTGTTTTCCCTAGCAGCATCATGGCAGCACAACGCTGACACCTCTCCAGCAGGATGAAAGGAATCCCGTCTGTTAACACTGATCTAACAGACCCACCTAGAAACTTCAAGGTAGTAAAAGCTACAAAACAGGGACAACAATATCTGAGGTCTCATTGTTATCACTCATAAGGTATGCAAAAATATTCTCCCTTTTCCCATTTTTGCATTGGTGTTTTAGTCATCTAAATCAGCTTTCAAGAGTAGGTAGATGTTATGGAATCAAAACACAAGAAATACACAATTGATGCCATACAAGACTTCAATGGGTGTTTACAGAGATTTCAGGGCAGAGATGGAGTGGCTTCCATGCCACATGGGAACTGCAAGCAGTTCATTTTCTTCATTCACACCCTCTTTCTTGAAAGAGCACTATTTCACTTGTAATTTTAAGGATAACCAACTATGAGCCTTCATGGACAATTTGTCACTGAATCATCACCTACTGATGAGATGGAGACTTCAGCTGCCACAGTTTTAGTGAAATGTTTCTCGAACCTCCATTATGGCCTTTGTAACAGGGATGAACTCTTAAGGGCAGCTCTGAGGAAAGAAAAGTGACATCACTCACTAGCATTCCTGAGCCCTGGGGAAATTACCAAACCCAGGTTTTGTTGGGGTTTTTTTATTGGTTTTTTTTAACCAGAAAAAAATTCAGCTCCCTAGGATCAGGTCTCTATGGATCAGACAGACTCTAACAATGCCCCAGAGGAAAGGGTGGGGAGGGAAAAGGAAAACACTTGATTTTTTTTTTTCCACAAAACTACAAAAATAATATATTACATTACTAAGTAAATGCTCAGTGTTTATATTTCTGTTTCACTGTGAAGAGGAAAATAAATATCTACCTTTGCACAAGTGACTTATCAATGTGTTTATTGTAATGCAGATCCTGCCTCAAAACATACTTGAAAGTCTATTTCATGTTTCCATGGACTTCAATTACCATTTTGTAAATGCACAAACAGAATTTTATAAACAATAACTAGCAGCCACCTAAGGCCTACATATTCACCACAGTGCCATGCACAAAATATTCCTAAGGTTCAGATAGAAAATTTCCAGCAGTTTCAAAAGAAAGACAAGGTGGTGAGTTTAAAAACATATGTCCTTATCCACAGAGTGCATGGGAAAGTTTCAAACAGCAGGTATTTCCTTTTCCTAGCCCTGTGAAAATGCACAGTGTATCAGTTATCACCCTCAGAGATTAGCTCGGATATTTCTGAAGGTGAGTGCTGTGGCTGGGAAGTCACCAACACAATAAAGCTCATCCCTTTAGCAAGTCTCTTTTGAGAATCTTGGCCAGATTCAGCTTTGCCCACATTGAACCCATAGATTTACACCACTGATATCTGGCCCCATTCATCACACCCACACCTGGACAAATAATATAAAACACCCCTTGTATTCCTCAGGGGATTAGAACTTTTCCTCTCCTTCATTATAGTGACAGATGCATTGTGAATTATCACCATTATGCTCCATGACAGTAATGAGTCCAATTTTATATTTCCTAGGCCTTGTATTTCCAAAGCTGTTTTCTGTACTGCATATTTCCACTGACAGGCACACTTTTTCATTGCCCCTCTCAGTGGAAAAAGCTGGCTTGGACTGAAAGAACAGCTTGGCATTACAGGACAGTGATGAACCCTTCCCTCCAAATGTGCTGCTGTGAATTCAGCTGGCTCAAACCCTGGCAATCAGGTGCTAGGAACTGACAACCTCATTGTACACCAATGTAGGTTTTCTCAATTTACTTCCTCAGGGAATTTATAAGACCTGTTCTCTTCATTAACAACCATCTGAGCATTTAGGAAGCCAGGCTGGAGGAGATCAGGATGATCCCCCCACTGCTTTGGGAAATTTACTTCAAAGACTACCAAGTCCTAAGTCATGGTGTTGCAAGAGGGATTAGAGGAGCAAGCACCTTGCTTTAAGCTGTCCCTCTTACATGGAAAGATGTGGCTTCCATTTTAATAACATGATATCTTCCCCAGGACTCACTCCACTTTCAGCAAAATATGTTTGTTCTTCTGTCATGGCATTACCTCTTCTTTCTCAAGATTTCTAAAAGCAGATACTAAAAATTAATGTGAAGCACACCCATAGGTGTTGAAGAAACTTGGCTCCAGATACATCCTGCTCTCCCAAAGTGTTTCTCTAATTGCTTTTCTAAGCACTAGAAACCTCACTGAAGCATTTCATGCATGCATTTTCATTCCCCTCCTTGCTCTTGGGCTTGCCTCCCTATTCCAGTCTATTTTGTGTTTCAGCCTGACCTATTCTGTGAAGTCTGAATGTGGCTGATTATATCAGGCAGCCCAAGCCATTGGCCAGAGAGATCACTGAAAATATTCATTGACACAAATTTTGCTATTAATAGCTTAAAAAAACCTCATTAAAGTTAAGAATTACAAGTGAAGAGACAAGTAGCCAGAACATGCAAAATTAGGCCATTTTCAGCTTGGAGCATTCTCAATTTGTGGGTTAAATGTCTCCAAAAAATATAATAGTGGCTTGGTAATTGCTTTCACAAACACTAGGAAATGTTTCACTGAGGCAGTAATTGACAGATAAAATAAAAAAAAGTCAAAAAACTCTAACCCAGGGCTGGTGGCAAATCACACTCATGTCATACGTTTGGAAACACAGCAGCTACAAACAGCACTCCTTCCCTCCTGGGTACTGCTCAGTTCCTGGCTGGAAACCTGAATATATCCACAGGTACACACTGCTTCAGGAAATAGGGGAACTATTGGAAGAGAACAAGCAAAGTTTCCAGAGCTCTAGGAAACATAGTGTCTGTGGAGAATTTGGAAGGGTCAGGCTTGCCAAGCCTAAAAACCAGTGATTTTCACACATGTATTGGAGAATGATAAACCCTTCACATTCCCTGAAGGCAGGAGTAGATGCAATGTGCTTAAAATGGAGCAACAGAGATTTTGTCCCTTAATTTCCCTACCAATTAAGAACCTTGGGAAAACTGTGTAAAGGAAAGGATAATTAAGCACTGTAACAGGTCACGTGAGGCAAATTGCAAGGCTCTGCATGGGACACTTCCAGAACAAAATACACCACTCAAAAATCATTTTAAATAGTAAACTCTGCTCTGGGCCAATAGAATGAACTGGATTAGACACCAACTTTTTTTTCTGCTCTATATTATTAATATTTCTATATTATTTAATATATCTTTTAATACTACCTGCCATTTTCAGCCCAAGTGCTGCCTGTGTGTGTTCACAAGAACAGCACAGAGGAAGTGCATGGTCATCACCTTCTCCACAGAGACACCTGCAAAGGTTCCTAAGGATTCAACTAGCAAGACAGCAAATCCTCAAGAGCCAGAAGGCATCAAAAATCGAGGACAGATGTAACAAAACCAAGACACTTTAACTGTGGACATTGTTGACCATAGATAATCGACCCACCATACAAAACCCCAATCTAAAGCCAGATTGGGATGCCTAAGTGTGATGAACTCAAGATGCAGATTATTTTTTTGCCAAGCATACTGTTTCAAAGTCCATTAATTCAATTCCTTTTCCTTAAAGTAAAATAACCTGAACATTTAAAGAAATACAATGGACAGATACCAGCTTTGACTTTCACTGAGTACCTAATTCCCTGTCCTTGAAATTCTCCCCTTAACCACTACTGCTTTCACTTGAATTTCCCCACCTGTTTAACTTGTTTATGAAATTCCTTTTCCTATTATTACAGAGCTCTGATCTGTTACACTTGTTTGGATCACAAACATAACATAAGTTGGTATCAGCTACAGCTGCTGCTCTATCAACATCAGCATTCTGTCTCCAAAAATGACTATAGATATTTATAAAGAGATTAAAAAAATCCACAATTTACCTATCAAATCATGCAATTAAAACAGGATAAAACAGGAAAATTCTTTTGCTGCATCCCTTAGCATTCAGCTTACAGTCTGGAGCATGAGATGCACTTTTAACTTCACATGCACATCTACACATATTATTAAGAGTCATAAAACAAGCTTTTTTTATATCCAAGCTACTCAATCAAATTCTTGGCAAGGTGATTAAAGTTCTGAAATAGAAAGGATAGGGAGTGGGGAATAGGGGAGGAAAAATAGCAATAAGGAGGACTTTTGTCCTCAAAACACAAGTAAATGTAGCAGTAACTCTTGAACTCCCTCTGCTACAAGCCACAGGCATATGGCAGGAGGCACATAGGAAAAAAAAAAGACATCCAAAGCAACACCATTATTCTGTCCCAAGGGCAACAAAGGTGGACAATAATTTAGCAGTGCTTCAAAATAGCTGCCATTTATGCACATAAAATAGGAGGCAAGATCTAGAGCACACCCAGATGTGTTCTTCACGTCTAAGAAAACAAATCAAACCCAAAAATCTCCCATTGGGTCATTTAGAATTTCACTGAAGGCTTTGAAGTTTGGGTTCAAGCTGTAGCCAGCTCATCCACACTTGTGGTTGGATTCCCTGAGTTTGGGCTCTCTGTGAGCCCAGCCACACCATCCTTCCTGCTGTCTCAGCCACATTCATACTCATACAGGTGAACCCTTCAGCAAAGTCACCTGGCCTTCAAAGCCACCACCTACAAGGGTCTGAGATCCTCAGCTCAAATCAAAACTCTTCTGCCTGCAGGAATGCCATTGATATTTAGACCACAGCAGGATTTAGCAAGTCAGCCACTGGAAGTCTTTTCTGGAGACCAGGCTCCTTAACCCTGACCCTCTCCTTAAAGAGAATTTAAGACCTCTAGACAAGGCAGTCCATGTTTCTGCTCCCTCACTGCACAGGCCTATTTTTGGGTCAGTTGGAAACACTCCCTTGGGCAGGAATTGCATTTAATTAAATATTGATCACTTGGATGTCTTTCTGACATCCAAATGCACCTCAAATAACCAAATTCATAACAGAACCTAATCAGGTTCTCTCAGGTCAGCTTGTTCCAGATGGGAAAACTGAGGTACAAAAAAAACCAAAGCATCTTGCTGAATATTCCTGTATCTGCCCACAGACCTCAACCCAGTCCTGGTGGTTTAGGATTAAATCTGGGAAAGGTCCACATATGCAGATGCTAAGTAATTCAGTAATAAGTGAATTAGCTGTGGCAGAAAGAATTTCTGCTAAGGCTGCTCAAAGCCATTCAAACCAGGCTGTACTTCCCACAAGAGCAGTGTGGGTCACCTTTGTTTCTGTGCCACGTTCCCCTGCCACAATCTCCCCTCTCACTGCCCTCTGCTCCTGCCTGTGGTTCAAAATATATCTTAGTCTAGTCAAACACAAGTTCTGTACAACCTTTTCTCTTTCGTGTTCTATGTAAGGATTCATTTGGGGGGGGTTGCTTGGTTGGGGTGTTCTTCTGTTTGAAGATTTTATGTGCAAGTTGGACAGCGTAAAGAGGAGCCATTTAGATCCAAATCAGAGCCTCCTCTGTTCCTCTCCTAGCTCAAGCTGGATCAGACCTCAGATGAAACAGTGCCAACATTTCAAACTGCTCTCAGAAGATTTTTAGCTGGAATATCTTCTGGACAGTAGCTGTTCTTGGGAAGTCCACCTAATGCCAAAATTCCATAGAAAGGCTTCCTGCATTGAATTACAGCCCTACAGCAGTCCCTTTTGTAATGGATCTAAAATGGAAAGCAACAGAAACGTTTCCTTCTTCATTTCCCTTAAGTGGATTCAGTATTGAGGCTGCATTTCTATTTATTTTGTTTGTGTGGTTTGGGCATGAAAAAGCAATGCAAAATTCATTCCCTCCTACCCCAAGAGCTCATGCACCTTTGCATACCCTCCTTACAATTATTAAATATTTCATGAACCTTTCAGTCCTCATCCAAGGCTCCAGAGAAGCCTTCACCTGGGCAGTAACTTTCACACAAGTAGTTCTGTAACCTTCCAAAAACCAAATTCTACAATGCAGTGGAAAATTGAACTACCACTAAGAAAGATTCTTTTTTTTCTACAGCTTATCCTCAGCCACCTCTGAATATTCATTCCAAATATAAATTTAGCTTATTAAAACTGTCAATGGTGCATGGCTTTGTAAACCTCAGGGACCATCACTGCAAATTTCTCAGCTCACAGAGGTAGTACTGGACCTGGTTAAGAGGACTGCCCATGAGTGAGCCTGGATTTCAGATGTGTTACAATACTCAGACCCCCTCATCATGTATACATCACTAAAAAAGCCCTGGTCCTCACAAACTAACATCAACTGAATGCAGGTTCAGTGGTTTTAAACCTGGTAAGTCCATATGCTGTGCCAGAGAGGGGATTTACTAACCTAGATTCAGAAGAATAATTTGTGATGTGCCTTAATTTACATGAGTTCAGAGTATATGTAAAAATCATCTTTTATTCTCTCCATGCCCTGCTACAATTACTATTACAATTACAAACACAATTACTACAACAATTACAAATTACTCCTAGCTCTGCTACAATTTTATGATATTGCGTTCATTTTGTGCTGATATCAACATGCCTAAATAAAAGATAGGCTTGCTTCCTCTTCCATTTGTGTTATTCTATCAAACCTGCTAGTTCTTAAGCAAAGCAGTGGCTGCCTACTTTATAAAATATGAGCACAAGCAGCAAGTCCATCCAAGGCTGGCCAATTTCCACATAGCCTAATATGGTTAAGAAAATGTTTGAGTGGAGCCCAGAGCAGAGTGCCAAATTTAACAGCTCTGCAGCGAGCAGGGTGCCACAGAGCCCTCTGCTTAGGCTCACTCCAACTCCAGCCAGTTTAGTTGGGCAGCTGGTTCAGCCTACTGACATGGACTAGACCATAATTGTACTTGTGCACAGTCACAGAGCCCAGAGCCTTTGTTCTCCCTGCCCTGGCAGGGAAGGTTCAGGCTCGCTGCCCTACAAGGCTTTCAGGGGCAGCAGCTCAGTGGAGTGTTTCCCTTCTTGGGCTAAATATATTGAGGAAATCCTGGGTATCCCAAGGATATAAAAGAACATGGACTGCATGAGGCACTCTGGGTTTGTGTGAAGAGCAAGGTTTTCAAGGCCTCCAATACAAGACCTCTTTTTCTTTCACTTTCTTCACTTTTTCTACTGCTAATGTACACATGAGAGATTTTACAATATCAAGCCTATATAAAGGGTAGGTTCTTCCTTGCAGTTTTGCTACTACTGCCCTTTATGAAGCATGGCATGGTGCAGGCTGCTCACCTGCCTCTGAGCCCTCTGCAAAATAAACCTTGCTCACTTGTGTTGTGTGTTTGCATTTCACTCTTCCAGATTTCACTGGGTTTAGGATTTTTGAAATAGCTGAGACAGAGGATGACAAAGTAAATGAATGACATTACTGAGGTCAGACTTCAAATCACACTTCAGTCTTGCCACTTATTCTCCTTTGTAATGCCACCAAAATCATTGCACAGCCTGATAGTATAGATTTGTTGACAGAAGAAAAGGGGATTATTGAGTTTATATCAGTGAAACAACTCACTTTAGGCATTAAAAGAACAATGCTACCTTGATTATGCAAAAGGGTTAGCTGGCCTCTCCCAGATCATTTCCTATGAGATCATATGCAGACTTGGAAACAGAAGGGACTGGTTTCAGGAAGTTTGAAAGCCTTTTATGGATGATATTAACAAGGCACAGGATGTTCCCTAAAACTGACTGTACATCAAATTCCATTGTAGCCACATGCCCTTGGTTGGAATGCTTCAGCATATATGATAGTACCAACAGCCACCAAAAAAAGCAGCAATTCTGTCATTTAATCCCTGTGTCTTTTTCCTTTTCCTTTTTTTTTTTTTTTTTTGAGTACCTGGAATTAATTTTGATTTTTTGGGGTAGCGCTAGCATACAACAGGTTACAGTGGGAAATGTCTTCAGTTCTCCAAAGTTTCAAGTATCCTACAGAGCACAGATACAACTTTTCACAGAGTTAAATACCTGTCTTACATCAGTAGAAATAAATGTTCAACTGCAAGATTTTGGAATGATACCTAATAGCTATCAGTAATCAGTTTTATTTTTTCTTCTCTGACAAGTGCTAGCAAAAAAGCCACATCTGCACAAAAGCACATCAGTGTCTGAAAAATATTTTTTCTTGCTGTTTGAGGTCTCAGCTACTACCAAACATTTGTTATTTAGTATTTACTGAAATAGATTTTCCAGTCAGTTCAGTTACTGTACATTTAATCTTGATACAGCAAATTAGAAAGCAAATGAGAAACTGCATTCCTTTTCCAAGAAATAATGCTGTACGTGTTCTGATTTTTCAGAATTTATCGGTCCAGCAGACTCATGAGCCTGCAAAGACACCTCAGATGCTGTGCTCCTGTTTGGAAGTGTCACAGCACTTCTGGAGGCTCTGGCCTCCAGGCTCCTCAGCAAGGCTTGTATCTCATTTGGGTTTCATGTTAGCTCTTTGGTGATGCAGAAACTGCATGCTGAACTTTACAAGACCTACACTGTGAGAGACTGAGTTTCACTGTGGGAGGCAAACTAACCTGCTAATGGAATTAGGTAACACTCACCTATTTATTAGCAGTGACACCAAGCAGGTTTAGCTTTCAGTGGAAAGCAACAACATTTTCAAACAGCTTCTCTCTAAGGAAAGTTATAATCTCCCATCCTATTTACAGGCAGGAGAAGAGAGGAGTGCATCAATGAAATGTAGCTCCCTGTCCAAGCCCAGCTGGTCAAGGGCAGCACCTCCTGCACCCCAGGCAAGTTCCTGCCCCATAGGGTTTGCACCTTCTCCTGCCACCTCTCTGATGCCATGGCTGGAGAGCCAAAACATTCACCATGAACATTCCCCCCAGCACTAAACTTCCATCTCTTACTGGAAATAAGAAACATTTTGATTCCTATTGGGACTGGAGAGAAACAAGAGAGGAGTGAAAACCTCAAATTTATTGTAATTATTTGCTGTTTAGTAATGGTGTTCTCTGTGCCAAAGAAGATGGAACAATTAAAAGACAACCACTGCCTTTGCTTAGTTTGGGGAATAACTATCCCTGATACAATCTTCCAGGAATCCATCCTTAGAGCCTTGCCCATCACTATTTATAACTGAGTAAATATTAGAGGATTCACTTCTTTTGCCCAGAAAAAACAAGACCTTTGGCCTTAACATACTTTTGGAAAGTGTTTCAGAGAAGGCTGTTGCTCTGCAGCAATGTTTCCTTCCATTAAAATTCCCACTTAAAATATATGGCCCAAAGGAGGAACAGTAGACCTCAAATATACCACAAATATGGACAAGTCTGCCTGCAGGCATTTGGAGGCTGGGAATTTGCCCAAAACATTATCCTTCAAGAATTAACCAACTCTCTGTCAGCACAGTTAACAGCCTCAAAAAACCCCCAATTTACTTTGACATGCCTTTGTCAGGGCAGCTCACTAATTGAATATTGCACTGTTTATCACTGCTTAAGGTTTAATTATCCCCAAGGACTGAAACTGGAGCCTTTATAGATCCACATGCAAATAAAAAAAACATGTTTGGGAGCCACTATTGCCCAACAAATTCACTTTTAGGTTTCTATCCTCCTGGCTTCAGCCCAGCTCACCCTGCCTCTTCCTTCCCTCATCTGCTGACACAATCTGTGATAACCAGGGACCAGAAGAGCAGGCAGGGTGACCTCAGGAACTCTGTGCTCAAGACTTTGCTCTGCTTGGCCACTTGAACCTGCCTGTGAACATCAGAAATGAGAAAAAAGATACTGGGGAAAGATAACTCAAGAGGTAGAAACTCCCTAAAAGTGTATGCAGACAAAAACTGTCAGCTCTATCACAGGCGTGGCCATAATTCCTTGGGATTATCCTCTGTAAGGATAATTCCTTACAAACCTTGCCCTTACAGGACAAGTCAGGATCAGACCATGCAAACACAGCCCCTCCAGACTGGTGCTCAACAAGCACAGAAACCCTTCAAGGCAAGCCCTTTCCTCACCTCCTCATCAAGGTTGGCTGCTTCACTTAAAGTTTGAATCCTCCTCGTTTTCCTTAGTTTCCACTACTGAAACTGAACTAACTTTGCTTAGTTTCCACTACTACATCATGTCACTATTCTATGTAAATGTTCCATCCTTTTGCATCAGTGAATTTGCTACACATGACATCATAACCTCCACCTGTGAATGATGGAGTGTCCTCACTCAGAGCAATTTGGGCTAAACAGCAATTATAAACCAAGTGCAGCCTAGGAACATTTATTATTATTACCATCATTGCTTAGCAGGACTCCTATCAAGTGCTGAATCTTTTGAAAGGCAAATTTTCTCCCACCTGGCAAGCAGAATTTTTGTTACGTGTCCCTATCAAACCAAAACCAGAACACCTGGGGAACAGAGAGTCATTGACTTGGCTGACATATTCAGCAACATTATTATCTTAATGACACATAATGGTCTCCATATTCATAACCTTTCACCAAGGGCAAGCCCAGAGTGGCTGTTGGGCTGACTTCATTCCCTCAGTGTGCAGCCTGTGCATGCAAAGATGGCCACATGTAGGGTTAATGACAAAGACACAAGAGTTCAACCTTCCCAGGGGAAAAACACCTCCTTCCCATTCAGGTAATTTCCAGGAAGCAGGAGATTAATATGGAGCCACAACATGGAAAAATTTCTCACTGTTTTTGAGAGCAAAATTACCATGCACATACTTAGCTATAATCCTTAGCATGCAAAACAGTAAAAAAAAAAAAAAAAAGGAAAAATTGGGGTGGAAAATTCCCAAAAATACAAGTAATTTCTGGCAGTCAGTTTGATCAAGGGCTACCACAAGTTGTCTTCCAAATCAGGCTGATCACTAACCCCAAACACCCTTTTCCCATACCAGACCTTAGGTTTCAAAGGAAACTAAGCTAACACTGAAGTGCAGCTCATGATAGAAATTGTCTCAACTGAACATGAAAAAAAACCCTAAACAAAACAAAAACCAAAGGCATAAAAAGCATCTATCTCACCAGATATGATGCCCCTGAGCCTGGAAGATGCTGCCACTTCAGCTCCCAAGGGATTCTTTGAGTAAGGCAATGGTTACCACAGGCACTGCAAAGATAGAAGTGTTTACATGGGGGGGGGGGCTGAAGAAGGCACCAAAGGCAGAAAAAACTTTACATTTAGGATGATCTAGAAAGCAAAACAGATCTTGATCCTTGCAGCAGTTGCTAGACACAATTTGACCACTGACTAAACTCATTTGCTGCTCCTTTTCTTTTTCCAGGGACAACTCTGTGGGAAGAAACTCCCCAGCAAGCAAAGACCAAGACTACTCTGTGCACCTGAGCCCCCATTAGGGGAAAAGAGTGGCTTCCACTTGCAAGGAAAACTGCTCCATTCAGTCACCTGTCCTGCTGCCATGACTGCAACCCAACCACAGCCCCATGCAATCCCCAAAACACCCTGGGAAGCACCAGCCACAGAACTGACAATTTTAATATCCAAACTGCGCCGATTAATATGGAGCCAAACCTGATTATGCCCTCATTAATCACTTCAGAGAAGAAAAAAATAACTGAGGGAATTCCCTATTTCTTTTGGCTGTAGACCAGCACAGTTTCTTGATTGCTGGCTGCCTCGAGTCAAAGATGCAAAAAACTTCTGGCTGTTTGTGCATAGCTGCTGGATTGCATTTCCATGGGTCTCAGTGACAGGTTGTTTTTGTCTGCTGTGCATGTAATTTGACTGCAACAGTGGTAGAACAGCCACCTTCAAGCAATGGCTGGGACAAATGATAACTTAGCATGTGGTGAGAAAAAATGGCCTCTGAGCCATGCCGCAGGGGGAGAGCTGGGGGCAGCTCTTGGGAGAACAGACTCAGATCTCCAATTTGGATAACCTCAGCCAGCTGGGAAAGCTGCTCAGGGGCTCTGGTGACACCCATCCCCTTCCAGGTACAGAGGCAGTAAAAAACACAAAACTTTCAAATGTTGATATACTCAGAAGACAAAAGGCTGGAATTACAAGGTGCAGAGAAATTTTCTTTTATCTGTTAAACCAGGTGAAGAAAGATACCAAAAACAAGCTTGCTTCACAATCAGCATTTGATTAGGCAAATGAGTTTACCTTCCCACCTAATCAAGACAATCAGCAGGTGGGTTTAAAGAGCATTCATTAGACTCACTGTGTTAAGCAAGAGATGTGAATAAGCCCTGAAAAAATACATCTTTCTTTAGCAAGTGGCAGTGCAATCTTACAGGATTTCTCCTAAATCCATAAAGCAGTAGTGTCAGGGGCAGGATTTGCTTATCTTAGAGAATTTTGAGGTGTACGTTTCAATGTCATGCTGCCTGCCAAAGGGAGTTTTTGAAGGTGGTGCGTGATGAAATGGGGAGGGAGTCAAAATCTCCTCCACACATGCAGCACTGTGCTCCACCGTGGCTAAACACAAGGGGTACCCCGTTGTTTTACAAAAACAACAAACACCTTGGCTGCCCCCCAGAGCTGCCAAGACAGAAAATCACAGCTGTGACCAGATAAGATGGCAGCTCCTCCAGGAAACCCCATTCTGAACTTGCCAGGGCTGTATCTCACTAAATGCTGAAAAATGCAGGTTTTCCCAGATCCAGCAGACCTGGTGAAAGGAATGCAGGTCTTCTCTGTGCAATGCATAAATCCAGGTTACAGGACTATCTCAGCCTTAATAAAACTCCCATTAAAGTCAATTGCAGTTGTAAGTTCTAACCCAGAGAAAACCCAGATCTATCCTTCCATCAATAAAATGCCAAACTACTCCTCATCAGTCACTAATAAAATCCAATGTCCTTCAGGATTCATGGAGCTACATGAAGTGATCCAGGTCTTTTAAGCAGAAACTCTGCTTAATTTACTGTAGCTGTGAGAAAAAATGCCTCATCATTTACATCCAAAGAAGAAAATACAAATTCAAAGGTACAACACAGTACAAACACCTTGAAGTTGTGTAACCTCCTGACTGCTGAGATGTTTTGCAGACAAAGCCCTGAAGGTGGACATCAGTGTTAATCAGAAGAACATCTTGTTTTCTTCCTAAGGCTTTCACTGAGCCTTGTTTCCTGTGATACCTTAACACCAAGTCCTTCCTGAGTGCTCTCATTCACAAGGTACTTAAGTGTTCTCCTCACCAACCAAACAAGATCACTCACCTTCTTTAAGTTAGGCTCAGGTTTGCCGAGGCAGAGCCAAAACACACACACACATTCCTGACATAATCCTGACCAAGGACATGTTTTTCTTTCTTGGGCTGTTTTTACTCTGTAGTCCTAAGCACAGTACTAAAAAAAAAAATTAAAAAAAAAAAAGAAATTCATTTTGCCAAATATCTTCAGGAATTCCTTATTGAAACAAAACTCACAAATATACTTCAGACCTTTTCCAGCTCACACCACTCTATGATTCTGTGATCTATCAAGTGAAATACCATGAATGAGCAAATGCTGACAACCTTGAGCCAGAGGAATTTTTTAATCTACTTGCTGATATAATTTTATAATGTTTCATACCACATAGCCTGCAAAATATCAAAGTCAAGGGCACCAATAACTAAAAAGCTTCTATAAAAATAATTTATTTGGTTCATACTCAAGAAATCTCTGGCTGACACACACAAAGGAAAGCTGAGACAATTATCTTGCACTTTGCTCTTAAAAGGAGTACTAAGTGCAACACAAATTAATTTACTTTATTTACCTCATTATTTCTTCAACCTCCTATAAATCATCCCATCCCTATATTTACTTACATACTGATCAACTAATTACCAGGTGGGAGAAATTGAGATTTGAGTACCAAACCCAAACAGTTGTGGAAATAAAAACTTTCTCTTCAAGGAGTCAGTACTGTCTTGCTTTCATTATAACTAGAGATAGCTACTTCTAAACAGAGCAATAGACCATTAAGCATTTTATAATCAAAATAAATTATGTTTTTCCATTGTTCTTTTACAATGGGAAACTCTATTCTCTGTAGCAAGGGGAAATGATCATTTCCAGAAATGTTTCTCACACAGGGCAATCCTCAGGGCCCATGGGATTAAATATGGGAACACTTGGATGGTAAAGCCTGCATTAACAAGCAAAACCAACAGCACTGAGGGCTACCTATTTCCAATCTACGGGAGAAAGCTAGATCCTCCTTTTCATAACCTAAACAAAGAAACAAAGTGCCTTCTTTCATTGCAACACCCTGGAAATGGCAAAGCCTCTGAAGTTTTGTTTGACCAAAGTGCTGAGGACAACTCCCCCCATTATGGCACAAACATTTAAAAACCCACAGAAACCAAACCTGGATTTCTGAACATGTTTGGAGCCCTGGCTCAGGGCTATTAAAGCAGGAGGCAGGAAAAGCAGCCAAAACACCCATTGAAACCATCTCAAGTATGGCACTGATTCAGAGGAAAGCATCAGATGTGCTCAATTTCCCTGCTTCCTAGCATTTCTGGTAGCAAAAGTTCCCAGGGATTACTTGGCCTGGTTTTATCCAGCCCTTAGGATCAAGACATTACAACCCAAGCAGATCTGAGCTGCAGGCATTTTAAAGGAGGCAAATGGAAAAAAAAAAATCTTCCAGTGCAACCAGAAACAGCATCTTCCATTTACAATCACCTGTAGAGACAACATAAAAACCACCAATCCTAGACAGCAGCACCTCCTTGGTGTCTTACAGCAAGCAACCCATACATTTACAAAAGTACATTTGAAATGCTCTATAGGATCATCCTCTGATTCAAATTCCCAACTCTCCCAGCTGACCAGGCTGAGGACTGACATGTGACAGAAAGGAGCCACAGACTTCTTATGTGCTCTTGAAAATCTCCCTTAGGATGTCTGTTTTCATAAGACATAGAAAGGAAATTCTGGTGTTTTAGCAAGACAACTTCTTTTACACTTTCATTTTACCTATAAAACTAAGTCCCTGAGTTTCTCCTCTAACAGCACTTAAAGACCTCAAGCAGTTTTGTCTATTACTTGAACTAGGGCAGCAGTTGTTTTTTCACAATACTTCTCACCACTGCTGAGAAAAACCACAGTTAGGCAGAAGCCTCGCTCCAAGTACAGCTTTAGTTCCCTTGATGACTCAAATATGAAGCTGAATTTGACAATTTGTGTTTAACAACAATTTGATGATAGCCCAATGTGTGATATTCCATTAGGTAACAAGATAAAAAGGCAGGTTATGTTGTTTCTTTGTCAGCATCCAAAAACACAGCATACATGTGAATGCTGCATGTGCAGACAGAACCCTCTCTTAAAAACTTGGTTTAGATATTTTTGGTTAATATTTCCACCACCCATCTGTCTATCCTTCTGGATAGACAATCAATTCTGGAATCAATCAATCATAAACCATGGCATTTTAGAAAAAATCATATCATTTTTTAGGACCCTTTAATTCCTCCATATATATAGTGCAAAGAAGGTCATGTCCTGTTGTACTTATTTTTTCCCCCCAACATTTTTGCTTCGTGTTTTTCTTTACAGGAGACCAAAAGATAGAGATTCTGTACATTTTTGTGGGACAACTACATTGGGCAGACAGCCATTTCCTCAGCCAATATCAGCAGTGAATTTATAGCTCAGAGAGAACTCTGAAGAGACAGAGGTTTGTGGGACAGAGGTTTTGTTTGTTTGTTTTCCTTAGACCTGCAAAACTCTTTAGACAAGTTGGTCATAAAGAAAAGTAGAATTTAAAGCCTCATCTGCTCTGAAGAGTCTCTGGTACCATGCTGAGCACTCACCTACACCCCAGTCCCTGAGGTGATGAACCCCAGCTTTGGGACACACCACCAGACCTACTGAGTGCTCCCTTGAAACTATTGGTAGCCTAAATTATAAACAATATAATTCTTACTCCACCACTCATTTCCTTAACTTAGTTCTCTTCAGTTTCAATGTGTGTGGATACAAGGAATAAAACACAAGCCAAACAACACTTTGCTGGACTCAGACTTGGCTACAAGGCTGAAATTGACCCTTTAAAAAGAAAAAAAGTTTTGAAATGAAGTTTTTCTGACCAGCATCAGGAGGACAATTAGAGTTCTAAGTGGAAAATGTACTGAGCATCAAACACTGAATTTTGACAAACGCTGTGTTGACAGCACGCACCCAGCACAGCTTCGTGACAGGCTGAGAGTTGGACAGGGCTGGAGGTTGTGTGGCAATATGAAGGCACAACACAATCACAGAGCTGTCAAAGCCACACATTTAGACATAAAACCCAAGATAAGGCAGCACACAACCAAAAAACTGTGTGCCAGAAACATGGGAGAGAGGAAAACAGAAACCACATTAATTAACAAAACTCTAACCCCAAATCCAAAAACTGTAACAAGTTTCTTTTGAGACATTTTTAGTTGAAATATGTTTGGGAAAATTTTGGAATGAGCCACTTGAAAAAACCACAGTACCAACAAAAAATACTGCATCTTTTTGATTTGTTAGGAGTCCACTTCATTCCAAGATTTTGAGACGTGTTTAAGATTCCATAGGTTTGGTGTTACATCAGTGATTGTTCATAATGAAATTCCAGGCAGTAGCAAAGAAAAGATTTAATGATAGTACCACCCAAAATATGGATATGCTGCTTTCTTTGAGCAGATTTATTGATAGGAATATTGAGTATGGGTTAAAACAACAGAGTTGTCTGGCTCACCTGTGCATGCTAAAATGTCAGGTGACAGAGCACAAGTTATGCCATTTCTTGAATCTCTCTTAAGAAGTTAATCTAATTCTAGCCTTTGCTGGATTTCTCAAAAGATTTGTCATTTGCTCCAGCTCTATGATACTGTCAGCTGTTTTAAAAAGTATATTCCCTGTTTTCATATACCATCTATCTCCTTGAGGAATAATATTTTGATTGTTTTAGTAAGATGTTGCATGTTATTTGGACTGGGAGATTAGTGCCCTTCAAAGCACAGCATGACTCAGTGGACAAAGCACTTGGCTGGCATCACATCCAGTTTGGTGCTGTCACAGGAGTCATTTTTCTTTTTTTGTGCTTCATTTTGTCAGAGAGACAAAAGGGAAAATTCTGCCAAACTCCTCTGTAAAGAACTTTGAGATAGACACAGAAAAAGCAGTGCCTGGCAGCTTGATCATAAAACCATTTTACACTACAGAAAGAAAGTATCTTTTAAAGATTTCTTTAAAAATAAATACCAAGGAAGCCACCTGACACCTTGCGGCTAACACAGGGTTGAAAGTAATTCAGAATCATCACCTATTTTCTGCAGGTAGATAACCTGAGGCTGGGAGAGATGATCTCCCAGAACAATCTGGAGATCCCAGAACAAGTTGGAGTCCAATACCATATAAACAGGCAGTCTTTGTACAGGAAATCTTACAAACTCCAAGGTATTCACTGCAACAACACTTGCTTTGGGACTAAAAGAGAGTTTGATATACTATCTCCAACTGCTGCTTTCATAGCTGCCCAAGAAATAATTCTGATTAGAGTTGTTCAGTTTCATTTTTTTTAATGCCAGAAGCAGATAAAGAAAGCAAAACACTGCAGAAAAAACAAGTTTAAAAGAAGACTTTGGAACAATGCATTTGAAGAATCACCTTTGAAAACGCACGACAGAACTGTATCAGATTGGAACAAGCCATGAATAATCCCAGGCTATTTGAGGAAGAGAATAAAACAAAAGAAACAGCTGAGCAGTTGAAATTCTCCTGCTTTGAACACAAGGATGTCACCTGCAGGTCACTCAATGATCCATGCCCCAGGTATCAGACAGACCTGGGCTCACAGCAGCCTCTCCCTTCAGGAGAGGGGAAATGAAATTCACAGCCAAGAAGGTGCTTCCACCCAGTGGAGCTGCTCCTCACCTCTGGGAGACAGGGAAGGCACACACCCAACCTGGAAGCTGCAGCTCAGGCTCCCACAGAATCCAGCTCTGAATTCAATTTCATGTATACATAAGAGAGAAGGAACCCCAAGCACAGAAACAAATTTCTGCTACAGAAACGTGTGTGGATGTGCATGAGAACAGAAAGGAGAACACAGCAGACCCCATCTTTTGCTCTTCAAAGGAGACACTTGTGTTAAAAACTGATCTAAGACAGAAGATATGAATCCCCTGCTAAGCTTACAATTAGTGCCTTGCTGGTTTGTGCAGCTGAACAAAACTGTATCTTTTGATGAATTTTTTTGGAACGCTTTTAATGACTTTGGCTGCCTGTATTGAGCTGCTGCAACATTTGATTTCCAGGGTAATGACAGCCAGGTCTAAAATATCCTAATCAGACATCCAAGAATCAAGGCCTTTCAAAAATAACTTGGAAAAAACCCTGCCCTTTCTTTGGCATCTTCTCTTTGACAGAAAGTGTGTCCACTTGCCAACTTAAGGAGAAATATGAAAGAACAAACAGGCCCTTGACCTATAGCCAGACTATTGTTATGCATTCCATGACTGTGTGACAGTGTAAAACATGGACTTAACAAGACTAGCTGGGAGCTCTCTATTATGCATGCACACTCATTCTGGTGCATATAAACATTTTTATGAGGTTTTTTTTGTTCAGCTGGTCCATTTTACTCTAGAAGAATGCAGGGGTTACATGAAAACTCACCAGTTTCTGTGCAGAGTTCTCCCCCCTGCCAACAGTGACAAGTCAAAATAAGTAGGTCTGAAATATTTCTCTATTAGAATTACTTTTTGCTGCACTGATTGACACAGCATTCAACTGGAATCAATCCAAAGCATCAGGCATACCAAGATGTGGAATGAAAATGCTCTGCATTTGTGTCCTAAACATTCACACAGGATTCACAGACATGAACTAGCCTAGGGCACTGGACATCCAGCAAGCTGGTGTATTATGGCCAGAGGTTATTGCTAAAAACAGTCAACAGACAGAAAACCAGAGAACCTGCCAGATCTGAGGGCTACAACTGGGTAGGAGAGAAGCTTCATCATCAGTTTCAGCAAGGCCAAAAAATCAGCATCTGTTTCTTACATGCAAACTTTCACTTTTCTTAGAAATCACCAGAATGGCTTCATTTATTGATTTAAAGGAATCACAAACACTTATTCCAACCATATTTTTAAAGTCTTTTTATACATATATAAAGAGCCTGGTCTCCAATAAAATCTATTATTAAATCTAACTTCTGTGGTGTTTCATAGGCAAACTGTTTCATGATCTGATCCAAAACTCACTGAAGACTTTCCATCAGGCTCCTCATTGTGTGGCTACTGAAAACAAGTGCTGCTCAATGACACCCTGTCATCTTTGTTTCTGTAAAGCATCCAGAACCATCCATGTCATGGAATGAAGCTCAAGGACTTCCCTGCTCTGTGGAGCCTCAGACTCCAGCTTTCTTAACCTGACAACAGCTCCTTGGAGGACTGCTTTCCATTGGAAGTTATGAAAATAAATGTAAAGTATATATGCTTGCACATCATAAAAGTGAGGGTTTGTTTCATTTTAGACTACAAGATTTAAAAAAATTACGCCATGAAAAATAAAATGGAACTTACAAACCCCTAAACAATAAAGGGTTGTGCACTATTGAGCTGTTTCTGGTCAACTTCTGTCATAAAAATGAAAAAGGCATCAAAAAGTACAAAGTCAGCATCTCTGATATTTGTAAATGTCTCTGAACCCTTTCTGAAGCAGCAGTTGGATATGTCAGTGTTGTTTCCCACTGTTTTCTTTCCAAAAGACCCCAAAATCTTGTCAGGTAACTAGCCCACTAGTCATGAATCAGGTTTCTAATTTGCCCTCTCCCATTTCAAGAGTAAATTAAAACTAAATCTTCATGCTCACTGTCCTTCAGTCTTGGCAACCCAAGTGATACTTTCAATGAGCCTTAGCACAAAACTCACTTTGGAAAGATCTTGGAGACCTTTCAGATCAAGTGCTTTCACACATGATTAATTATTAAGGACACTTCACCAAATGTAAAGTCTCATTTAAACATGAGATTATTTTTACTTATAAGTGACTTGTTTTTCCAATCAGCAAACTAACCATGTACTTGAGAGGGTGGGATCATCTTTAACTTCTGATTCCCAAATTTCTGAGGATATTTACCAAGTGGCCCAACAAAACTCTCCATTACGTTGCACACCCACCATGGCACCAGACAACTTTCCCTAAATTACCAAAAACACGTGTCAATATTGAACTGCCTTACTTCCAAACCAGCAGAATTTCTATTTATGTATAAATGCTAACAGTTCAAAGGGAAGGAAAGCACAATTTCAACAGATAACTATACCTCAGTTTACTACAGTGATGGTCTGCTCAAGAGAAACTTTCATTCTCTACTTGTACACTGAGCTATCCATTAAAAATTCCATCTTCAAGGTACTATGACAGTTTTTCTTTCTTCTCTGTTTTTAAGACAATTCATTCTGGCTCTCCACAAGTGAGAACTTCCTGCACTGTAAGAAAAGGTCTCTCTTGAAAAAATGAGTTCTTGCTTAACTGAATTCACTTTGTACAGCAAGAAACTCCCAACAGGCAATAGAGCATTTTCAAATTCCAGGGCCACAAAAGGGTTATAACCATTCCAGGGTTGTAATTGTGGCTCGACCTCTGTGTGTTATAATGAACCCAAGACAATAAAATCACCCCCTTGGCAGGGAGAACAGGACTGCCCCATGGCTGAAGGAGGATTCATCACTGCTCTACATGCATGGAAAACAGCACCAGGAATTCACAGGGTAAAACAGCAAAGGGCACACTCAAACAGAGAGGATGAAGCCACTCTCTCACTCCCCTAACCCTGCAGCCCTGGCAGATGAAATATGGTGCACAAACTGGCCAGCAGAGTTAAAATTCACCTGTTTCCTGGTGTCAGAGCTCAAACAGTGGACCCCAGGAGACCCCTCTGCTTGGTGCCTGCTGCTGGCCAGCCCGGCTCCTCCAGGGCTGTTCCCAGCAGGTAGCAAGGTACCTCAGTGCCAAGGAAGGGCAACCCAACTCTTGCATTCAGTCACACCCAAAACATCACCATCATTACAGCCACCAGCCACAGACTTCAAACATTTGAGTCCTAGTCATTTGCCAGAGGATACAGAGGAAAATTTGCAGGGAATGGTGAGTCTGCCAAATTGTAGGCAGTACTTTACTCATTAGATAACCCTTTCTCTCAGATCTCTTTGTTATTGCATCTGGGGGAAAGAAAAAAAAAAAAACATTTCGGCAGCTTTAGTGGTACAATTCTGCCTCTGCTATCTCAGAGATGTTAATGTCACACATAAATCTCCATGTTTTACTAATGGCATCATATATCTTCCCAGGCATTTCTAATTCACCCCTTGTTGTGCTATCTGTGTACTTTATCACACAGGGTTACTCTCTGTCAGGTATTAATATTAAGACATTGTGCCTTGTCTTTTGTAGGAAAGTACATGCTCTTATCTAAATTGCTGAGACTAATAACTTGAAATATTGTCCCTGCAAACATACTTGAATGGTGTATATTCAGATAACCAGAACTTTCTTTTCCTTCTCCCCTTCCCTCCCAGCAAGTGAGCATAAATTAAATCTCCACAGGAGTTAACCCAAGCTGTTTTCCCAATTTGGTGGCAGGGAAGGATGCTGTCCTGTACCCAGGTAACTCATGGACCACACCCCACACCAGGCAGGACTCCCAAGGGTGGCACAGTCCTTTTACTCCCCAGCAAACCCCTGCCTGCAGAAACACGAGCTGGGAAACTGAGCTGCTTTCCCCCTGGAAATTTCTTCTTTGCAAGTAAACACTGTTGTGCACAGTCCCTGTTGCTTAATCCCTCTGGTGGGCTCTGTGCCTTGGAACTTGGATACCTGACAGCTAAATTGTTTTCAACTGATAACTGGCCTAAGGATGCCCCCTCTGCTTATTATTTCTTTGATCCAGATAAGCATTTGGTTGTTTAATCAGTCACAAAGCTAAAGCAGAAAGAGAGAACATTGAAAAGCCTTACAACCCCACGTACTTAATTTAGCCTAAAAGTAATTTCTGGGCAGAAAGGGAAAATTTAATTAACTCTTGTCTATAAAAATGCATAGTAAGATGTGTAGCGAGATCTTATACATTCCTTTGAAGTTTGTCATACATTCCTGAATACCTTTGACAGCCTAAGAAGTTATGTGTCTGCTTCTGATTAGATAATTGAAATAAATCTACACCAAATAAATTCAGATCTCTTAAAATAAACTGCAGAGGTACATGAACTTTGTAAAATGCATACAGTACTTCAACCAAAAGGCATTTCTGAAAAAAATCAGCTATCATGAAGGAATTTATTTGTCTATTATTTTTTTTTATGCATGGCGTACTGGTACATGGACTGGTACAACTACTGGTACATGGACTGCAAACCACTGCAGCAGAGGGAAATCATATCTTTTACACTCACTACTTTCTCCATTTCACACCTATCAGTTAGATGCTCATTAAAAATGACAGATAGCACTGTGTCAGTCACTTGGAGTAAGTGACTCCAAGTCCAGTAAATACCTGCCTGCTAGTTCAACTTGAGACAGCACTGAACCTACAGGGAAGAGCCCTGCTTCACGAGGTCCATTTCAATTCACTGCTTCCAACCCAACAAAGCCAACAACCAATCCATGTTGCAATATTGTTTTGGCCAGACTACAAAGCCTGGAAAGGTGTGTGTATGTGTGTGTGTAGATATACGTGTAATAATATATATTATAATGCAATATAATACATAGACCCAGACATATTACATAAAATGGAAGGTGGCAATAAAATTGCATGTATTGCTTGGCAAGGAGAAGGAGAATTTAAGAGTACAACTGGGTAATAAGTGGTTAAAGCCATGCAGCTACCTGAGACTCAAACAGAGCACACAGACATCAAAGCTGAGAGTGACCACACAAACCTGAGTCATGCTCATCAGATGGATCTTATCAGACTTGGCAATCAGGCAGCCCTGCCAATCATTGTGAAATGCCCTGCTGAAACCACAAAGAGGATGACACACACTGGATTCAAGATGGATCATCCTGATAAAAATCCTCATAAACAGTTTACAGCACGATGACCAAACAGACACAAGAGCATGCTGCAGTTCCAGCTGTGTGACAGATCCTGCTAAAATGGTGAGATGCTATCACACTGCACGCAGCCAGGAACTTTTTTGGCAACACATTCTCCAGCTCACAGCCATGGGGAGATAATATTCCCCTTGTCCTTGATCCTGGGATTCAGCCAGACCCAAAAGCAGGCAAAGAGGGCAAGTTTAGGCAGTGGGCTAGCACAGAGCAAGGGCTGCAATCACTCAGCCATCTCCCTGCACTGCTCAGGAGCAGGTCCAGTCCAAAGCACAAGTGGTGATGACAAGACAAACACACTTGCAGGATATCCCAGGCCACCAGCCCTGCATGAAGGTACATGAAGTCAGGGAGGTGCTGAAGTGCCTGACATTTACAGGGAGACATCTGAAAATGGTGATGAAAGATGCATCAGAGAAGCCTATGCAAGCACTCATTTGGAAGTGTAACTTCGAGTCACAAAAGAGCAAGTTAGAAATGTGTCCTGGAATCCTACTGAGAAGTCAAGACTCAAACTCATGAGCAGAGAAAATGGAAGCAAAAGCACTGAATACCCAAAAAACATGAAGAATTCTACATTAAACCCGGGTCTGTCTCAAACCAACCCAGATATTCAGGTGAAAATTTCCTTCTAAAGGCTCATGTGATGGCAGATGCACCTTCTGTCATCTTCCATGAGGTTCACAGTGAGCCAGTTAATCACAGAGCAGAAGTCTGACACTCTGCCATGCTGTGTCCTACCCAGGACATCAACTCTGGAACACCGACCCGGGGCCAGAGTCATAGCATTACATTAAACATTTTACCCTCTACACATTTTAATGCTTTTCAACTAAAAAAAAAAAAGGCAGCATGCTCCTAAAGGGCACAAAAACAATGTTAGCAACCTTTTTAATTGTTTGTGCCGACCAAAAAAATTTTTAAAAAAGGTGGAACTGCAACCAGACCTGTCACAGAAGACTGCAAGTCAATACTGCCTACATACAGCTGACAGAGAAATACAAGACAAATCTGTTACCAAAACACTGATGGTGAGCAGGAAGATAGTGTGGATAGCCATCAAAAACTTCTGGAGAGCAGAGAATTATACAAAAATTATCATGTAACATCATATGTTGTATGTATATTTTGCACTTGCACTATTTTTTTTCCCCCGAGGACTTTAAAGTGTAGTTATTTGCTTTTGGGGCATTGAAATACATGGGGAAGGGGGTGGGGGTGGATTTTTCAATCACTTTTTACCATCAGATATGTGAAGTGTCCATGCTAAACAGGAAAAAATTATTTTCCACCAGATGGAGCAGTGCCACAATTAACAAAATTGCTGCTACTAGTCTAAAATATACTGAATAACATCACACCTAAATGGAAATTAAACAGCCTTCAAAACCTGTGTTAAACAGTTTGTCACCCCCAGCAGTGCCCAGAGCTGGTATTTCTGATTTCAGTTCCATTTCAGTATCATTCCAATCACTTCTAAGTCTTCTGTTCATCCCTTCTTACCCCTTTTTCACAGCATTATTTCAGACTGGTCCTTTAAAAGCCTGCACCCATCTTGCTTGTTTCTGTCTGTCCCCTCTATCCCTTCTGACAGCTCTGCCCTCCTTCCTCTCTCTAATCACAAACTTTCAGATCCAATGCCATCTTCATTTCTTTCCTTCGATTTCCTCCCAATTTCAAGTCTCTTGCTAAATTCTGTCATTTCTCATAATTCTTTTCTCTTAGCCCTCCTCAGGAATATTAATGCAAACATGGGAGGAAAAAAAAACACCACCACAACAACAATAAAAAGACCCTAAACCACAGAACTCATAAAATTTTCTGATTCTTCCTAATACCTGCTTTACTTTGCAACCTTCCCAGTTACTTGGGTGTATAAATGCCACAGAAGAAAAAGTCTTTCACCCACACCCATTTTCTCATCATATCACACTTGAAAAAAATACCAAAAAACTCATCCACCTTGGCTTCTGCACAAAAGTAAGCATGTGAACATCCTAAAAGGAAGGGGGCTTGGTTTCTAACTCAGGTCCCCAGTGTCTTATAAAACTGTTGGTCAGCTGTCACTAATTTGATCTCTTGATAAATGCCTAGTGGAAGATAGCATTTCTTTCTTCCTAAAACTCTAAAAACAAGCCTAACATGGAAGGCACAGATAGCTCAAAGTAAATTCATTCCACCCTGCATTAGTTATATAGAAAGCAAGCATTAAATAACATTTTCTTGTTCTGTTATGTCACTGAGGTGCCTACTGTCTACTGACACATTGAGTGACCCAAGAACACATTTAATACCTATAGCATGATTAGTTATCAAAACAGTTTGCTCTCCTCCTGGTGATGCAGCAGAGTATCTCATTTTTCTCCAGTGGATGTGAGGCATTAATGTGAAATTAAACCTACAATAGATTCCAGCCTGAAAGAACTGGAATTCAGAAAAAAAAGAACCCATGAAAGGAAAGAACCCATGAAAGAGCCCATCCAGAAAAGCCTCTAGAGTGTGTGCCTTGCTGGTTACCCCCAGTTTCTGCTTCCTTAAGGGGACCTCAAAAGCCATTTTGCAATAGTCCAACAGCAGCCTTCATGTTTGGTGTGTAGGAGCTCATTTTCCACACATTTTATTTTGTGTTTCTTGTCTTTGCAGACATCTCTGATCACTTTTCTGTGACAACTCCAGACAGGCTCCATAGCACAGTTTATTAACCATTGTAACTAAGTTATTCCTGTTGGAGTTTTAATTAACCAAGCTCAATAATGCTGCTGCAATAGATTTGCACATCAGGGGTGGTCAGAAAAGTGCTGCTAGACAAAGTTGGAACCTATGACTCTGTGCACAAATAGTCCCCAAATCAGTTTATAGATAGAACTCAACGGGACTTCTGAACAACAACAAAATGTTTTAAAAAACAACCCCAACTGTGGGCTCTGCGACATAAGGCAGATGTCACATTTTCTTACCACCACCAAGAGAAGAATCGACCAAACATTGTTCTTCCAGTGGTTCATCACCCTGAGCACAAAAATGTGTGTCTAATTTACTTGTCTGGTTTCAGATTCCAGCTATTGCACAGGATTTTCTCTGCTAGAATCACAGAGCCAGTTAGTAGCCAATATCTGTCCCCAAGGAGGTACCAAGATTTGATTTTTATTAGAGTCTTCTATATTGTTCATACACAGAAGACCCAGTCCCTCATTCCATTTTTCTTGTTCCTTAATATATTGATTTTGGTTTTGGCTGCATTACAACAATTTATCTGAACAGAGTCAATTTATAGAATGCTACAGATTGCACTCTACAGCTGTCTTATCTTCATCACTGCTCACTATCCCCCCACCCTCCTGATCCTGGTATCCTCTGTGCTTTTTATCTGAATTCTAAGTAGTAGCAGCTGTAATATCACCCAGCAGTGACTCTCCTTCACTTCTGCTCCTCACTTCATATTTTTTCCCCGAGTTTTCCAGTTCTGGAGCTCTGTAATAACAATTGTTCAAAGAGACCAGCGTGCCTGACACACATTTCCCAAAAATCACGTTGGAATTCCACAGGGACCATCTGCCCAAGGATCACCAGACAGAAACACTGACAGAGAGGACCAGGCCTCCCCTGCTGACCCATGCCTCAGGGATAATCCCAGAGGAGCTGGGGTATTTTCATGTTGCAAAGGAGTGTTTATGGGAGTTACACATTACAGGAGTACAGCCACAGTATACCCTGTTGACCTTGGAAATTATCCCACCATTGATTTTATGGACAAAGCTTGCAGGCCCTGCTTCTCCCACCACCCCCACACTGAAAAAACCTTGCCCTTACATGGGTAAGGAAATTTTTTTCTCTCCTTGTTACAGTGTGTTAATTTTTCTTCTTTTTCTGATTAATTGTTTCAGAAATTTGAAAACTGACAGCTAGAAAAACAGCAACATTTTTAGGAATGGGACAGGGCAGACCACAGAATTTCCACAGCCACTGAGTAAGTTCAAGGAATCTCTAAAATATCATTCCTGCATGTCATTTGCAAGAATGTGGATAAATGCAAATATTTGATAAGTACTTGTATTTTTCCCTAAGGCTTCAAACACAACAATGAAACTGGAAGCCTGGAGAACTTGGAGCATTCCCAGTACCAACTGGACACACTTAACCTCTAAGCTCTCCACTATATAAATGTGTCATGGGCTTGCTGAGTAGATGTTTATATGCACTTCCTGTTCCAGTGCTAACTTTTTCATTACTGGAAAAAAAAAAACCAAAAGCTCTCTAACCCCTTGGGAATCATTTTCCATTAAAGAGGCTTTAGATAGACTATTTGTTTTTACAGATTTGGAAAGAAAACCCAAATGAATGTGTATTTTGAGTATCTTTACTCATTTTACAATAACAGTCCAGGGCTGTATGGCTGGAAAAATTTGCAAATTTATTTTTACTAATCTACCTCATGACACCTGATGAGGCTTTGCACCAATGGAACACAATTTCCTTAGACAGGACCCTGACAGTTTTTCACTTGATCACACAAACAGTTGTTATAAATGAGCAGCCCTTCCAACAGCCTGCATAAAAAAAGGCCAACCATTGTGTGAGTATGAACCCTGCACACATCCCTTCCCACTTCCTAACAGCTGGGCTCTCTCAGGGCAGGAGACAAGTCTGATAAAAGCTTCTGTTTGGGCTATTTCTTCTAGAAAGCAAATGCATTTCAACACCACTCATCCAGTACTTCTAACAAGCCAGCTTCCAATAAATTATATTTTTCAAGAAACAGAACATGAAAGATCATGCCAGGTACTGGGGTACCTCACCATTAGCATGTTTTGTCATGATAGAAATTAGAGGACATGAGACAGTCAGGAACTGAATAAAAGAAAAGCTTCTTTAATACAAGTAGAGACTTATTTTTATTACTGCCCTAGACTTGACAGTAAAGGAAAATCATTGCAGAAAGAATTAAAAACCTAAAAAGACGTCGGAAGGACAGCAGTAAATCAGCAATCTAAAATAATTCAGAGGACACTATTTTAAGGAAATATTCCAGATCACAGCATTCAGGAAAATTCTTAGGTGACCAGATTTCAAAGGGAGGATAAACTGAAGGAAAAGAAGAGAAATTAAGACATGGGTTAGTGATTTAAGCATCCCCATCTGGACCAATATTCTGTCTCTACTTATTTCACTGCAGCCAGAGTAAACTGTTTTAAAGCATGCATCTGGATTTCTACCAGTGAAAGCTAAAAAAAGAATGTCTGCTTGTCTGAAGTGTGATCTCTGAAATACCCTGACTTCACTTCCAAAATGCCACTTCACTTTAACTGGTTCATGCTTTTAGTGGTGCTTCCAGGAATAACAGTATTACCTTCAGCTGGCTCACATTGACACTTTCACATTTAAAAATCTGTACCAATCACCTGTCAATCATTCACTGCAGCCTTTTTGCTTTAGATTTTCTTTGCCCTGCTAGCCACCATTGTGCAATTTCTCAACACCTAGGCAGAAGAAATAGCTGAAGGAATGAAAGTCTCAGATAATATTTGAATATGTTTAGCCAAATGCAAAATTTGTCCAACAATGGCAGATTCAGCATTTAGAGGAATTATTCCAATCATTCCATGAAAACAAGAAACAGTAAGTTGCTTCAAAAGTAAAGAAGCCAGATGTCCTATACAACCACAGCCATGTCTAAATATATGTATTATAATAAACTCTTTTCTCTCTGGGGGACCTCTTGAGTTTATGTCACTGTTTCACAGCAGTAAAGGCTTCACTCTTTCAGCAGAACATTGCAAACACCCCTAGTGAAGGTGACTGTGAGAGGCGACTGCAGCTTAAACTGAGGGAATCCAGGGCTGGTGAAAGATGCTGGCTATGAAATCCTCTATTTAGAAAAAGTTACAGCAGACACTAAGCAACACAGATTTCATTATGCTTCCCTAAAGACACCACTAAGTCCTGAGGAGCAATCCACTAAAGATTAGAATGACTGTACACAGGTGTAGTGGGAAAATATGTCTTCAGTTCTGAGCTGAAGAGCATTTCCTGGACACTGCTGGAATACATTGCTTTGTGTGCCTTAAATCACTGTGAAGCTGTCAGACAGCAACAACTCTCAGTAATTTCTGACTTCAGCTGGATCTGACCTTACAATTCTGCATCACACTGTGCCTTTCAGTGCCCAGAACTTCAAGTCATGTAGTCTCATTTAGCAGGTATCTCTCTGAAAATGAGTCAAAGTAAAGGTAGAAACCCAAGCCAAACTGAGTATCCAATTAAGTATCTAAGCTCCTGGTATGTTTTAATAATTTTTATTTAACCCAAGTCTTGATCTTTTTCAAGATCAAGAGTCATCAGAAGACAAAAATTCAAGAGATTCTTTGGCTAGGGAGAGCTCTCAATTCAAATGTAGGACCTCTCCCTGAAGAAAAACAAAAAGACACAGCTTCCACATTATTGAATGTGCTACACTTCCCTATTGCTATTCCTGCACCTTAAGGATTTGCTCCTGCTTTAGATAAAGTCAACACAATGCAGTGCAAACAATTGCCCGTGTCCTTGTGAAATGGCCCCAGAGCAGTCCAGTTTCACCCTCACTGTGCAAAAGGAGAAAGGAAATATTGTCTGGTACTTATCTCATGGCAGAGACAGGCACATGATGCCAAGCAGCACTGGTTGAGCCCAGGGAGCCTGGAGAAAGCCACCCCTGAGACCCTGTTAATTCCCTGTTAAATTCATTTCACCACTGGCTTTCCATGCCTCCCACCCCTGAGGTAACAAATGGGTAAATATGTGGTGTTTAATTCAAATCTATTTTCCACAGGAAAATACAGGAAATATTTCTGTTTCTCTTCTCTCATAAGAGAAATAATTCCACAGTGGTCAATCTCACTCTGTGTGCAACCAGCACCACCCCAGCCTCCCCAATATAATTATCTGACAACACCTAAGTGGATCAAGAAGGACTTCCAGGGGCAGATGAAGCCTCTCAGGCCAACACACAGAGCCATGGTGGGGAAGGGTGGTCCTCTGAGGCTTTTAATTCCCAGCAGCTGCCTCCACACTGCAGTGAAGCATTTTGAACTGCATCCCTTATCAGCTTCGAGCCACTGTTCATTGACTCAAGGACAGAACATCTAAGGAGGAAAAATATTCCTCCAAGTTGTTGGGGTTTTTTAAAATCAATTGAACCATAACAGTCCAAAATATCTATTTTAATAGTAACAACACAGCAAAATATCTTCAAGATATTTCTATGAAGGAAAAACAATTAAAAACCTACAAGTCTAAATATCATCTGTTTAACTTTTTAACACACCACATAACCCTATTAGGCAGTGCATACTGCTGTGTGACTTATGGTCATACTTATTTTTAAGACATTCAGCCTGACAAACATTCTTATTGTAGCTCCTCCTTTCTTTAAGAGTGTTTGGGGTCTTTTAGAAGTCAGTTTTCCAAGGGGACAGGCAAAAGGGGAGTTCACCAACCAACAATAGTCCAGCGTCCTCTTACAGGATCTACATGATACTAAAGATTGCCCAAATCAAAGGTTTCAGGAGAACAGCCTCTCAAAATGAGACTTTCTCATCTCCCTTCTTCAAAGCCTTGCCAATGCTCATATAGGATGACTGAGAAATAAGCTTAAATCCTCTATAATTCTTTCACAACTTGAACCCCACACCATTCCAACTTCTGCGAATTAAGTAGGCCAAAATACCTTTCAAATTCACTTCAAAGTTTACTCTTCCCTGCCTCCAGTGAAGCCCTTGCAGCCCATGTCCATTCTGCACTGCCTGCACATAAGTTTCCTTTAGTACCTGCAAAAGGTATCCCAAAAAAGGGGATGAACAAACACCTGTGTCAGACCACGACCTTTACATGGAGCCTCTCACTGGGATAATAGAGCATGTGGGGGTACCAGTTGTGGGTTTCTCTGGGTCTGGATTGAAGGCACTTGAGACACTAATTCATGTCCAGACTCAGGTGTTGATTATTTCTTATCAGTAAAACAGTCTCAGGACAGACAGAGAAATATTCCCAGTGCCCTGGGTTTCCACAAGAGCAGGGTTGCACATGACTCACATGCAGGCTAACTAAAAGAGAGAAAAGACCCTTTACTGCTCCACAGCACCACTTTTAATCCTGCAATAGTGGGACTAGATCTACTGAGCTTCCTTCAACAGATAGCACAGAGTTTATCCTCCTTGCTGTTTGAATGTATTTTTCACATTCTTTTCAGATGGGAGGACAAAAAGGGAAATAAAGTATCTATGCTAATGTCACTTAACTCATCATTTCCAGTCTCCTACCCAGAAAATCTATTCTCTCCAGTCACACACTGGCATAGAAGCAAGATGTGTGATAAGCAAACTTCAATGGACCCACATCAGTGCAGAGAAATCATGGATTGATTTGATCCAGGTCATGGAGGCTAGATATTGCCACACTTGTTCATTTTATTTAATTTTTTTTAAGTCAATGATACCCACTACAAACTCTCATACAGAGACTCCAAGCTACTGCCCATCAATATAACTCCTATTCAAACCCCATGCTTTCATGCATCCAGAGAAATTAGGTTTGTGTAAAATAAAAACCAAAACAGATGCCCAAGAGATGTAAATCAGTAAAGACCTACTGATGTTACAGTGATTTATAGAGCCCAGGAGCTCAGCTTAGCGAGGCTTTCTGCATTTGGCACTCTCAGAGCACACACAATTCTCTCCCTTCCCCTCCTCAGATTCCCATCAAATGCAGCCCTTTAACACAACTGTTCTTTTCCCAACTTGGCTTCAAGTCATGGCTGCAGCTCTCAATAGTATATAACCTGTCAAGATAAAATATGTTTGGGGACATACAATCTCTACTGAGCATTTTATTGACTTAACTCCACCATTTCTGAAAGGCAGCCAAAATTCTTTAAGGTTTTTAAATGACTTTGTTTTCTAAATATTACCCATGGACAGATATAAGAACACAAAAATCCTCAGTTGTTTGTGTAATTTGACTTATGTGCCGTGCATTGCCCATCATGATATATTAATTTTCTTTTTCAAGCAAACAAACCAAATCCCAGCTACAAGTTGCTTGGGACATACACAATGCAGAGTTATCCTGGGAACCATTCAGAGCAGGAATTTTGCCCACATAATAGCTGCAGGTCATTCAGAAACTACAGCTTTGCTTCTTTAAAAAAAAGGGCAACCCAAAGCAAAACAAAAAACCCCACAAAGTTTAGGCTTTCACTGCAGCTTTTATTTCCAGATGCTGCATGAAGTCCAGGATGGTTAAGATCAAGATCTTAACAGAGTTGTTAATGATGCCACAAAAAACACTCCCAGTAACATCTCACAGGAGAAAAATGACTCTTGGAAAGACCAGAGTATGTGAGAACAAGAATGAGGTCACCTCTCAGGAAGATCTCACAGGTACTCTTGTCCTGTAACATACCCTGGCTACTCAAGACAGTTGTTCCTAAATGTTAAGCCTCCCAGAAAGCAATCCTAAAAACCCCAATGCTCTAAATTGAGCCTGAAACTGTAAACCTAATAATTTGCTCCAGTTGTTTGAATTAGTGATTCAAAAATCAGTTGTTCCCCATTACTTCAATAGGTGTTCTTTGTGAGGAGGAATTTAAAACTGCTGAAGTGGAAGAACTAGAAACCTGCAAGATCAAAGAGCAGGAACAGAAAAGCTTAGCAGTTGATGATAGCCTTATCTACCTCTAGTTCTTGGTAGGCATCACTTGAGTTAATAACATCACAGTGCACTTGTCACTTCCAGGGCACCTTTCATTAAAGACCTCTAAATACTTCCTGGGCCCTAATTAAGCCTCAAGCCACAGCATTCCTGTGAAAAATAGTTGTTGAAAGGTCAGGAAACAAGAGTGCTCTTGTGGCAGATTAATAAAGTTCTGTCCACAAGAGGAAGTGAAACCAAAGTCAGGAGAATAATGAAGAAACTCACACCAGTGCAAGCAGTGCTTTGTGCCAGTGCCCTGACCAGAGAGAAATCTTGCACAGCCTTTCATGATCTTATTTTTACCATAGAAATCTCTGGCCAAAGCTGAAAAGCTTTGCTGCAGTCAGCCTTTCATCTCTCTGCTACTGCAGAAATCTCAAACATGTTTGCTAGATAAGTAAATAAGGTAAAAAGGGCAAAAATTCTGCTAAAACAAAACCAAAGCAGCAGCAGTGATGGAGTGCAAGAGTCCCACCTCCTGCTCTAGCAAACTGCCACCTTGAAAGAGATCAGTCACAGCTTCAGATGCTCAGGTGTTCTTCTAGATTTTATCAAGTGTTCAATTTTGAAGCTGCCCACTTAACTAAAGTTTTACCCGAGATTTTGAAATTTAAAAAAAAACTAGTCTCAGCAAGATGCTTTAAACAGAAGAAAATAGCAGGAAGAAGTGCCAGAGGTCAGATCTGCAAGTCTGTTTGTTCACTTTAATGTACACACAGAAGAATGCAAAGCAATAATTTTTCTGCTCCGTTCTGCCTGCAAAGCAGAGCTCAAGCCATCACCTCTGTCTTCTGACACTGGGCAGCTATAAGAAACAGGTACCTTAATGTCAAACCTGGCCAGCTGTAACACATTTGCTAAAGTAATTACATTTATTTTTACAGATTACATGGGTTTAGGTTTCACTTACTGATGTACTAGAAAATCAGAACTTGCAATTCTGCAGCTAAAGTTCAGCACTGTTATAATCAAAGACAGCACCAAGTGCCTAAAGCTGCTAAACATACGCACATTTTAGGAACTGAAATACTGCAGCTAGCATGTACTACAGGATCTATATTTCTTATCTGATGGCTGAAAGTAACTTATATCCTTTTCTCTTTTTCCTTGTCACATTACCAAGGCTATGATAATTAGACAGCAATTACCTAAATGTTTAAATCTTTGGTCTCTGTCAATTGAAGTCTTTCTCAATCTACATAAACTTATGCACAAGAAATGATGTTATTCTGAGGCTGATGTCAACAGCTGAAGTTCCTAACAAAATCAGGTACTTCTGGCCATGGAGCAGTGACTGAGATGTTTGAAGACAGAACAGCATTCAGAAATAACATTTCAGGTCCCCTCAGTGAGCACAACTAGAATCTAGGAAACGTGAAGCCACTGAATGGATTCAGATGGGTCAAAGTCAAGGGCAGGCACACATTTCTTTGGGCAGTCTGCATCAGCTGTTAGCAGGAGAAAAAATGCTAAAATAATATTGAACAGAAAAAATTGACAAAAATCCCCACAACAGCCAGAGCTGCTCTTTAGGAGAGTAACTCCCAGTCCAAATGATGACAATTAACAGTTCCTAAGAGCACTGTTTCGGGGAAATCCAGACTATATTGTGCATGTGCCATAGGACAACCCAGAAGAGTAATGATAACTTTCATTCTGGAAATTGACATTTATATTTCATTCAAAGCTGCTGGAAATACCATTCCACAGAGTACAAACAGGAGAGTGCCTGAAACTTCTGATGTGGAGCTCCTCTAAAGCTATTGCACTGCCTGTAAGGGTAAGCTCTGAATATTGGGCTGGGGGTTTCCAAATCAGACATTTTTCTCTAAAACTCTTCATTTAGTACTCTAGTGAACACAGAAGCTTTTTTCAGTCTTAAGGGAGAGAGGAAACCATTGCTTTTTTTGCACCACTTTCAGATCTATTCTGTAGAATGACAAGTGGTTAGAAATTAACTTCACCAGAGGTAAACCTGGACATAGATTGCTTGGGTTTCAATGAAATAAGCAGTATATTGCCTCTTATGCCAGCATGGCTGGCACACCCCAAAGTTTTGAACTGGCACCCTTGCCCTGATAGGAAATAGAGAGCCAGCTGGCTCCCCAAAAGAAATTTTAGGGATTGCTGAATGGAAAAGGTGAATATTGGGTGGTGAATTGACTTCACACTTCAGGATCTTCAGTTCAAGATCCAATCCCTTAAATTTGCAGGATCACAGCTTACTTCTATTTGGTGTCCTTTGTTTCTATCCCTGAAACCAAAAAAAAACAAAACCACAAAACCAAAAAAAAAAGTTCCCAATATCACCTAAGGAGATTAATTAAACTTGACAATGCTTCTTACTGACACTGGGAATTTGAACTTAAATTGGCCATCCCAGTCAGAATTTTTTTGTACAATGCTTATTGTAGGTCACATTAAAATGGACTGGAACAAGATTCAGCTGGTGCTATCCATATAAACATTGTAAACCACTAATTGCATTTTTTTTTTTAAGAAAAAAAGTATAAACAAATTCCACTTGCAGAATCAGTGATTTCAGCTGGGTGGAATTCTCCAAATGCCTCTCCTCATCAAGCAGCCAAGTTGGGTAGCCACTGGTGTCTTTATGAATGCTGAATAGGGGCATTATGTCCATACAGAAAATGCATGTGGGGAAAGAGGACAGGTCATCTTTCATGCACACAGGAGCACCAACACAAGTGGAGTGTGTTTGTTTTCTACTACTCATAGAAACGTCAAAAATGTAATTTATATCTAAGATATAAATGAGACATTCTGTCTCATCAAAATGGCCTTTCAGTTGAAGCCAATTGCACCTGTATAAATGCAAAGTCACATGCAGTACATACAGACTTTTCTTTCTGGTACTTCAGAGATGCTTCTGTGCTCCTTTGGGCAGCAGGCAGCACCAAAGCTGGATGAGAAACAGCTGCTCCTAGGTACCCTCCTTTCTGCCATAGAGGTGTTCCAGCAGAAAATTCTGTGTGGGTGTCCCAGTCATTGGTTTCTCTGGGTCTGGATTGAAGGCACTTGGGACACTAATTCATGTTTGGACTCAGGTGTTCATTATTTCTTATCACTCTCACTACTGTGAGTTCAGCAGCAAGGCACAAAATGGCCAACAGTCTCTTGTTCCAAGGTCTTTTAAGGACTAAACTATCCAATTAAGAACTGACACCTAGATTATTTTCCCTTTTAACCCAATAACTCATCCCAAAGAGCCCCCAATGCAGACTTTTCTGCCCAATTACAAAATGCCACGCAAACCCATGAAGGAGGAAGAAGCAGCATGAAGAAGAAACCCAGGACAACACCCTGTGCCCTCCATCTTGCTTCCATCCACAACCCACTAAAAACCCCAAAACCTAAATTTCTCACCAAGTGATACACACACCTACACTGCTCTCTATAATCTATTTCACACTTTTGTGGGTTCCAGTCTATCTTGAAGTCCAGGAAGCTTTCTCCATGAATGAGGGTCAAAGTCAGTGCTGCCCTGGGGGTCAGGGCACCCCAGACAGACAGAGAAATATTCCCAGTGCCCTGGGTTTCCACAATTCTGGTTGCTCATTTCTGACACACTTGTTTCCACTCTCGCATCGCTTTTGGGCATGGCAGAAATGGGTGCAGTCTGATCCTACACTGCATTCCAGCATTGAAGCCCAGCTTAATCTCTGGCCATCTCTTCTCCAGGCTGAACAAACCCACCTCTCTCTCTCTCAGCCTTTTGCCATAGGAGAGCTGCTCCAGCCCTCTAATCCACATGGTGACCTCCTCTGGATTCCCTCCAACAGCCCCACGTCCTTTTAGTGTTGGGGACCCCAGAGCAGGATGCAGCACTCACAGGTGGGGTCCCCCAAGAGCTCAGGGGCAGAATTGAATCCCTCCCCTGCTGCCCAGGACATCTCTGGCTTTCAGGGCTGCAAGTTCACACTGCCAGGTCATGTCCAGCCTCTCCTCCACCAGCACCCACTCCCAAATTACTGCAGAAAATTAATCCTATCTTGGCCAAAACTTGGACACCTATGGGTATTATTCCCTGTTGTGACAGCATATTTTAGACCTTGCTGTAGGAGACACAAGTCCCAACCTCTGCCCCTCTCTTCTCTCACTGACTTTCCACACGACCTTGGATGTTTTTGTCTCAGTTAAAGGACCTACAACATGCACAGTGTTGTTTAGCACATACAAGGCAGAATTTCAATTTGCTAAGTGCTGTTCAACTAAAGACAATATTAAAATAGAAATATGGGGTGGTTTATAAGACAGAAGAATGCTGGAAGCAAGCAGAAGAAAAGGATTTCTGTGCTGTATTCAAACATGAGCTCTCCCACTGGAGTTTCTCTCCCAGCAGCATTGAATTTCCTCAGGGGAAAGATCTAGGGACAGCTAAAAAATCTCATCTCGAATGCTTCCAGCAAGAGGCTCTCTACTTTGTGCTACCACTGTGAAGCTGGCAGGACTCATTTCTGCCTGGTGCAGAACTGCATCTACGTGAAACAAGTTGGTGATCTCACACCAATTATGTAAGAATGCATTTCAGCATCACCACTGGAAATAATTAGCAGTTGTATGAGCCACAGGGACCACCAGCTTCTGCTGTGCTTTTTCTGTGGACAATATAATTAGCTTTGGCTCAGACACTGAACACTTAGAAACCTGTAATAGGCTGAGAAGAGGCTTGTAACCCCACTCCCTAAGAGCTCCCTTTAAATAAGCAGATAGGGCCATTTAAAACATTCCCTACACTTTATTGCCTTCTCCCCCTCAATTTTGGGCTACAGATCAAGCTTAATTACCATCATTCTGCTTTCCTTCAAGTCCTCAAGGAAAGTAAAAATGAACGTTTACACTACTGAATTCCATGGTCTTAAAACATTTTCCCTCCATCACAGGGAGTGCACAGCATCAGCTGCAAACCACATTACAGTGAAACTCTACACCACACACCTGAAAACATCACTGCCTCAAACACTGAGCAAAGCAAAAAGCATCTGAAACCAGTGTTTAGACTGGTGGGAAATCCTGCTAAAATCAATTCTGCACCTAAAGCACAACATCTCAAAGCTCTCACCCAAGAGGCTGCAGGCCCTGGCTCCAGGTGTGCCTGACCTCAGGTGCTGCTGTACAGGAGAGCAGCAAGCAGGGATACCAAAACATACGGGGAGCAACAAACCAGGACAGAAAAAATCCCTCTCCTGTGTCCTTTACTCACTCTGAACCAATGCCTGTCACATCTTCAACTGCATTTCCTCACTCCCAGAAAAACAGCAAAGCCCATGCCACAGCTGCAGGCTGGCACTGCAGCACCAAAATATTCCTCTTAACTAACACCTCTGCTGGAGCTGAACAAGTTTTAAGGTTCTTCTGCCTTTTTGAGACCATTGCTACATTTTCAGAAGAGCACAGCCTCCTTCCTCCAATTCTGCAAGATTTAGCTGAGCTTGAAAGAAGATGCAATATTGCCCAATTTTGAAGAGTTAACTCAAGAAATATACAGTTCTTATTCCACTGCTTCCTCCTGTATTTTCAAGGCAGAATAATGTGGTGCTTTTGTCTGAACTGGTTTCACAATCAGCACAACTTTTTTTGATATGGTTGAAAGTAAGGAGCTAAAAACATGAAGCTCCCTGAGAGCAGCCTAATTTTGCTGTATTTTCTAGCCATCTAATCAAGGAAACCTGAGAAATACAGTAAGAAAAATGCACTCTAGCACTCAAAGAAAATTAGATACTCCTTTGGTCCTCCCTGGCACATTTTCCCTGCAGTCCATTTTGAATTTACACAGGTGCTACTCAAAGCAGAACTTGGCCTCTTTCTCTCAGGTGGCCTGACACATTTACTGCAGCATGCAGATATGCCCATATATTTTATATGCATGTAAAGCACATTTCCCAGACTAAAACCCTCTCCCAGAGAGTTTCCCTAGGTCTCTGTCTGATTCTGGCTTCATTTACTCCCTTGCAAATGAAAAGCATTTCCATTGAAGCCAGTGAGGTAACACTTGTCTTAAACGTGTGTGAGATCATGTCAGAGCCATGGTCCATAATAAAAGCAGCTGCTGGTAACTCTTCTGCAAGTTTCCATTCATTAGGGTTTTGGGGTTTTTTTGCTTGAATTCACATGAGCAATATCCATGGGCCAAGAAATACATTTTAGAATGATAGCTATTTCCCCTTGCTAAAATCTAGAAAGTGCAGCAAACTATACCAGTCCTCACTGGAGAAAAAAAAAAGAAAAAAAAAGGTTGATTGTATTTTGTTAATAAACAGAGGTGTTTATGGACAAAACATGTGTGAATGTACTTTTGGGAATTATCCTACACTGCCTACAGAATAGGGACAAGATGACCTATATAGGGCTTTCCCAGCTTTTTGGTTTTGTGGAGGCAGATTGGTGTTGGTTATGGGGGTTTTTTACACCCATAGCTTCTGGTATTTAATTCTAAATTGGGAAACGCTGAGTGTACCTATTTAAATTCAGCCTCAGAGATCTGCAAGCATGGAACCAGGACCAATGAAACCAGCTCTGTGCCTGCTAATGCCAACAGCCTTTCCATCAGTGACTTTCCACTGCCTTGAAGGGTCACAGGAGAGACAGAAATAACCTGCTCAGATTATAATGTTTTTTCCAGTTCATCACACCAGTCTCCAGGCTTTCAGAAGTGTATAACTGTATTTTGTCATGTAAGTCAGACTCATAGCCTGTCACCACTTCAATCTGTTCATTTATAACAAAACATATTTCCTACACATACAGTAAATTCCTTTCATTTTTCACTAAGATGAACTGATCTTTATCAGATACTCTGACACAGAAGGCAAACACACCATTACTCCCTCTCCACTTGTTAATAGTAAGTTTGCTATATATTGACTCCAAGAAAGGAGCTCTCATCTATTTACAGATGATAGTGAGCAGAAGGGGGAAAAAAACCAAAACAAAACAAAACCTGCCTATTTCAGAAAAGCAGTTATGTCACTATGGCAGATGGCACAAGAATGACAAAGTAGTTTTTGGTTTGACAGGTGAAACAAACATCTTCACTGACCATGGGGACAGTGCAGAGCAGCAGAGTTAAACACCAGGAGCTGCTGCAAAGCTTCTCCACAAGTAGCCAGAAGGAGATTGCACAAACACTGAGCTGGGTCACAAATCAGTTAGGGGAGAGAAAAACCAAAGGAAAAAATACTCCAAAACATGCTTTGTTTACTCTTCCCTCTTTTAAGAGGTAAAAGAAAGCAGTCTCCCCTCTCCCTTTGGAATCATGAAGATGGTAAAAAAATGAAGAAATGAAAAGCATTTTTGACCATGCAATAATACTTATTGCATTCAATGTGATTATTGCTCAAGGACCTTTTCCAAAGGCTGCAGATGCCATTTAAAAAGCCGATATAATGCAGAGTTTCTCCCAATCCAAATCCTGAATGAAAAAACATGAATGAGATTAGATAAGTAGTTATTTTGGTCTCCAAATTGGCTACCCCTGATCCTTCTAAGAGCTGGAAAACAGAATTGTTCATGTGCTACTATTGCACTACCCAAGAGTCACAACTTGACCGTGCTTCTTTTGGCCACATGAGAGCTCCTCAGTGGGCAGGTCTTAGCATGACTTTGAGATAATGGTCGAATGCCACCTCCTCAGAATACTGCTGGCCACAGATGAAAAGTATTTGCTGTTCTCAAATGCAGGCACCCTGTCCTGTGGCTGACTGTAACACCCATGTCCAACATGGCCATGAAACATGAGCGTGGACTGAGGGGAAGTCTGGGAAATCCAATTGATCCATCAGCCCTCCTGGCCACAAAGATGTGTGTTTTCAGCAAAATTATATAGGAGATGTCAGAGACTCTCTCTAAACCAATATGACACAAACTACGTATTTCTAAGATGGTCAATGCAAAACAAACAAGGAAAACTCCAGAAAATCTCCATCAAGCAAAGCACATCTTGCCTTAAAGCACATTATTGCACTTAAACTGCCTTTCTCCATGTGAAATGAAATCCAGCTACACCAACTACTTTATCCCCATGATTTTGATGGCAGGAGTACCAAACAAAATGAGCTGAAAAGCAAGAATGTAAACACAACTGTGCTCCAGTGACTTTGCATCTCAGTGCTGTCTGTGTAGGGTTTCACTACCTGGAAACTGATGTGGTGGAAAGGAAACCCCTGAGAGCTCTGTGGAGCACTGGGGAGCCCTTCTGCAGCTCCCATCCAAAACACATTGCTCCCTTCCTCCCCCTAAAACTCATCCCAATTTACACACACAGGTATTTGCTTCACTGCTGTGGTCCCATCCCTGACCCTGGAACACTGGCATTTCATCATTGCTTCCCTTAAAGTTAGTGCTTTACACCTAGTGAGAATGAGAATCCACTAATCCCAGTTTTTAGCCATATAAACGCACACTAGGTGCACTGAAGACCAAGGAACCGCATTTTTATATGCGCTGGTAAAGGAAATGTTCTTTTCTTGTTTGGGTTATACGGGGGGGAGGAGAGGAAATAGGCTGGCGTGTCTGGTTTTAGAAGGAGGGTTAAGTGGCAAACAAAACTGACTGAAGTTTACAGGGATCTAAATAAAGGAACAAGGAAAAAAACTGCTCACAAAGCTTCTAATAACACAGCAGAGAAAGCAGACTACATAGAAAAGTTTCTGGTTTTCCTCTTTATTGTCAATCTGCTCCTTGATTGCATACTGTGTCCAGTGAATAAGCCATTTACTATTGTGGTTGGAGTGAATGAAGCTCAGACCTTTCCCATATATGGCAGGGCCTTTTAATCACCAGGGAGTGAGGAGCAATGGAATTTTCCTGGTTTTCTGGGTTTGCAGTGCCCTCTCTTGTACAAAATATCATTTCCCAGTGAGTGCTTGTTACTGGGATTTTGACCCAATTTCCTGCTGTCATTGTCCTTCAGGGGATGTGTAGAAAATCAAACAAAAAGGGCCAGCTTCTTGATAGCAAGCAGCTCACAGGGAACTCTGAATTCCTCTAACTCAAGGAAATCAAACTAGATGCAATGTATATTTTTAAAAAACCCTCAGTATCATTTACATCACTAACGTATCCCAGTACAGCCACTGAAATGAAGTTCAGATTCAGGCCAGCTAATGCCCAGGTTCTCCCTCATTTTCCCCAGTGCAGCAGAAAAAGAGATTAGTGGTGTTTTAAATTACTGGGACAGCAGTAGGGAAATTCTCAGCTGGCCTGCTTTTGTCAGTATAATATACATTAGCCACAGAAATGCTTGGCTCTGGATCATCTGGATTGCCTAAACCCTCTCGTTCATATTTACAGCAATTAAAATGCTGCACTTCAGTCTTTATAATCCAAGCTCTGTTTGAAGTGGCAAAGCAACAGCTGTGGCTTATCAGACATCTGAATGAAACTCCTCATTTTCATAGGAGGGGTGTGGCTCTGCACATGGGGATGTGCTGTTCCCAAAGCCAAACAAAGCAGCAAAACCTCTCTCCTCTCTGCAGAGCCAGGGCTGCAGCCCTCCAAAGTGGTGCTGGCTGGAGGCATCCTGCAGCACCAGAGCAGGTTAAGCTGTGCAGGTAAATCAGAGCTGACCAAACACTTCTCCAACCCACTCCTATTTCCACACATTTTAGCCAAGCTCCTGGAATTTCTTTTCCAAACCTACGAGTTTTAACTAGACCAGAGCAAAGCCAAATTCTCCCCAGCTCAATGACTGTTGAAATTGCTGAGAGCAATGAGGTTATCATGAGGTCATTAGGAAGGTGCAGATAAAATCCCTTGCCTCCTCCCTCTGCAGCTGAACCTACTCAGACTGAGAAGAAATTGTCCTCAGTACAGCTGATACTAGAAAGCAATGGTCTGGGCTATCACACTGGCACTGCTAGGTCCTCTGAAACTGAGAGGAATCATAAAAGGTCATGCCTTTGTGCTTCTGCGATGAAAGATTTTACCAGGATGAACGCTGTGGCTCAAGGGGGGAAAAAAGACACTAAGTGAGAGCCATTTCACCATTAGAGAGCTCACTGTCAAAGAAAAGAATGAAGTGGGAAAAGGGTAGTAACATGCCCTGTGGCAGTGAGAAAGGCAAGAGAGAACATCAAAGCCTTGCAAATAAGCAACAAACAATGGCCTGATCACAGACTGCTTCATTTGGGCAGAGCTGCCTTTGAAGATGACTGGAATCCAAGGGGCACCAGCCTGCAGAATCCAACCTTGACTTCTGAAGGAGCCCAGGAGCCGCTGCTGGGTGAGGGTTTGTCCAGCCCTGCTCTGCTCCTCCCTAGGCAGAGCCAGCTCCTTTGCACAAGGACACAAAACGAGCTGCCAGCCCATCTCAGGGCCTTGGTTTGCATTGCTGTCACAGGTTCAGGCTGCCTTAGCCATTGAACATCACAAACACCAGTTCTTCCTCACACCAAGGTATTTCACTTTCAGAAGCGACACAGTGATTTCCATGCCCCTGAGGTCCCCACAATTTTGGGGCAAGATTGGGAAGGTCACACATACATGTGTGTGCAGTGACACTGTCCTCCTGCATTTAGCAATACCTTTCCTCTTCATATCTATTGTCCTACTCTTCTGAATAGATCCCAAACCAGGGCATTTACAGCAAAACTTTATCTCCACAAATCTATTTATAACCCTCCTATGAGCTAAATTCCACAGATTTTTTTTTCTTTGCCATTTAAGGACATAAACCAGAAAATGTGCAAACGGGTGGGTTCCACTTTGCTTCACACCCTCCACAGCCACTCTCGAGGGAAAATGCTCTTTATTTGTGTTCTGTACACAAGAGGGTGTGGAAACATGTAATGTTTCCATTGCCTGAAATCCTTCCCTAATATTTTCCCCACTGCAGCTTGGCCTGGCCCCAGGGGTTACAATTTCAACTGCTCTCATCAACATGAGACTGAACAAGCAGATAAGGTCCAGCAGCTTGCTGAGTAGTTTTGCTTCCAAGCTTATGACACTATGGTGGATCTGTAAGCAAAAGCTGCCTTTGTGCATTTTTGGAGCACACATGACAGCTTCACAGGCAGACTGGTCCAGATGCAGCACAAACAATTCCATCTTCAAGCACACAGGAAATGCCCTCTAGACATGACAGCACAGTCACCACTGAGCCTGGTCTGCCTTCACCTCATTCCCTGGGCTTCAGTGGTTTCATACCCTTAATCTAGAAATCTAATACATATCTGTGTGAACACACCAAGGAAAAAAAGTCTAAGATGATCTGGGAAACCAGTCAAAAATAAGGTTTTAGGCAGTGCCTAAACTTGTCATTTTGGTATTGCAAATTCTTTATAAACACTAATGAACTAAGCCCCAGCAGAGCCATGGGCTAAATACAGAAAGGTACAGCTTATCCTTGACTTGGAGATAGAGACACAGACACACAGCCATTAAGTGACTCACCAGGTATTTATGACCACAGGAAAAAATTCAAAGGAGAAATTACTCCAGTGGCTTAAGAGGTTGCTGCTTTTTTCCCCTTTCTTTCACCTGCTTCCTCAGCTATTTGGTCCTGCCCTCGCTGCAAGCCAGCACGACAGTCCCCACAAGCAATTCTTCTGGTTTCAACACTGAAGATTTTCTGATCAGGAGGTGCCCCTATGCTTCATGGACGGAGTTTTCCCCTCTTGAGGGGCAGGAACAAGGAAAGAGACATCAGTTTGTGGTGAGGGTCCAAATGAAAAATGCATGGAAAGGAGCACTTCCTTAAAGCAGGATGTAAAGCACACAGCTAACACACCAGCTGAGTAACAGTGTTACATTCCCTAACCTTTCTGGTTGATCCAATTTGTTTCATGAAACATAGGAGCAAGCTCCCCCGGGGGTGGGAGGGATCCCAAATTAGAGAGTGCTGAGCCTCCTTCCCTGCTGGGCCAGTTGAATGCACAAAAGCATCAGGAAAGAGAAAAAAAATCTATGTTCTATAGTTCAACAGTCCTGTGACCTTGGTGTTTCATCCAGAGAGGTCAGATCTAATATGACCTCCAAATACCTCTGAGTCAAATTTCAGCCTCAGCCAAAGCCTGGACAAGCAGCAGCTACACCTTCCAAGCAGCAGCAGCAGCACCCCAAGAGGAGGTGCCTACACGGAGGGTAGGTGATCTCCTTCCAGTGCATTGCCCCCACATCCATTCCCACCCTTTTGACCCCTCAGCAGCTCTGCACAAAGCCAGCAAACCATCCCCTGCACACACACCTCTCCCAAAGCAGAAAGGCAGCAGCTTCCTCCCTGCAAGCTGCCGGGGGGAGTTGCTAAAAGGAGACAATTTTTAAAGAATGAAAGCTTGTTTGAATGCAGGCTCCCACTCCCTGCACTCACAGGCCTGTGTGCCTCAGGCTTTGTGCACCTGGAGCCCAATCCTGCACACTCCCCATACAGCTCCTCTCAAAGGCAATGAAATGCTCTCAGGACTGCACTTCCCTTCTGCCCTGTTGCCTTTTTTGGTGCTTTCTCCCACACCCAGGAGAGTCCAGACAAGCCCTGCAGATGGACAGTTATGCTCTCTTGGCCCTCTCTTTCCTAGGCATATATGGTTTCCTGTCCCTCTGTGCTCACACACTGGGATCAAATGTTCCAAGTGCACCCTTGGCAGATAAGGGTTAAGAACTCCACTGATCTTTAATACAAAGCAAAACCCAGTCAGCCCACACGAATAGGTCTCATGTAAGCAGCTACTGAGAAATCAGAGTATTTTCCACAGTCCCAGGACATTCATGCCCTATTTGTCCTGCAGGCTCTCACTTTTCTGCAGTGAAAAGATCACCCCCACAGGCAGGGCCGCTCCAAAGGGAAGTGTGAAACAAGGAGGACTTGCAGTGATGCTCCTGATGGAGCCTCCCTGGCATCTTCCTCACACAGAAGCCATGTCCTAGCAGGCAGCCATGAGAAAAGCCTTGCCCTACACCTTTGTGGTCTCCCCACCTGGAATAAGCAGCACTGCTCCCTGATCCTGGATGGGACTGAGCAGATGCTCTGTGCCACATGTGGCCCCCATGAATGAGATCAATAAAAAACCTTCCCATCTAAATGCACTTGAATTTTCCCTCTAATGCCAGCCAGAGGAACTTACACCCTTCCCCACTTTCCTTTCAAATCTTTCAGTGTCATTATTGCATTGTGCATATCAGTGTTGGACAAGAAATAAAAGCACAAGGGAAGTGACCCCTTTCTCTGCTCCATGCCAGAATAATGTTGTGAGTATAGGAAGAAGCAGTTGTAGAAAATCCCTCATTCTCCTAAAGTCCTTACATCACTCACTGTCAAAGTGTATTCAGAGTACAGAGGACCTCTAAGTCCATTAATGATGGTATTGATTTCACCAGGACTAATCCTGTGAATGAAGGCTGTGGAATTGATCCTCTTGTCATTGCAAGTGGCAACAAAGAGGAGTTCTCAGGAAAAACAAATTATTTCAATTGAGTCTCTTGTTCACAGTCATGTCATCTGGTATTTCTTCCCTCCCATCATAACTTAAGAGTCTACATTAACATATGCAGTTTTTTTTAAGATTGCCTATTAAAGCCGTTTCTCCAGGAAAGGCAGACCTATCATTTCTTCAAAAATATTGAGAAAATAAGGTAAAGCAGGGCAGAACTTATCAATTACCTTTACCTCATGACCAATTTAATAAAGCAAATAGCTAAAATCTTTGCTCCATTTGTAATTTATGTTAAGAGTCTGTTCTGTTGATTTTGGTGTGTGTAGTTTTAGGGTCCCATCCTGTTTAAATGGCAGGAGAGAAAGATGAGACTTGCTGCAGATGAGGACTTATTGCTACATTTAATGAGACAGAAAAAGAAGAGGGGCAGAGTCTGGGGGTTCTCCAATGGCAAATCATACAAACACAATCATTCACAGTATGGTATCTAAAATAGACAAATTATAATAAATGCATGGTTCTTACAAAAAATCCCACTCTGCCTCCTTATTTTCTTTGAGCTGCTGCCAAGGAGGGAATGTGTTATTTTCCCAAATTATTCTCCTGTCTGCCTTTTAGCAGGGGAAGCCTTCTCAGGCAGAGTTGTACAAAAACTGCATACTCTGAAAAGAAATTCTCCTCTGAAAACAAGTACTCCATAAAAAAGCCATTTTAAAACAGTTATGTTTTCATTCTTCCAAACAACACTTGACATATGAGACCAATCTGTTCCATCCCTGCAGGTCTGGCCAGAGATTAGCAGCTTGGTCAGTGTCTGCAGCTACCAAGCATTCATCTGCAGCTAACTTCCTCCCTCCCTTCATTTTCCCAGCCTTTTCCCTGAGAAATTCCCTGCTATGCAAGAATATCATGCTATCAGCAGCCAGCCTTGCACAATGCCTTCCAACTGTCCCAACATGTCAAAGGAGCTGGGAAGGGAAGCCTGCTAGCCAGCTCTCCCCAGCAGCACTCTGACAAACACAGAGCCAGACTTCCAAGAGAGCTCCAGTCCCACCCAAGCACATTCTTTAATCCCCCCCTTTTAACAGGAAAGGCAACTTCACAAGAAACATTCTGGCAACGCGCTGCTGAGCATGTTGGAGGCTGAAAACAAAAACTGATGCCATCTATTGTCAACAATCCTCCTGTGAAAGGCTGCCATGAGGGACATCTGCTTCAGTGAGTATCAGATCACTTACATTAAGCAGAGTTTCTCTGTGTCTGTATCAGTTACACCCCAAGACTGCCCTTGCAGTGTGGAAGCCCACGGATTAAGTTGCAAAATTAAAAGCAATTCAGCAGACCTTAACACACTAAGAGGTTTCTCACTGTAATGCCTCCATTAAAAAAATTAAAAATAGGAGGAGGGGAATTAAAAAATAAAGAAAAGAAGGGTTATTAGAACGGGTTACTGCTACTAACGAGCCCAGCAAAGGATGAAGAATGGAGTGGTGGGACCAGCACAGATCCTGCCCTGCACCTCCTTACTGAGGTCCAGCAGGATGAGCAGACATGCATCCCCCCTCCACCCCAGATCTCCCTCAGTTCACCACGAACATCTGGAAAGGGGGGACACACAGAGAAAGAGCAGCAGAGCAGAACCAGCCTCCCACAGCCCGTTCAGAGCCCGGGCTGCTCCGTCTGCAAGGCAAAGCCCAGGCAAACCCGTCCCGCAAGCCCTTCCTTACCTCTGGCTGCAAAGCTCTCAACTCTAGTAGGAAGGAAACGAATAACTGGCTGCTTGGGCAGGAGCACAGCGAGAGAGGCACAGCAGCAGCCTCACACACACACACACACACAGCCCTATTCAATAAAAGTGCAGCTTTTCCTTGGCCCCTCCCAAAAGTCAGTGCTAAGTGAATACATATCCCTTATGTTTACAATTGGCAGGCGGCGGAATGCATTGTCCTCAATTTATTCCGATGGGCAGCCAATGGCTGTGAGCAAGCCAAGGTGGGCTCAGCCTGCCTGCAGAGATGCCTGTCATTCCCCAGGCATGCTCAGGAAGCCACTCATCAGAAAACCAAGACCTAAAAAGCTCCGAAAATTCGTGCGAGCTGCCAAAAGTGTCTTGCTACATGCCCTTTTTTGGTTATCCTTAGCAGGGCCTCTGAAAGTAAATCCTCTGTCAGGAACAATCATAAGAAATGTTAATCTTGGAGAAAGAGGCTGTCTTGTTGGACACAAACGGAGCTTAAAAAAAGGAAATGCTCTGAATGGATAGGGATACAGTAAACATATTTACTTTTTGCACCATTTTTTTTTTTCTTCTAGTTGTTGGTTTTTTTTTAATCGAATAATTTCACCACAGCTAAACTACATTGTATTTTTTTTTAACGAGGACCACATGTAAAAGGCAACAGAAACCCTCTGCTGTGCAGGCTTGATTCTGCAGAGAGAGACACCAGTGGGAAAGGCACATGAAAGATGAGTTGGCAGCCTTCACAGCCTGATTCCATTTCAAACAGTACAATAGAAGTCACAGATAGAATAGCCATGTTCTGAAAAATAACTTTTAAAGAGATTAGAAACTTTGACGGTGATCCTTGGCAAGCTGGACTATTTGGGTGTACAGATTTAGTTTGTAGCTCCACAACTATTCCTGTAGAATTCAACCTGGCTCATTTACTATGAGAATAGCCCTACATCTCCTTAATATGACCAATACTTGCACAGTCTTTGAATATCATCAATAAAATAAACTTGGATTAATTTTTATCTTTGTTTTGCTTTGGTGATCGCACACTGCTGCTAACTTTGCAAATTATGCAGGTATCTTAAAAATGGACAAACAGATAAAGACTGGTCATGGAAACATACAAAGTACATCAACTAAGTGTGAGCATAAAGATGAAAATGATTGCCTAGAAAACAGCACAGTACAGAGATCCCAACATGTACCAGCCACTGAGGAAGGCTGCAGGGCAGCTGACTGCTCTAAGGAATGAGATTCCAGACCAGGAGATGTTCTGCAGATTCATATTTGACAATAACATACACAAAATCAGTTAGAGGGAAACTATGTGTAAGATGACTTTGCAGCTGAATGGGCAAAACTATTTTAATGCCTTTCTGGATCCTTCTTTCTGACCACTGGGCCCCACAGATTTAGTCACATGTGTAATGCAAGAAGGATCCAGTCCACAGACAGTAAACTATTCCTTATAGCATTAAAAAAAAAAAAATCGGAGAGCAAAATCTATGCAGATTTACAGCAAGAAATCATAATTATTCTAGTGCCATTTTAAATTTCACTGCTTTATTATATGAAGCTAAAAGTGGTGTTCGTTTTTTGAAGGCACTTTTTTCCTTCATTTTAACAACCCTTTGGAAAATTCTTCTAATGCCACACAGCCCCCATGATGTGGCTACAACAGTTTTAAATATTACAAGTAATACCTACAGCATATATATGACTTCGTTTGGTGGGATTTACTAGACAAGAGAGAACAAAATCCTTGTTCTCAGCCATTCCATTAACTACAGAAATTACTAGCCTATGTATCCATGACCAAATAAAAAGAGGTAATGACATTATTCAGGAAGGAATTACAAAACTCTACTGGATTGTAGCATCCCGCAGATTTTTAGGGTGGAAAACACGGAAGAATCCAGGCTAAGAAAGAAGCAGGGTTAAGGGATGTGGGCTCTCAAAAGAGAAAACTGAAGGTTAGGAATACCCACAGGTTGTCATTACAGCACAGCCATCAACCCCTAGCACCTCAGTGTCCATTGCAACAGGGAGCCAGAAGGGATTCACTACCTAAAGCTGAGAGCAACTGAGGGCTTCTGTGCTATTTTAGCTTTTTTTTTTCCCTTACCATGACTTTGATATTCCCTTGCTAAGTCATGGTAAGAAAAAATCTATTAGCAAGTTTGCTAATTCCAAACTCTGTGTTCCAAGTCACCTTCCCATCAAAATTCCACTAAAAAAAAACAATTTTGCTTTGGGGTAATGACATGACAAAAAGTAAAGTTTGCATCCTTCTTGCTCAGTTGAATTTCACTGAGAAAGGAACTTTTGAATTCCATCACCTGAAGCTTTGAAGCCAACAAAATGTCCCAGATCCCAGAGTTTTCCTGGAGATAGTACTGGAAAGCTGAGCTTTGAAGAATGCAGAGTTCAATTCTGGTGGGTGCCCCTCTGCATCCTATGACAGGAGCCACCTGTAAATACAGTTATAACCTGCCTAAATCAACAGCTGTAACAATTTAGGGAAGTCCCATGGTAGTCCTTGCCCTCAACCACCAGGACTGCCAGTCTAGCCACACCCTCCCCTTTGCTTTTACAGTGCCACAGCCCAGACTTAAAAATATTTCTGGGATTATTCTGGAATAACCCAAATCCTGGTTTTTAAGTTGCAGATATAAGACATAGGGGAAAAATAGTTTATGCAGAAATTAAACCCCTAAATCAAGTACAATTTTGATATCAATGCCTTATCACAGTCAGGAAGGACCCTGCAAGTGCTCATTGCTAAGCTCCAAAGTTTGATAACACAGGGCAAGGGTGGGACTGCTTGTGATAAGAGTCAAAGCACTTCTACATTTTGGGTTGTTAGTGCAGTCTCTCCCTCAGAAGAACCATGTTAGAAGTACCTGGAAATCTCTGTCGAGACTGGGGCTCTCACAGGTTTATCAAATTTTCCTGCAAAATTCACAGTTTAAAGCTGAGGTAAATCTGTGGTCTAGAAATCCAGTGAATATCATCTCCCTGGGGGGCAGCTCTGGTTGTACAGACACTCTGAGCCATTTGCATTTTGGCACCACAAAGCCCTCGAGGCTCAGCAGACAGTGGTGGCCAGAGGGTCCACCTGGATCATTGCTGGTCCAGCCCCAGAGTGGCTTTTTCCCAAAGCAGCTGTGATCCCTGCCTGGAAAAACTTCAGGGGTAATTGAGGGATAATGTTTTGCTTTTCAAAATGAAGTCACTGCTATTATTGAGCTGCCCAAAATTATTTCTCTTTTTATTTGACTTGGGACAGGTGATACCCTACTGAGCAGCACTGTCCCACCACTGTCACTGCAATTCTTCAGCTGCCATTCCAGAGACACATCCTGAACCCCCCTCCAGAGACACATCCTGAACCCCTCCAGACCTGCACATTCCCACAATATAGCAAGATGCACATAGACCATCAAATACACCACAGGGAAGCCCATTCTTCCCATCTGTACCAAACTTCTTGCCTCTCACACCCAAATTGTCATTTTTGTTGTCTTCACTTCAGTAGGTCAAACTGTCCTAATGCTCACAGCAAAAACACAAATCTATAGAAAGTGCCATCACCTGACAGGTTTGGGTTCCCTTCACACCTCTGCAGTGCAAGATTTCACTGTGAAACTCTGCCATCCTTTGTCTCTGAGCACAACAGGGATGGAAAGGAGTCTTAACATTCCCAATGAGAAAATTCATCCCTGGAGGGTCACGTGGCAGGGGCAGAGCTTGGTCCTACCCTGTGAACTCCCTAGGGAGCTAAAAGAAGTCTTGAGAGGAGAGATAGGATTGCCTTCATGAAACAAAGTCCTCTTGCTCCTCACTACCTGTTGGAGTACTCAGCCCCTTAAAAAGCAGGCACAACTGCACCATCCTTCACATTCTGCCCCTCTGGAATACAAGTGCTAAGTGGAACTCCACCATCAAAGATGAGGGGCCTTTTTTGAGCTTACACAAGATGCCCAGGCTCACCACATCTTGCAGGAGGCCTTGTTGTCTATACCAGGGTAGGTGGTACCTGTGTCTCTTGCTTGGCTGGAAGGAAGGAGGACCAAAGCTCCCCTGTCCCTCAGGGGACACAATCAGCTCAGGAACTGGGTTGGGGGAGCAGCACACCCAGAGCAAAGTCAGCAGCAGGAGCACTCCAGGAGATGTTCAGCAGCTCACCCTTGCCTTTTGCCTCCTTTGAGGAGCAGCAGGCAGGAGATGTGTTGTGCACCCCAGCCCTGCTCACAGCTCCTCTCTCCCTCCAGACCAGCCCAGAGAGTGTGGTTTGGCTCTGCACATTTTCCCAAACCTCCTGACAGCATCAAGAGAGCCCAGTGTGGGTTTCCCCCACCCCAGCAGACATTTCTGAATGATGCTATGGCTGTGCCATTTCCACAGCTCATCTCACACATCTCCCAGGTGCTGGAGCTCACAGCTGTGGCCCTCTGACACGAAGGTGAGGGAGCTGAGATTTGTGAGCAAGCCACCCAGCTGGCAGCTCTGGCTGGGGGATTGCTGCTGAGGGCAGGAGGGAGAAGCCCACACACCATGAGCAGGTTTGATCATCCCCATAATTACCTCCTGGGCACAGACAAGCTGCTTCTGTGTTAGACAGGCAAGAGGTAACTTTTTAGGAAAGTTTTACACATGCTGCTTCAGGCAATATCTTTTGGCCTGAAACAGCACAATCCATAGGACTTCAAAGCCACCAGCATGCTCAAAGAGGATGTAAAAACTACCACAAAAGAGAGCAGGGGAATTCGAGCATCTCTTCAAACACAGGGCTGTGTGCAGTACAGTGTCAGTCAGCTAAAAGGTAAAAAAATAAATAATGCTGCTTAGACACAGGACTAGGACGTAAGGACTGAGAAGGGGGCACTTCCTAACCCAAATTCCAGCCTCAGTCTGCCTAGGACTCATTCATATCCAGTGGAAGAGCCAGAGCCCTGCAAGGAGCTATTCCCATCATGGATTTTTAGCCCATACCCAGGGCACAAAGCCTCTCACTCTAAGTGCCCCAAACCCCCCATGAATGGCAAGGGCTGTGCTCTGCTTCTACCTGAGGAGCAGCACAATCCTTCAGAGTGCTAAGGAAAGCAGTCAGTGAATAAACACTGGATGGTGTTGAAGGTGCAGGAATCAAAAAGCAGGTCATGAAAACCAAGCAAGGAATAGATGGTACCAGTTTTCAGCTTTCCTAAAGGTATTGGGAAAGAAAAGCCCCCAGGCTACAGGGAATGGACTAAGCACCCTAGAGTAGGATTTAGTCAAGTGTTTCCATGAGCAGCACTTCCTCACCTCAGATTAAAGTAATTAAAAGTTTGGCATATAATTATAGCCCTTTGCCATTCATTTTGGTGTGGTATGTGTATATCCAGTAACATACAGATATTGTAAGTGAAGTATTTTATTTCTCTGAGTTAAGACAACTAAATACGTGCAAAGCACATTTATACACTAAAAAAGATCAAAATAAAAAGACATCCAAAAAGACCTACTGGAAAAATGTATTTTGCCCACAACAAGAAAGAATTAATCATAGTCACAGTGACTTTACCTTACTAAAAGCAAAATAAACAACATAGTGGCCCATATTCCAAAGAAAACAGAATACCTGCACTTTTCCACTACAAAACTAAGCCTAGCTATTAGTACACAGTGCCCCCCAAAGAACAGAGACTTCACAGCACCTTCCCTCACTCGCAGAAAAGTAAAAAAAAAAGCTCTTCTGCAATGCTTCCAAAAGTGGGGATTTTACACACTTTTTCTGCAGGTGGACACCGGCTAAGGGATTCCTGCTCTCAGGAATGCCTCTTTTAAAGAACATGCCCACTTCTTACACACAGTACAAACTGTGGACAGCAGATGTGTATCATTTTCCAAACACCTCAATTTTCCACTGCCAGTCATGGAAATGTGACACACAGTGCAAGCAGCAGTGCTCAACAATTTACACACTGTCTCTATGTGCCTTATTTTGATAAAAATCACTGCCTTTGCCCCAAACAATTGCACAGTACACACTCCTTCTTGCAAATTTGGCTTTAATTAGAGTATTGTTTTCCAGGCAGAAGAGATGGTGCCATCATCTGCTTTTGCAACCAGCTTACAAATTACACAGCTGCTGGTGCAGGCATTTGGAGGGTGAGGCATGTTCCTTGGCCTTAATTGTCCCCTCCCTTAGAGCAGGCTACACCAAGTACCAGCCTAATCAAATCAATATTCTCTGACATCTCCTATTGCCGCAGCAATGTGAGAACCAGCCCCCTTTGTGCTCTGATGCTAATGAACCATTCAGCTTCAGCAGCTTGGCTCAGGCAGGGAGCAGAGGTTGGGGCAGGGTCATTAACTTGGACTCAAATGAAAAGCACAGCTTCCATGGGCAAAGCCCATTTAAGTCCCACACATGCCCATGTTTGCAAACAACACTTGTGATCTTCATTTAGGTCTCCTGTGCAGCTCTGCCTGCTGTAAGAGAATTCAACACTTGCAGCTGCTTCTCAGTGGCCACATCCCTAAGGGTGGCAAGCCATGGAGAGACAAAGGCACCTCAAGCAACTGAATTTATTCAACAAAAATGAAGCAGAGGTAGCTGCTGGCAGAAATACCTGATTCTGCCAGTATTTGCCTCAAACAGTGGATTTATTACTGTCCACACTTTACCAACTGCCTAAAGGGAGCAATGTGAGTACAGTCACCACTTTACAGCCAGCTCACACTTTATTTTATTGTCATATATTTCCTTGCATCTCTCCCAGATTCAAGAAGCTTTAACCAGTCTAAGTCACACTACAAACCTATAGAGAACCTAAATTCTTTCTGTACAGTGCTGCATTTCCATGCCCTACAGGCAAAATACAGAACAGGAAGCCAAGGGTACTGCTGCTCCCTTTTTAAAGGCTGAAAACAAGGGACTGAACAGCTGGATCCATGCAGATCCAGCTTAGATCCACACTGTTCAGAGATTCAGCTCACCCTGGGTATCAGTATGATCCATCTCAGCAGAGACAGCACTGGGGAGAACAAGACAGTGACGAGGGGAAGAGCTGAAAGCACCCAGTCTCTGCTCCCACTCACAGAGGGCAGAGCTGTGTTTGCCCAGCTCAGAGCAAACTGCAGCTCTGTGCCACTCTCTGAGCACTCACCTCTGAGTGCTGGGCAAGTGCTACCTGCCCCAGGAAAGAACATTTCCAGAAGAGGCTCTGCAGTGCCCTGCATCTCACCCTCTCCGCTTGAGGGATGCAAGGGCAGAGCCACACCTGGAAGCCAGCTAGAGCAGCCTCTGCCAAAGTCACACAGGGAATTCTGGGGGAAAGCTACACATCAGAGCACACCCCTCCCTCAATCTGCCAGCCTTGCAGTCCCCTCTGCAAAGGACAAGCCTTTGCCACGTCCTTGGAAGAGGCAAATTTCTGGTTTTGCCAAAGACAACAAATTAACAGGGAAGAGGAGCAGGCACGGCAGACAGAACCACGACAGCAGTCCCAGGATTTTGCTAAGCCCAAACCTCTGTCTGCCCTTGGGTTTACCCAATGGAGAGAAGAGGAACTGCAATATCTGCCTCAAAAGAAATCATGAGAATCAGAGGAGAAAGCAAATGAAGAAATATTAGCAATATGGCTTCTGTAATCCCACAGACCAAATTTGGGAACTGGGTATGGGAGTGCACCAAGTCCCCAACATCCATCTAGCAGCACTTCCTGCCAAGGCATCTTGTTCCAGAGCTGAGGGCCCCCACTGAAACACAATTATCCCTATTGCAACACCACCAAATCCTGTCAGCTGGGATTCAAGCTCCCATGAGGTGGTCCCTCTGCTTAGATGCCAGCAGCAGGATGTGGAAGGCACTTGCACTGGTGGGATCTCCATGTGCCAAATCCTTTGTGCACAGGCAGGCCTCCATGCCAGCAACCCTAGGAAAGCATGAACCCCCAGGGGAGTTGCTCTAAAGATGCAGCATTTGGTGCAATTGTGGACATGGTGGAATGTCTTTCCTTGTCCCCTCTCACATGGAAATTGTGGGGTTTTGCCAGCTGCTCAGTTGATCCTCTTCAAATCTAGATACACCCAGCTTTCTGTCAAGTGCTCTGGGTTATGTCCCCTCACTGGCAATTTCCTGCAACAGCTTTATTCAATACAAAAAATTAAGTATTAATTTAAAAAAAGAACCAGGACAGAAGCCTCCATGCTGTACAGTTTTACATTACCTTTCATCCTGTGCTACCCACTGATATCCCCAGACCATCTCAATCCTTAGCATTGATGAAGCAGCATGGCAGAATTTCTCAGGGGGCAGCTGGGGGTGTGAAGTGCAGACAGCTCTGTTATTTCTCTACATAAACTACATCCCTGGCATGATATGTGCTGAGGTAACAGAAGTACACAGAAAACAGGAGTAACAGCTCATCTGTTTCTCACTGTTCCAGCCTACAGATCCTCTAAATTACTTTGTTTCCAAGAGGTTTCATCCCTGTGCTTTGCTGTGCAAGGGGTGTTAACTATGCTAAACCCATAGTTTATGGCTAATTTGAGGTTTATGTAGAACAGAGTTTTTGCACTTTATATCAAACTTACTTTGGCCTGCCCTTTGGTCAGACAGTGAAATTGAAAGTATTAGAATTAAATTCTCTACGCAGGGATCACACTTACTCAAAGAAAGAGTTTATGATCTTTCAGCTCTCCCATGATCAGTGCTCATCAAATACTCATTGAATATCTCATCTGAATGGCTCCAACCTCTATTTGTCCCTTTCTTTACCAAAAGGACACAAGTTCCCCGTCTGTGCCAAGCTCTTCAGCCCTGGAGTTCAGTGTGACCTTCAGTGTACTGATATTTACAGACAGAGTGCAAATATCCTCTCTTTTTCCTGTTCTTTGACAGAGATGAACGTCACAAAATCAAACTTTCTCTTGTCCCTCCAAGAATATTTCACAGCAATTGAGCACCAAGTGCCAGCTGCACAAAGCACACTGACATCAATTAACACACAATGCTGGGGAAATAATTCCATCCCTTTGGCACTCAGTCCTTGGAATTTATATTTGAAATGCTTTTTTGAGGCATATTAGTGCCCTTGCTGCAATTCTGTTTCTAGAGGAATGGAAAGGCAATACTCAACTCTCAACTGGCTGTCTGGAATTCTCCTTTTCTAAGACAAAGGTATCTCCTCAGGTGCCACTTCCTCAGAGAAGCCATTTATCATCAGGAAAGGCTCCTGAATCTTTTTGCATTGGTAACAATGGATACAAGAAATGCTTCCAGATACCTCAAATAATGTCTGTAAGGAATCACTGCTTATCTGCTTTGGCAATATCAGGGGGAACCCAGCAATGCAAACAGCTCACAGTTTTCTATGGGTGTTCATTGGCTTTGTGTTCCTGATTCATGAGTTAGCACAAAAAATGAACATGGGTATGTCTGTGACACATGTTCAGAGTATCCCTCACAAAACAGACCTCAGAGCTGGCTTGATAAGAATCTCAGGATACAAAGCCCAAAAAAAGCAGCAGCAGTCTTTTCCCCATGAAACATTGAAAAGACATCTTTAAGACCATTTGGCTGAGGATTCATTAAATTTTTCCTATAAAGAAAATAAACTCTTCTTCCATGAAACTCTCTAGATTATCATATGCTACCCTTTACTAAGGTAGCCCCACTACCACACTCATCTCACTTCCAGCACTCAGCCTCACAAGTCATCAGGAGCAATTCCCAGGGCTGCAAGTTTAGATACTGATGATATAAACCAGTCACCAGTGGCTCATGGTTAACATCTTTATTATTTTCAGCCACAGAGACAACATTCATAAATAAAAAATAATCAGTGAACTTTTTTTTTAAAGCACAAATATGGAAAGAATTATGCCTGCCTTGACAAAAGTCTTTTCACCACTGCTAAATGCTTCTGGGTAAAGGGGAGGGATGTCCTTGCCAGCATCTACCACATATGATATTATAACCATCAGGGTAAACATGCACATGCCTTGAGTCAGAGCTGCTTCTGAGTGTTAGAATCTGTGTTGAATTCCTAGCTAACAGCCATTGTTTGGATTCATTAGAAGAAATATCACAAATTTAACTTTTTCTAGAATTTAGCACACTATGACACCACATAGCAAAGCAAAGAAGAAAAACAAAGTAACATTTCATAGGTTTTCTAAGAAGTGTCCTTAGCTTTCAAAGAGGCTTTAAAATGACAATGGGTTCAGAAACATTCCTGCCTTTTTTTTTTTTTTCCTATGTTGGAAGAGACCTCAAAGATCATCGAGTCCAACCCAGCCCCAAGACCCCAAACTAAACCCTGGCACCCAGTGCCACATCCAGGCTTTGTTAAACACACCCAGGGATGGTGACTAGGCAGGCAGACCATTCCAGAACTTTATCACCCTCTCCGTAAAAAATATTTTCCTAATATTCAACCTGTATTTCCCTTGATGCAGCTTGAGACTGTGTCCTCTGGTTCTGTCAGTTCCTGGAGAAAGAGCCCAACCCCACCTGAGCACAGGCACCTTTCAGGGAGCTGTAGAGAGTGATAAGGTCACCTGTGAGTCTCCTTTTCTCCAGGCCAAACACCCCCAGCTCCCTGGGGTTTAGTTGCCAACTTTTAGTGCCCAAAAAAAGCCTTAACTATTCCATATTTGATTTTTTAAAATGCCACTCAGGCTATTGAATTTGGCTTCTGAGCAGTTAAACACAACTGAATGCTCCCTCAAAATCACAGAGAGTTTTCTTACACAGAGGCATGCAAATCAAATACCACAGAAACAGCTGAAGTCCCTGCCTGGCCCTCCTGGCAACACTCCCCACTTCTGATTGGATCATGGATAAATTCCCCATCCTTCAGGGAGACAGCAGCCCCATTTCTGACAGCCCCTGAGCCACACCATAAAACCACTGAGCTGCTGGCTGCAGGAGCAGGCAGTGGGGCAGCTGCAATGTACAGCTCCATATTTCAAACCATTGTCATCCCGCCCCCAGTGCATGTCAGGAGCTCATAAAACCACAGAGAGAGGATTTGCTGGTTCCCCTCAGCCCACATGAGCAGGGATTACTCCTCAGTTTGCACTGTGCTCAGCAGAGGAATCCCACCAGCCCTCAGCATCTGCCTGGAGCCACCAGGAGCTGTTGGGAAATGCAAGGAAAAGGCAAGGGAAGTCTCCCTCTCCCTCCCACAGCTCCATCCCCACCTGTGCCAGAGGCACACTGAGCACTAAACAGAATTTTCACAATGCTATGAACAGGCAAAGTTCTACTCAAGCCCTTCACTGGGGTGGTCAGAGTCCCAGATGTCTCGTGGGGGATTCCAACATTTCAGAACTCTCCTAGAGCTCGTTATTTAATTAAAAGGAAAAAAATTCCGGTTAAGTTTGATGTATATCTCCTCTTCATAATGTCAAATGACATCCTTTCTAATTCTCCACTGAACTTTATAATAAATGATTTTTATAATAAATACTTGGTCATTAAGTATTCCCAGAAATAGGAATGAACGCTCCAATAATGTGCAACAACTGCTCTCAGAACCCCTTCAATAACATTTAACAAAAAAAGCAACAAAAACATAACTCTTCTGAAATACAGTCCAGTGATATTCAGCAAATCTATAAATAAAGACTCCAACAGAACTAATTTCAGCTCCTGAAATGATATTATTCATTCATTGTTTTCTATTATGATTTCTTGGCAGCTGTTAGGGATGTGTGAAGAAGCACAGAGAAATACCCAGAAAAATGTAGCTTAAGCTTTTTGACACAGTGACCAATTTCCCTATTTGCTTTTTCATCTTATCTTCCAGATTAGTTGTGATTGATTAGGAAATTCCTACAGTACAAGCTCTGCCTTATGAACTTCAACTTCATATGCTCAAAGGGATTAGTAAAAGGCATTTTGATTCATTGTCTCCAAGGGGAAGGGCATTTTCTATAAACCCTGTCCAAATTTAATCAGGAATAAAAATATATTGGTGGTTACATACTGCAAAAGTATGGGAAATTGGACCACTTATTGTTTCAGGCCCAGGCCACCCAAGATTTGGGAGGATTTGGCAGCTTTCAGAAAGTATCACATGAGAGACTGGTTTGACAAACAAAACAAAAACAACCCAGATGGTTGTGCTTCCCTCAGCTGCAAGGCAATGCTATCAGAGAGGGCTTGACTCACACAGAAGCATTTCCATTTTGAAAAGGTCAGGTATTTTTTAATTCCTGTCCCAAAAATCATGCTTTCCTTCCATTTCCTGTAAGCAGACTTATGTTAATGTTGTGGAATTCTCAAAACTCAGCCCCAAACAAACCCAACCTTGCAAGATCTCTCTCCAGACATTGCCTGTTTTTCTCTGAGATATAAATATCACTTGAAGGAGTGCACAAACACAAGAAGTAAATAGTTTGCTCCACTAGTCCAAGTATTAAATAGTTCAGTTATCAAGCCATCTTAAAATTTTCCTGTATCCTTTGTTTTACTATCCCAGTACATTGAAGTTGTTGTTATTACAGGGCTGCTCATTTTAGCTGTATTTTATGGGCTCCCATGGATCATACCTGTTTAAAGCTGGGTATCTTTTCCCACCACACTCAAATCCAAACAGGATTTTTAGGGTTCCCACCAACATGGACAACTCCTAATATTTTTTAGCTTATTTGGCAATTAAGGGTACTAAATTCATATATAACACAATCAGGAGAGCATGGGTAGAAAAAGACATTTAGAAAACCTTAACAGCTACTAAATCTGCAGAAGGCATCTCCTGGACTGTTGATGTTAAATGTCCTCCTGTCCATTACTCTGCTGCCATGGAGTGAGCAGCACAGGAATTCATCCAGGCACCAGGATTTGGGGAAAGGTGCACAGCAGGTGCAGATGGCCCAGGCATTGGGCCTTCAGACAGCAACAGCAGCTGCCCAAAGCTTCTGCCCTCCTGTCTCTGCCCCAAAGGAATCTCCTGGCCTGCAGCCCTCCACTCAACATTGGCAAAACTCTGGGGAAGTGGAGCAGGAGCATTGATAACCCTCACAAGAGATGAGGAGAAAAGGCCTCAGAGCTGTTAAAAGAGAAACCTCTACCAGAAACCTGGATAAAGAGGGAAGAGAAACGAGGTGGATACACTCCCTGGAGGAGCCTTACAAGTGGCAGGAGGAAAATGAGCCCAGGCTTTCAAAGCAGTGTTTGCTTTTTTCTGTAGTTGTGCATCCATCACGAGCTGTGCCCATGAGTGCAGAGTAGAGGAGGTTTGAAAGCGCCTTTAAAATATCCATGTTTGTTGCTTTCACCATTCATCATAGAGCCCCAACAGGACAAAAAGCAGCCCAGAGAACAAGAGTAGAGATCTGGAAATAGCACAGAGAGAGACAAGTCTGTACAAAATGGGGGGAAACTCCACATCAGAACCATAGCTCCCCCAGAAGGAACTGGAGACACACCCTGAACCCCAGAAATTTGCTGAAAGGCAGCACATGACCCAAGAAATCTGAACATCACCCAGAAATGAGTAGCTTAAAGGTCAGTGGTGAAGTTCAAGGTGGCAGCTGGATGTGTAAGGCTGCAGGTCCATTACTGAGAACTAATTAGGTACATGGGGTGGTGGTGGCAGCATCCCTGATGGATACAAGACAGCATTTACAGCCACAGCCTTAAGGCCTCATACACAACAAGAATAAATCAGTCAAGCCAGGCAATTTCCAAACCCTTCCCTTTTTTATAGCCAAGCTTTGCTTTATAAAGTGTAGGAAAAACCCCAGTACTTTATTCCTGCTGTCATCAGTGCTCAGCCCCTGCATCTCCTTTTCCACAGGGAGCCCTGCAGCCCAGAGCAGGCTGGGGATATTCTGAGGATATTCTGTGTACAGCACTGTCAGCACAGACACACAGAAAGCCCCGTGCCTCACATCACTGCAGCCTGAATGAGGTGTCAAGCACTCCAATCTGTGCTCTGAGTTCTCAAACCTGATTTAACATCTGTGTCTCTTCCAGCAAAGTCCAGCAAACACAAGGACAGTGTTGAATAGAACACTGAAATTCAGCTGAAAGTGGGGATTTAGAATTCAGTCTGTGGCAGGACTTTGGCTTTGTGCAAACTCCTCAGGAGTTGTCCACACAAGCAATATTTCTGTAGGTTGGGTAAAGCCTCAGTTTGCACATATTCTGGATTTAGAGATAACATTTCTTTTCAATGCAGTTTTCCCGCTCTCTGCTTTAAATGAAGAGGCACAGGCTCAGGATTGCTCACCTCACCAAAGCCAACTTGCTCAAAAACCAAGCCCAGCCAACGAATATTTCCCAGAGAGCAACAGCAGATCCCACAAGCCAGCAGGCTTTGCTCAGATGAGTAAAGAGATAACACAGGAGAGTGGGGGGCATTCCCCTATAGAGGCTTCTGTGCTGCCCAGACACACAAACAGCAAGTCCATCTTCAACAAGAAGTGTTGAAAGGAAGGGGTGAAGGCATGATTGTAAAATAAATTTTCAGTGGGAATGAGCACAAAAGGGCAATTCTCAGATGAATTATCACTTCATTCACTGAAGCTTGCATTTTGATTTCCATTTAATATTGTTGGGTTTTCTCTGTTCTGCAGCAGAAGTAAACCACTGACTCTGGCCTGAAGTTTACTCCAGCCCCTGCCCTGATTAACCAGGAGAAATCTGGGATGGAAAACTGGGACCTGAAGGAAGGAAGGAAGCAAAGACTTGGATCAGTCTCTTCCACATCCCTGTACCTTAGCAACACTGCTTGTCTGCCCCAAAGAGCACTTTTGGCCAAAATGGAAACATTCCAAGATTTTGGTGCAAAATTGTTTTTTTCTGCTAGATCTCAGCACATGAGCAGAGGGAGGCACCAGGGTCAGAGCTATTATGAATTTAGACTGTCTAGTGTAACACAGGGTTTCTTTTTTTGTTTTAAACAATGACTGTTTTCTTGCTCCACAGACACCTATTCTGTGCATTAGACACATGTTGTGAGCTGTTTATGCTGGTCACATCCTCTGTGTAAAACTTTTATGACTTTTTTAGCTTTTTATTATGTATTTGGCTATTATAGTGCTCAAAGTGTGGCTGGCCCACCTTAGGCAGCATAAATCAAGTGGGACAGTAGTGAGTGATGAAGGATTTTAAAACTCTGAGGAAGTGAACTCTCCCTGTTGTTTTAAGACACATTCCCTCTTCTGAATATGCACAATATTCCAAAGAAAATGGCAAGCTAGATTTTTATCATCTCCCACCCCTGTGCATGGAGCCTTCTGAGAATATTTTCAGCTATACCTCCCTCCATATAAAACATTCACACAAACATAACCTAATTCAAATTCTCTATGTAAAGTATCCTCCTTCTATTAAATCAACAGCAAATCCAGGTCCTGAAGGTGATGTACTTTAAAACTCACCTTGATGAGCAGCTGTGATTTATAGAGCTTTTCAGGTGCCTTCAATCAAGACAGCAACACTGAAACCTCATTCAGCTCTTATCAAAAAGGTGCATCCTGCCAGGCATAGATCAGCCCCCTAGAATCTCCAGTTTTTATGGTGTCCCATCCACCATCCTCATCCTCACTCTGCTGGCTGCTCCTGTGTCACACCCTGACCTGTTTGCCTTCAGTGCAGACCCCAGAGTGCAGGGAGGGGGCTGGAGCTACACAGAGCTAGGATTTCATAGGATTTTCTTGTCCAGAGACAAGTGCAAGCCTTTCCTTGACTAAAGAGCTACAGATTTTGGTGTGCAGCAGTTTCTGCACAGGCTTTTTGTGTAGCTTGCACTGTGAAGTGGCTGGCCAAAAAAAAAAAAAACAAACCATTTTCACCCCCAAATTCATATTTCTTAGATAGGAAACTGGGAAGACTTCTTGAAACAGATTGTCCGTGACATACCAGCTTATTGCCCTAATTTTACATTTGTTCATTTTTTACCTAGAAGAAAACAAAATCAAGAAGCAAGCAGACAGCTAGGCTTGGAGACATCCTTCAGATTTTGTACCCCTTCCTATTTTCTCCAGTGCCCTTCAAATAAGGAAGGGTCACTGTAATTCTGCACAAGTAACTCAATGGGCTCAGCTGCAGCAAGAGACAGTCAGCCTTACCTACTGCAGTGGTAGAAATCAACTGGGAAACCTTGGATATTTAAGCAAGATCTGCACTCCTCGACTCCTAAAATGTGAAGATTTTGGCAAAACTGGGTCATTGTTTTCTTCCTCCTCTCCTTCCCAGTTTGTAGGCACAGGGGATTTTGCACATCCAGTTTCTACAAATCATCTTCTAGCTTGCTGCTGTAACCCTTCGTGTGTGTCTCCATTCTTTCATTCACTCTTGCTAACCCAACTCTGCCAGATGTTTGGGAGCTTTTTTTGCATTCTGGCAAGAAGGATTACTACAAAAGGGGCAATCAAATCTTGGGGGCTTTCCCCCCTTCCTTCTCATGCCTAATGAGTTGTTGGGATCTTAATCTCTTTGGCTTCCATTTTGATTTCACAATTATGGGTAGGATTTCACCATGGAAATAATTGCTTTAAAGGTTTAAGTCCTTTGCCCCTCACAAAATAATGAGCCTCCTTTATTTCCTAATTAGAAGGGTAATGGAACCTTTATGAGTCTTCAAACTAGGACTTAAAAATTCCCAGAAGGAGCTGGGCTGGAAAAATGGCCACTGTGGCATTTTGGAGAGAAATTATGTCATCTTCTGGGGTGGAGAGAGGGAGAAAAGCAGCAGAGAAAAGCAGCTGACATTTTACATACTGGTTCAGAGGAAAAAAAAAAATTATTTTTTTCAGAATCTGAGTGCGAATGATTCCCCCAGCATTAAATTTGAAAGATCCTACTTGAAAGCATGTATATATAGAATTTAAAAAAAAAGTTCTAACACAACCATAAACTAGCTCATAAATTCTACCTCGAGTTTGAAATTTAATGCAAAAATAACCTTGGTGGCAGATGCTACTTATACAACTTAGGTGTAGAGGCAGAAGGAAAACAAGCCACCCATGGCTCTGCAGCCTCACATACCAGTGGCAGCTTCTCCTCTAGCTCATCCTGCATAACATTTTCCATTACAGGACACCCCCTTTGCAGTAGCTTATAACTTTGCTCAGTATTAAATGTTTGAATAGAAGTTTCCACACTCTGCATTTGTGCCATGTTACCTGATGACAGTCTGGGGGGGGGGGGGGGGGGGCTGTTAAGGCTTGGGGTTTTTTTTCTGGGTGCTTACAGAAGTGAAAGTAAAATTTTGGACCATGTGAAAAACGTTCTTATAGCTGTTTCACAGAGAACTTCCAGGTTTTCAAGCACAGAAGTTCAGATTTGATAGAAAGACAGCCTCTGCATCAACCCAACACTGCCTGCTGGCTTCCTGAAGTGATTTATATTCCCCACACTGGAGTTCTGCAGTATCAAACCCTATGAGCAAGCACTCAAACTTCAGCAGCCATCACTTGAACAGGGACTTCTCTGCCCTCCCTACCCCTCCCAAGAGAAAAATATCTGCTGCAAATGAAAATTTGGAGTATGGAACAGAACACAGAAAAAAAAACCAAACACACAAGCTTTATTTCTTGGGCCATTAATCAGGAATCTTAAACTATGAGTTTTGTCAAACCCATTGAGCCTGAACCTGGAATAAGATGTGCAAATAACAGTGGAGTGGAACCTTAGGCTGTGTTTGCCAAACAGAGGCTTGTGCTTTTCTTGTGCCCAGCCTTCACAACTGTTCCAGCTGCAAATCCATACATTGCATACTTCCACAAGCATTTACAGTGGCTGGGGAGGGAGAGATATCAACAATCTGTGCCTCAAGCTTCTTAAACCAATTTACAGCCCACATGTCTCAGAAGCATGTTAAACAGCTCATGGGCAAGGCTGGCTACTCCCTGATAAAAACCTGAAATACTCCAGAACTGCCAGGGTCCCAAGCTGTGTTAACACATGGAAGAACAACTCAGTTCACTAAAGGCCCTGGAGTGCAGTTTTGCTCTTCCTTGGGTGACCAAGCAGATCAGTCCATTTTTAACTCCTGCTACCAGCTTGGCTTTGATAGACTCAACCTGCTTGCCAGACCCAGCTTTGCTGCAACACAGGAGTAGGGGTGGGAGGAAGATAAAGCACTCAAAATACTTAGTGTGTTTCAATATCTCCAAATTATATCTGTTTAAGCAGGGGAAAATGTTTCTGCAGCTTGCAGCACACCTGCACACATCCTTTGGGCCCAATTGGCCAGATATTACAATTATCTACCTGAGGAAGCCAGGCCATGGCCTCTGTGTCCAGCCATACAAACACCATCCCAAGACATCCCTCATCCTGTGAAAAGGTTTAAGGTCAGTTCAGGCTGAAAAGCAGCCCAGATGCACTGGGGAGGTTTACAGCACAGTTGGCACCTCTTCACACCAGCCCATTTAGAGGCTCCATTTGCCTCCCACACCACAAAAATGTCACTGCTTTAATCAAGAGCAAGCACTGCTCACACAAGCTGCACATCTAGCTGGCAAAACAGCAACAGCCTGGCTTGGGGCTGATGCAGACACAGAAATCTCTCCCTTTGGTTCTGCTGGCTGTTTAATGTTTAAACCATGCAAGCCTAATTCTGGGTTCTGCTGCTTTTTACCATGTATTTCTGATTGGGAGAAGAAGCAATGAGCCTGTTTCCTTGTTTGGCAGCAGTACAAAGTCACTCTGAACCAACAGCAGATTCTGTAATCTAGCCTCAGGTATGAAGTTAGTACTGGATGGACACAAAGCATGTGCCAGACTGCAACAGATCTGACTGCACAGCTTTTTTTTAATAAAAAAAAACAAACACAAATGCGCCTTTTTCTGCCTCCACATACACCTGTGCACTCCCCCCAGCCCAGCATGTGTGTAAATCAGAGGGCAGCCTCCAGCCCATGTGGTCTGCACAAGAACTGTGCCTCCATTCATCCCTCCCTCCCAAAGCCTGCAGCTCTGGGCTGGACTGACATGCTAAACTAATTTTCTGGAATCTGCTTCTGCAGCCAGGCCTGCAGAGTGAGCCTGGGCTGCAGTCAGAGGATGCTGGTGCTGATCTGATGAGTTGAGACTGACTAAATATTGGGTGTTGTGCTCACAAATACTTACTGCCCAAGCAAAAGAGCTATCTAAATTGGAGGAGGTAATTTTTTGGACATAAGGACCTGTACAAGAGCAGCTGTATACTTTTCTTCTACATTTCCCCTACCTATAAAACCAAATCTGTAGCAAAAATTAAAACCCCATGCCTATTAGGGGAAAAAAAACTCCAGCATTTTTAACTTCTGGACTTACTTGTGGATATCCTGTTCCACATCTCCTTTACTCTGGGCAGATCCTTCACAGACTTCAGCACCAGTGAAAAAGTTAAAAATGCATTTTGATCCCAAACCACAGTTCTCACCAAACAGAATGGAATCTGCTGGTTTGGGGTTCTTGTGATGTTTAAATGACCTCTGACATTTTCAAGGGAAAAGGGAGAGGATATCTGCTACTCTGTCCTGAGCAGTACTCCCTGAACACTCATTCCTTTGTGACTCCTCTCCATGGAAATCCTGCCCCTGCACACAGAACCAGCATCATTTCCAAACTACAGAAGTAGGCTGAGCACCTTTTCTTGTCAGTTAGTTATTTAGTAGTGATTAAAATTTATTATTAGATCATTATTATTATAAGTAGTGATTATTAGCACTAGAACAAGTAAAGTCTGCAGCAGAGGATCTGATCTTTAGGCACAAGAGAATCCACAGTTCCTGCCAAAGGAAGAGACACATCTTAGTTGGGCTGCAAATTTCAAGCATGCTTAGTCTTTTCCACCTCTGTCACCCAGCTTGCCTGCACTCAAAATTCAGGCTGCAGCCCCCTGAGCTTTTGTCTGATACTGTGACATCTGCAGATTGGTGGTAAAATATAAGGGTACCCTGTATCTTTACTGCCTGTTTCTGGAATACATCAATGACAGATTTATCCTTAATTTCATAACACAACCTGCACCAAAAAAAAAAAAATGGCAGAAGATTTTCCACATGTAGATTTTACTCTGCATTTATTCAGCTTTGGGGACTTGGGGAAAAACATTAGTATCCCAGGCCCAACATCTTGATTTCCCTAATCATTTGGAAGTACATTGGAGGGAAGAATCAGCACTAGAAGATGGAACTGAAAATTTCCTTCCCAGTGTTTTGTCATCTCGAGGTTCAAATGGGAAGGCAGAGGAAGGGGCCCAGGCTGAAGTCACTGAGTGTGAGTGTCCCATGCAAGGTGGCAGATTTCTTGTGCTGCTGGCACTTGGACATGCCATGCTTCTCCTGGACACAAGGCCTTTCCTAACTTGTCAACATTAGTAAGACATTGTTTTGTTTTAGTCAAAGTTCTTCCCCAAATGGCAAAAATAACCAATATGAAATTTTTTTGAGATTATTTTTCCTCATGAACATTGGGTAGGCCTTTCTCTGTAGGGCTTAATGCATGCATAGCTCATTCAGCAGAATTGTTGTACACGTGGTTTTACTTGAACAAGGACAGTGATCCTGGAGAGTTAATATTCTCACTTTAAATTTTAATGTCTTTTTGTTGTGCAGAATTTGTCCTCAGCCAAGAACTCTGGAACTTTTGGTAAGCCTTAACCTAGGTACTGTCTCTGTATTTCCATTTTTTCATTTCATGCATCCCCATGCTTCCCTTTAGTAAAGACAAAAGTAAAAACTCCAAGACATTTCATGAATTCTTAGACAAGAGAATCTATTCCTCACAGATTCATTTAGGAGGAATTCATTTTGAAAGAACTGGAGAACATCAAAGCCCTTAAAGCTTCCAGAAATTTTTAACTCATCTTTTGAAATACAAAACATGTGTGCCAGACAGTTTTGCCAAATGTTTACATTTTGGTGCATAGCTGAACTGCTGATCAGAAGTTCAAATGCTCTGTGTTCCTAATTTCCCACAATTATTCACACAGCTCAGACCCAGTAACACCCTGTGGCCACCAGTGCTCCCATGCCACAGGGAGCAAAGAGACCCAAGAGCTCAGCACTTACAACTCCCGAGTACACAACCAGTGATCCCTCCCTGCATTTTTATATTTATTATGGGCAAGGCTTCATGCAGAGCAGTATAAACCTCCCATACTCAAGGAAAGCACCTTTCCCCAAGTGTCTCAATGCTGGAAAAGTGGCTGAAATTATCTGTGAACCCTCATCCACACTATGGCCTTCCACCCACTTCTTATGGCAACAGCTGCCACCAGATTTTCCTGCCCTGTGAAATCCCAGATGTGGCACTTACCCCACCTCTCTCCCAAGATTTTAGTCCTAGATTTTAGTTTAAGATAGACACCTCCTGTTGATTATTAATCCTACTTTGTGATAACTCCCTCTGCAGAGGAATGCTGGAGTAGGAAAGTCAGCCTAGGAATTTATTTGGGCTCCAAAAGTTCAGCAAGAAGAACATCAGAGCAAGCAATGGACCCCCAGGCTACTGAGGGAGGTGAAACATCAGCTGACAAATTTTCACTTTTTGTTAGAGTGTTCTGGAGGATGCCATGAAAGAGGACAACAGTGATGATGTTGAGAACAGGCAGAAGTTCCAATGTTCCATGACAGCGATGCAAAGTGGGACTGAGCAGGCATAAAACCAAGAGGGGAAGAGACAACAGGGTAAGAATACAAATCAGCAGCTTCTGGAAGGAAGATAAAATACAAAGGGTAAAATATTTCTTAGGACTAACAGAAAGTTAGTGCCCTTACTGTAAATGATCATTTAAACTCAGAGAAGGGAAGATAAATCCTTATGGTAAGTTAGTTTTGCAGGGAGAAGATGAGCTTAAGTGGGACAGAAGAGGTCAAGTCAGCAAGCATGACACAACACTAATCCTTCTCATTTCCAGACAACATGGAAATAGTTTATAAAAATATGTCAACAAATTATTTGCATGTAAATCAGCAAAGTCTCAGTGACTCCAGAGGAGCTCCTTCCACTTGTCCCAACAGCCCATCAGGAAAACAGGCAGGATCATCTCCCTTCCAGGGCTTCTGAGGTGGAGTTGCCTTGAGAGCAGACACTGCCACTTCCCCAGGAAAGGGTTTTTTAGGAGTGAGGGGGTAGTGTCAGAGGCAAGGAAGCTGCTGACAACTGACACATCTACAAAATGCTTTCTTGGGGCTAACTGGAGCTTTTCCCACTGCCTACTTGCAGCAGAGATAGCTGGAAGGGATTTGATCTTACTCTGATTGCATGTGAGAAAAACCTGAAACTGCACAAAGGAGGATTTTTCCATGGAAATGAGACACAAAGCTGCTGTATACAGATGAAGAACCTTTCCTTCCTAGCACTTATTCTTTGAGTTGCATGTTGCCAAATAGAGACTGGATATATTGATGTATCCACCTTCAGGGTATCTTAGTGCATTTAGCCACAAAAATCAGGAAAAACTTAGAAATACAGTCTTTACAAAAACGGTCTTGCTCTTACAGGAGAAAGTAGATTTAATTTCTTTTCTCGTTGATCTTGGCAGAAGCTGACTAAATATCCAGAATCTTTATCTTCACTGAGCTTTGGAACAAAGTCTGTGGGACCACAGCAGTGTTCATATACCTCCCTTCAAACTCAAATGCACAGCAGCACACTGAACTCACCAAGTCAGAGATCTGATCACACTTTTGCTGCTCTCCTGCTCAGCTGAAAGTCAAAGAAGACAACTAAAACACAAAGAAAGAAAGAAAGCACTCCCAACAGGAGTTTACTGGAAGGAAAACCACATTTGGATCTCATCTGGAAGGTAAAACAGACAAAGCAAGATTCTGTAAGACAGCAACAATCACCACACAGCTTTCACATCAGGATAGCAGAGCAATGGCCCTTCAGAACTTCTGAACTAAGAGAAATGTTGAACTGGCAGCAAATTGGTTATTTTGGGATGTGGCTGAGCCTCTGGACTTCAGAGGAGTTCCATGAAGTAGCAGGACCTATCCCCTAACACAAAGCTCACTGAGATGTCAGGCCCCAAGGCAAATCTTCAGAATTCAAACAATTCCCTAACTACAGTCATTAAGAATTGCCAGGCAAAAAGGAGCAGCAAGGAGCTCTGCAAGTACTGAAAACTTTCCTCCCTTAGGACTGGCATGTTTTTAGCACTTTCTGCCATACTTCCTTCAATTAGCTCACCACAAGTCTTGCTTAGGTTTTTATGCTACGTTTAGAAATAGGTAGAGCCACCAGCCACTGCTGAAGAAGGATGGTGGCAGGGAAATATTGGTTTGGAACTGGCAGAAAACAGAACTAGCAAAAAAATTAGACACCATGGGTGATACTCTTAACACTTGATCCCAGAGAAGTTACCAAGTGGGGAAAAAAGGTAAAAAATACATCCAAACACACCAATGTGGGCAGGTCAATATCTAGCAATAACAATTTTAAAAAAATCTTATTTCACAATGAGGAACTCCCAGAACAAGCATTCTTGAAGAGTTTCCTAACCTCTCTCTGGAAAGGTTTCCTAAACTTTCTAGAAAGCCAAGATCCCACATCCATTTTGCAGTTCAAGAGCTTCAGATCCTTAAAGAGCTTAAAGATGACTCCTGAACTGGAAAGCAGCTGTCACTTTCCCGACTTGTGTAGCACAACACTGAGCTTATTCATCTCTTTTTCTTATTCATCATTTCTTTTCAGATGGGAACAGACATTTATCAGTGCTCTGCTCAGCAGAGGTTACAATAGCATTGGTAAGGCAAGAGACACCCATGCAATTAAGGCTTAAAAAAAGCACTAGACCTATCCATGCTATCCATGACAGAACCAGCAGAAAAAAAACCCAAGGAAATTTCTACCCTCATAGCAAAAACACACTAGCCTAATGGACAGGATCACAAGCTGTCAAATAAATGGCTTAAATTATTTATTGGCATTGCAATAAAGCAAATCCACTTAGAGGCATATGAGTAAAAAGGAAACCCACAGCTTTCCAGACGTATTTTCCAGACAGTATGTCAAGTTCCCATAATTTTGTTCTACACACTTTTGCAGCTCCTCCTGTACTTTCATATTCAAGGATGTAGCTCCCTGAAATACTGTGGTGACTAGAAATGCCAGTTTCACAATCTTTATGGGGAATAAAATGCAGAAAAAGCACTTAGACTCAAGATACACATGTATACATTATCAGATCATCTCGTCTCTGCAAAGAATGAAAAACCAAAATCATAAAACCTCTTGAAATCAAGTAACCCAGCTTGTCCAAAGAGGAGCACCAGGATTCAAACTGTGCTGAGAAATTTGTAATTAGCATGCAAAGTTATTTGACATCTTTTTATAGTTAAGTATATTTTTTTGTTACCATTTAGAAAGAAAAGCAAGCTTCACTCCTTTGCAATCTCCTGATTTTATTTTTTTTTTCCCCCAGACTTCATAAAAGTTCCCTGACATAGCACAGAATGCTGGAGACCTAAGTGAAAGAACACAAAGCTGAATTTCTGCACTTAATTGATTCTCCTTAAAAATAATGGCCACAGGGGTGGGAGGCCAGCAGGCTCAGGAGATTAGCAAGGACTGTGAAATATTTCCACTCTCAGTCAATGGTTCAAAACCAGTCCAAGCCAGCACACGCTTGGAAAACCATTTGATGACCTATGTGAAATGAGCTGGTGGTCTCAGTAAAACTCCTGCTAGGCATATGTCTGCAGTACAGTTGATTTTTCTTGTTTGAGGCCACTGAAAATAATCCAAAAGGAAATAATCACTGACATGTAAGTGTAAGGTACATAAGAGTTTTTGGGGTGGCAAGGAACAAAACCAGCTGTCCAAATCTGAACAGTGGAGGAGCCTGAATTGATGGCATTTTTGCAGTGGAGAAGTTACCTGTTGAGCTGGAAATACACAAACACAGCTAAACAATATATGTTGTATATTATATTAGCTCTCACTGTAGGGAGACTCAAGGTTTTTGACAGAAACAGAAGAATTGGATCAGTAACCAATGAAACAAAACTCAGAGCAAAAGAAAGGAATTGTTCAGCAAGACAGCACCAAACAATAGGGTCCAACAGGCAGAGGGAGGAGGAAAATGCAGGAGCAATTTTTGGCTAGATAGAACGTAAGTCAGTGAATTAAAGTTCTCTCTCTTCATCAAGTCATCCCACCAGTATGCCAGATAAAAATGTTTATAAGCTCAGTGTTAAAGCTCAACCCACAGATGTTCTCCTACAGTACCAGGTCTGATTTGGTCTGTCCCCAACACCCCATTGTGTTCTGTATTGGAAACCAGTGCAGCACCTGCTGGCCAGGAGCACTTCCAGGCTCTGTGGTGTCTCACACCCATGGCAGCTTCAGAGAGGGAACTCCTGGTGAGTTTCTGAAGCCCTGAGAATGGTGACATCATCTCACAGGTCAGCAGGTGAGCACATGGAAATCTGCTCAGGTAACCAGGGCCTGTCATTGCAGCCATGAGCACATTCCTACTCTGCTGTTTCCATACAGAAAGAACAGGGTCAGGCAGAAGTTTTTCTGTGTGTGGAGCATCCCACAGGACAGAAATGCAGCCATTCTTAGGTTGCCAAGAAAGTCTCTCATTTTAAACAGTAAGGAACTTTTGCTCCACTGAAGTTCCTTGAGTTCAGACTCGAGATTTAGAGTCACCCACCCAACTGGAATGACTGAACTCCAGGGACATCCTGCTCTGAAATCTGAGCTTTACAACCAATATTATCATTTTTACAAAGAGCTTTGTAATTCTAACATAGTTGTCTGCTGTGCTTGCAACACTGCTGACACAGATTTGGCTTATATTATCAATGAGCCATTTTTTTCTCTGTAACTAAAACTCCTAAAAAAACTCCTCATAACTTCTGGACAGAAACCCTGTTGCCCTTAAAATGAGTTTGTCCCCCATATCATGTGGAAGGGAAGATAATCTTCCACTACATCTGTGATCCCCATTTTGTATTTCAATACATCAAAATCCCAAAGCCCAGGATAAGTGGCAGCTGCTGGCATTTAGTCACCCAGCCTTAAAAGCAGTATTTTCAACAGGGACAAATAAAGTCTGTTCCTGGTGTGCACATTACACTGATGAGGACCTCCCATTCCTTGCTCTTGGAGAACCACCTATCCCTGCAACTTTTTCACCTCCTTGATCACAGGAAGTATCTCCACAATAGGATCTGCAGGACCAGCACAAGTTCTTGTCCCTCCAGACATTGACCAAAAAAAGAAAAAAAATCCTTTACTTCCCTCACATCAGTTGTCCTGTTCTTTTTGCTCATTGTAATTTCACTTTGAATAGTTCATTTCCAACAACTATGGCTTTGAAGAGGCATACACCTCTTCCTCCTCAGACTTTCTGCATTACCAGAAAGCTCTCCAGGGTTGCTTCTCTTCTTCTGAATGTCCATTATATTCTTTACTTAGAAAACTCTTTTTCTAGCCTCAGGCTCCTTTACAAGTTTCAACATTTTCAGAACTGGCAAAAACTTTACAAAACATACACCAGAAGACAAACTCATTGTGCATAAGAGTTATGAGAGTCAAAACCTTCAGCTTGCTTTTGGTTTTCAGGGAAACCACACATGGTGTACTAATAATGTAGATTAAAGGATTGACAGTTACAGCATTTTTTCCTAAATTATCTTTCTGTTCTCATTTTTGGATCACATTGCAAAGGGAATTTTGGCCCAAAATAATAGCAGAGATAATATTAAAACTTATTTACTCTGTTTCAGGTGTGCAAAGGTCCATCAAAGTTAAATCTTTATAGCACTTTTTCCTCCAGCCAGTGGCTTCATATTAGTACTCAAAAATCAGAAGAAATAAATTGATTTTGAGGATTTACATCGGCAGCAGAAGTAGGATTAAGATTTCAAGCTGCTTTATTTTCTTTTTAGGATAAAAAATTTCCCATTTGCTACACAATGCATTTAAGGAAACATGTATAGTACATTCATTATGTCTTTTCTGCTAAGAAACCTGCCAAGAACTGCTGCGAAACAGTAGCCTTCTTCAGAAGAAAACACCATTATTTTAGTTATATTAACAATTTAGGCCTGAGATTAAGCTCACTGATGAGCCCTCACTCGCAAAACTCTGAGGAGAAAAAACATTTGTCCTTTTCCATTAAAGGCATGAACACCCTAAGAGTAATTAAATGATGTTGCAGTGGTGAGCACCACAGAAGTGCCTATAAATAAACTCAACAAATACATTTTCCTCTAGGGTTTAGAGTGCAGGAGCAGATCACATGCTGCTCTTCTAACCAGGGTGTGCTGCAATGAGTGATCTCATGCAGATTGCACTCTGCACTTACCTCTGTTTGCAAGGTTAGAGGGATTTTCCTTGACTTAAACCCTCAGGATTTTTGGTGTTTGTCCAGACATCATTTAGAGCACAACTCCAGTGGCACCAAGGACTGTGAGGTCTGGGTGCTCATCAGTCACCAGTGCTGAGCAGGCACAAAACCTTCCACACCTGGGCAGAGCTCTGGGCTTTGTACCTCATGCTGCAAACCACAGCTGAAGAGAACTCAGAGCAAACACGCTTTGCTCATAATTGGAAACCAGAGACCAAAATTCAAGTAAAAAAATCCCAACCAACTTGAAGCAAACTTCAAAACAACCCATCACAAAAATATATATATAAAAATCTGTACATGCCCCTTACTGCATTCTGAAAAGGAGGTTTCTAGAACCTATTTGCTCCCCAAATAGATAAATGTATTCTTCTGATACTTATTTCAATACTATTACAGCCCACTAGTATTTTTCCCCACAGAAAAACTGAATTTTCATGTCCTCTCATGCAAAGAAATGCCTTCCTGCAGGATTAAAGCCCACTGCATTTAAAGATAAATTGACTGGCACCATTTAAGTCACAGTAAAACTACTCTCAGCTTGGAGAATGGGGACTTCCCACAGTGGCACTCTACACAGAATAATTTCAACTCAAAAAAAGGAAAAAGATAAAAAAAACCACCAACCACAAAGGGATCCTGCATAATCTGATTCGTTGCAGTCAATGCATAGAAAAAAGACAAAATATTTTTCATTATTCTTTTTGGTATGACTTCCAGTTTCTCTATCCTGACAATTGCCATTTGCATGACACGGCCAAGACAAAACCATCACTACAAAAATAGTCCCATCACACTACAGGCACAGTGGAAACAATTACATACTAATTGAAATAACAAAGGAAAAGGTCACTCACTAAGGAACCCCTTCTTCCCAATGAAAGGTGGTGTATTGAGATTTCAAAAACCTGCTTCATATTTAAATGTGTACACTTTTGGTTATTTAAGACTTATGTCAATAAGATATACATCATTTCAGCACCATCCTAAAAATGTCTTGGAAGTACCCACTGTCTCTATTCCAGGAAGGCTCTGAACATTTAAAATTTCCATTTTCACCATATCTGCAGCACTATTCTAATTAGCAGATAAGGTAATGGTGGTCTATCTCTGTTATTCATACTTTAAATATTAAAACTGAAAGAATAAATTTTCTCTTGCATTCTCATGGTATTTGTTTCACTTCTGCACTTCCTCTGGTTTGGACAAGTCCAAGAGCTGAGTTTTACTTTGTTTCCCAAGTCTCTTTCACTTTAGGGCCATATTAATTTTTATCAGTGTTTCCAGTGAAAGGAATTCAAGAACTATTTCTATAGAAATGGGCCACATTCCATTAAAGCCAGTAGAAAGAGACTCACACAAAACTTAGATGGGACCCATCAGATCCTTTAATATCCTGTTTTCCTTTTGTTTAACCTGCAATTGTTCTGGAACCCAAATATGTCAGTTAAAATGATAAATTAGCATGAATATTAGAAATGGACTTCTCCCAAAATTTTGTATTTGACTACTCAAATACCACGGGGGACATCAGATCTCAGCCTCAATTATGGAATTCATTATCCCACCAACACTACAATCAACTGCACTAAATTCCCCAAGGTCAGGCATTAGGCTTGGGTTCCATGTTTAATTACAGATATGCCATACAGAAGTATTGCTGCTTAATTTGGCACAGAATACAACTGACAGGGACATCATAACAGGAGTAAAATACTCCACAGCTCTCACATACCTTTGAGGGTTGAATTAAAATACAAATTAATAGAGGGAGGTATTTTGAGGGAGCAGCTTCAGAGTACTTGCAGAATTCTTGAGTCTAGGCAGCTGTGTGGGCCAAAGATGACCCTTCTCATGCTGCTGATAATCACCTCCAGCTTGCCAAATTAACAATTAGCAGAAACACCGTCCTTGCAAAATAGCTCTCAACCCTGTATTTTAGGCAGATGAGCCAGCAGCTACATGGTTTTGCATCTTTAAAAGAGAACATTTGATTGAGTACACAGTCTAGATTCTCAGATAAAAAAGAAATATCAGACATTTGTAGGTGCCATTTGTACCCTTTGCCTTAAGGATTTTTCCCCAGGCATTTATTTTTCTTCAGTAATTCTTTGGCATCATCAATATCAACCAAAGATTATAGTGAAATGTGACTACTAGGTTCTAGAGGATCCTTCTTGTGACCTTTTACAAAACTACTTGGCCTCAGTTACACAATCGCATGTGGCTAACATCTAAAAATGTAGACTTATTCTTTTAGAGCTTATTAATATGGCAATTAATAAATTGTAGAAATGCTGAGCCTATCCCATTTACTGCAAAATTATTCCTGTTGGGGGGAAAAAACAAGCACCCTGGCTTCTCTAGGTAGTCAGGGTACCAAGTAACTTACAGTTGTTATTATGGCCAGAGCATGCACCACCTCCCCCTGAAAGAGCTCATGCAGACATTGCCAACACTGTACCAGTTTCCTTTGGGCCATCATGGCAACCCAGCCATGGAGAGACACCAACAGGTAAAAAACATCCTTAAGGGACAGGGAATTCCCATCCAAAAACCCCACCAGTTCCTGATGTTCACAGCAAAACCAAATCAGATTTGTCAGTGACTGGTATCTCTACTTTGGGAGGGATGAGCTCTTGTTCTTACACTGATTTACTGCACTTGGTGGCATGTGTGACAAAATGCCACCTCTTGTAGATCTGTGGATGGACACTCAGTCCCTTTTATGTCTGCTCCTGATGCTGGCAACCACATTCCCAGCAGGCACCTACTGGGGATCCTCCATTCTGGAAGGAGCCCACCCTGCACAGGTACAGACCCTTCCCTTGAAGCCACGTATCCTTCATGAGGAATGAACACCAGGACATTACTCCTAAACATAACAAACACTTGCCAGGAGGCCTCCAATAATGCCACAAGCCAAAGAGCCACCCTGGCAAGAGCCCCAAATTTGCAAAAAATTCCCATCAGCCTCAGTAGCCTCTTATGACATTATTCAAAGCATATATTACACTTGCTGATGATCTCATACCATGCATGTGCTCCCTGTGCTTTAGCTAATGAGGCATTACAGAGTATTCCAGGCTGGAAGGCACCCACAAAGATTATCAAGTTCAACTCTCAAGTGAATGGCCCATGTGGGGAATCAAATCCTTGACCTTGGAATTCATTATCATCACCATGCTCTAATCAGCTGAGCTAACCTCAGAACAACATCCATAATTTTGTGCATTATACTTGTTTTGAATCCAGCAATAGACTTTGAAATCAGAGAATACCCAGTCCAGTAAGTCTATTTGTTAAAGCACCCACATTTTCTGGAACTTATCACCCAAACTGCTCAACCCCAGACATTCAATATCTCCACAAAGCCCTGCATTCAGCATCCTAAGACACACTTGGTACCTCGTTTTTGTGCCACACATTTCACCAGCAGCGCCCCAGCATTTGAAAGAATCCGTCCTCTCATTTGTCACAGGAGTTCATATGTGCCATGGCAAAAGAAAAAGTGTTTTTCCAGCATTACCCAACAAATCATTGTCAGACTCCATAAAATCTGTGTCTGAAGGGCTACATCCAAATCTCCTGGACATCGGGTACCAGAAGCATCTCTTCCCCTGCTGGCATACAGGAATATCCCAGTGGCTGTTGTTCTGTAAGGACAGACTGTGTTATCCTCAGTGTGGGACTATTAAAGCCAGCTGCAGGCAAAGGCTGATTTTTGCAGCATGGTCATTTCAGCACAGATTTAACACTCAATGCGGTTTTTTCCATTTTAGTTTCTCAGGGGAAAAAAGAAAAAAGAAGGATGAAGGCTAATGACAAAGGAAGAGCTACAAACAAGGAAAAGAACAGGAAAGATTACAAACAAGGAAGGGACCATTTTTTATGGCTGCACACTTCAATAAATCCAAATGAATGCCTTGCCCATCATTTTTTTAGCCATAATAAATTACCTGAAATGGGCTGACAAAGCTGTATAATGGTATAAAGTTCTGAAAGCAATAAATACCTGTAAGAATAAAGACCATTCTTGATGAAAACTATGCTAGCATTTTATTTCCACCTCTCACTTGATTAATAAAAAATACAATGCCACAGGAAAGCTACCTACACACAAATCTAATTATTACAGATCACAAGGTAATGAGCTGAGTGGATGACGTTTTCTGAGCACAATCATTTACTCCACAAAGCCCTAAACACTATCCTGCAAGGGGCAACATGAAACAATTTTCATTCAACTTAATGGTTAAAACATTAAATTCCTAAACAGTATAAATAAGAAAAAAATCTGAAATACCTGTAACCTAAAAAAAAAAAAAAAATCTACCTCTCAAAGCACAAGCACACTGGAAGCAGAAGGAAAGGTTGGCAGATCAATCACCTGCAAAAGGGAACTTTCCCATGTGTCCAATGTGTTATGCCTTGAACTTTATTGTTGAACACTGAAAAGATTTGGCATGCTATCCATCAGCATTTGGAAAGTTCCAAGTTATCTCCCTGATAAAATGATTGCATTTTCATGGCACCAATAAATTAAAGTTACATATATATATCTCGGAGAACAAGCGTTAAGAGTATTCTTAATTTTATACAGTCATCTGGATATGAAGTCATGACACCAAGTAATTTTTTACAAGCACTGTGAGAATAACCAGGAGGCTCTATTAACTTTACCACACAGTCTCATTACAGCTTTTAAAGTACTCAGCAGAATAAAATGATAGTCACCATGAGTTCTCCAGATCCATGGGATCTTGAACAGTGAGTGTGGAAACTATTGCTGCCTGCACAAAAAAGAAAGCTAAGGGGATGGAATAAGGAAGGAAATGCCTTTTGCAACTTGGAAGCTATTTACAATTGATGATCCATCTCCAGCTCAGAAAACAGACAGCATAACATGGCTAATAATTGCAAAATAGCATTCAGTCAAAAAAATCCGGGCCTAAACTTTGAACAAGTTTCTCTAACAAATACAAACCCACATATATCCCTTATAAATGCAAAGCAGCATAGAGGTTTTAACTGGGTCCAAACTACACTCCAGTTCATGGAAAACAAGGCCCAGGTTTGCTTGGAAACATAGATAATCTATGCTGTAAACGAGGGGGATACAAGAGGACACAGGAAAGGTTTTTCATTAAGGGGACAGCACAAGTTCAGAGCTAACTGCAGCAAGGCTTCTGTGCAAATAGGGAGTCAGGGAACTCCTGGGCCATCTAAGCATTCAGTTCTGATTAAAGGCAAGGCATAACTTCAGGAAGCAGCTATATGAAAACATCTGCAAAGTTTCCTTAAAAAGTGAAATTCTACAGCAAAACTGTAAACAGGGAAGTTCAACCTTAGCTCTCCTCCCACAGCTGTAATAAGTTGATTTCATGCTACATGTTTGTCACCATTCCAAAGTAGAGGGAAATCCTAATTGCATGGCTATCACTTGACCCATAAAACAATAATTTGAATTCTCTGGATGCATTAAAGAATGCACACTGCTGAACTCACACCACTACTCGGGTCAAAGGAAAAAATCAACGAGCTACACACAGATGTCAGAGTAAATCCCAGTGAAATATGGCAGGCCTTCTGCACACTTTATGTCTTCCATCAGCTTTCTGCTTCCACTTGACAACACAGTGGAATTTTTGGGAAGCAGAGATCAGATATCTTAATCTAGCTGAGATTTCAAACCTTTGCAGCAGGGTCTGTCTAATGCAATACATAAGGAGATTGGCATAAAAGCTGAAAGTCCATCAGCATAAATCCAACTCCTCCAAGTAAAAATTATGTCATCACCATCATGAAATAGAGATAAACTTCCAAAAATGAACTATTCCATCTTGAGCTGCTGTTGGATTTCCAGTCTTCCTGGAGTGTCCATCCAAGCTGTAAATTCCTCAAAGCAGGAAATATTTTATCTTCAGTAGTAAGAAGAGACTGCCAAGCACAAGACCTGTGTTAAGTAACATACACACTGAGCACAGTCAGAGCACACACACACACCCCCTCCACCATATCTAACTAGATATGCTATTAAATAATAGCCTATTTTGAGCAGCAAGCAGGAAAGGTTTATTATTTTCTATGCATCTTGCAAGCAGTGTTTCCAGCAGGACTTCCAAGTGATTGGATTGTTCCCAGAACAATCCTGAACAATTCCTGGGAAACCCTTCCCCTCCTGCAGCATGCCAGAAAGCACTTCAGCATGAGCATGGATCCCCCACAAAAATAAGCAGACAGGAACAGAGTACAAGAATGAAAAAAAATTAAGACTAAAGTTCAGAAAACCGCATTGTATTTTTCCAAAGGCTCCACAGAAACCCTTTTGTAGAATTAATACTTGAAGCACAGATGAAGTGAGTGGAGCTTTAGATTAACTATTTGATCAGGTGAAGGAGATTCAGATGGGATTTAGGGACTTTTCAGTTTGTCCTGGGCAGGAGAGTCCACCATGGACAAAGAGGAGTGCCAACAAAGACTGACACTATCTCATGTCATATCCCAACAGCATTGGCTCCCTTATCACCACTTAAAACAGGTCTCAGAGAAAGCCTTCTGGAACTCTCCACACCTCACCTCAGACTAGGACAGCAAGCCTGGGAAAAGCTGTGTCAGTGAGAGCAAAGTGCTCCAGGTCCCTCCCAAATCACAGCAAGACCAGGAAAGACTTTACCAGATCATATCCCCACAGGAGATGCCTCATTTCTGGCATTATTCACTGATCAGGAGCAATATGAAGCCTTGTGAGAAACCTTGGCCTCCCTTAAGTTGGTTTGGAGGTGAACCCAAGGCTTTTGAGGTGCATCAGGCTTATGAAATGCCTCCAGCAGCTGTTGTGAACACAGCTCCCAGGGCTCCTGGCTCAGTGCACAGAAGCTGAGCATCCTGCTGCTGTGCCATGGAAGTGTCCACAGCTCCCAGACACAGAGCAGGCTGAGGGCAGCCCTCATCTGCTGCTCTGGCCAAATATAGAAAACTCTCAGATTACACTGAGGGTGCTGAGGTGGCAGAGAGCAGAAGAGGGGAGGAAAAGGCATTTCTAGGAAAACTCAGGCATACAGTGGCTGTAACTGGAGCTCAAGTGACTTTTATCACTGCAAGTCACAGTTCTGGTGGGTCAGAGCTTCCCTGCAAATCAAAGCCTCTACCTTTGGCTGCCTTTTAGAATTTGCATTTGTTATTGTCACAGAGCAAACCACAGGGCTGCAGATAAAAAGCTGCCTATCAGGGCATCGGGACCAAACAAAATTCCTGATTTATGTTCCTCAGGTCCCATGCACAGACCCTTAATTTGCACATGCCCAGACTGTTCTGTATATCCAATCTGCATGGCCAGGCTGTTCTGTACATCCAGTCTGTCCTGGTTGGTGAGCTCAGATGAGATCCTGTGCCTGGAGTGCACTGTGGTGCACACAGTGCTCACAGCACTGCACAGGATGTTATGCAGCACTGATTCCTTCTGAGTTCCCTGTTAGGCTACTGCCTAACATCAAATCTCAGTTTGTTTTCTCCTCTCTTATCATAAATCACTCTTGAAGTGACTGCCAAACAAATCAAAGAGAATGCTAAAAAACATACAGGAGCACTCCCCAAGGAAGCTAAACAAATCCTCATTACAATTAGACTACAGCAAGGACCCACCCAGAACAGTTCGCAAATCCCCCAGGCAGGGCTGCTCTTCCCATGCAGAGTATCTCTCAACCAAGGGTTCCTTTAGATAGGGCATCCCCAAATAATTTACTGCTCCCAAAAAGAGTCAAGTTCCTAGGTTCTTGACCTGCTGTTGTTTCACAGCACTTGCAATCATCTAAACAACTCTTCATGGCCCTGACACCAAATGCACTCTCTCAGCCTCTCTTTCCCAGCTCAGTTTTTCCTGCTCTTGTATTTTCCAGAAAGAAGCCTCTGGAAACAGCTCCTGTGCTGGCCTGGCATGAAAGTAAAGCTCTCCTTTTAAGCCTTGCCTTTGGCCTAAACACTGAGTTCTAATAATATTTGAATGGCATCATTTGATCAACACCAGTACAATGCTCACAGCTTACAAAGACTGCATCAGAACAGCTCCTCATGGCCCTCTAGCTCAGCTACAAAAAATAAAGTAAAAATTATTTTAAAACTCTCAAAAATGTAAAATCATATTTATGCATATGTACACAAAACTTCTAACAGTTAAAGTAAAATTACTTCTCAAGCTCAAAGCTGCAAACAGATGGCAAATACAGCACTGAGCATCTGAGGGTGCTTTGGTAGCCCAGCTACAGCTGCTTATAAACACTGGTTTGGGATCCTTCTCTCATCCACCCCTGCATATTGAAAATTCTCCCAGCTAAATCTCCTGAAGTTCTCATCAGTCCTTTTCCCTGCTATTTCCTGGTAACATTGAGGGTTTGTTTTCTTTCAGGACAGACATTCCCTGCTGTGCTTTTCCTGGTTTCAGACTATTTTTGATATTTATTTTAAGTTTCTATGGCAACAGGGAATAACAGATGGTAAGAGTTAAAACTGTGCCACAGGAGATATTTATCATCATAGCTCTGTATAATGTGAGCTCTTGTCCTCTGAATTTTTCCCCAAGCTGGACACTCCCCTCATTATTTTATGATGGCTACTCTAATGAATGTATTTGCCTAATGAATAGTACAAGCCTCCCAAATTTATCAGCACATGTTTGATGGGCTATGGTAATTGCATTAATGAGAAAGTGGCCATGTTTATTTCTTGCCATTTCTCACCACTACTGAAAGAGCCAGGCTTCTGATAGCAGATTTCATGCTTTCCTCTGTCCACAAATAAATCACATTCATTTCTGAGGTGCCAAGTTTACAAAAAAAAAATATTTAATAGCTTTAAGGTAATTGAAATCCAGAATGGGTTACATAAGATATATAGGAGCATTTCATGCAGCTCTGGTCCTTTAGGATGATCATGTACATCCCCAGTAATCTGCTCACTCTGAGAAGGATCCAACAAAATATAAATACAGCTTCCACTAACTTAGAAAAAGTTGTATGCACCTGTGAGACCTGAATCTGAAAGATAGGGAGCACTGAACTTGGGGTCCACACCTCAGAACACCAGGTCCACACCAGAACAATTTTCAATACTGACTTCAGGAAATATTTGCAAATATTATTTCATCTTTCATTAACCTTGGGCCAGCTGAACCAGTTTTACTTGCCACCCAAGGTCCCTACCTATGACTGCCTAAAGCCCATCCCATCCCTATTCTTGGTGAGCAATGAACCTAATAAATATCTTCTCCTTGAAAGCTTAAAAAAAAATCTCATTCTAATGGCAAGTGTTCAGAAATCATCAATTTTTAGAGACAAAACACCCTTACAAAAGTGGGAAATGATTTCTTAGAGCAAATCATGAGAGCTCAGCCATGCCAGTCTCCCTGGGAATCACCATCACACCCCAGCAAGCAGTCCCCAGTGGGGATCTGCAGGGCTCCATTTCAGGTCTGGTGCCCTTTCATGACAAGCTGGACACGAGGGAGCAGTGCCCTGCAGCCAGGAGGGCCAGCCCTGTGCTGGGGACATCAGCAACAGCATCAGCCAGGCAGGGGAGGCATTGTCCCACTCTGCCCAGGGCTGGGGCAGCCTCACCTTGAATGTTGTGTGCAGTTTGGGGTGCCACTAAGTGAGAAAGACATTGGGTCATTAGAGTGTCCAAAGGAGGGAAACAAAGGTGGTGAAGTGTCTGGGTGGGAAGGACCAGCTGAGGTCACTTGGTCTGTTCAGTCCAGAGAGGAGGAAATTGAGGGGAGACCTCACTGCAGTTACCACTTGCTCAGGATGGGCAGGCCCTGATCTCATAAAGCAGAGGCAGGACTCAAGGAAACCCCACAAAGCTATGGCAGAGCAAGTTTAGGTTGGATATTGGGGAAAGGTTCTTCCCTCAAGGTGCAGTCAGGCACCAGAAAAGGCTCCCCAGGGGAATGGTCCTGGCATCAAGGCTGGCAGTGCAAAAAGCATTTGGGCCATGCTCTCAAGCAGCACATATGACATCCTTGGGGTTGTCCTATGGACCAGCTGAACTCCTACAATGTCTGTGGGTCCCTTTGAACTCAGGATATTGTATAACCCCCTAAAGACACCAGGGTGATATCCAGCAGAGTTGGGTCTCTCCAGTTTGCTCAGAAACTGTGGCTCAGCACACACACACACAAAGCACAGGTCAAATTCTCCCTTTGGGACCTGGCAGCTTGTGCAATGCAGCAGCTTCAGAGTAAGGGGGGAACATTTGGTTCATGCTATCTCAAGTACCAGATGCCTCCAACTATGTTTGGTCTCCTAAGGATACAGCAGTCACAGACCATCCAGCAAATTCCACAGGATCAGCAACCTTAAAGCTGTCTTGACAGATTAATAATGCTCAGAGTTACCAGGCAATGCTAACAAAAACTACTCATGTACCTTGAATCATAGATAGGATTTGTAAGGTTCTTTTCAACCTAAACCATTCATTCCACCCCCTGCCATGGGCAGGGACACCTTCCACCAGACCAGGTTGCTCAATGCCCCATCCAGCCTGGCCTAGAGCACTTCCAGAGATGGGGCACCCACAGCTTCTCTGGCCAACGCATTTCCACATCTCAACTGAGGAATTTCCTCTTGATATCCAATCTAAACCTTCCCTCTTTCAGTTTAGGACCAATCCCCCTTGTCCTAGCACTGCATGTCCTTGTAAAAGTCCCTCTCCAGCTTTGTTGCAGGCCCTCTTTAGTTGTAAATCCTGAGCCCTGTGGAACATCACTCATCTCTGCTCTCCACTTGCTCACCAAGTCATCAACCACAACCCTGAGTGTGAGCACCCAGGCAATTCCTCACTCACTGAGCAGCTCATCCACCAAACCCATGCCTCATGCAGCCACAGCTCTGAACAAGTTTATGGAAATAAATACTAAATAACTGTGAGCATCGTCTCTAATAAACTCATTTGGACTCTAAGAGTGGCAAAGAACTTTAGATGAGAAATCTCAGTAGAGCTCTGCTCTCCAATATAAGCCTTTATTTTATAGCAACTTGAATATAGTTCCTAAGTTAAAATCATACCCAAAATGAAGATCAAATGCAGATTGAATGCTTTATAATTATGCTAAAATCCAGAATATGGGGATCAGTCCAGAATTTGATTGTACTGCTTTTCTTCAAGTTGTTTGAATAACTCTCCATAAAAGCTTGTCATTACAAAGCTGGGAACAAATCAGGAATTGTTATTCAAAGGTGATGGATATAGAACCTAAAAAAATTAAATCTCATACCTACAAAAAGATAGTACATCACTAATAGTCTGATTTCCAAAACAGACAACTGTTGTCACTGTAGTGCAAGAGTTCTATTGTCATTACACTCCAAGGGTTCCATATTGTTAGAGTCTCATACCTCCTTGATATTTCTTGTAGGCAGCTCCTCCAGGCACTGACTCTTCCTTGTCCTCACAGCAGCCAACTGACTCCAGTTCCCACCAATCCACACTTTTATAACACTCTTCTGATTGGCTGCAGGTGTGGCCTGTTAACATCAGGCCTGCTCCTAATCTTTAGTAATTGGCTCAGCTGCAACTCTTTAGGGGATAAGATTGCATTCTATACCACCTTCATTTACCCACACTGTATCCCCTACAGACAACTATGGGCAATGCCCACACTTCCTGCTGGAACCAGTCAGGGACACAGGGAGGAAAGAAACATATGGCATCATAAGAAAAGATAGTTTTAATTAAAATGTGCAGCCAAATGCTTATTGCTGCAGATCCACAAAACAAACAAAAAAAAGGCATCATTTGGTTTCCAAATTAAATGTTTGGTGCCTAAGCTCAGTTTAGCAGCTTATTTGTACTGTTAGAGCCACTGATGAAAAGAATTGCCATTTAAAATACTCAAGCACTCAAATTGGAACCTGAGGACTGCTCTGTGTCAAGAGCAAACAGCTTCAAAGGGGTGACCAAAAAGAGGAAGGAAGTTTGCACATGGAGGATCTTCCCCCTTGCTTGATTTAGGGGCAGTCCTGCTGTACAACACTGCACGGATTTCAGACTGCCACAGCAACGTGGGTGTGACCATAAATGCCTTCAGAGGATCTCCCCAAGACTAATCCAATCCTTGCCAAAGGGTCTCCATTTCTGTGGCTCCTTATCTTGTGTGCCAACTTGCACATGTCCAAAGCCCATGCAAGGCTCCATGAAATCAAAGGAGTTAACTCAGATACTTGCCCTTAAACTCAACAAAACATTTGCCAGCATTAATTCACATGCCCACATTCTCTTCTTGACTACTGTGAGCAGTTTTCCAATTCTCCAACAAAACTACAAGGAACTAACTGTGGCAAAACCACAGAAAAATGAGAAGTTATTATCTTTTTTTTGTTGTTGTGTCTATTGTGTCATGCCTCAATCTGGGTATTTAGGCATGATAAAAGTAGCATGAGGTAATCCCTCTATACTGAGTGATTTAATTGGGGGTTTTAAAAAAGCCTTTCATTCTGACTAAAATCAGAAATATGAGATATTGGACTGATTTTAAAACACAGTGGATTTAAACCATACATGGTGCCCCTCTGTGATTTGTATTTACATACAAGTTTCATTCATGCATCTTTCCTAACCTTCCTTGTCACTGAGAATCTCAAACTGCACAGAACAAGTGTTCCCACATGTGAGACATTAAAAAAATTAATTTTAATTTTTAGGCAAAAGTCATCCTCTCTTGCCATACACATGTGAGACCGGGAAAGGCAATTACGGAGTTTACCAGCCCTGAACAGACAAAGAAAAAAAGCCAATTTTGGCATTCCGTATACTAACAAGCAACTTAAAGGATTTGGGTTTTCCTCTGGCTGCTTGCCATGCATTCCTTGAGAATCAAGAGACCATCCCAAGCCATTCCTTCCATGTAAGGGGAGTGGAAGGAAGCAGATCCTAGGAAGAGTTTTCTCCTTGCAATGAGCCAGCTGAGCAGGAGTGATGTTTTTCCACACAGTTTCCTCCAAGCCAGGTGGTCCATGAGAGCCCAAGCACAGCAGGCAGCACTGGCAGAGGACACAACAGGAGCGTGGTGCCCTCTGCTAATCCCCACCAGCAATTAACAGCGTGGCACAGCTAATTGCTCTGCAGGTGTAACGTGCCACAAGTGCTGCAGCAAGCTGAGAAATGGTCTCACCCCTCAGCAGGGAGGTGACAGAGCTCATTCATCTACAGACTAAAACCCAGGTAATTAATCCTACTGATCCATCAGCAGCACAGTCAGCTCAGCAGAGAAACACTAAACCCTGCACTGTGCTTATCCCAGACTTGCAGAGACAGGCAAAACATCCTCTCAGCATTTAGCTGCTGAAATTCAGGAGCTTGGGAGCAGATTGCACAGCTTCTTTTGCCCTTCCAAAACAGAGAATCTTAGTAACTGCTCTGCAAACACAGTAAAAGTGGCCAAAGACACTGGTCCTAGCTGTGTCTGCTGAGTTATAAATAGAGCTCACTGCACATGCTCTCATTGCTTAGGATCTCCCCAAAGAAAGGCAGGCTGACTGAAAATCACTCATTTGTGATGGTTTTTCACATCCAAAGGGTTCAGGAAACCCCTGTTTTGGAAGTTCCTTGCTATTAAAGCAGAACAAGTTCTTCCAAGTAGATTTCCCCCAAATTCTTGCCAGATGCAAGCAGAATCTATTTGTGCCCAGTGCAGCTGGTAACACATTTGTTCTCACTGATATCATGGAAAGGCAAAGGAGAAATTAAAACATGGCAAAGTCACACTGGCACCACACTTCATTCAGCAATGACAGCACCTTGGTAGCTGAAAACACAGTTACTATATTGAGACATGTTTTAAAATCATTTTGGAAGGAAGAACTACAAAAACTGATGCTTTGGGAAAACAAGCAGTCAGCTATAAGCTACCCATGGATTACATTTAGCTTAAATTAGCTTCCTTGTTAGGATATTTCAGCAAAGAAAAATGTTATAATTGACTCATTTCTAAGGTTCAGAGGTCCTGTAGTTGTGTACATAATTAGTTTATCATTAAAAACTACTTTTCCTTGGTTTGTACAGCCACAGCAGTGGTTTAACTCAGTGTTATCACAAGCTGTCAAGTGCAGATGGCACCATGGAGTCAGACTACCCTGCCTTGAAGGTGTTATAATCTTATTTACTGCACAGCACTTCTCTTGTTTAAGAACATGCTTGACACAATTTGCATCCTGAAGATGCCTCTTCCTACTCTGCACCCAAGAGAGTGACCACCAGCATACCAGAATTGCCACTATTACTGAGAACTTGCTAAATAAGGGAAAATATTTTCTTATTTCAACACCTGCCCAAAAAGAAGCTGCTGAACTTCTCCCCAAGTTGTGCAAACCAGCTGCCTGTTTTTAAAGTAGAAGAGGTAAGCAGTCTCCATACCCACACTAGGAGCTATGACCAAGGGAAGAGCCTGGTAAATTAAAGGGGTTTTTTACACAAGCACTTGGTTACATTTGGAATTAATCATCTCACTAGAATGCTAAATTGTTAGGTCAACTCCATATAGCAGCATGACCATGGTGAAATAGAATCACTGACATTCAGATAGGGATTGAGAAAACCTCTTTGCAAAAGCATCAAAAGCCAGTAAAGTACATGGTTTGGAAATTGGTGAAATTGCATATTTCACAATTTTCGAGTTTCCTGCCCCTACAAGACTTGACTGTATACCAAATACAACTACCAATTAATTTGTTGCATGTGTTTACTTGTGTTATCTTAAACATGCAGTAGCTGGGTTTGCATTTACTTTGTCATTTGTCTAGGAAAACACATGGAATGGTGAGCAAAGGAAAAAGAGTTCATCAGCCCAGACTCGACAAGAGAGCAAAGAGACCCCACTGTAGAGTCACAATATCAACATCAGTGCTCACACAGCCCTGACAGCAGTGCCTGCTACTCCTGAAGGAAGCAGCAATAAACAAAGTGGTGCCCAAGGATGGGAAAGGAAGATAGGTTTGCAGCAGCTGCTTGGTCCAAAGGAGTTTTTCAACAGTTGCCAGCTACAATTTTCCCTGGATGCTTCTGATGCTGCCCATTCAGAGATGTTAACAGACCAGCAGATCACTGGCTTGGCCCATAATGACAATTCTCCCACTCCAGTGGAAGCAGAACAAGTCATAACAAAAGCAAAAGCACTACTGAAGGCCACTATTTATGGGTTACAGCCCACATCCTTCAGCTTCACTTCCCAGCAGCACAAAATACTGACAACTTCTTCACTCCTAGCAAACTCATTTCTCCTCACACTGGGAACAGACATTTCAGCCCTTTCACCTCCTGAGAAGGGGCCACCAAGCAGCCAAGGCACAGAATCCAATGGGGGAACCACAGGGACCATTCAGCTGCTGGGACAAAACAAACTCATATCAGGTCCATGCTGCATACATTGCCTGCATTTGTCTTACACACAAATGCTGGTTTTCTCTTGGAATTGCACCTTAAAAAAAAAATAAATAAATGGATACTAAAGCTGGCCAAAGCTCAGAAGTTTAATCAAATTTAACCCAACAGGCTTGCAGGATGGTGGAGAAGGATTGGTATCAGCTGAGCATCCTCCTCAGTGCATCAGAAATTGAATTTAGCAAAAATAATTTCAAAAAGAAAGCTTACAAGCCAGCTTTGGATGTTTCGAAGACAAACTCCCACAAAATTAACACTCAGATCTGCAAACCTTCACCATGATGAGAAGCGAGACTTTTTGCTCACAACCCCCCTCCAGCAGCCAATAACTCAGCCCCCTTGCCAGGGCTGAGGCAGCAACAGCCAAAACTCCACTGGGGAGCCCCCAGATCTGCAGGTCCTGGCCCACCCCACCAATATCCCAAAAGATCTGGGGCACCTCTTCCAACATGGCCATTTAAAACAGGTTATTCCCTCTGCTAACTAAGGATTTAAAGCCAGCTCCTACAGATTATGTCTTCCTCCAGGCAACATCAACATTCACCTTGCCTGAAGGATGCAGTAAGGAGGAATGATCTCTTGTGCTGTAACTATTACACATGCCCAGTTTTAAGATTAAAAGGATTAAAAGTTCTTATTCCCTATCCACATGGACACCACGTGTGTAAGGAAATGCTTTAATTGAATTCATGGAACTACAATGTGAGCCATAATTTAAATAATAGAAAAATGAGGTATTGAATTTCCAAGGATATTTTGTAATTGGAATGAGAGCAGCTGCCAAAAGACAAAAAAGCTTGAGGGCAAACAGAGTCTATGGGTTTGGGCAACAGCAGGTAAGCAGAACACTGAATATCTGAGATTGATTACATGGGTTTGTCTGGTCTGAAAAGAAAGAGACTGAAGAATTAGCAGAGTCCTCTGAAATAAAACTCACATGTAAAAAAAAAAATACCAGCAGCTGAACACACTCACTGAAAACAGCAGTGTCCTCTTCCTGTGAGGACACATTCTGCTGTAGAGAAGGAGAAACAGAAAACTGGGTTCTTTAGCATGGTTTCACAGAAGTTACAGTTGGTTCAGGTAGAATTATTTATTATCTGGTTAGCTCCTGCCTAATTTTTGCTAATTCTTGAGTGAATCCAGTGTGTGCTTGGGAAAAAAATTCATCTTCTAAGATACAAACAGCTGAGGGAAGCCTTCACCAATTTCTGTGGTATTTCAACAAGGTGGGAAAATGTTCCCATGTAAATGAACCTTGCAAGTCAGGATTCCCACAATTTGCACTTCCATTAAAAAAAAAAAAAACACCTTACTGCCTGATCTGGGCAAGCATCCTGGCCCATCTGAGGCTTCTAGGTTCTCTTTAAATGAAAAAAAAATCAGCATCTCAGCACTAAAAAATGGGGAACTGGTGATGCTTTCAGGACAGGGGCAGCAAGAGTGCAGAAAGTACCATGGCATAAACACTGCCTGGAGAAACCAGCAGAGAAACATTTACCAGACCATCAGATGTACACTGTGCTAAACAAAAAAATTGAAATATTATTTTCTGTCCAAAGTCACAGCTCACAATTAAGGCAATAAAATGCAGAGATATCAGACCTAACCCATCTCCCAGCTCTGCAGCAACCACTGCTTACTCAGTAAGAACATAAATATATGTATGAAATGAACAAGTCTGAATGAAAGCCTAAAACCCAATTCCCACAGGCTGCCCTAACATTAACCATAAATATTTTAACAGGTCCATTGTTCTAGCTTAAAAACAGAAGGACTAATAACATTTTACTTCAAGTTTTTCAATAATTGGCAATATTTTAGAGCACCTAGAGACAAAAGCTCATGGGAGAATTACATGTTTCATTGGAAATGATGGTCATACTATTGCAGAGGGGAAAAAATTGATAACTCAATATTTTTCTAAGTCTCATTAACTTAAACAAAGCACAGAATTTGGGAGGAGTCTGACTCATGATACTGGAATGTTCAGTGTTGTCAATATTGAATAAACCCATTGTCACACCTTTCTATATCTCAGTCTGGACAACAGAATTAAGCACAGATCTGGATTTGGAACCCATCAATGATCAAATTTAATCATGTCAACCATGCAGTTATGAACCACCCCCAATGGACAATGAAATCACCTTTATAAGTAAGCAACTACTGCAAAACCAATTATAAATAGCATAAAGGACCCAATTGTTTTAATTTCAAATTAACCAGGCTTGCTTCAAGTCCAAACCATTGCCAAAATAAACCAGAACGCCTATGGTTACATCATAACACAAAAGGCAACCTAAGAATCCCCTTCCTGAGGCAATGATGGTATCCAATCAATTTGGGTTCACATTATTAGTTGTGCAGCAATAGGAGAGGCAGAGTATTGGGGCATTAAATACTAAGTGTCTTTACACAGCTCTGAAAATCCCCCACAGGGTCAGATGCCTAAAGACCTACCTCACAACTAAGGGCCAGAACAGGATACATGAAGGCACATATTTCTTACCTAGGCACACAGATCTGTAAACCCTCATTTCAAACAAATCTGTTCCTTCTGAAACCCATTTCAGACCTCTCCCCCTTGGTTTTCCAGCAGTGGGCTCCAACTGCTGCCAGATCTCTGTTTATGTAAATGCAGAGAAATTCCATATCCCATTTAGCCAATGCCACAAAAATGACCCTCTTAATTAGCTTCAGGTTCTTTTCCAGAAAGTTTACTAGGGGTCATAAGAGCAGAAAAGCCACAGAAGAAGAAAAAGTGGAGGAACAGCTTGGTCCTTGAACCCAGAACTCCACGTGAACCAGCTCAGCCTTCCTGCACTGCCCTTCTCCAAAGGGTCTGCCCAGGGCCACAGAGATGAGATTGCAGCTACTCATCTCACTGAGCTCTTAAAGCCCTTCTGGAGCAAGCCTTCTTGGAAGAGCTTCATCCAAACCTTCCCTTTTTTTAGTCTAACACCCTTGCAACTACAATTATGATGATTTCTGCAAGTTACCTGCACCCATCCCAAGAGAAAGAGTGTAGCACAGGTTATCTGGTGCTGCTTGACCTTTTTTCAGTAGCTAGAGTACACACACCATTTAAAACCAGACATACTGTTATTATTGCTTTTCATATTATTATTATTGCCTTTCAGTAACTGAGGGACACACAAAGGCAAGGGTGCAGATCTTCTGTGTGGGAGAAGGAAATAGGAAACAGCTTCAAAACAGCACAATCATTGAATTATGGGGGAGGAGGACAAAAACACAATCAGGCTTTGCAAATTCTATCATCACCAGGTTAATTCCAAGCTATTCATTTTCCTCTTACCTTTGTGAAACAGTTGAACACAAAATTTCCCAAATGCTGAAGACAAAGCAGTGGAGGCAGGACACAGATCAGGCAGCTCCAGGGGTGCTGCCCAGGGCCAGCAAGCCCAAGAGCCATCCAGGAATCCTCTCAAGAGCAGCAGAGGACAGAGTCAGAGAGCTGGACATGTACAGTTCACTCTGGAGAACTCCATGCAGAAAACAGCCACTAAAACCACACAGCCAACAGCAGCTCAGGAGGAAAAACCAAGCACAAGGCTGGCAACCAACAGTTCCTTGCTGGGGCTGAGCTTAAATAGGGCTCCTGTGCTCAGGTGAAGCTGATCAGGGCCATCAGAGCCAATTAGGGCCTCACAATGAACAGCTGGTGTGACCTTTTCTGCCACTTCATCAGCATAAGCAATATGGGGGGGAAAAAACTGAGCATTCAATGGAATGCAATTCATTTGGAAGGAAATTCTCTTATTCTCAACAGGAGAATTTTAGAATTTTCGCTTTAAAGAAGAAAGAGGTGCCCACCTCCCCATTTTAGCCATGTTTTTTTTATTCTGAGAGCCTCATAATAAGTAGGTGATAGCATGCTTTTATGGCACTGATGTACACTTTCATTGTCAAATAAAACATGTCAGACTGAACAGATAAAACTGAGTCATCCACAAACCGCATCACAGTCACTTTCTGTAGTAAGACATCAAAGATTTCACAGTGAGACTACAGACATTCCAGCCATTTGGTGCAAATCTAGAGGAAGGCACCAAAGTGACGTGGATCACTCCTGAACTAAAGTGACATTTAGGAGTGACATGGATCGTTCCTAAACTGAGCCCATCCTGTCTCACATCCTCATGGTACAGGGCTGGATTCTGGGTTCCATGAATGGTTGGAGAAAAAGAAACCCAAAAATCTCTTAGGGGAAGGATCCTGTTGAGAAATTCCCACAGTCAGTGGAAGCTCTCCAAAATGACTGCGACCCACTGATGTCATCTTTCACGTCCAGAGCCCCCAGCTCTGCAGCTGAGGGTCAGACTCACCCATGGTTTCACCCCCAGGGTGTTGACAAGTAGCAGATAGCACAGATGCCACACACCCTGGCATCACCCTGCACTGCCCCATCAACCAGGGCTGTCACAGACACATTTTCTGAAAAGTCCTTTCCTTAGGATTTTTCTCCTGAGGAGCTGAGAGACCTCAGAAATGAAATGGAAACAATCATTATCTGCTGCTGTGGAATGTGGCAGGTACATCTCTGATTGATCCATGTGAGTTGTTTTTAATTAATGACCAATCACAGGCCCAGCTATGTCAGGACTCTGAGCAGTCACAAGATTTTATTATTCACTCCATTCCTTTCTTTGCCGGCCTTCTGATGTCTCCTTTCTCTTTCTTTAACATAGTTTAATATATCATTTTCTTTTAATATAATATATATCATAAAATAATAAATCAGCCTTCTGAGACATGGAGTCAAGATTCTCATCTCTTCCCTCGTCCTGGGGACCCTCAAACTCCACCACACCAGGGCTGTCCCTGCACAGCCATGTGAGCACATGGAGAAAGAGCAGATGGAGGGGGTGACAGACATGCTTGCAAAAGAGACACTGTCCCCCTTGGAAGTTATCTCCAACACCTTTTAGGCATCTATGTCCTGTTCCCAACTGCAGCTGCCCTCACCTTGTGGGAGTGGCTGTAACCTTGCAAACATTTTGGACTCTGAGGTGCCCAGTAACCATGGCCACTGCATTGCCAGAGGCAGCAGCTGGACAGACAGACTCTTGAGAGGAGATCTTTGCTCTTGCTGATAGATGTCAGAGCTGGGAACAGCACCATGCCTCTCTTCTCCTCCATGCTGGGGACAAAACTGGGTTTGGCAGCAAGCCCTCTCGCAGTGTTTTTTGCAGATGCAGCACCAGATCCACCCACAAACAGGGGGAAAATGTGGAGTGGGTTCATCAGGAGCAGGGAATTTCTGTCAGAGGGAAATGGTGCCACTCAGAGACATTCCTCACTGGCTTTTCCAGCACAGCCTGGGACAGGGAGTGCCACAGGAAGACAACACAGTGAGGGGCTTGACCATGAGTATTTAAGGCAGAGGAAGAGTCATAACGGGTCCAATGAAACTAGAAAATGAAAGATTTCCCAACCTAGTCATAGGGATTTTGCATTTTGACTGGGCTCTCAGTCAAAATGCAGTTTTAATTGTGCTTTTACTTGGGTACAAAAAGCGGCTTAGAGGCACAAACTGAACAGGCAGAGCTCTATGAGGCTTGGAACACTCAGAGCTAAAATGCTGACTGTTATCTTGGGCAGCTCACAAACAGCCCTTACGCAAGCTGGGAACTGCTCCAGCACTGCCAGCTCTGCTGCAACTCCTGACCTTTTCCTGGACGTCAGATGGGAATGATTTTTGGTCTATCCAGTCTGGACTCAATTTGATCCCAAGCAGCAGGGCAAGGAAAGAAAAAAGTTTATTCTCTAAAAGCTTTACATACTGGATGCTTAAAATGTAACACTCGCCCCTTAGAGCCATACTCCCAGCTCAGAGCTGGTAAGAAGCAACATGTTTTTTGCTTTAATCCTTTCCAAAGACACATTCCATAAATTGTTAGCATCCTTGCCAACCACTCAGTCTCTTAGTGAGCCCACATACCAGCTTTAAAGTAAGCTCTTCTAAAACCAATGCAACAGTCCTGTGGGTTAAGTTTATATTATTTCCAGATTCTTATAGCTGCAGGCTCCTTTTTAAAGTTGCAAATGATAAGTCATCTCTTTGTTGCCAGTACTTTTTTTTTTTTTAACTTTGTTTAAACTGTTCACTGATGCACTTAGTGAAAAACAGACTGTACTAGCTGTAACTTAGCAGTATATGCTGCAGCAACAGGAACACAGTCAGTATTCTGCAGCAGGAGTGGTGAAGAATCCCTGTTTGGACAATTCAGTCTATTAATAACTCCAGTACAGATATCAGTGCTTAAATCCAAGGAAAAAAGCAACATATTGCAGTGACACAGCAACCTTTCATCCCAAAAGAGACCAGGTGCACACTCTCAACAGCATAACCTGGCTAAAGAAACCACCCCAAAAAAATACAAGGGTGTAGGGGACTTCCTGACTTCATGCCAGGTAATCAGAGGGGAAAAAATAGTCATAATGCAGGCACTCCTCCTTCTGGCCCACTGGGATTGGGTAAATTCCTGACTGCTGATGGCTTCTTGTGTCCCTGTCCTGAGCAGCACAGAAAGCAGATCAGGGAAGCAGGCACCAAGCACCTTCAGAGCATTGCACTCCTTGCTTTCTCTCTATTTCCTGAGAGACTGGAGAAATTTATTGCAAAAATGACACCACTCCCAAATTAAAGTTTAGAAATATAATTGTATTAAATTCTCTTCTTTTCACCTTTTACTCTTTTGCCCAGTTTTTTCTCCCACTGTACACTCCACCACTCCCACCAGGGCTCACCAAAATTCTGTCTGGAGCTGAGAAATCTTTTGCTGCTCCTCCTAAGAGGAGTTAATTTTCTCCTCTATCTCCCACATTTTAGCCATGTTTTTTGTTCTGAGAGCCTCATAATCAGTATTTTTTTCACCTCCCCATTTTAGCCACGGGTTTGAACACCAGGACTCTTCTCTAGCTTCTCTCAGGAATTTGGTGCCAGAAGCAGAAACAAAGAGGAGGAAATGCAGAAAATTCCAAGGAATGATGCTACCCTGGATCTTCAGACCTCATTCCATGGGGCCTCTTCCACTCCTGCTCACACCAGAGCTGCTTCTGGGCAATCAGTGGGAGCTCTTTGTTTACTTAAAGCAGAATCTGCTTTTAGCTCCCAACTGCACATGGCAGCGTGGAGATGTGCAGTGCTGCCCAGGGAAGGCTCTGAAATTGTTTTTAAATTACACATCCTGCAAACTCATCAGCCTCCAACTTAACTTTGATAAACAACTGGGAATTGGTACTGGGAGCTCCAGTCAGGACTGGATTGGGGCTGGCTGGCTTTTTCTGTAAGTGTGCTACATTTATCAGGATACTGTGTTTGACCCTTTTTATGGATCAGCTGGGAAAGCAAAGCTCCCATGCCTGCCTGTGAACTCACACTCTGCTTCTGCAAACATTTATATAAACAACTTAATCCCACATACTTGACTGGTCTCCTAATTGAATATTTGCAAGGCTTTGACTTTAGTGTAAACTGACTTCACAGGAGACCATGCAGCATTTTCTATACTTTAAAAGCAAGACTGGCATTAAAATTAAAAAAAAATTAAAATTTAAAAAAAAACCACGATCCAAAAACTTCTCCTCCGTGCTTTAATTCACCCTAAATTTACCTTTTGTCTTTCAAAAGAGGAGAAAAGGCAGGATGGACAATCAGAGTGAGGGTGAAAAAGCAGAGCTGACTAATAAGCATGCCCAATTCCCCTTCATTTGATCTGGTGAACTGTTATGGTCAGTCTGAATGCTTGGAGGCCCCCCAGAAATTCAGATATGGTACATCTGCTTCTAAAATTCAGATCTCTAAGCAAGAAAATTCAGAGGGGTTTTTTCCTAGGGTTTTTTTTTTTGGTGGGGAGTGTGGTTTTTTGTTGTTGTTGTTGTTTTGCTTTGGTTTTTTGGGTTTGTTTTGGTTTGGTTCTCTTTTTTTTTGGTTGAGTTTTTGCTTGTTTGTTTGTTTGGGGTTTTTTTGGTTTTTTTTTTTTTTGGGGGGTTTTTTGGGGTTTTTTTTAAGTCTGGTTCAGCTGCTTACCATCTTCAGGAGCAAGCAGAAAGTACAGAACCATTGCACAGTTAATAGGAATTTAGTTAACTTATTATTTATTCATTAACATGAATTCAGTTAATTTATTGACCTTGGGCCTACATAGGAGCTCCTTCAGTGGCCTGACACAGCCTGGGGCAGCAGTGAAGCTGCACCTTCATTTTGCAGGCAGAATGGGCTGAAGCAGCCTGCAAGGCTGAGCTTGCTCCTGCCAGTGCCTGGAGCCTTGGGCTGGGACACCTTTAGGACAAGCCTTGGGCTGGGACACCTTTAGGACAAGCCTTGGGCTGCAGCAAAGATGTTTCCCTCTCATTTCCCTTAAATGGTGTCTCTGACACTGCAGCTGGGACCTGTGCCTTGGTTACTCCCTGAGTGTTTACCTAAATTCCAACCATGTGCTTGAAGTGCCTGGTTTAGAATTGCCAGCCCCACATCCTGGGATCTCTGACTCTGATTTAAAGCCCGAGATCAGCCCCAGCTCTGGCTGGGAGCTGCAGTGCAGGGAGCAGAGCCACCCTCAGCCCTTTCCCAGCTCAGCTGCTCTGCCTGGATGGCACCAGGATTGCAAGGGGAGCCTCTGGGCCACTGAGAGGGGGGAAAGGTGGTCCTGTGGCTCATCTGCTGAGGCAAAACAGGCTCAGCCCTTTGTCCAGCCACAACTCAGCAGGATGGTGCAGAAAACTCACCAGGGTTGCTGTGGAAAACTCTCTGCTCCTGTTGTCCGAGTGAGTGAGGTTGGAGATAAAATGAACATGAGATAAGAGATTAAACAGAGATGAACATGGGATTAGAGATAAGCTGGGGGGTTGTTTGCCTTGCCCTGCCTTTTAGTCCGTGGTTTCCCCCATCAGCACCAGTTTCTCTGCTGGGTCAGGCACCCAGAGAAGCTTTTTGCTGCAAGAACCATGCAAGTGGTTTTGTTCAAGGCCCTTATTTGCTTTAATGAGGATATGAAACAAATCTGGATGGGAAGGACAACCAGGCTGGTTCAGGACTGGGCCCAGCAGCTCTAGCCTCAAGTTCAACAGTGAATAAATTGAGTGCCAGCCATTTTCTCCTGATGCTGGAGAAGGAGAGGAAGCTTCCCCAGCTGATGGGATGCTGTCCCACCGTTCAGCTGGCAAGAAAGTGAATTTTGGGGCAGAAGGTCAGGAGAGGGAGTGTTCCCTGGACTGCAGCCTTGGTCCTGCTCTCTGTAAGGGCAGGAGCCAAGAGGACCCATGAGTGCACATGCTGGGAGTGAGAGGACACTAATTTGTTGACAGTTAACAAAGCTGATATTTGAGGGATGTGTCATAACATTCCAAGGAGCAGAACTACAATAATGGAATGTGTTTTCACTTGAGATAATGTCTTTTTGGCTAATGGATGCAGAGGGAAACAAAGGATGAGCCTTTATGAGAAGGGGGGAGGTTCAATTCACAATTTTGAGCCCTGCAGCCACCCCATAGAGAAGGAGCAGGTGGTGAGACTCACCTGGACTCACCTGCAGTTTCATCCCAGACCTCCACACATATGGAGATTGACTGATTTGCAATCTTGTTTAATAATTTTAGCCTTAGAGACTCCCAAGGGACCAGCAGCCCTTCACTCCTCACACAATTCCTGCTCCAAGAACTCCTCCTCCACTACCTATAAAGTCCACTAGTTTGTCTCATTGTTTTATTGTTGTCTTATCTAATACATTTGCTTTGTGTAAATATAAATGCATTTGCTTTTAAAATGCACCATATGAGAGACCTGTACTTATTGGACCACACTGGTATAGTCAAACCATATAGGCTAAAGAATTTGGTTCCCCAATAATTAGAACTGGCTAATGAAGAAATAATAAGTGATCATGCTGAAGAGAAGGGACAGGTATAAGCCCTAGCAGCATTTAAGAAAAAATCATTCATTATTTTGACATGAGAAATGTGCTAATGACATTCCCTGACAGTACTGGTTGGGAGAAAATGTCAATACAGAGAAAAGCTGGAATATCACAAAAGAAGAACTGAAAGTCTTCTGGGACCTAAGTAGAAGATAAAAGGACAGAATACAAAGTCATGCATTAAGGAGTAAAAAAAACCCAAAACTGCTATATACTAGAAACAATTTATCCATGGAGAGAAGATAAAGGCTCATAACTAAACTCAACCAAGTCCCATTGCTGGCACAAGCTCCCAGTGACATCCACAGGGTTTGGATAAGGCCCCTAATGAGCTGCCTTTGTGCCTTCAACTCCAGAGGTGCCAAAAGTGGATTTGGGGAATATAAAAGAAGATAGAAATTCCCACAGCAGCACTGCTCTCTTTAGCTGCTGCTCCTAGAGAGCCTGTTCCTCTGCCAGCTCCATAAACAGGATTGCTACAGGGGAAATGGTGATTTTTATTTTTTGCTTTTTCCATCCTGCACCACCTCACACTGGGTCCTCCTTACTTGCATGTCAGCTTCTCCCCAGTGCCACAACCTTAAATAAGAGTGCCAGGGCTATCAGGCATTTCAGAGAGACAGAACACAACAATAACACCAGTTACTGCTCTCTGTTCAGCTGGAGCTCTTAAATGTGTCCTGGATGGGGGTTTGGCTTGCTTAAGGACAGCAGGGGAAAAAAGTCTTTGTTCAAGCATTGTTCTTCCTTCTGAGCTGTGTTTTTTGTCCCACAGTGCAACAGGTTTTCAACACAGTGAATGGAAATGTGAAATCACAGCTTTGAGACGGCAGCACGTCACATTCTGGGGACTGGAATTTGCTTTTGAGCTTGAGCTGTACAGGCATGAAAAGATTGATATCTCTTGGCTGTGTCATTTACATGCAAAATGAGTGTTCATTTTGCAAGATCTCACTAGGACACACATCTGACATTCTAATGAAGGACAACTTTCACTCAGTGCTCATGGAGGATTAGCAAGTTCTGGATCACTTTTCACCTACCCACAAAGCCAGAGCTGAACTGCAACAGCAGAATTGTCTGTGTATTCCTGATTGAGCCTGTCCTGATGGAATATTTTGGATTCCTGCTCCATCAGCTTTGCCACACAGCACTCACTCAGCTCAGGCCTGAGAGCATCCAGGTCAGCTACCAGCAGGCAGGACCAGCCTGATCACACACAGCAAACCAAAACACCCACCATGGCATCCCCAGGAATGTGCAGCAGCCACTTTTCAAAGCTGAGCTATTACAGGTGCACCAATTGATCTGGAATTATGCAGCAGCCAGATGTCTAGAACTGACTGGGCCACTGAACTGCCAAGAAAAACAATCAGCTATTTGCAGAAAGTAACTGGGCTGGCAAGTCTACAACCTGCAGCAAAAGGAGTCAGAGTCCAAGCCATCCTTTCAATAAAACTGCTGATCATCATTATTTCCTGGCTACAGAGGGCGAAATAAATTGCTCATCAGCTTTTAAATTAAGTTATTAGTTAAATGTGGCTACAGCACGCACACTACAAAGCCTGGAATAGCAGAAGTTGCTGCCAGAGAGGAGTGCAGAGCAGTAGGTATTTGAAAGTACAGTTTCATACAACTATCCAAAAGAAACTGGGAGAAATCCAGGCTGTGTGTACCCCTGAGTCTACTGACTTGAAGTAGCCAGTTACCACCCTGCCAGCTGAAGCTAAAAAACAAACTCATAAACAAAAAACAAACAAAAAAAAAATTATCCAGGGATGCATTCCACCAGGGCTGGCAAACTCATGAGCTGCATCTGAACAGCCCAAGTGTCCCCCTCCCAGCAGTCCTGCATTTACAGCAAGGAGCTGAACTCTCTCACCCTGCTGGGCATGGCAAGGCCAGAGATGAGCAGTGCATTTCCCACGGGGGCTCACTGGTGGCTGGCTTGCTCCTCTGAGAGCTGAGCACTGCAGTGCAAGCAGCATTTATCCCTTGGGGCAAAGCACATGGCAAGGTTTACAGCCCAAACACACACAAAAATGCTCTCCATTGTACAGGGCTGGCCCAGCTCTGCAGCCAGGCAAGGGCTGACACCACCCATGGAGCCTGGATCAGCTCCTTCTCCTCGGGGCTTGCTTTATCTTCCAAACACAGAACTCTTTTCCTGACCAAAACAGACAACAGGAACCAAACCAGAAGAGTGCTGCCTCTCCATGTCCTGTCCTCATTTCACTGCTTACAGCCTGTGAAAAATGCAGGTATTTTATGATTGGCTTTTTGCAAATATTAAAATTAATATTATATGTGTTGTGTTAGAAAGTAATGCTGTATTAATTCTCTTAAGTACTGTGTTAAATATAGTCTTAGGTTATAAAAAATGTTAAAATAGAAACTGTGCTATGTAGGATACTTTTTTTAAAGAAAGGACTCACAGAGAGATAGCAGCCACAGGACACCTAAATCTTTCAGAGAAAAAGAATTGATTGCCCTCTTATCAGAAGAAACGAACTTCTTCCTGCCTCGAAGGCGCTGTTAGGATTCAGAGGAAGAAACTGACCCTGACCAGACAGAATCCTGTGTTTGAATGGAATTTATGCATCATATATGAAGTGTATGAATACACAACAGGTTATTGTTTTTAAGGGTTAATCCTCTGTTAACGTGTGTCCTTTTTCAGGCTGGTGCTGCCCAGAAAAAGGTACCCGGATGTCCGTAACTCTTTATATTTGTTGTCTCATATTGTCCTAATTAAAATTGTCCAAATTATTATTACTCTAATTGTATTACTATTTTTATAACCATTTTATTACTATTAAACTTTTAAAATTTTAAAAACAAGTGATTGGCGTTTTTCACAAGCCTCTTACCCCACAAACCCTGTCAAAAACAGGGTACCCCTGATGCAGGGAATGACTGGCATCTGACTCTATGGATTCAGAATGCTGAACAATTGCTTTATTAAACTATATTATGTTACATTATACTGTACTATATTAAAAAGATACTATACTATACTAAATTAAATACTACAAAGAATACTAAAGAAAACTGGTGGCTGTCTCCAGACAGCCAGGACACAGCTTTGAGTGTTTTGCTAAGGAAACAAAACAATATTTAGCAGGATTTAATTGACAAATCACTTCAGATAAACCATCTTCTTAACACTTTCTACATGTGTAAAAACAGGAGTAGCTAGTAGAGATAAGAATTGTTCTCTCTTTCTTCTCTTTGTGCTTCTCTAGGAAAAATCCCTGAGAGAGAGAATGTGAATGGCCCAAATCCCCACCTCCCAGTCTCCTTTCTTGTCCCCTCCTCACTCAGACTTGTGTGATGCTCCTATTGACAGGGAGCTTGTCTCACCTTTGAGTATCTGAGTGCTTCCGGATTGCAGCCAAAAATGCCATCCTCTTGTCCAAAGGGGAAGCACTGCTCATAAAAACCCTTCACATAAAGCAAACATTGAGGTGGTCCCTCTCTGCCCTGAAGATGTTTTGGCACAGCAGTGTTAGCTGGGCGGGGGACAGGTGATATCCCCATGGTAAGGACCAGAATCACAGCTGGAGAGGGAAGGAGTGAGCAGTGCTCCTGGTCTGAGGCAAGAAAGGTGACTAAAGAAACAGGCAGAGGTTGAGGTGAACCAGCTTTAGATATGCTCCTTCCTTGTTCTTTGTTCTTGCCAGAGCCCATTTCTATATTCAGACACATATTAAAGCAGTGTTAGCTTAATGACCACTCTCAGGCAGCCTCTGCTGTCTCAGCAGCCTCTTTCTTACAAAGAAAACCATTAAACTCTTTCCCTTTTCCTTTTCCTTTCAAGGAAAGCAGCACAGCTTTCCCCTTTCCCTTTCCATTTCCCTTTCCTTTCCTTTCCTTTAATTTCCTTTCCTTGAAATTTCCTTTCCTTTTCTTGAAATTTCCTTTCCTTGAAATTTCCTTTCCTTGAAATTTCCTTGAACTTTCCTTTCCTTGAAATTTCCTTTCCTTGAAATTTCCTTGAAATTTCCTTTCCTCTCCCCCAAATCTGGCTTTAGGAATGGCTGATGAATGACTTTACCATTTCAAACAATCAGTTTTGGTCAGAGATCAAGCAAGAACCTGGTAAAAGATTGGGAGGGTTATTGATGATGGCAGCCAGATGCTTAGGAAGAAAGACTAATGCCAAAGGTACCTCCAGCACCCTGGCCCCAGTGACCCATGGAGCAGCATTTTATGTGGCCATCAGCTCCATCAAGCAGAGGATCAGATATCAGGTATTATATCAGACATTTTGAGCAAAATACTTCAGAAAACAGCTGCAATATTTAGCATCCTTTAATCTTCCTATTGCCTCTCAATATGCTTATTGCCACTTTAAATCAACTTCTCAGGGAAAGAGGAGACTTGTCCTACAGCCCACGTGTTTCACAGACATTCTGAACATCTCTGCTCATTAAACACATTTGTTTTCTGAGAGGGAGCCCTGGGTGCTCCTGTAAATGATGGCTGAGGTAATCACGTTGCTGTCCACGTCAGACTTTCCACTGTCACTCCAGAGCAAAAATGCCTCTTCACTTCCCCTCTGCAGAGAAGTCCAAGTGGCACTGCCTCCTGTCCAGAGGAAAGGGAATGATCCCTATATATGGGCTCAGAAGTGACTCAGGAGCTTGCACAAGGCAAGGCACATGTCGTTATTCCATGGTAAAGCTTCTCTAGTCAGCAGCAGTGAAAAGGAAAAAACACCAGAAAGTTTTCACATAAAATGTTCAGGAAAAACATTTCCAGGCTTTCCAGTCTTTTGGAAGTATTTGAACTATTTGAAACCTCCCTCAGCTTGTGCACTAGAGGAGAAAATAGTAAGAAAACACAAGGATTTGGACCAATTTGGGTCTATAACAGGACAAGGAATTTTTATAAGCTATTTTTAATCACAATATTTTTTCAAACTGCCCTCTCTCATTACTCTCCACAAAGATGTGGAGAACCCACATTTTACTGCTGTCCCCTTTATGATTCTCTCACTTTGCTGCTTTGGTGCTTTTGGCAGAAGCATCTACCCAGCTGTGGCTTGGATTTTAGGGAAATATCTCTACTTTGCATGGATTCACCTGCTGCTTTTTAGGACCTTGCACATCCAGTAACCTGCAAGGCTCAAGACATTCTGTTTTGTAAAGAATCAGAGGGAAAGGACACAGGACAGGGGAACCTGGCATGAGTGAGGCAGTGCTGTCATCAGTCCAGAGATTCTGACAGGTTTCCACAACACAGAAGGGGGGAGGTGGCACAAAATGATGGACAGAAAATTAAAGCAAAAGGAAGAAGCAGAGATCCTCCCCAAGCACCCCCTCACTGTTTATCTGTAGACAAACAAACATGTTAACAAAGGAAGAGCAAAAAGTCAAAATGCACTTTGCAACCAACTAAAGAAAGCCCTAAAAAGGAATAGAGACTATGAAAGCCAAGACACACAAGAATCTTGATAGAAAGAGAAGTGCTGGAAGTCAAAAAAGACAGTGAAACATAAGATGTCAGGGAGAACTCCATCAAGATTAGAAAACATTTTTATTACACTTGGCATTAACAACTAACTGTGGCTAAGATGTAGAAGGAACATCCATAACACCCCATTGTATATTAATTTAACATCAAGAAAAATGCAATTCTCTGGGAACATGAGGCCTCCTTGCTGCCAGCTGCCTGCTGTGCCAGCCTGGCTTCTCCCCCTCCTGGCTCTGCTCCTGGCCAAGAGCACTTCCAGAGGAGGGGCTGGGGTCTGCTGAGCCACTTGAGAAGGGAGAAACTTGAATTTGCAGGCAACCCCAATGAGGGGAGAGATGATTAAATCTGAATCCATGTTCTTAGAAGGCTTATATTCTATTCTATTCTATTCTATTCTAGTCTATTCTATTCTATTCTATTCTATTCTATAGAAAGGATACAGGCCGAAGGCTACAAAGAATAATAATGAAAACTCGTGACTGCTTCCAGAGTCTGACACAGCCTGACCATGATTGGTCATTAAGTTAAAACAATTCACATTAACCAATCAAACAACCACCTGTTGGATAAACAATGTCCAAACCACATTCCAAAGCAGCAAAACACAGGAGAAGCAAATCAGATAATATTGTTTTCCTTTTTCTCTGAGACGTCTCAGCTTCCCAGGAGAAGAATCCTGGGCAAAGAGGATTTTTTAGAAAATATGACAGTGACAAGAAACCAAAGTGCTTCACTGGGGACACCACCAGGCTGCCAGGGGAGGGATGAAGCCACAGTTCCATGACACTCATGGAGATTTTCAGGGTTAGAAATGGTCCCTGTTGCCTCAGCACATGGTGTTACCCCTTGAGTTTTCCACCCTGGCACCCAGAGCCCCTTGGCTGCTCCACAGGCACTGCCAGTGCTGTGAAGGAATGGCAAAATGGCAATGGCAAAAATGCTGTGCTGAAACACCTCTGCTTGTGGCATTTTGGGGAAAATTCCCCCACTGAAAGGCTTGCAAGCTCTGGAACAGCCTGAGCAGGGAAGTGGTTCAACGCCCATCCCTGGAGGGATTTAGTGGGTGTGTAGATGTGGCACTTAGGGATGTGGTTTAGTGGTGGGCTTGGCAGTGCTGGATTTACAGTTGGATTTGGTGATTTTAAGAGCTTTTTCCAAGTTCTCTGTAACACCTCTGCCGAGCAGGAATATCACAGCTTTGTTTGACTGTTCTCCTGAAGCACAGAATGTGACCAGGAAACTGAAGAACTCTCTTTCCTATGCAAAGGGACTTTCTCTCCTTTTTTCCAGCTTCTCAAAAATGCAGAGAATGGGATTACAAAGTCATGGTGTTTCCATGCATGGAATATCAGTCACCAGCCCAGAACTTTGTCCATCCTGGGCATTGCTGAAAAAAACATCAGCAGCCATTACTGCTGCATTTCCTCCTGGTAAAGCAGATTTCTTGCTGGGGCACTGGTTGATGCATACAAAACATACAAAAAAGAAGAGGTTTTGCTTGCAGTGTTTCACTTCCAAGGAAAAGCTTTGAACACTTTTCATCTCAGGTCTCAGCAGGCAAATCCTGGAGCAGGTAAATGATGAGTGACTGATGTTCTCAACCCTCCCTTTTCCTCCTTCTTCCCAGGCTGAAGAATACATTTTGTAGGATGAGGAATACATTTTGTAGGATGCTGCACAAAGGGTGAGCAGAGCTTTGACAAACACAGTGCCAAGTACATGACAGAGACTTTCAAGTGGTTGTGCTGAGGCAGTAATTTCATGGTTTGCTCAGTTCCAGACTCGCACCTCAGTGCCAAGAATCGATGCCACATAATAATGAAAAGTCTAAAATAATTTTTAAATACAGAGAGAGAGAAAGAAAGGCAGCAGAAAATACAGCTAAAAATAAAAGAGCAAAAGTAAGCAAATAAGGAATGCTCAAAATGGGCATGGCGGTTTCCTCTGGATCAAAATTGAAATTTTGTTACCACCCAGTCTAGTGAACCTGGAGTGGATCTGGAAGACATTAAAGACATGGAATAAAAAAACACGGAGTTGAAAAATTATATTTGATTACTAATTAAAATAAACTGCAAAAATAACAGCAGTGAGCTGCCAATATCATTTGTACTTCTGTAGTGCATCCAAAGACACTGTGTGGAATTGCATTCTTCACTCTTTGAAAGAGGAACATTTTAATAAAAATGCATAACCAAGTTTAGGACTTTAGGAACAGCACAGAGACATCAGCCCATCCCTTGTGTGTTCTGAAGTTTAAAAGCCAAGCCCCAGCTGTGACTTGAGACAGGGATGAAGACCTGCATGGATCAGGCTCAGACAGGACCTGGTGCTCAGGCTGAGCCCACAAGCAAAGGGTGCAAGTGGATGATCTCAGGTGCCAACTCATACCCCACATAAAATACACCATTTTAATTTAAAGCAATTTCTGGCCTTTCAACTACAGAGTGTATTGAACTCCATAAAGTGCCTTTGAATTTTTGTGGAAATGTCTTTTTAATATACATTTATTTTTTATTTTCTTTTTCTAGGATAGATGTCAAGGGTGCTGAGAAAGAAAAGCAAAGTATCTGGGGGTTCGGATTGGGTTTTTTTTGTTTAAAGCAGAGTCTGAACTAAGCTGGGTTCTGCCTACAATCAATTTGCTCTGGGCAATCTGGACTGTGATTCCATCAAATCAGCCATGGAAAACCTTGGGAAAAGATCCTGAAAAGGGCAAATCCCACCTCAGAGCTTTCCTTCATCCAGAGGGCAGGCTGGAAAACCTTGGGAAAAGACTCTAAAAAGGGCAAATCCCACCTTGGAGCTTTCCACATCCTGCAGGAATTGTGAGGTTGGGCTGGAAAACCTTGGGAAAAGACCAGCCTTTTCCTTTCCTTTCAAGGAAAGCAGCACAGCTTTCCCTTTTCCCTTCCCTTCCCTTTCCTTTCCTTGGAATTTCCTTTCCACAGCCCTGCTGGGAGTCTCCCAGAAGAAACACAAGTGTTGGCAGACTCCATGGCAGTGATCCCCCAGACAAAGCAGATCAAGAGCTTCCCATAGCTAAGAGACTGGGTCTCTCACAAGAGATTGAAGGTGGAACTGTGCTCCATGAAAAGCTGCCCTCAGGCATTTTGTCACCAGAGGAGCCTTTGTCCCTGTCCCTATTCCCATTCCCCCACGGCAGCACACACAAACCAGCTCTAGGGAAGTGAATGTCCTCCAACATGAAACTTCCAAAGGACCAGAGATCTGAAAAACTCATCAGAGGGCTGCTTCATTTGTACTCAGGAAACTGTGGCATGTTTCAAAAAGCTCGACAGTCTCTTTTGCCTTTGATAAATTGCATACATTAGCTACCCCAAAGGTCTGCTCAGCAGCTGCCACCCCACTGTAACATCTTGCTTTCTTCTCCACAGGAACTCCCTAAATTCACTGTCCTTTCCCTGTCATCCATCTTCCTCCTTACTTCTGTCAAGGAACCACTTGAGCTTCTTGAATTCAGCCCCATTTTCCCAGGCACAGCTAAAAGCCTTTGCTTGTGTTCATGGCAGGAAGTGCCTGGTTATCTGTTAGGTAAACTGATTCATTAAATACAAAACTTCCAGGGCAGTTTTTGGTCTTTAAAAAGCAGTTCTCAGTCCTGTTGTCCCATTTCCCTAATACAGAGTGAATTTACCTTTGTCAAAACCCCATGGCAATATTTCAGGACCCTACCAGGGGCAGCAGTGGTTGAGACCAGCACAGATCTTCCACAGGGCACCCACCACCTCCTGAACTTCATCAGAAGGCTCCAAGGTCAGAGATTTTGGCTTCAAATCTTCTCTTTGCTGTTTTTTCACCAAAGTGCATCCATTCCTCTTCCATGGTGTCAAAAAATCAGCTTTGTTTTATGCTGTCTTTTGCCCTTCAAATGCATTTAGCATTGCCCTAGAGGAAAATAATACTGGTCTGTCAGATTTTTACAATTTCTAACCAATCCAGAACTTTTCCCCTTCTGCATCCTTTCCCTCTGCCTTTCTGTATGTGTTCCTTAACTCAGGAAAGCAGATTCTGATTTCCCCTAGGCCAGTTTTTGATTTTTGTTGTAACTTTACCTGCAAACGTTACTCTGCTTATTGGGTCAGATGTGAATTTTTGATGATAGCATTGAAGATGACAGCCAGAAGACATGAAAATCATACCATGCAAAAAGAATTATAGCAGAGCCATTTAACAGCAGAGCACTGTACAGAGGGAGCCAGTGCACCAGGCCCTCTGTAGGTAATATCTTATCTCTGAAGATAATATCTTTTCATGTTTGGTTTTGTTGGTTTTTTGGTTTGGTGGGGGTTTTTTGCTTGGGTTTCAGGTTGGTTTTTTTTTTGGTGGAGGAAGGGAACATTCTCTATTAAATCTTTTTTTAAAACTAAAAACTGTTTTCACTTAAAAAGCCAAAAATCCCTTTTTGACATGACAGCCCTGTGTCTTCAGCTTGTATGTTTGCAGAAAATATATGTTCACATACTTTTTGATATATGGTGTATATATTTTATATATGGTGCATATATTTTATATATGGTGTTTATATGGTATATATGGTATGTATATATATATATACATATACATCATATATATATATATATACACACACACAATATATATATGGCATCTATTGCATGAGCCTAAACAAACTCAGAAGTAATAACAGGAGTTACAGGAGTTTTCGAATAAAATTAGGAAATTCCTACCCAAAGAAAATGGCACTTACTGTGTACCCAAAAGTGCAAGTCCCAACAAGAATTGTCATTTCTTTGTGTGCTTTTTTCACTTGTTCTTTCTGCTTTCCACTCGTGGTTTGAATGAATGTCTTTTGGGAAGAGAAATGGCAAAGGAAAGGGGGAATAGGACATGAAATGTGTCTAGCAAGGCAGGGTAGAAGAAGGAATGGGCAAATCCTGACCCCTCTGAGCTCACCCAGGGTTTGGCAGGCACCAGACAGGGTCCTGAGCGCCTCTGTGCTCCTCACCCTGCCCCTGCTCATCCCTCTTCATGCCCAGCAGGACACAGCCCCTCACACAGGCTTCAGAGACAACTTTATTGCACCAAAAATCTGTGAGCTGGTGCCCTTGTGCTCCTTCTTTTATGAAAGAGGAATGTGTTTTGGCTGCTGAACAAAAGCAGTAAAGATGGATTGTAACAGATACAGTTAAACCCCTTAAACCAACTTTTTTCATTTTATCTCTTTGCCCTGCCCCCCATTCAATTCACATAACAAGCAAATCCACCCACTGAACATAAACATAAATAGATTTTCGTGGGAAAGTTCATTAAAAAAAAACCCTCAAGTCTTTTTTTAAATAATTTAATAGATATGTCAATGAGCAGCTGTAAGCTAAAATCATTGTCATTCTCACTCTTCTAACAAAATCAAAATTAGAATCTTCCTGGGTAATTCCCATCTTTGCATAGGTCAAATGCATACATTATGTTACTTTCCCCCAGGCCTCCTCCACAGCCAACACTAAGCCAGGAAGAGCAATAAATTTCCTCACTAGATGGAGCAAGAGCATCTAGATAGTAGAAGGTAAGCCAAAGTTCTGTAATGGGACTCTCAGAACTGGGACAGCCCAAATTCATTTAGAGGCCTCAGAAAACCACAGAGCTCCTGTCTTTTATTCCAGCAATGTCAGTGCTCTGCTTCAGTGGCTGAGCAATACTCCAAAATCAGGGGGATTTATTCTGATTTGAGCAATACTCAAAAATAAGGGGGAATTCCCTGATATGGTAAATGTCTTCAGAGAAGGGTTCTTGCCACCCTGGTTCCCAGCCTCAGCAATGCTGTGGCTGACAGACCTACACAAACCATGCTCCTGCTGGCTTTGGTCCTGGAGGAACAGGAATTTTCAGTGCTGGTTTCTCTTGTCCATCTCAGCCCCCATGGGCAGGTTTGAGTTACCACTGGTGCAGGTGTGGCATTCACATTTTCTGGAAAAATCCCTTCACCTGGGATTTTCCTCCTGGGAAGCTGAGAAACCTCAGAAAAAAAGGAAAACAATAATTATCTCATTGCTTCTCCTGTGTTGTGCTTGTGTGGAATGTGTTTGGAGATTGTTTACCAGCAGGTGATTGTTGCATTGGTTTCTGGTGTGAGTTGTTTCCACTCTTTGGCCAATCAGTGCCAAGCTGTGTCAAGGCTCTGGAAAGAGTCACAAGTTTTCATTATTATCTTTTTAGCCTTCTGTCTGTATCCTTTCTGTATTCTTTAGTATAGTTTAGTATAGCATTCTTTAATATAATACAGTGTCATAAAGTAATAAATTAGCCTTCTGAGAACATGGAGTCAGATTGATCATTCCTTCCTGCCACAAGGACACCCCACAAATACAACAGTGCAGGGACACCTCAGCTACTGCAAACCCATGGCAGGGAGCTGATTTGATTCTTGTAGCCACTGTTGGTTCTCCCTTGCTGGAATAAATGCAATTTTCAGTCCCTGGTAAAACTCCTCCTGGATATTACCAGCACAGAGGGTCTAGCACAGAGTCCCACCAGTTCAGAAATACCTGGAGGGCTGCAGGGGCCCTTGGGGTGGGAGCTGTGCTGATTGATGGAGTGATATTTTCTGCAGGTTGTCTGGCAGCTCTTGTTAAATCCACCCCTGGAGTTATTCCTGTTCTCCCACATCCTTAGATCTGTGGCAAAGTGTCACAGTTTAACCCCCAGCTCCCTGCCAGCCCCTGCACTTTTGAGGCAAACTGCATCCTCTCCTCCTCCTTCCTGATACCTTACAGTGGAAAACCTGATTATTTCCTGACTGGAGAGTCAGCAAGCCCTTTGTGACGTGGCATTTGATATTCTATTCTGAGAAAAGCTTGTGGCGTGGACAATAACACCACCATTCTCTAGGGCTGAAGTTCAACAAAAATATTAACAAAATAAAATAGGATGTAGACAAGTCTAAGGATTTATTTTTTAATGTTTGGCAACATTAATTATCAGCCCCGTTGCCACCAGAGGAAATGACAGGACAAAAGAAATCCAACATGCAGGCACAGAAAGTTACAAAGTGCTAGAGAAACTGTCTCATGTTAACAACAAATCCCACAAGAAGGATCATTTCTCCCCAGTGTTTGATAACTGAGGATTAGAACAAGTCTTTGGTGCAACATGAGGAGAAAAAAATCCCCTTTCTCCCCAGCTTAACCCACCCCATAACCCAGTCCCACCCTGAACTTTCAGCCTTTAGGGAGCTGCAGTTTTACACAGAGATTTGCAGTTTCCCAGCATGGGAATTATAATATTAATTTCATTATTGATGTGAGAACAATCATTTGGCGAGATGACGTACGTGCTGTACTTCTGAGGAAACAACAGCTCACAGCAAACATTCTTAGTGGGATGAAATTCCTCTGTGACATATTTCTCTGCCTTCCAGAGAGCTGCAGCACAGTGATTTTCCCCCAGGAATGCTGTCTTGGGACAGGAACTGTCCTTTTTGCCACCTTCCTTTCAGAGCGTGACGTATTTCACAAAATGCCTGGGTAAATAATATTGCATCTTGAGAAGGCTAAATTACAACAAATAAGAGGCAGAGCAAGATGCAAACAAAGGCATAAAAATGTCCTTAAAATGCCAAGTATTTTTGTAGCAGATGACAATGGCTTTTTTTCCCCTCCATCTTTGTGTCCTCACAAAATATTTTCCTGTTGGACAAAGAAGCACAGACTTAAAACGGAGTTTTTTCTTGTTTTCATAGATGATTTTCTATTAAAAAAGAATTCTGAAAAAGAAAACCTTCCCAAAATAATTTCCAGTTTTTATAAACAAAATATTTATACCCAAAAGTTGTGGTTTCTCATTTCATTTTTTTTAATCCATGGAAAAAAAAAAGAAAAGGAAAAAACCTCTTTTGTCTTCTGAAATACTCTAAGGAGGAAAATAAAACCCTAACCAGCTCTTCACAATAGCAGCACATGCTTGTTTCTGGATTCTATCATGTAGAGATAGGCACACCTTGCTGCAGGATTAGATGAAGACTCCCAGGTCACACAGGAGGATTTCTGCAGCAGAGGGCAGCTTGCACACCTCAAACTGCTGATGATCTCTTTCATCCCAATAAATGCCTGTGCACACAGTCAGACTGAGGTCTCTGACTCAGGTTTGCTTGGGTTCTCACTGTCAAATTTTGTGCTGCCTTTATGGTCCTACATGAGGAGGAGGTACATATATCCATTATCTTATGTATGGTCTTCCAGGATATATCTTTTATCTCCACCTATTCATATTTTGCCTTATTTTATGTGGAAAATGGGAGTGTTGGTTGTGCAGTTTGCCCCTGTCCCTGATATATTTTGAAGTCTGCTCCATTCCTGCATGTGTCCATTCCAAGTTGCTCCTAATTACCCTAATTAACCTCTGACTTTGAACAAAGCAGCTCCCAAGCATAAATCATAGAATCACAGAATGGTTGGGCTTGGAAGTTCAGGGAAAACAAAGCCTCTTGTCCTGGGCTCCCACCCAGAGCTCAGCCTACAGCAGCTGCAGCCCCTGCCCTGAACGTGGTCCTCAGCAGGAGGAACCTTCCAGAACATCCAGTTCCAGCCCCTGCCATGGTCAGAGCCACCTTCCTCTACCCCAGGGTGCTCAAAGCCCCATCCAGCCTGCCCAGGGCATCCACAGCTTCCCTGGGCAACCTCTCCCAGGGCCTCACCACCCTCACAGCAAAGAATTCTTTCCAGATACCCAACCTGAAGCTGCTCTCTTTCAGCTTGCAGCCATTCCCCCTTGTCCTGTCACTACCTGCCCTTGGAGTCCCTCTCCATTTTTCTTCGAGGCTCCCAGTAGATGTTGAAAAGCTACAGTGAGGTAACCCTGGATCCTTCTCTTCTCCAAGCTGCACAATCCCAATTTTGTCTCAGCCTTTCCCCATAGGAGAGGTGTTCCATCCCTCTGATCATCTTGGTGGCCTCCTCTGGGCTTGCTCCAACAGGTTCAGGTCCTTCCTGAGCTGTCTCCACTGTCTCCCAAAAACAGAGAGACAACTGAGAACTGCTGTCAGGGAGACTGGAGCTCCATTATTTGAAATCTCTCCTACCTGTTGGTTATACACAGCAAACACAGACTCAGCTGTGCAAAAGAAGTCCTAAAAGGATCACTGGGGTCAGGGTGTAGCTCTCAATTATCAGATGCTTCCAATTAAACTGACTGCAAAATAATGACTGGATGCTGACATTAATACTGTAAAATGTGTTTTACAGTTGCAATTGCATCAATGAGAACTGTAATACACTAATTTCCTGAGGCTGTTTTATTTACTTCAAGTGGTTTGAGCTGGAGAAACATAGCTGGGAAAGCATAACAAATGCATATTTCTTGGTGGTTTGCCTAGATTTGTTACAAAGCTGAAATCTAGACACTGGTCAAATGGTTCTTTATGGATATTGGTCATAGATCTTTCTTTTTTACTTTAATTTCCTGTTACATTTCTATTTAGAATTTGAAATTGTCTGTCCTGAGAATTTCCCTTGTGGTTGCTGCAGTTCAATCAGAGAAATCCATGTGGGCATTTTCTGGAAGCTAAGTACGCAGGTCTGAACGTTTTCTCAACTGTTCAGATTGCAGTTTTCAACACCAGAAAACATTTAACACTCCAATAATGAGAGAAAAGACCTCCCTCCACCTTGACCCATCTCCCCAGCAGGACCTGCTGGAGCCTAGAGGAAATGAAAAGCAAAGATCTGTGAAGCATTTGGCTTTCTAAGAAAAGATGGGGATGTGTTTCTCTCCTGAATCTGATGAAATCCTGCTGGCTTGTGCAATCACAGCCCAGAACCAGGAGCAGGGCCACCTCCCCAGGATGGCTTTGGACACTGGAATTGCCTGTGCTGCAGCTGAGGAGCAAAGACATCAGTCTGCAGACATCCTCTCAGGGTGGTTTTGGGCAGCACAGGACACTGCAAGGCATGCTGGAAAAGCCATGGCCCTAAATGGGGTGGAAAAGGAGCTGAAGTCATGCAGAACACCAGGTTTGCTGGGTCACCTTTATGGACAGCAAAATCCAGCTTAAGGACAAATGATTTAAAAGGGTATAAATATATAAATCCATGGTTTTGTTTGCATGCTATGTGTATCACCTACCAAAATCAACTCTGCAGCTCAGAAACCAATCTAATCAGGCATGGTGGTGCCTCTGTGCAGATAGAGGCTTCTGTAAAACACATCCTGAATCAGATCTAGGCACACTGGAGCTCCCTGAGTCACTGGAGAGAAGAAAATAGTGGGAGGCCGCTATTAATCTCACCTAAATGAAATGTCTAAAACAGGTCTGATGATTCAAATCCTAAAAAGGACTGCTAGTCCTTCTTATCAATGGAAGGAGCCAAGGGAGAGCCTTGCTTAAGTGGGGATATTCATACTGCAGACATGTCCAAGGAGGTGAGCTAAAGCCTGTCCCATCAGTCCCCCTTGGTAAAGAAAACACTGTTCTCAGGGACAAGCCTTGAAAATGCTTCACCAACAAAGGCAGGAACTCTTCCTCTACTTCCAACTTGGCATCATGGATGTTTAAATTGAACTTGGAAAACTTCCTGGCCATTTGCAACAGCATTACAAGGACTTGTCAGAAGGATCTTCATGCCTTTTTGCAGAGCTGGCAGTGGCCAGGCTGTTTTTGGACATTGATTTACATGCATGAATGAACTCTTGCAGGGACACCCATGCTATGGTTCTACCAAAGGAATGAAAATTGCCACTGAAGACTTCTGAGCTCTAGTCTCTCTACAATTTTTACAGAATAAATGCTTATTACAGTTCTTGTAGCATGAGTGAAGAGGCAGGGAAGCTCCATTTTAAAATCAAATGGATCTTTTAAGCACACTGCAAAGATAAAATGCACAAAGCTGTTGTAAATAGAAGGTCAGGTAGAAATCTCAAGCTTTCCCAGAAACCTCATTTTATTACTCAGTGCTCCATTAGGTTGATGACCAGGCTAGAATTCAGGATTATTCATGCTTTGCAATGTCTAGCCCTCTTCCTGCCTGTCCATGGAGGCTGCTGTCATTAAGGGCCCTCCCAGGAATCCTACAAGAAATACTCTGACAAGATACAAAGCTTGCATTTCAAAGCCTGCGCTTTATTTCTGCACCCAGGGGGAAAAAAGAGCTCATGGGGAGTCTGGCCCTCTCCCTCTGCAGAGCTGGACCTCCAGAATTTACTGCAAGGGAAACAAGGATCAGGATCCCAGGTTATAAGAATCAAGGTGAACACAGCATACAGCTTTTCACAGATACAGCTTTTCACAGATATAGCTTTGCAATATCTGCTGGGAGCCTAAAAGAAAAATGGAGAGGGACTCCAAGGGCAGGTAGTGACAGGACAAGGGGGAATGGCTGCAAGCTGAAAGAGAGCAGCTTCAGGTTGGGTATCTGGAAGGAATTCTTTGCTGTGAGGGTGGTGAGGCCCTGGGAGAGGTTGCCCAGGGAAGCTGTGGATGCCCTGGGCAGGCTGGATGGGGCTTTGAGCACCCTGGGGTAGAGGAAGGTGGCTCTGACCATGGCAGGGGCTGGAACTGGATGTTCTGGAAGGTTCCTCCTGCTGAGGACCACGTTCAGGGCAGGGGCTGCAGCTGCTGTAGGCTGAGCTCTGGGTGGGAGCCCAGGACAAGAGGCTTTGTTTTCCCTGAACTTCCAAGCCCAACCATTCTGTGATTCTATGATTTATGCTTGGGAGCTGCTTTGTTCAAAGTCAGAGGTTAATTAGGATAATTAGGAGCAACTTGGAATGGACACATGCAGGAATGGAGAGGACTTCAAAATATATCAGGGACAAGGGCAAACTGCACAACCAACAACCCCATTTTCCACATAAAATAAGGCAAAATATTAGTAGGTGGATATAAAAGGTATTTCCTGGAAGACCATACATACAAAAGGAGAGTGTCAAGAGCTGAATTCAGTATTGTGTTTCCAGTCAGGAGTTCTGTGGTCACCAGTGGACATGTCGAACACAGGAGGGCTGAACACTTGTCCAGCAGCTGGTCCTGCATGCCAAAGGCTCCTTCTCCTTTCCCTGGGCTGTGTCAGAGCTGGACACCATCACACATTCACACTCTCTGCATCCAGTTGAGACAGCTCTTCAAGTGACCTGCTTTTACAGAAATGCTGAGTTCAGTGGAAATTATTGTGCATTAACACTCAAAAACAGGGACATGAGAGGCAAAGCTATTAAGCACCTTCTGAACCAAGACCAAATAACCAGGGTTTGTGGAGCCTTTTTTCTCATCTCCATGAAAACCAAGTCAAAGCCACATAAAACTGGAAAATAGATTGCCCAGTGTTTTGACAGCCTTTAGATGATCCTTTGGGGAGTACAGGCATATCTAATACAGCACCCCTAATATTTCTGTAATTGATTTTTCCATTCATTAACTCAACCAATTCCTCATTCCTGGCACGCCACCCTTGGACACTGAAGGAATTAACATCAAGCAGTGCCTGTTGAGTACGATGCTTTTTTGGAGGGGTATCATTAACAAAAGACCTGATCCATGAGGTGATGAACAACCACAGATCTCAGCAGCAGTGGTGGAGGCACACACTGGTCCTTGGCAGTGTGTAAAAAGTCCATAAAAAGTCATTTGTCATGCAGCACCACTGAGCCCAGGCACAACAGAGACACACTGTAAGAGCCCCTGGGCATCATGGTGGGAGAGAGCTCCACTGGAGGAACAGAGAGAACAGAACAAGCAGATAAAAACTGTTCAGAGGAAAACAGGTCACTCAGTGCTCCTCTCACGTGGGTGGCTTTTTCCAGCTCAAATATAAAAATCCTCGTTTTCCCCTGTGCATCGTTGGAATGCAGACAGGACTGTAAAATACAAAATGCGATCCAGCTGGAAATCCATACCTCAGCACAGCAGTTCTCAGGCTTTTTCAGATGTATCTCCCTCTCAAACCTTTTCCACACTTGACCCTGTCTCCCCCCATCTCAGCACCTCAGATAAGCAGCCTGAAGCTGGCAGGACACCCCGTGGAGGAAGGTGTCATGGAAGAAGGTGTGTGGGAGCACCTGGAGGGTACTTTGTGGTTGGATGGAGAAGTTCAGGGCAGGGCCACAGCAGGGGACAGGGAAAAAACACAAAATGTGAGAAACACAGTAGCCAAAAGCATCACCTAGAGCCAAGTGATAACTCTTGCCCCCAGACAAACGTGAAGGACCATGTGAGTTTTCAGCCAACTGGAATTTGTTTCCTCATTGTGCAGACAACAGCTTTCTATGGAAAAGAAATAATTTCTATGTAATTTTGGCACTTGCCAGTGTTCTTTTTTTTTTTTCATTGTTCTGAACAAAGATGTCAGTATTTCTGGTGGATTCTGACCAAATCTGACTCATGCTTTCCAAGCTAAGTAAAAAGGACCAAAATCCAAGCTCCTGTGGAACTTGAGTTCTAAGGTATCAGAAGGGAAGGGCAGAGAAGTTAAATAAGGAACTAGAGGACAATAGGATACAAAGTACTAGTGCTAGTTAAAAGGAGGTAATTCTGGCCCTGGAAAGCACTCAAGCCAACCACACAGAAGGGAAAGCACAGAATATAAGATTTCCAGGACTGAAACAAAGTACTTTTCATTTCTGTAGGGCCTCCTAAAGCTTTCACCTGAGAAAATGAGGTCTGGGAAAGTTTATTCTGTTTTGCTGTTGTCCAACAAAAATTACATATCTATTCCCACACCATCTCATGAAACTGAAATGTGTATGTAACTGAGAAAATTCCTTTAGAGATATGGGTTGAAATATACACCAAGTGCAAACACAAAGCTCATGAGTTCTGCATCACTAACGAGCACTTCTCACACTAATGTGCTAGGGAAGGTTGCAGAACAAGAATGAGAATTTACTTTGCAGGAGTCTTTTCCTATCAGCTACACCTACAGGCTCACTCTACTTGGGTAATTCACATCAGTCCACATATTTCAAGATATGGCAAGGTGTAAGGGAGGTCTGAGCTGTCTTTCTTAAAGCTCAATTTGACAGCATGAATGCAAAACGCTCATAAAATTTCCACAAATTCTGACAGGGAGAGAGAAGAATACAAGAGCCCTCAGAGAAAATTAGTACAAGAGTATCTGAAATCAGATCCCTGAAATCCAAGGCACCTTCCAATTCCTGTTCTTTTTGATTTGGCATTTGCTCATTGCTGAGCACCTTTTTTCACGCAGCACTGACTGGTCTGGTGGAGCTGCTGATGTTGGACTAAAGTAGGACTAATCTGCACAAGCAAGCCCAGATGATGACTGCAATTTAATCCCCAGCAGAACAAACTCACCCTCACACCACTTGTCCCACCACAGGGCATTTCTGGCTGTGAGATAAAATGTGCTGCCTCTCAAGAGAGGTTGATGACACCTCGCTGTCCCCATGTGCACACAGAGTGTAAAACCCACCCCTTTTCCTGTGCATCCTTCACCACAATGCACTTGCTCCACCTGTTGTCCACTTGCTTTTCTACAAGTCCATCGGCGGCTGCAATTTCTGCAGTTGCTTTGCCTTCAGGGATGCTCAGGGATCTTTATGCCTGCTTTCTCACCCCTAGCACAGACAGGATCACTGCCTTCCATAGAGATTCTGGAAAAAAAACAGTTCAGGAACAGCTGAAGAACCACAGCTCTTAGAGGTCTAGCTCAGCTTTAATCACAGGAGTTACTGAGAGCCTGGCACGTGCCTGTCAGGAAAGCAGGATGCACTGGGAGTTAATTAACAGCAAGGCATCCCCAGCCTAGGTTAAGGGATTAATAGCACATGCACATTCCTACTTTCCAGCTCTTCTGCTAGATTATCACCAGGAACAAAGAGAAAAAAAAAAGGCTTTTACTGCAAGAAACAGGCAGTTCCACTGAAGAGTGTATTCAGTTGTGCCATTTGCTCCTCATGGGCAGGTATGACCAAGCTGGAAGATGGCAGCAAAGTAGTGCCTGGCTCCTCTGAGGCCAAGAGCAGCCCAAATTGACAGTATTTGCTGCCTCTGGATTCACACTGCTTTCCTGGGAGAGAGAATTCCTTTTCCAAAATTTCTTGCAAGTACCAGACCAAAGATGAGGAAATACTCAGGTGCTGTGCTGAGGGGGAGCTGGGACACACCTGAGGAGGAACATGGCTCTGTTAATGAGGCAATAATGCTTGCAGACAGCTTTTGTAGTGCTGGGGTCCCACTAGGGCCACAACTGCTTTCTGGAGCCTGATAGGAGTAATTGCAGCACCACAGCAACAAGCACAGAATAATCTGAGCTGGGAGGCACCCACAAGGATCATCTACATTGCCTCCTCCAACTGAGCTGTGGGTCAATGCCCCTCCTTTTCAGAAGGGCCAGCAGAAGTCATCTCCAGGCCACTTCATTGCCCTGGGAGGGACAGCACAGCACAGCACAGCACAGCCTTAGTCTGGTGTCTGCTGCCCTCCCCTGCTCTGCCAGCAGAATGGGAACAGCAAGGACAGGGAGCCTCCTCCCCTGCTCCCTTTTTTTCTGCATTGTGGGGACAAAACCTGGCTGCTCAATTCTGCTGGAACAGCCCCAAGGCTGGAACAGCTGCTGGGTCACAAGGGCTGAGGAGTGCCATGGCACAGCCATCCTGCTCTCTGGGCTAAACTGCACTTGCCTCTTCCATCACCCACACCCAGAGCCTCTGGCCACCTAACACAAGAAGAGGCAGCAACACCCGCTCAGCACAGCTGTCAAAGGGAGAGTCCAAACCCTTCTGCACCCTCTATTTGAATCATTAGAGAGTTCCCACCACAGCTCTGAGCTTCCTTGAACAGCAGGGTTGTCATGTCAACTTCCTCTCCTGTCCATGGGAATGCAAGGCTGAAGAGCTGCAGAGAAAACAGATAAGGCAAATATCATTTATTGTGAACTTTGAGAATGGGCACTCTCCACTAACTAAAACTAAAAAAAAAAAAAAAAAAAAAAAGGTAAGAAAAAGAAGAAAAGCAAAGTTGAAATTTTGAAAATGTGACTAGGTAGAGTCAGTCTCTCCTCAGGCTGTGCAGAGCAGGCTCATAGCAAAGGCCCTGGCACAAAAGTATGGCAGACTGAAACCAAGCTGCTCTTCAGATGGTCTCTTCCCAACACAAGAAACAGTGGAGATGGCTCTGGAACAATGTGAGGTGCTACCACAGCAAAGTACAAAAAGTGATGGGCAAAGGGAGAGAATACACTATAAAATACCAATAAAATTTTCAATGGTTGGCAGCAGTGCCACATAATTATAAGCATCAGTACACAAATGGCTCAGACAGATCTGTTCCATTCCCCACTCAACACAACCACAAAACCAAGTTCTAAAAAGTCTGTTTCTTCAGTATGCTTTTAAAGCCCCACAGCTGGGTGTTCCCCACTTCTATCTGCATGTCTAACTTTTCTTAGGACTTTTATACAGCCTCCCATTATCCCAGCATCCAAGGCTTTCTGTGTGAAGGTCAGCAGTAAGAAGCAGGCCTGCAGCTCCATGTGCTTGTCCTTGGAGTTCCAACTCTGCTTGGCACCAGAGTGCTTTGGAGAGTGAAGGGGTTGGCTTTGTCTCCAGAAGCCACAGCTTTAAACACACATCAAACAGTAATGCTTCTCACTAAAAGGAAAAGCAAGCATGGGAATCAGTAAGCATTTGTTTAGATGCACTGTTCTGGAAGTAAAGTCCCTAAGGAAATGCCCCCACGGTTTTGGAGGGGTATGTATTCCCTCCAGCAGAGCTTCTTGACATGTAAACACAAGGAAGTGTTGGCTCCAGCACTATTTTAACCCAATTTACTGCATGATCTGTGATAAACAACTGTTTGAGAAGTTTTGGAATCCTGAAGGTCAGTTTTATTTACTTATCAGCCCTGAAAAGGAAACAAAGGGGATAGGAGTAGAAGGAAAAAAAAAGACTGAAGCCAAATTAAATTCTATTTGAGGTGAATTTATTGAGTTAAAAAGAACCTGCCAGCTCCACCATATTTACAAAGGTTTTCAAGAGGATCTAGAGCTATTACTGCTACTGAACCACACGTTAAAAATGAATAAACAAACCAAATCAACCACATCCATTATGTTAAAAACACCATTTACCTTATAGGACTTTGAGGCACACTCAAACATAGGGAAAAATTGCTTCCCAACCACTGATCTCTACAGCAAGATTCTCATTTCTCCCTCTGATGTAGCTATGCCTGAAGATCTTGGTGTCTGACACCTTGGAACTTGGTGTCTGTTCTTCAGTAGACATGGCTTATGAATCAGGATTTTAAATAAAAGGTTACTTGGAATTGCAAGGCATTAAAATAATCCTAAAGAGCAGAATGAAATCCCCAGTTGGTTCCATCTGATACTTTTGCAAGGTGTTATTGCTGCCAGATGTGCACATAAAATCCTGTCATCACTGTGGAGCCACAATCCAAGCAAACCAAGTCAAGCTTCCCAGAGCACTGTCACTGTTCACATCTCAAGCAGCACTGCAGAAACAGCACCTCCTGCAAACATCACACTGCTGTTCTCTTCTTCCTGGCCACGACTCAAAGGGTGATTTCAGCTGCAATTAATGCTCCCTAAACTCCCTCATCCACCTTTCCATTCCCCTCTCCAACCACAGAAGAGATGATGGATTCTAAGGGGAGGAGAGAGCCTGTCTCCCAGCTCAGCTGGGTTCATTTCCAAGGATATTGCAGCTGCATGTCACATCCTGAAGCATTCTACATTCCAATTCCACAGTGCCAAAGGGATGTGGACATGGCCTGTGTGCTCACACACCTGGATGCAGCCAGCTCCCACTGGCAACAGGTGGCTCTGTTTACAAGCCTACAGTAACATTTACTTGATATTAAGCTTCACACATTATTTAATGTTTGGGGAAGAATTTACTCACTTGAGTGCCAGTGACCCTTCCCAGGGTTTTCACAGGTGAACTTTTGCTGATCAGCAATCTAACACTGTAACACTCACTTGGAAACTATCAACTAAGAGTCAGAGTTACTCTAAGCACAGAAACTAAAACCCCAGAAACTAAGCCAGTATCAAATCAAGTAGCAGAGAAGCTGCTAGTAGCATTTCAGAGGGAAAAAAACCAAAACAACCAAAAAACACTGAAATATGTCTCTTGTACAAAGAAAGATGAAACCTACCAGCTTTATGTTTAAAAGGAGAAACATGTAACTTTGTTTCTACTGCAAGGGCTACAAAACAAAACCAAAGAGAAGCCCAAGCACCACTCATGCATGAGAAACTACCTTCTAGCAAGAAGTCTTTTATGGAGTATGTGCTACTCTAATGTGAGCTGGCATCAGACCTGCAAAGTCTTGCTCCACACGTCAGCAAGACTGTCAGAGGCACACCACACTGTCACACTGCTCTCTTCAAAAGGAAAAAATCATCCTCTCACACTTACAAAGCAAGCTACAGAGCTTGCAGCTCCTCCAGGATTTCACAACTTTATCCTCATACCAAGGAAATTCCCATCAATATTGAGATTTGTAGCTGGGCCATGCTGAGAACATATTCAGCTCAAGCAGCACACACACAGGTGTCCCCCATGTTGATATCCAAGGTCAGACTCAGATGCTCAGGTGTTGGCACATTGGGTCAGATGTAAACTTTTTATCAGTGTCATATCTGCAGGTAAGATTAAGAGCAAGTCTTCAGAAGTGGAATTACCCTGGTGCTCGTGTACATGAAGAGGACACCAGGCTGCCACAGCTGCTACACTGCATCCAGCCACAGGGTGAACTGGTCAGATCCAGTGCCAAACACCCAGCAGGAATGAAGCTGTGATTGTGAGGAGAGGCTCACAGGAGAACTCTTTCAGGCATGGCAGAATAGCTTTCCTTACCAGCAGGATGGCTGAAGGAACTGCATCCAGCAGCACTTGTGCATCTCTCCCAGCCCTTCAGAGAACTGGATACAGATAACGCCACATTAATGTTACTGTGGAACACATTTATCAAGATACCTTTTCAACTCAGGAAAGCTTAGAGGGGTTTTTCCTATGTCACTTTTGCTGAGGTGAGCAGGAATTATTTATCAACTGACTAAGGGGTGATGAAACCTCTGGTACACCTTACCAAAGTGTTTCAAAAGTATTCAGGTCCCTCACTAGGAGCTACATAATTTAAAAATTGAGCAGAAGAAAACCTTTGTGCTTCTTTTGTGGACTAAAGTCTGACTTAAATCCTATTACTGCAAGCCAGCAAAATGCAGTGATGCTAGGCTTTGCAAAGATGGTGGAGGCAAAGGGATTCCATCTGCATTCCTTAAAAACCAAATAGAGTGTAAAAAAAGATAACTATGATAACTCTAGTAGTCAGAACATCTCTACAAAATTCTCTGGACCATGAACTGGCCACAGAAGACTCAAAATAACAAAGGCAGAGAGTTGTCCAGCTGAAGGTGGAAATCCACTGAGAACAAACTGATACAGCTACTGTGACACAGAAAAATCCTAGTTGGTAACAGTGACATTTTTATCAGTGACAGTTTTAATGCCTATAACATCCTGGACTAAATTAGCCCAGTAAGCTGGTGCTTTTCTCCTTAACAGACCAGGACTGATTGTTGTTGACACCAATATCACATCCCTTTATTTCTCCACCGGGCCATCCTCAGTGGTGGATCTGGGGCAGGCAGCCCTGCCAGTTTCCTTTACCTGAATCATTTCCTCCTTTTCCAGTATCAAAAACCACACTGCAATCTAAATTCCAGTTTTTGAAAAGGCAGAGGGGTAAACTACCAACCTGAGACTCAACAATTGTCCCTTCCAAGTATTTAGTGCTTGAAATTGAGACATTCACACAGTGCAACCTAGCAGTCATACATACATCATCACTCACTACCACACTGAACACAGCTGCGTTAGACAGTGGGATTTAACTTCTCAGCAGATTTCACTTTCCCTTGATCTTCCACTTTTTTGATGGCAGCTTGGATAGCTTCTTGATCACCCAGAAACTGGTGAGGGCCCAGAGGGTGCAAATTCTCATCAAGTTCAAGAAGTATGGGCACACCAGTGGGGAGGGTGACGTTGATGATGTCCTCGTCAGAGATGCCTGCCAAAGAAAAACAAAACAGAGTTACACCTCCAGCTTCCTCACTGCCTCCTGCCTTATTTCTGAGGTTACCCAGTCTCAAAACAGCCAAGGACACCTTCCAGCCTCCATGGACACCACCAGCCACTCAAGGGTCAATTCCCAGCTAGTCCTTTAGGAACAGCTGAAGGAGAGAATTCCCATCAAGGTGAAGACATTTCTTCACTTGTTAAGCCTACACGTGTGAAATAAACAGGAAGAGATTGCCCAGGAGACTACACTGTTCCTTTAATTCAGGACATGGAGTACAATAGGCTCCCCTCCATCATTTCCCAACTCAAAGATGGGATCCCACACGTGCTACTCCAACATGAAACAACCTCTGCTACACAGCCCATATAGACTCTTAAAGAGGCAGGGTAACAAGGTTAGCTTTTCTCTTAAATTTTTTGGGCAACTCCTATCACACAAACTGTCACAAAAATCAGTATTTAATTCTACTTGTGTGAGAATCACTCTTTGCCCACATCTGATTTCTCACAACCAAGTCCACAGTACTGTTCTCAGAATTCCTACATACAAGATATTCATTTCCATTTTCAAATGAGGGGAAGAAAAAGGAAGCAGAAAGTCAACTTGTACTTGGAGCATTCCTCTTTTTTCCCCACTTAACTAAAGGAATGTGTACCTGGAAAATAATATTTATGTTATGCAGACATGTAATTAAAATACTCTGGGCTCTCATCTCAATGAAATTGCTGGTTATTTTTATATCAAACACACATCCAAAGCCTCCAAGTGAGTTTCAAGACCAAACATCCTAGTAAAGTTTCCACACAAAGTCTAAATAATTGCATTAAAAGGAGTGACTGCAAAGATATTATCCCTCAAAAAAAAAAAAAATCAGGCAAAAGAAAGCTGGAGTCAGTGGGAATGTCAAGATTTCCTTTTCCCCCCCTTTTTGGAAGCACTGAGGTCCCAGCAGCAGCCTGCTGTTGTGAAGCAGGGCAGATTTGGGTAATTCACTCAGAAAATGCACACCACAAGCTTCTGAAGTGATGACACCATATGAACCAGACCAAGGTGCACCAAGCAAACATCCTCCTTGAGCAGCTGACAAAACAGATGGTCCTGAGAACACAGGGGTGTAAATTTACCAGAGATTTGCACATTAAGTAGAAAAGCAGAGCCATCACATTAACAGGAAAACACACGAGTCAAACAACTCAGCAGCAGTGGGGTGACAACAGGCCAGAAAAACCAGAATTGCTCATGAGGTGAGGATCATGTGCCCCTGCCCAGAGACTGCACCAGCACCCAACTTTTGCAGTGCCCTATTCTTGCTTTATGCTCAGCACTTGGGTGAGCCCAAGTTCCAGAAGGGCATGGAGCACCAGAAAGAAACCTTGGCAAAGAACTTACACCTTGTTACATATTGAGCATCAGTCCATTGAAACAAGTCACACTCAGACAGCTCAAGCACTTCTTGCATACAAGGGACAAGTAATTCACCTGGTGTAGGCCACAGAATCAGACCTACAGGGAAAAAACCTCGAAGAACACCTAGAATTTAAAAATGGTGCAGAAATAGATGGGAAAAATACTGCATCCATTCACCAAGCACAAGCACTGTTCTCAAGGACTTGGTTTGCAAAACAAGCAGCCAAGCTGCCTGAGCTCTTATTCCAAGGATTCTGAAGCATTAGATTTTAACAACACCCACATCTCCATGTGTATTCCCAGAGAATCCATGCCTAGGAAGTGTTCTGACCACCTCCTAAGTTCAGTCTCCCAGACTAAACCATTCAAATACATACACAGCAGATGAAGTCATGCAGGAGAGTTTAGGCTAACCACATAATGTGGTCAGGAGACATGATATTTAAGTTTCCTCTGGAGATGGATTAAACAAAACTAGCTGTAGCTACACGGATTCAGAAATGGATTTTACTGTTTTTACAGAACACGGAGTGACCACAATGTCAACTAGTATTGATTTACAAAGCAAAACAGTGCAGCCTAGGATAAACACAGAGCAGCAAACATGATGGTTTTCTCCTCAGGAGTTTTCCTCATAGAGAAGTGCAGCCCCACAGCCAGAAGTCTGGAAACACAAGCTGAAGTCAGATGAAAACCCTAAAGAAACAACAGTGCCTGTTGCTGTGCGTAGCATTTTTGGTTTTCAGGAAGCAAGAAGCTGAGCAGGCTGGTCACACAAGCTCTTTGGTTGCAGGAGAGCTCACCAGAACACTCCCCAGCCAGCAAAGGACACACCTTGGACAGCAAAGGGATCAAACCTTGCAGCAGCAATGGCTGCAGTGTGAGCTGACTGCTATCCAGTTACTCCATGTGCTGTAACCAGAACCAGCTGACCTTTTCCTGAGCTCCATCTGAGCCTGCCTGAGTCACAACCCAGCCCATGGCACAGGGAAGAAGGGTGAAATCAGGGCAAGACCTCAACTGCTGACTCCAAGGTGCAATGGTAAATAAGACCACGGAAGAAGCAACATGCTTCCCTTCAGTTTAATGCCAAAGCCCGGGTCTCAGCACTGCTGAAATACTGAGCTGCTGGAAGCAGTTTTTACCCAAGGAGGTTTAAAAACCAGGTCCTACATATTTATAGTTGTGAGAACCCACAGACATTACTGAAGTACTCAGGCTGACTTCCTGAGGAGTCCAGATGAAATGCTGCCTAGGCAGCTGCACTCCTCAAGTGGCCATCTGCCCTGCTCTGTTCCCAGGACACCTGAGTGACCTGACACCTACTCTGCTCCTCACCTGTACAGCAGGGAGCATTCAGGCACAGGAGCACTACAGTAACTTGGTACAGCACCTTTTAGAAAAGAGACCTTCCAAAATCACATTCAGAATTCCTGCCCAGCTCACTTATCCTCCATTTAACCAAACTGGGTAACCAAACACACAAATTGGAAATATCTCCAGGCAAGCTTAAGAAATCACCTTCACGTGGTAGCCCATGGAGTGTTTTCAAATATTTGGACCTTGCAAAGTCCTACAGAGACAAACCCCACTGATTTTGAGCACTACAGCACTTTCAGAGGGGCTGGTTCAGCTTCCCCTTCCCTCTCACCTGTTCTTACCAAGTTCCTCCCTCCTATTCTTATGGTCAGAGGAACCCAAAACCACAAGAGTTGAGAATAACAACACCCTCCTCTCTGCATGCCCAGATGATTCATCCAATAAAAGATCATACACAAGATCAAATGCATCAGTTGAGCCACAAAAGTTTAATACTAGTGCTTTTTAATTGAGTTCTAAATCAAGTCATAGCATCCCATATGCTTAATGAAAACACCAAACCTTTAGCCTAGTAATGTAAATATTCAGAGCCACTTTCTGCCCTCCCTGCAGGCTGACAGAAGATCTAACTTCAACAGGGCAGAGGAGGGAAACAAGCACAGTGTTAGAATCTGGCTTTTGATCTTGACAGATTTGCACCTTGCTGTACAAATTTTAAGGAAAGAAAGAAGGGTGGGCTACAGCCATGGCTGTGGTATATAATTTACATTTGTTCCACTCATGTCTGCCAAGACTTTCTGTCTGTATTAGGTTTGCACAGCCAAGCTTTAGTGGCAGGGGACCACAGCGGTGCACCAAAAAAGAACTGTGGTGGGTTGGTGGTGTGGCTGGACACCAGGTGCTCACCAAGCTGCTCTATCACTCCCATCCTCAGCTCAATGGGTGGGGAGAAAAGATGCAAAAATAACTTGTGGGTCAAGATAAAGGCAGTTCACTAAAACACAAGTAGAGGCCAAGCACTGAAGCAAAGGAAAACAAAGGATTTATTCTCTGCTTCCCATCAGCAGGCAATCCAATCACTTACCACTAATCAGAGCTTCAGTGTGCAGAGCTAGTGCTTCAATGCCATCACAAATGCCCTTCCCTCCCTTCTCTCAGCTTTCCCTGCTGAGCAGACATCATAAAGGCTAAGGAATATCCCTCTGGTCAGTTTGGGTCAGCTCTCCTGGCTATGTCCCCTCCCAAGAGCTTGCCCAACCCCAGCCCTGTAGGGGAAATGTTGGAGAGACATTCCTGATGCTGTGGGAGCAGCAGTGGCCAAAACACAGGCCAAGGTCATTTGTAAAGAGGCCCAGCAAGCTCACAAGAAATAAGCAGCAGAAGCACTGATCAAAGACTGGGGGAAATGACAGGGAGAGCCAGACCATCTCATTTCAAGACCACTGAGTTTTAGATCTCAAGCTGTTTCCTGCAGCTGCACTCACAACACCACACTCACATAAGCAGTATTTCCTGAAGAAGGATAAGCAGCAAAATCAGTGAAATAATCTTATTAAGAAGGCCTCAACACAATCCACACCAGCTCCAGCATGTAAATTATTGGAATACTACTGGAAATTCTAGAATCAGGCATTCCACAAACCTTGTTTTGAGGTACCTGATACCAGTGCCCAGGGTTAAATGGCTGGGAAGAAAGAAATGTTGAGACAGCCCACCAGTCCTTCCTGGTAAATCAGTCCATTGGACTTGGTCTCCAGTCAGCACTTGGGCAAGGTGGTCACAAGTATTACATTAATATCTTCATAAAGAAACACTGTCAAAAGGGTTCAATATGAAGCACTGGTTATTAGATAAAGAGAAAACTATCCTCCCCCAAAGAATTGAGAAAAAACACCTGCAAATAGATCCTGTGCATCCAGAATGCTCATTTAGCGTGACATATTCTACAGACATTTCATACATCTTAATGAGGCCCACTCTGTGCAATGAGAAAACAAGAACAAAATCCAAACCCACAATCAAAGCCTTTTGAGCATGATACTGTTGCTCCATGCAAGTAGAAAGCAGAACTACAGTTCCAGCTCTTTACCAATTACTCAGAACAAGGAAAACACAGATTCAGAGAATTGCAGTCCTGCTTCAAGAAAATACCTCCTTGAAATAGTAACTTCAAGGGATACTCTGTAGTCTTTTAGGAAAAAAAAAAATCAAATTGACACTAAAACAATTAGTATTGTTTCACCAGATCCAAATGAATGAAAACATTCCTATTTTCTGCCATTTAAAGTTTGATCTACATCTTCCAAGATCAAGTTAACACCATGAGTAAGACATCCAAGCAGCCATACAAGATTGCTGCTTGAGGCATTCAGAACCTAGTTATCAAAATGCCAAAAAAAAGAAGAAAAAAAAAAAAGAAGAAAAATAGTTCCAGCTAAGCTGGAGAGGCTTAGAAAACTCCATTGAAGTGCAGGACACACTAATCTTATAAAAAAGAAAAATCCACAAAAACACAGCCCATCTCACACAGTGGGTGCTATAAATACAGTAGACTGGCAAAGTTTAAGCACAGCTGAATGAGGTCCAACTCTAGCAGGGTTCCAGAGCAACTCACAACCTTCCAGCAGAGAAAGGGAGCCAGTCAGCAATGCAGACAAGGAATGTCTTAGATCCAACTAGATTTAGGCCAAGGGAAAAAAAAAAAAAAAAGAAAGGGAAAATAAACAACAAAGGTAGATTGTAATACCGGGGGTCTCAAAGCTCTGTCCATGCTACCCTTCAGGCCAGCTCTTCAGAAATCCATTCTCCACTACCTAAAGGGCAGGAGAGCCAAGCAGGTACCTGCCAGTAGTTCCTGTGTGGGAGCTGGGGTAGCTCACCAGATCCTCTGCCAAGGACTGCTCACATTTCCCTTTGTAAGTTCACATTTCCCTATGTAAGTTCACATTTCCCTATGTAAGCACGTGCTGGGAGGGTGAAAGTATACTGCAAGACAAAGGACAACTCTATTCCACCTTGAGTATGGGCAGTCCTGGAAGAGTTACACAGAGTTGGCAATTGTCCCAAGGTTCTGCAGCACTGCTCCTCCCTGATCTCAGTGCAGCAAGAAATCCAAGTGAGCCACACTAACTCCAAAGCGACCCTTCCCACTCCCTGAGGCTGCCAGCCCCTGTTGCAGCTTCACCTTCTGGGCACAGAAGGTGGCCCAGGATCTCTGCTGGAACCCACACTCAGCTGTCACCATTTCACCCCCAGAGGGCTTGGCCAGCATGGTTTCATGGAGCTGGTTCAGTTCTTGGGAGGCAGGGAAGTCCCCAGATCCCCTTTCCCCTACTTCCTTTATCATTTCACACAGTGTGGACAACCACTCTGACCACAACATGGAACTGACTGAACCAGCCCTTCCTCCTTCATCCATGATCTGCACCCCAGGATTCACAGCCTCTCCAGTCTCAGAAGCCATTTGCACCTGCTCATTTCACAGCCTTCAGACTCCTCATGTCCTGACTGTTCCAGCATGGCCAAATGCAAAAAGTAATCAGCAGGCAGAGCCACACAACACAGGATTTTAAAACTAAAAAAAAAAAAAAAAAACCCTGAGTGGACACAATCCAGTCTGTGCATATTTGTAACTACAACTGTAGCAGGCTGCATTCACACATATATAACCACTGAATTCTGCTCTACCCACAAAGAAATTAATATAGTTCGAGGATGGTTAATAATTAATTAATATAGTTTAGGAGAGCCTAGAAGTCAGGAGATGAAAGAGGAAGGGAGGAAAGACTCTAACAGTGAAAAGGATGGTTTTTATCATAAAGCCAAAAATAAATCATTTTCAAGACCAGTTCTGGGATTTTCAGCCCGGGTAAGACTTGTTGGAGCAGGACCAGAAGAGAGCCACAAAAATGAGCAGAGGGATGGAGTACATCTCCTGTGAGGAAAGACTGAGCTGGGACTGTTCAGCTTGGAGAAGAGAAGGTTCCAGAAAGACCTCTAAGAAAGATGGAAACAGACTTTTTAGCAGGGCCTGTTGCAATAGGACAAGGGATGATGGTTTTAAACTAAAAGAAGATCCTTTCAGACTAGATATACAGAAGAAAGTTTCTATGATGAAGCTGGTAAAACACTGCAACGTGCTGCCCAAAGAAGCAGCAGATATCCCATTCCTGGAAACATTCCAGTCCAGCCTGAACAGGACCTGATCTAGCTGAAAATGTCCCTGATCATTGCACAGGGACTGGACTAGATGGCCTTTAAAAGATCTCTCCCAACACAAACCATTCTGTGGTAAATCAACAATCTTATGCTAAGCTACCAACTTGGCTGTTTATTGGGATGCATTTTCTATATTGGGATATACTGCAGTATTTGCACAAGCTTTAGCAAGTGCCTATTCTCTGCAGAACTTTGTCACATAACTTTTTCAGTAAAAATTATCAGGGTGACCCATTGAAGTAACAACATCTTCCACAACCCAAGCCAGGCACTTTTATTCTGCTGTGTTACAGCAATGCTTTTTTAATTAAAGATGATTATCACAAACCTGACAAAGCAGCTGAAAAAAACCCCAAAAATAATGTGATCCTGCAGAGTTTTTGTCTATCTAAACAAATCAAAAATTTTGTTTGAATACAGTAGTTTTAAATGAACAATGAGAAATAAAATGAAAGCATCTGGCCCTTTCCTTAACTACATTAACCTAAGGAATTCTCTCCCTGTGGCCACAGCTCTCTCCACAGAGAGCAGCAGGCACAACTCTCTCCCAGGACTTTTCCTGGGGAAGGCAGTGAGAAGCTCAGAGAAGAAGAGAAAATCATTCTTATCTCTACTTGCTGCTCCTGTTCTTTTGCACGTGTGGAATGTGTTATGGAGATTGTTTACCCAAAGTGATTTGGGTACTGGTGAAGGTTGTTTTGCTTCAGTTGGGTCAGAGCTGTGTCCTGTCTCAGACAGTCATGGGTTTTTCTTTAGTACAGTGTCTCTTTGGTATAGCATTAGTGTGATATAGTATAGCTTAATGAAGCAATTGTTCAGCCTCCTGAATTATGGAGTCAGAGCACATTATTCCCTGACTGGGGGATCACTATACTCTCCCCTTTCCACATCTCCCAGTTTGCTTCCTTGACCAACTTTCTACCTCCTCCTTGGAGACCACAGACACTCTTACCTTGCCCAGGTAAGTAATATACACTACAGAACAACACACAAAGCTCCAAGGCATTGAGCAAGGAGGAGAGGGGAAGGCTAAAACAAAGGCCCTTACCTTCCACGTGCTTCAGCAACGCCCTGCTGCTGTTGCCATGAGCAGAGATAAGAATCATTTTGCCACTTTTCAGTTCTGGCACTATCTTTTCATTCCAGTAGGGAAGGAGTCTATCAAGCACATCTTTGAGACTTTCAGCCTTTGGGAGGTTCTCCTGAGAGACATCACTGCATTTGTAGCGACGGTCATTGTAGATCTCTGCGTAGTAGGGGTGAGATTCAGAGATGGGGGGTGGGGTGACATCGTAGCTCCTCCTCCAGATCTTCACTTGCTCCTCGCCGTGGTTCAGAGCCATCTCTGCCCTGTTGAGCCCAATCAGGGCTCCATAGTGACGCTCGTTCAGCCTCCAGGAGCTCTGGATGGGGACCCACTCCTGGCCCATCTCCTGCAGGATCAGCCAGGCAGTCTGGATGGAGCGGCTCAGCACTGAGGTGAAGACGAGGTCGAACTCGAAGCCCAGGGCTTTGAGGTGCTTGCCACAGTTCTGAGCCTCCTTTATGCCATCAGTGCTCAGCTTCTGGTCCACCCAGCTGCAGAAGCGATTCTCCTTGGTCCAGGCTCCTTCCCCATGTCTCAGGAGAACGAGCCTGTACTTTGCCATTTTGGCTGCAGCTTGGCACAGAGGGCAGCTGGTCTGGCATCTAACAGCGACACATCTGGACAGAGACACGAGACAGACACATCAAACATCCCACAGATAATGCAGTACAAGTAGCAATAAGGCAGTGAAAAGTAAACAACTATCAGAATCAAAACAAGCAAAGCAACAGTGTCTGCTGAGTGTGATTTTACAATTGAGAGTGGGAGGAATTCCAAACCAGGAGACCTCATGTGGGAAGGAAAGTGCCACCCTTCACCCAGCTTGTTGCAACTAGCCTACTAAAACCATTGATTAGGAGCAGATTTGTACAAGCTGTTCCAGCCTACAGTTTCCCTCAAGTGCTTAAACAGAGCCTCACTCAGTATCCCAGGCTCACAGAGCAGCACATCTCCCTCACTGGGGAACTCTGAGGTGCCCCATGCAGCTGGAGCCCACCAGGCCTGTCCAGATCCTCTCTGCTCCAAGGGAATGCAGGCACAGAGAGCAGCTGTGGCCCTCAGCCAGAGGAACTGCAGAGTGGGACCACAGCACTGCAACTGGCAACACACAAAACCTTATCAGCTTTTCTCAAAGGAGGTGTCAACACAGTCACACTCTGCATAATTTCCTCATATCCCCCATCCTGTCCTGTTAATTATGCCAGTCTATGCTTGACTTTTTTCCCCAGGCCACCTCCTCCATCATTCCTCCACACTCAAGTGTGACAACACAGATACTCTGGGATGCAATGTACAGCCAGTGAGTCCTCATTTCACTGAATCCCTAAGTGACCTCACAGATTATCCCATCCTCTTCCTGACTTTCAAGTCTATTTCTCCTCTGCTGTCTGTGAATTACAATGCCAGATTCTTAGGCAGCAGGATTAATGTTTTTACTTTTGGAGTGAGCACAAAAAGTCTGTTTGCTGTCCTCATTAAGTCAGACAGCCACACATTCATAAGGTCAAACAGCACCTTTCTCTTTTTTCTTTCAAGCAACACCACCTCTGGATTGTCTTCAATGGTAGATACCTTTTGACCACACACCCAAGGGTCTGCCAAGGTGGGCCAAGATCTGCTAGCAGACAATGGGATGCCTGAAAGGCCCATCTAACACAGGACTGCAACCCTGAAAACCCCACTTGATCCCTCTGACCTGAGACAAGGCTGGATAGCAATGGACAGAGCAGGGGAAAAAATATAAAAATACAACCCTCTGCACTGGGGGACTGCTGTACCTCAGATGAATATTAAGTGCTCTCAAAACCATGGGCAGTGGGAGACTGAGCTTTGATTTCTGCACTCCCAACCTGGGGCTGGATTTCCACGACACACTGAAGGAGCTCCCCTCATCTCAAATCAGTTGGAGCTGCTTCAGTCACACTCCAAGAGTCTCAAATTCAGGCGCTCTGTGACCCTGAATTAGGTCAGCAGGATGGGGTAGGCCCATGCATTCTGGGTTTTGGGAAACACCCGGCACAATACCAGCATTCATTTTAACAGGCTTTCAAAAAAAAAGGGTCTAGAAAAGTTGAATTCATTAACAGACTCAGGAATCTGATCTTGCTTGTAACAGCAGCTTAGTCCTCCTCTAATCTTACATTAAGACAGAGTCTACATCACACAAGGGCACTCTGCAAACCCCCCCCAGTGCTGATTTCTGCCTAATGGCACAGCTCAGGATTAAAAAGCCCTTGAGGACTGAGATTCTTACAGAATATCAGGAGGTATTGTTTGAAACCCAACAGACAGCTGAAAAATACAAAAGAAAGTCTCATTTCATGTGAAGGCAGGCTGAGATTTGTGTAGGGCAAGAAACGTCTCAGACAAAATCCCCTGCATGGTCCATTTTTTCCAGTCCCCATAATCAGCTGCACTTTAAGCAAAGAAATCAGTTATTGCTAGGATTCAGGTGTCACATCAGATCCAACACTAAGCTGCACCCTGTAAGATCCTAGGTTTATAACAAAAACAAGTATTTGACAGCATTTCCACCTAAAGCAACTGATCCTTACTCAACATACCACAAATACAATTGAAAAATTGCAGTGTGTTCACAGCATGAGCTACTACACATAAAATAGCTGCAAAGAAAGCTCTATCTCTGCAAATACTTCTTTATTCAGATTAATTGATTCTGTTATCCACAGGAATAGATTACATAATCTACAAAACCAAATTAAGACCCAACAATAGGGGTGATGCACCTCTTTGCCAAAGTTTAGTTGGCATTTTAACCAAAAGCAATAGAAAATTTAGTTACTATAAGAGATACACTTACACAGAGACCAAATAGTACCTGGGTGTCATAAATTCCAGTTCACTTATATAAAACATTAGGCAGAAGCACAATTCTCAAATTTAGACAGAACTAGCAAGTCACAGTGTTGAGTATCAGTCCACTTCTGGAAGCATTTAAACTAGAAAGCCTTAGAGCAACACATGGAAATAATCCTACTCACCTTTCCTACAGCAAAGGAACAACCTACACAAATCCCAGCACAGGCTCAAGAGCTGCTTTATACAGAGGCCAGCACACACTCCTGGCTGGTTACCTGCAGGGAAAGAATAAACACCACTGCTCACAGAAAGAGCCCACAAGTGCAAATGGCCATGCCAGCCACCGTTTGCTCTCAAAGCTGCTGAAAAAATAGAGCACACACCACTTGTATGGGCTGGGAAAGCTACCAAATGCCTTCTCCCAAAAAGATGCCAACGCACAGCTCCTGTATTTCCATCAAGGGAAAATTTCTGCTCTCCCACATGCCCGGGGACATCATTTGCTCCCTAAGATTTGTTTACACTGCAATTACCGTAGGTTTAGTGTGCAGAAATCTACCAAAAGCTCTGGGGGACCACGGAGGATACCGACAGCAGACCTGGAGCCAGCACAGAGGCACTAGAATAGGCTGTCCACAGAAGCTGTGGGTGCCCCATCGCTAAAGGTGTTCAAGGCCAGGCTGGTTGGAGTCTTGAGCAACATGGTCTAGTTGAAGGTGTCCCTGCCCATGGCACGGGGGTGGAACTAGATGGCCTTTAAGGACCCTTCCAACCCAAACCCTTCTATGGCTTATCCTACGAGAGAACAGAAACCCAGAGCCCCAGCTCAGCTCAGCAGAGCAGCGCACAGTGCTCAGGATAACATCTCACACCGGCGAATCTCTGGGCCAAGCACAGCTTTAAGGTCTAACACCAGAGGCGGCCACTTCTAGGGCTCCTGCTCCAGCCAGGACGAGCTCATCCCTTTCCTAAGGCGTCCCTGAGCGGAGCACCTGCGTGTCCCAGCCCTCCCCGAGCACGGGGGCTCGGCCACAAGCAGGGCAGCACCTCCGGGACCCGCGCAAACAAACACAGACACGGCCACGGGCACACAAACACAGACACGGCCACGGGATCCCAGGGACGCGGCCACGGGCACACACGGCCACGGTGCCCCGCGGCCACCGCCCCCTCGCCCGGGGGACAGCACCACCATCCCCTCCCTGGAGCGCCGGAACAGCCCCGCAGAGGAAACCCCCCCTGAACCCAGGGCCGCTCCCCTGCCCGACCCCGAGCCCCCGGGAATTACCGGGCTGACGCCGCGCCGCCTCACGGAGAGCGCCGGAGCCGCGGCCGGGCCGGGCCAGGGGCGGACCGCGCGTCTTATTGCGGCCGCGGCGCCTCCGCGCCCGCGAGAGCGGCGCGCGCTGATTGGCCGGCCGGGCGGACGGGCAGCCGGCTCAGCCAATGGGGGCGGCGCGGGGCGGTGACGCGGTGCCCGGGGCGGGCCGAGGCCGGTGCTGCCGTGCCCGGCGGGGCTCGGGGACGCTGCGGCCATCGCGCCCGCCGAGCCCGGCCCCCGGAGCGGGTCCCTGTGCCAGGGATTCCCGCAGAGATGCTCGCTACCCCCGCCCGTCCGGGCACGCAGAGCACGACGGGAGGCGTCCAAACCTCCCGAAACCACTCTAGGACCTTCATGTTTTGGAGAAAATCAAGGGGCCAAATTCTAATTACTCATAATGAAATCAGTAGCCAAAAAAAAAAAAAAAAAAAAACCAAAAAAAAAAAAACAGACGTGAGTTTTCGTAAGGATCATGCAGCTCCCTCATTCCCGTAGGCTGTAATCCTAATCTGAAGTAAATAAAAACAAGTAGATGGAGCAGCTCTGGTTCAAAACAAGAAGGAAGTAGTGTAGGAAGGCAGTGTCCTTCTATTGCCATAGGTCTGATTTTATTTCTAAAAATAAGCAGGGCACATCTTTCATACCAGATCAGTCACATTTTCTTCTCTAAATGCTTACCCCTGAACAGACGCAAAGTAAAGCTCAGAGGGCCACAAACTGGATGTACACCAAATGTGCTCTGTCATCTTTCCCTACAGGGAACAGAGGTGATCTTCCCTTTTTAATAAGTTTAAAAGATAGTGCATGAAAATAAAAGATGCGGGGTTCAGATTCTGATAGGAAAAAGTGACAGGAGTAAATTTAAGAAAATTTGGGGCAGAGGTGTTAAAATAATGTCTCTAGTGTGCTGTGAGGAGAAATGGTGTCTAATTTTAGATTTATAGGGCTATCTAGATGCTAAGATGTCAGTGGGAAAGAAGGCTAATCCAGATGAAACCTGCTTTGCTGGGCTCACAGCACTGTGTGCTAAGAGTGGCCAGGCTGCTGGTGAGCAGCATCTGCATCTCTTTGGTGGCTGCTGCACTTTGTTCCTCATTTATTTGGGAAGCTCCAGAAAGCATTCTGCATCTCAGGGAAAATACTTTCAATGCCTTTCTTGATAGAGCTGTTCCTGACTCCACCACAGAACCACAATAAAACCTGCTGCTTCTGCAGAATATTTCGACTGGCTGTGCATTTTTCTTAACAGTTACACATAAAATCCTTTTCACCTCATCCACCAACTTGAATATTAACAGCTACCTTTCATTTCTGTCAGGTTTGTCTAAGCCAGAACTTAGAGCATTAACCCAGTCCAGCCTGTGTAATTGAAGCAATGCTCAAGTTCACAGCGTGGAAGAGTTTAATTTGCCACACATCAGCTCAAGCTGGTGAAGAGAAATGGTTCCATATCCACATCCAGGTGCGCCCAACCACACACCTGCAGTCATCATGCCTTCAGGCAAACTGGTCTATTGACTTTGTAAGGAAAAGAGGCAAAGTTCCTAGAGATAGAGGGAAAAAATATCTTTTCTTGAATATCAGCACTGTAAGAATACAATTAACAGAAAGAAACATTCTATGCCAATATGCAGTTGTGAGTGAGTAGACAGTAACCCATGCCCCAATCCAGGACCTCTATGGCCATTAAATACAGATTTTTGTCTCCTTCAGTCTTAGGCAAGACCATTTCATTAGCATGGCAAAAGCAGCCTAATGACTTTGATTCACATTTCAAAAAATCCAAGGACAGTAGAGTCCAAGCCACATCCCTGTGCGTGACTTCTTGCGGACAGCTACCCTCACTTGGCAGCTATTATCTCTCACGCCAGCTGGGTTGTGTTTTTCAGGGTCTCTGCTCTGGAGCCCTTCCAGGCTGTTGCATTTAGCTGGAATGTTTGTGGCAGAATGAGTCCAGGAAACTCCTTTCCTCAATGCACAAACTTCTGCCAAGGCACCAGTGCAACTGCGCCACTCTGAATAAAGGCCTGGAGCTGAGCAAGGCAGAAGCAGAAGAAAACAGAACTGGGAAGAAGAAAGGCTGATTAATGATTGATTAAAACAGTGACAAACAGGAGCGTTCTTCACTGATTATGCCCTTGGTAGTCTCTTACAGAATAGTTACTTTGTTCAAAGCCAGATCCAGTGTTTGCCACAGAGCATTGCAGACATACCCATTTTAATTTCCAGAAAACCCTCAGCTCTTTGTTTACAACTATTTGATGCACGATCTGTCTTCATTAATAATTTCATGCTCAAAATAAAGTTCTATAATCAAGTCCTTGCACTCTTTAGTAACCCTGAAACCCTCTCTCTGAAAGCTCTCCTGTGTGTTTTCCTACTGCACGAATTTGTCTCCTTTTCTAGACCCTCCCTATTCCTTCCCAGCCCATTCTCTCTGCCACCCATATGTGTGCCCAGGGAATCCTCCCTCACCTTTTTCTGGGGTGCAGGCCCATTCATTTCCAACACTTGACATTTTTTCCCCTACAGAAGACCTAGATGCTGTCTGCTATCCATGCTATTATCTCACATTCCTATTCTATTGATTGTCACCATGATAATTTCTGAAAAATCCTCTTTGCCCAGGATTTTCTCTTGGGAATCTGAGAGGCCTCAGAAAAGAATGAAAACAATAATTATCTGATTTCTTGGGAATGTGGTCTGGAGATGGTTTACCAACAGGTGCATCTTTGATTGGTTCCATGTGAATTGTTTTTAATTAATGACCAATCACCATCAGCTGTGTCAGACTCTGAGTCAGTCATGAGCTTTCATTATCATTCTTGTAAAGCATTCTGATTTATTCTTTATCTTTCTTTAGTATAGTTTTAGAATATAATATCATATCATATGCTTTCTGAGAACATGGAGTCAAATTCTCATCTCTCACCTCATCCTGGGCACCTCACAACACCACAATTGAGGATGTCCCATTTCCACCCACAGACAAATTTGTATGGAGGAAGTTCTGGGAGTCTAACACACTACAAAGACAAAAACATCCTTACTGCCTCCTGAGCATTCAGAATTACAACTCTGTAAAATGACCCTGCCTAAATCCATCTCTCCACACACCTCTACACACCAGACCTCAGCCCGTAACACAAGGAAAATGAACCCTTTTCCTAGCAAGGACGTGCCAGGCTCCCCTCTCTCTGCTGGAGCCACTCACCCCTCTTGCAGTACCCACACACGTGGTTCTTTCTCAGCATTTCCTTGGCTCGAGCTCACCTGTGCATGGGGAATTTTTCATCACACACCTCCCCCTATTTGTCAACATATCACACCACCACATCTTAAACCCAGCCTAGGATTACCTCAAACCTGGGGGTGCACCTGACAGAGCCCAGAGGCACACCTTGCAGCCACCTAACTGCAATTTAAGCTCCTTAGCAAAGGCCCTTTTGCACCTTTTGTTTTACTAGTTTAGGCAGTGTTTGACACCTGCTTAATATTAATACAATGCTGCTTTAGTGTTTTAACACAGTGGGGCTTTCATCCTGTTTGGGTATGGAGGCAATACACAACTTCAGTAGCTTCTCTTTATATCAAAACCAGAAGTGTAAAGTCCATGTGAAGAGAAAATGAAGTATTCTACCTTTTTTCCCTTTTCTCTCTCTCCAACTGCATTACTTGGAGAGAAAATCTGTTAAAAAAAAAAAGATGAGTGTAAGCACTCTGCATTTGTCACCAGAATCAGAGCTTTAGTCTTTAAGTAAGTGCAGAAGTTTTTCTGAATCATTAATACCGAAAGAATTACTGAGAAGGAGGAAGAAAATACATAAAAGCCCTCATTATATGCAAAACAGATGGAGGGAAACTGCTTTGGGAGGCATCATATTCTAAACCTGAAGTGGGAACTGAATTTTTTATGTAATCCCAATGGCTAGGTACTGGTAATGTTATTCTGAAGTAAAAAAGGTGAATTCTGTCTGTTCTTCTGAAATACTAATTAAAAAAAAAATTATTTTATTTCTGCATATCCCAAGCTGAGAACATATGCATGGGAAAAAAGCTTATATTCTCTATGCCCTTAAAACCATTATATTGTCATCTTCAAATAAACACCTCAGCACAGCAGGTGCCTAGAACATACAATAAAGTGTGTGGAACACAGTGTTCTGAAGAAATCCTCATGAATATAGTTATAGTCTTCAAAAAATGCCTCTAAAAAAAGTTTTACAAGGTATCAATGGCTGGGAAAACAAAAATTTTTCTCACAATCAAAAGTTTTCCTATTTCTAGAGCCAGAGACACAATTTGAAGGTTTATAAGGTTCACTTTTAAACTTTGTGGGTTGGGAGAGTTTACATTTCAGATTTTGGGTTGGAGCATTTCACTGGTTTTTAGTCACAGTATTGTACAAATTAACTTCTTGTAGCAGCATCAAAAGCAAAGAAAATCCTGTGATTAATCTGCTTTTTTTCCCCCCATGATAAACAAAGTGCTCCAGACACCAGACGTCAGTAAGGAACTGTCTGGGAAGAGATAATTTTAAAGGGCTTTGAAAAAAAGAAAGCAGCAGGGTGGTGTCTAGTCGTGATAAGTTATTTTGAAAACAGACTGGATAGTGCTGATACTAGAGCATGATGACAGCACATAACAATCTGGGCAAATACAACCAAAAAGGGTAAAATGGGAACTTCAGTGTCATTGCAGAGAATGGTGAGAACAACAAACACACACCACACATACTCAAGTTCATGTGTATTAATGTCTTGCTATGAAAAATGAATGGTTCACCTCAAAAAAATTGTTCGAAAGTCTTTTACTTCCATGTTACAATGAACCTCACCTTCTGATGTGTGTGTAGAGTTATCTCTGTCTGTATTTATGATGTTTGTTTTCTCACAAACTCTCTACAAACCACAAAGACCTTTCTGGTGCTTGTTATGTTTCTGTCCATGGTATGTGGCTGTCTTGCATCACAGCAGTTTACAAAACAAGACTGGCTGAAGCTCAGTTTGGTTTTGAATGGAGCACAAAAATGAGCTTCCTACATAAGTCTGTCTATGTGTCATGGTTAGACAATATCAAGAGAAGGATTGAGTCACATTGTTCTTCTACTTTTACTGTAACTCCTCAGAATTCATTGGGGCTGCTCCTGACCGTAAAAAGCAACAAAATCAGCCTCTCTTTTACGGGATTGTTTCCCAGGAAACTTTAGGAGTTATGTTGCTAAATAAATAGCTGTGTATCACAAGTTAATTCATGCTTCCTCCCCCTCCACCCCACCTCATTTCTTTAACAAAAAAGGAGCATGAGTGGAAAGTCAGACAGGACTAATAAATCATGCATGATGGAGAGTCAGAATATCCAACTTCCCAGAGTTTTTCAATTCTAATTTTCATCTGTTTTACTTACATGGAGAACCATTCACCTAAATAATTTTGTGTCTGACTTCCACTCTTTTCCTAACAGAATTAGTCTATTCCTCTATATTGTCATCAGATCTAGCTATCCATGGAAGGGCCAGGAAAAAAATATTTTGCCTGTAATTCAGTATCTCCTTTTCATCTTACAAAGAAAGAGACTTTTCTGCTTCAGCACTATCCAACATCCAATATTTTGGATGGGTCAAGTATATGTGTTTAAACATTCAGTATTGCTGTCCTTATTCTTCTCTGTACACATCTGCATCTGTAATGTGTCAAACAAGGGACTGAGCCAAGGTCAATACGAGGGATGTGTGAGGGACAAAATGGGCACTACGGTCCTGCCCTTCTTAAGAAGGAATTTGCAGAAGTAGAATACATCTGGCAACAACCTGTGTTCTTTTTAGGGAAGGGTACAATGTCTCTAAAAGACACCACAAATGAGGCCCATGCTGTTGGACCAAGACTTCTTGCCCTTCTCAAAATACAGAAACTGTAGAGATGAATAAGCCACTTTATCTGCTCTTATGGTTGCACGTAATTTGGGGGGGACAGCTGGGAGCACACACAGGCCAAACCAATTCTCCTGATTTTCCTGGCTTCTGCAGCAGCCCACACATGGCCACCATCCCTTCCCAGCCCCTGGGGCTCCACACAGGTCCTGCTTGCAGGACAAGCAGAATCCCCAGCCAAGACCATTGCTGGAAGCCTCATGGTAGAACAATGTTTGGCCATGGCCTCCTCCCTGTCACATTCACATTTTCTGAAAAATCCCTTCGCCCAAGATTTTCCTCCTGGGAAGCTGAGAAGCCTTGGAGAAAAAGGAAAACAAATTTCTAATCTCATTTGCTTCTCCTGTATAGTGCTCACATGTGAAATGTGTTTGGAGATTGTTTAACCACAGGTGATTGTTTCATTGGATTCTGGTGTGAGTTGTTTTGACTCAATGGCCAATCAGTGCCAAGCTGTGTCAGGACTCTGGAGAGAGTCACAAGTTTTCATTATTATCTTTTTAACCTTCTCTAAATATCCTTTCTGTATTCTTTAGTATAGTTTAGTAGAGTATTCTTTAATATAACATAGTACCATAAAACAATAAATTAGCCTTCTGAGAACATGGAGTCAGATTCATCATTCCTTCCTACGTCTGGGCGCAACCCAAATACAACCTCTCTGCACATCCTGAATTCCTTCTGGAAATGACAGATGCTGAGAGTGCAGGAGCCCATCTGACCAACCCTAGAGCAGACCTGGAGCACAGAGTGCAGTAACTGCACAGCCATGGATTAGTGAAGGACAATGAGCCCAACTTCTGTGGCAATCACTGGACCTTTCACATCCCCACTAAATGTTCACATTGCCCATGGGTCCTGCCATGTGACGGGAGAAACACCACATGAGGTTCTGCTCTCGTATTTACAAAACCTGAGTAACTCAGTCAGCTAAAACCATCTGGCTCCCCTGTTGTGTACGAGTTCAGGTTATAAAGCAATTTCTATTCAGCTCTAACTGTACAGATCCCACACTGGTATTTTTTCATGTTGTTCCTAATCAAGATGAACTCATTGGTTTTACTGCGTGCTTCGTTTTGTTTTGTTTTTCAAACATGAGGAAAATATTTCCAACACTTTTCAAAACTTTTGTGTTTTTTCAAATGGAAAACATGTCTCTTCCTCCACTCTTAGGACATTCAAAGCGTCTTTTTCCTTGTCAAAACCAGACATGGCTCACTGCTGAAACTTGAAAGAAAGCATGAAAATATTTTTCCATGAGAACAAGAGCCTCTACTTGGCAAGAAAAGTAGTCAACTGTTCTCTAAAGTGATGAGCTTTGGAAAACCTACAGTCTGCATATAGGAGAAAGGAAAATCCCATTCCTGTGATAACCATGCCTACCAACAGAACTGGACAGGAATGTAGGTCTGGGATGGGTAAATTTTCCATTTATAGATGAGATGGGTTTGGATGCTGGCCATGGTGTTCTTCCTATTTAATTGAGGTTGCCTATCCCCTCATTACAAAGCCCATTCTCCCACAGAAACAACTGAGAAGGTTTGGTCTGTGCTGATGCTTTGGTACCTGCTCTTTTTACAGGGCTTGACCTAGAGAAAATCAAGCAAAGTATTTGCCAGTCCCACATTAATCCACCTCTCCAGTCTGTGATCAGAAGGTTTCTTTTTACAAGTTAAAGAAAAGACACAAAAGACACTGACATGTTTCTGCTTCCGCAGCAACCAGTCCTGGCCTGTGCAAGGAAGCTGCAGTTTAATTAAACCATTTCAAAAGCTGATGCTGTTAAATTAATGTGAAGTCTTTAGGAGGATGGATGTTATTTTGCTGGAGTAGTTTCTACAGTTTTAACTGAAGTGGTAAGGAAGGGATTTAAGCTAAATCAATACACAACATACTTCAACTGATATGTGTCCAAAAAAGGCATTTGCATCAGCATAATGAAAAAGTGCAAGATTTTCATGTAGACAAGACTCAGAAGAAAATATAACTATATTATTCTTTGGGAATATCATGAACATGCCTTGTTTTGCCCTTGTCTGCTGTCAACACCTCCTCCACTGCCTCCAGGGGTCTGCTCCCCACTGCCTGACAGTTTTATTAACTTTATCTTCCTGTCCTGTTTGCCCTCAGGTACCCATTTTTTGGCAAGCTACACTTCTCTTTATCACCAAACCACCACCTCATTTGATGTAGTTCTCAAGAACTGTAGCTTCCTGCAGTTCTGCTAAGTTAAAAGGTTCCTCTTTAGGGTAGTTTCAACTTGGTGTTCCCTAGATTTTCCCCTTTCCTCTATTTGTAACAGTACAAGTTACTCCACCTTCAGAACACTACTGGCTGGGTTTTTCTCAGAACCCAAAATATATAGTTTCAGTCTTCTGAAACCACTTCTGAAACAAGTTCTGGTGTGCCCAGTGCTTGGAAAGGTCAGACTGTGACTATTGCTTCTGGAAAGCCCTCCTTGCTCCAGAGGGTGACATACAGTGAGTGAGAGAAATTAGAAAAAAGGCCATTTTGAGCAGCTACTTTCTCAGCTTTGCATGATATCCCAGCACCTCTTGAGCTCACTGGTTTGCACTACAGAGTGGGGAATGTCCTTGGGAAGAAGTAAAAGGTCAATCCTCCTTCCTTCTGTTCTTGGTTTGTCCCCCAGAGTCCAGCATGGCCAGGCCAACACTGTGATGCAGAGCTGAGGAATTTTCTCTGCCCATTTTGCTGAGCCACCACTGCTGCTACAGAGGGAACACAGGGGATCTCTGGGGATGAGGCACAGTGCTGAAACCACAACATGCAGCCATTCTGAGCACACCAACATGCAGAAGAGGTTAGGCAGAGTTTGGTGCTGCACTGGCAGAACAAAGAGCTGGCACTGTTGGCAGACATTTTAACAAATGGCTCAGTTCCATGCTATTGAATCCATGGCAAACTTCCCAATGGAAGCAGCCTCTGGCTGCAAATGTGCAGCGAACAGCCCAGGTCGGTACAGCACACGCTGCTTCCCACCAGCTGCACATGGCCCACAGTCCCCACAGGGAGCTGCAGTCAAAGACAAGCTGGAGCTGCTGAGCACAGCAGAGTGCTCCCAGCTGTAGTAAATCCAACCATACTAAATTTTAGGTAGTCCTCCTGCTTCTCCTCGGACATAAATGTTGAAGGTAAATGCCTTGTTAACAGGAGGGAGAAAACAGACTTGATTTCCTCTCCACGTGCATAACAACACTTAAAAGTGCAAGTTTTGGAACATCTTAGAGACAGAGTGGTAAGTTGAAGCAAGAGACTGTCTCGTACATTTCGATGCAAAAAACAGCAGGGAAAAGGAAATTCTTTTTTGTGTCTTTAATTTAAGGATCAGACAATTCAGAAAATTGGTATGTTAGTGATAACTGGCTAATTTCCTCTTTAAATCCAGGTTTGTGTCTTTTAAGTCCCTACCAGAAAATTTTCAAGTCTATTTATTACAAATGTAAGCTACCTTTATTTTTTTTCTTCTTATACTTTTTTAGGAAAAGAGGCAGAGGAAGAGAGACTTTCCAACTCCTCATTATTACAAAATTTAAGGAATACAGTACCCAATTCAATCTGATGATTTAAGACTGAAGAAATGCAAAAGCAGTGGCCACACACAAGTTTAACTCTGCCCCCGTGTGTGCAAACATTAAAATACATCCATCCACCCTGGATCCTGCTCTGGTTTTGTGCTAAAGGGTGTGTTAGTTTGTGGCAGTAATAATATATAGCATCCACAATGACCATGCAGCTACAGGACACCTTTTCTCTTCTACACTCACATGTTATTGCATTCTTAAACTCCTTTATGACTGCACTGGCTGCTAAAAAAACAAGCCATAGAGATATGCCTGCTGCCCACAATAATAAAACAAGGAGAAGTGATGAAAAGAAAAAAAAAAAAAAAAGGCAGTTCTGGAATTTTACCAGAGGCGTGATCCTGTTAAGACTGGGGAAAAACAGGGACTTAATTTTACTTCTCACATTTGGGATGCATGCCCTGTGTGAACTTCCCTGTTCTACACTGTGCCTCACCATTCAGCCTGAGGAGTGGCTGCCAACACCTTTGGAGGGTGAAAAGGAACTCCTTCCTCTGCAGCCTCACACTGAGGTTTCTCCAGCATCAGCACACAAGGTGACAAGGCTCTGTCAATGGGAGACCAGCCCAGGCCACCAGCACTGTGGTGGGGAAATGCTGCTCCAGCCAAGGGCTCAGCCCACACTCACACACCCAGCAGTGAGGGAGCAGCTCTGGGAGTGAGGGGCCTCTGCATCACACTCTGCCCTGGGACTGGGCAGGAATGAAACCTGGGCACTTTCACTGAAGGAAACCTGGGCACTTTCACTGAAGGAAACCTTCTCTCTCAGGAAATCTACAAGGGGAACTGCAACAGGGCACCAGAACACCTCAGCACATGGCACAAGGGAGACACAGGGACAGGACAGGGCACTGCAGGAGCTGATCCCAGCAGAAACACCAGCCTGATCAGGAAACACCTGCCCTCAAGCTTTATCTTTTGATAAGGGAAAGGTCCACAGGGCACACTGCTGCCACGCCCCAAGTAAATCACCTTGTCAATTTTTAATTTATTTCAGCTTTCACATTAACCTTTGTGAGCTGGGTGTACAGGGATAAAGCCACAGCCCTGTTTGCTGCATATGGGAGGGCCCAGAGCACCAGTGACACCCCTGCATTGTCCCCTGCCCTGGCCAGTGGCCACTGTCAAACCAGACAGGCAAGAGGCAGCTGTGGTGAGGCAAGCAGGAGGGAGTGCAGGACCATGGCAACCCATGTGCAGCTAAACACCTCTGCCAAGATGCCCATCGTGGGGCTGGGCACCTGGAAGGTAAGAGAGAGTAAAGCAGCTGTACTGCAGAGCTCCCAAAAAACTGCAGTGCCCCTGGTCCAGCTCTGGAGAGCTGTCCTGGTGCCTGGGGCTCTGCTCTGCCTGGTTGTTGGGCTGAGAGTGAGTTGGAGTGGAGCTACAGATAAATGGCTGGAGGTTGATTTCCAACCCTGGAGTCCATGTTTATCACTGCAAGAAATAGTGTTCATGTAAAGGAAAAAAACCCCATCAACCTGGATTGGGGGGGGGGGGGGGGGGAATTCTTTCCTTAACATGGTTTTATTTTGCTGGAATACAGGTGTTTAACAAGCACTGTTTTGAGATTGTTAATATTTATGCATGTTTTCCAGTCTGCAGCTGGGCAGGTAAAAGCTGCAGTGACGGCTGCCATCGATGCCGGGTACCGGCACTTTGACTGTGCCTACGCCTACCTGAATGAGAGTGAGATTGGGGAAGGGATCCAGCAGAAAATCAAGGAAGGTGTTGTGAAAAGAGAAGATCTCTTCGTTGTCAGCAAGGTAAGAATCCAATGATCATGGAGCACAGCTGAGGGAATGCTTTGTGTGGAGTATTCTCCTAGCAGGAAGGAGGTAATGGAGACAAACTTGATGCTGCAGGATAAAGCAAATCAGAACAGCATTCAGGTCGCTCCTGATGCAAGCTTACAGCTTCACCCCATCCTGCAGGGAGAGTTAGGAAGGATACACTGGGTCTGCACCCTGCTGTGGTGACCCAGCAGTCCTGAGGGATGGATTGATTCCTGCAAAAGAAGGGAAGCAGGAAAAGGCAGAGGGGACCAGCTCCAAGCAAGGTAGTGATGCAGAGGCCAGAGAGCACTCAGTGTCATTAGCAGGTTGCTAATGACACCCTGCTGATGCTAAAGCATAGCAGGGCACACAGGCTGTCACTGCCTGCTGCTTGTTCCAGCAGCTGGGCTCAGAGCACTGCCACAGGGGTGTCCCTGCCATGGGAGGAGTCATTCTGGCCACCTTGGGACACTGTAATCTGCTCAGCACGTGTCCCAGGGAAGGTGGGGTTGGTGGGTTGTATTTCTTATTACAAAAATCAGACATCAGCAAATAGCTGGAATCTGGAGTTACTTCTTACCTAAGTAAAGGTTGGTGGCAACCACTCTTTGTGGCTTCTCTTATACCTTCTTGGCTTTGCCTGCTACATGCAGTGCAGAGTTCTGTGCATGCTCAGGAGCAACACTCAGACACAGCACTGCCTCTGAAAGCCCCCTACTGCCAAGGCACACCCTGGGGAAAGGGGTAGCACCCATGATGGGTGAACTCATGGAACCAGAGACTGGCACACAGTGCCCTCAGAGCCACAGGCCAGGCCCAGCCCAGAGCCTGCCACATCTGAAGAGCACTGGGATGGCCTCATGCCACATCACCTTCCAAAGAACAGGGAGCATTCCTGTGCTGTGCAGGAGAGCACTGCAGAGCATTAACCAGGAGGTCACAGTCTGCCCCTTTTGTCTCCAGCTCTGGTGCACCTTTCATGAGAAGCATCTGGTGAAGGGAGCCTGCCAGAAGAGTCTTGCCAAGCTCAAGTTGGATTACCTGGATCTCTACCTCATCCACTGGCCCTTTGGCTACAAGGTACAGTAGCAGCAGGTCTTTTTGAAATCCTGGGAGATTCCAGGGAGAATTCCTGGGAGAGCTCCTCAGCAGAGCCAGGAGCACTTGCAGCACCACTGCTGCTCCAGAAAGAGCCTGTGCCTGCTGTGCCAGCCCTGTCCCAGTGCTGCCCACCCTGCCCTGCTGTGCCAGCCCTGCCCCAGTGCTGCCCACCCTGCCCTGCTGTGCCCCTGATCTCTGCCCCAGAGCTGCCTGCACAGCGTCCTCTGCCCTCCTGATAACAGAGAGGCAGCCCCAGCAACAAGGTCAGGCCTCTGGCTGCAAACAAAAGCTGTGCCTCTTTCCCTCTCCTTTACAAACCCAAGGAGTGCTCTGCTGAAAGAAAACCCCCTGGGACAGAGGGGTGCAGTTTGCTGCCTGACAGGAATTCTTTCCTCTGCAGGTTGCAGAATCACACAGTGCAAGTAAACACTTCCTGTTCCCATTTCTCTCTTTGATCACCAAATCCTTAATACAGTACAGATTGAGCTGACCTTGCCTGTAGGAGCCTTAGTGTTGTTTCACAGACTTTGGATTTCAAAAAGATACCTATCAAAATCTCTATTCTCCCTTATGCTTTTGAGCTTAACTCCATTCCTTCAATATTGTTTTAGTTAGCTCTACATGGACAAAGTTGTCAAGTGAAACTGCACAATATTGTGGCATTTAGATAATTCCAATAATTCAAAATACTTTGGCAACACTGTCTAGTTACAGGCTGTTCTAAATTTTCTAATACAGCAATTTCAACAGTGAGCCTCCTCATGGGACATGTGTCAGCAGATGCACTCCAGTATAAATGTCTGTGTTCATAGGGCCAAAGTCAGTCCTCCACAGAGCTTTTTAAAAACACCTACAGAAACTGTTACTTGAACAATACTTGGAGTGAACTCATGTAAGACTCCAGAATATTGTTCTATAAGTTAACCACTTCCCTGCATGCACTTTGTGGATCATCACTTCAGAGGGTCCAGCAGAAACAGCTGTCTTTATTGGGATAATAGATGACAAAAATGCATGAACTAAGAAGTGACTGAAGAACTGGTTAAGTTATGGTGAGCATTACTTGATTTTTTTTTTTAATGCAGTATTAGCTTTAGCTCCTTACATCCCTGTTGGCTGATTTCACACAGCTAATGTCTCAGCAGAAATTATTTCAAGGCTTTTCTCTCTCTCTAATAGGCTGGAGAGGAATTGTTTCCCAAAGATGACAAAGGCATGGCCATACCCAGCAACAGTGATCTTCTACAGACGTGGGAGGTAAGCTCAGCCAGAGGAGAGGAATGTCCTCTGTCCTCATCAGTCTTTGCCATGCTTCCATTACCTTCAGCAGTCACAGAACTGTTGTCTTGTTCACACAAAATTAGCTGGAAGGAACATAAGGCAGTACAAAATAGCTTTTCATAATGGGCATGCTTAATCCTTCCCTGGTTATCCGTGTTCTCTGAGTTCTTACTTGACTGGAGCTGCACAAGCACTTCCAGTGCAGCTGCACACCAGACTGAAACTAGAAAATGTTCACTGTGGAACAATAACAACTGTACAACTGTTTTCACCACTGTTCTTGTGCCTTTCTTGAGTTGCTCAAACAAATTTCAGAGAAATAAAGTCATTTTAGGTTGAGATCTGGCCTGTAATGTGTGGGACAGTCCTCCAAAGCTTGGACAACAGTGGATTACTGAGTATCATCATTCTTCTCCTCATGCAACCCAATGTGAATTTCTACACACTCAGGGAATGAGCATTTGGGCTTGGGTGAGATGGCATTAATGTGCCAGCACCTGCTTTTCCCTCAGAGAACTTTGCAATTTCAAACAGTTATTCTGTGCTGCTCATGGTGGGAAACAAGTCACATTGGGAAGAACATCATCATGAGCTGCCTTGCACACTGGATGATGATTTTGCTGTTTTAGGCCATGGAGGAGCTGATGGACTGTGGATTGGTAAAAGCCATTGGATTCTCCAACTTCAACCATGAGCAGATTGAAAGAATCTTGAACAAGCCAGGACTGAAGCACAAGCCTGCAAATGTCCAGGTGAGCTGTACAGTGACTGTAGGTGAGTGGATTTGTGGGATTATAAACATCCATTTACAGTGGAATGAGGAGATAGGAGAAGGATGAACAGAGAAGATACAACATCTACTTTAAATGCCTCTCTATGGATATTTCAGAGTACAGCACTTGGATACTACTATTTGTTTTGTATCACCTTGCTGAACCACTGTTTAAGGATGTTGGAGAAGTTCCCTCAAAACAGCGTTTCTGGAATAAGGAATGACCCAGAGATGAGCTTTGTGAACCCCCCCCAGCAAAAACTGTACAAGCCCTTTGTATTAAAATAGGTGTTTTGATACTAAGGATGGGTATTATCATGCAGGCCACTGTCAAATTAGGGAAAAAAGCAGCCTCTAATTGGACCAGGAGATAATTTATGGAGCACAACAATATTTCAGCAGTTGAAATATTGCCACTGTCAGACTCTTTGTTTTTGTGTTGGCAGATTGAATCTCATCCATACCTCACCCAGGAGAAGCTGATCAAGTACTGTCAGTCCAAAGGGCTGGCTGTGACTGCATACTGTCCTCTTGGCTCTCCTGACAGACCATGGTAAATTTGCTTTGCAATCTGCCAGGGAGCTGCTGGGGGTTATGATTGAAGCCCTGAGACTACACATACACCACTCATTTCTTATTTAAACACAGATCTCTGTTGCTGTGCTGAATCTTTCTGTGGAGGTTTCTTGCCACTGATTTGTTTCCTCTGTGTAGGGCTAAGCCTGGGGATCCTTCCCTTCTGGATGACCCCAAGATCAAAGAGATTGCAGCCAAGCACAACAAAACCCCAGCACAGGTGGGTACTCCTTCCCAATGTAGGAAAACAGAGCTCCAGAAAGTCCAGAACCTCTGTCCCTTCCCCATGAATTGTGGCACTCCTCTGATTTTTCCCTAACAATGCAGATTTTTTATTACCTCCAGGACACACTATTAACTCTTTGGCCATCAAAAAGATTCTTGACCACCTTCAGATGTCACTTCCCCTCTATAGCAGTCACAGGTGACCCCTGAGGCAGGAAATGATTGGTATCTGACTTTAAGGCTTTGGAATGCTGAACACTCCTTTCATTAAAAATACATTATATTATATTATATTATATTATATTATATTATATTATATTATATTATATTATATTATATTATATTACCACACTATATAGTATATACCATATATCATATATTATATATTATGTATTGTATATATATATATATATCATATATCATATACATTATATATTATATATAATACATGATAACATTTATGTTATATATCATATATATTATATTATAGATTATATAAATACTACAAAGAATATTTAAGAATACTAGAGAAAACTCGTGACTTTCTCCTGACAGCTTGGACTTGATAGGCTAATTAACACAAACAATTTACTAGAATCTAATCAAGCAATCACATTGGGTAAACAACCTCTAGAACACATTCTGCATGAGTACAAACACAGCAGTAGCAAATGAGGTAAGAATTGTTTTGATCATTATTTTCTCTGCTTCTCTCACAGCCTGGACTGCAGGGCCAGGGATGATTTGAAATGCAGCTCTGCAGAAGTGGGGATGGCTCAGGGAAAACAGCTGTTGGAACAGGAGGAATGATTCAGTTGTCTCTTTTTGCAGGTTCTCCTCCGCTTCCAGATCCAGAGAAATGTGATTGTGATTCCCAAATCTGTCACCCCACAGCGCATTGTGGAGAACTTCCAGGTGAGGGATCAGGAGTGAGCAGGGGCTGCCCCTCAGGGATGCTTTGGATCCTTTATCACCCTTGCCACGGGCTCCTGCAGCAAGAGGGCTGGGCTTCTTCCTGCTTAACTGCACTTGACTGAGTGTTAAACCAGGCCTCCTTCTTGAGAGTTTAATCAGCAATCTTTGCATGATAGCATTCCCTGTTCCATGGCTTGTGGATGGATGAGTGTGGTGTCTGTGAGGATCCCCAGGACGAGGGAAGAGATGAATCTGACTCCATGTCTCAAAAGACTGATTTATATTATATTATATTATATTATATTATATTATATTATATTATATTATATTATATTATATTATATTACATTATGCTATACTGAAACTATACTAAAGAAAGAGAAGGATACACCAGAAGGTTTAACAAGAATGAATAATAAAAACCCGTGACTGACTCCTCAGAGTCCGACACAGCTGATGGTGATTGGTCATGAATGAAAAACAATTCACATGTTTGGATAAACAATTCTCCAAATCACATTCCAGAGCAGCAAAACAGGGAGAAGATGAAGCTTTCCAGCTTCCCAGGAGAAGAAATCCTGGCAAAGGGATTTTTCAGAAAATATCATGGTCACAGCTTGCTTGGAATCCCCACACAAGAACATGCCTGAAACATCTAGAATCAGCAATGTTCATCAAATAATCCTTATGTCCATAAAACAAGTTGTTCTTCATAATTCAGTGGTCCATGTGTGAAAATGGATTCTCCAGTGTGGAGCTCTTGTATTTCTCTTAGGTGTGTTCAAAGAAGTGATTTCCCCTTGTATTTCTAATTAGGTGTTTGACTTTGAACTGACTAAAGAGGAGATGGCAACTATTCTGTCCTTCAACAGAAACTGGAGGATCTGTGAAATGAACGTGTAAGTGATGCTGCTTGTTTTCTTCTAAATCTTAAACTCTGGATATTCTTTACAAGGAATTTTGTGTCACACCTTCTAGGTAACATTAAATTCAATTTTTTTAAATATCATGCCAACACAGATGGTTTGTCCCAAAAAAATAACATTTTCAGGAAAGGGCTTGATATTTTCATTTTAAAAACAACACAGACTTTAAACCAAACTACATTCTAATTTTTAATCATGGGTGAAAATAACAGTTCCACTTTTATTTCTTTCAGGTCCAAAAATCTCAAGGAATACCCTTTCCATGCAGAATACTGAAGGTGTTTGTAACATGGCCTTCACCAGACCTCTGGTGCCATCTGCCAGGGAAGACATGGGATGTTTATCCCACAACATTTGGGGTTTTTGGAAGAAGGAAAGAGTATTTTCTACAGCACCACTATTCCCTTCAGTTTTGAATCAGCAGAAACCAGATGTTGACAAACACACCCCACAGATCCACTATTCCATGAGAAGTGCCATGCATTTTAAATAAAATTAACTTTAAAATGCAAAAACCTAATTGGTGGAAAGTTTTCTGTCTACTGTAGGAGAAACCCAAAACCGTCCTGCCCAGAGATGCACAGAGGGGTGGGTTGCAGTCACTGCAGAGAGGGGACACAGATCCTGCCTGGGACACTCAGCATTTTCCCTGCCCTCCCTCAGCACCCACCATGTCCTCTCCTCACCTGCCACAGCCCTGTTTTGAATAGACACATACAAGAATTATCACAGATCTTGGAAAAAAACCTCTTGAGAAGACACAGAGAGATTGGTGGGACCTCAGAGCATGCTCCTGGCTTGATCTGAACTCAAGGCAAGAAGGAGGCCAATATTTAAAATCAGATTAAATCTCTACCCCCCTGTTTTATTCCTGCCTAAACAAGCATCTGGAAGTTGAACCAATGCACATCATTTAGCAATGTAAATATTCTGTTCCAACATATACTCTTTTCTCAAAGGCCCTGCCATCACCTGACAGCCCCAGCCACACCTTCAGGACGGACACAAATGTCACCTCCTGGAGATTGGCATGGTCTGGGCAAGGCAAACAAAGCAAAACACAAAACCTTCTGCCCAAAATCATCTCCTAAAACACCAAGGTGTCTCTCACAGCATGCCTTGGGAAAACCAAGCACCAGCCTTCACAGGAGAACATCAGTTCACAGAATGAAGTGAGTGGAGGGACAAATTACATTTCTCAGCCCTGCTCTCCTGTGTGGTTAAACCGCAACACCACATCCTGCAGAGGACAGCTGACAGCACTGCCAGAAACCTGGGGGAAGATTTAATTAAAACTAATGATTCTGTCTGCCTTCAGTTAAATGAAGCAGAAAAATCTTGGGTGTCTGCTGTGGGAGAGGCATCCAGAGAAAAACACCCCATAGTGCATATTTCAGATTTGTTTGTACCTGAAGGAATTCTCCAAGCATGAGCAAACAGCAAAGCCTCCCAAGCAGACCATTATGGAGCACTTGGGAGGATCCTGTTGATAAATTAATTTATTTTTCATTGCACTTTCAACATCCCATCTGCTCAGCCTCTCCGAAATTGCAAAGTCAGTTTCTAAAGTGAAATTAAAAGGCCGCCTACCGTTTATTTCCACACTTGTGTGTTTCCTTCTGAAATACGGTCTGCACTTCCTAAGGCACAGGGACAACGCGGTCCTTGCGATATTCGCTGTAAACTCAGCGTTCTTCAGGAGTTTGGAAAACGCATTAAAACACGCTTTCTCTTAAAGGAAAAGCATTTAAAAGGAAGTGATTTGTACTGATCATTTCCGAAATGACTCGCAAACTCACCCCAGAGTGAAACTGTTTGTCCCGTATTGGTGTCACTCTCGGGGAACCGAGCGGGCGTCAGAACACCTGGGGACATGGCACAAGGAGGATAAACACGGACACCCCGAGGGACAGGGGCAGGGCGCTGCAGGATCCGGGCCGGGACACCCCAGCGCTCAGCCCTTACCCTTCCGTAAGGAATTTCACCCTTCTCCCGCGGGAACACCGGGATTCCCTTCCACTTGGGCTCACTCCCACACGGGCTCCCCCCTCACTGCATCCCCCATGACCGCCCAGCGGGCTCCATTGCCTGCCGGCTCCGCTGCTGATTGGTTGGCGCGACGGGCTCGCGCGGAACGGGGGCGCTGATTGGTTGGCGCGGCGGGCTCGCGCAGAGCGGCGGCGCTGATTGGCTGCGGGCGCGGGGCAAACATGGCCGGCATGGCGGGGTACGTGCGGCTCGGGGCCGCCGCCAGCGCGCCACTCATGGGGCTCGGCACATGGAAGGTGAGGCGGGCACCGCGCTGCGGGACGGGGCAGCGCCTGAGAATCCCTCAGCGAGACCTGTCCTGCCCTTTTTTCCCTCTAGTCCCCCCCAGGGAAGGTGACGGCTGCGGTGATGGCTGCCATCGATGCCGGGTACCGCCACTTCGACTGTGCCTATGTGTACCAGAATGAGAAGGAAGTTGGGGAAGGGATCCAGCAGAAAATCAAGGAAGGTGCTGTGAAACGAGAGGATCTCTTCGTGGTCAGCAAGGTATGGATCAGATAGTCATGGATTATGGACACACTCGTTTTACCTGTGCTAGGATCATCTAACATTTAACACAGTTAAACGCCGTAGCACTGGAGAATTTTGTAAAGTAAATTAGGTAATTCCTGATCCTGTTCTCTTGTTTCCTGTGCTGCCACACAGCCCAGCCTCGCTGCGTGTGAAGAGCACTGGGCAGGCCCATTCCACAGCTCGTTCCCAAGAACAGGGAGCAGTGCTGTGCTGTGCAGGAGAGCACTGCAGAGCTTTCCCCCAGGAGGTCACAGTCTGCCCTGTTTTTGTCTCCAGCTGTGGTGCACCTTCCACGAGAAGCCTCTGGTGAAGGGAGCCTGCCAGAAGACTCTTGCAGACCTGAAGCTGGCTTACCTGGACCTCTACCTTGTCCACTGGCCTTTTGGCTTCAAGGTACAGTAGCAGCAATGCCCTTAACTTTGTTTCTTGTGTGTGGCTTAACAGCCCAACAGTTGTTCTGGCTGACAATTACGTGCTGTTATCTGTGGCAGCACTGCTCTGGTGCTCAGCTTGACCCTGTGTGACTGAGGCTCTTGGTCTCTGCTCCAGAGGCAGTTGTTTTCATACCCCTTTGATCCTGGGAATGATGGCCTGAAATCTAGAGAAGGCTTGCTTTCCTTTTCTCTTGCAAATCCACTGTGTGAGCATCTCAAAATCACCCCTTGTGGGAACAAGATTGCTTTTTGCTGCTTCTCTGCAATTTTCCTTTGTGTGCTACAGAATCAGGGAGCAAAAGAAAGCATTTCCGTTTTCCATTTCTCTCTTTAATCAGCAAGTCCATAATGCAGTACAGATTGAGCTGGCCTTGCTTGTAGAAGCCTTAGTGTTGTTCCACTGAGACAGGAATTTAAAAGGTGAAATTTCTGTGAGAGTGTTTAGGAGTTGATGTCTGAGTTTGAATATTTCTAGTTACAGCCTTTGTATCCTCATTCAGTCTGATCCCTCCCCATTCTACCTGTTGCCTTTGAGATGCTCATGGCTTTTGCATGCTTTATTTTAATTTTATATGAGCAGAGCCATGAAGATGAAACTGTCTCATGGTGACAGCAGCAAACAGCTGCTAAACACAGTTCAGTCTTGGCATATTTTCATAACTCATACACAAAGGCTCTTCCAGCTTTCCTAGTGTTGGTGGCTTTGCACTGAGTGTTGTCATGGAAAAGCTGTCAGTGCACACAACAGCTCTTTTTAGTAGATCTGGTGTTGTGTAGACCAAAGTGTTGATGCCCCCTGGAATAAGAACAAAATGGTTCTTGCTAAGTGGGAACCAAAGAACGGCCCCTGAAGGGAGCACATGTGAGACTGGAGGCTGCAGCTCTGACTGGTTTGTTTCCCTGTGGGTGTTTGGGTGAGCCATCACTTCCAGGGGTCTGGCAGAAAAACCTGTTCTACTGGGAATGGTCACTGGCAAAAATGCCTTAAATTCCTTCACTTCTCAGAAGGAATGACTGAGTGTAGAGAAGAGCCAGCAGTCTTGCACTAGAAGTTTAGGATATTGTGGTTGTGAGCACTCAAGTGGATTTGTCAAGAGATTTTCAAGCACTTTCTCTGTCACTGACAGGCAGGAGAGGATCTGTTCCCTGCAGATGACAAAGGCATGGCTATCCCCAGCAACACAGATATCCTGCAGACATGGGAGGTGAGTTCATCCTGAGTGGAAGAGTCACATCTCCTGTCCTCAGCAGTGCTGTTGGCTTCAGCAGCTGCAGAATGTTCAGCCACGGATGCAGAATTAGTTGGAAAGAACTCAGAGAAGCACACAGTTTTAAACATGCGGTTTAAAAAATTGTTCATTTTAAAAAATTGTTTAAAAATTTAAACATTGCTTCCTGTGAAGACAAACAGAGCATGTCATGAAAAATGCATTCAGTCATCTCTTAACCCACTGCATGCTGACTGTGCTCCCCTTTCTGCCAGGCCATGGAGGAGCTGGTGGATGCTGGCCTGGTAAAAGCCATTGGAATCTCCAACTTCAACCGTGAGCAGATTGAAAGAATCTTGAACAAGCCAGGACTGAAGCACAAGCCTGCAAATAATCAGGTGAGCTGCAAAGTGACTGCAGGGGAATACTTTTCAGGGATTATGAAGATCCAATTACAGTTGAATGAGGGGGTGGAAAAAGGGAGAACAAAGTAGACAGAGCTTGTAGTTTAAATCCCTCTCTCTGGACATTTCTTCATACAAACAGAACCAGAATATTTCCTTTTTGTCTCATCTTGTCGAACTTTGGAGTGTTTTCCTAGGAATCATTCTCTCTGGAGGCATGAAGAATCCACATGTGAGGGATCATTCTGACATAATGATTGACTCTTATAAAGCCTCTCAGAAAAAAATCCAAAAAGCACATAAAGACTCAAAAGTTGGTGCCCTATAGAATTACAGTCTTGTATTGTCACATAGGCCACCTGCAGGTGAATTACAGTCTTGTATTGCCACATAGCAACCTCTAATTAGCAAATTAAGATTCAGAAAAACCTCTGGGGCAGGGGAAAACTACAGTAGCTTTACAGCTCTCAGTTTATGCTTCTGTGTTGGCAGATTGAGTCTCATCCATACCTTTCCCAGGAGAAGCTGATTGACTACTGCCACTCCAAAGGGATCACTGTGACAGCATACTGTCCCCTTGGACGTCCTGATGGGTAATTTCCAAGTGGGTTCATGTGATTTATTGCTAACTGAGTAATGCTGCAGGTGTATATATATATTTTTTCTTTTTTAATTAATGGGACTAGATAGAATCTTTCTGAAGTGATTCTGTGTTGTTTCATCCTTTTCTCCCCCACTTTGTCTAGTTCTAAGCCAGATGCACCTTCCCTTCTGGATGACCCCAAGATCAAGGAGATTGCAGCCAAGCACAACAAAACCCCAGCACAGGTGGGTAGGTGGCAGACAGTGGATACCCCTTCCTGTAACACAGAAATTTTAAAAAACAGCTGAAGAGAGGGAACAGCCTCTGTGGTGTTACCTGTGAATAATGCTGCTTTTTTGTCATGTTAACAAGCAGTGCAGGCTGGGCATTCTGTGGCCTGCAAGATATGCTACTACTAAGTCTGGCCATCAGTCAAGAAAATATTCTTGACTCATCTTCAGTTATCACTTCTCAAGTCGTTTTGAAGAAATGAAAACCTTGCATGTAGTGCAAAACTTCTGGGTGCTAAGGAAAGGAATTGACTGACCCAAAGCCAGAATGGAAAGGAGACCTCCCATGGGGGCTTCCAGCCCTTCCCTCTTTGCTCTCCAGGCAGTGCAGCCTGGACTGCAGGGCCAGGGATGATTTGAAATGCAGCTCTGCAGAAGTGGGGATAGCTCAGGGAAAACAGCTGTTGGAACAGGAGGAATGATTCAGTTGTCTGTCCTTGCAGGTTCTCCTCCGCTTCCAGATCCAGAGAAATGTGATTGTGATTCCCAAATCTGTCACCCCACAGCGCATTGTGGAGAACTTCCAGGTGAGGGATCAGGAGTGAGCAGGGGCTGCCCCTCAGGGATGCTTTGGATCCTTTATCACCCTTGCCATGGGCTCCTGCAGCAAGAGGGCTGGGCTCTTTTTGTCTGGAAGTCAGGGCTACAGTGAAAACTACAGTGAAGAATAGAGAGAGCTGTTGGAAAAAGTGTGCTGATAACACTGTCAAGCACTTTACAATCCTGTTCTGTTCTTCCCTCTGCCAGTAGAGTCTGGAAAATCCAAGAATATTTCTTTTCCTTTCTGTGTTTCATGAATCCATCACTTGTACCCAGCATCCTTTCTGATACAAATTTGTTCTTTAATCTCGTGAGTCGTGCTTCTGGTTTGATTTGTTCAAAGAAGTAAAATCCAGCTGGTTTTTTTTTTTAGGTGTTTGATTTTGAACTGTCTAAAGAGGAGATGGCAACCCTTCTTAGCTTAAACAGAAACTGGAGGATCTGTGCAATGGTCACGTAAGTGACAGTTTGTGTCCTTCAAACTCTTACATTTTCTATGGTCTTTATCCTGATCTCACAAGAACTGGTATAGCTCTTCAAATTGGGTGTATTTTGAAATCTGAAATAATTTTGGGGATGAAGCATCCGTTGTTATACTTCCAGTTTATTGACTGAAAGGCAAGTGTAAGTCATGCTGTGTATTCATTGTGAATCCATTCTCCAGGAAACTTTGTATGCCTGGAATTCCAAAGTGAGAGCTCTGGTTGGTAACTTTGGCTGTGTCCATATGGGAGAAATGAGCATCAGGCAGTTTTAAACTTGGGGTAATTTTTTTCTGTGGGTTATTATAAATTGATGTCAGCTCTTACCCAGGTGGTTGTGGTGGGGAATGACCTCCTGTTGTGCAGTACAAAGCACAGCTGCTTGCAGAATATGCACCAAGACAGGAAGTGTTGGCTGCAAGGCCACAGAAACTGCTGCTGTCTCTGTAAGCAGTGAGAATTTTAACTCTGTATCTACAAAGTAACTTGGTCCCACCACTGTTCAGTGCCTGAATAATAGAAAAAGGCTGGAACGTGTTGGTCCTGTAAGCTGTTCCTATACTATCAAATCTATTAAGTTTACTCTGCAGTTATTCAGTTCAGAGCCTCCTTTGAAGGCTCCTCTGTACACCCACTGTTGTTCTATATAGCAATTATTTTAGCCTTGAGTAATCTTTCCTCTTTGATTTCCTCCAGGTGCAAAAATCTTAAGGAGTACCCTTTCAATGCAGAATACTGAAGATGGTTCTTTTCCTGGCCTCTCTCAGGCCCCCAGGGTCTAATGAGCTTCTACCATTGCCTCAAATTGTGCACTATGTAGCTGACACACTGTATCCCTCCTCCCAGCAAAGGCACAGGATATGTGTTCAGTGACTTTGGGTTTTCTTCTTTGGTGGAAGGGAATTGCACAGTTGTTCTGAAGAACAAAGTGTGGGCTGTGATAATTCTCATTACGTGAATGTCTCTGCATGGCTGAAATAGCAAAGGAGAAAACAGAAGAGGGAACTAACAACTGATTTTTATCTACTGTCTTGCATCAGCACCACTTAAGGCTGCAGGGTTAAGGATATGTAAGTACAGGAGAAAAATCCATCCTGAATAATCACATAATCACTTCCTGAAGGTAAAAGACAAAATTAACTTCTAGAGTACAGCCCAAAGCTTTTTGGGAAATAAGAATAAATGGGAGAAGTGTCCAGACCTATAGATGTGTAACTCATACTGGGCCTTATTTCAGTCACTTTTTTACAGGCTGAAACTGGACAGAGATTGATGTTCAATTTCATTCTTGACCAAAATAAAAATATTTGAATTACTGCTTGTTTGGAAGTTCTATTCAGTCTGGAGATTGTTTACCAACAGGTGCATCTTTTATTGGTCTCATGTGGATTGTGATTAATGGATTAATTGGATTAATGACCAACTACAGCCAGCTGTGTTGAGGGTGTGAGCTGTCAAAGGTTTTTTATTATCATTCCTTTCTAGCCTTCTGATGTCTCCTTTCCCCTTTCTTAAGTATAGTGTTAGTATAGCATTTTTAATATAATTTATATCATAAAATAATAAATCAGCCTTCTTGAAACATGGAGTCAGGATTCTCACCTCTTCCCTCATCCTGGAGACCCTTGAACACCACCACACAAGCCTTAGTGTGGACTGTAGGTTAACAAGCAACAGGAGACCCAACACCTGAAGCTGCTGGAAAGCTCTGCACTGGTATCACTGTGGGCTGGTTTGGTTGGTAGCCAGTGCTGCTGTCTGGCTATCAAAAGCCCAGAGTGACAGAGGCTGGGGGAGATCAGCAGTGTTAAGCAGGGCTCTGGTGCAGCACAGAAGCAGAGGGTGCCTGCTGGAACTGGTACCTGTTAATGCTGAGCTGCTGCTGCCCAGAGCCTGGCTCTGGAGCAGTGTTATGTTCCCTTAGGCTGTGCTGAGGCGCTGGGACAGGTCTCTGCTCACTGTAACCATGTGAACGAGTAAAGGCTGCCCCTGACAAAGCCTCTCCCTCCTTGGAGGGTGCAGGTGAGCCTGGCTGGGCAGTGCTAGGATACCTGGGAGGTGCTGTGACACTGTGGCAGTTCAGGTGTCCATGTGTGCCTCGGGCTGGTGGGCACAGGGCACCTGCAGAACATCTGCATTCTGATCATAACATCCACACCAGACCAAGCTCTGGGCTCTGACAAAGGCATGTGAAGTTTGAGCTGTGTCTTGAGCAACTGAGTGGTCAAGAGACTTCCTTGGGAACAAGATGATTAACAAAAAACAGCATTTGTGAAGGTTAATAGTGTTACTGTCATATTTTCTGAAAAATCTCTTTGCCCAGGATTCTTCTCCTGGGAAGTCAAGAAGCCTCAGAGAAAAAGGAAAACAAATTCTTCTCTCATTTGCTTCTCCTGTGTTGTGCTGCTTTGGAATGTGGTTGAAGATTGTTTATCCAACATATGAATTGTTTTTACTTATTAGCCAATGACAACCAAGCTGTGTTGGACTCTGTCCAGAGAGTCATGAGTTTTTCATTAGTATCTTCTAGCCTTCTGTCTGTATCCTTTCTCTATTCTTTAGTATAGTTTAGTATAGCATTCTTTATTATAATACAGATCATAAAATAATAAATTAGCCTTCTAAGAACATGGAGTCAGATTCATCATTCCTCCCTTTGACAGGGGTCTCAGAAAATACCACATTAATAGTATTAGGGCCCAGTGCTGACTGACTTAGTGCTTGTGCTGTACTGTGTTTAACTCAGTGTGCAGTGGGTGGATACACCTAGACAAGCTTGAGCTACTTGCACTGCACATTGTTGGGTTGTAGGTGTGAGTGCATGGATGAAAGGTGCTTGACAGATGACAGAAAGGCTGAGAGACTGAATGTCACAGCAGCATCAAGAACTTGCCGTGACTAGGAGTTAAAATAACCGGATATAATGAACCATGACTGACCACTTGGTGCAGACAAGAATTGTGGGAGGAGTCTTGGTACATACAGTATGAAAGTGCCAGGAGAACAATAACTGGAAGTTCTGGAAAGCTCTGCGGTCAAAGTGTGGACTGCTCTGGCTGCCAGGCTGTGCTGGCATCGATCTAGCTTTACAAACCCTCAATAAAACAGACTATGGGGAAACATGACTACACCCATGCAGATATCCAAAATTATGAGGACACAAGGTGTAAGAGCATGTGTTAGTGCTGAGCCACTGCCCAGAGCCTGACACAGGTCAGGGTTGAGTGCTGTATTTCCCCCAGGTGAGGCCACCCTGACTCACTGGAATATTTTATGAGGGGCACACACTACTATACATTGTGAATATTTCCAGGTGTCATTCTCCTGTCTCTTTATCACCCATAGCTCATATGTACCAAGACTCCTTCAGTGCATATGTCACATTTTCTCTGCCAGGCTTTTCCTTCATTGATGAACTTGGTGAATCCAGTTTAGCCCTATCACATTGTCTGGTGTTCCCTTACCTCCTGACAGATGCAAAAAGAACTTGGCCTTTGTATGTGATTAAAAAGAAAGAAGCTTTTGTTCTCAAATGAGGTGTGAACAAAACTTGTGCTTTTGGCTTGAGCATTTTGGTTATGGGAGACAGGACTTTGGATACATTACAGCAAATGCAAACCTTCTGCCCAAAATCCTTTCTAAAAGACAGAGACCTCTCAGTCAAAAAACCACTGGGGGAAAACCCCCAGAGTAGGACGGCAGCAGGGCCTCTCATGCAAACAGCTTGGCTTTAATACTGTTCTCCTAATATCACAACCTTTCCATTGATTTCACTGTTCCCTGAACAAAACCTCAAGAGTCTGAGCATCGTCAGAGCAGCTGTACAGAGAAGGAATCCGGGGGGGGAGGGGAAGTAAAAGGCAAGCACTGTGTTACGTAACTATGTTGTGATGTTAACTGAAACATCACATCCTGCTGGGGATGGCTGAATGTGCCGACAAAAAACAGGAGGATTAGAGAGACAAACTATCGTCTGCCCTCAGGTAAGCAGGGCAGAAAAAGAGCAAAAGCAGCTGGGCATCTGCCGTGGGAAAGGCACACAGAGAAAAATGCACTATTGCCAACTGAATGATTCTCCAACCACAAACATGAAGCAAAGTTTCAACACAACATCTATTATTCTTCCGCAGCTTTCAAAAAACATTTTAAAAGAAGCCTCTCCCAACACTAAAAACAACATTTTTCTTTAAAATAACTGCTTTCTAATTTACCCCTACAAAGCAGATCACCTTTTTTCTCCTGTTACCACAAGCATCATCCCATGTTCGGCGGGAACCCTGCAGCTGCGGGGGCTCGGGGAGAAGCAGCGCTGGCCCAGCCCAGCCCGGCCCGGTGTCCCTCGGGCTGCGGGGCGGCGGCTGCCCCGGGCGGGGCCCGCGACGGGGCGGGCACGGCTCTGCCATCATTAAAGGGCTCGGCGGGCGGTACTAGCGGGCAGCATTCCCGGCTGGAGCCATGGCCACCTGCCTGCAGCTCTGCACCGGGGCCAGGATGCCCCTCGTGGGGCTGGGCACATGGAAGGTAACGGGGACAGCGGCCGCTCGCTCTCAGAGGGGCGGGCTCCTCCCCCGGAGGGGTCCGGAGCGCTCAGGGGTGCGCAGGGAGCGGGGACAGCTCGGCTCGGTGACACGACCCCGCCGCCATCCTCAACATCCCGCCCGGGATGCTGCCGGGGATGCCCTGTCCCTCCGCTGGTGTCCGCAGGCACAGCCCCAGCTCTGCTTTCAAAGCCGCTTTCCTCGCCGTGCCCTCCGGTGGTGGGGGTGCCCACCCACCCTGCGGTGCCCTCCTTCCCCGCCGTCCCCCTCCTGCCGCGGGGGAGAGGTGGCGCTTGGGTGTCCCCAGCCTGGGAGAGGCGGCGGCTCCGCCCCTTCCATACCCCCAGGGATGCGCGGATCCCATCCATCCATCCATCCATCCATCCATCCATCCATCCATCCATCCATCCATCCATCCATCCATCCATCCATCCCCTATCCCGACCAGGCTGCCGCGGCTCCCCGGGCCCCTCTCCCTGCCCCTTCCCGTGCCACTGCACTGGAGCCCTCCCTGCTGCTCCCGTGATGTGCAATCTGGGCGAGGTCCCCGGAAATCAGCCGATGGCTTTAGAAGACCATTCATGCGTTTTGAGCAAGTTCTGACAAAGAAGTTTGCACTGTTGTTACGATGACTGCAAAACCACTAATCTATACAATGCCTAGAAACAAACATTGCTGGATTTGTGTGAACAAGATATGCCAACATTTCTTTGTGCACAGCTCTTACACACCCTTGCAGGGTACAGAAACAAATAGAATTACACACCTCCTCTGTCTCTGAGGGAAGCAGCTGACATAAGGTTCCAACTACAGGGGGGATGTGCCCCAGGCAAGCTGGGCTAGAGCACAGTGTAACACTCCAAAGTGATGTGGATGACTAAGGTGTAGACCACTGCCCTCCCCATAGAATTAAAATTCTCCCAGCTGGGCCATTTGACTGTTTCTCTTCCTAGACACAGCACTGGGAAGCAAGGAGTGTTGAGCAAAGGGCTCTGCAGAACTCCCTGGCACAAAACTTAGTTTTCCCTGGTCATTTTTGGCAGTGCTGGGGGCTCTGCTGTACCTGGCTGTTGGCTGAGCCTGCTTGGGACTGGGCTAATGGATAAATGGCTGGAGGCTTGCTTCAAACCCAGCAGCCTGCATTTGTGAGATGAAGAGAGCTTTGGCATGGAAAAACTCTACTAATAGAAACATAAAATCAACAAGATAGCTTCTGCTGCAGTGTTGGAAACAAAAAAGTTTAATAAAAGGCAAATTAACAAACAGAGGAAAACCAAGCCAAGTGCAAGAGGTTCTTGCTCCTGGTAAAACACCTCACAAAAGCCATTAGTTTCTTTCTTCTCTTCTTTTTCCAGTAAATTGCCCAAGTGGGACTTTTTGGCTTCTGTCCAATTAGCTATCCTTAAGTTTGAGGTGAAGTCCCCTAGGCCTATGAAGTGGCTTTTTCACTTAATGGAAGAGAAAAACTTCTGAACTTCTTTCCTTTCTGAAGGGACAAAAGATAGTTTTGTCTGTCACTCCGTCAACAAAGAGCACATTCCTATAGCAGCCTGCATTTTTAAGATGATGAGTGCTTTAAGAACATGGCATGGAAAAACTCTGCTTAAATTGTATGTTTCTTTAGTTGCTAGATAACTAATAAATGGCCTGTATGCTCTGATTTGGGATCTTCTTAACCTTCTTTTTTTCCAGTCTGCAGCTGGGCAGGTAAAAGCTGCAGTGACGGCTGCCATCGATGCCGGGTACCGGCACTTCGACTGTGCCTACGTGTACCAGAATGAGAGTGAGATTGGGGAAGGGATCCAGCAGAAAATCAAGGAAGGTGTTGTGAAAAGAGAGGATCTCTTCGTTGTCAGCAAGGTAAGGTGACCTAGGATCCAGGGGAAAGCTTTGCATATGCATAGAGGGAAATTCAGAGTAGTGGGGAAAGGCTGTGTGCTATAGTGTGGAGTAATTAGGAGAATAGTTCAGGCCCATACTTGGTAAAATCTTTTTTTTTTTTGTCACTGTATTTTATAGAGTGTTATTTAAGATGTATTCCACATTCTCCATTTTCATGGGACTGTTAAATACATGTTAAGCAGAAATGGTCCCAGAAAGTGTGCTAGCTTTCTTTCCTTCTTCGGGAAAGAGCTTTAACCCAGGAGGTCACAACGTGCCTTGTTTTTTTCTCTAGCTGTGGTCCACTTTTCATGAGAAGCATCTGGTGAAGGGAGCCTGCCAGAAGACTCTTGCTGACCTGAAATTGGATTACCTGGATCTCTACCTCATGCACTGGCCTCTGGGATTCAAGGTACAGTAGCAGCAGGGCCCTTGGTTTTCTCTCCTGGGAGAGCTCCTCAGCAAAGCCAGGAGCACTTGCAGCACCACTGCTGCTCCAGAAAGAGCCTGTGCCAGCCCTGTCCCAGCCCTGCCCCAGTGCTGCCCACCCTGCCCTGCTGTGCCCCTGATCTCTGCCCCAGAGCTGCCTGCACAGCGTCCTCTGCCCTCCTGATAACAGAGAGGCAGCCCCAGCAACAAGGTCAGGCCTCTGGCTGCAAGATTGACTCATGCTGCTTAACTTTGGGCTAAACCATCCTTTCCTGCTTTGAGGGAAGGAAGGATGTACTTTGCTGCCTGACAGAAATTCTTTCCTCTGCGTGTTACAGAATCACAGAACAAGAGAATGTTTCTGTCTTCCACTTCTTTCTTTAATCACTGAGTCCTTAATACTGTACAGATTGATCTGACCTTTGCTGTAGGAGCCTTAAAGTTGTTCCACAGACCCTGGATTTCAAAAGGTGAGACTTTCTGACATCCATGTCAGAAGTACATGAAATACATCTCATCCTTCATGTACTTCAAAGGATCTGATGTCTGAGTCTGTGTCTAGTCTTGGCTTTTTCTTTCTGCTGCAGACAGGTTAAGACCTCCATCCCATCTGTTGCTTTTGAGCTTGTCAGCTGTTTGTCACACTTGCAAAGCTGTCATGGTTAGTTTTATGTGAACAAAGAGCTTGAGTAAAAGTGTCATGGCATAATACTCCGACAGCTGCACACTGGATGGGGAGCAATGTGCAGATGTGGGGCTCTATTTCTGAGTTTGTACATCTGGGGTGTTCTGATTTGCCACCAACTTAAGCTGAGGCTCCCCTCATAGGACACCTGTGTGTTTACATAAAATCTTCTTCAGTAGATGTGGCTCAGCTTAAACTGGACTTAAATGTTCCTGGGACCTTAACAGATCCTTCAAAAAAAAAAAAAACCTACCCCAGTTCTCTCTTAAAGGAATAGCAGAGGACTACAGGAAGCTTTTTTGTTCCACAATAAATAAGTCAATTGTTTATCTGTATGTGTTTTAGTGAGTCACTATTTGTTTGGTCTAGGAGATTCACTTGACATTCCTAGTAGGAACGATTCTGCATCATTCCTACTAGGGATGATTGCTGGCAAAATTGCCAGGAACAATGTAGACAAATATTAATATTTTCTGTACTAGTAGCTAAAGCCATCATGGTCCTCAGTTGTCTTGGTATTAACTTGGCAATAAAAAGAGTGTTTAAATCTTTCTTCTTTTTTTTTTGTTTTACTGACAGGCAGGAGAGGAGCTGTTTCCTGCAGATGACAAAGGCATGGCTATCCCCAGCAACACAGATTTTCTAGATACATGGGAGGTAAGTTCAGCCAGGGGGGGAAATCATGTTTTCTGTTGCTGGCAGCCTTTCCCATGCTTTCATTGCCTTCAGCAGCCACAAAGTTCTTATGTATTTATTGCACCATATACAGTGTAGCTTTTCAAAACATACACGCTCAATCCTTTAGTGAATCTGCAAGCCAGACTGTTTGACCACAACAGAACTGTCCTCACCACTCTTAAATTGCTCAAATACACTCTGTGTATTTGTGATCATACCCACAGCCTGCACTACAGCCCTCTGGTGCTGGCTCAAGAACATATCACTGATTATCCTTATTTCCCATGTGAAAATAACTGAGAGAGAATTTCTGCCATCTCAAGAAAGGAGCCCTTGGGTTTGGGTGAGATGGAAGACGTGGCACAAACACACCAGAGGTCACTCTCCCCCAAGAGACAATCTTGGCAGCTCCAAACAGTTGTCTTTCCTTGCCCATGAAGGGAAATAAAGCCACACAAGGAATAATTCCTTCAGGGCCTGTCTTGTACACTGGTGCTGACTGTGCTCCCCTTTCTGCCAGGCCATGGAGGAGCTGGTGGATGCTGGCCTGGTAAAAGCCATTGGAGTCTCCAACTTCAACCATGAGCAGATTGAAAGAATATTGAACAAGCCAGGACTGAAGCACAAGCCTGCAAATGTCCAGGTGAGCTGCAAAGTGATTGCAGGTTTTGTGGGATTATAAAGATCCAATTACAGCTTGTAATTTGCATGAGGAGATGCAAAGAGGAAGAACAAAGCAGACACAGCACAATTACACCCTGTGATTATTTCAGAGTACTCATAAAGATGTTGTAGATCTGTGTTCTGATAGGGAATGAAGTTGTGGTACACAAATTACAAGAACTTCTTAAAATACTTGTTCTGTTATTAGTAATGGCATCAATCTGTTATTAATAGAAGATAATTGCTCACACAATTATCATGTGTTTTTTGTCATGCAGGAATCCACAATTCAGTCACCCAGTTGGAAAGGGAGGTCAGTTTTAACTTCTATACAGAAGCAGCATATTCTGGCACACTAGTGGCTTCCTGGTATCTGTCCTGATTTATGTAAAATAAAAAATAAGGGAGTTTTACACACACACACACACACACATATATATATATATATAAATTACCTAGTCTTTGTCTGCATACAGCAGCAACTGCCCCTTTGTATGCAGGAGCTGCAGAAGTTTATCCCTTCAAGGGGTCTTGGACAGACTCAGACATCTCTTACAGTTCTGAATTCAGAACTTTTTGCATATTCACTACGAGTACTGAGTTCCCTCAGTCTCCAGAGCCTGCCAGTCCTTCCTCTGCATGTAGTTAAAAAAAAAGAGCATGCCAAAAGGAAAAAAAAACCATCTTTTTCCTACCTATAGCAGATAAGAAAGGGGCACCAGTTCCTGAGAAAGGGAGCTTTGATGTCTAGAACAGACTGGGGGGGGGAGAACAGAGCAGATGCAGCATGTCCTTCTCATCCCACTCCACATTATTGCTGAATACACAGGGCATTGGGGTGTTCAATATTTACTAAGCTACTGCTTGGAAATCTGAGAAGGACCTGAGAACATGCCAATGAACCCAGAAGTGAGCCTTATGAAATGCTCTTTCTCCAGAGCAAAGACACAGAGGTACAAGAAATGTCACTGTAGAACCCTAGAGCTGATAACACTTTGCAAAGAGTGGCCATGAGGACAAAGAGCAGCCTTTAAGGGGATTATTATGATTAGGGGATAATCCCTGCAGTGAGCTACAGCTGCATTCTATCAGTCTCTGTACTCTTCTGCTGGCAGATCGAGTGCAATCCATACCTTACCCAGGAGAAGCTGGTGAACTACTGCCAATCCAAAGGGATTGCTGTGACAGCCTACAGCCCCCTGGGCTCCCCTGACAGACCATGGTAAGGCTGCTTTGCAATTTGTGAGGGAGCTGGCATGGATAATGCTTGCAGCACTGAGACAGTGAGTGTACTATTAGCCATTGATCTCAAAACAGACTTCTGGTGTTATCTCTCCCCTGTGTAGGGCTAAGCCAGAAGATCCTTCCCTTCTGGATGACCCCAAGATCAAGGAAATTGCAGCCAAGCACAACAAATCCACAGCCCAGGTACATGGATGCCAGATGCTCAAATCCTGCTCTCCTTCAGATCTTGCTCCGATATTCTTCCTATCAATTTATCTGACTTTCTTCTTGCATTTCTCCTCCTGCAGCCAGTGAAGTCACAGCATATGTATTCAGTGATCATCTTTTGTTTATTCTTTCTGAAAGAAACAGTAAAGTTGTTCCAAAAGAATAAAATGGGGGCTCATTTTCTGTCAAAATGTGGATTGAGTAATCCACATTTAGTGAGTGAAAGACTTTGAACTACACAGACTGTGGCTACCCCTTCCTGTAACACAAGACAGCTAATGACAATGTAGAGGACAGGCTGGCTCTTTGTTCCCTGTCACCTGTGTGAGAGGCAGCAGTGCAGGCTCTGTTTTCTGTGTGGCCTGCAATGCACACTCTCAGGTGTGCTCTGACTGTCATCATGAAACATTTTCTTGACCTGTCTTCAAGTGCTGGAATGTTTCAGTCTTCATCTCAAGTCCTCTTGCAGAGAATGAAATCTTGATAGAAGTCTGGGAGAGCAGGAAGGCTTGACTGGCCCAAACCTGGATGGGAAAGGAGCCCTTTCATGTGAGGCTCCAGCACTTCCCTCTCTGCTCTTCAGGGAGGGCAACCAGGGCTGCAGGGACAGGAATGATTTGAAACAGAGATAACAGCTGCTGGAACAGGCTCTGCTTCCTCCAGAGCGAGAGGAATGATTCAGTTGTCTGTCCTTGCAGGTTCTCCTTCGCTTCCAGATCCAGAGAAATGTGATTGTGATTCCCAAATCTGTCACCCCACAGCGCATTGTGGAGAACTTCCAGGTGAGGGATCAGGAGTGAGCTGGGGGCTGCCCCTCAGGGATGGTTTGGCTTCTCCCTGCACAGCAAGGGAAAAGATCCTTTATCATTCTTCCCTGCTCAGGCAAGACCAGGCTTTTTGTCTGTTTACACACTCTGCTAAGGGCTAAACTAAAGGTTACAGTTGGAGAGCAGGAATGAACCAAGTCCTTTTTTTTAGTATGCTGGTAATTCTAGTAGTCACTTTATGTGGTGTCTTGTATTCTGCAGACTGGAGATGAATTGCCACATGGCTTTTCACTGGCACTTGAGTGCAGCAGCACACCACAAAAGGCTTATGTAGAGCAAGCAGTGTTAAGAAAACAGCTTCACAAACCATGCTGCTCTATTGTAAATTCAGTGGTCTTTGACTGCAGCTGGTCATTGGGATTTCAAAAAGCCTAGATAGATTAAGTGAAATATGGAAATCTTGTAGATGTGCCTTTGGAATAGGACAGAAGGACATCTCTCACAAGTGGCAGATGCAAGAGCCTGCCAAGTGCCCTGCAACAGCTGGCATGTGTAATTGCAACTTTGGATGAATTTTTCTATTCCCTCTGCCAGTGCATTCTTGGTGACACAGAGATGCCTTTTTCATGAAGCAGTCATGTCTTCCAACCAGCTACCCTCCCTTGCAGACTTGTTCTTTAATTTTGTGGATTTTGCTTACAGCCTCTGTGAGCTTAAAACCTCTCTGGTTTGTTAAAAGATGTGATTCCCAGCTGTTTCTCTTTTCAGGTGTTTGACTTCAAACTGACCAAAGAGGAGATGGCAACTATTTTCAGCTTTAACAGAAACTGGAGAGTCTATACAATGAGCATGTAAGTGGTAGCATTCAGTATTCTTCTCCAAACCAGTAAGTTAAGAATACCATATACACAGAGATGTTACATCTAAATACTGCCTAGAATGCCAAGAGCCTGAATGATGAAGTAATTGGGATGTTCCAAATGTACAAAAAAGACATCCTGTAGAGGAAAGCAAATCTGGACTGAACCCATCCTCCAATTACAGAGTTCAGATCCCACCTTAGTGGCTTCTTTAAGCAAAACTAGAAGGGAAAATTATGACTAAAAGGAAGTCTTCTATTCCCTGCAGGGGCAAAACTCACAAGGACTACCCATTCAATGCAGAATACTGAAGATGCTCATATCCTGCCTTTCTTCAGAGCTTGGTCTGATATTCTTCCTATGAATTTATCTGACTTTCTTCTTGCATTTCTCCTCCTGCAGCCAGGGGAGTCACAGTATATGTATTCAGTGCTCATCTTTTGTTTATTCTTTCTAAAAAAAACAGTAAAGTTGCTCCAAAAGAATAAAATGGGGGCTGTAATAATTTTCTATCAAAATGTGGATTGGGTAATCCACATTTAGCGAGGGAGAGACTTTGAACTACACATTCACATTTTTAATTTCTCTTGCTTCAACACAACAGGCTGAGGAGGATAGATGGCAGTTATGGGAGAAAAATCTGAGAAATGTGAACTAAAGGCCAGCAGTTTAATCACTCCAGAAGTAACTGATAAAAGGAGATTTTTCTACTTAGGAAAAACTTTCCCTTAGGGGAAAAAAAAAATCCAAAACAAAACAAACAGAACTTCATAAGGAGAAAACAGAGAGGTGTGTGCTTGGCGGTATTTTCAGTCAGGTTTCCTCCTGAGCGTGTGGATTTTCCCTGGGACAGGGCACATTCCCCTTCCCCTGCGGGCAGCAGAGGGCGGCCATCCCTCAGCCACCCGCGCTGTCCCCTCCCCGGCAGTGCAGGGACTGATGTCCCTGATGTCACACAGCACGGGGAGCTCAGCCCCCGAAGTGCCAGCATCCCCTCTGGCCCCGTCAGCCTCGGGGCCAAACTCTCCTGGCCGCACCAATGCCCCTGTAGCTCCATCCACCTCCCCCTTGAGCCCAGCCACCCTCTGCCACTGCCCCTGGTGACAGCCCAGGTGACATCACGAGCTATTTGCTTTTGGGGCTGTGTCACCTTTCCATTCCCAGCACCTGGGCAGGTGGCCAAACACAATCCTGAAGTTGCACAGTGGGTTTTCAAAGCAAAAGATCAAAACCTTGGCTGAAGAAAATGAGCACCTTGTGGACTCTTTTCCAAAATTTCCACTTTCAATTCATGAAAATGTAATCCAAGAACATTTGCTTTGCAGCTTCCTAAAGAAAGCAACCCATAAAACCTTCTGTAGTCCTCAGGCTGAGGTGAGACTTGGCTCTGCAGAGATCAAATACACATTTTTATTGAACAATTAAGGTACAATGTTACTATGATGCACAAGTTTGGAGCACTGTCTTTTTAGGGAATACCTTCTCCAGCACAGGTTACACAGTGCCCATAGAGCTCTCAGTGGTTTCCTTGTTCAAGTATAACTCATCCACCAGCTGCAGACCCCTTGGAATTAAGTCCTTTCAGCATGGATCTCCTTCAAAAAGTGCACCTGTGTCTCCAGAAGTACTCCTGAGTCACAGTACTGTGAGCTTACATTCTAGCATGAGACAGGGTGTTTGTTTCAGTGGTCTCAACACAGGTCACCACTGCCATCCCAATTGATACCATCTGCAATTTATGTTCTTTACATTCCACCCTGCACTTTATTGAAAGATATGTTAAGAACTGTTTCACCCTTATTCAAACTCCATCTTTACTATAATCATCATCTGACTGCATATTCACTATTAACTCCACCCCTTGCCCCTGCAGACCAGTGTAGTTAACACCTCACCAGTGCAAACATAAGGCACATATCCCAAACCCACCCCTTCTCCCACAGACAAAATTATCAGCATCAACACTGCAACAGTCAACATATTTTCCATCCACTTCTAAAATGCTTTCCAAGCTGAACTTCCATCACTATCCTTGCTTGTGGCACTGATCTGCCCATCTCCTGGCATGCACCATCCAGAACAAGGCGTGTGAGTCACTCTTTGGTGTCCCAACAGCTTATCAAGTGATGCCAGCAGTAACTGTGCTCAGACCTTGCAGCTTTCAAGCAACAGCATCAGTGATCACCACTTTTTCAGGGTCCTTTTCCCCTTGCCTGTAAACTCAACCCAGCAGTCCAAGAAACTGCAGGGGAGTCTCACCCGTGGGATCAGCAGAATCAGATGATTTGTCCTCACAGCCCTTCACTGGTGGGTCCTAAAGCCTTCCTCCCTTGGGAAGGACAGTCTCTGCTAGTAGCAGAGACCCCAAACTTCCCAGAACTCTGCTCTTACAAGGCAAAAACCTGCATCCCACTTGCTTCAGTATCCCAGCACAGACACAGCTACTGCAGGGACAGTTCACTAAGTGTTCAATATTTCTGCAGATTCATTCTGAGCAGAGGACTGTCAAGAGAGCACTCAGATTCTGGGGAGCAGCACTCCCACCTCCACAGGCCTACCTAACCTAGCAACTCAGGCTGCCTGAAGAGGCTTTGTTTTCATTTGCCATCAGCTTTCAGAAAGCATCTGTTTCTCTCTTCCAAGTCATCTTCCTGCCCAGGTGCCTCCTCTCTTCAGGCAATTGCACACTGTGTGTACTCCCCCCTGGACATGCACTGGCTGCTCCACTTCCAGGACTGTGTATTCCCAGGGCCAGGATCATTGCTCCTTCCAGAGTTCTTCTCACTGCTCCACTTCTGGGCTGGGACTCAGGGTAACTGACTAGAGAAGAAAGAAAACAGAAGAGCAAATGAGTAAATGCCTTTCTCCCCCTTCCCCAGCCTGTGTTTAAGCCAAACACCAATTCACCCCCTGTCCTCCTCTCCACCCTGCCCTTGTCACCACAGGTTACATCCCAGTCCCTCCCTGGAACCAAGGGTGGCTCAGAGGGTGGTGCTGGGTGCCTGATGCTTCCTTTCACCACTCAGTCCTTACTGTGTCCTAGAGCTCCTGGGTGAGCAGTGTGCTGTCCCCAGGGCTGCCACTGTCCCCAGGGCTGCCCCTGTCCTGCCCAGCCCACAGGAGCCCCTTTTGGAGTGAGGTGGGGACTTCTCAGGGGCCAGAGGGACTCTGGGGGACACACAAGTGCTTCCCATGTGCCAGAACTCAGTCATCCCAAGTACAGCACCAGTTTCAGAGCCAGCCAGAATCAGCTCTTACCAGTCTGGGGCAGTTCATGGTTTCCCTCTGTCCAGGCTTCCCCTGCTGCACTAAACCTGCCCTTCCCACACAATAATCACCACAGAGGGGTGGAAAGATCAATTCCTCATCCTCAGCTGTGCCCAGAGCTTGTTATTTCAGCAGGTGCAATTAAAGCACAAAAGCATGAGGACAAAAAGCTTCATCAGCTCTGAGAATATGGGAGAGCCACCAAGATATGCTCCTGGGCTGTTCTGAGCTCAGAGTGAAAAAGTGGCCAAGGTCTTCTACACCAGGGCTGGCCAAGCCCCTGAGATCTGCCTCCTGGCATCCAGAGGTGGAACTGGAACCCCCACTGAGCAAGATAAATCTCCCCTCCAAGCAAAGCAGAAATTCCTGCTGTGCTTCCCAGTGAATCAAGCGTGAAACCTGCGTGCCCTCACCTCCAAACCCTGGTTTAAGCTATGCCTGTGTCTGTACAGACCCCTGCAGCTCTTCCCCTAGGTGTGATCACACCTTGCAACACTGTCACCTCCCTACTTTGCCTTCATGTGTTCTCAGTGGGTCTCTCTGGTAAACACTGTCCATAAGGACATACCCACTTCCTTATTTTGGGCCCTGTTCTCAGATCCCAAACACTGCTGGTCACCAAAGTAACAACTTGTGGTGAAATTACAGTTGCTAAATGCAAAGTCAGCAAAACAAACTGAAAACTGATGAGATTGCTCCTCCTGTTCCAGTGCATGTGGATCAAGGAAAAAAAAAATAAAAGAAAGCAAGACCCTCCTCCCCCTTGCAGTTCCTCAATGTCAGTGCTCTCTGTAAAGACATGGCCATGTTATCAAGGACACAGAGCACGAGATTTAGCAGGCTGGCTGTCACAGGGTGACATGTGCAGTACTTCTTCTTCCCCCAAGGCCCCCACCAGACCTTCGGGAGAGGCAAACAGTGAAAATCTGACTGGCCTTACAGCTCTGAGGGGAAAGGCTCCAACTCACAAGAGCTAACAGCAAAAACAAAATACAGAACAGCAAAAACAAAATACAGAACTTTTGCCTGAAGCCTCTTGTGACAGGATGGAGGCATCTCTCTGACTTGAAACCACGAGAGAAAATTCAACCCAATCAGCAAGCAATAAGCACCAAGTTGTGTAAAGGTTTTGCGATCCAAGTGAAAGCACATCGTATCCTGACAGGGGTGCCTGATGGTGCTGACATGAAACAGGAGGAACATTAAAGAGGAAAACCAATTATCTTGCTGTCCTTAGCTAAATGGAGAAAAAAAATATGAAGCTGCAGATAGCAGGGAGAGGCACCCAGAGCAAACGCTCGCACCTGAAGAAACTCTTCACATGTGAATAAGCAGCAAAGCCTCCCAGGCAAGTCTGGGTTTTTCCACTGCGCTGTGACGTCTTCAGCAGAACAGCAAATGCTTGTCTGCAAGAGCATCAAAGCCAGTTTGTGATGGGAGACTGCTGGCCACTACTGCCTGTGATTACAATCGTGCATTTTATTCTGCAGTGTCCTCAGCACCTCCCTAAAGACAGAGGGACAACACGATCATTATGTCACTCATTAAAAAGTCACTGTTCCTCTTCTGAGACTTTGAAAACACTTTCAAAAAAACCTCTTCCAGAATTCAAAATAAAGCTGGGGTTTTTCTTAGATTCATTCTGCCCTAAATTACTCCTAACCCACAGCTCGCAGTAGAAGCTGCGTTTGTCCCACTTGGCTGGCAGGAACAGCTTCTCCTGGCTCTCAGAAACCAGTGAGGTTTATCCTGGCTTTCAGAAACCAACGAGGCTTCTCCTGGCTCTCAGAAACCAGTGAGGTTTATCCTGGCTTTCAGAAACCAACGAGGCTTCTCCTGGCTCTCAGAAACCAGTGAGGTTTATCCTGGCTCTCAGAAACCAGCGAGGCTTCTCCTGGCTCTCAGAAACCAGCGAGGTTTCTGCTGTAGTGTCGCTGCAGCAGCACACACACAGGGCCACAAGACTCCGGCAAGGGGGACCAGCCCGGGCCGCCACCCCTATGGGGACAAGGGGCTCAATGGGGACAGCTGTGTCCCATGTCCCCTGTGCCACCCCCGCCCCGGGGCTGAGGCGCTGCAGGAGGGCCCGTGTGCGGTGAGCACAGCCTAAAGCCCCAGTCGCGGCCTGCTCCGCTCCCCGGCCGCGGCCCCGGGCTCGGCGCCGCCCCGAGAGCCCCGCGCCGCGCCGGGCGGGGCGGGCCCGGCCCCGCTCGCTATTAAAGGCGCGGGGTTCGGCCGCGGCCGCGGTGGTGCTGCTGGTGCGGCCATGGCGAGCTACGTGCAGCTCAACACCGGGGCCAAGATGCCCATCCTGGGGCTGGGCACGTGGAAGGTACCGGGGACGCTCCCTTGAGCGATGGGGAGCGGGGAAGGAAGGGAGGAAGGAGCGCGGCTCGGGCCCTGCGAACGCTACCGGCGCCAGGCCGCCGCCGGGATTTGGTTTTATTGTAGCTGGGGTTTGCTTTGGATGTGGTGGCTTTCTTAGTTCTGTCTTGCCGTGAGAAAGGTCTTCGATGCTGTGTTGATGAGCGCTTTTTTTGCCATCGCTTTTTTCAGTCCCAGCCAGGGAAGGTGACAGCTGCGGTGACGGCTGCCATCGATGCCGGGTACCGCCACCTCGACTGTGCCTATGTGTACCAGAACGAGAACGAAGTTGGGGAAGGGATCCAGCAGAAAATCAAGGAAGGCGTTGTGAAACGAGAGGACCTCTTTGTCGTCAGTAAGGTACGTGTCTGGTAATATAGGATATACCAGGGGATACGTTTTTATTTTAAAGTAACTCCCCACTTCTTTACTTACCTACTCTGTGCAGCTGGGAACAATTCAGAGCATCGCTTAAGCCATTCCTGAGATTCCTGCTTTACCTCATCCTGTATTCAGTATTATGCAGGGTCTCTACCACAAATCTGGGTAATAGTTTCAGCTTTAGTCTTAATAAGTGAAACGAGCACTTCTGCTGTCTGCCAGGACACCGTGCAGTCCTGTGTGCTGCCACTGCACACATTGCCCAGTATCACAGGCCAGTGCTGCTCACAGAGCAGCCCCACTGGAAGAGCTCTAGGATGACCTGATTTCACATCACTTTCCCAAGGGGACAGGCACCCTGCTGAACAGTTCAGAAGAGTCCCAAGAGCTTTAACCCAAGAGGTCACAATGTGCCTTGACTTTTTGTCTCCAGCTGTGGTGCACGTTTCATGAGAAGCATCTGGTGAAGGGAGCCTGCCAGAAGACTCTTACTGCCCTCAAACTGGATTACCTGGATCTGTACCTCATCCACTGGCCCCTTGGTTTGAAGGTACAGTAACAGCAGTGTCCTTGGCTTTTTCTGTGAGTAGCAATTATGAGGAGCTACATGGCTTTATAGCCTAGTTATTGCTTCAATTGCACAGATCATTCTCTGTGTGTTGTGTAACAGCACTGATCTGGTGCTCAGCTTTACTGTGCCCATGTGAGCCAGGCTGTTGATTTTTGCCTCTGAGATCTCTACTTGCATGGCATCTGCTGCTCTTTTGGTCATGGAAGAGGCAGACCTTGAACCGTAGGGATGGGTTTCCCTGCTGGAAGCAGAAGTTATATCTCTTTTCTTTTTATTAATGCTTATGTTGTCTTCTAAAAGCCCAAAGTTACACTCAGTGTGGTTCCCTCTTTGTGAGAAGAGGGCAATACTTTGCTGCATGACTGAAGTTCTTTCCTCTGCATGTTACAGGATCACAATAAGAAGTTGCTTGTGTTTCGTTTCTGTCTTTAATCACTGAGTCCTTAAATACAATCCAGCTTGAACTGACCTTTGCTAGAGGAGTTTTAGCATTCTGCAAGCTCTAAAAAGAGTTAAACTTTTTAACTCTAAAAGGAGTTAAGCTTTTTAGTTCCTAACTCTTCCACTGTCTGCATGCAAAGGAACTGATGTCTCAGCTTGAATATGTCCAAGCTTAGGCTTTCAGTGAGAACTTGATCAAGATTTTCTCTCTACCTCTTGCTGCCAAGATGAACATCTGTAACATCTGTATTTTTAAAATTAGTTTCACGTGGACAGAACTATCAAAGTGAAAATGTGTTGCGGTGTAAATAATGAGTGAGTAGAAAATAACTGCTTTTGAATGAAGTTGATACCTGGCAGATAGTCCTAACAGGGACACAGGGTGTTCCAACCTTCCCTGTGCCAGCAATTTAAGCAATGAGACTCCCCGTGAAAGATCTGTCAGAAAATCTGGTCCAGTATAAGGTGAACATATTCCAAGTCCTAAGTGGGTCCTTATTATGCATTTCACTAAAACACTTCATTATGAGCAGGTGATAGCTGTGTATTTTTGTAAGCTGGCTGTGATTCTAATTTCTGTGTTACAAGTGGAGACTTAAGTTTCACCATATGGATTTTGATGAGCCAGGGGACACAGTGTCCGTCAGAAGTATCTGTCCTTACTGGCTTGACTGTAGGCAAAAAAACCACCACAGTACCATGAGAACACAAAAGAAAACACTGAAGTGTATAGAATTGTATTAAAGTCTAACACATATGTAGATAATTAGTTAATAAGTGATTATAGGCTCATGGTCTTCAGCTGGTGTTAACCCAACCTCCCAATAATGTGTGTTTCAAGCAATTTCTCTCTCACTGACAGGCAGGAGAGGACCTGTTCCCTGTAGATGACAAAGGCATTGGTATCTCCAGCAACACAGATATTCTAGACACGTGGGAGGTAAGTTCAGCCACAGCAGGAGAAAGTTTAGACTGATGAAGGTAATGAGAGCATCAGAGACTGCTGAGAGCAGAAGGCAATCTCATGTACTTGGAATTACTTGGAAAGACTCACTGGTGCAATAGCAAATTGTCACGTATCAATTCATCATTTTCCAGTTCTGACCTGGGAATTTCCATAATCTCAAAGAAGGAGTCCTTTGAGTATGGGAAGCATGGCACATACACACCAGTGCTCTGGGGTTTTTTCCCTCAAACTTGAACTCTGAAAATCTAAACACTTCATTTAGGTGTCTTATGAAGGAAACAAGGCATGTCAGGAAGCATGTGCTGTTCAGGCCCTGCCTTTGTGTATTAGATGCTGACTTGGTGCTTCTTTTCTGCCAGGCCATGGAGGAGCTGGTGGATGCTGGCCTGGTAAAAGCCATTGGAATCTCCAACTTCAACCATGAGCAGATTGAAAGAATCTTGAACAAGCCAGGACTGAAGTACAAACCTGCAAATAATCAGGTGAGCTGCAAAGTGGCAGAGGCAAGTGTTTGGTGTTCTTTTTTGTGTGGTCATTTGTTGCGGGTATTTTTAAGAAAATTACGAAGGTCTTACTTTGAAATAAGGTTATAGAAAGAGACTGGAATAGACATATTCCACTTCATAGACTACATATTCTTCAATCTCACCCTCCAGGTGATGCTGGTTTTATGAACTCTGTGCCACTGCTTGGAAATCTGGCAATGAGCAGCTCCAGAATCCTTCCTTGTAGGAGGAAAGGAGGGGGAACTCAGATGAGCTCGAAAAACTTCCTTGCAGTAGAGTAAGACTTGGTGTATGTATATAGAGAGAATTGGATGACCTTTTCATGACACTTCTGTGGAGAAGCCAGTTCCTGTTGCAGATGAGTGAGGGAATTGATCAGGAACATGCTTTATGGACTCAAGAGTTAATGAGGGTTAGGAGGAGATGGATTTGCAGGGTGGGCAATAGAGTAGAAATTGTACAGACAGCACTTGAATGAAATCTTAGGAAAATTCAGGTGGCAGGAGACCTTGGGAGATGATCTGCTCAGAGAAACATCAGCCCTGAGATCAGACCAGGTTGTCCAGGGCTTTATCCATCTTGAAAACCTGTGAGGATGGAGGCTGCACAGCCTCCCCAGGCAGTGTGCTCTGCTCCCTGACCCCCATGAGTGTATGACAGGGAGGGGGAGTTCTCCTGCATCCAGTTTCAACCTCTCTTGTTTTCAGCTTGCATCTGTTGCCTTCCTCCAAGCACCACTAAAGAGCTTGGCTTGTCTATGAATGACCCCTTTTAGGTGCTGAAAAGCTGCTACTAGGAGGCCTGAAGCCTTCCCTTGCCCAGGCACAAGAAGTCCAGCTCTCTCAGCCTCTCCCAGTCTGGCAGGTTCTCCAGCACTTCCCCATCCTGGAGTTTCTCTGCTGAATTGATGGCAGTCTGTCAGTATTTCTGCTGCTGAGGGGAGCTGGGAAGAGGAAAACTGGACACAGTGTAATGAAGGTGGTCTGGCAAGGATGAGTAGAGGCAAATGATCCCTTCTCACAGTTTACTGGCTGTGTTCCTTCTGCCAGGGCTCACTGCTGGCTCATGTCCTGCCCCCAGTCCTTTCTAGCATGGCTGCTTTACAGGTAGTCAGGTTCCAGCCTGTGCTATTGCCAGGGGCTTTTCCTTCTCAGGTTCATGGCTTTGTGTGCGGCCTTGTTGAATTCCTTCAGGGTTTTGTTTGCCTGTTGTTTCTGCCTGAATGGGTCCTGCTGCAGTGGCAGTCCTGCCCTTGAGTGGTTGTTCCCCAGTTTGACATCATCTTCAAGATTAACATGATTATAGACTGGCACAGGTTGCTGAAGTGGACAAGTCCTAGGACACGCCCCAGTGGGGTCTGCCTAGACTTAACCTTGACTCTTAGGGCATTTGAAGGACTCTAGTCAATTACTGATTATTAAAACATTTATTGTGGTCATTTATTGTGGTAACTTGAGCATTATCTGCCCCAAAGCACTTTCAGAAAACTGAGTTTTATGGTAGCCTTTCAACATCTGCCACAACTCATTGCCACAATCACTATATGACAATTACATTATTATTATGTATACAATATCATTAGTATCATTATTATCATACCAATTAGCTTCTCTGGCATAGGGGTCACTGATCTTGGACCTCTGACACTTGGAAATGCCCTCAGACATTATGACTATATTGATATTTATCAATATAATCATAATGATTATTGATTTTAATCAAGTTTAGCATAAAGCATTGGGTCTTTGGTTCCTGTCCTTTATAAACTATGGCTTCTGAAGAAATGCCTGCAAGCCTGAAAGCTTACTGTTACTGACATTTACCAGTTGGGCTAATAGAGTGTTTCCTGAAAACTCTGTGCAGATATCTCACATGTAATCCACTGTCTTTCTTGTCATTCCCATTCTTTATTTGACTGCAGCCAGGTTGAGTTGGTTTCAATTGTAGTGAGAAATTAATTTGGCAAGGTAGTAATTACATAACAATGATGCTAGTATTTAATTTAATTTTTCAAGTTGAGTGCCAGTGGAGAGGTGAGGATGACTGTGCCTTGCTTTTGTTGCATAAATTCTACTTATTGAATAGTTAAGGGTTAATAGTTGAATAGTTAAGAAATTGAATAGTTTAAGAAAACTAGATGCTCTATTACTCTTAAATAGCTGTCTTTCTGCAACTGCTGAAGCAAAATAAATATGTATAGTATGTCCTAAAAATGGAGCTCTCTGTTCTGTTTAATATTCCAGCATGTCTCAGAGGGGAAAGAGGCATGCAGGCCTCTGATAACAGCAGGCAGCTAGAACCACAAATAAAGAGCTCCACGCTGTAAACTGATTCCATGTTTTGCACTGCCTTGCTCCATCTGCCAGCAGCACAAGTTTCCAGGGACTGCCCTCAGAGTGCAGCTGCAGGAGGCTCAAATGGCAGCATAGTCCAAAGGGTTCTTGCTGTTGCCTGCTGGAAGAAAAGTAGTGCTCCCTGGTGTGCAGCTATCCTGAAAGTCCCTCTGTGCAAAGTATCAAATATTCATGCTCATTCACTGCCTCCTGACACGTGAGCAGTTCCTGATCCATACTCCCTAGCTGTGCATGTGCCTGCCAGAACACACACCCACTGGGCAGTAGGCTGTATTCCATTATGCAGCTCTTCTTATGGAAGTTCATGCTAAGTGCACGTGTGGTTGTAAAAGGTCTGTAATGGGCACTAGGCTGAAGGTCTAAAATCTGTAGCAGCCAACCATTCTCAACATTTTCACATTAGAGGTGTTTAGTGTGAGTATTGACACAAAGCAAATAAAGACTAATGGAACAATGCTGACCTTGAAGTTAATATGGTAGCCGTGAAAAAATATTATGGCATGTTTAATTAGGGGTGAAAAAAGAACTTTGGTCTGCAATCCTATTGCTGTGGTTTTAGAGCTCTCCTGGGTGTGCATTTTACTGTCCCATTAAAGCAATTGTGTAGCTGGTCACCCATATGCTGGAGATGATCCAAATCAGTCAAGTTTTAAGGAGTTTTGTCACAGTCCTTGGACCCTTCACTGCAAGAAAAGCTACTATAAATAGTAGTAAGGGGGTGGGGCATAGAGAAAATAAAGACTATAATAGTGCTTAGAGACTATTGAGTTAGCACAAAAATCAGCCTTTGATTAAACTAATCCCTGGAACATGTTAAAGCAGTTAAGTCACTGTCAGTCTCTATGTTTTTATGTTGGCAGGTGGAGTGTCATCCATACCTTACCCAGGAGAAGCTGATCAAGTACTGCCAATCCAAAGGGATTGCTGTGACAGCCTACAGCCCCCTGGGCTCCCCTGACAGACCATGGTAAGGCTGCTTTGCCAGGGAGCTGTGTGGCTTATTCTGGAAGAACTGAGCTACATGCTAATGTACAGCATTAATTTTTCATCCAGATACAGATCTTTACTAGGTTGGACCTATAGGGGTTTCTTGCCACTGATCTTTTTTCCTCTGTGCAGGGCTAAGCCCGAGGATCCTTCCTTGCTGGATGACCCCAAGATCAAAGAGATTGCAGCCAAGCACAACAAAACCCCAGCACAGGTGGGTGGGTGCCACAGTACCCCTTCCTGTAGCATAAGCTCATGGCAGTGTAGAGGACAGGCTGGCTGTTTGTCCCCTGTCACCTGTGGTGTTAGGTAGCAGTGCAGGTTTGTGGCCTTCCATGCATGCTTGCAAGGGTGCTCTGATCATCACAAGAAACATTTTCTTGACCCATCTTGAGATGCTGCTATGTTTGTTTGTCTTGCCATCTCAAGTGTTGTGGCAAAGAAGGGAACATTTGAATAGCCTACTCAAAATCCAGGTGAGAATTCAGATAAAATTTTACAAGCAGCTCCACAGAGTGAGTTAATTCTGCTGAATTGTACCATTTACAGAAGTACCTGTAAATTACTTACTGTTTAGCAGAGCTAAACAGGCTGTGCTTGCATGGAGCAGGAGCCATCCCCTCTCTGATGCAGTGCTGTGCCTCTTGCAGGTTCTCATCCGGTTCCACATCCAGAGGAACGTGGTTGTGATTCCCAAATCCGTCACCCCGCAGCGCATTGTGGAGAACTTCCAGGTGGGTCAGTGGAGTGAGCTGATGCATGGCATGTACAAGGATGGCTTGGCTTCTCCCTGCACAGCCAGCAGGGAGCCTTTCTCACCCTTCCCAGGTGCTCTTCTGACAAGAGGACTGAGCTTTTCCTCCATGTGTTTACCTGTCTCCCGAGGGCTGAATTTAAGATTACAGTGGGAGAGCAGGAGTGACCAAAGCTTTGGGAAACACTCTATCCTGATAATCTGAGCAGTCACATTGTGTTTCTTCCTGTTTTGTGTCATGTGAATGAGTCATTTGACAGCTTCTTTGGGGCCTGAGTGCAGTAGCACACCCCAAGAGTCTTCTTAAAGCAAGCACTTTTAAGGAAATAGTCCTGGTGTCCATAACCCATGTTGCTGCTCTGAATTCAGTGGTCCTGGACTGGACCCAGTATTAGGATTTTGCTTCCAAACACTCAGTGGCTTTAGGTGGAATGTGGAGGTCTTGCAGCTGCTGCTTTGGCTTAGCACAGAAAGATGCATTCTTGGCCAATGGGAGATGGAGGCATTCTGCTACACAGTGCTCCCCAAACTTCTTCAAGCAGCTGGCAGGTGTAACTGCAACTTGAGAGTCTATAATTCCTGCCTCTTCCTGCTCATCTCCCTCTCCCACTCCAGCTAGAGGAGGCTCACAAATCCAGGGAGTCTCATCTTTTTTCTTTTTCCTTTCCCTTGTGAAGCAGTCACTTCCAACAAGCACCTACACTGTGGACTTTTTCTTTAATTTTGGGATTTTTTTTTCCTAATTTTTTTTTCTTGCTTACAAGCACTGCTTTGTTCAAAGAGGTGATTTCTGGCTTTTTCTCCTGCTAGGTGTTTGACTTTGAATTGACTAAAGAGGAGATGGCAACTATTCTCAGCTTTAATAGAAACTGGAGAGCCTGTGAAATGTTTGTGTAAGTGGCACTTCCTTTTCTTTAAATGATTAAGTTATCACATAGTTCAGTGAATGAAGCTACAGATGGTAGTATTGACTGAAATTCAGGATATGCAAACTCAATTTTCAAAGGGGTCATCTTCTAAAGAACTTTCCAGAGTAAGATTTTTTTTTTAAATGTTCATTTTGTGAACCAAAACATGATGAGTATTGAGCAAACTTCATTTTCAGTTCAGTTGCCAAGAAACTCTTTGTAGCTGGAATTGCAACAGGAGGCCTCTTATTTGTAATTTTTTTGTCCCTGTTGGAGGAATGAGCATCATGCAGACTTGAAAACTTGATTAGCTTTGCTCATGCTGTTTTGTCTGAAGTACATTACAAAATCTGTGTGTTCTTCAGGAGTTGTTGGGAAGGTAGATGAACATTCAAAATATGACATGAGGATTTGCTACTTGAAAGTGTAGATCCAGATATGAAATCTTTTTTGGAAAGCTCAGACCTTTGCAAAAAAGGTCTTCCTTTCAGTAAATAGCAAAATCTTGACTTAGTTGTCTGCAAAGCATCTCTAGGTCCCATCACCCAAACAACAGAAGGGTCTTTTTGTTTGGAAATGCAGCATGTCACCAAGGAAAAGAGAAACAAACTTTGCTTTAATACAGTTAATCTCTTCCCTTGGTGGGTCTTTGAAGTGGTTACAGATGCATGCAATGGCTTTGGGATGTGAGATAATCTTTGCTTTTTGATTTCCTCCAGGTGCAAAACTCACAAGGGTTACCCTTTCAATGCAGAATACTGAAGATGGTTCCCTGCCTTTCTCCAGGCTTCCCAGATATGCTTCTGCTGTTGCCTTTGAGTTGTCTGTGTAGCTTTTTCACTGCATCAGACACCCCTCCACACTTGCATTTTTTCCTTTCTTTTTCCCCCACAAAGATGCAGTATATGTACTCTGTGACTTTGTGCTGTTTTCTTTTTTGGAAGAAGGAAATGCTGAAATGGTTCTGGAGAGCACACTGTGTGGACTAGTAGATTTTCTTTGCCAAACAGCAAATCTGGAATTGGTAAGCAGAAAGCCTTGAGCAAGTTTGAGCAAGCAGTCACTTTTATTTTGGAATACTGTGATTTGGAGCTAGTGACTATTGTTGTCTGGAAGGACCAGGATATTGGCAGATATTGCATAATGAGGTTTGCTTTTTTTTTTTTCTTGTTACTTTTGGGGTTGGTTTTGTTTCTTTTTAACACTCCATACCTTTTTATTTTCCCTCTAATTGGAAGTATAAGTTGATTTCTAAGTGATTTCTACATGGGTAGCTCTTTGAAAAGTGTATAGATCCTGGTTTCTTGGTGATATAAAAGCTGTTTTGCTTATAATAAAATACAGTTTCATTACTGTGTGTAATGAGATGGTTATTTCAGTCATGCTCTAATGGTGGTAATGCTGGAGCAGCTGTATAATATCAGCTGTCTCTAGAGATTACACAAAAGCAAGAAAATTACCATCCCCCACAAAATCATCTGTTGATGCTGACTTCTTGCATGTGCTCTGGGAGCTGCCTGCTGTTCTCATGGTTGAACTTGTGGCCACTGAGTCTGTTTGTGCCTCTCTTTAAATAGAACTGCTTTGGTTCTGACAAGCAGTGCAGTCATGTTTAATTCAGTTTTTATCTTACTGAGGTGATTGTGTACTTTTGCTAGTAGAAAACTCATTCCACTGAAGACTTGAAGCCTACACAGCATTGCTTTAATAAGCAGTAGAAAACTTGCCCTCTCCAGCAGGGAGCACGATTCAGGAAGGAATTCTGTGATTGTACAAGATACCATTGGCAAATATAGTAAAAAATGGGCTTCCAAGAAAATCCTGTGTAAAGCTTTGTTCAGGGAGCATAGAAAAACAGGCTGATACTGAACTTCTGGTTTGTGAGCTGTGTTTATGGTTTTCACAATGCTTGCACATAGTGGTTTTAAAGCTGTTGCCACCTGAGAGCTGCTCAAGACTATTCACAAAATGCATTTGGGTACTGGTAAAAGCAGTGGCTAATGTTGGGGAACTTTCTTGCATATTCCTGTGAGAGTTTTTCAGATGTCTGAGTGGGTTTGGGATGTGTGAATGGTCCCTCTGAGGAGATTCTCTCTGAACAGATGGAAGAAGGGGACCCCAGGGCTGTTAATGCATAACCCATCTAAATGGTAAATGTAGGATTGTGATTCCATAACTGTATAGCAAACCTTAAAGTGAACTTGGCCAGGTTAAAATGTAACATGAAGGCAATTTGATATCAAAGTATTTGTGAAATAGGTGGTTTGTTTCCTGGTTCTGAGCAAAAGGAGTCTAAGGAGTCGTGCTGATTAAAAATTACAAAAAAAAAATCTGCTTTCTCAATGTAATGGTTAGTATTTATTAGAAAGAAAACTTCTAACAGTATTTTAAGATCTTTCCAGTAATGCTAAGACCAGAATTAGCATGCAACATGGTTTTGGTCACAATAATTTACAATAGGCTGAACAGACAAGATTGAGTTAACTTAAAATATGAGAAGGAAAGAATCAGTGTCTGACTTGAAGCAATATGCTCCTCTAATGCTGGTTCTTCTAATATAAATTGATTATAAATCACTTTAAATTCTGGACTTAAAAGCACATACAGAAAGCTTCAGCTCTGCAAGTGTTTTTGGGAATCTCTAATGTGATAAACAAAAGCCCTGAGGCATCTAAAAAGCCAGAAGATGTGATGTTCTTTGCTCAGTCTGAGCTGTGGCAGAAAACTGTTTGGGGCAATGTTTACTTGCTTGCAAATAACATTTTTTGTGACAAGTGTGTTCTGGCAAGAAGTTACATTGAGGGTCAGGGTTCCCAAAATAGTACATCAGGTTCTGTTAGCTTCCTCTGTTTTCATTTCACTGCAGCTTTATGGAAGTTTGAAATGAAATTTTCCATTCTGGAAGTAGGAATTTTACTGGAGACAGACTGCTCCACAGCAGAAGGGAGAGCACTGGGGTGGAGTGGCATTGTAACAGGCTCTCTCTGTATTTCACTGCATGACTTAGTGGGAAGGAATTTGGAAAGGGTCGTTCTGGAGCACAGTGCAGCACTTAGCCGGCAGAGGGCTTGGAGCTTGGAGTGTCAGAGTGGGAATAGAGGGAAAGCAGAGAAGCACCTGAGTGCAGGGGTAATGATGCACAAGCTTGAACAGAAAGCAGGCTGTTGTCAGCTTGGGAAGGGAGTGACAGGAAACCCTGTCACCCTTAATGGCTTTGGATTGCTTCTCCAAGCATATAATTAAGGCTGAGATGGAGGAAGGGGCAGTCTTCCTTTAGTCTAGGTTGATCTAGGAATTATTACAGTAAAATAGAGGCTGTTGTACCCCCATGCTTGTGCCATTCTCTCTGCCTACAAGAGCAGAGATTTCTTTTCATCTCCTAAAAGGTAAAGTGGAAAGATCAAAGAGCTCAGTATCCGGAGCTCAGCATTGCTGCCAGCTGAGCTCTTCCTGCTGAAACTGTTCACAGCATTTGTTTTTGTATTGTGATTTGACAGATCTCTGGGTTTCTGATCAAAGCCTTTTTAAGGACAAATACAGTCTTGTAGCTCTTCCAATGAAAAGTTGGTGTTGTTTTGTTTTGTGTTCTTAATTTAAGAACTTGTAGTTCAGCTCCACCTTGTCGGCCTCTTCCTAGACATTCTGGGGACTCTGCTGCAGCAGCTGAGCTGGTGTGATCCTGTGGCACACCCTGGGAAGAGGATTTCCAGCCTACAGGAAAGATTAGGAGCAGCTAACAGAAAAAAACTTGTCCTTGAAACTGGTAAAAGCAGTACTTGCACAAAATCTGTTTCACTTCCAGCTGTACTCACTGCTCCAAATGACACCAGATTAGCAGGATTTTATTTCATGTGTAGGAGAAAATGGGTCTCACAGGACAAATGCATTTACTTGGTAGCAAGGAATGATGGTGAACTGATTTATCAGGGAAAACAGGTAGAGAAAATTAGCAATTATCTCATTAGAGAAGGCAAGATACTGTTTTTGCAAGGTTTTTTGTGTAGTAGAGGAGAATACAATAATTTGGAGTTGGCATCTTGCTGGTTGAAGGTAGGACAGCACAGATAGTCTGACAGGCTCAGCATATTTGCTTCAGGTTGCAGTTGATGTTCCTTTGAGAGAAAATAGCTTTACTTCTGGTACTGGGACACAAATACACAGGCCTGCCTGGCTGAAATCACTTTTCAAATGATGCTCTCTAACTTGGTGTTTGCTTCCCCCAGGGAGAAAGGAGACAGGACTCCTCTTGCTCAGCTCACAGGACTGCACAAATGCTATGGAATGCACTTGTTTCAGTTTTCAACTGTGAAAACTGGGGCACAGGAAACTCCAGTATTCAAAATGGGAAGAGAAAATCCTGTCTTTGGATTTAAATTGGTATTCACTGTGTTGAAGATTCAGCTAGAAATCTGGAGTCTTTTGCTTAACTGGGGCACAGAACAGTTACCTTGGGATAAATTATTTTTGTTTCAGTCACTTAATAATTCCCTAGTGTGTCACCTACAAACTGTCAGTAACTGTTTGTCATCCCTCCCTCTGCCTTGTCCTTGGTTTCCTTAAAAGTACAGAGCCCTGTCTTATTCTGGCAGGACCTTGTTTATTTTAGCTGTGAGGCAGCTCTTAAAACCCTGAAATAGGCCACATTGCTCTTGCATTTTAACTTGTTCAAGTGCATGATACAGAACCACGAGTGCAAACAGCTGCAAAACTCCATTTTCCCCTCAAATTCTTAAGGAAAAAAAAAATAAAAGCTGATTGCAAAATCAAACTTTGCTAAACTGAAACAGGCCTGATTACAAGCCAGCTGCTAGTTGCTCATAAGAACAGCTGAACTGAATCAGACTAAGTATCTACATATTGCAGCATCTTGTCTCCAGCTGTGGTCAAAATCAGTTGCTAAAGATGAGTAAATTGAGCATTGCAGCAAAGTGTTATTTAAATATTCTGACAGCAGCTTGTTCTTTTATGTTTAACAGCCATCAGTTAACACTCTGCTGTTAGGTTACCTTCTGAACCTGTTAGGTTCCAAGGGAATGATGCTTCACACTCACAGTTTGAAGAATTGCCATCTCTTATTTGTTTTGGGCTGATTTGCTGATAGATTAATTTGATTCTGCTGATTTTTAAAGTGGAGGAAATAATAAGTGGTCTGTTTTTGCAGGTTTGATAAACATCTGGCACAGCTCCTTTTACTGGTGTCAGATCAAGGAAAATCTTAATTGCCATCTGTATAAATTACTCCTAGGCCATTGATTATCCTAATCAGTCTTCTGTAAGTCTTTTTTTTTTTTAATTCAGAGGAAGGCAAGGAGCAGTATTTCTTGTGTAGGAGTGAATGCAAAAAGTTCATGAAGTAGGTTTGTATCTGACAGTCTTTGGCTTCTCATTCAGTTTTGTTTTGAACAATATGAGAGAACTTGGAATTCCAATAGATGGGGAACTTGAGCAGCAATGATCAGCAAAGAGTTTGGGATTTTTACCTGTTGTTCATTACCTGTGTTGTCCAGTTTTCCCTCCAAAACACAGACATAACACTTTACTTTTTTCATCCAGCCCTTTTGGAACTTTTCATGAGGCTTGACTCTACCAGAATGGATGAACTCCACAATAAAAAGCTGAAGTCATGGGACAATGTGTTGGGATACAAAGACAAAATGCTAAGCTAAGGTGTTTTCATTTTACTGGGCTCAGATAATGTCACTGCTGACTAGGAATGATGTATGTGTGGGTTTGGTGCAAGAGCACTGCTGCACAGCTGATAGAAACTGAAAATTAACTTGGGATACTATAAACCTTTCCATTTGCTCCTGGCAGCAGGCTCAGGGCTGTGCTTGCTGTGAGGCAGCAACTCTCTTCTAGAAAGGCACGTTGTAAATAGGGCTGTGGTTCTGCTGCAAAACAGGGGGGCTTTATTTCCCAGCAGCTGACACCACCCAAATTCTTCTCCTTTTACCTTTACTAAAGTCTCTGCAGCTGAAAAAGATCTATTGTCTCTGAAACAAATGCACAATCTCTGGCTTCTAACTTGTTTTGAATTTTTTACTATTATATGGCTACTGTGATCATCTAGTCTGACTTCCTGCCTACCACGGTCTATAAACATCCTGTAAATAGCTTCAAGTCTGATAGCTGTGATTAAATTGGAATGTGGTTAGAAAATTCCTATGAAGTAGAGAATATTTCAAGACAGGCTGTATGCTTCAGCATTCAGTGGGAATTTCTGCCAGTGCTGTGGATTGACAAGTGACCACAGGCAGCAGAGCACCTTCCACAGAGTTCACTTTCTAACTGGATATCCTGCAACTGGCCTTGTAAATGTAGCGTGTTCAGGAGGAGAAAAAAAATAAAATGCCCATTACAGGCACCTTCCTGTCCATATCACTGCAGTATAACTGTTCAGTGTCAATTCCTGGTAGAGTTTTCAGACCTTTCTTTAGGAGAGTTGCTGTGGGAAGTCAGAGTTTGCTCTGTTGTTTCTAGGGTACCTGTTATTCAAACATCTTGGAAAAGCCTGAAGTAGCTCAAAGATATGTCATCACTTCCTTTATTAACTACAAAGAATATCAGTTGGAAAAGGATGTCCATAAAGTGTGCATCCTAGTCCTGAACCTTAATTCCACATTGTCCCTCTCTCTGCATGCAGTGCTGAGTCACGTTGTTCTTGTCCTGATCTGCAAGAGCCTAAAGCAAGTACAGGGGTTTTTTAGTCAATTGTTAAAGAGCAAGTCTTAATTAACAGATGTCTCATTAAAACACCAGCATGGGCTGCAGCAGCACTGACTTTTTTTTTTTTTTTAACCAGAAGCAACAGCATCTAGAGACATCCCTTGAGTCAGAACACAAGCAAACAGTACCTAGGGAACAGTACAGGAGAGTGAAAATCTGCTGTTGGCTCCTGTGAAGCTGCCCCGCTTTTCTGCTTGCTAAATATGATAGCTGCCAAACAAAATAATTCCTGTGTGTCTCCTTTATCAGACTTTGGATTTTCTAGGAGATTTTCAGTCTCAACTGCAGCCATTCTACTGATAAAGGCAGTATTTATATACTCTTGCAGATACTATAAACCAAACATGCAAGTGTCCTAGTAGTTTATTAGCTTTCAGCAGTTCATAAATAGGAAACCTCATTAAGAGCTCCTGAATCATAATTCAGCAGTGTCCTCTAAAGAGCTTTCAGTCTGTTACACTGAAATTACTGCACTCAGCATCTTGAGCAGCATGTCATGTCATTGAGATCTTCTGATGTTAAATGGACTGTCTTGTAGTGATAGTTAAAAGATAGTAGATGTATTGACCTTTTGTCCAAAAGTATAACTAATCAGAGAATTTATATTTTCTCTAAACTTAGTCAGGATTTATATTTATGACAGAAAATGCTTTTCTCTAATCCCAGTTTATGGCTTTATTAAACCTCATTATCATTACTAAATTATGAGAGAATATATATTTTGCTGCAACTAAAAATCATGTTACAAGAGCAGATAAAGGAAAACTGGTTGATAAAAAGGGAAGCAAATGTATCCATGTTCAAAGATGACTCTTCAGAATATCTGTGAGTTACCTTCTCCCATTTTTAAATACATATTCTCCTTCTATCTATGAATTAATGCAGAAAGTATTGCAAATTGCTTGAAATAACAACAAATGGTCTGGATCCCCCAGAAGATCTGAAGCTGATGTCTCTGTCAGTCTTCTAAAAAAGGATAGTCCTTGTGATTTTTGCATCTAGAGAAAGAGAGCATGATTGAAACATTTTAAGGATATAGTTTAGAGACAAGGGGGTTTTTTCCCTGGTAGAAGAACTGAAACTGAACTACATTAAAAACACATGTCTGCTTTGTGTATCCAGGGCAGGGAAAGTGAATTCTCTGTAACCTTCACATGTATCAGTGACCTCCTTCTCAAAGGAAAATCTATCTTAATGCTCAGCTGAAATTGCCAAAGTTCCCTGAGATATTAAACCTTTCTCTTGGAAACTCCCAAGCCCCCAGGGTGCTGTTAGACAAGTGGATAACCTGGGAAAACTGAATAAAATGCAGATCTTGGTGAGTCTGTAACCATTCTGTTATCTAGATAACATTGGCAGGAGTACATAGGCACAGCTCTTCCCTTCAAAAAACACCTACAACTCTCATTCTTAAAATGGAGTTTATTTACTCTGACTGTCCCTTATGTAAAGGAGCCAAAGAAAACGGAGGGGGGAAATGGCTGCTTATTTATTTTTGGAATTTCCAGCTGATTTTGATTTTCAGACATCAGTTTGGTATGCATCCAGTACAGGACATCTTAGGAACATTGTGCCTGCAGAAATCCCAGCGTTCCCAACCTGGACAGGGCGGGCTCTGATAAACCAAGGGTGAGATTCCACAGATGTGACCAGGTGTTGGCTGAGCCTCCCTCTCTTTTTATTTTTAAGGGGCTATCAGGTAGTGTCTGTTGAGAGGATATCTAAGAGATAATCCAAGCTATCCAGTGGAAATCCAGCCCTGCTGAAGCCTGCAGGAGGAGGAGGTACTCACTGGCTTAACGCGCAGATGCGATAGCGCTTCTTGAAACCAAGGAGGGCCTCCATCTCCTCTCCAGTCAGCTCAAAGTCAAACACCTGCATGAAGGTCCCAAACAGCTGGGTTAATTCAGTTTGCAGTGGGACAAGGAAGTTTATTTGCAGGAAGAAGAGCAGAAGCAGGCTGAAGCACTAGGAGGAGGCGTGCAGGGAGCACCCATGCAGGGAGAGCAGTGATTCAATATGTAAGGTTACAGTGCTGGTGGGCTCTGCCTGCAGCAAAATTGTACCACAAGGTGGAAGAGTTTGGCTCTTACCTGATGTATTCTAATGAGGACATGGCTCTTTACTTTCAGAGTGACTTTTTGCATTCATAAAGAAGTAATAATATATGTGGGATCTGACGAAGGTTTTGGCAGCTCTAAGTTTGAGGAGTGTGGTTTGTACCATTGGCAGAGTGGGGTTTTTTCCTGTGTACTTAAACACCATTAAGGACTCTCTAAGGTGCCCTCTTACCTTAAAATTTTCTTCAATACGCTGAGGAGTGATGGATTTAGGAATGACACTCACGTTTCTTTGGATTTGGAGCCGGATAAGCACCTGCAGGAGCACATAGGGAATTTACAGATGAGAAGTGCTGCCTGTCTTCTGAAAGCTGAAAACCAAAGGTGTCTGCCTGGTCACACAGAGCAGCTCTACTGGTAACCAGAGAGGGCTCACAGAGGAGAAGCACTACTTAAACCCTTCCTAATTACTACATGAGCTCATTAAATCCTCATCCATCTCTGAAGCTGAGATGACAACAAGGGAGTGCATTGAGCAAGAGTTCAGGCTTGGCAGGATGCTGTGTGGAGAGGCAGCCAGTGTGCCAGGTAAAGCCCAAAGCCACTGCTAATCTTCTGTCCATCACTAAAACTAAGGTAGAGAGACTATTTCTCTAAAGCATTAAACTGTGTACAAGGCACAGTTGGAACTCCATATTATTATTCCATAATACCTCTGTAAGTAGTTACTTTAGCACAAGTGGGAAGAATACATGTCAGCAGGGAAAACAACTCTGACCAGTATTAACCTGAGCTGGGGTTTTGTTGTGCTTGAGTGCAATTTCCTTAATTTGAGGATCATCAAGAAGGGAAATATGGTCAGGCTTGGACCTGTAAAAAAAAAAAAAAAAAGAAAAACAGGCTTCAGTAGTTGAATAACTCACTGTCTTCTCCCTCAAGCCCTGTATCACAAGATTATTGTTTAAATTATTAAAAAGCATAATCTTGCACACTTTAATTTAACATCTTGTTACTTCAGTTCCTGTCTTCATTCTTCCCTTTTATAACAAGTGAACACATGAGAAGAAGCCTGTAGTTTCTAGTAAAAACAGGTCACTATAACACATTTGTGTCCAGCCTGAGATCAGGCTGGGAATTTCTTTGATCCAGATCCCAAGAATTTCATCTTGTCCTTTACAAGCACAGCTGCTCTGGCAAAAGCCCTGTCCCAGGTCAGAGAAAGCCATGAGGATGGGAGTAAAAGCAAAATTTCTGTAACTTCCCCATTTACAAACTTAATCCCTTTGTCTCAGCAGGACTGCAAAGTTGCTATTTTCATAAGCATCTGCTGCTTTGGTTTTTTGTTTGGTTTGTTGTGGGTGGGTTTTTTTTTAGTTCAGAAATTCTCCTACATGTTTAATAAGCTCAATAAAGCTCAGTTGAGAATTCTATTCTCTGCTTTCATCAGCCAATTGGTCATTTTTCTTCAAAATATGAAACTAGTGGACTGAATATCACAATAAGTGTGAGGTTTCTGTGGGTGTGATTTTTAATTAATTAGTGAGTCTTTTTCTGATTACAGTAGTTTTTCTCAGAGGTTTCATCCTAAGACTGGTTTATTGCATTGACTCCAATCTACATCTGAGAAAGAAATCTGACAAAACATTCTTACCCTGGCCAGTTGGGTGCTCCAAGGGGACAATATGCAGTGACAGAGATCCCTTTGGATTGGCAAAACTTAATCAGCTCTTCCTGAGGAAGATAGGGGTGGCTCTCAATCTCAAAAAAAAAAAAAAAAATATCTTTCACCTCTCAGAAGCAGAAGGTACTTCAAGGTTTAGTATCTCTGTGCCACATCAGCTTTGAAAAGGTGGTTCTTTTTGCAGATGTGGGGTTTTTAAGGAACTTTTAAGAGATGTTCCATCCAGTGCAACAGCCCAGACAGGTGTGATGTCAGTGCTGAGGAGCTGCAGGACAATTTACCTGATTGTTTGCAGGTTTGTGTCTTAAGCCTGGTTTGCCCAGGAGCTGATTGATCTGTTTGTGGTTGAAGTTGGAGACTCCAATAGCCTTCACCATTCCCACATCCACGAGCTCTTCCATAGCCTAGAAACACCACAGAACCACACTTCCTATTAAGTTCTTTCATTTTTATATGGAAAAAATACCCACACAGAAACCTGATTGGTAAAAATCTTCCAGTGCTGTGCTGTGAGAACAGTACCTGAACAGTGGGGCTCTGGTCAGACTCAGATCTCACATTCTGTGTCACCATACAGATAAATAACAGCAATATTCCCACAACTCCTAAACTATTATTATGTCAGTAAAATATGACTCTTTTGAAATACTATCCCCAGGCAGACCTTCACACAGATGAAAGAGATTCTTTTAGAGTAATTCCTCAGCTAACCAAATAATCATCCCATAATAAAAAGCACCTTCTTTGGAACAGAGCAGCTCAACGAGGAGCTGTCACAAGACATCTGGAACAGGATGGATACTGGTGATCAGCACTGATTAATTTCCCAAGAGAGATGTACCATTTAGCAGTTGGATTATAGGATAAGCAGCACTGTGTTCCCCCTCCATCACCTATTTTCTTTCACACTAAGGAGCAATAAAACAGCCAGACAGCCCTAATTAGATTGTCACATCCAGCAGAAAAGAAATGGGAAAATAATCCGCTGGCAGCCTTTAGAGCAGAAGATAGCCTTGCTCCAAAGCAGAAATAATTTTAGTTTAAAGTTGCTGTCATAAGCAGCAGCCTGAAATGTCCACTTTTTTCCCCTCAAATAAACAACAAAAATGTGCTTTATTCTTCACCTGGCAGAAGGCAAAAAGCACCAGTGAATTCTTCTGACTCTGGTGAGTTTCTTACCTGCTTTTGGCCTGGCTGTGCTGAGCACATGGGAGTGGAAGGGAAAGGAAGGCCAAAGTCTCAACCAAGCAGGAATTTGAATTCACAGCCAAGCTTGGCCTCCCAGGCAGCCTGTGCTGCACACAGAGCTTAGCCAAGGACTTTGGCCAACTCCCACTCCTTCCAGAGACAGAAATTTGGGTGCTGTGGTACACTGGCACAGGCATGTTGGCTTTGCTGGGGTCTGGACAGTTCAGGTACAACAGGAGGTAAAAGCATGGCTACAGCTAAAGCCACCAAAAATTGCCCAGAGTGGGGTAGGGATGAGAGAGACAGCCTTTAGTTAGCTCAAGGCACTGCAGGGTACACACACAGTCAAAGATTTCCTCTTGTCATGCCAACCCAGCCAGTTTAGGAAGCAGTAGATATAAAAATACCTAAATTTTGGCACAGTGACACAAAAAGGAGCCCAAGGACGCGGAGAAATCAGCAATCCCAAATACTTTATGTTAGAAATTCTCTCAGAACAATTCCCACAGTGGAAAGCTTAGAGTTTTCAGGCTGTTATTTCAAACTAGCAAGATATTTTTGGCCCGTAAATGAATGTACCTCCCACGTATCCAGAAAATCTGTATCGCTGGGAATGATCATGCCGTTTCCATCTGCAGGAAATAGCTCCTCTCCTGCCTAGCAGCACAAAAGGAAAAGCAACATGAAGGTCAGCTCAATTATAAGTACTTCAAGAAATCATTTAGAAATTTGGGCAAGCAAGTGGAGCTGGAGAGAGTGAGATGGATATCGTGAGTTTCCTGAGTTTTGTTTGTGGTGGGGTGAGACATGGCTAAAACAACTAGCCTGTATCAACAGAGAAATGTTCAGGAAAACCTGTCTCTTGAGACCCTGTCCTGCAGGCACTTCTGTGTGCCTCAGGTTGGGAGAAGGCCAGGGAGGTGACACGGTGGGGAAATCAGCATTTATTTAACCTGGGGGTAGAGAAAGAAGAAAAAAATCTCTTTTGAACTAAGTAGTTCACATGTTTGATTCTTGATAAGGAAATGGCAGCCAAACCCCACACTGTAAGAGGAATGTGATCTGGATGTTAATTTGATCCATGACTTAAAAATGCTGTGCAGGGAAAAATAAGGTGGTTTTTGTGCTACAAGACCAACCTAGTTGAAGCAGCCATGACCTTTCCTTTCCTCCTGGGCTCTCCTTGCAGAGGTTTATCGTTATGCCCTAATGAGATTTACCAACACTCCTCCTTGGAGAGGACTAAAGAGATGTCTGGTCCCAAAGGCAAAAGGGGCAGAGCCCTGACAGACAGATCCTGGGACTTAAAGCTGCAATACCTTGAATCCCATGGGACAGTGCATCAGGTAGAGATCCAGATAATTCAGCTGGAGGGCAGCAAGTGTTTTCTGGCATGCCTCCTTCACCAGGGATCTCTCGTGGAAGGTGGACCAGAGCTGTGGGGAAACACAAAGCCTGGGAGCTGCACTCCTGCCCTCACGGTGGCAGAGCATCCCTGGCAGGGAAACACAGGGCACAGAGGCAGCTCAGGGTGTGGCCCATCTTCCCATCTTGAGGAAGAGCCACTCGAGGCACCTCAATTTATTTGTGGTACTGTTAAGTAACTAAAATGAGAATGAGATACTCTGAAATTCCATCAATTATTGCAACAATTAAAACAAAGAAAATAAGTGAACCTGGTGAAAATCGACCCACCAGCTTCCAGCAGATAGAAGTTACTTTATTTTTCCTACCATTGTTGTTGGGGGAAAAAACAAAACAAAGCATAACATACAGGAGTTGACAGGCTGAGGCCGGCAGCACAGCAGGAGTGATCACAAAAACAATAGCCCTGCTTCCTATCCCAGAGGCCACCAGGAGCACGGCCTCAGTTCCTGTCTCCATGGCTGACAATGGACATGGACTACAAAAAAACCCCTCTCAAACCCAGCCTTTTGTTTCTCAGGGGGTGACCTATCCCTTCCCCTCACCATCCACTGATTGCTTTGCCCTGACTGAGAGGAGGTAATTCCCAGCTTCATCCCTGACGGGGTGTCTGGTGTTGGGATGGCCCTAAGGCATTGGAAAGTCTCTTTTTCCCAGCTCCAAGACTGAAGAAGAAGACAGGATTCCTTGGCTCTCATTCTCAAGGTCGTTTCTTTTCTCTTATCTGTAATATTCTTTCTCCAACCTGCCAAGATCTGTCCAGCAGGTCGGGTTGAGGCACACTGACCACCCTCAGGGTGGTGTTATCTTTTTATACTAAAAACTACCTGTACTTTATTTACAATAATTTTCCAATATATCACCTATGTTAGACAGTCTGTCTCTGCTCTAAACCAATCCAAAAGTGTCGCTATCACAGCAAAAGATGGAGGACAAGAAGAAGAAGGAGAAAGACAGGGCACGCCCATATTTCTCCATCTTGTCTCCTGAACCCCCATTCTAAAAAACCCCAAAATTCTACTTTTTCATCCTGTGACAAATTCACTATCATTCTACTCAAACCCTTGTGGCTTGTAACTCCTCACACAAAGTTGGTAATTGTTTCCATGGGTTAAAATCAAAGGCACAGGTGTTTGTGACTCCGTGCCAAGGTCTCTGAGCCCCTGCCAGGGTCTGGAGTCCTCCAGGGCAGCCAGAGGAATGTCCTGGGTTCTGACACATCCCATGGCACTTTCCATGGTGAGACTTTGGGCTTGGCCCCAAGTGAGACACACCTTGCTGACCACAAAGAGCTCTTCTCTCCTCACCACGCCCTGCTCCATTTTCTGCCGCAGCGCGTCCCCGATCTCGCTCTCGTTCTGGTACATGTGGGCACAGTCCAGGTGCCGGTACCCCACGTCGATGGCAAACTTCACTGCATCCCTGGCTGCCCCCTGCAGAGACTGAAACCGGAAGAGAAGCCAGTGATTTGCTAAATAGCAGATTAAGAGCTTTGCTGTTCTGAAATCTGGCAATTTTAAGCCCCCAGAAAAATGAGATATTTCAGCTGTGGCTTTTTTGTTTGTTTGTTTGTTTGTTGTTTTTTGAGGGTTTTTTGGTTGGCATTAAGATTTAAGGTATTTGAGATGATAGTTTCTGTCTAGATTTAGGTGTTTATTATTATTATTTATCTGTTTAGCTTTATGTGTTTATTGTTTTTATTTATGTTATAGTCTCACCGTAGTGAGTTCTGTAGTCTTTTATTAGCAAGGCACAAAATGGCTTGCTAATGGCTTGCTATCTCTTGTTACAAGGCCTTTTAGGACTAAACTATCTAATTAAGAAATGATAGCTAAATTATTTTCTTTTTTAACCCAATAACTGATTCTTCGAAGTCCGCACTGTGGACTTTTCTATTCAATTACAAAATATCACCCAAACTTATGAAGAAGAAGGTGAAGAAGAACAACCTGCTTCTGCCCTAAAACTTCTGTCTTGCTTCATATTTATTACTATATTCTAAAACTCCAAATTCTAAAGTTTTCCACCCTGTGATATCACACACTTCTAACCAGCTACACACCCCTGTAATCCCAGTACTATCAATCGTTTTTGGAAGCTTCTCCACAGCCTCAGGTCAAATGCAGTGTTCTCTTGAGGGTCTGTGCCATTAAGCACAGAAAGTTTAAAATTCTCAGCATTTAGGACTCCAACACCAGCCTGGATCTGGCTTTCATTAGTTTTGTGAGATCAAATGGCAAAGGAGTCACTGATGAGGTGCCTAAGCTGATCCACCCTTTTTCTAAGTATTGGAAGTTCACCCTGGGACACGAGGCTATCTTGAAATAAGTTCTAATTTCCCCAGAAATTAAAAGCAACTTTAGTGTGACATACTGGTGACATGAGGAAACCAATCACCTCTGGAATGCTGGCCCTGCACAAAAACAACCCAGCTCTTGTTGACACAGGACAGGGAGGTGACGGGACTCAAAACACTACAGACAGTGCCACCTCCTGGGTAAAACACACACTTGGTACCTGATAGCAAAATAAACCACTTCAGATTCTTGGCTTGGAGACACCACAGAGCTCTTTGATGACTGAATCCAGAAAATGGCACTCCAAACAGAAACATGATTCAAAGCCACGACCACCTCCTGTGGTCATTAATTGTTGTGGTGCTGGGGGTGTCTCTAGGATGAGGTGAGAGATGAATCTGACTTCATATTTTTTAGAAGGCTGATTTATTATGATATGATATGAAAATTATATACTAAAGCTATACTAAAGAAAGAGAAAGGAGACATTAGAAGACAAGAATGATAAAAAAAAGTCGTGACAGACTCAGAGAGTCCAACACAGCTGGCTGTGATTGGCCATTAATTAAAAATAATTCACATGCTGGGTAAACAATTTTTCAATTTTTTAAATTACATTTCAGAGGAGTAAAACATGGAGAAGCTGAAGCTTCTCAGCTTCCCAGAAGAAGAAATCTTAGCAAAGGGATTTTTCAAAAAATATGACAGTAACAGTCTCCTACTTTTTTCTTTTTTTTAATTATATCACTACTCCAAGTTTTTCCAGTCAAAGGGCATTTAGTTGGTTCACCTAAATTAACAACAACAACATAGAAAACACACTAATTTTTTTCAACACACAACTAAAGAGCCAGTTGAAAGTTTCACAGGATTTCTTTTTTTGCAGTCCCTTTCCCTATCCCAAACCTCCCTGGATGTGAGCAAAGGCAATAACCTGCCCTTGAGATTACACAAAACTCTGTCATGTGAGATGTTTTCCAGGGAAAATAATCCATTCTTTCATTTGCCCAGGTGCTCACTGAGCTCGGATTTGAGTCAGAGCTGCCAGGTAAAGGGGAAGCTGCTGTGGGAACCTTGAAATCAAAGAGCTTTAATGAAATTACCACCATGAGCTTGGGCCTTGTTTTCATTGCATAACAGAAGACATTGTTTTGTGGTGGTGGGGATCATGTGCCCAAAATTTTCCTTCTACTCGGTCCTGACCAGTTTCTATTGGCACCTTAACAAGTTCCTTCAGAGAACTCCCCCATCACAGCATTGGGCCCTAAGAGGCCCCCCCAAGGCACACTTTGGTTTTTAAAACCTACCTTAATTATGTTATGCTTCTTAGTGTCCCTTTGTCATCAGAAAAACAAAGACTGAAAGGGCTAAACAAACTCACACCTGTTTGTGCACATCAAGTTAAATGCTGTTTAGATCAAATGGCCCAAAAATATGGCAGGAATTTAAGATATTTTTATGATGACTGGAAAAGTGTTTCATGGAGCTGGGAAGTTGTGATTTGACATATTTTGTTTCCAGTCTCAGATCCAGGGGAAAGTTCACTTTTTAAAATCTTTTTATCTTTCTTAATATCAGTTTCTTCAAATTTTCAGCTCAATTACAGACTCTTTTTACATTTATAATTCAGTATATTCTTTAACATACTCTCTCTTACCAAAAGTCCATTAGGTAGCGTTTCCAGGTAAAGAACCACCCAAACTATATTCCTGCAAAGTGCTGCACACTCATCTGCTGCCAATAAAAATAAGTTAGCCTCAAGTCTCTAAGGGATTATCGTGAGTTCCCATTTCCAAAACTACTTATTGCCCCTTAAATTCCTATATCTACACACACTCATCACAGATGACACCCACATGACATGCTGGGATATTAACACAGTGCCAAAAGAAAAAAAAAAAAACAAAACAAAGAAAAACAAACCAAAAAAATACAAAGAAAAATTAGCTGGGCAAAAGCTTTTACTTTTGCAGCATGTAATTTTTTTCCATAGCTAAGAAAAAATTTTGTACCTGCTCCACTACCTCCACTCACTCCTAAGATTTCCTGAAGGCTGGGAATAAATACCTGCATTACCTGAGATATTTCAAAAGGAAATATTGCCCAGAGGATTTGCCACATCCTCCTGACCCAAAGAGGAGACTGCTGAACAATATCTACTGTGATTATTCCCAGCAGCCAGAGGTCCCCAGCTGCAGCAGGTACCTGCCAGGTCCCCAGTCCCAGGATGGGCATCCTCCCACCAGCGGGCAGCTCCAGGTGAGTGGCCATGTGCAGTCAGGCAAGGAGAGGCTGTGGGCTCTTGCAAAACCTTTACAATCAGCTTTGCCCCTCCCTCCTACCTGCTGACTGGCTGCAGACAAGGAAAATATGGGCAGAAGTGCTATCCTAAGAGGAGGCAGGGAGTTTGGTTTAGCTCACCCTTTGAAGAATGTAAAAACTGATTGCAGGCTCCTCAAGAATTTATTGAGTGAGCTCGTCATGGCAATTTGGCATTGGTGGAGGGTGCAGGTTTTTGTAAACCTCAGTCTCTGCTTTTCTGCAAGAAAAGTGGTATATGGGGAGTTGGCACATGCCCCAAAACCATTTCTCATCTCACCTGTCCTGAACACATCACCAGAAGTTGCCAGATAGCTGCTTTTTTAGGAGGAAGCAGTAACCTGTCCACAGCAGGAATAATTTTTTTTAAATTCCCAATATGGCTTCATCCCCACAGCACCAGGCACCCATGTTTTATAGTTTTCTATATTCCTTTTATTATTTTTATTTATTTTATATATATATATATATATATATATATTTGATTTCAAGGCTCCCCATAGCTTTTGCTCTCAGCCACTGTATGATGAGTGGCCACTCCATTCAGAACCCTTTTAATTTTATTTCTGAGCTCAAAATGATCAGGTCTGTTGGCCTGAATTCTGCAATGAAAGCAGGGTTTAACCAGCAATTGTAGTGCCCAGAGCTGATAGGTAGAGATTTCATTCCCCTACATGGCATTTTCTCCTTATTTGTGAGAAAAGGGGATTATGTAGAGGAGAGACCTGTGATGACCATGACTCTCTGAATCATTGTTTCCCTGTCCTTCAGTGATGTTGTAAATTACATATTGACATTTTAGAAATTATACCTTTGTGAGACATTTATTAGATGTATTTACTTTTTTTTTTCCTGGTTTTCTGTGTGTTTCTTGAAGGTGAGGAATATCTGAATCTGAGGAAGAGCCTGTCAGGGATAGAGATGAGGATGTGTACTTTGCTACTGCATGGTAATCCTAAACCAAACAAAAAAGGGAAATGAGGAGTTACCAGGATCTGCAATAATCTCTCCAAACACAACCTCTTGGCTTTATCTGGCTTTTCAAAACCCTTGCCATTGGTGCTGGGCTTTTCGTTTCCACAGGGACTCAAACACAGGGCAAATAATCCCAGCTCCTTTGCAGCAGTTTTTTGGTAGAAAAGTGTTTCTGGCAGAAATGCCAGGAGCTGTTTTATGTCAGCAGCTCTGGGGAGAGGTTCCCACCCCTCTCCTGTTCAGCAGCACACCAGCACTGAACCCCAGGCACTGGGCTGAAATGAACATAACTCCTTGGGCAGTTCATCCAGCACAAGGCTGGGCTTTGCTGTGAACACAGGGGCAGCCAAGGTGGCTTTCTGCAGAAGCAGCTCAGCTCAGGAGTTTTTAAAGCAGAGTTTTTGCACTGCAGTTCACTCACCCTCACACTCTCCCATCTCCACGTGGAAGCAATTTAAGCTTTCACCTGACAGCAAATCTGAAAACAAACTCACAAGGGTGAAGTGTCCATGTTTAGCTGGTTTTCCATGCGTCCTGAGTTGTAAGATATGGTTTGGGGGTATTCTGTTGTTTTGGTTTTTTGGTTAGGGGTTTTTTTTGTTTGTTTTTGGGTTTTGGTTTTTTGTTGGGTTTTTGTTTGTTTGTTTTTTCAAGGTAAAAAAGAAGGTATCTAATTTTTATCTCTAACATTTATAGATTTCCAGAAGTGACAGTGGATTGGGGAGTATGGCAGTGCCATGTCTCCAATGACACTGGACAAACCAACAGTCTATCAGATTTCTCCTCCTCCATAAAAGAATGCAAAACATTAAGTTATTTACATAAAGGGAGTGAGAAAGTTCGTTACAAGAATGCAAACATCAGAAGGCTTAGAAAAACTTGATAAAACAGGGTGACAGTATTCTATTTGCCATCTGTCAGAGGTGGGGCAGTTACCTTCTGTTCATGGGGCAGTTTTTTCTTTATCTCTCCCACAGCCAATCCTCCCTCCAGGAGATCTCTGCTGTCCATGGCCACTGAGTGTCCCTGCATGGCTGATCCAATCCCATCATCCCATGGGGAGATGCTCCGCCCAGGGGAGGAGCCAAGCATTCCTACCTGGATGCAATCTGAGCCTGGGGACAGCACAGCAGCCTTTGCCCAGTGCATTGCCAGAGGAGCAGCTTTCTGCTGCCCTGCATTCCCAGAGGGAGCCCAGGCCCATCTCCAGCACTATTGCATTTGTATTTTTGATTTTCCTGCTAAAGAACTGTTATTCCTATCCCCATATCTTTTCCTGAGAGCCTCTTAGTTTCAAAAATTACAATAATTCAAAGGAAGGAAGGGGTTTACATTTTCCATTTCAAGGAAGGCTCCTGCCTTCCTTAACAAACATCTCTCTTTTCAAAGCAAGACACCGTGGCTCTTAGAGATAAACATTAACAGCAGCTCTACCCTGAATACTTGACCTGCATTCTGTTTAGGAAGAATAGATCAAGAAGAAACCACAAGATTGATTTTAAGGGATGTATCCCATAATATTTTATTAAAAAAAAAATACTGATTACTTTTCATTGGAATTAAATGGGGGTTTTTTTCACAGATTGAAAAGATTCTTAAATATATCTATGTAATTGTTTCCTTGATGAGTGACATCCCTAGACGGTTATGATGCATTTAAGGCATTTTTCATTAGCCTACGTTTTTAAATTTCAAGTTATAGATAATTAGAAATGTCATTCTCTAATCCCATTAACTTCTCAGTTCAGCTAAGAAAAATGCAGCTTTTTTCAGCTCCTTCACAGAGGCAAAGTGCTGGAAAAGCAAACAGAAACTTTGTTTTCTTACTCACCCATTTCAAGATGCTTTAGAAAGGGTGCAATGCATTCCTGAAGGTGAACAGGCTGAAAATTCCTCATCCTGATGGCAAATAATACACCAGGATTTTTTTTCCCACAGAATAAATAATACAAATACACAGCTGGACAGATTAATGGACCTTGCTAGTAAAATGAAATAAATACCTGCTAAACCATGAAAGAGTAATTTTACAGCTATGCTCTAAGATTTTTCAGTTTACCTTCAGAAAATGGACATGATTTGTGTACCTCACAAAAAATAGGTTATACATAGATGGCAGTATATCTATATTAGTTTTATAGTTCATTATAATTTATATAATTTTAATATAATTTCATAGTTGCTCTATCTCACAAAAACAGCACCTTTGTAGAGATACAGTCATAGAGTGTATTAGGGTGAAGGTACTTCCAGATCCCAAACTGCTGGGATGCTCAATCCAAGAGGATCAGCAAGAGTGTTTTAAAAGCCACACAACGAAAAATCCCAAAAAAATCAAGCACATCAAAGCATCTCACTTCCTTTATGACCATGTATGGCCTGTATTGTGCAAAATCACTAACCAGCTCCAGAATCTCTGCTGCTCTGAATATTTTCCTCTTCAGGAAAGAAAATGCATCCAAAAGCCTGATAAGCCTGTTGAAATAATAACCACCTGCACAAATTTAAACAAACTCATCTTGGGAATCAGAACTGCTCCAATAGCTCCTGATTTAAAACAGCTCTTGACACATCACAGCCCCTGCAGTGATTCATTTTCAGGGAGGTTTTCAGGAGTGTGTGCCATAAGGGTTCTGATCCTTCCCCCAGTTGTTTCTGGGGTGATTTTTGGGGTCTCCTGCCCAGCTTGCCAGCCTCTAACATGGTGCTAAAAGGACAAAGTAAATCTCAAAGTAAATCTACAGGCTCTGTATGGCTCCCACAGCTCTCCAGACATAGCACACACCTCCCTGGAGCATCACACAGGCTTTCAGGCCAAACACTTCCCCTGGAATGGGATCCAGGCATCAGCACTAAGGAAAATAGTAAGGCAGCAGAGACAAGGACTAACTTCACCATCTTTTAAAGAGGAAATGAACATGTAGAGTCACATAAATATTAAAAAAAAAAAAAAAAAAAAACCAACACAAAAGAAAAGTTCTCTAGTAGCAACAATTCCTAGATCCTTTCTCTGGCTGAGTGTCTGCTGCACTTTTTTCTCCAAATGTGAAGCCTGAGGTGGCTGAGTGCAGAATGTCTTTCCTGTGAAACATTTGTGCATGTCCTCACTGGCACAGAGGTGCTGAGCCCCAGGGACAATGCACAGCTGTCAGAGACATTCTGATACTCTTGGCCAGGGCTGCTGAGGCTGCTTTTTCATGTAAAACAAGAGATAGGCTGTTTCTCTCCTGTGGAGGCAAAGAGAAAGCACATCACAAGGTATGTTTGAGGCTCTAGGTAACATCCCAGAATTGCTCCTGCTCAGCTTCCTGAGCTTTAGGTCAACTAAGCTGGTCCTCTCCAGTGTTCCCAAGATTTGCTGGTTTATAGGAGAGACTATCTCCCTCCTGTAAGCTCATTTTCTTACAATGCATCAAAACAAAAAGCGTGGAGAAATCCTGATTAACACATTTCCTGCATCCTCACTACACCCCAGGCAATATGTCCCCAAACCAGTTTGTCTCCCCTCATTCCGAAGCCCAGAGCAGCATTAGGAAAAATCAGGGATACATTTGCATACCAGTAGAGGTTGGAACGTCCATAGGTGCATTTAACATCATCCCATGACACCTAGAGAAGAAAAACACACAGGAGGAGGCTGGTAAAAACTCTTAGGAGATGCAAAAATTGTGATACCATCCCAGGAGTTCTCATAGGAGTGGCACTTCCAGGAACTAAACACCTTTCACCTAAACACCTAAATTGGTTTATTGCTTTTACTCTTGGAGGAAAAACAGATCTGAATGTTCTGAATGTACTCTGTCACCACATTTCTCTTCACAGAGAAAAGCAAAGCACAATTCTTCCCAAGAATGTGAAACCCAGAAATATTCTCTGAACCTCTGAGAAAGGAAAAACAATTCTTATCTTATTTGCTATGCCTGTGTTGTGCCAAAGAAGAATGCAATATGGAGATTGTTTACCCACAGTGATGGGGTTTTGTTTCCTTGGCCTGTCAGGGCCAAGTGTGTGTGTGAGTTGGGACTGTCGGGTGACAGTCACGAGATTCAGGCAGTTGTGTGCAGAGTTGAGTGCTTGGCAGATTCAGTTTAGATGTAATGCAACATAGAGTAATATAATATAGAATAACATAGTATAATAAAGTAATTAATTAGCCTTCTGATAAGATGGAGTCCTCCTCGTCATTTTCTCCCCCTCATCAGGGGCAAAAATATCATCAATAGTATACATTAAACAGATGTAGAGTGCATCAAGTAGGATATTCAGCAAATATCCTGAATATTCTGCTATATGCTCCTGCATTCTGCAATGCACAAAACTATGGGTGTAATTCTCGCCCAGTTGGCGGGAGGAATGATGAGCAGGACTCCGTGAGATCAGAAGGCTACATATTATATTATATTATATTATATTATATTATATTATATTATATTATATTATATTATATTATATTATATTATATTATATTATATTATATTATTATATATATAGTATATATATAGTATATTATAGTATTATATATATAGTATATTATAGTATAGTATAGTATATATATTATGTTATATATTATATATTATATGATGTTATATGTTATATTATTTATATATCCTTTATATTATATTATACATTGGATAATATATTATATATTTTATATATGATACTATATTATATTTTTGATATGATATTATGTTATATGATATATTATATTATGTTATGTTATATTTTATTACATTACATTATATTACATTATATCATATCGTATCATATTATTCTATACTATATTACACCTCATCTAAACTGAAACTGCACAAACACCCAACCCAACTCCACTGCCCAAAATCTTGTCACTGTCTCCTGACCAACATTCTGGACACGTGCTTGGCCCTGACAGGCCAAGGAAACAAAACCCCATCACTGAGGGTAAACAATCTCCATGTTGCATTCTACTTTGGCACAACACAGGAGCAGCAAATGAGATGAGAATTGCTTTGATCATTCTTTTCTCTGCTTCTCTCAGGTTCAGAGAATGTGAGTCCCACACAAAACAGAACCTGAGGCCTTGTTTGGTGCAGAAGTGAGAGTCACTCTGCCCTCAGCCCAGAGCATCCTGTAGCGGAGGAGGACAAAGCTCTGCAGCCTCAGTTTCCTTTCCTGGCTCTCTCAGTCAGCACCAGTCAGACTGGATGAGAGCTGGAGGGATGTCCAGGAGGGCACAAAGGGAACATGGCTGGGTGTGCTCACCTGGCAAACCTCAGAATCGTTGAAGCAATACCATTTACAGTCTGTGAGCCTCCGGATGTAGGCACAGTAATGGCCACAGCTGGCTGATCCTGAATGAGCAACCACTGCAAAGAGCTCATACTGCCAGGTAGCCTGCCAAGAGACACAAAGAGACACTTCCAGTGCAGCAATTCCCATCTGCCATGGACTGTAGAGAAGCAGCAGCCAGGGCAGCAAGGACATACATTTTGTAAGGAAAAAAGATCAGACTGGCCTCGAGAATCCTGCCTTTTTTTGCTCTTACCCTCAGCTGTGGGCTGGCAGCCTCCATCCTCTGGAGACCAGAGGATTGTGATAAAAGGCAGCAGGACAGCAAAGGAGCAGCAAAGAACCAGCAAAGAGGTTCACCACAGCCAACCCTGCAGTGGTGACTTCTGCTGTTTCCACACTTCCCCTTGTTATTTCCCAGGAAGAGGAACAGACCCACAGTGGGGCAGATCCATCTCAGCTACCTAGCAAAGCTGTTGTGGCCAACAGTACCAGACTCTGTGGCCAAAAATATCAATAATACTGCATGGGAAATAGCAAGAGCAGAATTCCCCTGTCTTGGACAGGTGAGATCTGCAAAGCCTGGCTTTTTGTCCTTAAGGAAGGAAGCTCCAGTTTTGGGGCCTTTTGATGATTTAATCTGAGCATAGAATGTTGAATGATGGCTGAATCAGTCAAAACTATGGGATGTGAGACAACACCAAGCACAGACAAAGTTTGAGACACAAATTTTTAAGACAGGTACTTTGAACTGAGACAAGTATTGGTGTGACCTCAAATTTTTATGAGAAAGGAGCAGAGAGGAGAAGAAAATCTGCCCTTTTTGAACAGGAGTATCTCACCTTTTCACTGTCATCTGCTTGGCACTGACTTTCTGTCAAGACTTGCCTGAGATCAAGTTCTTGTGGGAATGGCAGGGAGTGGCTCAGCTTGTGCGTGCAAGAGGATCTCTCAAAGCAGAAGCGCTTCAGGTGCAAGGTCAGGGTCTGTGGCAGATGGACGAGCTTCATGCTCTGAAAATAATCAATAATGCAACTGAAAACTGGGGCCAAACCCTGGGGGAGGTGGGGTACAAACAGCCACTGCCACCCAGTGTGTCAGAATGGAGAACAGCCAGTGCTCCAGTAAATATTTGCCAGTTCCAAGGGACAGCAGGTGCCAAACCTTTGTAACCCATCTGCACACAAAACAGAGCTGTGAGATCCAAGTTTCTCAGCTTTAGTGTCATCAGCACCCAGCCTTGTGTGTCTCAAGGGCTGCTTCACCTCTCATGTGCTTTCCTAGCCCCATGCTGGTAGCACTAGAGGCAAATCAACCTCCTTGAGACACCAGACCACAGGACCTCCTTCCTAACAGGAGGAAAGGTGTCTGTGGTTTTTATCTCACTGACACTGCCGTGCTGGCAAATCTGAGCTGTTGATCTCCTCTTAAACTTCCAATGATTGAGTCCTTTCCCTATCCTCCCCAGTCCTCAAGGGAGTTCTGGGTATGAGATATGGGGAAATAATTCTCCAATTACCTGTAGAAAAGGTGTTTTCCTCCCACACTGTTGACAGAAACACATGTTTTGTCCAGTCAGCTCCTCTGGGTGGAAGAAGTATTGCAGACAGTCCTCCTAAGAAGACAGAGACTTCTTTCAACTGAATTTCTTCAGCTGGATTTTTATTTCTACATTATTTCAGGGGGCCCAAGCAAACAGCAAAGTTACAGAAGGCATGTTTTATTCAAAGGACAAAAGACTGCAGCCTGAAACAAAAGGTACCTCATTTCTCCCAGCTGCCACTGTGACTATAAAAGTTAGGAAAAAAAGGGGTACACATATTCCACAAAGAAGGTACTGCTGTATAAATGCTTTTAATACTTCAAAGCCTTAAAGGTTTTCAAAGCAGCTCCTTCATGCTGAAACAGTATGAAGTGGTCAGAGAATCTATAAGGTCCAGTGGTCCACTGGCATTTGAAAAATCCACTATGAACAGAATCATCTCCTAAGGAAAAGGTGCTGCTGCTAAACTTACCAGAGTCTTCAGCCTGTGAGAATTGGCATCCAGCACTGGGAGTGGAAGGGTTAACATGGTGCTTTTGCTCTTTACTTCAAAAGAACATTTCTGACAGGCCACATGCTCCTGTATGCAGATCGTGTACAAATCACGCAGCTCTTTAACCTGGAGGGGTGAGAAAAAAGCCAAAACAAGGTGTATGATGAAGATAGTTGAGCTGTTTCCCTGTGGGTGGGAAAGTCCCTGTGGTCACACATTTCAAAAAAGGTTATTCCTTTGAGGTTGGAACCAAGATGTGACAATGACTTACGTGGACAGGGTACTTCCCACAATTTAAAGGAGAACAACTCCTTCCCCTCATTCCTTAACAGAGGGGAAAAACACAGCCTGTAAGATCAGAGAGTTAAAGATCTGCTTTGATGCAGAATTGTTCTGTTTTGCTTGAAATTGCAACAGGAGCTTGTCTTCTGTACTAATAAAACTGTGACAGTCAGTCAGGGAAGAGTCATTTTTCCCAGTCCCATGGGAGGAGCTGTTACACATATCACATACTGTCAGTGACTAATTAGAGTGAAATGCACATGGCTGACTTCAAAGAACGGAAAATCTGTGTCAAGATACACCAATAAATGTTTACAGAAATTTGGGGGGAAACAGACACTAAATACAACTAAATACAATGCTGCAAAAAGATCAATCTTTTAGTTATTGATCAGCTCTCCCATTAGAATGGACACTGGCATGCCCTGAGAGCAGAATGAGCAAAGCTTTACTGTGATTCAAAATGTCAAAGCTTATGAAACAAAGATTCTCTGTCCCATTTGAAAGATGCAATGAAAGAAGAGATAATTTTAAAACTTTAACTTAGGACAATTGCCAGTGAATGGGATCCTTCAAGGAGCAGAGGAAACCACACATGATAAGGGGCAAAGGTTCATTTCAGTCACCATCCTTACCAGCTCTGGCTTTTTCATCTGCTTCTTTAACAAGTTCCAGAGAGTCAGAAAGAGCTGAGCAGCATCATGCTGCACAAACACTGCACGAGCAGAAAACACAACTCAGTCAGTATCATGAACAGCACCGAGCACAGATTTCCCACAAATGGCAAAGGGGGAATTTTGTCCCCTCTTAGACACAGGTTCTTGTCCCTTGCTCCTCCCTGCAGAGACAGAGCTTAGACTGGGCACCAGCTGCAATTTCTCCACGTGATCTGAGCAGGCAGTGGGAGAAGACAGGAGTGTTTGTGTCACCCAGTGTCACCAGATGCAGGGACAAGAGGTTGCTCAATACCTACCAGAGGAGGGCTCAGATGACTCACTGAGTTGGGGGGTTCATTTCATAGCATCAGAGAATGGTTTGGGTTGGAAGGAGCCCTAAACATCATCTGGTTCCACCATGGGCAAAGACACCTTCCACTAGACCAGCAAATACCTTCCAATCTGGCCTTGAACACTTGAAGTGACACAGCACCCACAGCTTTTCTGGACATTCTTCACCAGTGTCTCACCACTCCCACAGTAAAAAATTTCTTCCCAATATTCAATCTAAACCAGCTGGTTTACATTTCAAGCCATGACCCCTTATCTTATCACTTCTATGTCACATGTCCTACCATGCCTTTGTAAACAGTCCCCTTTGAATACTCCTCAGAAACAATACAGGGAAGATTCTGTTCTCTTTTTCACCTTTATTACTCCACAGACCTGTTTTCCTCATCCCCTCATGCCCCAGGAAGGCTAAAATGCTTCTGGGTGCTGAGATTAAAATGACAGCAGGGCCTATCCACATGTCTCACACACAGATAAGATAAACCTCTTGATCCCTATCTCTCTATAACTGGAAGAGTGATGGCTGACTGCAAAGCCACTCAGAGTCAGGAGAAAAAATGATGCAAACAGGGATACGGAGTTTATCTTGTGTTCCTCTTTCATAAATGTCAGGGCACCTCCCTTTTCAGTTCTGAAAACTGCTGTTTGGGCTTTTATATGACAAAGATAAGGGCATTTGGTTATACCCTGTGTATTGCACACACAGACAGACTCTTGGCATCCCACTGTCACTGGTCACTCATGCATTAAAAACCTCTCTCTTTTAGAACTTTGGCCAGCTGGGAGATTTAGCCTGCAAATTCTTCTCTCTGCCCTTATAAGAAGGAGCAGGAGAGGGATTTGTGCAAACTCATTCTCTTTTCCACACTATCCCTTTCTTCTAAAAAGTAACAGCAGCTATTTCACTATCATGACAAAGTACAGCAAAACAAATCAAACAATGAACTGTTCTCTCTGCCCTGCACAGCATCCATAGCTGAATCTTCTAGCAGCCTGATAATCCTCCCACCCTTTGGATATCAGCAAATACGCCCAGCAGGGTTGGTTTTTTTATCTCGCTTCAGTAAGACACAGCATTGCACTCAGCTGGGAGGCAGCTACAAGGAGCACTGTGTCCCTGAGAACCTAACTCCTGGCATTTCTGAATTTCTGGAGGAGATGTTGGGGTCTGGGCTGCTTGTAAGTGCTGGATAAATGCAGACAGAGGTGGGCACGAGGCAGGGCTGCTTACATTCCACTCTGTGCTCTGAAAGGCAGCAAGCCAGCTCTGTGGGACCAACAGCTTTGCACTTGCCACTCTGCATCTTCTCCAGCAGCAGGAGCATCTGGTACGGGACATTGCTCCTCCTCTGGGCAGGAGAGGGTGGCACTGTGATCCTGGAAGGGGAAGAAGCAAGACCAGAGGTGATTAGAGGTTCAGTGGGGAAATGTCACACATCACACCTGAAGGAGCACAGGTCAGCAACAGAGACAGCAGCTCAAGAGGAACCAGAATGGGAACGTTTTCAGCAAAAGAAAAGAGAAAGGGAATCCCACAGTGCAGGCTGACAGCTCTAAAGTAAAAGGCCAAAATTTTAAGCTGGCTTGTTCCTGAATAGGAGACAAGCCAAGCAGGACCTCAAGTGCTTTGTGTCTCTAGAAACAACATTAGTTACATCCAATTCCAGATCTTTTTTACCTCCCACTCACTGATGTCCTCGCTCTCAACATGCCCTCAGAATTTCTTGGGCACATATATCATAATGCTCCTATTTCAGCTATATGCCAACAAAACATCTCAATTCTCTCCTCTGTCAGGGGCTAGCCAGGGCAGTCAGGGCCCAGAGGCCAGGGATTAGGGTATGTTTGTGTTTACATGCTTCAAGTGACAAAATGAATAGTGGATGTGGCTACACATGACACAGCTTTTGTTATAAGGCTGGTGAGTAAACCTGGAATAAAATTATATATATTATAGATATATTAAATTATACATATGTTATATATACACACACACATATATATATATGTTTTATATAGAGAGAAAGAGAGAGAAAATATTATATAGAATATAGAAATACATATTATCTTTATATATTTATATAATAATTTACATATCATAATTATATATTTATATAATATAAATTTATGAACCTATAAATTTATAAATCATAATTATAATTTATATCATTATATCATCTATTAATGAATTCTTGTTTTATTAATTATTAATTTAATAATGAATGATTTATTGGAAAAGTATATAATTTATTATATATTTTATAATTATATATTTATATAAATTATTATGTAAATAAAATATATATTTCTATATTCTATATAATATATATTATATAGAATTTTAAATTATATAGATTTGTTATATATATTATAATATAGTATATGTATATAATATATAAATATATTGAATAAATATAATTGCTATATATATAATCATTATATATAAAATTATATATATCCTGTTAGGGAAAAGAGAGAGATACAAGCCATAAAGACTCAGTTCAGGACATAAACCAGAGATGATTTACAAGTCTGAACACTGCAGCTTCTACCTTTGCAGGGCCTGTCAGTGCATGACGGGCACCACAAGGCAGAGACCTTGCTGAGGAACCAAAAGCATCCTGATGGTGCCTCAGTGATGCAGTGATGCCTTCAAAAGCACATCCCATATGAAAGAAAGAGTGGAGACAGGAGTGCAGCAATGGAAACATCTCAGGGAGGTGAAACAGGAGGTACCTCCGGAGTATCCTTGTGAAGTGGATGTTCATGAGGAACACCTGGAGCAGGGAGTTCAGACAGCAGCTCTGCCCAAGGTTGTACAGTCCAATGGCTTCTGTAGGGGAGAAAAAGACCAAGTGAGGTCTGGGGATAGGCACAAGAAAAGAAAGTTATTTGAAAGTCGCAAACTCTTCTTGTGCACATTCAACCATTCAGTCTATGGACTCAGCATCTTGGTCGGACCTGATAAAGTGTTCAATCTATTCTTCTGTTGCTCAAGCAGGTAATATTTGGTTTTGTTTGGCAACTGGCAGAAAAAATTCAAGTAAACCTGGCTAATGATTCTCAGATTTCTCCCAGTTCCTCTTTTTCAGTCCTCTCATAACACATCTAAACATAAAATAGAACAACAGGAGGCAAAGATTGCCTGTATGAGGAGAATAACCTGTGCCTAGCCCATGATTTAGCAAATCCAGCAATGCTGGCTGTGTTTGGGGAGAGACAGAGCCAGCAGCTAGGCATTTTTGGCTGCAATGGAAAATTTGAGGACTTAAATACAGAAAAAGCTCTGAGATCTTCATGTATTCCATTCTAAAAAACCTCAGAATGGTTACTTGGCAAGGCAAAATGAGAATTATCTGTATTATATTCCTCAGTGAAGAGATAAGGAATAGGAGAAAATTAAGCCTATGGACAGGGAAGGGAACAGCAGGCACGAGAAATAGAAAATATGACAGTGAAGAATGGGCAAAACATTATTACCATTTTTTAAGTCTGCCAGACCGAAGACTGATGTCAGCTTCTGGTTTTTGGCCTTCACCTCTTTGGTTTCCTCTTTTTTATTCTGTACTTCAATTTCTGCCTCCATGACCTCGCTTGGTGCCACCTCTGGTTTCTTGCTTCTTTCTTGATGTGCACTCGTTTGTCCCATCAACAGCACTGCTCAAGGACAGAGGAGACCTTCCCATTGCGAAAGAGGTGAAATCAAAAAACCATTGAATGGTCTGGGTTGGAAAGGAACCTTAAAGATAATTAATTCCAACCCCCTGCCACAGGCAGGGAATGTCACCCACTAGATCAGGTTACTCAGGGCCCCATCCAGCCCAGCCTGGAATATCAATAAAATCAGCAAGATCACTGCAAGAGCAGGTGGGATATTTGAATTAACATGGGTGTCGAGGTGTGCAGGCTATTGCTAAGGGAACAGAAACGGAGTCTGACGACAATTGCTCATCCTGTCTTCCTCTCATGGCTAAATAAATAAATAAACGAGCCTTCAGTTCCACAGAAACAGCTCCATCCAGCCAAGGAACTCCACATATCCCTGTTTGGGAGGACTTGGTAAATAAGAGGATTAAAATTGCCCAAAAGTAGATGTGGTGAAACTCCTCTGCTTCGGAAAAAGCAGTATTTTATTAAAAAAATAGTCCAAGTATTGAAAAGGTGAAGTTTCACCTTCTCTTCTGGCCAGATGAGCACCTTTGGTTTCTGCACTGGGCTCCCTGCGTTGGTTTTAAGCCCTGAGTCACAGCGCTACTGTGGCACTTTGGACTGTAATTTTGAAAGATATTTAAGTACCAACACAGCAGTTTCTTTTTCTGTTCCTTCAAGTGATCACAGGCACAGTAACTGTTCATGCAAGAGAACCATTATAATGCCTTGATTTTTAAGGGAGTATTCAACAGACCATTACTCTGACAGTGTCCTGGGACTCAGCTACGAAAGCAAAATAAAAACACACAAGCAAAGCAATCTGATAAAAGTTCAAATGCAACTACGCAAAAATGAAACTTTCTGAAAGCCCGCTGCCAACATGGAGACAGAATCAGAAAAAAGTGGATATTCACGGGGAAGGGGGGGTGAAGATCCAAAAAATGCTCAGAAATTATTATTCTACAAATATTAAACAGCACATAAAATCAACCTAAGGCCAAGCATTTGAAAGAATGAAGAAAAACTCCTAAGAAAGGGAAACAAGCAAAATCCTGGTTCTGTCTTTCATTTAAAAAAAAGAAAATCTTTGCTTTAAAAGCATGGTTTTGGGTTAACTATGCCTAATAGTGTCAGATATCAAAGTTACTGAAGATTCAGGCAGAAAAGCTAGAAATTGACTTTTTTCCCTGATTATTACCTTTAAGCTTAAATATACTTGTTTCCAACTGTACTTTTGACTGTTTACTTTTGAAGATTTCTTTTAAGCCCTAAGTGTCACACACTAAGATTCACCAAATATTGTCAAATTTGCTGAGAAGTTTTTTTGGGGGGAAAAAAACCAAAAAACAAACTCTCAAAGACGGATTCAAGAGCATTACTTTTTGCACCCAAACATGGTGATTAGAACAGCTACGCAGGAAAAGATGAATTTCATCTGATTTCTCTCTTGCCAAAACAGAGCCTGAACACAGACTGCCTGTTTTCCTGGAGATGATTTAATGGCACATTCAGGTTTCTGAAAGCTGAGCTGGAGTTTAGCTGGTGTAGAATCAGCCAGGAGGTCAGGGATGCTCTCAGGCAGTGGGGATGCTGTTGAAAGAGACAGAAAGGAGAGGGGCAGGCAGTGCAGAGGTAGTTAAACATAGCTAGGGATGGACTGGGGATAAAGAAAACATGCAAGACACAGGTTTTGACAGGAAAGGGAGGACTAAGAGTGGGATTAAAGAGAGAGCACGGGGCTGAACAGCTTTGGGTGGCTTGAGGAAAAGGTAGAAAGATCTTAGGGATCTTGGGACAGGAAGGTGCAGGGGGATACAGGAGTATTTGTGTCTCTGGTTCCATGAAATTTTCTCCCAGTCACCAATATTGGGGATCCTGTTGTGGGAGCAGGGACACAAACAGAACTTCCCAACCCTTGGAACCTGCTCCTTTCAGCTATCAGAAATACAACCTTCCTAAGACTTGCACTTGACCTCCTTTTCCCTACCCAGGTACACAAAACAAGGTGAGTGAGCCAAGGAACTGAGCAGCAGGCTCTCCTCCTGCCCCCCATTCCTCCTCTCTCACTGGAGCAGCAACGTTGCTTTGGTTTCCTCTGCAGGTCAGGGGTAGGATTGGTACCTCAGTGCCCCAGCTGGCACAGCTCTGGGCAGAGAACAGGGAGCAGTGGTACCCTCCTCGTACCCTCCAGCCCATCATCATCATCACAACTCTCACACTCCTCTCCCTCAACCAGCCCAGCCCCTTCTCCTTTTCTCCCTGCCCTGCTCCAGTCTCCATCCACCTGCCCAAGACTCCGGCTTCTCACGACAAACCCCAAAATGTCCCTTCACTCCCCATGTCCTTTGCCCAAGAAGGGCTCCCACTCCAGCCCCTGTCCCTTCCCTGCCATCTCCTTCTCCTCCCCGGGGATCCTGGGGTGCCGGTGATGCCAGGGCAGGCGGTGGCTGCAGCAGGGCGCTCAGGCTGGATGGGGCTCTGGGCAATCTGTTCTCGTGGAAGGTGTCCCTGCCCTCAGCACGGGGGCTGGAACTAGATGATTTCAAAGTCCCTTCCAACCCAAACTATTCTGTGTTTCTGTGGTCCCCCTGAGGTGCTGGCTCCAGCAGAGACTCAGTGTGTCGACCACCCTCGAGGAGAAGGAAGCACCTAAGAGCGCATCACCTTCACACTTCAAGGGGATGCGACTGCAAGGAGAACTTCCCACTTAGCTGCCAAACCACTCCGTTATTATTCCCTCTCTATTTCCCCCCCTCCTGACACACTGCGCCTCCAGCATCCAATCTCACAAAGCAGCCAAACGCTTTCTTACCGATTCGCGCTCGCAGCTCGCCGGCTGACACGGGGCAGCCCCGCACGGCGCACCGCGTCTGCCCGCACCGGAGGGACCGCGCATCCGGGGGAGCGGCAGGGATGCGGGATTCGGGAGGGATGCGGGGTCAGGAGGGCTGCAGGAGCCGGCAGGGCTGAGCGATTCGGCAGGGCAGCGGGCGGAGCGGAGAGGAGCGGCCCCGGCGCGTCAGGCAGCGGCAGCGCCCGCCCCGCTTTCAGAGCCGCTCAGTTTTCATTTCCCGCTCGGCCGCGAGCAGACACAGAAAGTGAAACTCGGAGCCGCCCTGCGCTGCCTCCCGGCACGGAGGGGGCTGGGAGAAAGGGACCGAAGGGTTTTCATCGCCGGTTCTTTGTCCCTGAATGGAAATCGCTGGGGGAAGCGCTGTGAGGCGGAACTGTCCGCACACAGCTGCACTCCCAGCCCCGTGTCAGGGACTTCTGTGCAGCCCCACTGAGCCGTGGGGAGGAGAGACACACGGGAGGATTTCACAGGGGTTATCTGGAACCCATCAGAGCTGTCCTTGTGGATCCAGCTGCAAACCCTCTGCTCACACTGCCTGGCTCTGTCAGAGCCAGGACAACTCTTCAGTTCTTAGCCGGTCTTCAGTCGAGGCACAGGGACAGTGAAAACTCTCCTGAATCGTCACAGAGGGGATGTGGGTATCTGTAGGGACTTCTGAGCAGAAGGGCTCAGTTTCACAAATAACTCAGTGTCTTGGCTTGTGGCAGAGGCTCCCAGCAACAGTTTAAATTTAGTGATGTTCCCTTTCTATTACTGGCTCGTGTGGCGACTGCCCGATAGAAGGAAGGAAGGAAGGGAGAGAGGAGAATCTCTAAGCCATAATTGCCCAGAGAGAACGAAACCACCTGAGCAAAGTGCACAAGGACACTGGAGGTTAAACAGGAGCTAGATCTGCCAGGTGGAAGTTGGTAAAGCAGTGTGCAGTTGAAACAGCTTTTGGTACTGACCCCTGTGAGAGCCTGGGCACTCAGTTAGGAGGAGTATTATGTCTTAAGAATGTTTTAAGCTTTGCCTGCAGAACTCAGTCATGACATGGCCCTTCCAAAGCAGGCAGCAGGCAGAAGTCTGAGCACAGAAAATGGGCTCAGATGAAAGGAAACTCAAACTGAAAGGTAGCAGTGTTTGAGTGTCCAAACACACTGCCCCTTGGACAAAAGCTGCCAGCTGCTGATAATTGCCATGGCACTCCTAATGTCCAAATAGCTCCAAAAAGGGCATTGACTGCTTCAAGAGCAGGGCTCCTGATCACTCAGTGTCCTTACAAATGAAATAAATCGTAATGGTGATAGAATGAGATCTAAAAAGCCTTTGGGAAGTTAAGAATTCCACATCCAGTGTTATGTCCAATCAGCCAACATGAATTGCCTCATCTGAGATGTGAATGTCCCAGTACTTTAGAGATGAGTTTTCACAGCTGAGTCATTGTGTAAGGGAGGCATGACAAGGACTTATCCCACCTCGCAGGATTGCCTCTTATCAGCCCCCTCTTTATCTGGAAACCCAGGCTGAAGCCTCAGGTGTGCACATCCTTCTGCACAGCACCCAGTGGTTGTTCAAGCCATGAGCACCAACAGCCAGTCTCTTACAGCACCTGGGCTGTTCCAGCGATGGTTGAGTGTTTGAGCAGCGTGCACTGCTGGAACAATTTGGTTTTCTTGGTTTAGGAACATGGTTTCTGCCATACACCTCTGTACAGAAGACTGGGATCAAACCCTGTTTCCCCCCACTCCATATTCTGGGAAAATCCAGTCCAGGTTTCCCCATTCCATATTCTGGGAAGATCCAATCTGGGTTTTCCCCCATTCTGTATTCCAGGAAAAAATCCAGTCCAGGTTTTTCTCCATTCCATATTCTGGGAAAAATCCTGTCCAGATTTTTCCCCCATTCCATATTTATTCCCATATTGGGAGAAAAAATCCAGTCCGGGTTTTCCCTCATTCTGTATTTCAGGTAAATCCAGTCAGGGTTTTCCCCATTCCATATTCCAGGAAAAAAAAAATCCAGTCCGGGTTTTCCCCATTCCATATTCCAGGGGAAAAAAATCCAGTCCGGGTTTTCCCCCCATTCCGTATTCCAGGAAAATCCAGTCCGGGTTTTTTACCCATTCTGTATTCTGGGGAAAAAATCCAGTCCGGGTTTTCTCCCATTCCGTATTCCGGGCAAATCCAGTCCGGGTTTTCCGCGGTGCCCCATCCCGGCCCATCCCGGTAACTTTGGGATGCTGCAATCCCGGTGGGTTCTGGTTTCCTTCATCCCAGGCAGCCTCAGGTTTAATGTGAAAAGCAGCGAGGTTTGCTCGGCTTGGTGAGTGAGGCTCGGAGCGGCATTCAGTGAAACCCCCGCGGAAATCCGTGTCCAGGGCAGCCCCGGGGTGGTCAGTGAGGATGAGGAGGGGTGAAGCAGCCCCAGGTGTGGTCAGCGAGGATGAGGAGGGGGTGAAGCAGCCCCAGGTGTGCTCAGTGAGGATGAGGAGGGTCAGGACAGCCCCAGGTGTGCTCAGTGAGGATGAGAAGGGGTGAAGCAGCCCCAGGTGTGGTCAGTGAGGATGAGGAGGGGGTGAAGCAGCCCCAGGTGTGGTCAGTGAGGATGAGGAGGGGTGAAGCAGCCCCAGGTGTGGTCAGTGAGGATGAGGAGGGTCAGGACAGTCCCAGGTGTGGTCAGTGAGGATGAGGAGGGGTGAAGCAGCCCCAGGTGTGCTCAGTGAGGATGAGGAGGGTCAGGACAGTCCCAGGTGTGGTCAGTGAGGATGAGGAGGGCCCGGCCCTGCTCAGGGCTGCTTTCAGGGGGGTTACTGGGTACTGTACCTTTCAGGGGGGTTCCTGTACCTGCTGGAGGGGGTGATCCCCGGGAATGTCCCAAAGGACAGCAGGGACAGCATTTGCAGGGCAGGGGGAACACCTGGGTGCTCCTGGGGCATTGCTCAGGTGTGCCAAGGGACAATCCCTGTGCCCCAGAGCAGTGCAGGAGAGGGCAGCAGCACAGCTGAGCAGGTGGGGCAGCACAGGGAAGATCCGTTTTCTTTCTCTTTTGGATTTCATCTTCCCAGTCCCATCCCAGTGCCTCCAGTCCCTCTCAAGTGCCCCCAGTCCCTCCCTAGTGTGCCCCAGGGACCCCAGACTACAGCTGATGATATCTTACAGGATAATTTGCCTGTTATTTATGCAATAAAAAATGTCCTCCTAAATTTATGTTTACAACGTACAGAAAAGCTGACCTAATTGTTGACACGTGCCATACAGTGATAGAGAGACAAAATGTGGTTTTTAATTACTCCCCATCATTCTCTTCTTCAAATGAGTCAGTTCCCACTTCTTCATAGTCCTTTTCCAGGGCAGCCAGGTCCTCCCTGGCCTCTGCAAACTCCCCCTCCTCCATGCCTTCTCCCACATACCAATGCACAAAGGCTCTCTTGGCGTACATCAGGTCAAACTTGTGGTCCAGCCTTGCCCAGGCCTCGGCGATGGCCGTGGTGTTGCTCAGCATGCAGACTGCCCGCTGCACCTGGGCCAGGTCTCCTCCAGGAACAACTGTAGGGGGCTGGTAGTTGATCCCAACCTGGAAACAGGGGTGGGAGAGAAGGCTGTACGACTTATTTATATGTGCAATTTATTTCCTAACAGCAGGAGGCAGCCAAAGAACTGAAGGAAGGTGAGTGAAGTTACAGGTGCTGGGGTACAGTGGTGCCAGGTGGCAAAGGCCATTACAAATGTCAAACAGCATGAAACTCACTCTAATATCTGTACTGTTCTACTATTATATACTATTATTATAGTATTATTATATTATACTATTACACTATTTAATGTGTGGTGGTATTCTCAGGGGGTCCCAGGACCAGGAAGAGATGAGAATCTTGACTCTATGTTTCAGAAGGCTGATTTATTATTTTATGATATATATATATATTACTAAAATAAAATGCTATATTAAAACTATACTAAAAGAATAGAAGAAAGGATTTCATCAGAAGGCTAGCAAAGAAAAGAAAGGAATGATAATAAAATCTTGTGACTGATTGAGAGTCCAAGACAGCTGGACTGTGATTGGCCATTAATTAAAAACAACCACATGACACAAATCACAGATTGCATTCCACAGCAGCAGATAATCATTGTTTACATTTCATTTCTGAGGCCTCTCAGCTTCTCAGGAGAAAAACTCCTGGCAAAGGGATTTTTCATAAAATAGGTCTGTGACATTAATGCACAGACGAGTTTGAAGATTTCTTAACAGAAAATACTGAACATAGAGTTTCACCAAGATACTCTGTAGAAACTAACATAAAAAGTTGGTTCCCACTTGGAAGTTTTCATTGTTGAAGGAGCTGTTTGTGTGACAAATGCTTTTCCACTGCTAATGTCTGTATTATTGTTGAAAATGTATTTCCAGACATTGCTGTGTAAGCAGTGGGGAGAGGCTGTATAATATTTCTGGGTTAACTAAGAGATTCCCTAATATCAGCACTTCCTTCCTTTATTAATTTTGTCAACTTTGGTATTTCCTCAATTTTAGATTGTGCCTCAGAGGCAATGCTCATTGGCTCTTCCAAAGGTCAGATCTGAAATTAAAACTTCTTTCAGTTTTAATCCACATACACTTCTAATTTCCACTTATTTAAATATATAAGAGCCTGTGTCAATGGCATGTCCAAAGGAGAAAAGGCACATTTTATATAAATGTATCCTTCTTATGTTCATTGGGAAATATCTATATTCCCCTATTGTGGAAACCCAGGGCACTGGGAATATTTCTCTGTCTGCTCTGGGGTGCCCTGACCCCCAGGGGAGCACTGACTCTGACCCTCATTCATGGAGAAAGTTTCCTAAACTTCAAGATAGACACAGAAGTGTGAAATAGATTATAGAGAGTAGTGTAGGTTTGTCACTTGGTGAGAAATTGAGGTTTTGGGATTTTTAGTGGGTTGTGGATGGAAGCAAGATGGAGGGCACAGGGTGTTGTCCTGGGTTTCTTCTTCATGCTGCTTCTTCCTCCTTCATGGGTTGGGGTGGCATTTTGTAATTGGGCAGAAAAGTCCGCATTGGGGGCTCTTTGGGATGAGTTACTGGGTTAAAAGGGAAAATAATCTAGGTGCCAGTTCTTAATTGGATAGTTTAGTCTTAAAAGACCTTGGAACAAGAGACTATTGGCCATTTTGTGCCTTGCTGCAGAACTCACAGCAGTGAGACTGTTTTACTGATAAGAAATAATAAACACCTGAGTCCCAACATGAATTAGTGTCTCAAGTGCCTTCAATCCAGACCCAGAGAAACTGATGACTGGGGTATCCCCATACCGCATGTTCTGGGGGAAATAGAAGAAATAGATGAGATAGAAAACTTTAAATACAAGTTTTCTACTAGAAAACTTTAAAAAAACAAGTTTTCTGCTAGACTGAACCTCCCCTTTCAACACTAAAGAGAAGCTTGTAGCAGCCCTGTGGGATTCACATTTTCTGAACCTGAGAGAAGCAGTGAGAGAAGCAAAGAATGATCAAAACAATTCTCATCTCATTTGCTGCACCTGTGTTTGTTCACAAGTGGAATGCATTGTGGAAGGTTGTTTACCTGAAAGGAATTGGTAATTGGATTCTGGTGTGAGTTTTGATTCACTGACCAATTGAATCCAGGTGTGTGAGTGTGTTGGGACTGTTGGCTGACAGTCATGAGATGCTGGGTAGTGGAGTGCTTGGCAGATTCTGTTTAGATGTAATATATAGGTAATATAATATAGAATAATACAGTATAATAAAGTAATTAATTAGCCTTCTGATAAGATGGAGTCAGATGCATCATTCCTCCTGGACGTGGGACAAAACAGAACCCTACTCACCTTCATATCTACTGCATCCACTCACCTTGAAGCCTGTTGGACACCAGTCGACAAACTGGATGCTCCTCTTGGTCTTGATGGCAGCGATGGCCACGTTGACGTCCTTGGGGACGACATCACCCCGGTAGAGCATGCAGCAGGCCATGTACTTGCCGTGCCTCGGGTCACACTTGACCATCTGGTTGTTGGGCTCGAAGCAGGCGTTGGTGATCTCGGCCACGGAGAGCTGCTCGTGGTGCGCCCTGTCGCAGGAGATGATGGGCGCGTAGGTCACCAGCGGGAAGTGGATGCGCGGGTAGGGCACCAGGTTGGTCTGGAACTCGGTCAGGTCCACGTTGAGGGCGCCGTCGAAGCGCAGCGAGGCGGTGATGGAGGACACGATCTGGCTGATGAGGCGGTTCAGGTTGGTGTAGGTGGGGCGCTCGATGGCCAGGTTGCGGCGGCAGATGTCGTAGATGGCCTCGTTGTCCACCATGAAGGCGCAGTCCGAGTGCTCCAGCGTGGTGTGCGTGGTCAGGATGGAGTTGTAGGGCTCCACCACAGCAGTGGAGACCTGAGGGGCTGGGTAGATGGCGAACTCCAGCTTGGACTTCTTGCCGTAATCCACAGAGAGGCGTTCCATCAGCAGGGAGGTGAATCCTGAGCCGGTACCGCCACCAAAGCTGTGGAAAATCAGGAATCCTTGCAGCCCAGAGCAGGCATCGGTCTAGAAAGCAAAAGGGAAAGTGAAACAGCAGTGGCTGAAAAAGGTGGAAAAGACTTTGCTGTGTGAGCTCACCCTGAGCTGAAGGAGTGAGCAGTCACAGGCAGTATACAGCATAGATTTCATGTCAAGTTTTCCTGGGAAAGGGCTGGTAATAGTTCCAACCTTTGCTTTCCTCACTGTCTCAACTTATGACATAGGGATCTGTCCAGGCCTCTCTCTCTCTGAACTTCACACTGCTCTGTCATTCTAGCTGAAACCAGCAAATACAACTGCATAATCCACCCTTCGGTATCAGTATTGGTGCTGTAGGGCTGTGCTAATAATTAAAAATTACATATTCCTAACCACTTTATAAAAATGCCTGGAAGCATGCAGCTGGGAAGTGAACTACTGGGCTTCTCTCTTCTATACCATGTCCAAGATCCCGTCTGTATGACTTGCTGTCTCTTTGCTGAACCATTGCTATCATTTGCAATTAATCATTTGCAATTAACAAGCTGTTAGTTCTGCCCTTCTTCCTTCTGCAGAGTCCAAACTGCTGTTTCAGAGCTGCTGGGACTTACCAGCTTACGGACACGATCCAGCACCATGTCAATGCTTTCCTTGCCAATGGTGTAGTGGCCACGGGCATAATTATTGGCTGCATCCTCCTTTCCAGTGATCAGCTGTTCTGGATGAAAAAGCTCCCGGAAGGCGCCAGCCCGTACTTCATCTGAAGAAGAAAGAGAAATTGTAAGAATGTGGTCTTTGTGAGGGTCCCCAGGACGAGGTGAGAGATGAGAATCTGACTCCACTTTCTCAGAAGGCTGATTTATTATTCTATTCTATTCTATTCTATTACATTATATTATATTATATTACATTACATTACATTATATTATGCTATACTAAAACTATACTAAAGAAAGAGAAGGATACATCAGAAGGTTTAACAAGAATGAATATTAAAAACCCATGACGGACTCCTCAGAGTCCGACACAGCTGATGGTGATTGGTCATGAATTAAAAACAATTCACATGCTGGATAAACAATCTCCAGACCACATTCCAGAGCAGCAAAACATGGAGAAGCTGAGGCTTCTCATCTTCCCAGGAGAAGAAATCCTGGCAAAGAAAATATCATGGTGGCAGTAAGAATATGCTCCAGTGCCAACAAATTCTGGTTGTTGTTGGCATCAGTGCATGCTCTCAGTCACAGGAGCTCATGATGCCAAAAGACAGATGCTGATGGAGAAGGGAAATGTCTCAGGAGCATTTTTTCAGTGTTGCATTTGTTTGATTTATTGTGCATCTTCAGTCCAGCCACTTATCTTCTCATGAGCTTGTTGGTGACAAGTAGAGTCTGCATCCAAAAGTCCTCAGAAAAAACAGTGTGAAGAAATTCAGGTGTCACAATTTTTAGACATTCTTCTATTATTGGAGGGAAGCGATCAGGCTCCTGCATTGAATCCAAACTGAAGGAAAGCAGAATCTGAATGGCAAAAATGTCATGATAAACAAACCCAAAAGTTAAATATTGATGCAAAGAGAAGCTGTACACACCGCGTGTACCAGCCATTAAACTGCTGGGGATCCTCTTGTTCCTATGTTTGTAAGCACTGTGACAGAATCTGGCGTCCTGTGTCACAAGAAAAATTGATTTCATGCTACCTAGTGGTAGCCTGAGGTGCAAAGGGCCACTTTGTGCCAGTGGAGACTGGTGGCACACCATGGTGATATGAGGAAAAGCAATCTCATCTCCATTTTGCAGGTTTATTTCCATACTGACCTACCACAGTTGGTTCCAAGTCCACCATTACAGCCCGTGGCACGTGCTTCCCGGTGGCTGTTTCATTGAAAAACGTGGTGAAAGAGTCATCAGAGCTGAGTTTGTCCTGCAGGTCCTTGAAGGTGCCATCAGGCTGGATGCCGTGCTCCAGGCAGAAGAGTTCCCAGCACGCATTTCCTATCTGCACTCCAGCCTGGCCAACGTGAACAGAGATGCACTCACGCTGAGGGGAGAGAGGAGAGGCAGGGTCAGGAAAATCAGTGTACCTTAGCCCTCCTTATTCCTGGTGAATACCTTTTCCCAGTGTATTGCTTTTCCAAAAAATCAGTGAATTGTCACTGTCAGCTGTTCCTTTGGTTGTGCAGCCCTGTGACCACAATGAGACTGCACATGCCAGATACTGGGACAGGGTGGTATTTTTGGGGTCCCCCGACGAAGGGAGGAAATGATGAATCTGACTCCATGTTCTTAGAAGGCTAATTTATTATTTTATGATATTATATTATATAAAAGAATGCTATACTAAACTATACTAAAGAATAGAGAAAAGATACTTACAGAAGGCTAAACAAGATACTAATCAAAAACTCGTGACTCTCCTCAGAGTCTGACACAGCCTGACTGCGATTGGTCTTTAAGTCAAAACAATTCACATGTTGGATAAACAATCTCCAAATACATTCCAAAGCAGCAAAAACGCAGGAGAAGCAAATGAGATAATATTGTTTTGCTTTTTCTCTGAGGCTTCTCAGCTTCCCAGGAGTAGAATCCTAGGCAAAGGGGATTTTTCAGAAAATATGACAGTGACAGGACAGTTCTTTAAAAAATTGAGATCTGTGTGCTGTGCTACAGAAGTATATTAAAACAGTCAGGAAAAATTAATTTCAATTACACAAACCCCACCTTTCCTCCTGAACTGGCCCTGCTGAGGAGCACATCCCAGTTTAGTTTATTTTTACTCCTGGCTGGAACCTGACACAGCCATGTGGCATCCCTCACCCTTATGTAACCCAAGGCAGGCAGTGTCTTTTGATCCTTCTACCCTCTGATAGCAGGCTAGCGTGGAAACTTGGAAGAGCTGCTTTCACCTAAGGAAATTATTCCAGATTTTCTTGGTCAAAATAAATTTTCCTTCCAGCTCCTGAGCAGCCATTAATTTTACATCACAATTTTACTCCATTGCTTGTCAAGCAGTGCCATTGCAGTGAAGTGTATCTGCATGATTTCCAGCATTGTTTCTGTGGCAGCCAGGAAGAGAAAACTGTCTAACACCAGCCTAAAGTAGGCAGGTGTCAATTGCTCTAAAATCCTGTACACTTAAAAGTATATGAGCATGAAGGCCCTGCTGCTGGATTTCATAAGTTCACAAGGAGAATTATAAAGCAAATGCTTCTGGGTTAGTCCCAGAAATTGCAACACTGGGTGTAGTGAGAGGCATTTTTTTGAGGAAAGAGTGGTTTCAGGCATGTGGATTTTTTCAGTTTTGGTTTCTGCTTTGGAGCAATTAAAGCTGCCTGAGCTCTGGTTTTGTGACCCCTCAGGGCCCTGTCTGTACTAGGGAGTAAAATAAAGTCAGGACATAGTACTGAACACTGGCCTGTGACCTCCCATGCTGATTGATAATTCCAAAAAATTGGCAGAGTTTTGTCTTAGACGAGTTAATATTCCAGACAATGCTTGGGCACCATGCAGAAAACAATTCATTGTCAAGCATGGTTTCCAGTGAGCAGCTCGCTGACCACTGCCAGGCTTTGGAGAGGGAAGGAGAACTGAGATGCCCAGCAGTGAAGCAGGCCTGGCTTTAAGGGCAGAGGATGGTCCTCACTCATTCTGGTTTTGTAATGTTGCATTTAGAGATAAGCAATGGCACGATCAGATTTGACCAGTTAATTTTTTTTTAAATTAAATTCTGTAAATGCTTACCCAGCAAAATCATTCTGTGACCTGAGAATTAAATGTATCCTCCCCAAAAACTAAATTTTCAGTCACAATGTGTGACCAGCAACATCTCTGGAGCAGTGTTTTCTTCACAAATTGACATAACTTTGTGTTTAAGAAATATAACTGAAGATATTTTTTCAGAAGCAACTAGAATTTCAAAAGTCAGCACTGCCCCAGCTAGTCATCCCCAGAAGTTCAGATGAACATGAATATTTAAATATTTTAAATCTATTTAAATATTTTTAAATCTTTTAAAATCTTTTTAAATCTATTTAAATCTTTTATTCAATGAAATAAATTATTTCTATTCAGTACTAATTTCTAAGCTGAAAGTTTTTGCTGACTCTGCAAATGCATGTGCTCTCAAGTGTACTTGCACAACCCTGGTTTTGTCAACTGAGTTGTGCAAAAGTCTCTGAGTGATTTGAGTGACAGTGGGGCTTCATAAATCAGTGTGTTGCAATCTGGAGGATTATTCAGGAGACACTGAAGGCATATTTGGGCTTAGAGAATTCAATTAATGCTGATTTTTCACAGGGCAGGTTCCTGCCTTTTCTTTCAAATCCCAGTGTGAGTCTGTGAGGCTGGCAGGCAGCAAGAAAAATAAGGGTTTCTTTTCTTTTCAAACACAGCAATGAGGCCAGCTGGCTTTTAAAAGGAATAACTTTTAAAGCAAAACTACAATTACAAGCCAAGCAGTATTTTAAACATAAAGAGCTGCTTTGCTCACTTCTTCAGGTCTGTAGAGGAATTGGTCTGTTTTTTCACAGACAGAACAAGTAAATGCTGCCTTAGGAAGTTGGTATTGTAAAACTTCATATAGGACTGCAGTTGAAGACTTTTCAGACTGAGTTTTCAGCTGCACTAGTTTGAAACCACATCTCAAACCTGCTTTTTAAGCCATTTAATCTCCTCCTTCCTCAGCAATAATTTGGAAATATTCCGCCAAAGAGAGAAGACAGTGAGAAATAAGTTTGTGACTTTGCAGAGTGAACAGCATTGAAATAGATGCCAGACTTTTAGCAGGGAAGAGGGTGGGCCTTCTTCAGCGTCACAGCCAGAGTAAACTGATCTTTACATGATATTTTAATTTGGAGCCATTGCCAAACTCATGTTTCACATCCCACCACTTAATGTCTGTAGACCCAGGATAGTTCCAACGAAGAAACAGTAGAAAGGACCAGATCCTTTGTGAAACTACACCTGGGACAGCTTTGATTCTTAAAAAACAATCTCTCTCCAGGATTTACTGCAAAAGGGAGACTTTAGTCCTCCAGCTGTTCCACAAACTTGCTCACTTCCCTAGGTCTGGGAAGCCTGTGGAAGTATTTTGCCTGTGAGATGAGCTGGCAGAAAGTAACATGGTTCTTCCTCTGCACCAAAATTAGACTCAGTGCTAGAGATATACTGGGGTACAAGGTGAAATGGATTTTTTCACGTTCTAAGAGGTTTTGAGAGATTTATACGAATTTATAACAAACCACCAAAGCTTAAAAACAAAGGGCATTTTTTCACTTACTTAAATGCATATGTATATAAAAGAATTCATGGACTCCAGAAACACACACGCATACCTTGTATAGCTATGGACAGTAAAGCCACTGGAGCTAAATTAATTTAAAACAGACACAAAGATAAATAACTTTTTTTGTTTATTTCTTTAAAAAAATTGTGTCGTATTAAAATGAACTGGTGTTGAGAAAATGTGGTCACAACAGAAAGTACCAAACAGCTAAGATTCCACATGTAATTTAATTTATAATCCCACTAGTTAGGGACTCTCTGAAGAAACTTAATGCTTCAGTGAGATTTTCTGCACTCCTTTCCCGTTTTGTTACGTGGTGAGTGGTGCGTGAGATCAGGGTTTGGTGGCAAAACCTATTGAAAACAACAGCAGACCCCGCAGCCCTCCCAGTCCCCGTGTCCCCGGGGCTCCCCCATCCCCCTTACCATGGTGTGTCCAGAGGTGTTTCCCTCCCTTTGGGGTCACTGCTGGCAGGTCTGTGCAGGAGCCTGGCTCTGCAGGGCAGCAGGCTCCCAGGGCCAGCCCCAGCACCTGCTGCTGCGCTTCAGCGTCACAGCGCCGCGGGACGAGGTCACCCCGCTGCCTCCAGCACCCTCCTGGGCAAATCCTCCCACACAGCCCGGGCTCACAGACACCCCAGGCTGCAAACCCACTGCAGCCAGGGCTGGCATGCTTATTGACTTGGAGCCTGGCCATGTAACACGTTGTAGGCTGGGCTTTCTCACACCTCGGGGTTTTTACATCACCTGCAATGCACACGCCGTCCCGTGTTCTGCCAGCACAAACTTCTGTAGGGCTGGCAAACAAATTTTCTACACTACAGTGCTTCTGTAGTGTAGAAAATCACACCTAAATTCCAGTACAGAAGGCATAAGAGAGCAAATGAATGGAAAAGAGAAGGATAAAAGAAAAACAAAAATAGAGATCCGGAAAGTAAACATAACTACCACTCTTAAGTGTGCTTTTAGTGTGTAAACATAGTACCATTTTAGTAAACATAACTACCATTCTTAAGTGTGCTTACTAGCACTTTTAAATTATCTCCTGGCCTCTTTATTAACATCTCAATTTACTTCTATTACTTCTCTTTCCATGTGCAGTCATCCAGGCTGTCAGCAGTATGGGATAGCCTTCAGTACAGACTCTCACTTCTCTGCCCAAACACAGAAAGAAATTTGATTCTTATTGCAGTGTTTATTGAAGGACAGATCTGGAGGCATCACCCCAACATTCTGACACCAAATTAGCACAGGCACCTCCTCCACTTTGCTCCTTCTGCACTAGTTCACCACTGGAAAGCAGCAGCTTCTCTCAGAGAAATCCTCATGGTTGCAACCCTTAAATAACAAAGAGGAAGGCAAACTGAATAGCTTTAATCTGTATCATGTATCCCCTCACTTTATAAATTAACTGTTTATGATGATGTTTAATCAGCAGACATTAAATAGACAATTCCTAAAATGTAGGTTAGTCTACTCTGTCATGATGATATCAATAGATTGTTCTGCCATTGTTGGCAACCAGCATAGAAGTACCTTCTTTAACACCTACATTTTAACAGTGAGAACTAATTCATACTGTTTTTTATAAACTCACTTTGGTATAGTCTTCATTTTGCTGTTCTTTACATAAACCTGCAAATCATTACTCTTTGATTTTTGCTGGGAAAAGCTACAGAGCCATAATTTCTGGAGCCATAATTGTTTTTTAACAAATTTCCATGATAATTTCCATCTGCTGCTTTGCTTAAGCTGAATCTCAGAGTTCTTCAGAAAACCAGCAGATCATTGCTTTGAGACTGAGGAATAGATTGTTCTAGTGTTCTTCTTCTAGTGGAAGTGGTAACATTCCAGACAAGCTCTGGTGCTCTGGACAATCTGAAATGTTAATGCTCACAGCTTCAGAGAACCAGGAAAAAGTCTCACAGCAAATACTTTGAGCAGTCCACCACCCAAAACCTCTTAGGCACACTTTGAGTCAATGTCTCAGATCCAGCAGTGACAAAATTTAAAAGAGGTCTGTGAATTATTAAATTATTTGCAACAGTGCATTGTGGCATTTTCTCTGCCAGTGGGAGGCATGGAGACATGAGGCAGATATGGCCTGGACCTGGATTCTTGGAAAGTCAGTCATGATGGATGCTGGCATTCAACCTCTGTGGGCAGAAACCTCTGCCATATGAAACCTAAGGCCTTTTTCTCTAATTAAAGACAGATACATCTCTGAAAATGGCATTTTTGAATAATCTAGAACTCTGCTGTACTGGTTTAACCCCAGCTGGGAACTGAGCACTGAATCAGAAGAGTCAGAGAGAACCTCTGGGTTGAGGCATAGTTTAACACACAAAGCAAAAGTTGTGCACACAAACAAAGCAAACCAAGGAGTGGATTCACACTTCCCCATGGGCAGGCAGGTGTTCAGCTACAACCAGGACTGCAGGGCTCCATCACTGGCTTGGGAAGACAAACACCATCACCCTGAATGTGAGGTGATTTCTCCTTCTTCCCCCAACTCAATATGCTGGAGACTGAAATACATCAAGAGGCCAATGAAGGACAGTTAAATGCTTTTTCTCCTCTACTGGATGTACATCACTCCCTCCCTACAGGCTCATTACTTGAATGACTCACCAGCAGTGTCAGAATCATGGATTATTTTAGAACATTATGATGCCACTTTACAAAACAGTGCACTCTTAGTAAGTTCTTAGGTGATCACACAAAATCCTACTTTTCTTTTAATGTGGGATGTGTAAGTCTTTGCCATTTCCCACTCATTTTAATACCTTCCTCAGAAAGTGAATGAAGATTTAAACACTTTCCTGGTGTTCCCTGTATGATTGTTTTCTGTTAGTTTGTTGCCACCTGCTGGGAGAACCAGCAGCGTTTCATTTCAGGATTTCTGAACTTCCCAAGTCCAGTAATTAAGTACCTGTATAACACTGCTACATTGATAAAATACTGGTTTTCAGGAATTATCCCCAAAACAGAGAACTGTGCTATGTATTTTTACTTTTTATTTGTAGGGTTTTCTCCCCTAATACAGCAAGGTCAGAACTGTAGTTAGTTCTAATATAAAGATACATTCATCTAATAATGATGAATACCAGGTACTTTATTCTTGTAGTATTGCTCTTGGCCATGCCAAAATGCAGACTTACACTCTACCAACATCATCAGTGGCTTAGATCTCATCAGATTCACACTGAAGACATTCTCTACTTAATTCAAACATGCTGAAACTATGAAACAATGTGAAACAATTATTGAAAACTGTGATATACTTTGTAGTGTATCAATATAATAAACCCTTTTTTTCCACGTACTCAAATCACAGCACAAACAACTCTGCAGAGGTAAATCAGTAGTCACTTTATTATAAAAATTAGATACTGCAGTTTTAGTATTAATTGCAAAAAACTCCTGATAGCTTATTTCTGCTTCTTTCTCTCTCATGATGAATTAAAAACAATATAAATTCTAAATCAGTAGTACTCAAAGTCAAGGTTACCAACCTACTCTTAAAATAAAGTTTAATGTTAAAAGTCCTGGTAAATGACACTTAACAGCATTCTAAAAACTATGTGTGGTCTGCTGAAACCACTGGTCCAAACCAACCTCCAGAACAGCATCTCTGCCATCCACCTAAAAATGATGCCAGAAGACTACAGCAAAAAGTGTTCATTACCTAACAGTCACTTTGATCAGAATTTGGCCTGACTTCAGTGGAGTTTGCCATTTCATTAACTGGCTTACAAAGACTCAACCTGAGGCCTTGCAAAGCAGAGGGGCAGAGGACTGATCCTGGTAATTTCTTGGAAGAGCTCAACTCCAGACAGAGCTTCTGTGTTCCATTCTATCTGATTTCACATCAAGTGCTGGTTTCAGTGTTCTAACTACACTTAGAGCTGGATTACAGAAAACATTTAGCAATATCAAAGGCTGCTCTTCCCTGGTGTGCAGAGTACACAAGGAATTACTTTTTTATATGGAAAAGCTATAGGCTACTTAACCTGGTGTAGAGTCCTGGCAGAGACAAAAACTTTGGGGAGGCATATGGGACTGGTTTGGGTTTTAAAATCTCTCGAGACAACTAGGCAAGGTCATTATTACACTCACAAATAACCTGAGTTTGTCTGACAATAATGCTGGGGTGCAGCTCTTTTTGGGATAATTTAAGATGAAACAAACAAGTATTTTTAGTAGGGAAGATAAGACTGTTTGCAAAGTGCCCCAGCAGGGAGCAAAGCAACAGATCACATGCAGTCTGAGGGTGCCAACACCCCCTGTGTGAAGAAAACAGCAACAGCCACCACCTTGGCGTATGGTTATTGCTAGAGACAAAGGGCTCCCACCAAAAAGGCTGCTCTGACAACATTTTGTAGTTTGGGCTGGCATCAGTGAGTTTACACCCTTTTGGCACAGGTGCTGGCATGACAGAGGCAAATTTGTCCCTGGCTTCTCACCTTTAACTTGTCCCCTGCAGCACACAACAGTTTAAAAGCAGTATTTTGTTCGATCAGTGCTCCCTCCTTGGAATTTACCTTTTGTCAATTGATGATGGATGGATGAATGGATGGAGGAGAAATTAATGTCCCACCCCAAACCTCCAATTTCTGCCCCAAGTAGTCAGAAATGGAGTTGGTCTGGTGACAGACCTGCAGGTGTACAATTTTCTTGCCACTGATCTGGGGAAAGTTTTGTGATGTCAGAGAAGTATCTCTTTCTATAAAAAAATCCCCTTTTGTTCTGAATGACAGAGCATTGCTACGTGACTCCCATGTAACCCAGGACTTTGGATACTGGGGACTTGGGGAGCAATTCTAGATAGACAGAGAGACTTTTTGACATCTACAAAAACAAAGCAAGAGGTAGGGAAAGAGCAAAACAAAGCAACAACTTTCGTTGTTCAACTAGACAATAACACAGAATATAATTTAAAAAAATAAGTCTCTTTCTTTACCACCACCACCATGTGCTTCTAGGAATCACTATGCATCAGGCAAGCACTGAGTGCTGTAATTTGCATTTAAGAAGAGTAGATACAATACAACAGAGTCTTTGTGGCCCACCCCCTCATCTTTCTGGCTTAAATATGTTAAAATCCAGTGTGCCTGTCCAAAGAGGCATCATTCACAAGAGAAACCATGGCTTTCAAAATGCAATAGGCTTTCATTTCTCCAGTGTTTTTCTTCCATGTGCTTGTCCTAAATCCCATGCTGCAGGAACTGGGCTTTTCAGATGTCTTCAGGGAAAACAGAATATTCCCCTAAAAAAAGTGCAGGTCCTCCAGGAACTGCACTTGTTCAGAGAACTACTCAGCATTTGCAAGGATGAGAACTTCTTCCATAGTTCATAACTGGCTACACAACCCTCACTCAAGAGACACATCCAAAGCAAAGTGTTTGAAAAGGAGGATTCTTAGATTCTTATTCAGCTGTAGGTATGGAAGGAGTGGCTGTACCCTAGTGTTGGACAGGACCAAGCAGAATGCCAGGAATATTTGCCGTGGCTTTGAAATTCCTACACCACCATTCCCTGTCTGAAGAAACTCCAGGAGTCCACAGCTCAGATTTGAGCATGGCCAAGACAAGGTGACACTTTGAGTGGAGGCAGACACTCAGTCTCGAATTGGAGGCCTGTGGATTGGAGAAAGCACAGCTGCCCAAGCCTGTCGGAAGAGCTGGACCAGTTTGTAAATGAATGGCAGGGACGTGGGAGAAGCTGCAAAGCAGAACAAAAAGGTAAAACTAACTTGGTAAAACTAGCTACGTAAAACTAACATACACTAAACATATTAAGAAAGAACTACCCCCAAGTAGAATTAATAAAAACCAATTTCTCTTCCTTCCTTCGATGAGGAAAAGGCTGAGTCTAGGACAGCTCTGCCTGCCTCTCACAGGCTGCTGAAAAGAGTTTGCAGAAAACTGGCATTGGTGGAGCTTCATCTTTCTACATGCACTTCAACTGGAAACATTAAACACATTAAGTTCCTAGTCACCCAGATTTTTTGTCTCCCTGAGACATTTACACAGACCAGATTTATTAAAAGCAACTAATTTCTTCTCCATAACCACAATGGAATTTTAAAAATTGGAAATCTTAATCCCATACCTGGGTCTAATCTCACCACCACCAGGTACAGCAAAAAAGTTGCCAAGAGCATCTTCTTGTAAGGAAGTAAATAGAAGTGGTTTGACATGGACCTCAGTGCTCTACGTAGCAATGTCAACATGGTCAGGAGCTTTTGGGACAGCACTCCTGGAAAACAAGAACAGAAAGGCTGTTAGGGCAAAGTAAAGTTTAAAAAGTAATCACACAGATGTAGCAAATAAGAAACTAAGGTACTGGCAGTCTGATTGCATGAAAGTTGGGTTGGGTTTGGTTTTTCATACAACAGAGAAACAGTACAATTTTGTAATACACTTCATTACACTTCTTTTTTAGGCACATACTTTACTACAATATGATCTTATACCACAGTAGTGCCAAGGAGAGAACATCCAATGATTTACAGCTCTGGAGAACAAGCAGTACTTTAAATGCTAGACAGGCATTGTTCTACTTGGACTCAACTGTAAATGGAAATGAAGCAAACTGTACACAGAGCCAACAAACATATCCTTAAAGGATTGCCAGGTAGTCTTAGTTTTCCTCTTTTTACTTAAAAAAAAATCCCAAAACTTTTGATCCTGGGCATTAATTGTCATCTCCTGATGCTGGCAGAGACTAAATATGCTTTTACAATTCTCAGCAAAGGTATCACTAAGTCTTTTCTTTTCTGCTGTGATCCACAGCGGGAATTCCTCATGGCCTGTTCATCATGGCAATATTCTTAATGTGCAGTTAATACTTGCTCCCCTTCACCAGTTTGAAACGAAACTGAAACTGAAATGAAACTGAAATGAAACTGAAATGAAACTGAAATGAAACTGAAACTGTAACAAAGGGGAACAAACAACAGAGGGAAAGCCCACCCAGAAGCGTTTCTGTGGCTGGGTCCTGCTGCTCCTCAGCCCCCGGGCGTGTCTCCTCCTCCCGCCGAGCCCAGCGGCAGCGGCTGTCGCCGATGGTGCCGAGGAGCTGCAGCCGCCGCTCGCTGTCCAAGGCGGAGCAGCCCCGCACCAGCTCCTCCGCGGCCCCGAAGCGCCCCAGCGGCAGCAGCACCTGCGCCAGGTACAGCTCCAGCAGCGAGCCGAACTCGGGCAGCCTCTGGTTGGCCGGGGATCCCAGCCAGCTGCTGCCGACCTCCAGCATCACCTGCGGCTCTCTCACTTTGCTGTACAGCAGGATGCTGAGATGCAAGGGAGAAGTATGAGAAAACCCTGAGTCTCTGTGGAAGCTGACATCACTGACAGATATTACCCACAAGCGGCTCTCATGAGGTATCAATCAGGGTCAATATCAAAGCACAGAGAGAATTCTGAGGCAGGCAACAGGTGCAGCTATTGATGTTACTCTCTCGAGATCACCCATTTTAACCCTGATCACCATGAAGCAATCTTGCAGGCATGCTCCAGCATACACACAACAGGCCTGTGCCAGATCTCACTCACACCAGGCAAAGTGAAAATATCACGCAATACCCAAGCCTGGCCTGCAGTTAAACCTAACACAAGACCCCACAAGATATATGCTGTATATCTGACAGCAACAGACAGAAACTCACCACAGCTCCAGAACCTTTGGAGGCAGATGTTCAGGCACATGGTAGTACTGCAGAACCCAAGACAGAACTTCTCTCCACCGGTTCATCTCGGCCAGCGCCTGGATCCCCACAACACAAAGGGAGCATTTCACTTCTGCAAAACTGGTAAGGAACAGACACCCAAGTAAGTGCTTCTTACAACCCACATTTCCCCTTGCATCCCCTCCAGTGACCTTCAGTGAACACAGTTCTCTGCTTCCCCTCTACTTGTCCCCTATAAAAAGGCCAATTCGAGGATATGCACTGTGACTATCTCTGAGAGAACGAAGGAAAGGCTCCTGGGCACACCGCACTTCCCTCAAAAACGCACAGATGAAACATTTTAATATCGACAGGGCTAAAAGAAACCCCAAAGCAGTGCAGGCATGGCCTGAAGTTGGAAGCCAGCCCGGCGCTGAGGCAGCACCGAGCAGCGTCCCAGCGCCTCCCCGTCCTCTCCACACGCCCGCACCTCTCGTGGCCGGGGCCGGGGCCGGGGCCGGGGCCGGGGCCGGGGCCGGGGCCGGGGCCGGGGCCGGGGCCGGGGCCCAGGCTGTCGCAGCCCGCCTCGCAGCGCTCCACGGCGGCGGCGAAGTCGCGGTGCAGCACCAGCAGATCCGCCGCCTCCTCCAACAGCGCGGCCGCCTGCGCCGGCCCCGGGGCCCAAGCGGGCGGCTCGGCCCTCATGGCACCGGCGGGAGGGCTCCCCCCGGCCCCGCACGGGCCCGGCTCAGCCTCCGGCTCCAGCGCCGCCACCGCCCCCGCCGGGGCCCGGCTCCGCTCGGCTCGGGCAGGCACCGGAAAGCCGGGATGGAGGCGCCCGGCAGCGGAAGGGCCGTCCCGGAGAGCATCCCGGCCCCGCGGGCCGCCGGGACGTGTAGTCACGGCTGCAGGAGGGCAACGGGGATGGCTGAGGGGCTGGAGCGTCTCTTACCAGGAAAGGATGAGGGAGCTGGGTCTGTTCAGCCTTGGGAAGAGAGGACTGAGAGGGGACCTCTTTAATGTGTATAAATACCTAAAGGGCGGTGCTAAGAAGATAAAGGCAGGCTCTGCTCTGCGGTACCGAGCAATAGGACAAGAGGCAATGGGCAGAAACTGATGCACAAAAAGTTCCACCTGGACAGGGGGACAAACTTCTTTACTGTGCGGTGACCGTGCACTGGAACAGATTGCCCGGGGAAGGTGTGGAGTCTCCCTTTATGGAGATATTCCAGAATCGCCGGGATGCATTCCTGTGCCGTGTGCTCTGCGATGACCCTGACTGAGCAGGGAGGTGGGACAGGATGACCCGCTGTGGTCCCTTCCAGCTGTCACTCTGCGGGGATCAGCGGTGGCAAGCGGGCACTCGGGGGCCGCTCCGAGCGGCTGCGGCCGCGGCTCCGGGACCAGGATCTGTGCCCGTCCCTGCCACAACGCGCTCCCTTCATCTCCTCCCTCGTGTGGCTGCCCAGGGAAAGGGGCCGAGGGAACAGCCCGCCTCGGCTGTTCTGCCCGCCGCCGCCGGGCGTCAGCCCAGCCCCGACAGTGTCCCAGCCCCGAGGGTGTCCGAGCCCCGACAGTGTCCCAGCCCCGAGGGTGTCCCAGCTCTCCTCGCCCCGGGCAGGAGCGGGGCTAACGGGAGAGCGCTCCCCGCAGCACGGCCCGGGCGGGTGATGGATGCTCTCCGCTCCCGGCCGCCTCTTCCTCCGGGCACCTCTCCTCCGGCTCCCCGTGCCCGCAGTTCTGAGCACATTACGCTGTTGATGCATTTTGGGTGTAATGACAGCGTCTCCGGCAGCGCCCGGCAGGCAGCGGTTCGCATTCTCCTTGGGCTGTTATTTAAACACAACAGGGTGTCTTGGTTACAAGGTAATTACCGCAGTCAGTGCAAACGCTCTTCAAAAATGGATCTCTACAGGAGAGACAGGATTGATTTATCCTGTAACCTTTTTGAACAACTGACACATTTATCTATCCCCCTACTATGATTATGTAATTAAAAAATCAAATGGGCTAATACAAGACATGGTAAAGGGTGAAACATATCTTACAAAGGGGATTTTCTATGCCATCTCAGTGTGGCGAATACGATCAAAGACTTGATCAGAGCTCTCTTTTTCTACGTAGCTGTTTTCAGGAGGCAGGACCACGTACCTGCCCCTCTGGGCTGCAGCAGGAGCACTCTGCAGTAGCAGCTGTCACACAGTGGTGCATCCAAGGGGTTGGCACACCGCCCTAACTGTGGAACAGGTTCCCGGAGGATTAAGGTGAAACCACTGCACAGAAAACATGTGAAAGGGCCCAGCAGCAAGCAAAGGCAGAGGTAAAGGCGTTTCAGACTTCTGTTCCTGTTGCTCGGCGCTTGCAATTTGGAAAACAACATTCCTTTTTGGGAACTACAAGTCCCAAAGTGCACTGTGGGAAGAACGTGCCTCGTACCAGCTAGTGCCCAGCACAAATTCCCAAATATGGATAAGGAATCAAGTTTGAAAAAGACTCACACTGGCTGGATGCTCCTCACTGAGACTCAGAAAAGGAGTGAGACAGCAGAAAAACAAGGTAAGCTTGTGTCAGGCAAAGATGCTGTTGAAGGATTTCTTTCACGGGGAGCAGCCAGCAGTGTTGTGTGCCTTAGAGGGGCAGCCCAGCATTGCTCTGGTGGTGTTTGCAGTAGGGGTTGCAGTCACGGAGGCAGCTTTTGGAACAGGGCTGTTGCTTCAGGTGGGGGAGCGAGCAGTGAACAGTCAGATCCTGTTTCCCTGCAGATGCACCTGATGAACGAAGACCTATGGAAAGACAGAGCTGCAACACTGATGCAGTTATTTTAGGGGCTGGGAAGGATCAGGGGGAGGTGGGAGTTGCTCTGAATGGCAGCTCCTTATGAGCTGCAGCCTGTGGTTGTGTGAGAAGCCGAGGTGGACAAGCAGCCTTGTCATACCAATGTTTATAGGTTAAGTTAATTTCTCTGTAAGGCATGGTGGAATGTTTTTGTACTTCACCCCTCTTCCTAGAGGGGACAGTGTGGTGCCTCGAAGGCCAAACCTCTTGCAGCTCTCTGACCTGCAAATAACACTCAGTAACAGGATTGTTTAACTTCAGGCCAGGAACAATTACCTATTTTAGCGGCAATTTGTTAACAAGCAAAATGAAATCATTCTGAAATACAGTCATCTCTGTGGAGATGAGGGATGCTCGAGCTCCGCTGTCGGGCACGCGTGCATCCTCGGCGGCTGACCCGGACCTGGGCAGCAGCAGCTCCTGCCGCCTGCGTTTCCCTGGCTGGCGGTCAGGCAGAGTCCTGGTGCGGCTCAGATGCTCTGTGTGTGGACACTCTGCTGCTGGCTGACGTCAAGTGCAGCTGGTCAGCTGCACCCATCCTCCCAGCACCCTCCTCCTGCTATGTAGGGTCATGGAGCAGCACAGCCCGCACGGCAAATGTAGGAGGTGCAGTCCAGCCCGGGAGAGGAGCCTGAGGCTGCTCGGGCTGCTGAACCGAACTGTCACATGGATACTTGCTGCCAAATAGGAATGATGCTGTTTTTCCATCTTTCCTTGAATGGGAGCAGCTTAAACTGTCTTAAAGCTGAAAGGGTCCCTCTCGTGCTTGAAGCAGCTACGGAGCAGGGCAATCTATCCTACTACACAGGCACAGGAGGGAAGCAGGGTGTTTGCCTGTGCTCCTGGATAACAATTCCTAGTGACCAGAAAAGCTAAACCAACTTGCTGTCAGTGACAGGTAGTATGAGGGAGTACCACGGTGGGTTTTGTGTCCTGGGTGGAATGCCCATGCCCAGCTTGTGGCCTTTTGTATAAAGTCAAGGAGTTTTTTCCCTGCAGTCATCCTGATTTTGTATAGGAGAAGAAAAATGATTTTCAGCAGGGCCTTGTTTGTGTGTGCATCATCTGTGGATTGACTGGTTCCCCTCCTCCCTCTCCTGCCAGGCAGTTGGAGGAGAGTTTAGGGTTACAGGCACCTGTGGCAAGGCCTCCTGAGGTAAATCGCCTCAGCTATTAATCCAGATCTGACCAGCACACGGTCACAGGGCCAGAGGGCTGGCAATCAGTCTTTTTCTGTTGTCTCTTCTGTGTCAGTAGGCTGTTAATAGGAGATTAGCAGCATTAGGGAGACTTTGAGCTAGAAATGGTGAGGCCCTATGATTTGATTTGAAGAGAAAGAAACCCTCCTACACTCCTATAAAAACAAACAGGAGAGCTGGAAATTATGAACGGCATTATAAACACAACTGAGGAAAGCACAGTGTCTAGGAAAGGTGTTGAGCTCTGTAGTACCTCGTAGCTTATCAGCAATGCTTTAACAAAGCAGTGAGGTCCATGGAGACCTCGGGTCCCAGTGTGCAGCACTCTGTTCTTATCACCACGTGCTTTTGTTTGACTCTGGCGAGACCATGACATGCTGGAATCTGTAATTCGCTTGTAATTTCCATCAGCAGTAAATCCCCATTAAATATGAAGCTGGCTGGCTGCAGATCCCCTCAATTAGCCCAGATTCAGGGCTTCCCTGGCTGCTGGCAGGCAGTCTGCAGAGCCCAGGGCTGGGGGAAGGTGAACGCTCTCCGGCTGTGCTTGGAACAGATGGCCCGTGGTGATGCTTCCTTATCTCACCCAGCATTGTGGCACAGCATCAAACCTGGGGTTTGTTTCAAAAATAGAACTGTTTAGAGGAGACTCACCTGATTTTGAGCCCACCTGCTGATGTTCCTAGTCAGTGTGTTTAAATGCACTGATGTCTGATTTTTTTGGCTATATCCAAACCTATGTAAACAGCAGGTGAGGATGGTACAAGGCAGAAAAGGCAACTATGGGGCAGCCACAGCCACAGTCCAGCTGGGGGGTGTCACATAAAACAGAAGAGCCAATCTCTGTTTCAACCTTCATCACAGATGCACAAACACTGTGTGAGGGGTAAACACTGGAAATTGGGAAACTGGGAACACAGCGTTGTGTTCACAACTTGTCAAAACTTGAGTTTTACTCACATAATAGCAAAAGCTTTCCGAAACAAAGGGCAGTTTTAACTTAAGTCCCTTTCTTTTCTTCATAATCAAACAAAGTACTCGCCTTGGCAAGGCTCCTGTCAAAGAATAGCAGCAGTTACTTCGATTTAATTGTTACTGTTATAACAGTCATAATTAGTGCTGGGTGGGGCATTTCATAGCTGTAAGGTGACCAATTTGGTTAGAGGCCTAAGGCATCTTCTTTTCTTCAGCTAGTTATTATCTGTGAGAAAATACTGAAAATACTGCAGCCTGTCATCACTGTGGGTCAATTACACCCTGTTTGCCTACCACAGCATCTCTTTGCTCATCACTTTAGAGTCACAACCCCTCTAACAGTTAATACCACTTCTCAAGGCCCAGCTTGCCAAAATCAACTCTCATCCATTAGTCTCCACCTTTCCTCTTTTTTCAAAAGCAAGCCTTGTGCTCTCGTGGCTGGGAGAAAGGCTTGATACTGTGAATCCTGGAACTATTTGTACCACAAGGCAAACAAGGTGATTTGAGAAAATGGCTCTTTCTCATTTTTGCCCTAACTTCCTGACATGTCAGTATTTCTTTTCACAGTGTCTGTCCCTCATTCTGAATGCACATTTACTGTGATCTGCCTTAATTATCTCTACAAGCAGGCAATGCATCTTCTGCATCTCAAATTGGACATTTCAGAATATACCTACAGAAGTTAACAAACTCTTCTCCATCTCAGTCTTCTGGTCCTGGCTCTTGCCTGGCCAGGTCTCGTGGCGCTCACAAAGCTGTGATGTGAGGCTGCTTTAGGAAAGCTGCAGTGGTAGCAGTGCCTGAGCCTCGGGAGAAATCCCCAGGGAAGGAACTGATGCTGGTGGAACCTTTGCGTCTTGTGTTTCACCCAGAGCACTCCCTGCGTGCCCCTCTGGCTGTGGTGGGCAGAACTCCCCTGCTTGCTGTTTGTGCTCCTGAACTTGATACAGTAATTACTTGATACAGTAATTAACTGGTAATGGCTTTGTTATGAACGGCATGCGAGGTTGTTTTTTAACGTAGCCAATGAGTGTGCAGCACCTTGCTGCTGGGAGGATTTCTCCCATCCTCTGAAGATCTGTGTGCTATTTCAGGGTCCTACCTGTTTGAGAGGCGTGCTTACACTGTGTGTAGGATTAATGTCTCAAGCAGTGTATTGGCCCTATTTCCCTAACGAGCTGATGTTCCCTTGCCCTCTGTACCTCCCTTCCTTGCTGCTCCTTCTCGACTTTCTTGGCAATGCCAGGTGCAGACAAAGGTAGGATTAGATGTCTAATTAGTTTATGTAGCCTTAGACATACGTGGTTACTTCTTGGCACTGGGGGAAGGGCAGCCTGTGAGGATTCCAGCCCTTGTCTCAGTGAGGTTTTCAGCTTTGGGAGCAGCCTGAGCCCAGGCAGACTCAAAAGGCAGGCCAAAATTTTCTAGACACATTTTGTTCCAGATGCCTGTTCAAGGAGGAAGTTGAAAACCCAGTCTGTATTACCAAATCTGAAATAATTTCTCATTTAATGTTAGATCCAAAAAGTTTATTTCCAAAGAATGACTCAGTGTAGACAGCCTGAAAGAACTTGCTTGAAACATGGCAAAAAAGCTACTAAGCTGTAATTAATATATTTTGGAACTATGCTGTGGATGGGACAAGTTGTATTTATAATATTTTTAGCTTCTCAAAGTGAACTTTAGGCTGTAGCTCTCCTGTCTCCCACTGCCACCATCCTTCAGCAGATATAGCCAGGGAACAGAGAGGATAATGTCATTGTCTTTCCTACCTGACAGAAGGCTTATTTGATTTGTAATGTCAGTTGTATTTATGGTGTTCCAATATATCTGAATGAAGAGAAATGGATGAGGGTAAAGCAAAGGATCAAGAGTACACTAGAGCTGCGTACACCAGCAAAATAAAATCCCTCAAGAGCAAAGTAATGGGAATGGGATTCATGTATGAACTCTGACCAGACCTTCAAGGATGGAAAATGGGGTGAATTCTGCCAGGGATTGGGAACTTAATTTTTGCTCTCAGGGATAGACAGCAGCTGCCCTTACATTTCTCATGGAGTGTCTTTGTGAGTGAGAGGGCTGCATGCTGGTGTGTCAGCCTGGCCCTCAGAGTACAGCCAAGCCATGAGGATGGAGGTCACTCTAAACACAACAAGGTTAAGTGAAATAAGGCCATGAGGAGGTCATGGTGAATTTGAAAGGGAGAGTGGATGGACAGACATGACTGATGATAGCTCTGGTGATTCGAAACAAAACCTTAAATAACTCAAATTTGTATTCAAGAGTACTTGTCCATGTCAGGACTCTACATCCATCTTTCTGTGCCAGATCAAGCAGCAGTTCACAGCAGTTCACATTTCCAATGCACTCTGAGCTGCTGGAACAGTATGTCTATTCTGAGCTCCCCTTGCAAGGCTGTCTCATTCCAAAAGGTGTGCTCACAAGGAGAAATTCAACACTAAAAAGTCAGTAGAATAATTTTAGGAGATAGAATCACTGCATCCTAAATCCCCAAAGGAGTTGACTCTCTAAATAGCCTTAGCAGGGAAGTATGCTCTGTAAATCATTGCCAAAAGTTAGACTGAAAGCATTTAAACACTTTGTGTAATAAGCAAGTAGGTTCTGCCTCGATCTTCCAAGCCACTGTGATTTATTTTCCTAAGGCTGCCATGATCAAAGCAGGTTCTCTGGTGTTGCTGTTCATGTGGCAATGCAAGATTCAGACTGGTCAGAAATAGGACAATCGTGGGACTAAATCTCTAGAGCTGCCTGAATCATAGGGTTAAAAGAGGACTGTGAAGTACTTAATAGGCTGCCTACACAGTGCTCAGCAAGTCAGAGGTTAACAAAGGACCTTATTATTTGAAAAGATAATTGAAGCTGAAAACAAGTCGACCATCCCACAACTAAGCCGTGGAGATCATCAGTTTTTGTGAACAATGGCCGATGATGTTCGGGATTCAGTGAGTTAAGTGGTTAATCCTATACAGAAAGCTGCATCCATAATGCACTTTAAATAGGGGAAATCCACCCAATTTGGCCCATGGAGAATTGCTTCCTGCTGTTATGCTGATAGATATGTCTATAAATATCATGGAAGCCATCAGCAGATAAAATCTCAGAGAGCTGAAAAGCCTCTCCCTACTAAATGATACACTGATCTCCATGAAACAGCAGGAGCCTGGGGAAATGAGCCACTGAAACCAATCCCTCTGCTCTCCCCAGAGCCACAAAGAGAAGCCAGACCCATACACTGTTTCCATCTTGATTGAGTGGGGGGGAAAAAACATCAAACCCCTCCTAGACCCTTTCTTCCTTCTGTCCAGTCTTCTCCACAAGGCTGCTCCTCACGTTCTGTGTGGGTCCCTCAGGCAACCAGTTCATCAGCCTTTTGTGGCACTTTGTTCCAAGTTTGTTCTTTGTTTACACCCCTCAGAGAAAGCCTTCAGTCAGGACAGTTTGGGCACAAAGCTGCCAAGGGGTGCAGGACACTCCAGCAGGTCTGTGTGTGTTCTCCAGCACAGGCACCAAGGGGTGCCAGACAAACTTCAGCAACCACTTCTGCTCATCCTCACCTCCTTCTGCCACTTTTGGATTTTTGCAAAAGAGTGCTCAGTGTCCTGGTTTGGGGTTTTTTGTTTGTTTGGGGTTTATTTGTTTGTAGGGCTTGGGGTCTTGTTTGGTTGGTTTTGTTTGTTTTGTTGCTGTTGCTGCTGCTGTTTTTGTTTGGGTTTTGTGGGTTTGTTTGTTTGTTTGGGGGGCTTTTGGGTTGTTTTTTGTTTGGTTGGTTTTTAAAAAATTTTTTATAGCTCAAAATCTTAAGGTTTCAAAGTCTATTGCATTATAATGTAAAGCCTGGCTTGTGATTTTCCACTCCCAGAGCTGTTGGTGCTGCATACCATGGAACATGCACATACACACAGTTGCATGTAGATTTTACCCCCTTCATTTGAGCTCTCCAGACTGCCTGTCTGTCTCTATATCTGTATGTGCATGCAGGTCTCAGAGCAAGCTTGCTGCCTTTCTGGTGTTTGAACTAGCTCTCCTGGGATTTAGAGATGCCAGCCATGAAGGAGTTAACCCACGTTATGTGGTTCTGATTTGTTTTTTGTATCTTTCTTTTCTGCACTCTCCATTTGTTACTCTCCATTTTTTCTTCCTCCATTTTGTTCTCTCTTTTCTGCTCCAGTGCTGACTTAGTGCAAATTCCATCATTTCTCAGCACTGGAGGCTTTCACAGGCAGTTGTCCTGGGCAAACCCTTGGACATCTCTGTGGGACTTATGTGGAAAACTTGTGCTGTTAGCAATCTACTTCCAGAGTTACTAAGGACCAAGCCAATAAAGATTAGGAGAAAGCAGGGTTTCACAGTCCCCACAAACCCAGAGCTGCAAACAGTGTGAGGATACAGAAGGAAAGGGGATTATGAGGTTCTTTCCCTTCTCTCCATGGACCTTTCTGCTTAGAAAGCCCTATGCTTGTCTAGCACTGATCTAGGCAAGGAAGAAAAGAACATTACAGGGACTTTATTTCTGGACTTCTCCTTTGCTGCTTCAGTATCTTTGAGCATGAGAGTGTTTTCCTTTGGAGACTCTAGAAGGAGTTAAAATAAACTGAGACATAAGGGAAGGATCATGAGATTCACCATCCAGCCTGTCCCACTGGCACTCAGGTTGAGTTCAGTGACTCAAAGCAATGGGCTCTCAGTACCTCTGAGTGCACTCAGCGAAAATGAGTCTGCTCCCTTTTCAGCAGTATCAACAAAAGTGTTTACTGAGTTCCAAAGGGTTATATTTTTGGCATTCCTGTGGCCTGTTTTGGCTTGTTGAATGTTACTTATGAGTAAGAAGGAAAGAACTTGACTTGATGCTCAATTATGAAGCAGAATTTGTATGGCTGACAGTTAAAGGAAAACAAAACGAATGCAGTATTTTGTGTGCTTATCTCACAGGATCTGCAGAGACCATAACTACAGAGACAACTGATTTCAATTGCAGGGATATGTCCTGGTTTTAAAAGTCATGTCTCTGGTCTCTCAAGACAGAGACACCCAAATTCAGCACTTGTACACCTGATTGTAAATGGCCTGCCCAGAGTCATAGGAGATCCATGTGGAGGTGGGTGGGATTTCTGTTACAGACAAACCTCTGCTGTGCCCTGAGAGGCCACATTGACCACAACTCTGCTGCAATTTGTGCTCAGCCCCTATGGCATCAGGAGAACCCTGCTGAGGCTTCCTAAAGGAAGGATGGAGCTGCAGATATTTTCAGGGCTTGTTTGGAAAGCTGGTGTCCTGTAGGGAGGAGCTGAACCCACCCTTGTTTTGTGCTGTCACACTGAGTGAAGGGAGCCTCCATCCTCACCTCTGTGCATTCCTGGGCAGGGGAGAGCTGCTGTGAGGTAAAAATGCTATTAAAGTGGGTAACAGGGTGCAAGGTGTTCGCTGGGGACTCAGGTCCCATAAAAGTACATGTGACAATGCCAGAAAAGCTACATATTTTTGAAACAGCTCCAGGAGGATGGTGCTGCTGATTAACTTGGGCTGGAAATAACAGCCATGGTAGGCAGCACTGACCACAGCCTATGAAAGTGAATATGGAAAGCAATAGGAAGAGCCCAGAACAACAGTGGCATAAATAGTATAGCCTATTTAACAATCCCTATCGAGGATTTATACAGTGTTTACTTGTTTGAAGCACTGTGCAAAACATTAGCTGATAGATGTTAATTAATCATTCAGCTAATTAAATGGAAGTGGAATGCAAATGGTTAGAGGAAGCTGGAGTATGAAGACTTCCTGAAACCATTAAATGATTTTGCTCTCTTTGATGGAGGAAGAATTTCTTCCTTTAGGGTTTAAATGTTCTCACAGTGTGGGTGTTATTACAGTTTTAATAACCACCTGTTTAATTCCCTGGGATGGGAGATTACATGCAGTACAGCCAAGAGTTCCTTGTTTGTTTGAGTAACTTTGGCAGTTTTATGGGCCTAAAAGAAAAAAAAAAAAAAGAGAGAAGTATCCCCAGCTCTGTATTTCAGGGCACAGAATGATGACCAGCTTCAGGAATGAGTCGTGATATGGAGTCCCATTACACAGTGACCTATTGTTTTCACTTTAACAGTGAAAGATGAAGATATGCTGTCATTTGATGTAAAGAAATCACTGAAATGAGCCTGGCAAACCACTGAGAATGTTGCAAGTGATAGCTAATTTTTTAATAGATTAATTCATTCCCCTACAGTAAGAAGATAGGATTCTTTGGCAGAGAATCAGTCAGCTTGATTCCTGGCTGTGGCATATTTAGGTTTGTGTTATCACCCACTGCCCACACTAGTGTAGCATAAACTCCTGAGGGAACTTGTGAAGAGATGGGTTTTCAGTCATCTGGCCTGAATCACTGCCTTGCTGATGAACCCCTCAAGCTGCTGGAAAAGTCCTGTTTGATGCCAGGCCAGTATAACCACAAACCAGGCATGTAGGTCTGATTTCCTAAATTAAAAGACTGATTTAGTGCACTGTGTAAGTCAGGTTTTCAATTTACCTTCAACCTGAGAACTCAGTCTCTTAGGGCAGGTACAATACAATCAGTTGGTGATGCAGATAAAGCCAACAAAAAAAGAGAAAGATGTGGTTCTGTGACTGCTAATTGCTCTGATACCTTTGCTACCCTCCTTCCAGTCTGTGTTTCCTTCTGACCTGGGATACTGTCACTGTAAGCAGTGAAAGCTATCACAGTTCTCCTTTTTCTCTCCCTTTTCCTCTCTCTGGTTCCCCTGGGGAGAGAAGATCCTGGCAGCCAGATCTACCCCAGGCTTTTGCCTTTTGTTTTCCTGTACTTTTCTCTTGGCACAATGCAGAAGTTTGCAGTGTTGTGCTTCCACAATCACATGTTAAAATATTTGCACAGCTGTCTGATGACAGAAAAGGGGGGGGAAGAGAAAATCCACTCTTCTGTTATTTGAAATGTTAAACCAAACCAAACCAACAAACAAACAAACAAAGTTTAACATGAATTAATAGTGTAAAATCTTCCTTTTTCCCTGCTCTTGTATAACAGAATCCTTGATCAGTTTGCCTGGCTCCCCTCTGTGTGCTTCACCTTCTTTATGTGGTACTCCTAAACCCACACTTTGGTGCTTCTCTTCCAATGCCTCTGGGTTCAAACCCCCATGGGACTCCAGTGCCCACTCTGTGCACTCACTTCAGCCTGTTCTGGGCTACAGAAATAGGACCAACTCCTACAGGCTATAATCAGGCATTCTTCAGGCAAATCTCTGACTGAAGTCAGTGGAAGTTTTGGCACAAGGACGGTGAAACTAATTAAATTCCTCCTCCAAGTGTATATATATATATATATTTATATATCTGGGACGGGGATGAGAGAAGAAAATACTGCCTAGAAAGAAAGTCCATTAATAAATGAGACATAGATGTGGGGAAGAGTTGATTGAATTATTTATAATGCAGTTATAAAATTGATGAGTTGCTGAGCTTTCCAGTAACCCATCAATAACATGCATGACCATAGCTGCAGTTAGCAGGAGTATAAACAAGCAGGAGCATGGATCTCCATGAAAATCAGGTGTGGAAATATGGGGGAAAAAAAGTCTAGCATATCCAAATCATTTAGAACAGAATATATTTGAATGTGGTCATAGCTTTCCAATAGCCTTGAAAACTGGTTTGAGTTAATTTTACCAGCAGTTCACCAGAGAATCTCAAGCAAAAACCCATCAAACGTGGGCCCATATTTTAAAAATAGAAAAAACAGCACAGACACTTCCTAACAAGCCTAACTATAGATAAGAGTGAGAAAAAAAATTAAATGTGGGTTTAAAATAAACCTGGATAGTGACACTAAGAGCAAAATGAACCTGGATGTTTGAAAGAACCAATCTTGTCAAGTATTTTTTTTAGGCAGAATGATCTAATTAGTGGCTGATGATACCAGAGCAAATATACTGCATTAGATGCTTTGGTGCAATGAGGGGAAGATTCAACTTTTCAAATCTTCAGCAGACAAAAGAAGGGGAAGTGAACAGGCCAACAAGCACTTTTTCAGCTTTGGCATCTATAATTCACGTGCAGGGGCTGCACTCCCACTATAACAGCTCCCTTCCTACACACACAAACACACACTCCCTGCCTTTATGCTGCTCTGGGACCACACACAGCTCTGTCCAGTGTCTGTCCTTCCCATCAGCCAGCCTCTCCTCTGGGAAGCATGAATGCCTCCCCTGAACCAAGGCCTCAAGGTGTGTTTCCACCCTGCTCCACCAAGCTTGGGTTGTTTTTTTTTTTTTTCAGGTTTTTTTCAGTCTTTCTTGCTGTCCTCAGTCATGAGCTCCAGACAAAGCCTTCCTTTCTGTGAGGGACTTCAGAACTAGGAATGTGGTCTGGACATTTGTGGACAAAGGAACATTCAATGTTTCTGCTCCTGATCATCAGGAAGAATGACTGTGCTGTGTCTTCAGCACTCCAGCTCAGTTTCTGAAGTCTGTGTCTTCCTGTGGACACACATTTTAGGGCTAGCCCTCCCTTTGTTAGTGTCCAGGCTCAGGGAGGCAGTGTCTCTGTGCTGGTTGGGATCCAGCAGACAGAATGTCATTTCCAGCCCGTTAGCCTCCGAAATGTTCTGTTTGTGCAATTAGCCTTATGAGGCCACTGATGAGAAATGGGTGCTTATTAGCTGCTGTCATTTTTATACCCTCTTCCCTGAGTAATGCTACAGCAGCCCTCGTGATCCCATGAAATAGCTCTGACTGCAGGAGGAGAAAGCTGCAAATGGAAAAGACTTCTCAGTGCTGCAGGCCAAGCCCAGCCACCTCCTCTCCCCTACATTCCTCTGCTGCTTTCCTACTCCCTGAGAGCCCAGCATTATTCCTTCTCAGGACTGTCTTCTTCAGGGGACAGCTTCATTTTGAATGGCTTCATGCTTCACACCCAGAGGCACCAAGTCTTTTCCACTAAGCAAAGCATAAAAATAGCTGAGGGAAAGGGTGGGGGAGGGAGTGTCAGCAAAACAGATTTATTTAATTATATGTACCAAGCACCACTTTCCTACGTGAGACCAAGTGTGCAGCTCAGTTTCCATCTTGCTGTATTCTGATTTAGGGTTACTGAGGAAACAGACGTAAAATGCTTGTGATAACTTGAATTTCTAGAAGATGCCTTCATATGTTTAGTACCCTCACACCTGTGTGGAACTGGGTGCTCCTAAGTCTGGCTGTACCAGTTACTGATTTTGAACAAGGCACTGTGCAGGGAGGGTGCCTGTGTGTGGGGGTGATGCTGTTAAATCCAGCACCTGTAATCAGAAGGCTCCAGACTCCCTTAGGCTGGGCCTAGATGGACTTTCCTACTTCACAGAGATATTCTGCACTGCCAAGCCCAGTGGTGTTGTCATGGCCATCACCGTGTTTGGTGATGTTCTCCAAGTCCCATTTAAGAATCTTGTAAACACAGGGGAAATTGAAGGATTTTTCTAAATCAAATTAAGTTTTAATTCTCACAGTATGTTGGAGGAAAGCTGGAAAACTCAGTCTGAAGGCAGAGGCAAAGATAAATAAAAACATTAGAATTTTTACTTCTTTTAACGAGTGAGATTTTTTTTTTTTTTGTCTCCTCAGAGCTTTTATAATCTAGTTCAACTCTTTTTAGCTCTTCTGGCTGATACTGCTGTTCTTAACTAGTCCCATCTCTGCTGCTGCAGATTGTAGTGGAGCAAAAAGTTACTTAACCCCATTGTCATGATGGGATCTTCAACATCTGGATTTTGGCCCCTGGAGGCCTGTCCCTACCTTGCAAGTTGGGATGAGCCACTGTCACAGATTGCCCAAACAACCTGGGTTGAAAGTGAGGACAGGAGAGTCAGTTAAGAAAGCAAATGTGTGGGTTTTACTTCTGTGTGTTTTTGTCCACACCACCTACGTGCACACAGAACTGTGTTTGTTACTGGTGCCCTGAGAGAGGAAACCCATTACCTTAAAAGAAGCACTTGGCTTTAAGAGAGAATAATCAGGAAAGCAACAAAGAACCGTTAGCAACATTTTATAAAGAAGATGAGATAAATAGTCTGTCTCATAAACAAGTGGTATTATTTAACTATCCAAGGAGTTGCTTTCCAAAACAAGGCTGAATTGTTCATTGTCCAGCAAAATAACGCCTGCTTCTGCAGCCTTGGCTGCTTTTCTGACTACAGCCCAGACTCTGTAGATCTGCACTGTGCTGGACTGTCCTGCCTAACATTACTGCTGATGTTAATGTTTTTTATATTATAATAAAAATAAGTAGAAAACAGCGATATTAAGGCTCAGAAATGACAGCACCAAGACTTTTCAGTTGAGGGGACAGGAACAAAGGAATCCTGCCGGCCCTGAGCTTCCCCGTAGCTGTAGCAGGGCCTCACAGACACACTTGTGCTCGGCTCTGTTGGCAGAGAAACACTTGGCAGAGAAATCCCCTCCTGCTCTCTCAACTGCTCATTCACCTGCTCACAGAGACAAGATTATATCACACTGTCCCAGCACTTCTTCAAACACTGGGGAGCGTGTGCTCCTGCTCAGATATTCACCAGAACAAGGTTTCTTTTCTCCTCTTTTCACAAGGCATGGCATTTCTCAGGGGAAGCCAGCAGCTCTCTCGGGGTTATGCCAGCTTTCCTCCACCACAGAAACAAGATTAAAGATGCTGTAGAGCTCTGTGAGTGGAGTAACCAAGGTGGGAGGGGGGGGTGTGAGGGAAATACCTTCTGCATAAAACAGCCTTTTTAAAGAAATGGGTGGGTTACCCAGGTCAGAGGAATCCTCGAAGGAGGAGGCAGTGCATCCATTCGGTGCTCCCATTGCCACTCCCTTAGCCAGCCACAGGGGACCACTGCTCCGTTGCTGTGGCAACCGTGACGACTTGGCAGCCAGAGCCATCATCACTCAGCCTCCTCGAGGCTCGGGGAGATGCTCTGGCAAAGGCTCACACAAGGAGATTCGCATCCGAGATCCCGTTTCTTTTAAATTTTGGCTTTACCTCACAGCCTGGAGAAGGAGAAAATCGCAGCAAAGAGAAGCCGTGTGAGGCAGGGCAGGGCAGGGGCAGGGGCTCTCATTTGGGTGTCTGCCCCTGCAGAGGCGGGGAGCTGGGAGCACCTGTCGGGGAGGAGGTGACTCATGTGAGAAGAAGGTCATTCCCGGTGAGTACCCACCCAGCCAGCCTCTCCTACCTTCTGCTGCAAATTATTTATTTATTGTTTGTCATTGGCCAGGAAATTACGGGGTTTCTCGTGTCTGAGGGGAGGGATTTTCTTTTGTGCTAGCTCTAGGCTTCTTGCAAAATCCGTGAGTGCACTGCTACTGGCTTTTTGTCCTAGGCATGAATTCCTGCAGGAGCTGCAGCCTTGCCATCAGCAGCAGGTTTCTTGCAGGAAGCTCGATGAGATCTGCAGTTTGCAGTGAGCACTGCACAATCCTACCTTAATGCCAGGTTTGTGCTCTAGCCAGCTGATATGCTCCTATATCAGCTTTTCCATTTAATTCATGGGTCCAGCCTTTGTTGTACAAGCTGACTTACTTGTTTTCATTGAGATTAAGAATTGAAGCAGTAAGTAAATCAAATGCTTGAACAGGTGCAGAAAGAGTATTTGCCCTGCATAGGATAGAGTTACAAGCAGTTTCATTCTGATGAGACAAACAGATGCTCCAGATAAACTGCTGATAAAAGGAATTATTATACTGGCAAAGATCCACCACATTCCCCTGTGGCACATGGGTGTCATAGTCAAGCACACAGAGAGTAGCCATGGGTGAGATCAATCTACCATGGCTAACAATAGGCATCTATAAATGTAGTCATGTTACTGAGAAGTGTGATCATCAGTTTCAAATCATGTCCTGAAAAATATTAATGTAACTTAGTCATCTGTGAAATGAATACACGGCTTTGTAAAGAAAGTAATGCATTGCAAAAAAAAAAAAAAAAAAATCGTAAGGAATTACAAGGGAAAAGAAATCAAAGGTTGTACACCATAGATCTGAAATCCTGATCAACCTGCAGGTTGAAAGGCAAGGAGATTTCTTTTTCTCCAGATGAATTTGGTGCTTGTTCTGTTCCTTAATCAGACAGCAGCACTGGGGCATCTCTAGCTGTAATCTCATTAAGACTATTAGGCTGTGATTGTGCTTGTGGTCTGTTGCTGGCATGCATTTGGGCAGACAAATGGTCCTCAGAGCTCTCACAGTTGAGAGATGGGGGTCCCCTTGTTTCTCATGAGGTCTGAAAATCCTGCATCCTTGACTTTGGAAAGGCACAGTTTGCAGAGCAGCTGGGAAGGGAACAGGGACAGGTCACTCAGCCCAGGCACACAAGGGCAGTTTGTGAGCACAGCCTCTCTTGGTGTGATGGGAGTCACGTGTGGGCACGAGAATGGCACAGCACCCTCCCCTCAGTGTGTAAATAGCATAAAGCTGTGCCTGTGTGAGTGTTGGCATGACAGCCTGGGCTACTACAGAGCAAAAACAGAAGTCAGAAATTAATTATGGGCTCCTTTCTCCATCCCCAGAAGCACTCCTGTTTCTGCTTTGTCCCGCCTGTTACAACTAACACAAGCATAGTAGCTTCTGTTTAGTTGGCCTCTTTGACCAAAATGAAACATATTTGGATGATATTTCAGGAGTCATTTAGAACTGTTTTCATTCAATTTTAGCCCATTACTCCTCATTACAATTCCAGGTGACACCATAAATACCTCTAGCTCCTCTTCCTCATCCCTGCATGGCTCAAATGTTAATTGATAGTTCTGTTCCTGGGCAGCAGTGGAGTTTGAGTGCTTCTGGAGGCCAGAGGATTTTTGCAGCCCCCTGTGTGAGCCCTGCACATGTGGATCTCCTGCACACAAACCCACAGCAGCTGATGTCATTGTGCATGAGCCTGGGGAAGCAGGCTGCTGAATGAGTGCCAGTGTACCACACAGTTCATAAATATGGAAAAGCAACGGGCCCTAGCCCAACAAGCTCGGATTCAGAAACATTTAGCAGATGTTCTGGCTATGGGGGAGGAAAACAGGAGATGAATAACTACAATACTGCAAGAGCAAATACTTTGTTGATGAAACTGCACAAAAATTAGAATGACAAACACACCCTTACCAGGACTTTGACCTATCTATAAAACAACATCAACATGTTTTATTAATAGCAGTTCCACATTCTCAAGATCAATAAAGTGACTTCATTGATTTACTTTTCCCTTTTTATTAGTACTTCTCTAAACAGTGATGAATTTGGATTGAACATAGGTAGAGTCTTTTTTATAGCTTGTCAAAGAAGAGTTCCAGTAGCTCTGATAAAGCATTAAGCTTCCCAACCAGGACAACACAGCTAAAAAGAGCCTAACCATGGTTAAGAGTTTGAAGGAAACTTCCAAATCTGTTTGGAAGGGGTTGTCAGTTATTTCCACAACACCACAAGGGAGCTGCTCTGTACATTTCCTTAAAGGAGTAAAAAGCTGTTGTTTTATAAACAAGCATAGTAAACATAGCTCAGGCTCTCCCTAATCCAAACTCCAAATAGTAAACATGCCTTTTCGACCTTGATGCATGCTCTGTGGAGCAAACCAATCTCAGCTTTACAGGCAGCTCTTGTGGGGAACTTCTGTAGTCCAAATTAGGTGAAGAACCAATGAAGGGTGTCAATAATGACCTTGCAGGAGTTGCCATTACATTTCACCAAGGCACATTTGAATCCATTCCCTTTGGTCCTTCTTGGGGACTGTCTGAGTACAAGGAAATGCTGTACCTGTGATTTTTTTGGTTGGTGTATTAATTGTAGGCCAGCAGTCTAGTAGTACTTCATCTGGGTATGGTGTTCTTGAATATCCATATTTTCTTCCTTGACAAACTCTTGTCTTACTGCTTTGGATGATCTCATACCTCTTTACACACTTGAACTGCTATTCCTAAAGCATGAAGTGAAACTCAGCTGGGCTACTCTTCCCAGCCTTGGCATAATGTGCCATTTTGGGAGGGATTTTTCTGCACTTGTGTAGCCTTTGGTTTGTGTTGATTCTACTTAAAGCTTTACAGTATAGTGAAGTGAAAGTGTGTGTTTCTCATCAGCTTCTCATATGCCCACAGTCCTGACTCATAGCAGCAAACCCAAAGCTGCAACTTTATATTTTACTGCTTGGCAAAATCTGTGAGCAGTGAAATTGTCTGCAGTGTGTATGCACAGACCCAGAACCTCCCTCATTCTTAAAATAGTTCCAGATGCTGAAGTCTATACTGAACACTCAGCAGATTTGCATGTAGCCCCAGAGAAACCTTCCTTATTACTTCCTATCAGAGCACTTATTTTTTCAGCATGATGGGTTAGAAATGTTTATCTACATGATCAAAACTCACTGGCTCTGATGGGCTGGCTTTTTATTTTCCTCTTTAACTGCAGAAGTTTTTACCTACAGGAGATTCTACTTAGCGAGCCAAGAGATAGATTTTTTTTTGAAGTGAATTAGACTTGTATTTGTTTCCTTGCAACCAAACAACACCAGCAATTCATTTGAAACTCAGCTCCCAGCTCAGCACACAACATCAGTCAGGATTAGGGTGTGCATGTGTGTTCAGGGGGTTGAATACATCATTTCATAAATATTGCAGCTATTCAAATGCCTGTGCAATGAATAATCACTTGCATCAGGAGAATGCTGGGTGCTTGGTGACTTCTGCCTTGCATTTGAACCACAGATTGAACACTTGTGCTCTTCCTTAGGAAGTCAGTGCTCCAGAACAACTGGACAGAAACCAGCAAATTTTAAAACCTCTGTAGACTAGACTAGTCCTTCAGTTTCTTCTGAAAACAGTTCATCTTTTGGAAGCTCTTAGCTGCTCATTTGTATACAGATTACTCTTACATTTAAAAAAACCAACAGGTTTATCTGTCCCAGTAAGGGTGAGCATGAGAAAACAAGACTATAACTCATCAAGATCCCAATTCAGTTTCTTACAGCAGATGGCAATTCAAATACAGTGACTTTTAACAGAAACACTTGTGCACAAGAGAAAAGAGTTCCTGTTAATGGAGAGCATCTCAGGGGCTTCAGAGGCAGTTTGGTTTCATGTTGTGGCCTTGACTTTTACAAACTGAAGCAAAAAACAACAACAACAAATCCTTTGTCACTGTAAATGTCACACTAAAATGTACAAACAGGAGGGATATACAGCACACCAAGTGCTCCTTCCATTCTGCATTGCACTGGTAAGGCCTCAGCTGGGATCACACTGCATGCTGTTCCCGCAGAGAGAAATTCAGGAAAGACATGGATTAAAGTGAGAGCCACCAAAGGGGAGCACCATGAATCAACAGAGCCCCACCCAATCTAAACTAGGAGGACAGACAAGAAAAAATGGAGTTTTAGGTCTGGGGAATGTGAAAAGTGACATGAGAAATCTTCATGCATCTAAAAGGCTGTTGCAGCAGTGAGAGGAGCAAATGGGTTTTTTGTCTCTGTTGGGTAGGATGAGAAGTACATGTAAATTATGGTAAAAGAGATCCAGCTTTACCATTAGGGGAAACTTTCTAAAGGCAAGAAGAGTAAATCATGAGAGAAGAACATCTTCCCTGGATAGACTGTGGTGTCTGCACTGGGGAGGTCTTTAAGAGGTAAAACAGATGGGACAGAGATGCTTTCACAGGGATGGAGTTAGATGACCTCTCAGTATCCCTTCCAGTGCTCTAATTTGGTGATCACCTCCTTGTTTGAAAATCTGCTTGCTGTGTTTTTACTTCCTGTTTCCAGATGTGGGGACTCTGCTCTGGGACAGTATGCTTCCTGTGGAACTTGGTGCTCTTGGTTAAAAGAGATCACAAATTCTCACAGGAGCATGCACCTGGCTAGTCCTGAACCTTGGAAGGTTGTCAAAATAGAATTTAAGATTCCTTGGCTATTTTTACTGTGAAAATACCTTTGATTTCATAGCAATACCAAAAACTTTCTTGAATTTTCTTCTGTAACTTGCCTTCCTTCTTATACTCCTTGTCTGACTGGAGGCAACACCTGGGCCTTACGAGCCTTCAAAAATTTCTCTTGGAATACATAAAAAAATATTATTCTGTATATTATTTTCCTATATAGACTTATTTTTCTATAAAATTTCTATTTTTTCTCATTTTTCTATATAGACTTTTGAAAATGGGACAGTGTGCCATACTCTGACTTTATTTTGAGCAGTAGCAGCTCAGCTCCTTGAAAAAGCTCAGTCTGGAACCACAATATTTTTCCCTGGGTTGGTTTGGAACTGCTTCCTCAACAGCTGCTCTGCTCGCTAGAGGTCACTTCTGGAGTGCCAACAGCCAGTTTTACAGTGCCTGCAGGCAGGAATTCACAGGGAATCCATCACTGCCTGGCTGGGTACACTGTTCCCTAGCCCGGTGCAAACCAGCGGTTCTGTAAAACCCTCGGGGGAGATGATGGTGCTGGGCTTGCCTTGCCCATCACCAGCCTGGAACATCAGGCTTCTAACCGAGCTGTGATTTCAGCTGTCTTAGCTTGTTTTTGTGTTGCAAAAGAGCCCATTTTATACTGATGTTGCAGTTTTTGTGAGTGTGCTTTATTAGCCTAAAGTTCTGTACAGTACTGCCTGCCACCCTCCTCCCACTCTGCCCACCACGTGCACCCGGTGACAAGGGACATGCAGAGGCACTACAGTCCTTTGTTTCTGCTTCAGTTCTACTTGTTTAAACCCTTCCTCTTGCTGCAAACTTCTCTGGGAATCCAGCAGCATAATGATGCAAATAACCCTGTCATATGACTTAGCCTCTCTGGTGCTGGATTCCAAAATATCGAGCCAAGACATACAAGCCTTGCTGTGGATGCCATAGGCAGCCTGATGCTAGAGTGCAGATGGCTCTGCAGTTCCCTAATGGGAATTGTTTGGGTCCTTATTAGCACTTTACAAAGGTTTCTGTTCAACTTGCCAGCTCTCCTCCTGACTGTTCAGAGTGCTCAGCCAGTAATCACTGCAAACTCTGTGCAAGTCAGGCCCCGGGAGAGCATTTCCAAACATCTCCTCTATCACTGTGTATAAACCCCCTCCTCCATCTGCTTTCATTTTTCAGTAATTAACACACCCCCAGCCTGCATCTTTGCAGGGGAGGACACCTGCAAATGTTGGTTTTGAACAGATAATGGGAGGTGAATCAGCAGGCAGAGGCTCTCCCGTGATTGCAACCAGTAGCTCTAATTTCTCTGCTCATGGAAACTCCATCAGTAAACAGGGTGGGTTGAGCCAAGTTTAGATCAGCTAAAGGCTTTCCTCCATCTGTTCTCAGACATGGATATAGATAGTGAGTTGGGAATTGTGCACTTCTGGCTGATATTTGTCATACCCCACTGTAGTAAGAATTTGCTCAGCCATATCATTAACTCATTTTATGCATCTCTTATGAATGATATCTGCTTGGTGCTTTATTCTGTGTTACTACAATACCTGACTACTTTTCATACCAGAATCTCTAATATGCTATGGAGACCAAAACTTCTCTTAAGGTAGGGTTGCAAGGCTGTGGCTGTGGTTGGACATTTCTGGGTTCCTCTCAGTGCTGTCTCAAAGACCAGGGCTGGCTCATTCCTCAGTCCAGCCAGTACCAACACTGTCACCTCGGTGTGACCTGAGGGATTAGCCAATATTTGGGGCTCCCAGGCTGAGTTGATTAGCAGGAGACAAGGATGATGGCAGCAGGAGACAAGGACGATGGCAGCAGCATCCACCTGCTGCAACGCTGCTCATCCTCCCTGTCGCTGCAGGGGTACTGGGGACAGGTAAAGGTGATACAGAGACTCCATCATCAGAAGGCATGAAAAGACACTTTATTATTAGAAATCTACAGTTCTTATAGAAACAATGGCGGACTTAAGACCTGATTGGCCTTTAGGAATCTTCTCTCACAATATTATGAGCTATGAATAGTACACTCTAGAGAACTCATCTATAAACAGCAATTACAGAAAGAGAGATAATAATTGTTTAAATTCTTTCTTCTAAGTTTCCTACAGCTTCTACACAGCTTCCCAGGATTTTCCTGGGAGAACTATGTCTCTCTCTGTTGAGAGGATATGTAATTACTGCACTTCCCGAGAGCAGGGGCACGGAGCTGTCCCCGAGCGCATCACGGTCCCAAAGGGACGAGCTGCTACGGCCACCCCCGAGCCAAAAACATCCCCGGGCTTTTCTCAAGATGACTTTACAAGCGTCTCTGCGGCCACCCTTAGATATGATTTATTTGCCGCCTTCCCCCTGCCGGTTCCTGCGGTGCCATCGCTCGGCTCCACCGGCGGGGCACGGGGCGCGCCCCCGATGCGCGCACCCTCCGCCCGGGGGCGCTTTAAACGGTCGCTGCCTGGCCCCGCCCCTTTTTTTGATCTCCGCCAATCCCCGCCCGGCCGGTTGCAATTCGAGCGGTGGGAGCGTACCACTGCCACACGGGGCGGGGGAGCAGGGAGGGTTTAGGGGCTGTCGTGGGAGAACCGCGCGGGGCATGGGTGCCCGTTCTCCGCCACACCTGTTGCTTTCCCGTTGCCTTCGCTCTCCTCCCCTTGTCCCCCCTCTCCACCGCGTGCCCAGCGGCTGCGGAGCCGCCGTTTCCCGCCGCCCCTCCCCTTTCCCCGGTGCGCCGCCCGAAGGGCCGGGCGGGAAGGGGGCTCTGCCCGCGCGGTGGGCGGTGGGCGGGGCAGCAGCAGCGCGAGCTGCCAAGGTGTGCGCGCGCGCGCCGCCGCGGCTGCACCCGCCCCTCCCGCGGCGGGCAGGGACGGGCCGGTCCCGCTCCACTCCAGCCTCAGCCCCGCTCCGCCGCCCCCGAACAGCGGCATGAAGCGAAGGCAAGTGCCCGCGGCGGGGCGGGAGGGCTGCGGGTCGGCAGGTGGGGCGGGGGCGGTGGCGGAGGGTCCCCGTCGTGAGGCGGCACCGCGCGGGGAGCGGCCCCGGGGCGCGGAGCGGGGTCTGCGCGCCGTGTGGGGAGCGGCGGCTGCGGCGGGCGGCGGGCACCGGAGCGCCGTCCCTGCCGCCGGTCCGTGCCGGCTCCGTGCCCCGGTTACACGGCTCGGCGCCGGGCAGGAACGGGGCGGACCCGGGCCGGAGCGGGCGGCTGAGCCCCGAGGGCACCGCGCGGCTGCTGCGGCTCGGCCTCATCGCCCCGAGCGCCGCGCGGGTGCCTCGCAGCGCCCGCCGGCCGCGGCCGCCGCAGGGTCACGGAGTGCTGCCGGTGCTTCCGTCACACGGAGCTTACGGCACCCCTACGTGAGGCACGGCATAAACTGCTCGCACAGGCTGCTGCTTGTCTCGCCTTTAGCCCTTGTATTGTCATTCGAGATAAAGGCATGCGAGGGATTGTAATAATTGTGCCTCTGTTCCTCCGTTTGTTGTGTTATGGTTCATTCTTAATTTCTGCGGGCTGTTGTCCTGAGATGTCTTTAAGGTGTTTAGTACTGAACAAGGGCCGCTGCTTCTAAAGATAGTTTTTTTCTTGTACGATAATAAAAACCCGGTTATCCATTCACTGCAATGCCTTAATTCCATATACTGAAGAAGACCTCTCTTACCTCATGCAGTCCTCTCTTACCTCATCCCTTTAAGGTTAGTGCTCCGGAGCACCTGGAAACGATCCCTCCATCTCGATAAAAGCTACTGTTAAGTCTGACACGACAAAAAAATGCTGCTTCCCTTGTTGGTCCTGTTGTGCCTCTTTGAAAGTTGAAAAAAAATGAAGAATCTACGGGAAATCTTTGAGTGTTAGACTCCAAATTGGCGTTCTTGGTTATTCTGCACTTTAAATGAACTTTGTCTGTGCTGGTGCAGTGGACTTAGGGGAAGCTGAGCAAATAAATGGCCTCTCCGTGGACAGGCTGGGTATACCGAAACTGACTATCCATGAGGTTCCTTTTAGCCAAAAACTTTGAAATATGCAAGGTAACTGAGCTTTGAAAAATGAAATAAACAAGGTTTTCTTTCAGTAATTATGCACTTGCTTGAAATGTACTAGTCTTACTGAAAGTTACACTAATATCTTTTCTGTATTTCTTATAATGTACATATTCTATTTATTTCTGACTGTCACATTTTCAGTACTTGTGTTTGGGTTGGTTGCACTGCAGGGATATGTTCAGTAAAAATAACTCCCTGCATGGGAATTAAGCTCTTCAATCATGGGAATATTTCTGCTGGCCTGAGAGTCTGTGAAAGCTTTCTGGTACAAAACTAGATTTAGAGTTAGATTGAAGTTGGCAGTGCCTCTTTAAACCAGCCAGAAGTCCATGGCACTTTCATCCTTAAAAATCGCCCTACAGTTAAGAAAAGAAATGTGTTTGTATTTAGCTTGCAGCTTGCTGAAATACTTGTGTCTAAGTAGATGGCTTAACTAGGTGTGCTGGACTTGTATTCATTCATGTCTTAAATTACATAGAAGGCACACCTTACAGCTAATTTGTGATGTTGGTAATCCTGTAATTATTGTATTAATGGATGGGGAACTCCTCTTCAGTGTTACAGGACAACCATAAATATTTTTCTTTTACCAGTTAATTCTAAGTATTTGTGCAGAAGAAGTAACTAATAGTTATGCTGCAGTGAATTACATGTATCAATATTCAATAAATTTGAGTACAAGTCCTGTTTCTGACTATGCTGTGCATTAAGAAAGGATCTGTAAATAATATGTAACTGTGTATTCCTGAGCTAAACCTAAATGCAGCTGGTTGAGGTCAGGATGACATTTTATTCTAAGCTTTCTTGCCCCTCTGGGTTTCAGATATCCTATGAACATGCCTCACATGAGAAATCTCAGTTCTTTTGCAGGTGCAGCTCTCTTGATAAAGGCTCTGGCACTGTTACTTTGCCATGAGTGATCTTGAATTCCTGGTGTACACCTGGTAATGCAGAGCTGGTGATACTTCTTGGAGAAAGCTGAGGCAGAGCTTGGACTTGTTCCTCTTTCCTTGCAGGATTTAAAAATTACTTCTCAGTCACTTGGGTAATCCATGAATGGATTAGGATTTTGTTCATTTTCCCCTTTGCAGTCACAGGAGCTGTCCTGATCTTAGAGTAGCTCAGGGTAGCTGCAGGTGAAGGGAGAGCTGTCTGTGCTGCTGCTGTCTGTCCTTGGTGGAGGCAGGAAACTCCTACTCTGGCTGTGCCACTGGAAATTGCCCACGAGAGCAGCAGCAGAGCCTGTGTGTGCTCTTACAGCCTGACGATTTAGGAATCTTTTCTCTGTCCTAACACCCTGGAGTGAAGGAAACCCCATCAGTGCAGTGTAGCTGCAGGGACATGGCACAGGAGCAAGGCACACGCCTGCCCTGTGGCTGCTCTGACGCTGTGCTGTCCGTACAGGGGTGCAAGGTGCAGCTCTCCCAGCTGCTGTGTTGCTGAGGCACTCCTGGTGTGGATGTGATCCCTGAGAGGTTTCCTGGGAGCGCTTTTACTGTCGCAGATCCTGATGATAATCTCATCTCTTTAGCCAAAAAGGGGAGGAGGGAACAGTTCCCAATGGTCAGTGCAGGGAAGGGGATTCATGTGAGCTCCCCTGGGAGCTGTGTTTGCTCATAGGTGTTTTTTTAGATCTCCCAGCAGCACTGGAGTCTAGAACTGACCTTTGCAGACTATGGCAGGATGTAACCTAGATGTCAGCTCCAGGGATGCTGCTCATGATGAGAGAGGTGGAAATAAAATAGCAGTGACACCAAGCTGGAGCTCGTGCTGCTGTTTGGAAATGATGTGATAGATACAAGAGGCAGGCACTGTTTGTTTACTAGGAGTGGAGCCCAAAACCGTGGGGATAGAGCAAGAGGTAAGCTAGCATAGGAACATCAGCTCACCACCCTTTCCTTCCTTTTTCTCCTCCTCCTTCCCCCAGCTGAATGACATCTCACATTGTAATTGCACAGGGGAGAGGGAGAAAGGGAAAAGTGCATCCAGGGGAACCTGGGAACACCTACATGCCAAGGAATGAGAGCTGCAATAGACGGTGTCTGTGAATGGTTTGAAAACATTTGGATTTCAGCTGAGTGTTTGGGGCACAGGATGAGCTCAATTTCAGTGAATTATTTGTTGTCTGTACCTGTGGATTCCTTCTAATGTTGAGGTAGTTGGAGTATGGATTAATGAGTTGATAAGACTCTAGCAGCATTTGGTTTCTTTGTGTTAACAGTAAACAGACATGGCTCTTCTCATTCTGCCTGTGCTGTATCTTGGTTTGAAGAGGCACTGTGGTACTCTTGTGTATGGAGTGACTTGTGATGGAAATGGAGTGCCCAGATATGGGCAGCAATTTAAGGAAGGGGAAGTTGCTCACCTCTGTGGGCAGCCTCTCTTCTCATACCTCTCCTTTTTTTGTTTTTTTCTCCTTTTAAAGTTTAATCAAGCAGCAATCATTTGCCTTGGTAGTGAGAGGAAACTGAAGGATGTTGTTCTTTCTTGGTTTTTTTTAGATACTTAAATTTACTCAATTCAAAAGTTATTCAGTAAGACTAGGAAAGGAAATGCAAGTTCTTGCTTTTCCTAGACAGCAGTAAATTAACAATAGAATTATTTCAGCTTCAGGAAAGAGGAATGCATTTCATCCCACACTTCCTGAGGGAGTTCATAACTTTTCTGCTGAAGGTGGGCAGTAGCAGCATAGTTCTTTTGCTGAAGACAAAAACTTGGTTGCTTTGATAGGGATCAACTGTTCTGAACCTGTCATTTTGCACTAGACAACATGAGGAACTGCCTTTCATTTTTGAGAAGGGTCACTGAAGAAAGCTATGGAAATTGTGAGGAAAACCTTTTTACTACATTCCTGTCTCTCTCAGCCTGTCATCTCTTTCTTCCCAGATCTTTATCCTTGTTATATGTTAACCTTTTTCATTCTTTCTTCACGGAGTCTTTGAGATATGATCTTTTGTGTCTAGCCACATGGTTAAAACTAGTCTAGTGTCTGGATTTCTTCTTGACATTCAACTGTTCAAAACAATGACTGTTTTTGCTGAAAGTCATTCATATGTGGGGTTATACAGCCACAGACATAAACTAATTTTCTACTGTTACCTGGAGTGAAATGCTGTGGAGCACTTGACACGTAGTCCCAGTTGGTGATGCTGCTTGCTTTGAGGCATTCAACAAAGCCTTGTTGTGGCCTTTCTTTGCTTTGTGCAGAAGGAGGAGTGGCAGATGGATGCTTCTCAGCCATCATGGAGAAAGGACCCATAGATATTTCTGCTGCTGCCTCATCTTCTGCCTTCAGAGACGTTTGTAATGCTCTCACCTGCCATGAGCTGACTGAACCAGAGCAGCTTGGCAGTGGAATCAACAGGCCCCTGCTTATCTGCCTTGAGTGGCTTTGCCTTTTTGCTGTGTTTTCTTCTTGCCTTGGATCCACTTGTCCCTCAGTCATCTCATCTCTTGAGGTGGAATCTCTGTGCAAGAGATGTGTTTTCTTGTTCTGCTCCTATGAGCATGTTACATTTTGGAGTTCTGGTTTAGACTGATGATCTCAAATGTTATTGTAGGGTACAAAACAAAGGTGAAATCTTGCCGTTTTCTCTGCTCCAGCCTCAGTGAAGGAATATTTGTCTTACCTTGTGGGTCTTTTGCTGTGTTTGCCTGCATTAGGATTCCAGTTGCACAGCTTAATTAAAATCTGGGAAATAGCCCATTTACAGAATGAACTTCCTCTTTGGCCAGCAGGAAAATTGTTCTGTGTTGCTGCTCTCTGCCCTGCTGTTTGGAAATAATTCCTCTGAAAATGCAGTGCTTTGAAGTGAGGCAAGGCTTGCTGGGAGCTGATGTGGTTGAGGGAAGAGGACATTGTAGTGCATTGAAGGCTTCTAATAAAACTCTTTCAAGCTTTACTTTATATCTTTCATTTTCATGCCTGCAAGATGCTTTGGAATGAACTTTGGTTGATGTGTCTGATGAAGTCTTAGGGTATAATCTTCCAGTCTTCTAAGCAACCTCTGAAGTGACAATGGATAGCATAACTTTTGCAGTTACCTCCCTTTAGATTACTGAGATCTCTTTACTCTGAGTCTGTGGGGAGAGCTCTCACTGGAAGTGTAGGCAGAGCAGCAGCATTTTTGTGGGATCATATCTCTGCTATACAAATAAAAGTGCTTGTGGCTGTGTGAGTCCTATCTAATATTTCTATCTCTTTATGAGCATGATGGAGCTGCCCTGGTTGAACAAAACGGTTGGGAGCCCCTTTTTGCCTTCCTCTTGTTATTTCTAAATATGTTGTGTAGACTTACACAACTGTTAAAAAATCTTGTTGTGTTGGATGTAAAGGACAATATCAAATCTGCTCAATTTTGTGAGATGCTGCAGCTTGTAGTGATTTGCACCATTTAACACTTACATGTTTTTCAGGGCTCATTAAAGAATTTAGTGTAAAGCAGGCAGAAGGCAAATGTGATTCTAACCCAGTGTAAGAGCACAAACCCAATTGATATCCATCAGTGATTCCCATGGGATAGGTTATTCTGGATCTTGTGTTGAGCAGTGTCCTCCAGCACTTCCAACAGCATGGTTATGTGACTGAAGGAATGAAGGGGAGGACAGTAGACTTTATCTCCTCTCCTCTGTGGTGGTGTGCACAGAAATGAGGAATGAGGGCAGGTGTTTGTTTGGTAATCATGCTTTAAACAGTTAAATATAGCAATGTTTCACTAGTTTGTTTTTTTTTTAATTGGGTTGTTTTGTTTTGTGGCAGAAAGTAATTTCTTTAATAGCAGTCTGTGTACATGGTGTATGGTACTCCATCTGGTATAAACAGAGTTCTGCTTCTGCTCCATTTGAGGAAGTCTAATATGGTTTTTCTGTGTCTGGAAGGGTAAACAGCTTTGGAGAATGCACCATGCTTTTGATGATTCACTTTGCTGCACTAAATCACTAATTCATTAATTAGGCAAGGTTCCCATTCAGAGCTCTCTAGAGCTGTGCCTCTTGCTGTGCTGATTGTAAAGGAAGACTGGTTTGGAGTTAGCCTTTGTGGCTGGTTTCCCTGGTGAGCCTGGGAAAGTTGGTGCCTCACTCCAGGTACATCAGGTTTCTTCCAAATTTTCTGTCATTTGCTGCTTATAAACAGAATGTAAACACACTGGAGACTTCCCAGGAATAGTAGGGCTGCTTACACATTTTGGTGGCAATAGCCATGAGCCAGTAGGACCAAGAAGTGTGTCCAGGACATGCCTCGAGGGTTGGGTTAGCTGTGCACTTTGCTGTGTTCTTTTCTTGGAGAGGAATTGGTTAATGCTAATTTAGAAATGGTACAGTATCAGCTGTGATCTACCCCAGCTAAATTGCTTGCAGAGTGTCACTTGAGATGTTTGCTTCCTCCTTAGGAGAATTCTTCTGCTAATGTGCCCTTTTCTGGACCATTGTCTGGATGGCTCATCAGTCTGGAGTGGCTTGTTTTTAGTGCCATGTGCTCTCTGGAGAGTTTATTTCTAAATAGTTACTGAAGCAACAGTCCTCTAAAATGCTGCAGTGTTAGGGTAGAAGGAATTAAAATATTTAGTGATCCTCTGAAAGTCTAGATTGAAAAAAAATACATTTGTATCTTCCCTTCTCTAAGGCGGGTTGAAACTGTGTTAAAGATGACTTGTTTACTTTGTGTTTTGCTTCATCAGAACCCCTCCAGTTTAAATTGTGTGTGTTCCCAAAATGAAACATTGCCAAAACCAAATGTTTTACTTCAGGGGCTGCTGTGCACTGTCCTTCATTCTCTGCTATAAAAAGATGACTTGTTCTCACCTGTGGTGAATTCTGCCATCTTAAGGTGAGCTTCATCTTGAGATAGTCACCTTGGAACTGTAGCTCCCATGGAGCAGTAAGGTACTATTACACAAGAAAAATAAATTTACTTTTTTTAAAGAGAAGGATTTTGTAAGTCTTCCTTCCTTGTGCCAAAAACCTGGGGACTTTACTGTTTACCCTCTGCCAAAAAAATTCAAAGAAAATGTTTTTCCAGAGGTCAGATTTCCTTATCACATTGTACTCCTCTACTTTATATAATTTTCTGTCTAGATCTAAAGTCTTCAGATGGGTTGTGTCAGGACAAGAATTAAAGTTAAAGCATTAATTTGAAATATATAATGTCACTGATAAATCAAATTATTAACCAAAAGTCACAGGATGTCACCTCCATGTAAAAGGGGTTGTCTTTTTCTTAGTCCTAATTTCTTTGCTGCTCCATTCCTGTACTCTCCAGCTATCACAAAAGGCCCTTTGTTGTTCATTTGACTGTTAAACTATGCTTATTTTATGCTTCATCAAACTCTCAATGAGCTCAAGGTTTATAATATCAAAAGTCTGGCTCTCCAAGGGTGAGAGGAGCTAACAGGTTTCATAAAGCTGTAGGGATCAACCAGCACACAGGAAAACATCCCAGACAGTCAAGACTTTTCCAATGCCAGTGGAAAATGTTGGTGAATCCTTCTTAGCATTCATGCAAGCAGTGATGGTGATTTCTGGGCACAATCCTTTCTCACAGCCAGGGTCTCCCTGTGCATTCAGCTGTCGAGCAGAGTGCTTTGGTTCTAGGCTGTGGAGAAAGCAAAGACTTGCAGAAATGTGAAGCACACATCAAAGTTGAGAGTCATAAAAAGAGAGGAAAGGACGTGGCCAAGAGGTTCCAGATGCACAGGTCAGTTGTGGCCCAGCAGGCAGTGCCTACTGCACACTGGTCTCAGTTCTTCCTTTTCCTGCTGGTGTCACAGCAGAGGTGCATCTTGAAGGGAATGGTCTGGGAACCAAGTGCTCTGAGATTCGCAGAGTAAATTAAGATGAGTGTTGACTTCTGTTGGGTTTGAGCATGAATTGCCTTACAATGCTGTGCTAATTACAGCAATTCAGGAAATGATTCACAAGAGTGGGTAGCTGAGCTTGGTTCTCCTAACAGCTGCCTTAGCTCAACTAGGTTGGATTATTTACTAGAATTGTGCTTCATAGGCTGCAATGGCACTTGCAAGTGCTCAGTGTTAATTCCTCACTTGATTGAATGGAGTCCTTTGGGAGCAGCTTTCAACCTGTCCACAAAGTCAGGGACTTTGTTATGTATTTAGCAAAGTTTCTTTGCAATGGTGTGGGGTAGAAGGTGTTCCAGTGCTGTGAATTAAATGCTGGGTTGTTACATTGGATATTGCATGGTATCAGTGGGGTTTGATGCTTGCTTCACCATGTAGGCTCCAATATGGAGAGCATATCCTTAATAAGTATCAGGGAATCTGAGAGCCAGATAGATTCTTTAAGCCTGTTCTCAAATGCAGTCATGACTTGAAGCATTTTTTTTCAGTTATAAATCCTGTATCCCCAAGAACAAATGCAAAAGGTATTAGTATTCCCATTTGCTGGGATAGCTGCTGCTGTGTGAAATACAAGCTGCTGTGGCATATTCCAGTTTATGCCACAGTTAAATGTGTGCAGTGTCTATGGGGTTTGTTATGACAGCAAAATCTTTAGGTGGCAAGAACAAGGTCATGGGTGTGAGATTAACTTGCATACAGCACTTCTTGTTGTGGAAAAGAATGTTTGGCAGGCATCAACTTTCTAAAACCTGATAATACTCAAGTGCTGCAGAAAAATAATTCTTTCTGTGAAGGTCTTAGAAATGGTGGCAATATGAACTCCAGCCAGCCTCTTCAGCTCTCGGTTTAGAGGGGCTTTTCTTGCCAGGTATGGGAGGGAAACATGATTGGACCAACCAGGCTTTTGATATGTGTTCTGGTTTGTGAGAGCTCCCTAGAGCTGTGAAATGGAGCAGCAGAGCATTCCTGGAGTCTCACTGCAGGATCTGCTGGTTACATCCTACAGTGGTTAATGGCAGGGCAATGGAGATGAGCTGTGACCTCCTCTCCCAGGCACAGCCCTGACTCTAAGGAGTTAAAACTTGGAGAGGAATGGACTGAGGTCAGCAGCACGAATAGTCTGTTCAGTAAATAATTTTCTTTGCATACTGACTCCATTCTTTCACTCATTATTTGCTCCACTTACTCTTTTCCCTTCCTACACACATGGAGGAAATTTTCTGGCTTTTTTTTTTTTTTTAATTCTCCTCTCTTGCCCTGGTGACCACCTTCCAATGGCCACTTGTCAGTGTGCCCCACCCTGTGGTAAGGGGGTTGTGGAACATAGGTTTGCTGAGCAAAACCCACCCTGGCTCTGGATGGACACCTCTGCTCAGCGTAGGAGAGCACGGCTGTTTTCCAGCTGCTCCTGCAACTCTGCCTGCTCTGAGCACTGCAGTGGCTCTACGGAATGCAGGAATGCAGCACGCAGGAGGGAGATGCTTCTTCAGCCAGATAGGAAGAATTAAGAGCTGTTGCCCACCTTTTTTTCCCCTTGGTGGCAGGCTGTGAGCTTCTGGGTGAGTGAACATCTGGTGCATGGCATGCGCTTTACGAGGCTGCTGGGGAAATCCGTCAAATTGCCCTGCTGTTGGAGAGAATTTGGGGAAATGTATAGGACGGAGCATTGCTTAGTGCTGGAGTCTGCTGAACCTAGCAGGCTCTCCTAGGGCTTGGACAGGATGGAATGAAGAGAGAAAAAGCTTTTAAGGGTCCTGTATCTGAGGAGCCACAGAAAACAGCTAAATGAAGAAGTAGGATTTGGGGAGGTTGAGTGACCTTGAATGTGTGCTCTAGTGAAAGAAACAATACCATGTGTGACTGGTATTTAGGAAAATATTTCCTGGAGGCCCTTTTGTTAGGGGATAAGCAGTTGAAATGTCCTGCATTTGCTCAGAGATCTATTTTGATTTTTTAGTGGAAGTGTAATAGCTGCTGCTTGTCACCTTTTTACATGATCTTGTAAATGCTGCTATCCCCAGGCTCCTGCAAGATGTGCTGGCTCTTTTGTGAGTGCTGAATTAACTCAGGAAACCCCACAGACAGAATGGAATAGGTGCTTAGCAGGTGCACTGTAGCATGGCAGCTGTTAAGAAGGCAGCCCAGGTATATTCATAAATTTATATTTCTGGATTTTAGGGGCTTTGGTTCTGCAGCACTCAGCCATCTACAGCCCAGTAATTCTTGCCTGCTGTTGGAACACAGCATCTGTGTTCTTTCTCTTTCCCTTAGGGCACTGTTGTCTGCTTCATTCTTCTGAGGGTTTTATGCTTTCCATTGTGTTTTCTTAAATGAAAAGGCAGCTCTAGAAACAAACAAACAAAATTCCTTTCTTGTTTGATTTCTGCTTTTCCTTTATAAAACGATTTTCCTGCTTTTCCTGATATGGCAGCATATTTGAACTAGGACTTTTCTCAACTAAGCTTTATTGCTGCAGAGCCAGTGGGATAAAGTGAGTATGTAGTGCTTGCTATGAGAAGTTATCTTTTACACTTGATTTAAATATTGATAATAGTGGAGTTACAGTTCTGAAGATATTAAGTCAAGACAATTGTTCATTGTTTTCTAAACAGGCTTTAGATACAGCTCTCCTATGACTACATTGTGGAGTGAAGTATATTCCTTTTTGGTAAATAGACAGGCTTTAAGGCCCTCAGGTTCTTCAGATCTGAAACAACAGCAGCAATCACTATGACTAAATACAAAAGAAAAAACAATTATAGGATTTTTAGGAGTGTCTTGGGCAGTGCCCCTGCCCTCCAGTTGCTTGGTTTTTAAATCCTGGGGTTCTGTGTCCTCTTTGCCTGCTCTTGTCACACAGCACAGCTGTCTGAGAGTGCACAGAGTCTTATCAGAAATCTGATCGGGGTTTAAAAATAGCCTTGTTGGAATAAAAGATGTGAAACGGGGTGGGTTCACTGCAGGATCCATAACTGCCACGGTGGCCTTGCTGGTCAGGGAGGAGGATTTTGTGGTGAATGACAGGGAAAAGTTGTTGCTTAATGATGTTGGATTTGGGAGGACATAGTGCCTGTGGAGAAGAGGGAGGAATGTTCCAAGAGATGTAGTACAAGCTTTTATGAAAGAAAGAGGCAAGAAATGCAAATTATTAAAGGAGAGAAATACTTCCAGTGGTTAGATGAGGTGCCATAAAATCACCATTTTTATTGAACCATTATTCCTTTCCCATGTAGGGTTTTGGTTCCTAGGCTGGTATTCTGACTGTTCTGTGTGTCCAGGGCCCCAGCTGAGAGCCTAAAGGAGCAGTAATTAATGTAGTTTTCTGTTAGCTGCTGTCTGCTTCTCCTCTTAGCTCTGCCAGCTGCTTCAGGTGTGCTTGGGCAAGTGAACATTGTCACTTCTGCCTGTACCAGCTGTTTTTATAACAAAATTTGCCTCTTCCTCTACATGACCTCATCATATTTTTCCTAGCAAAGTATATGCTACTTGCTCATTCTTAATTACTACTGAGTATGTAAAACAATCAAAGCTTTTAATAACTGAACACATGACTGCATTTTCCTGTTGACTGGTGATTAGGAGCAGCTTGGTGAAAAGCAGTTGGTATTTAAAAAGCTGTGGGGTTTTCTGTTTGTGTTTTTTTGGTTTTGTTTTCTTTTCTGGATTTTTTTTTCTTGTTTGTTTTTGTTGGGGGTGGTTTTCGTTTTTTTGGAAGGGGGGTCTGGGGGGGGTTTGTATTGTCAGTTTTCAGGTGGATATTTAAGTACCTATTTGTGTTAGGTTGATATGTCTTGCCATGTAGTGCCTCTTTTATGCTTCCTTCACAGGGCTTGGCACTGATTCAGGAGGGCACCTTTTACTGTAGTGAAGTCTTGGGATGCTGATTTAATGTAAAAAGAAGAGGGGCAGACTATGCCAGGACTTTTGTGAAGCGTTGGAATGGAATTGACTTAAATCCTGGCTGCACTCAGAGTGGTGGGAAGTGACCTGTCTCACTGCTTCAGGATGAGCAGCCACCCTCAGGAATGGAGTTTCTTGTGTCTCTGCTGAGAAACTTGAAATAAGATGCCCTGCCTGCTTTGTGAAGGAGGAGTGTAAAGCAGGTGGAGTCACTGCAGTCTTTAAACAAATTCTGGAGAAAAATTAGAGCTTCTAACCCTGATGGGTCTGAATGTTATTCAGCCTAAAGAGAAATTGAAAGGAAACAAAACTGGGAAGCAAGGACCCAGTTTCATTTCTGTTCCAGCTGCACACACGAGCAGGGTGGACTCCGCACACACACACACTCTGTACTGCTCAGGAGGGTGACATTGGTGGCTGCTTTTCTGCCTGTCTCCTGTACTTTGCTCTCTGGGTGAGATTAGGCTTTTGCAGCCTGACAGGGTTTCTGTCTGCAATCTGCCCTTATCTAGGAAAGCAGCAATTACCTTTTCAAGTGATGAAAATACTATTGATCTAACATTGCACTGAAATTCTTTCATCTCTAGGTGTCCCTGCCCTTTTACCAAATGGGTAATGAGCTTTGTCCCCTCCGTTTCTGAAGGGAGATAAATGAAATGCAGCATGATTGTTCTGGAGCTGACCTTCATGAGTGTAGACACAGCTAGGATAGGAATCCAGGGCTCTTAATGCACTGATCCCAGGAACAGGGAACCTTTTGCTGTCTTGCAGATGTGATAGATGTGTTTCTGGGCATGAGTAGCAGCTAATGAATATTTGTACATGTACTAATGAAGTTCTACATCTGTTTTTACAGATGCATGTGGGTATGGACTTGCAAGATACCAGTGTGGGTGTGAAGAGATGCAGGCCTGGGAAAATTGTGATAGCTTGTAACTGAGCCACTTGGCACATACAATGTGTCCAAATGCCTACTTGCAGAACAGTATTAAAAGACAAAATAAAAATTTCCACCCTCTCCTCCCTTCCCAAAAGAGTCACGAACCCTCGGTGGTTTTTTGGGGTTTTTTTTTTTTTTTTTTAAGCATAACTATCCCTTGCTAAAAATATTAATTGTACTTCTGTCTCTGACTTTTTGAATGGGAACCACTGTTTTGTGACCACTGTTCACTTCCCCAAGTAGTGCTGCTTTGTGGGAAAGTGAATGCTGTTTGAGTGAACCTGAAACCCTTTTTAATATACTGTGAAATTAAAAATTTGGGTGGCTGGTGGTGAGGTTGGCAGTTGCATTGGGCTGCATGCTGGGAGTTATTTCTAGGGATGTGTGCATTGAGCCCCTTCTGTGACAAAGGTGCCTCTTCCTTCTGTGCTTGTTTTTAAGAGATTGGTGATTCACAGATATGTTATAAAATCTGACCTGCTTAAATCTGGGGGTTGGTCGCTAGAATGTTTGTTTCTGAAGTGGATAGTGTGTTTTATTTATCTACCTACAGTGTTCCAGAAGCCTTTCCTTGGCACTTGTAGTGTTTCTGAAATGTTTGTCACACCTGATGGCCCCCATGAACTACTTCTGTTCCTTTAACAAAATTGTTTTATGGCAAGAGCCTCAGCATTTGATTCTGAAATGTTTGTTTGTGGAATTATCATTCTGATTTAAATGTTGAGAGAGTCCTGATTCATAGGAGAGAACACACTTTCTATTATTTTACTGCAGTCTGGATAACTTGAGAAATAAGAATGCAGTGTTCTGCTCTGTCATCTCTTTTGTTGTACTCTTGTTTTTAAAAGGTGTTTGACCTTTTCAGAAGACTGACCTAGTGGAGGCAGCCTGTTTTGCTTTTGGCATTCACAGGATCTTTTTTTAAACTGTTGTTTCACTGTGTATTTTATCATTTTTTTCTGGAAGCTTCTATTGTTCAAGCCTTCTGTTCCTCAGGGCAGTCCCGAGTTAATTAACCAGCCTGTTTTGTAATTTTGTAACATGAAGAGTTCTTCAGAAAACCATGAAATAAACTGGATTTATGGCTGTTTAGTGGCTTTGTCAATGTAATGAGCACAGATCCTGAGTATGGACCAAATTTGGGTTCTTCACTGCAAACATCCCAACTACAGCCTTTTAAAAAGAATATGTAGACTATATGACTAATCAGTGCCTGAACTTTCTATAACTTGGCCAGTCCTGGGAGCTGCACTGAACTACACAGGATGACATTTTTTGTTATAGTTCTGGTTCTGGCACCAGTCATACCTGTGGTGCCTTCTCAAGGTGTCCTGCCACAACAGGTGAAAAAAAATGGAGGCAGGGGAAATCAATGCACGAGCTGTTTCCTACAGTGAAAACTAGTGAATAAATAGTCCAGGATCAATATGCAGTGAGTGAAGCAGTTGTTCATATTGGAATATGTTACATTCTGCTTCTGGCATGAGAGTATGTGCTCCATCTAGTTCTGATGTGGGTGGATTTCCTCCCTGGAAATCACTGTGCCCTCGGGTGTGCTTTTTTAATATCGGCCAGTCTGACTGCAGATCATTTCTTCCCTGCTTGTTTCTGTGTGCCTTTGTTTGTTTGTTTAAATTCCTGGTCACACAGAGTTATTTGCTTGCAGATTAATTTATGGAAACTAATTTCACAAGTTGTCAGGTAGTGTCTCAGAGACCTTTCTTTGTGTGTACCAAGTTAACTGATGGAAAAGAGGCAGCTCAGTTTGCCAGGGCTAATGTATGGGAACTCGTGGAATTCTTCCTGCTCCTGCTTGGCATGCTAATAAGGGTGAAATAACAGTGAAATGAAAAAAATGAAGCTAGTACTACTGCCCTGAGAAGGGAAGTGAGCCCAGCGGCCTCATGTGGCTTCTGTCTTCTTATGCTGGATTATTCACTGTAGTAAACCTGACTTATATTTTTATTGGGCTTTTGAAGGAGTCCAAATTTTACAACTGTATTTAACACTTCTAGATGAGTGGGAGGTTCTCCTGTATATGATATGTAGAAGGCCTCACTTTTTATTTTGTAGAAGGATAATCAGGGAATGGTTCCTAGATCAGTATTGTCACTGCTGATGCAGCTTGAAAAGAAATTGAAACAACCCCTGGACTATTTTCTTTTACTTAAAAGCGTAATGTGAGAGTCTGTGGTTTGCCAGCTGAAGAAAGTGTGTATGGTTGCTTTTTTTGGCTCAGTTCTGACTTTTTTAAAACACTTAAGTGAGCAAATGACTTGCTCCTTTCCCTGGTCTGGCTAGTTCTTTCACAGCTTCATCTGAGGTACATTCACAGATTCCAGGCAGGATTTTTTGAATGGTTTATTTGCTGCATATGAAGACACAACTTGGACTTTTGTTGGTAAACAGCAGTAGTGAAAATAATAATAAAGAGATTGTGTGCCCTGGCTGATACTAACCTGTGCTGTTTAACTTCTCTCCTAAAGACAGAAATCCCCTCCTTGGTGGTTCGAGCAGAGCTCACACACATTGAAGCTGGAACCACGAGTCCTGACTGGAGGTGTAGGAGATATTTATTCTGGGATTGAGCTGTGTCTTCAGCCCCCATATGTGTTCCAGATCTCTGGTTAAGGACAAGGAAAACCACGTTTTCCCATTTCTCTTCTGGTCTGTTGTAGCAACAATCTGCTGTGTGGTTATCAGAGGAAAAGTGAATCATTTACTTTGTGCTTTTCCAGTAGGTGCCAGTTTCCTGATGGTGGGAAGCAGAGGTTTGGATCTGAACTGTGGGAGGAAAGGGTTCTGCTTAGATCTTACTGAAACAGCTCTGGCTTTGGAGTTTTTATCAGAGGTGAAAACTTTCCCTGCTTTTCTGTGGAAGAGCAGCTATTTGGAAGATGGTTAGTGTTCATGCTGTATTTGTGTTTTGTATATTTTGACTGAAAGAGGCAAGATTTCCATTTCCTCCTATTGTTGCACAGAGTCTAGAGCAGCACTATCCATTTCTGCTCATCACTTGTGTTATGGTTAAGCAGTGGAGATTCATTGTGGCAGATGGAAGAGATGCCCTTATCTTGACTGTTGTTTCCTTGAAAATGCTTTACTGCTTACAGGTTTCTACTCAAGTGTGTGCTATGCTAACAGAGCCAGGGGAATTTCAGTGTTATCTTTGTCAGCTTGACAGTGTGTCATGTTCAGATTTTCCGTTTGCATGGCTGGTTTTCTCTTGTGCTGAAAAGACATTTATAAACTTTACTAGAACAAGAGAACACACTGTATTTGAACAAGTGTAATAGGTATTAGGGCATGCCTGCAGTCTGGTTTGTAGGAACACTTCCTGCTTATATGATCAGACTTGGCAGTTGAGGAGAGCTGTTCATCTCACTAAATTTAAAACATAAAACTAAATTTATTGCAGTGCTGTTTTTCTTCTATGAAACAGAAGCAAAGGCATCAAATAGTCACATTTGGCTTGATGGGGTTGCTGCACTCTTTGGCTGAGGGCAGGCCTGTTGACACTAGCCCAGTTCTGACACAGGTGCCCTGTTCTAGTCTCTTCTTTAAAAACTGGTTTTAGGTATTGCTTTCAGCAATAATGTGCTCATAAATCCTGTCCAAATAAAACTTGTTTGCTACAAATGGAAGACAACTCTGAAGCATGCATTAAAAACATTGCTTTGAATGTGTTAGGATGGAATAAGGAAATCCTAAAGAAAACTTCTGGGTACTTAATTCCCTCTAAATGGAAGGGGTACGACTCCTTTCTGTACTCTGCAGTGCGGTGTAGAAATGTGGCATCTCTCTGACTGTACAAGTAGCAAACCTTTTCCCATTCTGTTCCTGAGGAATGCTCCAGTGTTTGTGCTGTTAGCTCGTGTGCCAGGGCTATCTGCTTTTCTGGGCCACGGCCCATAAACCAAACCAGCCCCTTTGGCTCTTGCTCTCTCAGCCTTTTTCCTCTCCTGTCAGGAGAGCTCCATGTTTGGAGGAGCACAAAGCACTGTGCGAGGCAGATAACCATGGAGTCGCTGTTTCTAGGAGAGGGCTTGGCTCTATCACCAGCTGCTGTCAGCCTGCCCTGGACTTTGTTACAGGACTGATAGTGCTCTCCAGAGCCAGATCTTTGTGTGCCTGTGGTGAAGTGCTGCAGCCTGCCTGGGGAGAGCTGTGTGCTCACAGAATGTGTTTGTGCATGTGTTTCCTCCCCTTGAGAAGGGTGGCATTTAACTGCAAAGTGAATTTATATTGTTTGTATAACTGTGGAGGTCTGCACTGGCTTCTGCAGGAATAAGGAAGGAAGGTTGGTGGCATGGGCTGAGGCAGATGGAAAGGGCACACAGCAAAACTTGGCTGAGGACATTCTTTAGTTTGGGATTTGTGGCAAGTACCCTTGCTTTTGACTTTGCTGTTTTACTGTGAAGGTTTCTGGCAGCACAGCTATCTGTATTCTCGGAGTCTCTGTGGTCAAGATGACCCCGAGGTGTTAGAAAGTCTCTTTTTCCCAGCCCCAAGATCGAAGAAGGAGTCAGAATTCTTTGGCTGTGGTTTTCAAGGTTTTTTATTCTCTGTTATCTATAACATTCTTTTTCTGACCTGCTGAGGTCTGTCTAGCAAGTCAGTCTGAGGCACACTTGACCGCCTTAGGGCGGTGTTATCTTTTTATGCTAAAAACTACGTGTACTTTATTTACAATAATTTTCCTATCACCTATGTTAGACAGTTGGTTTCTACTCTAAACCAATCCAAAAGTGCCACCATCACCCAGAAGATGGAGACTAAGAAGAAGAAAGAAGGACAAGGCACACCCAAATCCCTCTATCTTGGTTTCTGAACTCCCATTCTAAAAACCCCAGTTTTACTTTTTGACCCTGTGACAAACTAACTATCATTCTACTTAAACTCTCGTGACTTGTAAATCTTCACATAAAGTTGGTGATTTTCTCCATGGGGTAAAATCAAAGGCACCAGGTGTCTTTGGCTTTGTGCCAAGGTCTCTGAGCCCCCTGACAAGGGCTTGAGCCATCCAGGGCAGCCAGAGGAATGTCCTGGGTTCTGACACTGTGTGAGTGGAAGTTGTCCTTACACTGATCAAGAATATTGGTGTCATCCTAAAATGTGAGGATGTAATGCTCTGTATTCCTAGGTATGCTCCCAGTCTCTGAGGAAGCCTTTCTAGAATTTAGGAACAGTCTCAGCAGGAACAGCTGGCTTTTTGTGCTTCTGGTAGGGCTTCCTGGAGGGCTTGAGGAAAACAGGATTCAAACTGTTGTAAGGCTCAGTGGGATTTAGATGTGCAGAACAAGGTCTTCTGAAAAGAGGTCATCTAATGTACATTTAGAGGGCCTATCTCAAAACAAATGGTTAGAGATGTGCATTTTTGAAGAACTGACTAAAAAACTTTGGTTATTATAGAAGTACTAAAGAGTAAAGTGCCATAAACCCAAGGTACTAGCTTTTAAAATTTGGATGCCTTTGTGTCATGCAGCCATCTGTTATGTCATTTAATGGCTCTGCCAATATGATTAGGGTAATTTGGTAAATAAAGGGTTTGGTGTTAGGTTGTTTTTTCTTTTTGTTCATTACTATAATTTTCAGGGAATAAATTGATAGACCCAAGAATAAGCTTGAAGTTAAATTCAACCATATGATGAGAAGCTTGAATCCTTGAAGACCTGTGACTCTGGACAAATCAGTTTATTGGACAATAAACCTGATCACAGGAGTTCCAGGGTTGAGGATAGAGAGAGGGCTTTAAGATATTGCTTTTAACTCTGGTCTCAGTTTCTCTGCTGATATTCTGTCTCCCTTAATTTTTCCAGCGCTGGTGCTAGTGGTCCCCATTTGAATCTTAAGGTAATATTCTTTCACAGATCAAAGGCTTGGACTTTGCTTCATCAACCCTCACTTGCTGTGGCTTTGTGTGAAACAAAATATTTTACTGATAAGTCTCCATTAGTTGGAATAAGTTGACTTTTCAAAGGAAAGATGATGTGGGATAGACACAGAGACCTCTACACTGAAAGTTCCTATTGAAGAATAATTTTGTTTGTGTGAGAGTTAGGACTAAACTCTTGCAGCTTTGCTCAGAGACTGAGCCTTGGCTTCTGTTCACTTACACAGTAAATCTAGAGATGGTTCCCTCTGAGGCTGGCCCCTGTTGATCAGATTTCACACATGGATTTAGCAGGTGCATAACACAAGCAGTCGGGTCTCAGATATTGGCAGTAGAGTCTATTCACTAACTGTTAAGGGAAGGTATTTTCTTGTCTAAGAGCCTGTTAATCCACAGTTATACAAATATCTTGATGGAGACTTGTAGGATGCAAGTTGAAGTGTCCCCTGGAATTGGCCTGCTGGCTATGAATTCTTGCTATAAAACTACCAAAGTGATTCAGTACAAAATGAAGCAAATTTGTAAATCCCTTCTCTATCCATTGCCCAGGCAACTTCTGGTCACATTGCTCCTCTGGTTGGCTCTTTAGCTAAGAGTTCTTTGAAGACTGTAAGTAGCTGGTTTGTAGCCCTGCAGGGGGATTATCTTTCTGTGCTTAAGTTCAGGGGCAGTTGGAGTTATTGCCTTCCTCAACTCCTCTTGCCTTAAAGCAGTAGGAATATGGGGATTATACTGCCACTTGTGCTGTTAAGATAAGCTGGGCCTTCATCCTTGTAGGTTGTTATCAGTGATATTTCTATCGGTTTATCAAGTGAAGTAGCCTCTTAAAAGCACCCCGAGTCATATGTTTGTTTAGTGCTTACTGTAAAGCCTTCCTACTGGGTTCAGGAACATTTCCATAAGGGCTCTTTGAAGTTCAGGACATAGTGAGGTTATTGTGTAGGAGAGCAACAGGTTTGCTCTCTGAGTTCACTGAGTGCTTGTGGTGCTTCTTAATTGAGGGAAATGTTTGGGAATTCATAAAATCACAGAATGGTTTTGGGTTGGAAGCAAACTTAAAGATCATCTAGTTCCAGCCCCCAGGAAGAGCTAGGGAGGAAATCTGTGCTGCTCAAAGAAGAGTATTTATAACATCTCCAGAAAAGATAGAACAGCCTGGATATGTCTGCTAGTCACTGGTGCTCTTTCCTTCCCAGCTGGAGTTGGGCTCAAGCTGACGTAGGGGAGTGACAGTAGATGTTTTCCTTTCCTGTGTAATTAGGTAGTAAGGAAAACACCTTTGCTGTGAGGGTGCTGAGGCTCTGGCAGGGGTTGTCCAGAGAAGCTATGGATGCCCTATCCCTGGAAGTGTTTGAGGCCAGGTTGGATGGGATTTAGAGCAACTTGGTCTAGTGGAAGGTGTCCCTGCCTATGATGGGGGGTTGGAACTAGGAGATCTTTAGGGTCCCTTCCAACTCAAACCATGTTATGATTCTATGATTTTTCAAGCAGTATTGCTTTAACATTTTTTCCATCTTGCAGAGCTTGGTAGCCACAACTGGTACAAAGATTTGTAAGTCATGACAACTCTCTTGTTGAATAAATTGATTTAAAAAAATCAAAATCTTATCTAGTCAAGTGTGTTAAGTTTATGGTTCAGAAATTTGGTCATGGTTTCAGACTGCTCTAGAATGCAGAGTAGCAGGCTAAAATCACTTATTCTTTTGGTTGTTTGAGGGTATATGTAAGACTTAAAAGTTTGGTTCCAGTTCTAATGTATTTAATCTAGAACTTTTCTGATGTGGAGATACCATACTGAAGAAAATGCTGAGCCATAAATGTAAATACTCATCACTGATGGGAAGAGTCTGAAGCTGTGTCTTAAAGTCATATGGTAGAGCTGTTGCCTTTCAGCTTACCTCCTCCATTCAGGAGTTTTGTGGTGCTCATGTACTGAGCTCTAGAAGAAGTTGGGTTTGTCCCAAATGAACAACAGCTGCGGATGTTATGCCTTTCTCAAGGCACACCACAAAATATTGGTTTTTTCTTAAATAACAATTGTTTAAAAAAGTAATGCAGCCAGTTATAAAATGTGTAAAAGCTTATGTGAGAGACGTAGTGTGTGATAAAGCACGAAGAACTCTGGTCTGGCAAGATCTCGAGTCTTGAAATGCTCGATGCATTTGATGTTTAGGCCTCTAAGTAGGCAGGATAAGGAGTATATGTAGGGAACAATAACAGCAGTAAAAAAGGCTGGAACTTAGAATAAAAAAATAACTGCTTTTGAATATGAAGTACCCAAAGGCTCATGTTTCATAATCTGGAAAATAAATATCCGTGGGAGGGTGGTGATGGTGGAAATCCACCTAGCCATAAAAAGTACTTCTGATATTTGTAGGTTTCCCCAGACTCCCAAAAAGTTGTTTTGGTGAAATGAACATAGCTGTGTTGGGATAGCTTTTGTTCAAGAGAACAAGCCCAGAAATATGACCTGTACAGGGAAGCTCCTGACAGGATATTTTCCAGAGGCTCTTGTACTAACCTGTTCTTCCTTGCTGGTGCAAAAATGTGGAGTATGCAGGCCAGTCTCTTTTCCTCTGCTGAATCTAATTTGAAGGCTGGGAATGAACAATATTTATTCCTTGAATCTCAAATTGTCCAAAATACAGCAGGGCCACTCATCCTCACATCCTCTGACTGCTCCTAACTTGCACCAGTAGTGATGGGAAGCAGGGCGCTGCTCACCTGGTGGTCTGTTTGATGGAAGAGGAATAGGAATGTCCAGTGTAACCATTTCATTCCTCCTGCCCCACTGGTCTGTGCTGAGGGCTGTGTTTGAGCTCATGTGAATCTCAGTCCCATTACCTGAATTGAAACCATGGCTGTACCTGTTTGTTGTTGAAAAGAAGCCATCCCTCCTTTTACTCTCCTTCAGTTTGGATGCAGCCTCCTTCCCCTTTTTCTGTTCAAAGCATTCAAATAATTGGGGTAGGAGGGAGGTCTATCTTCTGTCATTGTCTTATATTCTGGAGGCTTGTATCAGAGGTGCTCAAGAGTGTCAGTTGTGTTTTGTTTCTGGAAACCAGCACTTTTTTGTGTGTAAAATATGCCTTCAGCTAGAAACACAAGATAATTTGTTTTGAACAGCCACAGGCCCAAATTCAGATGTTTCCTGCTTCAGAGAGCTTATTTGCAAATGACATTGCTCGCCTCATAACCTTCACTTAGTATCCTTTAGTCTAAAAATAATTACTGCTTGTGTGAGATTTCAAGGACTAATGCTTTGCTTGTTTCCAGCAGGAGACTCACAGGTTTTTTAAAAGATTGATTCATGTAATAGTTTATAAACAAAAAATTTTGGCTGGACAATGGAACACTCAAAAATCTGGCGCTTAGTAAACTCTTTATATATTGCATATTTTGGTACACATATTATTGTTCTTAAAGAGCATAAATATTCATGTAGCTTCCTCTCTGTCCCTTTAGGGCATTTTTTTTTTCTGGGTCAAGAATTGGTCAAGAGGGCCTGTAAGGTACCACAAATTGAGATATACACAGGTGTAAGTTATCTTTAGGTCCTTGAGCAGCAGTAGTGAAAACAAATCTTTGTGCTACGTTCTTTTTCTCCCTTCAGAGTCTTTTCAGGACCGAGCCATTCCTGTCTGCTTGTTGCTGATCAAACAGTTTTGTTCTCAGTGTCTAAATGGCTTCAGAAATTAGACTTGAAAGGCTTGTGTGTTTCCCTCATTTTGTTTTGTCAAGATTGGGAGCACATCAGCTGTGGAGAGGAGGAACTCCAGGTTTGTAGCACAGCAGCTTTGGAAAGAGCAGGTCCATGTGTGAACACTGCTTGGAGAGGCCTCTTTTTAACCAGAATGGTTAAAAAGGTGCTGGTGCAACATGATTCATCCTAAGAGCTTTAATAGAGCAGAATGAAGGTAATTGTAGCCTCCTCCCTTAGTAACACCCAAGGCTGACCATCTCTGTGCCTCTGAGGTGCATCAGCACGAGAGGAAGCTTTTGTGGCAACCTCTGGGAGCCCTGTTGAGGATGCAGCTCCTGTTGAGCTTGGTACTCCCGAGGAAGAGAATGGCTTTCCCAAATAAATGCCTTTGCAGAGCTCAGCATGTGGCCAGATACTGTGGCAAAAACCTGAGCCAGGAGAGCAGCACAGTGCACACTCTCTGACACTTGTGTGCTCTTCAGTGTTATGCTGGCAGAACCTTCTGTATTTTGGGGCTGTGGTTTTGTTTTAATCAGTTGTTCTTAGTGTTTCTCCCTGTGCCATCCTCAGAAAACAGTGTACCCCAGTGCTTGAAGAGAGCATTCAGAGATACTGCCATGGAAAAACTACTTAAAGGCCAATGAAAGCAGTTGCCCCTAATGGACTGAGAATATTCTAATATTAGACCTAACACAAGTATTAAGCTGACAAGGTGTTGAAGCAGCACCTTTTTAGTCACATTCGCAGTGTAGTGAAGCCTGTCAGAGGTTCTGCATGTACTAGACTGAGGTTTTGGTATGAACCTGAGCTGGGACAGTTGTCAAGAGTCTGAAGAGAGGAGTGTTTTGCAGCTCATGTGGCTGTGGATTCTTGATAAATGGCTGGTTGGCAGGCTCTGTTGCTGTAGCAAGGGTGGAGGCTATCAGCTCTGTGGTGTTGCCTGTTCATTTGCATTTCAGGGTGGAAACTGGATCTGAAAGAGGTTGGGGTTTTTTGTGATCTTTTTAGTTATTGGGGGTTTTTTTGTTCTTTTGTGGGGGGGTTTTGTTTCTATTTGGCAGGTGATCTGCAGTATGATGGCAAGAAGTCTTGTCTTTTCCAAGGCTTGCTCAACCCTAGGAGCCAGAATTGTTCTGTCTGATGCTAAACTCATTTTTCCCACCCCTAATTGTTCAATCCTCACTTTACAAGCTATTTGAAGAGCAGAGTTTGACCATGTAAGTAATCCCAAGAGGGTGAAGATAAAATCTTAAGTGAAGTTGTCAATCAGCAAAGGGATTAAAGAATGTATTCTAAAATGTGCTGGGGTAATAGAAAATTCTGAATTTTCAAGAGGAGGAAAGGCATGTCAAGACGAAGAGAGTCATTTCTAGAGGCTTAAAGATGACTGTAAAAACATGTTTACTAGCTCTTCTGCTTTTCTGGGGGAATAAAAGATGCCACAGTTAAAGTTCTATGTCAAGAATTCCCCATGTTCAGGGGTTACAGGCTGACGTGGCAAAGCCCAGACTCGACATGGGAAGCGCTTCAGTCTGGGGTCATCTGTTCAAACACAGCTTGGTCACCAGTGGAAGAAAGCTGTTGCCACAGGAGGTTTTTTAATGAAGTGAGCTGGCATTCTGTCAGGCTTTTAGGGCATAGGTTTCTGAAAAACAACCATAAATGGTACTTGCAAATAAACTTGGAGTCAAAGAAAGAAACAGGTGTCAATGATAATGTAAAGAAATGAAGTTGGGATACAGGGAGTAACAGGCATTGAGCACACTGAGCACTGTGCTTGTGCAGCTGATAAATGGATTGTTTATCCATTCCTTCATGAACTTCAAAAAAAAAAAAAACCACAAAACAAAAACCAGTCAGTAAAGTGGTGAGAAACTTCTAACTACATCATCTACATTTTCACTGTTCAGATAAAAATAGAAACCTGTGTAAGCCAGGCCCCAGCAAATCTGCTTTCATGGTCAGAAATAGGCAGTCCTTGAGTTCCTTTTGACTCTGTCTCCTTTTTTTTTCGTGTAGGAAATTACTACTTTTTTGGTTTTTTCAGAGTCCTGTCTAGCTCTTGTGTATATTGTTCATCAGAGGTCTGTTCTGCTGTGGTGAAATTGAGTCTCACTTTCCTTTACTGGAGTCCACAGCCCAGTGCTTAATTCCTGGGCAAAACTAAAGATTTCCTCTATTGTCCTCTTGGAAGCTTTACATGGAACATCCCTGCCCTTCCACCTACCCTTGGTGGGAAGGATGAGATGGTACCAGGCTTTTTTCCACCTCTGTAGCCATTGCTTGGGATTTAAATTGATGGTTTGCCTGAGCAGCTGAGGAAATTGTCTTAGTGTGGTGCAGCATTTGTAAACAGCTTTTGCACTGCAATTTTCTTGTTGTCTTTTCCAGCCCTCTCGTGTCTTTTTCCACCTTCCCCCACATGCATGGTCTAAGCCAAGCTCCACACTGCTATTCATGCAAACCTAGTTATTCCTTAGGGAAGAAACAACAAATGAAAGTAACTGACCCTGAAGCTTCTTACTGAGCATAGCAATGCTAAAAGCTGTTCTGCCTGGAGATGTGAACTTAAAATAGCTCTCAAACAAAACTGCTTTTTTGTCTTCTCCCTTTTTAGCCCCATCTTGCCACATTGTGGTCAGAAATGCTTTTTAAAAAAAGTTTGACAGTTCTGGATATTTTCTTTGACTGAAATCAGTGTATACTCTGACATGAAATCATCTGCTTTAGGGAGAGAAGAGAAACCAGCTGCCACATCACCAGGGTTCTGTCTGCCCACCACTCTGTGTGTGTGTGATGGGGACACAGAAGTGAGAGTATTCAGTTTTTGCTGAAGTGTCTGCATGTGCTCTCAGAATTTCAGCTCAGTCTCATGCCTCACTGCTATTCCAGCTGCCCACTGTTGTAGCTGATTTACCCTTGCCCTTCAAAACACAGATGGGATTCCTGCTTTCCACCTGCACCTCCTTCCCTGGCTGCCAAGGAGAGCACAGTTTAATGGAGGAGCTGAACTCTGCGTGTCCTGCTGGATGGGAGGTGGTGATGTAAGTGTGCATAATTGAAATGCATCCATTTCCCTGGAGTGCAGAATGGAGAGGCAGTTCAGCCAGCAGGATGTGTGCTCTTGTTCTAGGGGAACACTGAAGTAAGGCAGCAAAAATGCAGGAGCAGCTTGCTTTGCTGCACCACCTAAGTGACAGCAGCCTCAGCTGAGGATTTGGGAATTACTTGGAAGTGGCCTAATTTTGTGTTGCAGTCAAATAATCCTCCTCTGAGGCTTTTGTGGAGTCTCTTGTAGCTCTCCTTTAAAATGGTGGCGAGCTGGCAAAAAAGTGGAGTTAAAAAAGGTGGAGATGAAAGACTTGAGACTGAACACAAACTGAATGGCACTAATTGAGATTAATTGTTGCTTTATCTCGTCCAGCAGTTTTTCAGTAATCTTTCATCTTGCTGCTTTGAAGAGTAAATAGCTTTTATAGGAAGGACAGTATGTGCTTTTGTCGCTGTAGGATTGTTTCCAACTAAACTTGTTCCTCTCAAAGGTCTCCCTTCTGGACCTTTGGGAGCACTTGTTACCTGTATAACTCAGATTTAATGATGCCACATGAAAATCCCTGCTGATTTCAAAAAGGTCTAACCTGGGTTGTCTAGTTGAGTCATAACCTTTTAGAGATTCTGGACAACTATGTATTTTGGTTCTGGAAAGAAAGATGAAAAACCATTATAGAAATGGTATTGTTTAAGCTGTGGTTGCTTTCTGCCTGCCTAGGCAAGGCCTAATTAACTGCTTTCTTGCAAACATATAATAATTGTGATATCTTTAGCTCTGTGGTACAACTTCACCCCATGAAAGACAGAACTTCACAGCTGGCATACATTCTCCTGAACAAAACATAGTCCACAAGAGTAGGCATCCTCTGGAGCTCTGTTCTTTGTGCAGCTTGCTACCTGAAGATGTTAAGTCAGACAGGTTTTCAAGCTGAATTAAAGTAATTTATGGAAATTACGTTTCTGACCATATTTTTGATTCAGAGCTGTATTGGTAGCTTTCAATTTTTTCTTTCATTGAGAGAAACCCTAGTGTAAATAAGGTATGAAAGCTTGTGAAATGTTGCTCTGAATTCTCAGATAATTGGATGATCACACCTAAAATAGAGCAGGTGTCAGAGACTAAAGGTTGATCTTTTCCAAGTTACAATACACCCAACGTATTTTTTACCACTACAGACGGGCTCTAATTATGTCTTGTTTGTGTACTTGCCTCTTTTTTCCCCCGTGCTTATCTCTGCCTTTCCATCTGAAATCTGTGCAAGGAAACATGCCAGTCAGTTGGCACAGATATTGGCTGTGCCCTGTGTCAGAATTCCAGAAGAAGGAGGATCAGGATTGCCTTCTGTCTTGTTCTGTAGCTGTGTGCAAGAGGGCTTGAGGGGGAATGTCTTGGCACACTTGGGAAGTCTCAGGTGCTGACCTGTGACCTCAGTGGGACAAATACATTTGTCAGGCACCCCACCAAGAGCTCTGAGGACACTCATGGAGAGTGGGAAGAATATTGCACTTGAAATGCTCTGTCCTTAAGCATCAAACTTTATGGTAATTTACATCCCACGAGCTTATTACCCTTGCACAAAAATAAATCTGTGGATATTTGTATAATTTTCCTGCAAAAATTATAGGAAACATAATCTAGACAGCTAAGGCTTATTCCTCCTGTTATTTTTTTAAGTAGTCTAATTTTAAATTACTTGAACAACAGACTTCCACAACTTCCCTTGAGTGTGCCAAGTTGATAATAGAGCAAACATTGAGCTGGACTCTGTTCCACAATAGCCCTGATGTGGGTATGAGCTTTTCTGTACTGCTTTGTCAGAGTTTCTGATGGCAGCCCTTTGGACTGCTCTAACTGATGTTTCTCCAGAATTTTTTTGAAAGCTAGTTAGCTTTAGCCCTAAAAAGTACAATTAGGGTCCTGGAGCAAAATTCTGCTTAGTGTACAGCTACTATGAGAGCAAGAAAAAGGCAGTGATAAATCTACAGGTTTTAAAAACTGAAGTTAAATACGGGGATGTTAAAAGAGCAATTGGAGCCTTTCTTAAAGGAGTAAGCAAGATGACATATGTCTGCATTTTTAAAGAGCTGTGTCCTTAAAGCATGCAGAAGATGTAATGGGTAGGTCCAGACAAATAATTTTTATTCTTTCTTTGGCTGTTAAGCAGACTGGCTTCTTGGCTTTGCTCATGCAATTTCTAGTTAAACTTAGTGGTAATGCAACTTAAGAAGAAGTCAAACAAAAACAAAAAGAACTTGTTTTCCCAGACATGTCATACTGAGGTGATTTGAAACTGCATTTTTTTAAAATACTGACATACATCTTTTCTTCTGCCAAGACCTTGCTGATTTTTAATTTTTTTTTCAACTTTCACTGACTTTGAAAACTAAGGGAGGTTTTTATATTTCTTACAGCCTCTGCCCTAAGTTATAAAGATATGGATACATTCATGATTTGCATGAAACAGCTGTAGATCCCACAGTTGCCTAAGGGATGGATCTCATCTCACCACAAACCTTGTGTTTGTTTTCCTCTTCATTTCTCCTGTGATAGTTGTGCCATGTGAGGAGTCAGGTGAAATCTCTGACCTGACTGAAGAGGCTGCTCGTGTTTGGTTAGGCAGGGGAGCTTCCAGCATGGTCTTCAGTTGAAAAATACAACTTTCCAAGCATTCCCAAAATCAGGGGGAAGGGAAACAGATACCTTTCAGTGGTAGCATGAAATAGATGTCCCAGATAAATAGATTCAAGCAAAGCATGGACCCATGTGTATGGAGATCTGGGTGCATCTGCTGTTACAGCCCCAGTTATGCATTAACAGGAAGGTTGTGTGGCTACATTTCCGACCACAAAAGTGCTGTTCCTTTCTGCATTATCATCAAGTACTTAATAATACCAGCTGATAGGACTTAATAAACCCAGTGAAACCACAGGACTGGAAGAGAAAGTTGTAAAATTCAGGAACTGGTTTTGATGAACAAGCTTGTTGTCTCTGGCCTTTCTCAAGGTGGAAATGTCTTCTTCTTTGGACATAGGTACTGAATTTTCTCTTGATCATTTTTGACTGAGATTGCATTGAAAGTTCTCAGTTTTAAGAAATGTACACTTCAGTGACAGGAATACATTTTGAAATTCAGAATGGAAACATATCAATTCAAAAATAAAAGCTAAGCAGACTGTATTCCTTGTTCTGTTCTTGCAGTACTATAAATGTAGGAAAAGTCTAACACTTGATTCTTCTGAGATGTATTTACAAAGTTGAGCATAGCTGACTTGCTGGTGATGGATAACAGCTTTCCTTTGGAATCTCCAGTACCATTCCAGTGCAATTATTGGTGACTGAAATAGTCTGAAAAGAGTGTCCTTAAACTTTTGGAAGATTTCTCTGTCCCCATGCTAAAAACTATTCCCTGCACCGTTCTTGGCAACGTGCAATGGAGAGGTGGTACTGCAGGGAATAGCTCTTCTTTCTAGAAAGGTTTCCTCTCCATGGAAGGATCTAAAAACAAAGGGAGAAAAAAAAGAAAACCACTAAACTGTGGCCAGGTCACTGAAGAAAAAACTTCCCATAAAATCTGGAATAGTTGATATTGAAACTGCATATGTGCATATTTCTCTCTTTAAATGAAAACAAGCTTGTTTTAAAAATAGAATCCCTGACTTTCCTTTTTATGTGAGGGGAAGGATGAGTGTGTATGTATGAAATGCAGAAGAAACTGAGTGAATACTTCTGTAGTCACTAGTTGACTTCTGTAGGCTTAAGACTCCATTCAATTTTTGGCTGAAAGTTGTTTGCTGGGATATTTTCTTCCAAGTTTCAGCATAGATTCCTAAGTTTTCAAGCAAGTCTGCACCCTGACAGGGTGTGGTAATGTGGTAGCTGAATTTAGCCTTGGACCCCTACCTGGGCTGCCTTCTGGGAGGAGGGAGACAGTCCCTGTCCTGTGCACTGAGGACACCAGAAAAGTTCTCACATTTTCAGTGCTTGTGGTATCCATGTCTAGACTAAGCCTTTTCTAAATCTAGAAGTTTTTTCCCTGGAAAAGACTTAGTGCCACTTTCCCTGCTTGCCAGAGGATTTGAGTCAAGGTAGTTGTTTTCTAAATAAGCACACACAAATTATTGCTTGTTTTCTTGTACCAAAAGTTCTTTGTAGTATAGACCTTTGACTGGAGAACTTCAGTGTTCCAGTGGGACTTAGTGAAATGTTCTGTGTGGAACAGTGTAAAGAAGTATGTTCTGTATCACCCACCATGTTACCTCCAGGAACCATTGCTCAGGACTTGTTTGCCCACAGGATCAGGCTTGGTATTTCTGTGGCTGGTGATTGGTTTCAGGCCAGCTGCTGAAAGCAGCCCCACTCAATCTTTCCTAGGTTTGCCCCTAGAAGTGCTGAGGTGATTAACTTCACTTTTAGACTGCTTGGCGGGAAGGCACTTGCAGCTTTGCCCTGGTAATCTCCTCAAATCCTGTCTCCAGACCCTCCTATTAGGGGATGAGCAAAGAAGGACCCTGGCTGTAGGAGGGCTGACCTGCTGGAGGATCTCCAGTCCCACATGCGTGTGTGTAGTAGATTCCCACCAAAAAAGGCTTTTTAAAAATCTGTTTTTTGTAGGGTCAACCTGCTCTGCTGGTTTCTTAACCTGTCTTTCCCCCATGAGTGACCTTTTCTTTCCTAGAAAAAAATCACTTTTTTACCTGAGTATTTCTAAGTAGCCTCCGTGACCCGAGACTAGAAACAGCTTCTCATCCCTGAGGTGAACTTTATTTTCTGTTCTTTATATGTCAAAATTAAAATGGCAACCCTGCAAGAGCTAAAAGCCCCTTGATTACACCAAAATGAATTGGGGTCTTTGGATTCTACAAACAGCTACTGTTTTAAATCATATTGACGCATTGCAAGTCATCTAAAAAGTAGTTTTGTAAAGGCAGAGGTAGATAATTTAAAATTGAAGTGATACATTTTTGATTCTTCTCTGTACATCATTATCTTTCCTCACAGCCTTGTAACACCCCCAGTGCAGGATAAGAGAGTAATCTTTGGCTTTGAACTATCTATTTAAAACCTTGTGGTTCACTTGCCAGCTGCATAGCTATTCCTTGTTGCCCCATTGCCAGGAATTGCACTCTGCCTTTGGAAAACATAGCATGGATTTTCTGATCCTAATTTTTTTGTTGTTAGGTGTGAATATCCTTTTTGGTATCATTAGGTACCTCTTCCATCTTGCAGCTTGTAAGAAAATCACATGTTCTGGGTCAACATCTGGACCAAGATGACACTGAATCACTTCTTGAGGTTCTCTTAAATGTTGTTTTTGATTTTGGCAGCTTGTCTACTGCAAATTCAGCTGTTACTGAACTTGACCAGTAAGAACTGTTTCCAAGGAGAGAAGAGGCAGTTTAGTTAAACCCTTGCACTAGGTGTTGCCTTTGTTTAGGGAGTAGAATGCAAAATGGGATTCAGAGCTCCAATAGTATCTGCTAGAGAAGCTTCATGTGTTGTCTTCATGGGTTAAGCTTTCTTTTGTTTAATGTTCCATTAGGGCTGGGAATAAACAATTGAGTTTGTTTCAGAGTAAGGAGGAAATCTGAGGACATGAGTTTCATGGATATAGGGGAAAAAGTGACTTGCTGTTTTTGGCACCCTTGACTTTACCTTTTAGGGTGATGTGTGCTGGGACTTGAGTATCTATCCTCTCTTGTATTGCCTGGTTACATAAAAATTAATCTGCCTGGAGGTTAAATATGCAGGTCTGTCTGTTGCAAGAGATATTATGTTAGGCTTAAAGCATCCCTTGTGACTCCATCCTTGGAGATACTCAAAACCCGACTGGGCACAGTCCTGAATAACCTGTTTTAGCTGACTCTGCTTTGAGCAGTGGGATCAACCTAGGCAATCTCCAGAGGTCTTTTCCAATCTTAATTATTCTGTGGTTCTGTGACTCACAATTTCTTAGTTTGACCTACTCCTTAAGCAAGAGTTTTAAACAATATGGATTGGTGTACTTCCCTAATCAACAGCCAGATCAAGTTTCTTAACCAAGAAGAGAAAAGGAAACATGGATGCCTTTCCCCAGAAATGATCTGTCTTTTTCTGCAGCCAAATACTGATCTGATGAAAGCTAATGTTGTGGCAGGCCTCCAGCTTAATCCTGTCTGGGTCACCTTAGTACTGACTCCAGTTGTTGAGTGTAGCCCAGTTGGGACTGCCTAGTTTTTCCCTGCATGCACAGGGCTGTTTTTCCAGGAATGGGTTGTAACTGCTCATGTTCAGTGAAGGAAGCCAGGAGAGCAGCGTGCTGGAAGCTTCTCTGTGCTCCACTCTGTAGAAAAGACTGTTGTGAGAATGAGCCAGCCAGCCTGGTCATTCCAGTTACAGAGAGTGGAAGCTGCTCTTGTTCACTTCAGGTGGGCATCTGTGTGTCTGTGGACATCACACCCAACACTTGTCAGGCTGACCTGAGGTGGGATTGAAATCAGTGTGGGCACAGTTGGTGTGTGAGGTTCAGTTCTAAGTGAAAGTCAAGCTCACCTTTAGCAATGGATTGGGATTGTTTGCAGGTGTTTTGCATCCTCACCTGCCTTGCTGCAGGTTGCTTTGCAGTGTTGTCAGCTTCTCCCACACATTCCCTGGGTGGCTTTAAATTCTTCCAGGGAAAACAGCCTTTAATAGCATGGTACCTGTTTTTTGTTGGCCATTTTCATTAGATGTTACCTTGCTCTGAATTTGCTTACATAAGCTTGTGTTAATGTGGCATGTGGTGTAAGTAATAAATAGCCCTGTGCTAGAAGTGAACTGCCTTGTCCTCTGCAGTGGAGGAATGTGGAGTGTAATGCTTAGGTCTCGACCCACAGGGTCAGTAAGTGCTGGGTGAGTCCATGGACAGGAGGTGTGGGCACCACAGATGTTTTCTCCAGCATGTCCTGTGAGTTACTGGGATGCCACAGTGTTGAATAACCTTGGGGTTACTCCCCACAGTCTAGAGTGAGATGAGCTCTAGACCTTGTGTGCAATAGCCTGGCAGGCTGTTTTCTCCAAAACCAGCAAGTGTGAAGAGCACAGGGACACGTGGAAGCACTGGAACAGGTAGGAGTCCAAGCTGCAGAAGGGAGCGCCTCTTGTGTCCAGTGAACAATGCTGTATTATGCTTGTCAAGGGCAGAGTTTCACATTTCATTACAGCTGGATACTGTAAACTTGCTGCTTTGTTCTGTTTCTCTAAGATATTACTGCATCTCAATCTATGGCTGTTTATAAATGTGCCAGCAACCTTGGACTGAAGTCAGACATGTCTAAATACTGATCTTTCTGTTAAACTTGAGACCCTGCTGATCTGCTTAATGGCTGTATTACTGTCAGATCTAAGGAGTTAGCCAGGGGACTAATGAAAGTGAAGTTACTGCTCCATAGCATATGTGGAAAAGGGAAAACCAAGCTCATTCAAGATCAGAGTAGAGCAATGCTGAATCAACCACACTCTTGGAGTATTTTAGATATTTCTAAGAGCAATTCAAAGACACAAAATAATTTTTCTTCTTTTGGGATAATGGACTCCTGGGCAACATATAATATATGCTTGGAGCACTTAGAACAGTACTTATCTCTTAAATTCTCTTATGTAATTTGGTGAAGTGATTATACCTGCATAGCTTGTAGTCATCTTACATTCCTTTATTAGCTGTGAGGACACAGATATGGCATAAATTGCCTGAAGTATTGCTTTGCATAGCATAGCTTTGCCATTGAGGGAAAACAACATTCAAATTTCATTTTCCAAAGTAAACAACGTGCAGGAGCATATCAGCAGCTTTTAGTAAGCTGTTGTAGCAAAACCAGAGTTTTCTTGAGATTGTATGAACAGCCTTTCCAAACAACACTGTTTCTGGCAGCTCTATGCACACAGGCAAAATTCTGGAAGTCTCTTGCCACCTTCAACTTTCAAGGCTGTAATTCTTTAAAACAGAGGAAGAAGCAAAATTCCATCCATACTGTCAAGGAAACACGGAGTTTCAAATGGCAGGGTCACCTCCCTCTCACTTCTTCCACCCCACACACTCTGTGAGAGGACAGAGGGTTACAGAAATGGCTACAGTATCAGCTGCTTTCACAGAAATTCAGCTTTATGCAGCTAAAGGCCTTGAACCAGATAATTTTGCACAGCCTTCAATGAACTTTCAATAAAGCTGTTTTGCTTTGCATACATGTTTGCAGTCATGGTAAGGGGTAATAAACTGAGTAATTGCCTTGGGCTTTTCTTGTTGGACAGTGCTCTAGAACCCCACTACCCTGATTTCAAATACTGAGTTGCAGGACAAAAGCCAACACATTTTTCTGCCCCTCCTGGAGGTGTTCTACCTTATTTTTTTATATTGCAATAAGTAGGTCAGGAAGTAGAGGAGACTGGAAGGGTCGATCACAGGTGCTGATCACAGCCTGTGGGAATCTTCCACATGAAGCTCCACCAGTCTTCTGGCTCATGGCATTGATATTACATCTGAAAAGACTGCTGCATCCAAATATCATATTTGTCTCTTTCACAAAAAGACCAAATTGTGTTTAGAAGGGGGAAAAACTAGTCTGGGGAGGAAGGGTTCCTGCTCTTAAAGGATCAGGGCTGTATTTCTCTGCCTGTGAGACCAACTCTACCTTTACATTGGTATTCTGTAGAAAGAACTAGAACTTACAGGATACACAGGAAATTAAATTCAATAGTGTGAGGCAATCTGATGGCCTTTGACTTGGAAATAACTAAGAAAGGAGAAAGAGTGATTCCTGTGATCAATGAGTACATTAAAATGTATGTTAGTTGTGGATTGTAGAGGTGGAAGAGGCTAAAGCAATCCCAGAATGGGCAGGAGAGGGAAAGAAAGCTTATCTTAGTCCATGAGAGCTTGATTTGACCTTAGCATAATGAAGGCCAAGGGGAGATGTGGCATTGTCTATAAATATATGTGGGAAGGGAGGCAAAGCTAATGCCTAGGTCAGCATCATCACAGGAACAGAGAGGTATAAACTTGGCCTGGAAATTAAAAGAAAGCTATTGATCATAAAAACAACTGGCTCAGGAAGAAATGTCTGAGTTGATAACAGGGATGAGACATAAAGCATTAATAATCTCACTGGGCACAGTGTGATAAGGGTAGGAAATTGCCCATTTTTATCAACATTAGATCCTTTTGTTCTTCAAATGAGCATTTCCCTGTTATTCCCTATAGTTACAGAACATAGTGCAGAAGTTACCACAAAATGTGCATGCCCAGACAGTGGTGTCAGCCAGGGAAGGGAAATGAACTTTCATGATGGCAATGCCCTTAACAACTTCAACTTTTGTTCAGCCAGGCAGATGGCCGCTGCAGGGCTCTTCCAACTGCAATAGTCTGTTCTATCCTAGAAAATAAACAGGAGTGCTACAGAAATGAAAGGTTAAAAGCAAACATTGCTTATTACTTGTGGTCACTCCCAAGTATTTCAAGAACCAAATACTGAAGTGTTTTCTGGTTTGCCCCAGGAAACGAGAAGTTTTCTACAGTTAGCCAGATCTTTTGGGTCCATGGAAAAAACACATGATAATTTCTGGGGTGTATGCATAGGAAATGACAGGGGAGTGGAGAGTAGACATGGATTTTACTGGTAGTTCCCAGTGTAATGAGAAACAAACCCTTTACATTTCTCAGTCCTTAAATTGGAGGAAACTAATCTTTCTCAACAGCAGTATTTGTTTCTGTTAGCATAAACTAATAGTACATATATAGATATTAAATTGTTTACTGCCAGTGAACAACTAGAGAGAGGGTAGTTTTCAAGTCTCAAAGACCCCAGGTTGTTCTGTACAGTTAATGCTCTCCAGGAGCACTGTATGGATTTCCAGAAAAGCAGCTACTGTTGTACTGTGGTGCTGCCACCACTCTTGGTCATTCCCAGTTTACTGAGCTCTGCTCTGCTACCAGTCTGTTCTGGCTGACTGAACCTGAAAGCAGGAGTTGAATGAAGTTGAACAAAATATTTCTTAATTTCAGTATTTTTCTCTTCAGATACAGCAGCAGCAGCCTGTTGGTATTGTCACTGAAAAAGTCACAAAAGTCTCTGTGCTCCTTCTTGCTGCATTAAAAGCATTTTGGAAAAGGGTCATTCTGGCTAGTGTTCAAATACAGGATGTTATGGAATAAGAGATTATGGAAATGACACAGTTTGAGTCCAAGGTCCAGAACTGAATCATCTGCCAGTGGAAATACTGAACTGCCCTACAGGAGAGATCCTGTGAGCAGCACAGGAGCAAAGCAGTGCCTCAGTCCTGTCAAACCATGTCAGTCATTGTTCCACAGGGCAGTCTGTGAGCATGGGGGGCTTTGCCTGTTAACAAAGTGCACACAGGTGTGTTGCACAAAAAGTGCTCATAGTTCCCTGGGGGAGGGCTCTCAGACCCACATTAAGCAAAGGAAATGCCCGTGCCCCCTCACTGGGCTGCTTTCTCTGCCAGATAGCCTCAGTGGAACCTTCCAGGTATCTGCCTCAGACCCCCAGATATCCCTGCAGAGGAATGGCCTTTATCCAAAGGAGGATGGAATTAAAAAGGCTAGGACAGAGCAGTCTTTGAGGATAAAAGGCAAAGAGAGATGTGTCCTTGCTACTGGGAATAAATTCTGCCAATGGCACCTTTACACTTAGGTTGGATTTCATCTCTGACTAATTCGTACCAAGTCTTTTCATGCCCCCACCAGTGCAGCTGTACTTGAGGAGATTGGTAATGTCTGTCTCTGGAAGTGATGACTGCCTTCTTCTTCCAGGAGGCTGCCAGAGCCTCAGGGAGAGGAGAGTAAATCACAGAACCACCTCCAGCTCCTTCCTCTAACTGATTTCCTAACAGATTTTCATTCGCTCCAGGCACTGAGCTTGGCATGGGCTTTGCTGAGAGAGGCATCCTGCAGGTTCCAGGGCTGCAGGGAAGTTGCTATCTGGGCAATTGAAACTGCTCAGTGTTTACTGAGAGTCAAATGTCCAGCCAAGTGGGGAAGGTGCTGCCTGGTTACTATTTATAACCCATGTACAATATGTGCAATTGGTATTATCTGATATCCGGAGCTGAACGGAAAGTTGGATGATTTGGGTTTTGGTTTTGCCATTCTCTGCCTACAGTTTGGATTACTTTTCAAGATTCTGGGCTATTTTGTAGCATGAGAAAATGCAAAGTCTTTATTCTGTCTGTTTGACAAGACTGAGCCAAAATGTTGAACTGGTTATTTGCTTACAATACATTCCTGTCTCCTGGTAAAAGCTTTCCTTGTACCTCTGAGGAATATGAATGATGGGGAAGCATTAGACACAGCAGATGGTGCAACAGAGACAAACTTTCATTAAGTTGCTAAATTTCTTCAGTTGTCATTTGATGGTCTCACAGTTGGTTAGTTACTAAGGGCTGGATTTTGCTTTGCTTTTTAAAATTATTATCCTTACTCAGGGTTGTGGAACATGCCAGAGTGCAAAGCGTTGGTCTTCTTATCTTGGAAAGAGGAAAGATTTATGTGAGCAAATTTATCAGGAGTTAATACTAAACTAAGTTTAACATACTGTCAAGAACCCCAAAATGTAAGCATAGCAAGAGTATTTTGAGGAAAGGATGGGATAAAGACTTTCTTTCCCTCTGAAATTAAAGTCATGTCTACAGGAATGCAGCTTGGGAGAGGTTACAGAGGAGGTTTGTGGCTTGTGTGGAATAGACCTCCACCAAATGATCTAATTTATGAAATAAAAGTTATAGGATGAATGTGTGGGTGTGTTTTCTTCCTGTGACAAATTGGGACTTAACATTGTGTCCATTGAACATGGTCAGTATCTCTCTGGTTATCTAGAAGCCCCATGCCTTTAGAGTCTAATAAATAAGTTTTACTGTAAAAATGAGGTGTAACTCCATAGTGAATCTGACCAAAAAGATAAGCCATGATGGAAAGCAGTCTCCTGGTTTGTTTCAAATCCTGCTTGGTGCCCTGTTGAGACTCTGCTCAGTCAGTAATGCTCTTGCTGAGGTGTGTAATTCTCCACCTCTGCAAAACAAATTGAAATTGCTTAATTGTATATTATTGTCTAATCTAGTGAGCGATGTGGGAGGACAGCACATGGCTGTGAAGCCTGTGGGGTGTTAGAAACAGCCTGATCCAACCTAGACTGAGTTTGTTGTCGTTGCCATTTCTGATTTTAGGTGTATAGACAGACTGCAGAGCACATATTTTTGTGCATAGCTTGGAAGGAGAAAGGAAGGCTGGGGTAGTGGTTTGAGTTACAGGAGCAGGGTACACCCATGAGTGGTTATAAACACACTGTGGGGTTTTCTTTGGCAACAGGGAAAGCTTGAGGGTGTCAGCCTGCCCTGGGGGACCTTAGGCCTTATTGGCCATGCATGGGCTGGGGACAGGGGCAGATTGGAGCATCCAATAGCTGGGATGCAGAGTGACCTCATCTGCAGCTGAATCTTGATATGCTGTTCCTGGTTGGACTTCACTTGTTAAGGGAAAGGAGGTGGCAGTTCTGGAGGTCTGGATTTAAGGTCTGATTTTTTAGGTGTTTTTTTTTTGATTCTGCACGTATCTTTAACGTGGTAATTACACAGGCTAAGGTTGCACCCATGGGTTATAGCATGATCCCAGCCTTTCCTAAACTTGTCCTACAATAAAGCTTGGGATTTGTTTTTCTTTTAAAGTTCAGCTATCTCTAAATGGTGGTTTGTGGGTTGGAGAAATCTTTACAGCTCTTTTATTCAAATGTCTATTTACGTTAGATTTCTTGGCTCCCAAAAGAGTCTTGCAAGATGTCTAGAGGGAAGAAGATTCCAAGATTTTAAACTTTCTTGCTTTCTGTAATCAGTCTTCTTCCACAGAAAGTGGTTATACACCCACTAAATAATCTGTAATCTGTTTGAACTGCTCTGTGCAGGGGATTTGTTGATGCCATACCTAGCTGACTGTGTAAAAATGGTGAAATTAGGCATCTTCTATTCCTGTTTTCTAGCTCCCTTGTCATCCACCACTTCCTTTCAGGAAGTGCATGCCTCTTTTCCACACCCATTACAGCTGAGAGTTGGAAGCAGCACAAATAAAACTTGCTTTCCCATGTTCATTTTTTACTGTCTGTAACTGGAATATTTTGTGAGAGTCTGGATTTACCAAACCACAGAGGGGTGAGCCCTGGACTTGAAAGTCTAGGGATCTATCTGCTGTGACTAAAATAAATGCTGGCACAAATGGCCAGTCTTTGAGCTGGCTTCTGAGGTGCCAAATATTTCTCTTAATGACTGCTGCAAATGAAGGGGGCTTTGGTAAACTCAACCTCCTTTGGATCTCTAGGTGATCAGTAATCTTTGACCTATATAAGGGGGAATTACAGAATCAATGAAGTTGGAAAAGACTCTGAGATCACCAAGTGCAACCTGCGCCCCCACACCACCGTGGCACTCAGTGCCACCTCCAGCCTTTCCTTAAACACATCCAGGGACAGTGATTCCACCAGCTCCCTGGGTAGCTGTTCCAGTGCCTGACCACCCTTTCTTTGAATAAATTCCTCCTGATGTCCAGTCTGAACCTCCCTGGCACAGCCAGACTCTTCCTGTGCTCTCACTTCTTCCCTGGGAGAAGAGGCTGACCCCCACCCCCCACCTGGCTACACCCTCTTTTCAGGAGGTTGTAGAGAGGATAAGGGCACTCCTGAGCTCCCTCTTCTCCAGGCTGAACAGCCCCAGCTCCCTCAAGTCCCCCTCATGGGATTTGTGCTTCAGACCCTTCCCTGGCTAATTAGGTAATGAGAGGGAGAACTGAAGCACATGAGGTGGAGGCAAGTGCAGATACAGAGAAAGCAAGCACATTCTACAGAGGGTGCTGGACCTTTTCATTCTGGTCTCAACCATTTTACATGCCCAATAAAGATCGGTAATTTTTATCCTCTTGTCAGCTGCAGACCCTATGGTTCTATCTGTTTCTTTGTTCCTGTTATCTTTTCTCCTCTGTGATCACTTCTGTGATCAATGCAGTCTGTTTTGGTGTTAGGTTCTAACACCAAAATTTCATTTGCACTTATGTAAGCTTTCACTCACATAAATTTTTGCAAATGTGTTCATGTGAGTTTCATTAGACAATTTCTTTAATGAGATTACTATTTTTTTTTTTTCAAAATACAAATAGAGGCTCTATTTGTTTTCTCCCTGTGCCATGGAATGGTTTGGGGTGATCAGTGCTCCAGCAGAATCTGGAGACCTCAGAGGACTTGGCTCTCTGGGCTGCAGAGGCTGTTAAAGTGTGTTTGTGGCCTCCACTCTTTGTTCTGCTTAGAATTTCTACTTGGGGCAGAACAGTGCTCTTGTTCTCTAATGCTCAGTAAAGCTTTTCTCAAAGCTGCTGTTTCTGCTCTTTCTTGTGGCATGCACAGCATTTTAGCTTGGAAAAATGAATGGGTCTATGTCCTGTATGGTGTCAAAAGCTGATATACCTTGCTGTGCTAAGGCAACAAATTTATTTTATCCCCATTTGAAGTCATAGAAATCAAGTTATATGAAAATGCCGTTCTGGTAATTTTAGGAGTCTTTCTTTTGTTTTGGTTGTTTTTTTTTTTTTTAATAGGCACTTTCCAAGGGTTATTACATAGTATTTGCAGAGCTCTGGGGAAATCCAGCTTGTAAAACTGGGCGGGAACTAACTTTAGGATGCATTTCTGTGTTGAAATGTAACATCAGGAACAGCTTCAAAGCACTTCAGATGAAGGAATTCAACTGTGTTGCTCTGTTAGATCGTGGTGTGAGAATGACACCTATCCAGGTGTCCTACTGTTATTCCCTTATCCTTTGAGGAAACAGCTACCTCTTCCTTGGTATAATTTCCTTTTTTCTTTTTCTTCCAAAGAAAAGCATTCATCTGTTTCTTGGTCTCTTTCTTTGTTAGTGTTCATTTAGTGTAGGGAATGCTATGATCAAAGAGTTGTGTATGACAGCAGCAGCAAAGTATGTTTTTTGACTTCTCACAGAGAAAAGGTTGTTATTTGTAGGTCAAATGCTTTCAGTATTTGTGTTGTGGCATTGAAGAAGTGGTTAGTAATAAGCAACATACACATTTTTCCTTCTCTACTGTAATGTGAATTTGGGAACCAAAATATTGTCTATAACTGCTTCTCTGTTTGTATGTTTCCATGTTCTTGTGTATAATTAGCGTTTCTTCTCAGGTGAGTACTGGGGTGAGTTTTTCTTGACATGAGCATTCTATGAACTGTTTATGTATGTGCTTTATGTATGTGCAAATACCAGAACAGGTTCTGGTATTTGCAGTCAAGTTCATACTTGGTTTCTCTTTCTCCCACTTTTGGCTTAGCTTGGAAGAGAGAGTAGCAGAAAAGAGATGTGGAGACCCACAAGACTGTCTCCCATGTGGTGGGCAGAAGTGACCAGATCAGGTTTCATGGTATATTAAAACACAGTTTTTTGACAGCTTATTTACTTGAGTCTTGAATGTTATGAACAGGAACAGATCTAAATCCCATTTTAAGACGTGCTGTGGACAGGACTGACGTGCCCCTTTTCCATCTGGTGTAAAAGGGAAGCTGCAAACAATGGCAACCACGCCTTTGTCCTCCTGCTTTCCCATTCTTGGTCTGCATTACATGGAGCTGAAATAGTTGCCAGTTTTGGCTGTAGTTTTTCTTGTCCTCTTGTCCTCTTTTTGCCATCTGTTCCACAGTCTTACCACTGCCCTAAAGCTGCACTTTTTGGTATTGTAATCGCTTGGAAAGTCATGAACATATTGTAGAAAATCCATTTTTTCAGTTTTAGCTGAAAGTAAAAGAATGTAAATCTTAGAAGTTAAAACAGAGCTTTTTCATTTGTTGGAATAAAGATTTTTTTTTTGTGTGTTTGGCTTCCTAAAGAGGGGAGGCTTATGGGATTGAGCCATTTGTTCATCTGCTTTTCAGTTCATCCTTAATAACTTTTGAACAATTTCATCCAGATTCAATGAGGAAAAAGAGTCTCAAAGGTAATTGGTTTCCTACAAGAAAACTGGATGCTGGGTGGAGGAGAGAGACAAAAATAGGTGTCCCCACTGTCTGTAGCATGAGCTTAACTGTAATCTGTGCTTAGGCTTTTGCTAGCCAAGTTGCAAGTGTGTCCTGGCTGCCTGGGTACTGCAGTAATCTCGGAGTTTGCAGAGCTTGTTACTGAGCCTTGCTTAGGCACAAGCTACAGAAGGAGCCATGAAAGGGAGGTAAGGGCATAGGGAATGTTGCTGGAGAGTAGTTTTATGATCATGGACCGGTTTGCTGTCAAATTCCATATGGTATTACTGCTTCTTCTTGATGCCTGACTTCTCAGAGGATTGTCTGTCAAGGGTGCATCTGTGGTGTTGGCCTGGCTGTGAAATAACTCAAATGTAACAAAGCACTTAAATAGTGCTCAGAGAAACTCAGCATTCTGAAGTGCAGCTGGGCAATTACTTTGGCAAATGTTTTATTCACTCCTGATTTAGGGTGGAGAGAAAAAGCTGTGAATGTAGATGGAATTAACTCAATAATTTCTGATGGGGAAAAAAAAGATGGCTGGAAAATACATTCCTGTAGTATTTTATTTTTTCCCAGGCTCAAGTCATTGCTTGAATGAACACTTTGAACAAAATTAGGATGGAAATGTAGAGGGGGTGGTGACTTGTATAATGGGGATTTATTTGCCTGAACTATATAAGCCCTGCATTTGCAACACTTGCTGCAGAACTTCAATTTGTACAACCAAATTCATGATGTGTAGAATTTGCAAAATCTCCTCTTATCTCTTGCCTTTGGCAGAAGTAGGGCACTGGGCTTTCTTTCTCGTGTATGCATTTGATGAAATATTCATATTCCTGCATCTGTGGTGACTGTGGGAAGGAACCACCACCTGGAATTATTCACTGCCTGCATCTCTGTGTTTTCCATTGGTTTCTTTGTCCTGGGCGAGCGCTGGAGATCCTGAGGGTACTTGGAGCCATGAGTCAGTGACAACCTCCTGCTATTATTGTAAATAGCAACGTGAACGCTGTTCTTGCATGCGTTTTTCCACAGGCTTTGTCTTTCACTCGCCCAGCTCCCAAGCCAAGGAATTCACAGAGCATCTGAGTCAGCAATCAGCTGCCTCGAGACAAAACATGCAGGATACTGCAGACTTGCAGAACAGCCAGCAAGGCACACCAGTACCCTGGAAACCTAGCAAATAATTCTTGCCTGCCCTTGCTTTCCTCCTGTAATTTCCATGTTCTCTGACGTGTTGCTCTTGGGTTCCAAGGGCTCAGGGTGTTTACATCAGGAATGCAGAGTTCTAGGGAGTGACCTAATGTGGTGACTGAAGCCTCGGTGTTTCACCCTTGGGCATAACTGATTTCCCAGGCTGTGTGAAGCGGGATTTGGGCAGAGCTGCCGTGCTAAGGTACCCCTTGGAATGTGCTGGCTCAAATGAGCTGTTTGTTCCAGGTTTGGCTGCTGGCTTGGCAAACCTCAGACACACAGCAGTAAGTTCCTAGAGTGAAAGGATATTATGTTTAATATCCACATGTTCTGTGGGGTCAGTGGTCAGAGCCAGGAACGACACACACCCCAATGTCCATGTGGCAAAAGAACAAGTTTATTGTATGAAGCCCTCTTTATAAAAGGGGTTTTGAAAAACCCAGTTATTGGTGTGTTCCTTGACACCACCCAGCTCCTGGACCTGTGAGATGTCTGCAGCTTAGGATGGAACAGAATTGGTTGAGAATCCTTTCTTTCAAGCCAGGGGCCAGCTGGTTTTCTTATTTATAGCCAAATTAATTGCCCAGTACAAGCCAGCTTGTACTGTGATATAATGTGACAAAAGGAGGTTGGGTTTTAGCTTTGGGGTCTTTAAGCAGTGCAAAATCAATACTGCTTCACTTCCTTGGTGAAAAGCTATGGGAGAAGCAAGACTAAGAAATGATCCCTATGCTGTCCTTACATCTGGATATATCAGAAGTGGAATGTGGACTAACAGACCTGAATTGTGAATCCACTTAATTTAGGTCATGTAACTTGTATTGCTTTTTCTGAAGAAGTCTCAGTCATCCAAAGCACTGGTATAAAGTGGGTGTTTGGGTGGTGGAGGGGGGATGCAAGAAGTGGGGGGAACATAAGAGTATTCAGCTTGGAATGCTGTGCTGATTAATGAGGCATATGACTTTAGGCTGTAGGTATTTTATTGTGTCTGTATGACACAGAGACACTGAAATGACTCCTTCAGCGTTAGAGGTGTTTTGTTGGAGTCCATTATAATATTCTTCTTGAGAACAAAAGAGGAGGCACAGGACTTCAGTACCTGGTTGGGCCAGAAGAGAGGGGGAGAGGGACTTTTAACAAGGACATGAATGATAGGACAAGGGGGAATGGCTTCAAACTGTTATAGGGCAGGTTTAGATTGCATATTGAGAAGCTCTTTGCTGTGAAGGCACTGAGACACTGGCACAGGTTGCCCAGAGAAGCTGTGGATGCCCCATCCCTGGAAGTGCTCAAGAAAAATTAGATGGAGCTTGGAGCAACCTGGTCTAGTGGGAGGTGTCCCTGCCTATGGCAGGGGTGTTGGAACTGTGTGACCTTTAAGGTCTCCCTTCCAAACCAAACCATTTTGGGGTTCTGTGACTTGGCCTCTGTAGCAGTGCAGTGGTTTCCTTGAGGTGCAAGCCTGGAGCAGGTTTCCAGCTTCACAACAGTGAAGTTAAGATGGAAAACAAGCAGTTCCAATTTGCTTAGTGAGCAGCACTGATATGGACATGGGCATCACTATCAACCAGTTAGAAAAACAGCTTTATTGGTACTGGGTCCTCCAGGGTGGTTGTCCTAATAAAGTTAGAATTGCATTCTGCACTGTAACCCACTGTTGTACTTTGACATCTGTAGGAACTTTTATTTTTCAAAACTACCAGTTTGTGGCTGTATGTAAAGGTTTCCAGGACTCCTTTGCTGTTTCTAAACATAAACAATAAATACCATGTTAGGCTGAAAAGCAGGAGTGCCCAAATAAACTACTGGAGAGCTGTCATATGGGAGGGGAAGAGACATGAGCTGTAATGTTTGGCTTGGCTTCCTGTCTGCTGGAAGCAGGAAAAGAGCTGGTGAGAATCTAAAAAGTTTTATCCAAGTCCACATATTTCCCTTTTTGCCTCAATACCCTTTGCAAAAAAAACCCAAAAAACAAAAAACCAAGGGCAAAAACCACCTTGGAAGTGCTTTCACTTGCATAGTTTGTGCCTCTGTTCCCATACTGCCTTCATATCTGAAGGCAAACACAACTATTCTTTCTCAGCAAGAAGGGTAATTTAGAGTATACTTAGAGTTATCTATAAAAGAAAGAAAAGGCTTTATTCTATATAAAAGAGAGACAGGAAGAGCAGATAGCTGTGCTTTAAACGTGATCCAAACAATTCTGCAGGTCTCCAGCCTGCTTCTGAGGCATCCCAGAAATGAGCAGCAGAGCTCATGACAGCTGCTCTGCCCCAGCAGATTAAAGGAGACCCCAGCTACCGCCTAAAATTTTGTACGGACCTGCATATCAAAAGAAGCTGAAAAACACAAAATCGGGGAATTACTATGGGGTCTTAGAAGGCTCATGCACCAGCCATGTTTCACTCTTACACTGCTCATTTATGGACAGAATTATGTGTGTAGGCTTTAGGTAAGGGAAATGTTTATACTGCTTTATGCAACGCAGACACGCTTCATTTTTACAGCCTTGACTAATTTTTCCAAGAAATTGATTGCTATTAGCAGGTTTAACTTATTTTTAAGATCCCAGTAAGCATCACTGTGCAAAAACCAGTCTTGGCAAGGACTCTATATCAGCTTCTGCTATGCCATCCTCTTATCTCTATTTATCATGACCAAAGACATGTCTTTTTAGAGTGAAGGCACAAAAGCTTATTTTACTGATGGAGTATGGACTCTTGAAGTGTTTGTGGCAGTAGTGTTTTTAACACCAGCCCATAACTGTTGTTGTGGTGTTACACAGTAACTGCAACATGGTAGGATTTGCATGTTCTGTTTTACAACCTCTGCCCTCTTCCAGACACGGTGTAACATCTGCCTCTTTACTTGGAACTTCCCTGCTCTTCATGCAGAATGAGTTTTGATAAAACTTCCAAGGCACTGGCTCAGGTTAAAGTATTTTGTGATTTAACAGAGATGTGAGATGTGCTGCTGTCTGCAGTGAGGCTCAGTGAACTCTGGAAGCCTCCTCTTCAGTCAGCCTGAGTAGAAATCCTTGGGATATCTATCACCTGAGAACTGACTGGGAATCTGGGCTCTCAGTTCAGCAGGTTTAGACAAAATTTTGGAATGAAAAAGAGTAACTGAACTTGCTCTTTCTTCTTTTTGTTTTATAGGTTAATAATGCTTGTAAGGCAGAGGTGAAAGTGGCTCAGCAGAACAACATCAGGAAATCTGGCAGACTGGAAGAGCACAGCTGCCCCCCTGGGCAGCTGCCACGTGTGAAGCATGGAGGAAAGCAAAAACGAGAAGGTGAACCAGGCTCATGTTCTCTTCGACAGATTTGTCCAGGCTTCCACCTGCAAGGGGACTCTCAAGGCTTTCCAGGAGCTCTGTGACTACCTGGAGCTAAAGCCCAAGGACTATCGTTCCTTCTATCACAAACTCAAGTCCAAGCTCAATTACTGGAAAGCCAAAGCCTTGTGGGCCAAATTGGATAAAAGAGGCAGCCACAAGGACTACAAGAAGGGGAAAGCATGCGCCAACACCAAGGTAAGAGGTTCAGTCACCATGGGCCAGGCAGCTATTACCCAATTCCTCTGGAATACACAGTAAAAAAGTGTGGATGTAGGAAAATATTGCCTGGTGTAAGCCAGGGAAGTATCAGGAATGTTCTCACAGTTTTAGCGTTTGATCAGCAATCAGAAATTCCTTTTGTCACCACCAGATGTGACTGCCCACCCGAATGTATTTTATTCAGGAGGAGCAGCCAGCAAGTTCTTACAAAGTAAGTTTTTTGTGGCATCAGTCCTATAGATAGATGCCTTGGAAAATCTTAATTGGTAAACCTTTAATCTTGGTTGACTCGTTTTTGCATTTTGACAGTAACAGGAATGTGTGCTGTCGGAGTCTAGGATCCAAAATATGCATGTTTGGAAATTTCCAGTTGTAATTTGAAAATTCTCATGACTCTCTCAAGAAAACTGAACTTTTTTGCCAATTTGGCAAAACAGACTGTTTCCCATTATTTAGAAAGTGATCAATTTTATTCTAAGCTCAAAGAAAAAAATATGCTGTGGAAACTCATACCAATTCTTTTTAAAAGGTTGGTATGTGTGGTATTTACTGCAGGAATTCCTGCTTTTACACACACACACAGAGCATTTTACTATTTTTTAAACCTGAATTACTTTGAGCTGGTATTTATGTATTGCTCCCCTTGGACAGTGTAGTTTGAAAGCAGTTCTTTATATAATTTATTGAAATGTGAATAAAATAGGTTGGTTTTATAAGTAATCAAGCACTCTTTTTTTTCCAAAATAGCCAAATAGTGCAGAATAGGATAAAATTAGAACAGGTTTCTGTCCTCTTTCATTGAGGACAATAGGTGCTGCTCTTTCTCTTGAATAGGCACCTTTTGAGAGAAGTGCTTTAATTGGAAGAGTTAATGACTAATTCCTCAGTATGGAATTGAGGGAGAAATGTATCTTGCTTAGAGAATTTCATTTCAGATCTGTGAACTTATATTTTCCCCCAAATGGATACTAGAAAGTTACATTCTTTTCTTAATTGTTTATCTTGTTTCACTTTCCAGTGGCCATTTTCATAAGGATGGAGGTGTTTACAGTGAAATACGGTAGTAACGCTTGGTAAACTCTGAAAATCAAACAATTGGGCACTGTTGGTAATCACAGTGGGCAGCAGCTTCAACACCCCAAAAATCCAACCACTGTTAAAATTTACATTTTTCAGGCAACATAAGATAAGAAAGGAAGGATTTACCAGAAGATGAACGTAATAGGTTTCGTGTATGGTTAGGAGTAAATCTTCCAAGATCATCATGGAGAAAAATTCTAAATTTTCTGCAAAACTGATCACTTTGTGCATTCATTAGATTGAGGAATTGCTCTTACTTTGAATGAAACCTAGTGGGTTGAGCTGAACTAGGGTGTTTAAGTCTGTGAAATGAAGATAAGTGGTTTATGCTTTTAGGACAAAGAGATGGAAGGAGCAAGATGTAGAGGTTTTTAACTTCTTTGAATAATAGACTCTAAGAGCGATTTTTGCATCTAGGCTCTGACTGTATTTGTTAACAATGTGGAAAAGGTTGGTTCAATAATTGAGATGAAACATTAAAGATGAGATTTTATAGGCAGATAAGTGGGTAGTGCTTGATTGTGAGAGCATACAAAAACCAGATGTGAGTGGAGGGTGACATCCAGCTATGAAAGGCATCCAGAAAATTGAGTGTGACATTTATATCCACGGGAAGTGGTGAGCTGAGTTTAGAAGGACATTAGAGCTCCATTTGGTGTTATTGAGCTTGAATTAACAACTAGGCAGCCACAAGGAAATGTCAGAAAGGTAGAGATTTTAGCTTGGCCAAGAAGTAGCCAACTCTTGAGGTTTTGTGACTTGACAGCTCTGACAAAGCTGATTGAACCAGTGTCTCTGATGAGGTGATGCAAAGACAATTTATAGAGGAAGATTGCACGAGATCATGGGTGAAGCCCCCTGGGAAGTTGGCAGTGAGAGGAATGAAAGAAATGGAGTCCTTGAGATAGTGCTCTGAAAGAATAACTGGAGATCCAGAGGAGTACTGAGGCTCAAAAGTCATCGGAAGAGGGTATGCTTTGAGTAAATACATGTAAGCAAGGGTCTTTAAAACCTCTCTTCAAGTACAGTTATAAAGTGGATAAAAGGAGTAAAGCATCCTGGGAGTGATGTTTGACTGAAGAAGTTGCTAGGGATTTTGTATCCTCCAAAAGCTTAACCTATTTCACACACCAAAGCCAAGTTAAAGAGAGTGAGAATGGAATTGGAGAGCTGGGATCAAGAGAGTGATTGTAAAAGTAGCATGTGGTGGGGTGGTGGTGACATAAACAGAGAGGCTCATGAGGTCATGTGGGACTGTCCCTCTTTGAATGATGAGAAAAAAACCTCAGAACTTGCTGGTGTTGGTGTGAAGGACCACTGTGATGGGACTGGGCAATGACTGCAGTGAACATATTTTTTAAATCAAATTTCATCATGTATTCCTCTTATCTTTTCATATACGTTTCTATTCATTTCTTGTTTCCTATCCAAATAGTATCTGCCATTAAATGTTTAAATTTACTTTACTCCTAAGAGGTAATCATAACTGTTTAAAGCAGAGGCCTTTTGAAAACTGAGTCATGTGTGATTTGATGTTTCCTAACTCACTTGGCTTTATATTCCTAATGTTTAATGTAATTTGCAAACTGCTGATTAAAAGGTACAGAGATTTAAGTGGGCATGTGGAGATGATAGAATTTAAAATAAAGATTAGGGTTTTATCCATGTCAGAACAGAAGTCAGTAATTTCTTTAGGGAGCCTGGCTTCTGTACACTTGAACATAAATGAGTTCTGAAGTTTTCATACTTTGTAGGATAGCTCTTAATTGCCCATTTAAAAATTGTTCAGGGATGAGGTGCTGTGCCTGGAGTTGGCCAGTTTGTGCACATGGCCAGCATCCAGGCTAACCAGAATTCAGATAATCAGAGTTCATGAAAGTGTTTTGAACATGATGGGTTGCTCAAATGTAAATAGTTACAAATGGTGCTCTCTCTCCATTGGTTATACAGAGAATACAGCATTTCAGTTTGCATTTGCTGTTCCATTACCATGGCATTGTTACTGGAAACTTAATATAATCTCTCTGAAAGATCTTGAGCAAGAAGTGTTTTTGAGGGGTGAGACAGCTTCAGTGCAGGGAATTGCAGCAATTGCTTGGAGTCACTGAGGGGAAAGGGAACAAGGAATAACAGTAGCTGCCTTTATTTGGCTGTACTTGGCATGTCATGGAGTTACTGCTGACTGGGAGTACCAGAAGGTGGGTTTTTATGAGATATCTGACACTGGAAGAAGCATTAGAAGTGGAAAGGAATATTTTCTATTTTTAATTGTGCTTAGAATTTATGTTTTATAACAACATAATTTAATGGTTTTGTGATGGAATTAAAAAAAAGGCAACTTTGACCATAAATTACTTGTCTGAGTATTTTACATTCAGAATATCTAGAATCTTAATCAAAACCTAAGTGCTTTTAACCACATCCTACTATGAGAGCAGGGAGGAAGGATAGAGAGAATAAAAAACTTTAAAGTTCCTGTGGCAAAGTTGCAGGCAACTAGCTTATAATTTCATGAAAACTGAGTTTGAATAGTCTGATTTTAGTACAATTCCTTTGCTGTTGTGTACTCCCTCATAAATATTTTATATGTGGAAATTTGTCAAAGAATGAAAATCACCCAATTCAGTGTGTTCTGGTTGCTTATTGAAATCCAGGCTCTTTGAAGATTGTAGTTATTACGTGAATAAGTATAATGTGCTGAGCTAATTTTCCGAAAATTTTTTAAAAAGAAAGACAAGGGGTGTTTGGGAATTACACTTACCTACAAAGAAAGCAATATTAAAATTGGAAGAATATAGATCTAACTGAGGATCCTGTTCAAGATTACCTGTTCAATATACAATTTTATTTAGTTATTTATTAGCTCAGAGGTTGGGTGTGCCTTTTGTCCCAAATGCTTTCAGGTTCCTGAAGCCACTAAAGAAGCAGTGGTGTTATTATTCCCTTCCCTTTCCTCTAGACTTGGATCTCTGCCCTCAGATTTATGTGATTCCTTATCTTATTCAGTAGTCCTACGTGGAATTTGCATGTCAATAGCTATATCATCACTGCTGTAATTGGTTTGCCATCATTCAGGCTTTACATTTGCAGTTTCATGGTGCCTGCAGAGTTTATGCCCCAGTGGTGAGAACGTGGCAGCCTGTAAAAATTGTCAGATGGGGATGACCACCAAACACCAAGTTTTGCTTTTTGGGATTGGTTGTTTATCAGAACACTGGCTCATAGATAAATTTTGGCATAATTAAGAGTTTCTCAAAGAGCTTTCTTGTGCAGCCATAAGGATCTGGAAGAGAATCACGTAGCAGCAGCAGCCACTTGGGTAACAAGGTCTCTGGTTTACTCGGTAGAAATCAAAGTACAGTAACGATGAAGAAATGGACTGTGTACTGTGTTTATGTGACTGCACATACCAACGCTTTCTCTGTGGACATCAGTTCCTGTGGGTAAAAAGTGTCTCCTGACTATCTTGGGTTTTTAATTGGAAAGTATTTTGCTGCATCATTCTGTTCTCAGAAGGTACTTCAACACTAGACACGCACGTATTTTACATTCTCAAGTTGTTTATTAGCATCTGATGGTGTTTGTGAGTAAAGTGGAAAAAGATAAGGGAAGGTGAAAGACCTTTCATATGACAAAGGTTAGGTTGGAGAAAAGATTTGTCTGATCACACAAAGGTTTTGTTTACATGATGTCTACTTCCCTGACGTCTCCTTTGCTGCAGTAGTAGAAGCCCCAAAGCACCACCAAAGGCATAAAATATTGTGCTCTGACTTGGCTACTCTTTTATTCTGTTGCTCTAAATGATGGTGTTTATAAAAACATTAGTGTCTTTGTCTGCTGTAGCTGTTGCAATACTACTGAAGATATTCTTAAGAAAGGCCAGCTCAGTGTTTGGAAGATGAGAGGAAAAGTTGTCAGTGGTTTTGTTTTTGTTTTTTGGGGGTTGTTTTGATTTTCTGTTTTGTTTTTTTTAAGGAAAAAAAGTGCAATGTGGGAGGGAGAAGCCTTCAGAAATATTGCTGTTCTCCAGGTAGCTTGGAGAGTATGAATTGGCAGCTCTTCCTAGAGCAAGGGTTGCAAGCACACAGTTGACTTGCCTGCTTCCTGAGTCTTTTCACTGCTTTGCAATATACTTCATTTTCAGGTTGTGGTTTCTGCTTATCAATGGCAGAACTTAGCAGGTAGAAACAGACTGATGTGAAATTTCAGCTTATGTTTCAGACCAAGAGCACTTCTTCCTAAGAGCCATGGGATGCTCGGAAGCTGCTGCCGACATCCATTTCCTCCAAGGACGGTGCAGTTACTCAGTGCTGGTTGTTTTGCAGTGTCTGATAATTGGGGCTGGACCCTGTGGCCTTCGCACAGCCATCGACCTGTCCTTCCTGGGAGCCAAGGTGGTGGTGATAGAGAAGAGGGATGCCTTCTCCCGCAACAACGTGCTGCACCTCTGGCCCTTCACCATCCACGACCTCAGGGGCCTCGGCGCCAAAAAGTTCTACGGCAAATTCTGTGCAGGCTCCATAGACCATATCAGTAAGTACAGGCAGGGCTGGGCACAGCAGCACTGCTTCTTCCTGGGGGGAGGAAGGTGAGGGTGAAAATTCAGCCCACACAGTCCCTGCTCTCCAGTTTTTGTGGTGCAGCTCAGCATTACTTTGTGCATTCTGGGCTAGTCATGAGATTAAAACATGCAGTGTTTATCTGTCATCTCTTAGACATTCCTAAGGCATAGCTTCTTCCTACACTGAAAAGTACACTTAAAGCTCAAACGTTATTTTTCTTTTAATGGATAATTTTTCTGGTTTTTGCTGATACATTGCTGCAGCTGCCACATTGTTCTGTTTCTCTTTAGCAACTTGTAAAGAAAAACTAGTGCATGCTTTTGAACATTCTTGTGAATTTCAGTCTGGAGAAAAGAGGAACAGTTTGTGGCTTTGTTTATTTTCAGGAGAGTGATGAAGATAGGTTTTGATTAAATAGATGTTTGTGTTAAAACTGAGAATAATCTTGATGATTTTTATATTCTGTTAAATCAGTCCTCTTTGAAAGCTGAATGCTTTGGTGGAGTAGGAGTTATTTTTCTTTTCTTTTTTCTTCCCCAAAATTGACTGTACAAGGCACAGCCAGGTGTTGCCCACCAGTCTGTGTTGTCTTTTTTTTTTTTAATTTGGCAACAAATGGTAAAACTGGAAGTTTTCTTTGTAACTTCAGCTTGCAGATTGCTTTTCCCCTCTAATTTATTTTCATTTTTATTCTTCCTGTCTTTATGCATTTTATCTTTTTTTGTGTATCAGCACAGCTAAAATTTAGTGTTTAGGTGAAGGATTTTTTCATTTCAGTAGCTGAAATATAACAGTAAGGTGTTTTTCTTCAAATTCATTGAGTTTGCACACTGTAATTTTCATTTTCATTGCCAAAGTTACCTGAAGAGAAGAGGTGGCGGGGAGCTTTCTATGCCCTCAGTAACCCAGAGGTGCTGGGGTGGAGGTGCAGTCAGTGTTACAGCCAGGCTGATCCAGTGGCTCTCTGCCATCTGTGACAAGTGCAGTCCTGCCTGTGCTGTCTTCCCTCCCTCTCCTGCAGCTCGTGTCCTGGTTGTTACCCTTGTTGCTGGTTAGGGGACTGAAACATTAAAAAATTACTTTTTATTGGGGTTGGGTTGGGTTTTCATCTGCAAATGCTGGGAACTCCAGCATTTCATGTGGGGAAGAGGAAAGTAGCAGCTGGCCCTTGTCAGGGTATCAATAATGTCACACAGACAGACATGGGCACTTGGGCTCTTTTCTTTTCCTTCTATTTCTTTATCATCTGCTTTTTCCTTTGCAGGTATCCGTCAGCTCCAGCTGATCCTTTTGAAGGTTGCCTTGATCTTGGGAATAGAGATCCATGTCAATGTGGAGTTCCGGGGGCTTGTTTACCCTCCAGAGGACCAGGAGAATGAAAGCAAGTAGCACTGAAATGGGCAGTAGAGATGGGGGAAGTTATGGTAGGATACACAGGACACACTCCTTAACTCTGCTTATGATGTTAAGTCCTTTCCTCGTGCTCCATTAATAAGAATAGTTATTAATCCATTTTTGCTTGGATTTTTAGTAGGATTTGCTTTTTCTATTGGCAAATCCAAATTAGTTACTGTATGAAACAAAGTCACCAGAAGGACTGCACAGAAGTAGACCAAGACATGGTAAATTGTAATTGCTTCTAAAGTACTTAAGCCTATTACATAACATTTTGATAACATTTTGAAACAACTCTTTCTTTGCATTCACTATATTGGTGAATGATCCTTGTAATGCTTTTGGTATCTCTGTGAAACCTGTTCTCTGATCACCACAGGAGATGTAGCTTACTTGTAGTTTGGCTTTTTATTAATTGTATAGGCAGTAGAGAAGTTTGTAGGGGCCCTTAAAGGAATTAGGGGAGTTTTAGCAGAGTTGTGTCTGCCTCTGATTCATGTGGAATTGCTGCAGAGTTCAGGAATAGCCCTGTCATCAGTGTAGCTGTCCTGCAGGGTTTCTTGACTGGTCATGTGTTGTAGGATTTATTGATAGTAAGAACTATTTTTTTAAATTATTATTTCTATTATCTTTTTTTTTTTGCTATTATTATTATTGCCATTTATATTGTCACTAACTTGGAGTTTATCTACAGGAATAGGTTGGCGTGCACTGGTCCATCCCAAAACCCATCCAGTGTCTGAGTATGAGTTTGAAGTAATCATTGGAGGGGATGGCAGGAGAAACACCTTAGAAGGTAATGGTTCATAATTCACCTCCAAACAGAAGTTATTCTTAAATTTGTTGGAACAAAAGTGGCCTTTAACACACCAATCAGCATCTGAAAAGACACTTGATAGTCTGATAGGGACAGGTGACAAGTGATTGGGAGATTAAAAGTCCATGTAAAAATCCATTTATAGCAGAGATATGGGTGGTCTTGGTTTTCTTCCTCTACACTAATAAAGACATAAGAGTTTTTGATCTGGATAATTTTTCCTACATTTTGTTCTTTAGTTAAGTAGTGTCACTCCTACCTTTGGATGTAAGAAGTGAGGTGTTGAGTATTATTCTGTGTAGCAGAGAATCCCTTTTTTTTTTTAATGGAAATTTCAGCTTTAGGAACAGAGATGAGAGACAGGTGGGGAGCTTTTCCCCTAAACAACACTGTTCTGATGAAGCAATTGTTCTTTCTTTCTTTGGAGGAGTTTGTAGCTCATCAATTCCCTTCTCTCCCTTTACTTTGTGAGTGTACCTGCCTGTGGCATGCTGATCCTTCTCTGAAGGTGTGTTTGCTTTTCAGCATTGCCACTTTATCCTTCCTGCAGGGTTTCGCCGAAAGGAATTCCGTGGCAAGCTTGCAATCGCTATCACAGCAAACTTCATCAATCGCAACACCACAGCTGAAGCCAAAGTAGAAGAGATCAGCGGTGTGGCCTTCATCTTCAACCAGAAGTTCTTCCAGGATCTCCGAGATGCCACAGGTTTGCCAGCACTTGACAGATTTCCAGTGAAATATAAACTATTTGTTTTTATAATTGCGATTTTGCAGCTCAGATTTGTGTGTTTAACCAAGAAACAAGCATCTTGTGCAAGGCAGTCAGGGCTGCCTCTGAAATATGATTACCTATTTTTGTATACTGTAGCTGTTCTGCTGTACAAAGCAGATGTGTGTCATTTTGATTCAGAAATGGAGAATTTATGGTTTTCAGGAAATCAAAGCCCTAAATGGGAAGAGGTCATGAATCCAGCGTTCTGCTTTTTGCACTCCACATTTGAATGCAAACCTTAGAGTGATGATAAATGGATTTTTTAAAAGTAGTTTTATGCAGGTGAAATATGCTGTGTTTTTGTTGACAGTTCAGATTTTAAAGTCACCCAGAGCCATGGTAGAAAGTTGCTTGGCATTCTCTCTAACCATGCAGTTTCAATTTACTTTCTTCTGGTAGAACTTCTGTTGCACATGACTCCTAACTTGTTCCTTCATTACCATGTCTTTTGTTCTGTCACAAGGCATTGACTTGGAGAACATTGTCTACTACAAGGATGATACACACTACTTTGTCATGACTGCCAAAAAGCAGAGCTTGCTGGATAAAGGAGTGATACGGCATGTGCGTATTAACTTCTCCTGTATTCTCTGTAAGCTAAAATTGTGGTGATAATTTACTTTTGGTAAGGTGAAAGTAGGAAAATAAGCTTTTCCTCCATCACATAATGTTTTTATACAGTTGTTATTTTAGAACATGAATGTAATTGTGTTCTAAAAGTGCAGTTAATGCCCTTCTGAAGTATTTTAAACCATCAGACGAGTGTTACAAAACCTATCCTTTTCAAATTTGTCTCCTTTTGTAGATTTGGGAGTTTTGCTCATGCTAAGATAAAATACGCTGAAGGAACGTTTAATAGCTTAGTTGAGCTTCCCTTATTTTATGGGAATGAAAAATGCTCAAAAGTTTCTCAGCCCTTTCACAGTTAGCAATGCAAGCAGGACTGATTACTGTCTGGAATAAAAGATCTATATATTTTTGTCACAGTCATATTTTCTGAAAAATTCCTTCACTCAGGATTTTCTCCTGTGAAGCTGAGAAGCCTCAGAGATAAAGGAAAACAAATTCTTATCCCATTTGCTTCTCCTGTGTTGTGCTCACTTGTGGGATGTGTTTGGAGATTGTTTACCCACAGGTGATTGTTTCATTGGTTTCATGTGAATTGTTTTGACTTATTGGCCAGTCAGGGCCAAGCTGTGCCAAGGCTCTGGAAAGAGTCACAAGTTTTCATTATTATCTTTTTAGCCTTCTGTAAGTATCCTTTCTGTATTCTTTAGTACAGTTTAGTGTGGCATTCTTTAATATAAAATAAATTAGCCTTCTGAGAACATGGAGTCAGATTCATCATTCCTTCCTGCCATGGGGAACCCCGCAAGTACAATAGATTTTCTCCTGGAAGCATTAACACAGCTAGGAATGAAAGAAATTAGCAGGCAAATTTGTATGAGTAGATTTGTCAGAATTTTAATGCCAGCTACAATATATACCAATCTTAAAACAAACTGGTGAGTTTGACTACAGCACTTTAACGGTGCCGGTTTTGGCAGGACCATGCTGACACAGAGGTCCTGCTGTCCCGGGAGAACGTGGACCAGGAGGCTTTGCTGAACTATGCCCGGGAGGCAGCAGATTTCTCCACTAACCAGCAGCTGCCCTCGCTGGACTTTGCCATCAACCACTACGGGCAGCCCGACGTGGCCATGTTTGACTTCACGTGCATGTACGCCTCCGAGAACGCCGCCCTGGTGCGCGAGCAGAACGGCCACCAGCTCCTCGTGGCGCTGGTCGGGGACAGCCTCCTGGAGGTGCGTGGTCAGCTCTGAATGAGCACCAGCCGCTGAGATCCGTGCTGCCTGACAGAGAGGCACTCTAAGGAAAGCTGCTGGTTGTTACAGAAGAAAGTGGGAGGTTGGAAGGAAGGGTGGGAGTGTTGGGAAAACAGAATTTTTAGCGTGGTAATGATTGTGCTTAAGAAAATGTGTGCAGAGCTTTTTCTGAAGTTCTGTCTGTCCCATCTGCTTCTTGTTGACTCTCTACAGAACCTACTGTGGGTCTGCTGGTAGTTAGCATTTTGTAGCTGGTTTAAAAAGTGCTGTCTTGAAGAGAAGCTGTTAAGGCACCCCAGGCTATGAATTACTGTTGGAAATAGAGGAACACTGGCTTTGGGAGAGCTCTTGAGCTGCTCACTGTACATCTGGTTTCCTCTAGCCCAGTGGGAGTGGAACTTGTAGCTAATTACTGAGTTACAATTTCCTAGCAGATTACTGCCTGAATATGTACTTGATACTTCTTTAAGATTTTCCCTAAGTGATGCTTTTCCTTTCTCTGCTTTTTTTTCCTTTGGTAACCTCTAATATCAGCCATTTTGGCCAATGGGAACTGGAATAGCCAGGGGATTTTTGGCTGCAATGGACTCTGCTTGGATGGTACGAAGTTGGTCGCTCGGAGCCAGTCCTTTGGAAGTCCTTGCAGAGAGGTAATGGAGAAAGTGAATACATTTACAGTTCTAATCCAATCCTCCAACATCTCATCATTCATTACAGTTTCTTTTAGTACAAATTTGTAGACAGAATGGCAGATACAGACTCTGACTTTTTTTAGAGAATGTATGAGGGTATAATTCAGTTAAAGAAAAAAAATTTCAAAGGAGTTGATAAACTGAAGTGTATGGATGAGTAAGAAATGTTGCTATTCCTGGTCCTAGTTTTAAAAGATTAGATGAGGAATCTTTTTTTTAGGTGCTTATTGACATTGCATGGACAAAGTGAGCCTGACTAAATGTCACCAGCCCTTCAGTGGCAAGCCAGATGAAGATGTAGATGCCTTTAAAGTACCAGATACAAAAGTTCTTGCTGTCTCCTATTATCTTGTGAATACTTTTTATTATTTCCTTGTAAGGAAGCTGTGACTTGCTATCTTTCATGTTGTCCTTGGTTACTTTGTTTCATGTAAGCCAAACAGCATCTTGTCTCTTTTGAAGTGTTGAGTTCCTGATGTGTTAATCAGTTTGCCCCTGACTCAAGGGGCTCTCTTGGAGATAGAACTCGGGTAATTAGAAGAGGGAGTGAGTAAAAGCAACAGTTTTTAGGTCCTATTTTAAACTTCAGCAACTGCACCTTCTGAACATCAGGACCCATAGTATAATTTCTAAAATTGCGCAGTGGCACAGTTCATACTTTAAATTCCATTTGTTTGAATTTAAAAAAGTGTGGAAAATAATGTTGCTGTTGAAGCCAGACTTGATCACCTTTCCATTAGCCACTTCAGACAGCAGTAAGATCTTCCCTGAGTTGTCTCTTCCACGTATTGAACAGACTCATTTCTCCTGGCCTCTCCTCACAGGACAAATGCTCCAGTCCCCTTGGTGGCCCCTCTTCCTGAGCCCTTCCTGTATCTCAATGCCTTTATTGTACTGGGCAGCCCCTTCAGTTTTGCTCAGTGTGTTGTTCTCTGCCCTCCTTTCGAATTCTGTAGTTGTATTAAAGTGCAGATTTTAATATGGTTATGCTGACTGTTAGCTATGCAGCGTCTGAAGTGGTTAGATTTCTGATTTGAATGTTTATCTCCCCAGAGTTTACTTAGCCATAGTAGTAGTGATGCATCTCTTAAAAAAAAACAAAAAACAACAGAACAAAACCTCAAACCAGCCAAAACAAACCAAAAACCCCAAACCACGACAAAGCCTAAGCAAAACAGATGAACCAAAACAAAGCCCCAAACTTTTTTTTGTGTTATTTTCCCAAGGGAAAGCATTTATAGGCTGCTGCCTCAGACCACCCCAGAGAACGTGAGTAAAAACTTCAGCCACTACAGCATTGATCCTGCCACCCGATATCCCAATATCAACGTCAACTTCCTGAGGCCACAGCAGGTAAGTCACAGACGGTGCTCCTGAGTGCTTGCAATCTGCAGTGGCTTTCCTTAGGTGAAGCTGTGCCAGTGTTTTGGGAACAGAGAGTGATGTGTGTGTAGCATGGAAGCAGTGAAAGGCAGTTGAATCAGTCAAGAGTAGGCTTTTGTACTTGAACAAATTCCTTTTTAGGAATGGTTGATTTTGATAATTTTAAGTGTGATATAATAGTACAGGAAACCTATAAATTTGTGTTTTCTATGTGTGCATTCTCTTTGTAATAATCCAGTCTAGCAGTCTGTCATTGCAATTTGGTATCCACTAAGCAGCAGCAGTCAGCTGGACTGTTCAGCACTGGTGAGCTGCTCCTTGCTGTTGTGAGGTTCTTGGGATAGGATTTTTGCTACCTACATGTACTCAGCTTCCTTTTTGTACCTTGGGATGTCTTCTTATTGTCTCCTGGTTATTTCTCTGTGTGTCTGGGGTGCATGGCATATTCATCATCTTAAATGTTTTTGCGTCTCATTTTAGGTACGCCACTTGTATAATACAGGAGATTTGAAAGACATTCACCTGGAGATAGAGAACTTTGTGAACTCCAGGACACCAAAGCTGACTCGAAATGGTAAGCCTGGCTGCTGTCCTGTTCCTTTTGGTATTCTGGAGCTGGGTGAGTGCAGGAAGTAGAGAACAGCAGGGCTGTAGGATATTATTTAACCATTCTTTTAATTTGGAAAATGTATCCAGTAATTGTTTTGTCAACAGTCTGAGCTTACAATTTTTCAGGTTTCCATTAGCATGGGAATTTATTTTTGTTTGCTTAATTTCCCTTGCTTTATAGTGCTGTTAATTTTCTAAGCATATTTGTTTGTATAGGCAGTTCTTTTCACCTCCTTTATCTCTAACAATGCTCTTGCTTGAAGTGCAGAAGCCTGGACTGAGTTCACTCTAACAGTAGACTCAGAACTCTTACAAATGTATCAGGAGGTATTGCTTGTGCAGTCTTGCATGCTCCTGCTTTCCTTTTCTTTGTCTCATCTCTCAACTAAATGAAACCTCACTTTGCTTGCATTATTCTGAGAGTAGATGCCTTGTGATAAGCATTTCAGTAGCTGTCTCCTTGTCTCTACCCTGAGGGCTATGTCAGACTTTTCCCTTTGCATGCCTTGTCTTGGATGCCCAGATAGTGTTTTGGGATTCCCAGAGTGGCTCTTTGCTGCTAAGCCTCCCTTTCACTGCTGAAGAGCTGTGTAGTCTCTGCTCTTTGCCCTGCAGCCATGTCCCTTTAGGCTGCAATCTCATCAGATCTTCTGGTAAGACAAGGTCAGAATAGGTCAGTGCTTTTAAAGGAAAGTTTTCAAGGGAGAAGAAGAAGTTACAGAAGTACATTTGTCTGTTCTTCCACTAGAAATGGTATATCTGGGCTTTAGAGAGCATTGCTACTGTATGTCCTTTTGATCATCTTTAACAAGCCTTTGCAACTGTTTTATATTTCCTGGGGCTCTTTTACAATAGCTAGGGTGAAAAGTCTGGCAAGTTACAACTTAGATAATTACTTTCCAGCAAATTAAAAATACTTTCTTGGATTCAAAATAGATATTGATAGTATTTTTAAAAGAAAATAAGAATCCTGTCCTCCATTACCCATTGTAGAAGGAGCTTGTTTTTTATATTAAGGTTTTGCTTGTTGATTCATGGGGTTTGTGTTGTACTTAGAATTTGAGCTGTTGTTAATTTCTATTTTGAAATGTGCTATTTTTTTTACAGAGTCCGTAGCTCGCTCTAGTAAATTGCTCAGTTGGTGCCAGAGGCAGACTGATGGATATGCTGGTGTTAATGTGACAGATCTGACAATGTCATGGAAAAGTGGCTTAGCTTTGTGTGCCATTATCCACAGATACCGTCCAGACCTAATGTGAGTAATAGGCTGCTTCAAATCACTGGGAAGAGCAGGAAATTAGTGCTGTTTGGAACTAATAATATGCAGTTGGAGGCAGTGCATTTGTGACTTATGAAGAAATAGATTGAAATGAATTCAATTAAACTTGTGAGAAACCAACATCTAGTGATTCACTAGCAGAGTGGAAGGTTATGATAGCTTGATGAATTCGAAAATAAATGTGTTGTCATTTTCCCTTCTGGATGACTTGGCAGAATTAAGCTTCAAATTGGTATTGACTGGAAAGCATTATTGACTGACAGATTTTATGTGTGAAGTGAGTAAGGAATAGTTCATAGCTTCAGTTAAATCTCTTGTGAACAAGTCTCTGCACGGTCCTTTATAAATTTCCTGTTTAACAAAGCAGCTCTTCGCAAAGACTTTCAGGCTGCTCTTTCTAAAATAGTGACCCACAGCCTAAATAAAGAGGTTGTTACTGTTTGCACACTGACTTGGTGGTTGGGTGAATGGCAGAGGTGTCCTCTTCAGTGATATATTGGGTAAAACAGTGCCCAGATTCTAGAATGGGAAAACACTGGCTGCAAAAAGTGATGATAGCAAAGATTCTGGTACTTCAATCTGAAATGTCTCCAACTTCACAAAAGGACATCAGAAAAAGTAAACTCTAGAGCTGTACTTGAAGACATAATCCACTGTAAAACACACTGAAAATTGTGCAGTTATACCGATCCATATGCACTGAATTACTTCTATATTGGTGTACTTGAGTGAACCTGAGCTACACTGTTTAATACCTTTATAGCTTGTGGAGAGTTCAAACAGTTTTTAAAATGCTTCATGTAACTCTCTACAAGCAATAGTTTTTCATATAGTTATACAAGTTTTGGAGAAAGCCAGCAGGACAAAAATATGATCAGTCAAGAGAAGAGGGGACAAAAAGTCAAGATTTCATTTAGTTCCAAGTACACAGAAGATTTTCTGTAGGGGACACCATACAGTCTTTCAGCAAAGAAGGAAATGGAGATGTATTTCAGAGGATGATGCTTTTTAAGAAGAAAAGTCTAGGTGTTTAGGAGGAGCAAACAAATTTTAAAAGCATATATTTGAACCAAAGTTCACTGTAGTTAAGTAGCATCAGCTTTGCTATGCTGGTGGCAAATAAAATTAAGATTTCAAAGGAGAAAAAAAAAAGTGGATGTCTGAGTTCTTTCAGAATGCTGATTTCTACTTGATTCAGTAGAAACTGAAGGCCTCTTTTTTGCAGAGACTTTGATTCCTTGGATGAGCATGATGTGGAGAAGAACAACCAACTGGCCTTTGACATCGCTGAGAAAGAGTTTGGGATCTCTCCCATTATGACTGGAAAGGAAATGGCATCTGTTGGAGAGCCAGATAAGCTGTCCATGGTGATGTACCTCACACAGTTCTATGAGATGTTCAAAGACACCATCCCCTCTAGTGGTAAGCAGTTTGGGGCACTTCTGTGGGATTTAAAGGCTGCTCCAGGGTGAATGTGTGTGCTTCAGTTACCTTCATGCTGCTTCTGCATGAGCACATTGAGTAGTTACTCACTGTAGCTTTACATTACAAATGTTGACTTGTTACTGGTGCTGATAAAAACCATGTTAGCAGCAGCAGGAGCAAAATAAGGAGTTAATATACAATAATGTCCTCAAAAGTTCACTTCAGCACTACTAGATGAATTTTCTGCATTCTTACTCTTGTTTGTCTTAGCTAATGTGCCTTGCTAGTAGTTGTTGAACAGGTAGTTTCAAAACACTAGCTGAGTTTTATACCTATTTATCATCTGTGAATGGTGAGACTAACTTCAGGCCACTGAGGAACAAAGCATCTTTGATCAGAACTGAAAGATGTAATTACCTAACCCAAATTAATATGGCCAGTCTTTAAATATTGATAATGTTGTTACAGCTCTTTATTACTGATGATCTTAATTCATGATTCTCTCTGGTGAGGGGAAAAATTTGGTTTAATAGCGTTTTAAAAATATAGTATGTATGATGTATTATTTCTAAAATTCTGGACTCTTTTTAAAAATACTGATGTTCATGTTCCTTAAATCATGCTCTTTAAACGTGAAAGTAAATAGAGTAAACACAGCATCTGTTATGGGTTATTATAAACCCTGAAAGAACTGCTTTGGGCAAAAGGAAAGAGCAGAATAGCTGAGAAAGGCATTAATTCTAGACATTAGTAATTTTTTACAGAGAATTCAAGAATAAGATTGTTACATTAAAAATAATCAGTTGTCCTTCAGTTGAGTATTTAATTACAGCACCACAGAAAAGAACTTCATGGCATTGCCTTGTTGTGCCTGTTGTCACTAACAGATAGCCTGGAGCTGAATGCAGAGGAAAAGGCTGCCCTGATTGCCAGTACCAAGTCTCCCATCTCCTTCCTCAGCAAACTGGGACAAAGCATCTCTCGGAAGCGCACTCCCAAGGTAACCAGGCACAGCCCTGGAGGCACTTGGACAGCAGCCTGCTGTCCAAGCATGGTGCTAAAAATGCAGGGGTTAGTGTTTGTTAGTTTGCAAGAGACCATGTGTTCACCAGCTCTTGGTATGGGATGATACACGACATTTATGAATGTAAAATTACATCTGTAGTATGTACTCTCAGAGGTGTATTTCAGTCTTAAAAGCTTAGCCTTGTGGTAGTATTTGGGCATATATTTTCTCTTGGAACATAGCTAGTTGCTCAGTTTTTTGAGATTTGAAAGTGTTGAAGAATTTCCAATTGAAGGTTACAATGCCCTTAGGAGTATCTAGGAAAAAAACTCTTAAACAAATAGAGAATGAGCACAGGGAATTAAATAAGCTTTGGAACTAAACTGATGTAGGAGCACTGATGACACTTATCTCAACCCAGAGAGGTGTGAGAGTTATTTTTGTTTTCTTTCCCCTACTCCTTCTGTTTTCAGGACAAAAAAGAAAAGGAACTGGATGGTGCAGGAAAGAGGAGGAAAACCAGCCAATCTGAGGATGTAAGTATTACAGTGAGATGTGTCAGGGAGCAAAATAAATGGTAGGTACCATTTTCCCCACTTCAGTTCTTTCATTTTTTTAGTATCCAGGCAGGGATTATATAGGATTTTTTAGATAAAATTTAATTCTTCTTCAGAGGTTACATTTTCATGGTATCTTTAGTGCAAATGTTTTACTAATGTTTATAAAAGAATACTACATAACCAATGAAATGTTGCAGTTCCCTGATGTTCTGTTTTTACTGCAAATTACTATGGTTTGGTGAGGGCATCAACACTCAAAACTTCTCAGTGAAGTCGTGTGGTATTGTCAGAAGCTTGACACATGTTTAAAATTTAATTTTGGTTTGTGCATAAAGCATACATTTCCAGTATGCCCACAAGGCAGTTTTTCAAATTCAGTGTTTGTAGCCAAATGGGTACAGGTGAATTAAAATTCAGTGCTTTGGGTTTGTTTGAAGATGAGCCTTTGGTTTATGTCAAGGGCTTCACAGGGATGTTTCAGCTGAGGTCTTTTTGGTAGATATCAAATAAGATGGAAAAGATCAGTAAAGTTTAACAGAACATTTGATGACTTGCCAAAGGAAATTAAAATCTGAGCTTTCAAGTGAGGCTAAGAGATTTGTTATCTATAGTGTAAGAGACTTTTCACAGCAAAGGGGTAGAAAGGAGAAGGTGATCTGGTTGTATCTTGTTAAATTTTGATGTCACTGATTGTTAGGAGGACCTCCCACGAAGCTACAGAGAAGAGAGGCCCACACTGGTGAGTGCCCTGACAGAGAGGAGAATTGATGCTGCCATTGGGAATCAGAACAAAGTCAAGTCCATGGCAACCCAGCTGCTGGCCAAGTTTGAAGAGAATGCACCAGTGCCGTCCTCACACTTACGAAGACAGGTAGGAGATGGATAATAAACCCCTTTGTTTTGGAATTGTAGAGGAAAACCATGGATGATAGCATGCATTCCTCAAGACTGGATGCTAGTGTTGCTTTTCTACTTCAAAGGCTCTCCTAAAGAAGAGTGAAGTTTATCCAAAGCTTAAATTTTACAAGTACAGGTGGAGAAGACCAGCAATTGAGTTTCTTTTACAACTACTATTGCTCTTTAAAAGCTTTCCAGGAATGTTCTCCTTATGCTGTTTAAGAACAACCATTTGATTTCTGATTTGAACATTTTCATATCAGGTTACATCTGTTTGTTCTTGTGAACTGTGATTAAGCTTTGTACGTGTGTATGTGCAGCAGATAAATGCCTGGGAGTTTCTTGGCAATCAGGGTGTTTGTGTCATTCCAAGTGAGGCTCATTTGTTCTCTAGGATGGTATCTGAGCTGCTGCAACTGCAGGCTAGTTGTCTTTGAAGTTAGATTGAGTCACTTCAAGCTGCTGCTGGCAGTGCAGTGTCAGCAGGATGAGGCTCAGTGTGGTTTAAGTGCCAGAGTCCTTGCTCTGCTACATGAGTCCATCCCGAGAGCTTGTGCCAAGCTCTGTGCCATGGCCACATCGTGAGTGGGACCTGACCTGGCTGCTTGAAAGCCAGCTCAGGTTTGTCTCTGCCACACTACATATCAGCATTAGTAGTGTAACATAATCAGAATGGCCGTGTCTATCCACACCATAAAATGTTTCTTCAGCTGCTACACATTGGCTGGCATACTCAGCCAATGATTTGAAGAAACAATGAAGTGAAAGGAAAGGTCCAAAAATATGTGAAATTTCCCATTTTTGGATGGTTTTTTTCCTTTTTATATTTTACTTGCTAAATGAATTCCCCCCTCCCCTATTTTTTTTCTTAAATGTTTGTCTGTCTTATTCTGTATTCCATTCCTATGGCTTTCTTTGAGTTTCCTTCACTATTTTATCTTTCCTCCTTGGTCCCACCTTCCCTACAACCTGCATGCAGCCACCTGTCCTGCCTTACCAAGAGCGTGTCCACAGCCAACCATCCAGCAGACGAGAGCAGGGCCGGCTTGCCCCCATACCCCAGTGGAAACAGGTAAAGAAACTCATTCTCACTACAATGCACCTCCTCACCCATCACTGTTGTGTTTTTAAGCCAGTCCTTTTCCAGCACCTTGTCTGAGTCTGTTACTTAAAATAACTTCCAGTGAATAAAGTCAGCATCTCCCTTTGGTGATGATGTATGGTTTAATGTTTCAAAAAATATTTAATCAAATTTTCCTTGCCTTCTTATGCTAGTTTCAACTTATCAAGACTTTCATGGATGTTGCAGCAGAAATTTTTGCTATAGAATTTCTAGATTCTTTTGTTAGAAATAAGAGAAACATGTAACCAATTATGGAAACTTATGAGGTAAAGATGTCTTATCATCTATGATATTAAAGCTCTTCCTTCATATAAATAGTAAAATTGGTTATCAGTTTTGCTATTCCTATGTGAAATCTTAGGTGTTCTGTAGTTGCAGGAGACTTTCCTGTGGTTTCCCTTGCTTTAATGCAGCTTTCCTTGCCAGCTTCTCACACTTGTTGCTTTGCAGACTCCTGTGTTACTGTGGATTCAGTACATTTTAGTTTTTCTTACACAGAATAGGGACCAACAGCAGAAAAATCAGCTGGTATCGAATTTTATTTTCTTTCCAACGTTTTGGGCCATTGTCATTGCTGCTGTTTTTCTTTCAGCCATGTGCTTTCCAAAAATAAGGCTTCTGTAATCTTTTCAGGCATTTTATGATACTTAACCTCACTGGCTTCATCTGCTTCCACTGTTTCCCTGTGCAAATGGCCTCCTCATGTTTCTGAGAGTGCTCAGAGGTATTTTGCTGACAGCCATAATTTGGAGAAACATCTACTTTTCTCTGGCTGTAGTTTAATCAGAGCGTACTACTTTGGAGTCAAGAGGAAGAAGATGACACTGCTTTGGAAATTCACTGTTCTTGATGAATATGGATTCATGGTGATCTTTGTGTCTGAGGCATTCAGCACAATTAATGCTGCATGTCATGACTGGTGCCCTGATCCAGAAGATTTCTCTTCCAGGAAGAAGACCTAAGTCCAGGGAAATTATTGTCAGGATGCTTTGCTTCCCTGACTCAGTGTTTGTTCTTCTACCTTTTGTCTCATCAAAATCTTCTTTAAAGGCTAATGAACATTTTGAGATGGATTCACATAATTCATGATTAAGGCAAATTTTATTTCTCAAGAATACTTATTAAGGCAGAAAAAAAACCCTGAAGCAAAAAAGCTGTACAGTATTAAGTGAGTTGATGAGCACTGCTTATATTACCTCCTAGAAAAAGAAAAACTGGATTGCACTGGCTGTCTTTCTGTTGTCATTGATAAAAAAAAGACAAAGTTTTATTTCCTGTTTTTATTGAGGATTTTTCTCCTCACCAGGGAGCATTGTTTTTGGGTTCCTTTGTTGTTTATACCTGCACTATACAACTCAAAAGAAATTTTAAAAAAGGAAGAAAAAATCCTTCTGCTGTTCCTTGACGTTGATAGCATGTCTGTGTAGGAATAAGTGTAGGGCATATCTTTGAAAAATCTTTCTGCAACAATTTTACTTTCAGAGGATTTAAATTATTTTTTTCAACACTGATTTCCCTGTGTGGATGATTTCCCTCTCAATGTTGCACATGGAGATGATCTTTCCCTGATTAGTTCTACTGCATCAGCAGAAGATGATTGATTCCTGGGTCCAGATGTCTTGCAGGATTTGCAGTGCTTTTGTAATGAAGAAGTATAAAACTGGGTCTCAAGGATGCAAAATCTGCAGGGTACAGAAGGATCAAAACCCCACGGACAGAGTCCCTGTTTCAAAGGTTCCTCACTGTGTCCCTGGGGAAGGGAAGAATATGGGTTACCTTTGTTCAAAGCCATGGACGTGTATAGAGACAGCTGAGACCACTGAGCCAAGCAGCCAGCTTTGCCAAGCCTGGACAGAAATCCCCTCCTGCAGGAAGTTGTTGCTGGAGCAGTACCTCAACTGGCTGCTGAGATTTCTGGTTCTGGTTGCGTTGGCAGGCAGAACCTGATAGTTGTGAGACTGCACCTTTTGATGGTGCTGGACTGGTCTTCTGTGGTGACATTGGTCACTCTGGCTTGTAGCTCATCCCTGGGTGACAGACTGCCAACAGAGAAGTGCTGCTGAATACCAGAACCTGTCATGAATCACAGAATGACCAGGTTGGAAGAGACCTTCAAGATCATTGAGTCCAACCCAGCCCCAACACCTCAACTGAACCCTGGCACCCAGTGCCACATCCAGGCTTTGTTAAACACACCCAGGGATGGCGACTCCACCACCTCCCCGGGCAGCCATTCCAGAACTTTATCACTGCTCATACTCTAGAGGATTACTATTGCTTCTGCCAATTTCTTTAGGGGTGATAAATGTTTGCTAGAAAGAGCTGTTCATGAAGCTTTTGGAAAGGCTTCTCTTTTGGCACAGGTGTTGAAGTTCAGGAGCAGAAACTTCTGCTACTGACAGAATATATCACATAGCAAGTACCTTCTAGGGGAGAGTGCTTTGCAGAGGAGCAAAGCAGCTCCTAAGGGGACAAAGGGGAGGTGTTGGGTGTTACTGAAAGAAACCACAGGTGGCCTAATGTTCTTACTAGCTGGCAAAATGAAGTTGAGATCCTCTCTTTGGGAGAAGGGCAGTTGTATGATTGACAGGTTTGGTTCTTCCAGTCTTTTGGAAACTGCATGGAAGAGGAAAGTATATTGCAAAAGCATAAGAGTGGTTCCAAGGAAGAGAATTCCAAAGGAAGTGGTCTGGGTTGGACCCACAGTTCTGATGAGAAATTGGCATGTGCCTTGGGGTATTGCCTGCTGGTGTTTGTCAGGTGAAGGTCCTTAGCTGTACTTGCTTACCAGTTTAAATCTAGAATCTTGCTTTACCCTTGCATTAAGATATTAGGTGAGCAGTTTCCTTGAGCTTGTAAGGCAGGATGCCTCTGTGTGTTGTATGGGTGAGGTAGAGGTATCTTGCTAAGAGAGAATTCCTAGAATGAGTGAAATGCTGGAGGAATCTGTTCTGAAGCAGTTTTTACTTTCTCCACATGATTTTTAATGCTGTCTCTCTTGGAAGGGCAATACCTTCCAAAGAGCAAAGGGGTTAAAAACCTCACCAATCTGCTCCTCCCAGCATTCTGTGTGGCCTGCATACCTTGTGAAGTGGTTTATAAAGTTGAATTTATTGAGTTACACTTTGAGTATGTTGGCTTTTGTTGTGAAAATTGGTTTTGTGTTCTTATGAGCACCACGGCAGCATCTAATGATGCATAAAGATATTGAGAAGTGAATGTGCACAGTGGAAATACATATTTTTTTATATTATAGTAATATCACCTAAAAAGGCTGGATTGTGTTTCCTGGTGTGGTGGTTAATCTCCTCAAATGAATGCCTGCTTGTATAAGAACATCTTCCATCATGTTCTCTATGCTTTCTGAGCCATTTTGGCTGCTTCTGGGAAAGAGCAACTCATCCAGGATCATGAAGCCATTGAAAGTCATATGGGCTATCCAGAAGAGGATCTCACTGGGCATAGTGTGAGAGACAAGCCTTTTAAACTGAATTTTGCCCTGGTTTTCCAGACCTTCATCTTGTAGCCTTCAGCAGTCTTCTATTGTTCTGTAGGTCTCTTGTCAGCAACAGCTTTTGTGTGTCATACATGAGCTTAAATCATGTTTGATGTGTAGAAAGATACTTGTAAGATGAAGATCCCATGTCTTTTGGTGCACATCTTTTCTGCCTCTGGACATCTGCTGCTTATTCTTTTGAGACCATTCCCTAAAGTGTGACAAAGGGCAGAAGTGCAAACTTTGCAGTACTTTTGTTGGAACTGTGTTTATTGAAGATAAGCGATGACTGAGATGACTACAGGCAGCAAGAGCTGAAACCTCAACAGGAGAGAACTTAAAACACCAATGACTTCTGCAAATACTGCTTTTTTACCTTTAATTTTTTATTTAAGTATGTTGATTATTTTCTGCTTTCCTATAGTCAACCTTTTCTTTGCATGCTCAGAAGTACATTCTGCTGGAGGACTGATGGAACACATACTTCATGCATTCATCCAATATTATATTCTGAGATTTGCCTTGGAAAAATAAGCAAGTTTGTGAAAATTTTGACATTAGAAATGCAAACTTGGCCATGGACAGATGAAAATCCATGAGCAGCTCTGTGGTTGAGAATGTTGCCATGCTTTCAGTTAGAAATTAGTGACTTCATAGCTAAACCTTTGAAGCAACATATAAATGTTCCTCACCCACTGCAGTGCAAAGTCATATGCTTCAGTTTAAGCTGCTTTTAGCATCTGTTTGAGATAAAGGAGTATACTATTTATCTAACTGTTTTGTTGAAAAGGAAGAGAGCCCCCAAACGATGTTAGTGCTAGCTCATCTGCAAGGGCAGTAATAAACGTCTGTAATATCTCTACACCACGTGCAGTTTTTTAGAGCCTTATCTAACCCTGGCTTTGGGTACACAGCATTTTGTTTTTTCCCACTGCAACCATTTCCAGATATGCTCTGGTGAGAACTCAACGGGAAAAGAAAAATCAGGCTGAAGGCTCATTAATAAACAAGAAATGGTGGAGAAAATCTCTACACAGCACTAGATGGGCATGTTTTCTGGTGTGTTAAACTGAGGACATGTATGTGCATTGTGTAACATGCAGACTATTAAATACAGCTCCATTTTATCTATAAACCAGCTGGATTTCTGTTCCAACAGAATGTAGTACATTTTAGCTTGCCTGAGATGGTGTAATGTCTGTAAGTCAGAGAGGAGGGGTCTGAAGATGGGAGCAGAACACTGAGGCTTGAATTGTATTAGTAATGAGCTGGAAGCAGGAGTAATTAGGTCAACAGGATGGATATTTTTAAACATTTTAAGGCTCAGCAATAAGTAATTTTTCATGAAGCAAAGAGAGCAGTCCAGTTATGCTAAGGAGAGTTCCAAGTTTGCCTTTAACTGATCGTAAGACCTTGACTCAAAAGCTGTTGGTTTTATTGCTGATTGATACAAATCTGTATTCACTGACTGTCAAATGTGATTGTGTGGCTCTGAGTAAAAACTTGGGTCTCTCAGCTTCAGATACACTGTGGCTTTAGCTAATTTGAGAGAGGTGTGAGCTTAAGATCATGTCTCAGTTCATGCATTCTTGCCTGTCTCACCAAACCACTGCTAATGTTACCTCTTTTCTACCATTATTATGATTTTTTTTTTTCTTTTTCTGTTTTAAAAAAAGATGAGGCATAAGGAACGTTCTCGGACCTGCCCCAAAAAAGTGATCATGCTCTCTTCTTCCACTCCATCCTCCTCTCCATCGTATCCCAGGCAGCAGGTGATTCCCTCTGCATGCTCTGTCCCTTTCTCTTCATTGCTGCTTGTAGAAATGACTAGCTCAGTTACCAAACAGCTTATTTACAAATACACTTCCAGTTTTCTTTCTTTCAGGTGCTGATGGGGATTTCTCAATCTTTTAGGTTAGGAAGATAAGGCAGCATTAACTCACTGGAAGCATGAAGAGTCTCCACTGGAGACTGAGATTTTGCTGTAGGCAGATTTTTTATCGCAGTATCCTTTCTTAGTTTTGGGATGCATCAAAGTAGAAATTAAAAGTTTGGAGTAATGCAGGGAAAGAAAATTGAATTTTGTTCCATCTCCACTGTCTGTTTAAATAGGTATGACTGAAAAATTGCTCTTGTATCCATTAAACTTGCATAGGATTGCTTATCTGAAGTGGCTTTTGAGTGTTGTAGTGGCCTTCACATGTCCACTGTGGTCCTTCTGTTTCTCCCACACCAGGCTCTTTTCTTAGTCTGGCTTTGAACCTGGAGCAATGAGAGCTGTTCTGAGCACACTGTATAAATGTGCATCCAGATGTTTGTGCACATGTATTTGTTGTCCCAGTTACATATTTCCCGAAATCCTTCTAATATTTCTGTCTTCTTGTATATTGTCATTGTGCTTGAATTGTATCCTTTAAAATTGTTTAATTTTCCTACTTTCAAACCTACTTCTTGATCAATCCTGAGCTAGAGGTCCTGAAAAGGCAGTTGCAGTCCCATAGAGCTGTCATGACATCACATAAGGATTGTACAAATTAATTTCCCCAGAGGTGAAGCTGAGCTGTCTTTGCCTATAAACTGTAGAGGAGCATTACCTTTTAGCAGAGTAGACATGTTTTATTGTTTGGCAGAAAGTTTGACTTGCCTTATTGCTGATTTCTCAAATTTTTAATTACATGTTGCAGTTTATCTGGTCTAATTATTGTCAGCCTCCAGGACACACGTTCTTTGCTGCCTCTGTGGTATCTGCATCTGCAAGATTGATCAGCTCTGCCTACTGATCCCATTTGAAACTGTCCTAACAAAAAAGGGAGTTTCTGCCATGCTGTGAACAACAGCCTATTCAAGAAGGATGCAGGAAAGAACATCTGGGTAGAATGGGCAAGGAAAGCTCTTTTCATGAGCAAAACCTGCATTTACACTGCAGTGTAATATTAGCAGATGATGTGATAGCTAGCTGCCTGCCTTGTCTCAAAATCCTTTGAAAATTTTGTTGGATACATTTTATGAAAGAGGAAAGGTTTTCTCCAACCTTACAGATGGAGAAACAAAGGCAGTTAAATGCTGAGTTTTACCTTCTAATCTATAGTGTGGGATTCATTTTCCAGGTAGAGGAATTTGTTTTCACTCACAGGATCTTGTAGCTTGATATTTTCCTTCTGTCACCTCTCCAAGTGTTTGTCCTGTGTCTTTTTGGTTGCCTAGTTCAGTCATGAAAGCCAGCTACTGCCAAGTGTGTTTTGACCATTTTCTATGTTGTGTTTTATGGAAGTCTTCCTTCTTTTAACTCAGGAATTTTTATCCTCTGATAAAAGTCCTACAGAACTGATGTTAGACTCAGTCAGAGTAATCTGCTTTTGGAGGCATTTTTTCTCCTTAGGAATCATTTAGGAATGATTTTTTTTCCCTAAAATTGTCTTGGCCCAGGCCTCATAGCAAGTCAGATGGATCTGTATCCATGTTACACTGATGTCTTTTAAAACCTTTAATTCTGCTCTTCTACTGCATTTATCCTGCCACTTCTTCTAAACTCTCCATCTCCTTCCTCTGAACTAACATCACAGTATGAGTTATACTGAGTGCCTTACCATCTTTATTGCACTAATTTGAATACATTGTGGTACTATGTTGTTGTTTATAGACCTAATATAAATATATACTTTTAAAAAAACTTCTCTATCGGAGCCAACTTGTTATTGCCAGGTTTAAATTATTCTTAATAAACTTCTGCTCTTGTTGTGGCTTCTTTTCTGCCTGCATCATAAGAAAAATCAGATAAAGTGTGTTCTGATTAGGAAGTTGGTCTGTGATTGTTTTTAAGCTCATCATTTGTTGCCTGCAGAGATTCAGGGAACCTGGTGCTGGCTATCCCGGGGATCTGAGGCCCAGACAGGAAAGGGTAAAAAAGCATGAACAAATGGCATGGGTGCTGATGACACAAAGCTGTGGTGGATGTGTGCAATCCAGAGGTCAGATACAGGGGGTGGTGAAGCACACTTATCCTGATGCTGCTGTTAACACGCTGCAACTGCTGAGAGTCAGCCAGGAGCCATCCCTCCTGTGTGACACCCACGGAAATGCATAACAAGCCTTCATCAGCAGTCTGCTATATGCTTTTACTTTGCCCTAGGTCGAGCACTTGAGTTCTTCTCATTCTTCTTTGTCTCTTACACCTCTTTAGGGAAGTATGCTGTGGCTGTAGCAGAACAAGAAGAGTTATGTTTTGTGCTAATTGATGCAAACGTGGTTGCATTGTGTTCACCGCTTGCTTTCTGGATGGTTAAACAACTGGCATTCCATCTTGCCTCCTACAGGCCAAAGTAAAAGGAAAAATGATGAGGCATTATTTAGTATAGAGACTTTGAAGCCTTCTTAACAATGAAATATTCAACTGTCTGTCTGAATGGCTCAGTATTATACAGAAGCATGGGAAAATAAAAGATAGGCACTCAAAAGGACCGGTTGATTTGAATTCATATTGACAAATTAATTGACATTCCAGTACAGGCTTTGAATGAATTAAGTCATAAATGGGAGCCAGCAATAAAACTGTTGCAACTTCCAGAATGTGTTCTAACAAAAGCCTTTTGTGGGCTGAATGTTTTCTGACAGGCAGTAGAAAATGAATACACGTGTCTGCAATGACACAGAAGCCCACAGCTTCATAACAGGCCCCAGTTTTAGTGAAAATGATCTAGTAGGAAGGAGTAGGTGGAACAGAAAGCAGCTTGAAAGTAGAGAGTACAGTTAATGGATCTGAATGGGAAGAGTGTTTCCTGTAAACTGGGTGTGAACCCAGTTTTCTGTTCTGCATTGGAGGACAATTAGTAATACAGAGCTACACCCTGGCATTCTTGACAGATCAACCTCAGATTTCTTGATGCACGTGTTTGTAATTCCTGTCCATTTACTTTTGTATTCCACAAACAAATTAGCTGAAGGCTGTGTGGTACTGCAGTGATAGTCCTAACTTATATAGCAGGCCACCTGCCAGGTCTTTTTCCATGTCACCAAGTGCACCACACAACACTTTAGGAACATTGATATGGAAGACCAGAATAGCAGAGGTGTCAAATATTGTGCCTAGGGTGTATTGACATGGTAGTGCAATAAGAACAAGTAGGACAGTGAAGTTGCATAAGTAAAACTGGCAGCTTCTGTGAGTGTCTGATATTGCTGTTCTTTGTTTTATTTAGACAGGCTCATTAAACTTGCTCTCTTTGGCATGTGGAGTATTTACTTTGCATATTCCACCATCTTTAAGAAATTAATTCATTCTTTATGCAAATCAAAATACATTACCCTAAAATGTGTTTCTGTACACAGAATCTGAGAAACAAATAGGTACAGGTTGAGATATTTAAAGGAAATCCTAGAGAATGCAGAACTGTGGAGAAATAAACTGACAAATAAGGCCCTTTGTGCATGATAAAGCCACATTTTAAAGTTCTCTTTTGATGGTAATGCCAGAGAGAAAGGCTATGTGCTTGTTTGATTTTGGCTGCAGCAGTCCTAGGAAGAGTTGTGAATAACAATTAATGTAACCATTTTTTTCTTGCCCCTGAGGGTCAAAATGTAGCACTTCATTAGAAAAGTACACTGGGGAAAAAAACCTCCCAGTTTTCACATGAGAGCTTCTGTTACTGTTGTGCATGTGAATGTCATACCTTTTGGCTGGCATTTTGGTGTTCCTTCGTTTTTGTGCTGGTTTGTTTACATCCTGCCTCCTTCCTCGTCTCGCAGAGATCTCCTCGTTTATTTTCTCATGACCATGTGCCCATGAGTGTTGAGCAAAGGGCATGTCAGCTGGCTGCCCTCCTGGAGTCCAGACGTGCACTGAGGCATCAGGTGACTGCAGCCCTGCCTATCTGGTGTCCTGGAGCACTGGGGGATTCTGGGTACAGGTGAAATCTTGGGGCAGAGAGAGAAAAGAATCACCAAAATATGATGACCACTGCTCTACAGTCATGTGGTTGAAACAGCCATCAAGACTATTTTTGTCTTTATTTGTAGTGTCTTTATTTGACTTGCCTTTTCTTAGCTGTCTCCTTGTTTGGTGAGTGACCCTTTCTGTTCCTCAAAACAGGATATAAACCATGAAGTAAAAAGCAGCCAGTAAACTTCAGAATAAATGCTGAAAACCAACTGGGCTCTGGATCAAGTCATCTCACAGTGGTCATTTAGCAGTCAGTCCCTCTCAAATTTTACTTGCTTCCGGAAGCAAGAATATTCACATTTTCCAAGCTTAATCCCTGGCTCTGTAGTACAACCTGTGTGTCCATCCTTCCTGTGCAGTTGTTTCCCATGGTAGAGCTGGCAGTTTGTGCAGATTGTCTTTGATTGCAGTGTACACTTTTGTTTTGTTTCGTTTTTGTGCCTAATTTTCTCCCCAGTCTGTTGTCTTTGGGCTATGGGAGCATGCCAGTTTGAACTGTGGTTTCTTTGGTTGCTCTCTGTTTTCAGTTACCTTCAGCAGTGCCTGGCAAACTGCAGAGTGCTTTTTTGGAAAGCACAGAAGTGATTTTGTTTCATAACTTAACTGTTTTGAGTTAACCATCCCAAATGAAGCTGTCTTCTTGAGCTGGAGCATAAACAGTGCCAGAACTTTTGCAAGCCCTACTAAAAAGAATTTTCTGACATCTAGGTCACTTCATATTGTTGGGGTTTTTTGGGATGCCATCTTTTTCTGATGGCTAAAATCACAGGAGCTGTTCTCCAAGAAGGAACATCAAACCTTTGGTTAGATTTGAAATTTTAGCTGTGAAGGCCTGAATAAGAAGACTACTTTAAACAAAGTGGTACCTCTTTGTTATTGGGTGCCATGACTTAATATCTCAAGCAAGGCCCACAATACTCATGTGCATTTCCTTATTCAGTTAAAATGATGATCTAGAAATGAAGATCTAGACCAAAGTACTTTGCTCCTACCTTTTGTACGGCACTCTGGTAATTTTTAAGCTCCTTCTGAGCATGGAGATGCAAAGATAGAAATTATTTTTGAAATTGTCTAATTTCTGTATCGTGCAGAATTGAAAAGGAGGAGAGACTGAGAACACATAGTAGAGGAAAGCATAAAGTGGGTAGGGCAGAGAGGAAAAAGGAAACAGATGTTGGAACACTGCAAGCAATGATGGATTATGATGTGGGATTTAAGAGAAGAAAATAAGAAAAATACTGAGAGAGAAGGCTTAGCAAAGTAAGGACATTTTCAGAGAAGAAACTTGATTAAATGTTGATGTACAGAAAATTTTTGTATGAACAATTATATTTCCATAAATTGAGGAAATTGTGAAAGCCAAGCTCTTTTGCATTTTGCTCAGTAAATTTAATCTTGAGGTTAGCCTATTCCAAGTGGCTAGAAGTACCTATTTTCATGGGTCATGCAGTTACATGACATTTAGTTTTCCTTTTTATAACTAAAACCATAATTTATTTTTCAAAGAAAGCCAGTTATTTGTAATGTGCATATTTTTTTGTTTCCAGACTATAATTTTTAGGAATGCACAGTTTTTTCCAGTGCTGTTTGTCTGATACTTCCAACTTTTTTCCTACTTATATGAAGTATTTATTGGAGGATGGGCATAATCATTTGTAGAGAGAATGACAAGAACATATTAGAAGACCAAATTTTGGGTTCTCCTGTGAGGTACCAGTTTCAGAAGGATGCAGGTTCTCAGTCTGTGATTTATTCTTTGCCATTTGATAATCAAGATCAGCAGATCATTTTATATTGATACATTCTTTATTCAGTGTTTCTAATTTGTTTACAGTAAATTTTAGGTTGGAAATTTGCTGTTAATTACTGGAAATACATACAAGCTAACTTCTTTCTCTTCTATCCCCCAGGAGAGCAGACTTTTGGTTTATATAGTTAAAATGAAGAAGAGGTCTCACATGGCCTGAAAGATGATCTTAGTGCCTTGGGCCAGTAATAGAGAACAATGGGAGATACAGAAGGAGCAGAGGAAATTGATTTGGGGTCTTTGCCAGTGGCTTAGTTGGTTGAATTACAGGAGGTTGGACATCTGTGGAAGTAGGTAACTGCTTCCAAATGGTCCTAAATAATGTAAAACCTAATAAAGAGCAAATTTGGAGTAACTACTCTGCCTCACTAGGGAGAAAGTGAAGATACCCTGGATATTTTTCTCAAAGTTTTCCTGTAAGAGTCCTTAAAAATTTGTTCTTGATGATAACCAGAAAGGCCTGGGCTGGGTTTTTTTATTATTATTATTTTCTCTTCTCTCTTAGAAAAGCACAAGTATGATTGTGTTGATGTTTATTTTATGTTTTAGCCCGAGACGGAGCCGTCTCGCCGATTCTTTGTTGACCAGTGGGAGCTCTCCCTTAGCCTCCGCTCTTCCAACCGCCCTTCCTCACCCTCCTCCGACTCCCTGCGCCAGGTAGCCCTCACCTGAGCACTCCAGGTGCACTCAGCTGCCTTTGCTTGCCAAGGACACTCACAGGACACAGCCAGGCTGGCACTGCTTCACCTGCAGAGCCTCTGTGCTTATCCCTGCGCAAAGGAGAAGCCAGAGGCAGCCTGTGCCTGGCACAGCTCGGGTGTTGCCAGCCATAAAGCAGTTTGAAACTAAATGTTTGTAACATTTGGTGTCTGTGAGAAGTTTGTGGTGCACCTCTCACTCAAACCAGGGGTTTTGAGCACTGATAGTCTTTCTGGCTTTGCAGTGAAGCTTTCTGGTTTTGCTTGCTGCTTTTGTTGAAGTTTTGGGCTAAACAACAGATTGTGTTTGTGCATATGTGGTTAATGGACAGTGTGAAATAAAAAGTGCTTTGGCTTTTTGAAAGATCACTGAGAATTTGAACTAGTTACAGTTGTCTTACATGAACAGCAGGAACTTGATTTGACCTAACCTGGAGCAGGTTCTTTGCATGCTTTTGAAAATGTTGCAGAATGCTGTGTCTGGAAGACCATGGAAAGAAAGAGAAAATGCTTCACTTAATATCCATAATTAGGCCAGATGTGGTATGTAGGCAGAAAAAGCAAAACAAATCAGAAACACACAACCTCAAATTAAAAATTCAGCAAATAAATTTCTCACACCAAATAGTCCAGGGTACTGTGAGTTAATATTAACATATTCATTTTTTAGCATGGAATTGCTTATGTGCTGGTAGAAATTTAAAGATCCTGAAGGATCTGCAGTTGAAGGTTTCAAATCAAAGCTTGATCAGGGGAAACCTGGTTCAGCTAGAAGGAAGCTTTTCCCCTGGAAATGCTTCATCTCTCTTCTAAGAAAACTCAAAAAGCCTCAAAAGCTCTGATCATTCAGAGGAAACTGAAAACTCTTGGCCAAATTATTATGATTGCCAGTTAAAAGTCAATGATGAAGAAAATTTTAGAAGTGAGCACCATTTAAAATGTAATGTTTGACAAGATATATGTCATTGAAAAGCAACTCTGTGCATATGTATGTGGAACTTGGAAACACATGGAACCTGGGAGACTCAAAGACAAATCATTTGTTATTTCTTGCATATAGAAATGCTGCAAGTGTTCTACTTCTTGGAATGGAATCAGTAGACAGGTATAAATTCTTTCTGGGTAGAAATAAACCCTCCCCTCGTTGCTGCAGTGACAGGGAGCTTAAGGAATTAGGACTGTAGTGACAGCAGCAGTAATCTCTGGCTGAGCACTCCATTTTCATAATCTTTTTCCCCAAAGAAGTACCCATTCTGTGCTGAATTTCAATTTTTCTGATGCTTCCTGCTGTTCTCCTGTCTGAACTTGTGAAGGTTTTAAACATTCCTAAAATAACCACACATATTAAATTAGTTATTAGTTGAGGGAAATAACTACTGTGCTTCAAGCAAGTTTTGCTATAAGTAAAGGGGGTTTTAAGATACAACTTTCCTTTTGTTATCCTTGGCATTTCACACTTGCTAGAAGCTGAGTGGCTCTCTGATCCTGTATTAGCTGAGAATCCAGCTAGAAACATTCATAATGCTGCTTAGTGTGGAAAAGGGAAGTTGCTTGGCGTGCTCTTTGCTGCTCCGAGTCAAATCCGTGGCGTTTGCAGTGGGATTGAGCTAACGTGGATGTAACCACCTCATTTTCTTAACCATGTAATTATTGCCAGTTGTTTGTGTTTCCTGTGAAAAACACTTTCCCCACTCCTGCAGTGATTGAATTTGGCTTGCAGACACTCATTTGGTACCATCTAAGGTAACAGCCAACTTGCCTAGACTGCTGAAAATACTGGAGGGTTTTTAGACAGCCAGAGTTACAGAGTCAGTCTGTGCCCATGGTGGAGAAAAGCCAAGTCATAAAGCCATGTTCAGGGTTGAACAAATATATGTTCCAGATGTATGCAGGTATGGCTTTAATGCATTGGATGAAGACTCTTCCATCTTTTTTTCCATCTAAAACTCTGAGTATTTTTACCACTGGAAGAATTAATACTTTTGACTCACTGTGAGTTCTTTAGTTAAGGACTTCTCCGTGCTCTGTGAATGTTCTGTAAATTAATTCTTTCCAGGTGCAAAGTACACAAATATACTGTTGTAAATCAACATGTTGCATTAGACTTGGTAACATGCCTTCTAAAAGATCTTTGTTTCTGATGTCAATTTTACCTGGAACTTAAAATCTAACCTATATTTAGCCTCATCTTTTACAAGTGTCTATACTCAAGTTTTCAGGGACAAAATATCCCACAGATGAAAACAGGATCTGCTTCCTTCATCATCATAGTATTTCTGGAACACTTAAAAAATGCAAAATACAAGCCTTCCTGTCCATTCCTACAGGTGATCCTGGACTGTACTGGTGATTTCTGATGACACTGGCTTTGCTATTACTACTTGTCACTTTATTTGTCCACTGTCTTGGCATGATTTGACCTCTCTGCACCTTCCACCCCCTAACCTCTCATCATTCTAGTTATTTTTTTTTTAATTTGATTCTTTTTTTCTTTTCTCACATCACTCTTGTTTTATTCAACCCATCTGGTAGAAGTACATAAAGATGTACACAGGCGGAGTGAGCTCATTGGCTGAGCAGATAGCCAATCAGCTTCAAAGGAAAGAGCAACCCAAAACCCTTCTAGACAAGAAGGAACTGGTAAGACAATGTGCCAGAGATGAAGTGTGTTTGTGCTTAGATGTTGTGTAGATCTCAAGTTTTGTGAGTGTCCACCAGTTTTGTGAGTTTTGTTACACCACTGATGGAATCTGTCGTAGCTTTGTGAGACATTTTTGTTTCCCTTTCTCCATCCACCCTCACTCCTGTCCTTGTTTCCTTTGCCAAATATTTTAACCTAATGCCAGCGTCCATAGACTGGGTGTAATGACTTGAGCAAACTGTTCATAACACTTCTGCACTGCTGCTTTCTGGAGGAGACACTGGTTTTGGTAATGTAGGTCGAAGAATTGCTGTTTGAGGGTGTTCTAATGGTTTTGCCTTTCTTCATATGCCTCCTTAAGTCACTGATTTCAGGGTCATCATTAATAATACCGGTGTCCACTCATCTACCCAGAACTTATTTTGCTCCTGATATATGTAGGCATGGCATCCTAGGAGCCTTTTTCCTGGACAACAAGGTTAGTTTTTGGTGTCTTGGTTAAAACCAACGTGAGTTGTGTCCAAGAACTGCAGCAGCATCCAAGTGCTCCCGTATCCACATAAATGAAGAGATAAAACATGACCTGGGTGTGTGATCTCGGTGAGGCTGGACACACACAAATTCAGCCATCCCTGTTTGTGTCCAGGGCTCGCTCAAGAAGGAGTTCCCCCAGAACCTGGGAGGCAGCGACGTGTGCTACTTCTGCCGCAAGCGGGTCTACGTGATGGAGCGGCTGAGTGCCGAGGGCAAGTTCTTCCACCGCAGCTGCTTCAAGTGCGAGTACTGCGCCACCACCCTGCGCCTGTCCTCCTACGCCTACGACATCGAGGACGGTAAGGGAACGGCCTCTGCTCACCAGGCTCCTCCTGGCCTGGGAGGTCTTCTGCCACTTACAAACTGTTTGGTGAGTTAGGGAAGAGGGTGACTTCTGTTCTCCAGACATCATCTCTCAAGCTGTTGGAGCTTCGGGGCCTTCCTATGGCTGGGCCATGGCGGCAGCAGAGCAGACAAACTTATAGGCGTTAATACAATATTGTAGTGGTGCCTGGAGAGGCTGCCTGAAACAGAAACTGGACAGAGTTAAAGGGAATAAAGGAGGGATTTATTTAAAAAGCCTTCAAAGGTTACACCTTGGGCAGTACAAGAGCCTTGCTGTGGCTCTACCCAAGATGGATGACTGGTCATGATTTTTCACACTTTTATAAGTTTTGGTCCATTTCCATATATGGGTTAATTGTCCAATTGCAGCTTCAGGTTGTGAATCAAATTGCTTTCCTCACTTCACCATTGTTCACACTTTTGGGCCCAAAGCTGCAACAGTGTCCTTGGTTCTCAGGCTGGAAAAGGATTGTTTTGTCTGACTAAACTGTCAAGAGAACTTGCGAGCACTTTGTGTGAAGTTCAGAGTCACACACTAAGGCAGCACAGAATCTAGAAAATATGAAATCTAAAGCTTAGGGCATCATTAACAGCTGCTAGAATGCAGGGTAAACAAATAATAACTGGAGGCTTTAAAAAGCTTCACAGGCTGAGTTTGAGGGCTAGACTTTTTACTGTCCTCATCTGACAGTATTTAAATAAAACCTCTGAGTGTTTAATACCACTTAAGAGAAAATAACAAGTTGGAGAGAAATGTGGTCAGCTTGTTCTTCTTGAAGGTACCACAACTGTCCAACTCTGTGTGTTTATTTTAGATGTAATAAAATAGAAACTTCATAATCAGGGGCTGTTGATAATAGGTCAATACAAGCTAAGTTCTGTTTATATAGAAAATATGGAATGTTAAAGTTGAGTAGAGGTAAGTCAGTGTTAAGAGTGTTGTACCAGTAGTTACTGAAGATTCAGTAATGATTTTATTTTTTGTATCTGATAGACTAAGGAGAAAAGAATATGATTACAAAACTTGCTGATGCCTCAATTAAAAGAATCTAACATGCTAGGAATGAAGGGAAGCTTCAGATATACCCTACAAGTCTGAGAAACCAGACAATATGGCAGCAGATGAAACTCAGTTCATCAACAAAGTATGCATATTGAAAGTAATAATTTAAGAGCATCCATCACTTGTGAAAAGTCATTTCCTTGTAAGGGTAGCTATGTACTACAATCTTTGTTTGAGCAGTGATTGACAAAAATGTCACATTTTCTGAAGAAAATGTATAAGAAAGTATTTGAGGTAAATGTTGATTCACATCAGCAGGTATGCATTTATTTTTCTTACACAGCTACCTATCTTTAATCCAATCTCAGTAGGAAAATAAGTGCAAAATGGTGTAAAACTAGTGACAAGTAGGGTGCAAAGGATTCTATTTCAGACATAATGGTGTAGAAAACAGAATTACAAAATTACAGAAAAAAGTGTTAGTACCTGTATTTTTCCCACTGATTGAGGTGAAGATGAAGTAAAAATTTTAAATTTATGTCACAGGATGACACTCCAAGATATTCTACTGCAGATTGAAATTGATGGGTATCCATTCTGTGTAAGAACAATCTTTTAATATATACTGGGTAGAAAAATGGCCGTGGAAACACCATCTGGTTTAAGGGGCAAAAAGAACTAAAACTGTGTGTTCATAATGCATTATATAATGACTTTAAGTAATGGATTTGCTGGGTTGTGAAGAGTTGAGGAAGCTTAGAATCATCAAACCAGACTCCCAGTAAGGAATAGAAACCCCTTTATTGCTTGTCTAGAAGGTCAGCAGACTTGGCATGCAAGTTTAAAGGGGCCAGTGGTGATTTTGAAATCAACATATAAAAGCAACGTCTTTGTCAGAAATCTAAGTTAGGGAAAAGCATTTTTTGAGCAC